>NW_028327178.1:107842074-109042074 GCF_987537825.1 Furipterus horrens
GCAGATGGAAAATAAATGCTAGCTATTTTATTATTATTCTCCCTCATTTATGCAACACTTGTTAATACTTATAATAAAGTTATTTAATGTCATTGGGATGCTGCAATTCTTTTTGAACTTTACTTTTTAGAATCTTTTTTGCTAGTTCTAAAATTAAATCTTCCTTTAAAAAAAATGACATCCCTAAATCTTTGGGCAGGGAACACATAAAAAGGTATTATTTTACAGCATTATATTTCTCCAGTAGGTTTGGCATTAAAAAAAAGAGCTGAATTGGATGGCATGGTTAGACCATACCTAAGAAGACGCTAATGAGAGGCTGATAACTTTATTCCAAAATCCTAAGGGGGGTGACGCTCAATCCTGCCCAGTACTGAGAAGAGTCTGTGGATATCCGGCTTTCTGCAGAAGCTGCTCTGTCTTCTTTCTTGCCAGGGCCAATGGGAACTCCCTGCTGATGGGTCCATGCTCAGTTCTCAGGGCTGACCTTGTGTGAACTCTCAGGGACATCAGAAGAGGCGGATAGGAAGGCAGGAATCAGAAAGAGGCAATGTTCGATGCTGCACACCTGAAACTAACAAAATAATATTGAATGTCAGCCATAATTAAAAAATAAAATATTTTTTAAAAATAAAAGGGGTGATACAATCGTGGAAGCAGAGAGAGAGAGAGAGAGAGAGAGAGAGAGAGAGAGAGAGAGAGAGAGAGAGAGAGAGAGAAACTAGAAGATGCTACGCTGCTGGCTTTGAAGCTGGAGAAAGGGGCCAGGAGCCAAGGAAAGCGGGTGCCTCTGGGAACTGGGAAAGGCAAAGAAATGGGTTCTTTCCTGAAGCCTCCAGGAGGAACGCAGCTCTGCCAACACAGTGGAGATTTCTGAACCCCAGAAGCGGAAGAGAGTGACTTTAAGCCACTCAGTTGGTGGCACTCAGGGTGGCACTTGGGAGGGGCCCACCAAATTTTGTGAAAGGAAGGACAGGAGAGAGGAGTTTGAAAGGCAGACTGGAAGCCCTGGATTAGTGAGCGGGAGGAGGCCGCTGTGCAGGCCAGGCGCCCCCCTCAAACCTGGGCCCCCCAGGGGAGAGAGGCTTTCCTCCATATTTCTCTTGGGAGAAAACCTGTCCTGACCTGGGGAAGTCACCCTGAGACATTCGTCACCTGCACGTGGAAGGCAGGACACCCATCCACATGCTAAACGAGGTAACGAAACTGCTGTCGGTTGGAGATGAAGAACTTGCCTTTTCTGGCTTTGCTTTTTGTTGCTCGTTCTTGAAGACGTGGGACAAGGATGGACAGGAGCAGGGAGGAGAGGGACAGGAGGGACAGGAGCGGCCAGACGGCTCTGCGGAATGGCCACCGTGGCACATTCAGGTGCGGCTCATCCTCTGAATGAGGGAGTCAGTCCTCCGGATCTGTCAACAGTGGTGACTGAAGGGGGTTTTCAGTCCTCGTGTTAAGGAGACGAAATGGACGCAGGAGCCGGGTTTGGCCCAAGCTGGCAGGCGACCTCGGCCGGGATATTTCCCCGCCGGCTTTCCTGCTTCACCCCCAGAACAAGGAAACACAGAAGGTGAGGCTGGGGGGCAGGCACAGGGGCCGTTCTGATAGGGCTTGTGACCCCTTTGTTAACCCACCACATCACTGTTTTTCTCCAACAAGAGCCCTGGAAATGACCGCAGGTAACGTTTGCCATGGGGTCCAAGGCTTTGTGGAGCCACAGTGTGTCTGCTTCCCCCATTTACTTCCCGACGGGGTCGGGGTGTGGATTGTCTGAGGCTGAAAGGCTGGAGTCCGGCACAGTGTGCACTGTCCCCACGGGTGTGCACAACACCGGGGTGGGCATGGGGACCCCCAAGGGCTCCTGCCGGAGTCCCCAACGGTGCGACTGTTACTTTCACGGGGCTAACAAAGGAAATAGGACTCGTTTCCGACTCGGGATGAGAAGCTGGCGGTTTGGACTTACTGTGTTGAAATGGAGGGGCCACTTCAGTTTCTTGAGGGGTATTAGGTGGAACTGGAACTATATATAACCCCAACCCCAACCCCCACTTTACAGCAAATTTTTCTCACCAGCCTCAAACATACCCCGCTAAGGGGGCTGAACTGGTGTTCTGTAGAAGCCGTTGTTACCTTCTTACGGCTCCGTTGGTCACAGACGTGACCTAGTGTGGCCCTATCTGTTGCCTTTGAACGACACGGACATCATTGCAGCCGAAACATTTTTCTGATCAAGTTGAAGTTTAGGGCGGCGCTCATCTGGGACCTCTCATGTTGTCATCGTTTGAAACAGACCCGGCTGAAGCATGAGGACGTTAGTCTTCGCTGTGTCGACCTTGAATACGTGGCCTAGAGGAGGCCTAGGCCTTGGTCCCTCTTTCCCAGGTCAGAACAGTTTGCCTCGGTTCACAACGCCAGTCCGAGCCAGCTCCTCTGACTCGGCACCCGGACTGCCCCACAAGCCGGCCGCCCTGACCGCCATCCCTCCTCGTAAATGCCAGACACACGTCCAGGGTGGGGGCGTCCACCCTCAGCTGTGGCCCGTCCTTTCTCCAGTGAATAGCTGCTTCTCCGCCAGGCCCCTGCGTCCTTCTCTCGGAACCTCTGTTTACGGTTAGTTTCCTCTGAGGATGGAGCCCCCGGAGCACAGGGCTGTCTTGTCCTCCCCTGTCCTCAGAGCCTCGAACATTGGCCGACATGTATGTGTTACGTGCGCCTGAAGAGTCCACAGGCTGTGTGCCTTCGTGTCTCGAGTTCCTGCAGTGGGCGGGGGGGGGGGGGGCACGGCCACCGCCCTTGACCTTCACGGCAGCCAGCGCGGCAGACAGCCCTCCCGCACCAGGCCCCGTCTTCTCGGGCCGCGTCCCCGTGCAAGCAGGGAGCGCTTGCCGACCGACCCCCAGGACGCGGAGCATTCCGGGGAGCGGAGGCGGAGGGCCCCGGAGTTCGTGGGCGCCGGCAGGCCTCTTGGCCTGTCGGCCGCAGCACCATCTGCCTGCTCGCGTCCCGAGAACTCTCTCTGGCCTCTTTCCAGCCATCTGTCGGGAAGTTACAGGCTGCGCACCCTTCAGCAATTAGACTGGCCTTCCATTGCGTTCGAAAGATGAATTTAGAGGTAATTTTCCAATTACTGACAGTCGCCGAACGAAGACAAAAGACCGATGACTCTCTCTCGGGGCACGAACGGGCCCTCGTGCCCGCGGGAGCTGCCCTTGCGTCTTCATGATGAATGCGGGCGATCCGTAGCTCACAAACCGACAAGCTTCCGGCTCCTTTGGCTCAAGTGGGCCCCGCGCTGGGCGGACTTTGGCTGCTTGAGGATGGGGTTCGGACAGGGCCAGCCACGGACGGTAAGCCAGCAGAACCGATGACAGGCTTCACGGGCGTCTGTCTTCTCGGCGGTATCAAACTCCTTGTCTTCCTCTGGCGGGACACCTCTGAGTCTGACCTGTCAGGACAGAGTCTGAGGCTGTCCCGGCTGCGCCCCCTATTCTAGATAATAGCGCCACAGGGTATCACAGGGGCATTGTTCCCTGGAGCTTTGATCTGCCGGGGGACGTTTTCCTGCGCATCTGCTCTCTGCCAAGATGTCGCGTTTACTTGTGCTAGTATTTCTAAGGTGGCAGTCGTCATTTTTCCTGCAACCGTTTGTGTGCCATTTTGCTTTGTGACTGGTTGCATTTTGTCATGGGGGGATGTTCGCAGGGTGACTGGGGTCGTGGCAGGCCTGAGGGTCACCTTAGAGTTGGGCTCAGGATCTGATCTGCAGCCTTGAACATCCAGAAATTCGATTCCGTGAGGACTCTGCGGTGGAACCAACCAAACTCAGGCGGCCCTGCTGTACCAAGCGCAGTGCCAATTTCTTGATTTCCATCAAAAGCATTGCCTTCCCAGGGAGACAGACCCCAGCTCTGCCCTGTGGGTGCCTCGTCCCTTGCAGCTACCATGGGAAGGCAGGTTTGGCACAGCATCCCAGCTCCGTGAGTGACCTCAGACAAGCCCAAACCTTTCCGAGCCTCCGACCCCTCATGCGTACGGCGGCCCCCTGCCTCCTGCTCCGAGGGTGGCAGTGGAGCACAGAGGCGAACATCTGTGCGCTGCTGGGTCCACGAAGAACCACCGGTAGGTTCTGTTGAGACACCCACGTGCAGCGGCGGGGAGGATGGACTTCGGAGTCAGCACTTGGGTCCCCATCCCCGCGCCGGTCGCCCAAGCAAGTGGCTTCCTGTTTCCGAGACGCAGTGTCCTCATCGACAGGTTGGCACGGGAATGCTCTGACTCAAAGACTTGCTGTGGCGTTGAGGGAGAAGCCACCTCGGAAGACAGGTGGCTCAGCGATCCTGGCTCCGGGACGCAGCAGGGGCTCATGGGAATGGGAGCCGCCATTGCGTTGCCAGGAGGCGTATTTGTAGGAGCGAAGGGTGGCAGTGATGGTGGCACCACCCGCAACAAAAGCCAAATGCCAGCAGGTGCGGCCGCTTAGGGAGCAGGAAACTGAACCAGGGGGTGGGATGTCCAGGGAATCGATCCTGGCGCTTTCGATGCTTTGGGCTGAATGGGTCTCGTTTGTGGGCGGCCGGCCGGTTCCCTGAAGGATGCTTGGCAGCATCTCCGGCCTCCATCTACCCAATGCTGGTAGCCCGCCCAGTCGTGACAATCAAAGATGTCTCTGGATATTGCCCAATGTCCCCAGAGCATAGGTCGGAGGGACCTCTTCACCCAGACCCCGGAGGAGCTTGAGGACCCCGGAGGATACCCGCACCTTTCCAAACCCCCACCAGCCCAGGGTTTTGCTTGGATTCTCCCTGTTGGAGATTTAATCTCTTTTGCCCGTTTGATGGCAAATATCAAGTGGTCATTATGAATCAAGTGTCTGGAGGATCATCTATTGGAGAACGAGGCTCAGCCTCTGCCCTAGGAGACCCCCCAGAGGCCCCCGTACCCCCTCCTGGCAGCTCTCTCCCTGCTCACAGGGGTCACAAGGCCATGGACGAGACCAGAGCTTTGCGACCTCACCGCAGTCCAGAGCGGGACACTCCTGGGCCCTGCAGTGACAAACCTGGTCGGCGAGGAAAGACTGCTCTCAAGAGCTCAGCCTTTTCCTTAGGCAGATGCCCGTGATATTGACGAGCGCCGTAACCTGGGGGACGGGAATTTACGGCGCTCGGTCACAAATTCCTGGGCGAGATGGGGACCGTGAGAGAGTCCCCAGCAGTGACTGTGAGCAGATGAACTGAGATTCCGTGGGTTCTCCCCTGGCCTCTCTCCTTTCTGATGTCAATCTGACTCCCAGTTGTAGGTGCACCTCACCCGACACCTTGATACTGACCACAACGTGGCTTTTGAGGACAGAGTTCACACCAATGTGTCTACACTCCCGTTTTCTGTTCTGTTTTCCCGGTGCCTGTATTTGTCTGTGTTACTGTTCAGTGTAAAACATCTCTCCCCAGCGGAACTCGGTGGTCCGTAAATCTCTGTATCATGACCCGAGGCGTGGCATCCATCGTCATTTGGACTCACGTCTGGGAAGGCCTGGCTAAATGAGTACAAGTTCAAATTATTTTCCAATTAACAAAAGGTATTTCATTACTTTCAGGATGAGCAAGAACCCGGCTAGGCCACGAAGACAATCCCATTCTTTAGGGAACTATTAAGTGAACAGACAGGAATGACTTGGAACTTCATTTAGTGAGCTGCGTATTGATTACCCATCTGAGCCCATATAGACTCCCCACGGAGAGCAAAGCGCGTCTCCGGGCCCGCCTCTGTTCATGTGTTTGAAAATAGTGTTGTGTTCCTACGCAGTTTCCGCAGCCCCCAGGAGCTGCGCTGACACCGTCAGTTTGCTTAGCAAAGGCGCTCTGCAGAGACCTCGGGGGGTGAACTCGAACCCGGCCTCTGGCAGAATTCCTATTAAACGTATGGAACCAACGAGGTTCATTGGGTTCGCACCCCTCTTGTCCCACGTGGAGGACAATTGTTCCACGTGTGTCAGGTGTGTGATGTTCCTGTCATGCTACTGATTATAGAGGCTTCACATAAGTTCATGTGGGGCACCCACGTTTCATTGGGTGCTGTTTGACCTCTTTTTAAAAACATTATTTATTTATTTGTTTGTTTGTTTTTAGAGAGCGGGGAAAGGAGAAAGAGAGGGAGAGACATATCACTGTGTGGTTGCCTCTCACCCGCGCCCCCAACTGGGGACCTGACGTGCAACCGAGTCATGTGCCCTGACTGGGAATCGAACCAGCGACACTTGGCTCACAGGCTGGCGCTCAATCCGTTGAGCCACAGCAGCCAGGTGTTTGACCTCTTGATATTTTACTGAAAAATAAATAATTTTACAAATTTTAAAGCCGAGTTCACATGCACTTGCTCCCTACCTTTTTCTAGCAGGTGACCATGGCCGTGAGGTGTGCCGGCGAGCTCACGGGCCTGGGCGTCAGCAGACCCGGGCCAGCTTCGGGTTCTGTCTCCAATGAGCTATACAAATTTCTTTGATATTTGGCTTCATTATTTTTGAGTAATCTTCCATTTTCCCACCTATCAGAGTTGTGAAGATCGAATTTGGGAAGCCAGGGGCGGTGGGACGGGGAGGGTGGCACCGTCCGAAGACTCAAAGTAGAAATATTTTATACAAACCCCTGTCCACAGGGCCCCTTTGATCTGAAATCTGAAAATGGATGGGTTGGCCTATCAGGATTCTAAAAGGATCTTTCGGATTGTGTCCAGAAAGGGAGCCGTGGAGAAAACGGGAACCTGGAAACGCTGGCAGGCTGCCATTTAGAGATAACGTCAAGGTTAAGGCAGGAGATGCAGCACCCGCTGAGGAGGCCCGCGTTGGCCCCGGGCTACCTGGTCTTCAGTTACGCCTGTCTGAGGGCCAGGCAAGCGAGATCAGCAGTTGGGAAGTAGGTTGGGGGCTGCTGGGGCAGAGGTGGGAGCGTGGAGTGGCTGCTAATGGGTGAGGGGTTTCTTTAGGCCCTGATAAAATGTTCTAAAAGGGATCGCACAAATCCGTGAATACGGTAAAAACCACCGAATTCTATACTTTCATTTACTTATTTCTCTACGTTTTTCTTTATTTATTTTTAGAGACAGGAGAAGGGAGAGAGAAAGGGAGGAAGAGAAACCTCAGTGTGTGGTTGCCTTTCACGAGCCCCCAACTGGGAACCTGGCCCGCAACCGAGGCATGTGCCCTGACTGGGAATTGAACCTGTGACCCCTTGGTTCATAGGCCAGCGCTCAATCCACTGAGTCTCACCAGGCAGGGCTGAATTCTATACTTTTAAAGGATGAATTTTAGGACGTGTTAATTGCATCTCAAGAAAGTTGTTAGAGAGAGAGAGAGAGAGAGAGAGAGAGAGAGAGAAGAGGATTAGGAGGCTATGATTATAAAAACTTGAGATAGAATTTTTTTAAATCATTATTTCTGTTAATAAAAATTCTGCTTCCAGAAGCTGAATGGCTAGAAAGAGTTGGATTTTGGAGTCAAGAGACCTGGCTCTAGCCCTTGGGCACATCTCTCAACCCCCCAGCGCCCCAGGTTCCTCGTCTGGCTATTCGGGAATAGGATAAAATGATCCATGTGTTCCTTTCTGGCTCTAAAGACCCTACGGTTTCCAGGACTCTCTCCCGGTCTGCTTTCGTCCCCAGCACCACCCCAGAACACTCTCCTTTGGCCAGTACTTATGTGAAGAGAACCGACTGTGTTCCACGGCTTCGATACTTAATGTATTGGCTCTCCTTTCAGTGGGGCACCCTTAATGCAGGAAGTTCCTGATTCTTCTGAAACTGTCCTAGACGAGTCTGAAAACACTCAGACACCCCGGGCGCAGGTCATCCGAGCTGTGGCTGTCACCCTACTTTTACATAACCTTCTGGTTACATAATAATCAAGTTCAGGGCAGGAGAGCAGCGTCTTGACTTTAGTCTTGGGTCCAACACCTGCCCGTGGGCCTGAGTTATCACTTCATTGCTTTTTCATGATCCCTGCTTATCTCTCCTGCTGTTACTCACAGGGGCTTGAAAACATTAAGTACAGTTCTTCCTCTAATTAAGCTGATGAGGGACAAACAAGACTGTGGTTTGGGAGCGGCAGATAAGACCGTGTCCCAGGGCCATGCCGACTGAGGGCTTGAACCGAGCTGACATCTGAAAGTTAGGGCTGAGGGGGCTGGCAAGGAGGAAGGAAGAGCAGAGGAGTTCTGTTCCAGTCAGGAAAGTTTAGAGATGAATCACAAGCTCAGGGTCGGAAACCAAGTAATAAAAATCAGTGCTTGATAGTGGGCTGCCAGGCAGACAGCGGGCTAATGGCGACGTGACGATTGAATCCGGCGGGGAGCTGAGCCACGGGGAGACGGGGGCTGGATGGGAAGCTAAAGGAGGAAATCACAGAAGCCAGCTCAGCGGGGAGGGCAGAGGCGTCGTCTGTCACTTGGTCTTAGAAGAAATTAAGAAGCCAGACAAATTATGTGTACTTTCATCTGGAAACATGATCGGGCGGCCTGAGATTGGCACCCTGGGTTGGGGGGTGAGTGGCACTGGAGGGTCCTGTGAGTCGCCTTCTCTGACTCAGCCTGGGGACAGTCGGGACTTGCCAAACTGCGCAGGTGTCGATGAAGCGCGGGGCTGGGCGATGTCTGGGGTTTTGTTGGCCGTCCTTGCCTTTCCTGTTCCAAAAGGGAATAGAAGGTAAAGATAAGGACAGCTTCGGTGACGGAGGGCGTCTCTGCATCCAGCCACGGGCTGCCATGGTTACCTTGTTTGCTGTCACGTGGCTTAGACAGTCAGAAGGGGACACTGAGGCAGCCTGCTGGAGATCACACAGCTGGGCCCCCTCCCTGGGCACCCTTCTGGAACCTTCTGGTTAAACATGCCTCTCCCAGGGAGGGCGGAGGGTGGTCCAGCCCCAGGGGAGGGTTTCCAGGGACCACCTAGACTTGGACGCCATTGGTGTTGCCACCAAGAAGGAAGTGGACGGGGCCGCTCTGAACACTTGATCTCCTTCAGCACCGGGTTACCTTTGTCTGCTCTCTGTTGGCCACGGGTGCCCCAGAGAGGGCGCCTCCCTGTGTCCGGGGAACACGCGCACGAGGAAGCCAGTCCCGCTCACACAGCGGAGCTGCCTCGCCGGGGGCGCTGGCCACCCCGGGGAGCTTGGGGCCCACGGCCAAGCTCAGGCCTGCTGCCGGCACGAGTGGGGTCTGGAGAGGCGGGGCTTCTCCCTCAGAGCCCGCATCCGGTCCTGCCAGGTCAGGGCGGCCTCTGCAGGCGGGGGGGGGGGAGGGGGGGGGGGGAAGGCTCAGTCCCCTTCCAGAAGGTTCCCCCCAGTTCTCGTGTCAAAATCCTCACCAACTTCTCAGCCTGTGAACGCCGAGAGCAGGCCCTGCCCTTCACGGGGGGAGGGCCCGCGTCGACCCCAGCATTTTGTGCGTCTGCCCTGAAGCGAGGCTCCGGGCATGCCTGTGGGCTGTGGTTCGGGGCAGATCCCCCTAAACGGAGCCCAGAGCCAACAAAGCAAGCCTCCAGCGGCCTGCCCAGCCCCGGCTCATGTTTCAGGAGGATAATGGAAGGCATAATTTGTTTCCAGAGTGTAATTTTATTATATCTTCATGCAAAAAGGCAAGGTGGATTCTCTATTATTTTATAATGCCTCTATCAGTTTTCTAATACCCTGCTATTATAATAACCACGTTACTGAAAGTGATAAACAGGTAATTGCATTTCGTATCTGCTAGTATGTCATAATTCACCGCCGCAAAGTTCGCTCTTTCATTCCTACTTTCACGATTAAAACACTTTCCAATATTTTCCAAAGCGGCTCATGCGGGCGGCCCCGCCGGCTTCCTGCAACAAGCCTGCCTCTCTCCCATCACCTCTCTTTTCAGAAGGCGAATTACCCTGAAAGGTTTGATAAGGAAACGAATGTACGAATTAATAACGGCCAGAGAAAGGTCCCAGGAAAGCGAGGTGCGTGGGGGGGCCTCAGCTGGCGTTTGGGGACTGACTGTCTTACGATAAAAGACGAACTTACTGTCTCCCCACCGCTCTCCTTCCTGACTCGTCAGAGTTTTCGTTGGCACAGTTACGTCATTTTCCCTCTTTCTTTTTTCCTTTCTTTTTATTGTTGACACTATTCCACCCCCTCCTCCCAGCCCCCGCTCCCCCAGCCCCCTGGCTGGCACAGTTATATAACTGAGCATGAGGGAAATTATTGTTTAATTTCAAAAACAAATGAATCACGAATATGAAGTGCCCTTGGGCTTCACGCCTTTGTCTCAGGTGACTCCCGGCGCGACCTCGTGTTCTCCGAGACGGGGCCTGGGATGTGTCCTCACGTCTGACGGCGGGCATGCTGTTCCTCCGGGAGCCGTGGGCATTCAGGATGCCACAGGCACGGGCAGGGTTTACCCTGAGTACCCTGCGCCGAAAATCAAAGGCTTCAATGGTCAGGGCAAGTGCAGGGCCCTGTCCTGCGCTTTGCAGAACAAGGAGGGTCCCTGGCTCCCACCCACTCGATGCCCGTCCCGGTTTTTGTGAGAACCCCTCCAAAGCTCCCCACATTCCCAAAGGCGGCCCCGTGGCAGGTGGGTCTGAGGGTTCTGCTTCTAGGGGAGCCTGTGCCCGAGGAAGGGAGGCTTGGCCGGGCTCTCAGACATGCCCTGTCCCCCCGTAGCTCAACGCCCCTTCTGTCTTTGGCATCGGTCACTTGGCTAACCTACCGTCGATCCGGGTTAGTGCTGTTGAATTTATTCCTGCAAGATGCTTGCTTTCGGTTTTTGTTTTCTAAAAGAAGAATTGTTATACAAACAGGCTCTGCGGTCTCAGGAAAGAAGGGTAAAGTCTCCCATACAAATAACACCTGGAACCTTCTCGGTGATCTGTTAGAAACCTGAACAAGATATAACAGTGGCAGGAGTTTCAGGCCAGGGCATGTGCCCCGGGGATGTCCCCTAGAGGCATCAAGGGGGACATGTACTCCTCGCGACGTTTCCACAGCCCAGTGTTACAACCCCGAGCTTCCACCCTTACATTTAATGTTATGAGCAACACAGCAGTGGATAGCTCTTGGCCGGGGGAAGGGGTGGCCTTCTTCACCAACTCATGAGACTGATGTCTAGAACTGGAAAGTCAACATGCTGATTGGCAGTGAAACCAGAGCTGGGACCACTGGCCTTTGGAAACCCAATTATAATCTTATGGTGCTTAAAACTAGAGAATTCAAGCAAAGGGGTTGGTTAGATAAACAATTCACTCACTCATGCCACAGATATTGCTGAGCCCTTGTGGTCAGGACCGGGCCATAGCCGTGAGCAGGGCTGACAAGGTGTTTTCTGACACGGAGCTCCCATTTGCCTCAGAGATCCTGGGATTTAACACCTGGACAAAGGGAGACACTAAGGGCAAACAGTAATAAATGCCAGGAGAGAAACACAACGGTGAACCGAGTGTTGGTGGGTGCTGGCCAGGAAGCCCAGGCACACACCAGCCGGGCAGAGTGCTCCAGGCCGACAGCAGAGCAGGTGCAAAGGCCCCGAGGCAGGAGCGAAGGCAGCTCAAGGATGGGACCTGCTTCACTCAGGAAAGAGAAGCTGACTGTGAAGTTCTGAGGAGATCGCTGGGGCTCCCAAGGTCTGGCCGCGACCTGATCCCGAGGGTGGAGCGGGCCGACGGAACGGTTATAAAACAACAGGCTATAAATTTTCAGGATTCCTCCGGTCACTCTGTGTGCCTTTCCACGCCCGTCTCGCCCCTCGGAACACTGGCACAGTGTTTGGTCTGCGCACTGTACTCTGACACCTGTTAATCAGTAATCAGTGTCCCAGGCCCTGCAGAAGGTGGCATGAGGCGCCAGCGGGCACACGAGCCGCGAAGAAAGGCTGTTTTGTTAACACGCCAGTGCCTGCAGCCGGAGGTAACAGGCCCGTGTTGTGCGATTTCATCTCTGACTTGCACTTTTTCTTTTTAAAGGAACAACATATGTCACACGAAACTTTTCCTTTGACATGACACTGCCTGGAATAATCAGATACATAATGAACAATGAGGAGCTGAGCGTTTCTAAGTATATTCTGAGCAGCTATTCTCCAACATCGGTGTCTCTCAAATGTCACTTGTGGAGGGCTCGAGTGTTTGCCCCGAAGCACAGACCTTTCTCTGTTCCCCTCCCGGGTCCTTGAGAGCGTTCACATCTTTGTGGCGAGCTGTGGCAAGTCACTCCGAAACTAACGTGCTCAAAAGCTTGATTTTGCACAGCCCAGCCGGTGCCCATCAAAGCAGCTGGAACGTTCCCCCTGCAGAACTCACTGAGCTCTCGCCCCTGGAACTGTCAGATAGGCGCTCATTAGAATAATGTGACGGCTCAGGAGGAGACAGCTGACGAGCCCACCTTCGATTGTTAAAAGAGCAGCGAAGGAAGTCCACCCAGCTTCTCTGTCCCCCAGAATTAATTTGTCATCCGGAATCCACACACGCTCCTTCGTAGGTGGTCGCCGACCGGATGCAGTAACAGCCTCTCTCTGTCTCTGCACGTGGAGACTCGTTTTCACACGAAGGCCACCTGGGATGTGCACCAAAAAGGGGAAAAGCAGAGAGCTGAGGCCGCTCCGTGGGCTCCTTGTCTTCCGACCAGAGGCAGAGATGTCTGCACACTCGGAATCCAGCTTTAAACACGCGTGTGTTAAAAACATGCCTTGAGCCCAAGCACGTGAGCTCTTCAGTTCCCACCGCCGGGCAGCTCACTGAAAATCCAGTCATGCTGGCTGCAGGGGCATGGTGATTTTTTTTTTTTTTTAAGAAGTGCTCAACGTCCAGAATGGCCAACTTTTATCCTAAGAGTTACAGTTGGCTGAGTGGTAAAAACACAAGCCCCGAAGGACTAGTCCACAGCCAGCCATTGCGTCCCCGAGATGTCAGGGTGCGGCCAATGTCGGGCTCTGTGGCTGCATGTTGCGGCGGGGCTGGTGTAGTCCGTATGGGGGAAGGGTACCCGGGGACACCAGGGAGAGAACAGCCCGCCCCGGGGCCTGGGCTCAGCCTCGCCCCAGCACCCTCCGGAGGAAACGCAGTGGCCTGACTCACGGGAACAGCCCTCAGAGCCAGAGGCCGGCCTCGGTGCCGGGTGAGTCCTGGAGACAGGGCAGCTCACGCGGCCCATGGGGCGGCCCCGGCTCCCACACCATCCGGGCCACCCAGCACTGCTGGGGGGCGGGGTGGGGTACCGGGAAACAGCCCTCGGAGGGCGAAAGCATCCGCTGTCACAGAAAGTCAGGCCTGGCCGGCCTGAGTCACTGTGCAGATGGGGGTTGCGGGCGGTGCCGGAGAGCTCACTGGGGAGGGGATGTTCCGTGGACCACGGTTCCATCAGTTTCTGCAAACACGCTTGTTATTTAACAACGGCTGGTGGAGGGAAGATAGTATTAACAAAAACTAGGTACCCAGCTCAAGACTGGGCTTTTGTTCGGGAAGAAGAATTTTCAGCAGCTGGTGACTGGGATGAGGGGCCAGGAGGAGAGTGAATCCAGCCAGTCATCAGGGCTGTCAGGACACATGTCCCGCCTCAGGTACCCATGTGCCTGGGGCACCGCCCCCCCCCCCCCCCAAGGACACCGGGGCCCTCCCTGCAGGGGGAAATATTGAGCCAGCTCCTGGTTCTGATGGCCTTGGTGGGCAAATAGGACCCAATGCTCAGTGGGGTTGATTCACCTCTGGACAGAAGCTGGTGTCTGAAAGGTCAGACGCCCACTATTTTTCAACCCTGGAGCCGCAGACCTGGCTGCGTGGAGAGAGAGCTCGTGGGGCTTGCGAGCTGCGGCCAGCCCTGACCCAGAGGCCGCCTCCTAGACCCAGCTGGTGTTGGCCGTGTGGGCTCCGGCCGGGCAGAGAGGGCTGCAAAGGGGCAGCTGCCCCCTGGTGCCCTCCATCCAAGCCCAGGAAGAAGATTGCGTAACCTCAGCCGGCTTTCGGCAGAATGACCGCAGGACAGAAGTCAGCCTGGCTGAAAATGACAGAATCACAGCATCTGCTCCACCTGAGGGTGCGGAGGTCCCCCCGACCCCTGCTTCCCCTCTTCCCCTCTGAAATGCCAACTTCCTGTTGTAATGACGCCCGCGCCCCCACCCCCCAAGCTGGCTCTGATTCTCTGAACCCGCAGCCCATGGCCCAGTGTGCGTCCCCAGCAATTTCCTCCTTTACCATTTATCTTACTTGGTTGCCTCTTCAAAGGAGTGCAGGCTGGTTTGGGGAAGGGGCTTATTATGGGCTGGCATCTTTTCCATCAGACTCGGTGGTCCTTGTTCAGACAGACAGGGTTTTCTGGGTGCGTGGAGAGGGGCTTTGCTCCTGTACTAGCATCCGAGAACATCAGCCCCGAGGGGCCGTTTCCACTCTATCCCAACTTGGAAATATTTCAGGGTTCTACAGCCAAGTTAGGCGCCCTGGCCCCTGGCGAGATGTGCTGGCTCCTACCCGGGGGTGTGTGTCCTCGATCTTGGTGGTGTGACTTTCTCTCCCCGCCCCCGACTCCAGGAGAGGAACTGAGTGTGGGTTAGATGTACTGAGCTTGGGAATTATCCTCAGCACGGATCAGAAAAGACATCCTCTGTCCTGAGCCTTGACATTACAGAGAGGGGAGGAGTGTGCAGTGACCAGGGAGTGTTCAGTTCCCTAGCAAAAGTGGATCCATTTTCTCGTTGCAAGCTCAGCGCGTTGGATCGCTGTTCTGGGAACTAGGCCATCAGGCCTTTCGGCCCCGTGTCAGCCTGGGGCTGCTGACTTGGTGCGTGTGTTTGGGACAGAACGTGGCAGCAAACTTGTTCTTACTCTGTTTGCCGCGAACTCTCTCAGAAAGTGGACTTGCTCACTCTAGAGCTCTAGAAATCAGGGGCACTTGGAGTCACGAGGGCCATCTCAGGTTAGAGATGAGGAAACCGAGGCCGTAAGGGACCCACCTAGGGACACGCAGTGCCGCGCAGGGCCAGGATGGGGCCGCTGTCGCTCCGCCCCCTCTTCCCGCAGTCCGTGCTCGCCACACTAAAGTCACAGGCAAAGGATGGGGGTGGGGAGTGGAACACGGCGACTGGGGCTGCCGTCTGAGATCGGGTTCGCTCTGCCTGCGCCGTCAGCCTGCGGGGGAGAGCTGAGACCAAGTTGTACAAAATAAGGGCAGACTGGAGTTTTTAATTCTGTGTTGTCTTATCGTGGTGGGTGGTCTGTCCTTTTCACCCAGGGCAGTGGCACACCTAAGTCACCCCCCGTCCCCCTCTTTAACGCACGTGTGCCACACAGAAGCAAAGGCCTCCCGGCCCCCAGCAAGAGGAGAGGCCCAGCGAACGCAGCGCCCCCGGAGCAGGAACGGGGGAACAAGACAACACCCAAACCCACTGGGGCCTCCAAATCCACGGAGGGGAGTGTAGGTGGTGGGCCATCCACACGACTTCAGGGAGGGAAACGGCATGGGTGGGGGTCCCAGCCACCTCCACCCTGCACCGGCAATGAGAGTGAGACCCCCCTCCTCCCACGCTACTGTTGGGAGAAGAACCCACCCATGTCTCCTGAGTCTGGGCTCTGGGCAGACAGGGTTTAGGATCTCATCTCAGCGAGGACGCGTTTGGCTGCAAACGACAGGCCCCCCGACCAAAGCAGCTGAGACAGAGAGGGCCACCATCTATGTCACTGGCCAGAGAAGAGCAAGGCCAGGCATGGAACGTCAGCAGGTCTCCAATCTGCGTGTCCCGCCGCGGCCCTGAGTCCCAGCCTCCATATGAGCTGATAGCCGGCCTCCCCCATGTAGTGACTCTACTCTCTGAGGGACGCAGTCATTCACAGGACGGATGGGACAGGTCATGTTCAAGTCCCACACCTGAGTCCTTTCTGCACAACCCCAGCTCCTGTACGTCTCTCCGTAAACTTGGTGGAGAGGTAGCTGAGGACAATGAAGACGATTTTATGGATTTGCTATTTCAATGGGTCGCTAACGATTGTAACAGGAGAGAACCAGCCCTCGAAAAAGGGCCTAACACCCGGCGGTTAGCGTTCATGTAACATAATATCTGTGCGCATCTCTGCGGCAAAAATCCTGCTTTATTAGCGCACGCCAAGCAATGTGGTTTACCTCTAGGTTCATTTTATTTTTCACTGTGGAATGACTATGCAAACAAAATTATGACTCTCCCCGGGGAAAATCTCCTAATGATATAAATCGTCTTCTCCACATTCAGCCTGAGATTAATATCTTAAGACATTATGAGGCTATTTAAGAAAAGCGGGAAAGATTAGGGAGCGGGGTGATGGCTGGTGGGAGCCTGGATGGGGTTGGAGACGTGCCGTGTCCTAGGGTGGGCTCCAAAAAGCCCGCCCCCGCCCCAATATTCCCACCTCCACCCCTGGCCATTGTTCCCTCATCTTCAAAAGATCAGCCTGGGCTGTGTAATTTTTTTTCTTTTTTAATTATGGTAGACGTCACATGACATGAAATGAACTCTTTTACAGGCACAATTCAGTGTCATCTGGTACGTTCACAATTATGCAGCCACCACCTCCATCTAATGGTTCCAGAACATGTTCCTGCCCCCACGGGAGACCCCCTGCCCATTAAGCTGGATTAACACAATCTTTTAAGGACCTTTTCAATGATATAATTCTATGGCTCCAAAATAGGAAATGGACTCACTCAGCTCCATAGAAATACCCACCAGGCTGCAAAGACATGAAGATTGCCCCATGTATGTAGGACATCTAAATATTTGTCCCTAACAAACACACTGGGGGGGGGGGTGACGGGGACAACAGGGTCGCTGGGGCAAACGCTTCCAGGGCCAAGCATTGCACAGCCCCACAGTACTGGAAATTTCCAGAGCTGGGCCCCCTGGGAGTGGAGACCGGGTGTTGATTTGCACACATCTCTTTGGTTCCAGGACAAGCCATGGCATTTTCATTGTCAGTTTCTTATCACCTTCTGGACATCCACCGTCACCCCTCTGTCTACCAGACGAGGGTCATGCTTTTCTATGAATTCTGATTCCCAACCCGAGGGGCATTTTTGTGGCCGCCCCCTGGGTGGGAGGGAAGTTTCCTGTCCACCCCCATCAGGGACGCGGTGAGGTGGGGAGGTCATGGTCCTACAGTTAGGAGCTTCCACTTGGGAAAGGGGTCTGTTTGCACTCGCTGGGTCTCAGCCGTCTCGGCTCCCCAGTGAAAGAACGGGTTGCGATTGTGGACTTCCAATGTTTTCGGGTTCTGAAATTCCTTGCTCAAAGATCCAATATGTGGAGAGCTTCGAGCATGTCTTACTCAGCCTCCCCCCACAAAGAAGGGGCTCAGTGGACTCCCCCTCGTTCCCTCAAGCACAGGATGGAAACTACCCACCTTGACCCTGCGGGAACTCCAAGCGCTGGTATTGATGGTCTTCAGACCATCTGTTTACCGTCTGTGAATTTCTGCTTTTTCACTGGTCACCAGGTACCCAAGAAACATCAGTGTGCGTCACAAACTTCCTCAGAACCCTTCCAAGTTCAAGGTTCTATTCTCCATCGCTTACCTAGAACACAGCTGTTCCCCACCCCCATGCCCCGCCTGCTCACACCTCTGGAGTCTCCGAGGGCCCCGCCCAAGCTTCCAGGCTGCCTCGCTGATGGCTCTGTTCCCTACGGCACTGAGGACATTTGGGGAGACTCACCGCTCCTACTTTAATCGAACTTGTTGTTTCTGTCCTAGAAGACCCGGGACGTAAACACTTTGGATTTATGACTAGTGTTTAGAACTGCAAATGAGTTCTGGTTTCACATTTTTGTGTTCAGTCTATGTCCTCCCGGAGGGAATCAAACCTGTTACAGCTTCATCAGCTAAATGAACATGGGGTGTGAATGCATGTCTTTTTTCTTTTTTATACTTACCTAAGGAAGGATATATTTATTGATTTTAGAGAGAGAGCAAGGGAGAAAGAGAGAGAGAGAGAGAGAGAGAGGGGAACATCAATGTGAGAGAGAAACATTGATCAGTTGCCTCCCGTATGCTTCCTGACCTGGGATCGAACCCACAGCCTTTTGGTGAGCAGAACAATGCTCCAAACCACCGAGCATCCTGGCCAGGGCCATGTTGTGTCTTTATGGTCATGCATTGGGCTGGCTAATTTCACTGATGTCACCTGCTAAGAAAGACCCTCAGCCACACAGCATTATTACATCATGGTTGTATTTAGACAGGACACACACTTGTATGTGACTGATGATGCTACTGATAATGAATTCTAGGGACCTAAATGGGAACTAATTTAAAACTAGACGAAACAGCTCACATTGTATTGCTAGTGAAAGATTCCATTGGTTGAATAAAAATCTGAATAAGTGGGCCACGGGTGGATGGTTTTGGCGGAAGGTGGGGGTGTGTGTACACAGTGCTGTAGTGAGAAGGGAGCCCTCCGGGACAGTCCCCTAAATGCCCCTGGTCTGAGACTGTCATTCCCAGTGCGTTCTGTCTGCCCAGCTCCACACAGACGCCCCCACAGACTTAGCACACACGCCGGGGGCAGGCAGGCGAGCCCCCACCCAGTCTCGTTGGTGGGATGGGGTCCCCCTGAGCCATCGGGTTGGCTGTGGGGAGTCAGGGCCTGGCCCGCAGCTCCTGACTCCTTACCCAGTTCTCTCGAAACACCAGCAACCACTCCATGGTTCACCGAACTGGACGGAAGCTCCAGCAGCTTGGAAAGCACATTTTTAAAAAGCGCTGTTATAAAGGTCTCGTTGCTCAAGGATAACCAAGCAAAAGGGCCAAGCCCTGCCCCGCTCCGCTCCCCAGATGCTCGGACTCGCGAGGGCAATGAAAAGTGACCGCCGGTGCCAGGAGTCACTGCACCCAGCCCAGAACTACTTGGAGAACACACAGAAGGTTCCAGAAGGGGCAACAGCATCTCACAAGGGCTCCAGAGCCCAGCTCGCCCTGCAGCCCTCGCCCTGATGCCCCCCCGGCCAGGGAGCTGGGAGTAAGCTGCTCTGCCTCTCTGTGCCTCAGTTTCCTCATCTGGATGTAGAGTTGTTCATTCCAACTCAGAGGCTGCTCATGAGTCAGCTGATGCAAAGCACAACGTTCACCTTCCGGTCGTTCTGTGCCTGCTGCGTGCCAGGCACTGTACCTATAGAAAATGAACAAAACGGACAGAAATCCCTGCCCTTGTGTTTGGGGTCAGAGCACACAGTGAAAACTCAATGGGGTGATTCGTCCCCAGTTAGGTCAGACCTCTGCCAATAAGTCACCCGTTGGCCAGCATTTGGGCACCTCCCTCCCTGGGGCTTGTCACCGTGGGCTGACACCTACCAGTGGGGTGTCCTGCCAACCAGCTGCCATCAGCACACACAATGTGCTGCCAGCTTGTGCCCCGGACACACTCGAAGTCCGGGAGCGGCTCCCGCCCGCTAGCCCCCGGCCCCTCCCACCCGTGTGTTTTGCATCAGCAGGGAGCTGGGTCAAAGTTTAGTCAATCCAAAGTTGTGTAAGGACCTCCTGGGGACGGTCGAGGGGTCGGAGGCCTCTCAGAGTTTATCTCCCTGGGGTTCATTGTGGGGAGCCGGTCCGAAGCGCCGCTGTGGCTGCGATCCAGAGACCTGCCCCTGACGTCAGGGACGAGCCTCCCGGGTGGGGCCAAGGGGCGGGACCTTTCTTCTCCAGGGCAAATAAAGCCAGGTGGCTTGCCCACCAGACACCAGACGCGGCCTTCCCACAGCGAAAGCACGCTCACCAGCGGGAAGAACCCCACCGCAAGCCTTGGGTCTCTGATCGAGATCGCCCAGAGAGAAGGAAGGTAGGCCAGGCTTCTGCGTTTACAGCACTAACAACCCCGGAGATAACACCAACCCGAGTCCTTTTTTCCTCCCAGCTACCACCCTCCGGGGGTGTGTGGCCCAGCACAGCACGCGGCGCTCACCGGAGGCGCTGGTTCCCGCACTTTCTGTTTCAGGGAACATCAGTGTCTGGGGCCCTCAGCACAGCTCTGCAGAAATGCCTCCTCAGCTGCAAAACGGTCTCAACTGCTCAGCCAAGGTCGTCCAGGGCTCCCTGGATAGCCTGCCCCAGGCGGTGCGGGAGTTCGTGGAGAGCAGCGCCGGGCTGTGCCAGCCCGACCACATCCACATCTGCGACGGCTCCGAGGAGGAGAACCGGCGGCTGCTCCAGCAGATGGAGGAAGCGGGGACCATCAGGAGGCTGAAGAAGTACGACAACTGGTGAGTGTGGAGAGAGGTGGATGAAGGTCTCTGGGGGGAGCGGCTGTAGACCCTGGAGAAACTATGTAATGGCCAGAACCATACAGACTTCAGTTTAATAACATTTGGGAGAGCCCACGTCTTCAACGAGACAGCAGAGACGGACACATGCTTTTGCAAACTAGATCCTGGGTAGGCACGGAAGTCAGACCATCCCTGCCATCACAGACTGGCTCACAGCCTGGTAAAAGTCTCCTTGACCACGTCTCAGCCGGTGTGGCTGTCCTTGTCCATAGAGCACCGTCAGGGTGCCTTCTCGGCCCCTGCTAGGTGGGGGGTGGGGGGAGGACACAACAATGAATAAACGGGTCCCTTCCGAGCCGACGCTTGGCTGAGGGCATCCAGCACACAGGTGCCTTCCCTCTCCGATCCTAATCTGTGTGTTTTTGATTTTGGCAGCTGGCTGGCTCTCACTGACCCCAGAGACGTGGCCAGAATCGAAAGCAAGACGGTCATCATCACCCAAGAGCAAAGAGATACGGTGCCCATCCCCAAGAATGGCCCCAGCCAGCTGGGCCGCTGGATGTCGGAGGAGGACTTTAAGAAGGCGTTCAATGCCCGATTCCCGGGGTGCATGAAGGGTAAGGGCAAAATATCCGCCAGCCTTGTATCGGCATGTCTGTCCTCACAGTCGTTGGCACAGTCAGGGAAGCTCCCGTGGCCTCCGAGATCTTTAAATTCTATACCTGAAATTGGCAACATATTAAAAACATACAGCTCAGGGTTAGGTTTACATGCCGTCTCCTAGGAACACAGAGACGATTTGCATGCGTGGTGGCAGCCAAACTGCATGTTTGCAGACACTCTTCTGTTTTGGCATTCTGTTAACTTTCTGGGGACTCATGTAAACTGGGAGCTGGTGGCAAGCAGGGTGTGGTGTCCCCCAGAGAAAACAGGGTTGGTCGCCGAGAGTCCCAGGTCCTTTCTCACCAGCACCCCCATCTGCCTGGCCCCGCAGGGCGCACCATGTACGTCATCCCGTTCAGCATGGGGCCCCTGGGCTCGCCTCTGTCCAAGACGGGCATCGAGCTGACAGACTCGCCCTACGTGGTGGCCAGCATGCGCATCATGACAAGAATGGGGACACCTGTCCTGGAAGCTCTGGGCGACGGGGAATTCGTCAAGTGCCTCCATTCCGTGGGGTGCCCCCTGCCGTTAAAGAGTAAGTACATCATTTCAAAATCCAAAGCTAGAATTCTTTAAAGCCAGCTTAGCCTTAAACCCCGGGCCTGTCCTCCGGGGACGCCAGGCGGGGTCCCGCCGCGCTGACGGGGGCTGTGTCTTCCCCGGCAGAGCCTTTGGTGAACAACTGGGCCTGTAACCCAGAGCTGACGCTCATCGCCCACCTGCCCGACCGCCGGGAGATCATCTCCTTTGGGAGTGGGTACGGCGGGAACTCGCTGCTCGGGAAGAAGTGCTTTGCCCTCAGGATGGCCAGCCGGCTAGCCAAGGAGGAAGGATGGCTGGCCGAGCACATGCTGGTAAGCCGCAGGGAACTCTGAGTGGGCAGGCGTGGGAGCCGGGCGGGGGCCGCGCCTGGCAAAGGCGTATGGCATTCCAGCACCCACCCGGCGAGAGCCAGCACTGCCCGAGGACAGATTCAGAAATTCCACCCCAAACTGTGAATGCACTCGTGGGTGTCCCTTTTTGAAGGACTTCAAACCCCACCAGGCCCATAGAGATGTTTTGAGCATCATCCAAAACATTTGTTTTGATACCTGAAGAAAGAGATGTGGGGAACCCCCACACCCCAGCTTGAGGGGCTCCTAGGCACAGTCTGAGGCCAGAGCAGTGACCCCTGACTGGAAGGAAGAGCTGAAAGAGGACTCTTGCCTCTGCAGATCCTGGGCATCACCAGCCCGCAGGGCCAGAAGAAGTACTTCGCTGCTGCCTTCCCCAGCGCTTGCGGGAAGACCAACCTGGCCATGATGAACCCCAGCCTCCCGGGCTGGAAAATCGAGTGTGTCGGGGATGACATCGCCTGGATGAAGTTCGACCAGCAAGGTGACCCTCAGAGGCCCCGCGGGTGCCGATAGTCATGGGGTCTTAGGGAATATGAGGCTTTTGCAGACATGTCAAGTGCCCCCGAGTTCAGGCTATTTGGGTTTTTAATTTAGGTATTGTAGGCCTTGGGAAGTCTCAGAAATATGCGTCCTATGTAAGCATTCTTCTTCTCAAGATCCCACCTGGATTGAAACGGGACCCTATGTGGCTGTTTACATAATACTTGGGTTAAACCAGTTCTGGTGGGAAACTGATGTGGAGGAAAGGGCTGGAAAGAGAGTGGCTTGGATGAGAAAAGAGAGTTATGTGCCAAGGAGGAGGGGAGACTAGATCTGGGAACTTGGCACAGACATGAGCGTGGAGGGGGGGTCAGAGGACACGCTTTGCTCCGTGTTCACCTCTACTTCTCGGGTTTAAAACTTTCCAGGCAACTTAAGGGCCATCAACCCAGAAAACGGGTTTTTCGGTGTCGCCCCTGGAACCTCTGTGAAGACTAACCCCAACGCCATCAAGGTCATCCAGAAGAACACCATCTTCACCAACGTGGCCCAGACCAGCGACGGGGGCGTTTACTGGGAGGGCATCGACCAGCCGCTGGCCCCCGGTGTCAAGCTCACCTCATGGAAGAACAAGGAGTGGACCCCCGAGGATGGTAAGCGCCCCCTGAGGCCCCGATGCTCCAGCTTGTGGGCGCCCTGTGTTTGGGCCAGGTGCTCAGGGTGTCTCTTCTCTGCCTGTTGTAGGGGAACCTTGTGCCCACCCCAACTCGCGGTTCTGCACCCCCGCCAGCCAGTGCCCCATCATTGACCCTGCCTGGGAGGATCCGGAGGGGGTGCCCATCGAGGGCATCATCTTTGGAGGGCGCCGACCTGCTGGTGAGTCCCCCCATCCAGGCTGGGAGGGTCTGTGAAATCGCTCCTTGTCCACGTCCTTGTCAGAGGGTGCTGGACACCGAGCTTCCTTCCCAGGCATCCAGGATGAGGGGCGAGCTCGGATGTGTGGTAGAAGCTCCCCTTCCGGCTGCCGGGAGCCTTTCTGGACCCCCGATCTAATGTAGCTTTACCCACCTTCCTCTTGGCTGTGCAGCCGGGTGGTAGAACTCAGATGCTTTCCTGCCCTTTGGCTCTGAGGACAAAGATGTGGCGGAATTAGAAAGACGCTCTTCTGCTTCTGTGTCTTTCCGTTGTAAGAGGTGACGGCGCCGGCCGAAGCGCCGGAGTGTCAGAGCCTTGAAGGATCATTTCTTCTTTCCTGTTAAGGTGTCCCCCTCGTCTACGAAGCTCTCAGCTGGCAGCATGGGGTGTTCGTCGGGGCGGCCATGAGGTCCGAGGCCACAGCGGCCGCCGAACACAAAGGTAAATCCGAGTTAGTCTGAAACCCCAAAGATTGGTGACTGGCACAGCTCTGTCTCTGTCCATCTGTCTCTGTCTGTCTCTCTGTCTCTCTCTCTCTTTGCATCTGTATCTCTCTCTTCGTCTGCGTACAGAGAGAGGAAGCCTAGCATGCTCATGTCGACAATAGCCATGTCAACACTGTCCGCAGAGAGCATCATTTACCAACAGGGTCCCCTCTCCATTGACAGGCAAAGTCATCATGCACGACCCCTTCGCCATGCGGCCCTTCTTCGGCTACAACTTCGGCAAATACCTGGCCCACTGGCTCAGCATGGCCCAGCGCCCCGCAGCCAAGCTGCCCAAGATCTTCCATGTCAACTGGTTCCGGAAGGACAAGGACGGCAAGTTCCTGTGGCCTGGGTTTGGAGAGAACATCCGGGTGCTGGAATGGATGTTCAACCGGATCAACGGGGAAGGCGGCGCCCAGCTCACCCCCATCGGCTACATCCCCAGGGAGGGCTCCCTGAATCTGAAAGGCCTGGGAGACATCAACACGAAGGAGCTCTTTGACATCTCCAAGGAGTTCTGGGAGAAGGAGGCGGCAGACATCCAGGCATACCTGCAGGAGCAGGTGAACGCCGACCTGCCCTACGAAATCGAGAGGCAGATCCTGGCCCTGAAGCAGAGAGTCAGCCAGATGTAACCAGGCCCAGAGCCTCACCCTTCCGATCACCCCCTTTCCAGTCTGGCAGGCGGACCGGGAGCTCGAGAGAGTGGAGTTCCCTGAGCTGACGCTGCCTGCCACACCGCAATGACCACGCCGATGAGCAGACCTGAAAGACACGCCTTAATCGTTCCGATAAGACCACAGGGCACAGGCTAGAGACCAAGGAGATGGGGGAGGGAACCTTAGCACGTCACCAAAATTCACGATTCAGTGCACATCTGTTCAGTCTGAAGGGCACTCAGACATGTCATTTTTCACTGTAGTTATATAAGTTAGTAGCTGTAATGCACAGGAAAAAAAGTACTTGAGCTGTATATACGAGTGTGTGTGTGTGGTGTGTTCGTGCACGTGCGTTTGTGTGCTATTATCTAAAATGTATTTAATACCTCGGAAAAATCTCGGGCAAGATTACCTACTAGTTGTTGCTGGAAATGTCGCTTTATTATTAATATGTGTGTTTAAATTATTTTTATATACTGTTGTTCTTACCTTTGCCAAATTTCAATTTGTCTCTTAACACTTCTTGGAAAATTGCAAAATAAACTTTTATAGAAAGATGGATTTGTTCGCTTGGTTTTTAAAAATCTTGAGCCACCAAGAAGAGAGGGCCCTTTGGGAAAACACCTTGTGATTCAAATGCCCTCAGAAGAACATGGGGACGTTGTGGGTGAATTGGAGGGTGGAGGGGAGCGCAAAGGGCTCTGATGGGGAGGTGTGGCCAGGGAATGTCACCCAGAGAGCACAGGGCGCCACCCTGTGGTTTCCTGAATTAACCACTAGTTAGGGTCTAGAAACCTTTAAAGGTGGGTCTTGCGTAACCGGAATGGGAAAGTTTAAAATGAGCTTTGTGACAAAAACTTGGGTCTGGGCATTGGGCTCCTGCAAGAATGACATTGGAGCCAGACTCACAGGCTTTTGTCCACACGCTCTTCTGAGTTTTCTCGGTGCCATCCACAGAGAGGACAGGAGAGGAGAGAGAAAGTGTCCTTCCAAAGGAACAGCCGAGGGCGCCTCCAAGGCCCGAGCACTAACTGAGTGCCGTCTGTATACCAGGCACCGTGTCAATCGTGGGTTGCCCCTGGGGTCGGCTGGAAGCCCTCGCCTGGTCGCTCTGCTCCCAGCGTCGATCGGGTGCTGGGGAATAACCCAGGCAGGCCAGAACTTGACCCGGCCCCATTCATTCTGCAGAGAAGCCTGACTTCCTCAAGTTGTTACCTTTCCGGGCCCAGGCCAGGCAAGTGGCTTCATTCCTCCGCAGGTTAATCACACACCTGGCGCTCCTTTCACAGACTCGGCTGTTCCCCTAATCTGCCTTGCACCCCGCAACGGTGCCACGTGGAAGGTAAAGCCGACATCACCCCAGTTTTATCTATGGGAAAACTGAGGCCAGGAGTGTCCCCGGGGCTGGGAAATAGCGACCAGAGTTTTCTGTCCCTTTAAGAAACTGAGAGAAGACCCAGCTCTCCTGACAGAGTCACATTCTGATACCAAGCCCGCAGGGGTGGTGGGGTGGTGGGGTGGTGGGACTGATTGGGATTAAGTGCTATTAATTTAAATCAGGGCTTTCAGGCCGGCTTGCTTTTTCTCGGCGTGAACCTCTGACTCAGAAACAGAATGTCTAAGAGAAACAAAACAGAAGGTAGCCCACCTTCGGCTTCGGAGGTAGCTTCTTAGGCCCCTGCCAGGGGCTTCCGGGACAGAGCCTGGGCACCAGTGTTAAAATGCATGCCCCAGGCTCAGGGTCCTAGTCTTGCCCTCAGCAGCTTTTACCCCTTTGCAGGTGAAGTTGGCCATTTTGGAATTCCTCAGGCTCCTACCCAACATCACCCACTCATCCAGTAGACGGGTTCAACCACATTGCCACCAGGCTCTCGAATCCTGGAGGACAGCCTGGAGGAGGTGCTTTAAATAGAATAAGAGTTTTCAAGGGACCAGAAGGATTCAACAGTTGCCATTGATTAAGTTCCCGACTCAGTTTCCCCAAGTTGTTCCAGCTGAGTGTTCCATCCAGCTCCAAGTCACGGTCCCTGTGTGCATGTGAGACCCATCAGGACATTATGATGTTATCTCACTGAGGCCCTCGGAATGGGAGTGGCTCACCATTGGGAGAATGAAAACCCGGTGTCTTGATTTCTGGTCAGCCCTCCCCACGTGACTCCAAATCAACACTAGGACTGACGTCTTCAATGGGACCCAACACAGGAGCTGCCCCTGACCTCTGTGGGTTCCCGGAGCCATGTGGGAGTCTGGGTGAAAGGCCAGACTCAGTTGGTACACAGCAAACATTGAACCAGGACAACAAACCTGTCCTGTGCTCACCAGAGGCAACAGGGAGCTTGGCAGGTGGGCTGGGCTGGTGGGGCCTCATGCATTTGGGATCAGCGGTGGCAGGGCCCCCTCCTTTCTCTCCCTCGCCCCTCAAGCCCACCCTAACCCAGAGCCCCTGCCTGGGTGCCACATGTGTGTTCCTTCCAGAGCTTTAAGACCATGGGCACAGGACCTGGAGGCTCTCTGACCTCTGCGGTGACCTCTGTATTGTGATCGCTGTTGCCAGTTACAGTAACAGGGACCAGGTGAGGGCATCCGAGGGAACGGGCTTCCTCCTCCCTACCCTCTTCCGTTCCTGGAGCGGACAGTGGTAAACACTGGTGACCTTGGTCACCTTCCAGCTCTGCCTCTGGCCAGCAGTGTCACCTGAAGTGACACTCTCCTCTGTGCCGTGGGGTAACACCGGCCCTGCTGGGGTCTGCTGAGGAGGAACTGGGATAGCCAGCCCAGCGCAGACCCCTCTTCCAGCAGCGCTGAGCGCTCAGACGGCTGTACCAACCCCAACCCTGGTTTCCCAGCTGTGAGGGGGGCATCATGGCCGCACCTCTTCGGGAGGGCTGCTGAGGAGACCCAGGGAGATGGCGCACACAGGGGCCCAAGCCGCGGCGGGCCCGTGAGGACAGCAGTTCTCACTGCCTTTTCTCCGGGTCTTCAGTCGAGCTGTGATGGTGCCGCACTGAGGGGCAGGGACGCCACTGCCTCCCACGCAGCTGGCCCCCTAGGGACAGCCCTGGCTCCGGGGTGGGAATCGGCCTCAGGCCGCCTCCCCTGCTCCCGCTCCGCTGCTAATGGCAGACAGAGGCTGGAGGGCGGGGCCCATTGGTACCAGCCGGAGAGCTTTCCTCCGTGTGGATCAGGTGCCTCCCATGACAGCCACCATCCCCCTCCTCAAACGCCCTAGCAAACGTCTTAGCAAAGGCCCAGCGATCTCTCCAGGGAAGGCCGTGGATGCACAGAGATTTCGCTGCCAGGACGCTCATTCGGGGTTGCTGTCGATCACAGCCAAAAATAGGAGCCAGCCTAAATGCCCCACAACACGGGATTGCCTAAAGGAATTGCAGCCTCTCCCAGAGTGAACCTCGGGAACGGAACGACTCAGAGAAGATGCTTTATCGACACGCGGGACATGCCGCCTGCCATCCTGCGTGAAGGCAGCCCCAGAAGGGCGGCCAGTGAGCGGGCCTCTGTGCTTAGGAGACGCTCTGAAGCACACGCCCTCCTAGGGCAGCAGCGGGGATTTCTGGAAGTCCAGGCCGTTAAAAGAACTCTCCTTTTGGCTTCTCGAGGTCACTCAGTTTTTCCTCAACGATTGATTACACGTTGTTTGTGCCGCAGGGACATGAAACAGGTGGCGATTTTTTGTAATGTTAGCCTTCGGGCTCGGGAGCTGCACCGGGGGAGGGTGGGCAGGCTGACCACGGCCAAACCTCTCCTGCGGCTGGGTGGGCACATTGATCGGTGAAAGTGTGACCCTGGCTTGGGTTGGGGAAAGCATCCCTGTCATCTGTATTTTTGCCACTTGGTCCAGACCCATAAAGACTGCCCCCCACCAAGGGGCCATTCGGTGCCGGGTGTGGCAGAAGAGGGGAGGGAGCGTGCCAGGCCCTGCTCCGGAGCCCTGCCAGCTGGCGGGGGGGACGGCTCCGTACCCAGCCCTCCAAGACATAGGGCAATGGCAGGCCCTTCCCAGGACAACGCTGGGCCGCTGAGGTTGCCCCACTGTACACCAAGGGGGCTGGGCCCAGAGCATTCACTCTGCCGACCCGAGTTCACCAGCCAGAGTGACGGGAAACAGGGGTAGAGGCCAGGCCGGCCCCGAGCCCTGCTTCCTTCCACGTCTCCCCAGTGGTGGCTGGACCGAGAGCTCAGCAGGGAGAGGAGATGGGGCGGGATACCTGAAGAGCCTCTGAGAAGGGCCCATCCCCCTTAGGTGGAGCCTGGATGGGACAGGGCAGGCCTGACCCTTTGGGCGGGGAACAAGGCCCCTTTCCATAGCACCTCGCTGTGCGCAGGGCAAAGCAAAACTGCACGTGACTGGTCCAGACTGAGGACGTGTCAGCTGGGCCCGTCACGGCCTCCGGGGCGCAGAGTGGTGCTGCTCCTGGGGGGGGCCCGAAACATCGGGGAGGGGCGGGGTGCATGGGTTGACCTGAGCAGCCCTCCCGTGAGGACAAGGGCACAGCCACACAGAGGAAGGTGGAGAGAGGACCAGCCCCCCGCTCCACTCGGGGCCGACATTCAACCCGACACCCCCGCCTCATCCACCACCAATCCCAGGTCCTTTCCCAGGGTCCCCGGACCTTCCCACACAGCTGAGGGGCTCTGAACCCAGCCCTGGGTCATCTCCAGCTGGTCACTGCCTCACCGGTTGTTAAATATTTGCAACGTCACTCCTGTCCATGCCCCACCCCAATGCCTCGATGTTACACAGGCCCCCCCCCCCCCAACTTCGCTGCAAATGGCGGAGCGTGGCAGGCAGAGAGAATGCCCTGGAATGGAGAAAACCTGAGTCAACTGACCCCCCCCCCCCCCTCCAGGAACGTGGCTCAAGTACCCTCTGTGGGGTGAGGCAGGGCTTGGGACGGAGGCGAGGTTCAGAGACAGGGACATGAAGGGTGTGACTTTCTGCCGTTCTGAAGTTGTGCCTGGAGCTTTCCTGCCCCGGCTCCCGCGGGAGGCTAAACTCCGTGGGGGCCTCGGAGAGAGGTTCCGCCCACACTCCTATGAAGGACCAGCTCTCCGGGTCGCTGCCCAGATGACGGGGAGGGATTGGACTGTCACAGGACTGTTCCCCCGCGTGGCAGGCAGAGCACAGGTTTCTCTGAGGCCACAGAGCAGAGACTTTGAACTGCCGCAGAGGACAACGGATGTTATTAGTCCTCAGCAGCATGGGGGTGGGAACAAGAACATGTCTGCCTGGCTGACACCTGTCATGGACGCTCGTTCTTGGGGGCTCACTGGTCTGCCACCTGCTTGCCCAGTTTGGCCTCCTGGTACTGGGGGACGTGGCTGCGTGAATCAGCCAGGCGCGCCAGCCCCGATGCTAGGACCTTTCTCCAGGCGAAGCAATTTGCAGCAAAATATGCCATAAATATTTGCTCAGCTCAGGCAAACGACTTTAACTGCATAATTAAACTCATTGTCGATTACGCTTCTGGACAAAATGACTGGGGAGAAGCTGGGGCCACAGCTGCCCCACTGGGTCTGTGGAATTAGAGGGCCTGCTTGTTTGCAGACTTTGCGGTGGCCCCGTCTCTCCTCCCCACAATGGGGGTTCTGAGAATAGCCAGGGAGGAGGGAGGAAGGGTCTCGGAGGCTTTGGAGAGGAGAGAGAGGGGAAAAGCTCCCCAAATCATTTTTATTTGTTTTTAAAGAGAGGGGAAGGGAGTGAGAAAGAGAGAAAGAGAAATATCAACGTGCAAGAGATACATCCATCGGTTGCTTCTCCCACGCCCCCAACTGGGGATCTGGCCCACAACCCAAGCCTGTGCTCTGATTGGGAATCGAACCAGCGACCTTTTGGTTCACAGGCTGTCGCTCAGTCCACTGAGCCACACCAGCCACGGCTCCGGCCTGTGTTTTCCAAATGCCCTGTGCACTTGCCACTTTCGTGGGTAACTGGTAACTTGAGCAAATAATCAATTCTCTGAAGTAGAACACGGACAGTAGACGGAAAGAAATTTGCCTTAGAAGAAAACACTGTCTTCCAACCATTAATTAAAAACCAGCCTCCCCTGATAAGGTAACCACAAAAGCGCAACACTGACGCAGACACAAAAGGCCACTTGTTGGCAGAGCCACAGAGGCAGAAGGCCGATTGGTGGTTGCCAGGGGTCATCGGATTGTGATTGTTCATGGGAGCAGGGTTTCTCTTTCGGGGTGATGAAAATGTCCTAAAACTTGATTGCGGCAAAGGCTGATGGGTCCTGTGACTATATTAAAAACCACCGAATTGTACATTTTAAGTGGGCGGGCTGTATGGTATGTGAGTTATAGCTCCACAAAGTAGTTTTTAAAAAGAATAAATACAGTGAAAACTTGCATGAGAAACCAGCTGTTTACCACAGGCTCCGAGCTGGGGGCCCGCGTTCACCTTGTCAGAAAAGAGATGACCAGCCCTGCCTGGCCAGTGGCTCCGCTGGTTAGACCGCCGTCCCGTACACCGAAAGGTTGTGGGTTTGGTCCCCGGTTGGGGCGCATACGGGAGGCAGCCGGTAGTTGTTTCTCTCTCGCATTGGTGCTCCTTTCTCCCTCTCCCCCTCCCCCTCTCTCTAAAATCAATGAACATGCCCTCGCGTGGAGATTTTTTTAAGAGAGCTGACCAGGGAAGAGGGAGGTTTTGGGGCAGAGGCAGCCTGCAGAGATGCCGTTCTGGGGAGAACCAGGAAGACTCAGAGAAAAGGGACTGACTTTCTCCTTGTGGGGTGCCATGTCAAGCCTCACGCCCATCTCCAGGTGATCACTGAGCACCTTAAAAGTCACGTCACCCATGACAGACAGGCCAAGCACAGAAACCTGCGAAGTCCGGCGGCCGGCAGGTGGCAGCATTGAGACGATCAGAGCCCCACATCCCAGGCTGCTGCTCAGGAGCATGGAGTCGGGGTTCTGACCCCAAGCGGGTCCTCAGCAGAGGGGAGCGCCCCAGCAGCAGGAGGCCAGGAACCCTGCGCCAGCTCTGACAGTGCATCGGGAAACTCACATGTACCAGAGTGGCAACAAAAGGGACGGTCAGGTGCTGGCACCACTAATGGGGGTCCGGACCCTGGGGCGCCAGCCACGCAGGGTGCCCACTCTCCTTCTCTCCCGGCCCCGCTGTGGCAGAAGCCTGTGGAATGGATCCTGGGTTATGAAATGAGGGCCCGCCACAGCCACGAGACACCTGGTGTGGCCTGGGGACCGGCCCTTCCTGCTTGAGCCTCAGTTTCCCCAGCTGTACAGGAGGGCCCTGCTCTGCCCTGCAGACGCCCTTCCACCGCTCACCTGCCCTGGAGTCTGCGCCTTGAGGCTCTTCCTTGCAGGGAGGGGTCGGGTTAGAACTGGGACTTAGTGAGCCTGGCTGCCGGTATGGGGAACATGAGAAGACAGAGACCATGGGCTGACTTCGTGGGCCAGGAGCAAGCTCCACCCCCACGTGGTTCTCCCGAACATCATCAGCACAGCCACCATCACACCCCCAGGACGCCCCCTTCCCACTCCCTGTTTGTTCCACCAGATAACGCATCTACCCCTCACATATACCGAATTCTTCCAACGCGAGCCCCCACCCCCAGCCCCAGGAAGAAAGGTGGGGCATGGGGGTGCTCAAACTCCTGGGCACACCCGCAGGTCCCCTGCTCCTCTGTCCCTCCCCCACTGCTGCTGGCTTTATCCTCAGGGGCATGGGTGAGCTCAGACAACGCCATCCTCAGCTGGTTTTGAGAAGCCCCTCCCATCTCCTTGGGGAGACGGAGGGGACACGCTCTGTGGCCGGGTCCAGCTCCGGGACCATGTCGGCCACAGGGAAGCCAGCCTCTGGGACACATGGGCTGCCGTTCCAACGCCAGACCCTGAAGGGTTCACAGCGACTTTTCAGGTCTGGGTAAAGACAGCTCCCTCCTGGCAGGTGGTGAAATTCGCTGCCCTGCTGGGGGCAAGGCTCCCAAATCAGGATGGGCACAGGCACCTGGGCTGCCCAGGACTGCCCCTAAGACCGGTCTGGCCCAGCTGGGGCCTCCCTGCTGAGCATGGCCCCTGGGGTTGGCATTAACGCCCCCCCACACCCCCAGTTAATAGAACACTCTGCCCTCAGAGGTGAACTCAGGCCTGGCCTCAGTGGGCACAGAGGCCGAGCCCGTCTCTCTGAAGCCTCTGGGAGGCCTTCATCACCGTGAAGAGCAGAGACCCGGGAGCCAGAGGCCCGGTGACTCACTCGGCAGCTGCTGCCCCGTTCTCTGAAGCGGAGCTCAGAGCCATCATCCCACAGGAGACGGAATTTACATTTTGAATTAAGTGGATCATCAGACCCAGGGAAGTTAAACATCAGTTGGAGGGAACTGTGGGCTGGAGAGGTAGGGGCTCAGTCAGGCATGCCAGACTGGCACTTTCTTTTTCTTTTTTCAATGGACTGCTGGCAGAAGGGGACGGGAGGACACGCAGCAAAGTTGGCTTGGAGACTCGGAGACGGAGGAAGAGGGAGAGTTGAGATGCTCCTCCGCTCGCCCCCCGGGCAGAAGCACAAGACCCCTGAGAGGCAGACCTGGACGTGGGCCTGTCCGACCTCCTCCATCTCATCCTCCCCTGGTGACAGTTACTCGCTGAGCGCTCGCTAGGTGCCCGGCACTCACTACAGCGCCCTGAGGTCAGGTGCAGAAGGGAGTTTGTACCCCTTCCCTGTCCCCCACCTGCATTCTCACGGGGAGGGAGTCCGAGCGAGGAAGGAAAGAGACAGTGCGATTAACAGCAAGTTCAGTGAGCTACGTCAGAAAGTTCGGTTCGTCTCTCAGATGTACCATTCGGGGGCCAGCGACCCCGTGGGCCCCACCCGCTGTCCCCACACAATGAAGCTTTGAAGCGCACCTTGCTTCCCATGGTCTGTGTGAAGGGTGCTCCCTGGGGTTGTGCAGCCCACACCTCCCTGCCACCCAGGGGAGACTCTGCACCTCCGAGTCAGAATGGACCCCGCAGGCTGGGGTGAAGGCTCAGTGGGCAAGCCGAACGCGTCGGCGCCTTCCTGTGACCTCTGAGTGTGTCTGTGATCGATGCCTACTGAGCTGTGTCCTTCCTGGAAAAGGACGGTGTCCCGACAGCCTCCTAACCTGGTGCAGGAAAGACCTGGGGTCACTCAACGTCCTGACAACCCTGCGGGGCGGGTCCTCTATCTGCGGTCCCCCCGGCTTCGCGGGTGAGTTGACTTGAGCCAGCTCACGTCCTCCCATTCTGAGCCCAGGTGGGTCAGACGAGGCCGGACCTCCTCGTGGCTCTGGTAGGGAGGCCAGTGCCTCGGGGCCCCCCTGATGTGTGGGTTCCGGTCCAGGCACACGTAGTGGGGAGCAGCCCCTGCTGCTGAGTGAGAGCGCCCTCTGGTGAGAGAAACGTGCACGGTTCCCGCCGGCCACGCTTCCTCGGATGGCAGCCCCCCAAGATCCATCCGTCGTTTTCTAATGAATGGTTATTGAACGCCCCCGACCGCCTGGCACTTAGGGTTGGCCCACGTGCGTAGGTGAGCTGCTCAGGACAGCCCCTCTCATGAATGGGCCCCCCAGGAGCCCTGTCCTCCTCCAGCCACTGCAGCACTTCAAGCCTCAAGCTGTCAGGAGCAGTGTTCCCCGTGGGGGAGAAGCCACAGGTTCTCATTCTGTCCCCGTCAGGACTTCTGGACGGTCAGCCTTCTGGCCCGTCCCCTGCCCCCAGACTTTGTAATTCCACCTGGGGAGTTGGAAGCTTGCCTGCCTGGCTCCCTCCCTCCCTCCCTCCCTCCCTTCCATCCACTGATCCGGGCCTTTACCTTCTGCTTGGTCATCCATCCCCAGACCCTCCCAACACCCACACCCCCAGACGCTCTCCGAGGGGCCACCCAGCTGGCCCTCGGCTGCTCCTCTCACCTCCGCGGGCTCAACAGCCGTCACCTCGGCATCCGCCCTCGACGCTCCTTCCCTGTCCTCACCGAGGCAATGAGCTCGGCCTGATCCTTCCACCATCCCGTGTGCCCCCGGGACCAAGTAACAGCTGAGCGGGACGGAGCAGAAAAGCTGGGGGCTTCAGAGGGGCCGGCAGACGGGAGGGGGTCAGGGAGCGGTTTCAGAGGACGCGGCATTTGAGTGGCGCTCCTGAAACGACGCCATCGTTGGAAAGCCAAATCCAAAGGGCAAAGGGCAGGCGTTCCAGGTGAGCAGGATCAGGTGGGATGAGGGTGCGGTGTGTCTGCCGCTGGGGGTGGGGGAGCGGAGGGCAGATGCCGAGTCGGTGTTTGAAGGTTCAGGGGATGCAGGTGTGGCTTGGTCAGAGTCAAGGGTGTGGGTGACGGAAAGAGGAGAGAGCCCCCCGCCGCCCATGCTGCCACAGTCAGGGAAAGCCAGGCCAGGCAACTCACCTGGGACCCATTCCGCTGGCAGAGGGAGCTAGGAAGCTTGTGGGTGAAAGGAGTACCCAGTGAGAGAAACTTCTGTCACGAGTAGGCCCTGAAATTGTATGCCCTCTGTTCTGGGGGTGCTGATTGGCTCTGTCCTCCTCAGCCTGGGGACATGGGCCCGGAGCTGACCGTGAGGACAGGCCCAGACCACCTGGCTGTCCCGGGGTCTCCATCGGGCGCTCATGGCGGAAGTCAGCCAGCGGGGACCAGGAACGACCCGAGTCCAGAGAACAGGCTGGCGTCCGGAGCTGGACAGACTGCAGCTGAGCACCGTTTCCCGGCTGATGGGCCAGGGCCAAAGTGGCAGAGGGAACCGCACAACTTCCCAGGGTCTTGCCTCTGGCAGGGGACAAATCGAGGTCTTTTATGGTTTCAGACCTAAGTGCTAGCCTGCTGATATGCTAAAAACTTCGGCATCTGAAAAGTTCTGAGCTCATTTTCAGGGGCGAAATTAGATGCAAAGTGGCTTTTAAAACCCAGAGAATCCTGTGTAGAAAAACTTGGTTGCCAGGGAAACCCTCCCTCCAGCACTTCCTCGCCACCACATTATAAATTCAATCCCCTAAGTGAAGGGTAGTGAAGGTAATAGCTGGCCCTGCTGCAGGGGGAGAATGTGGCAAGGCAGCTGGGGGGAAGGGGCCCCCAGTTTCTTTAGGGAGAACCGCCCCCCTTTAGCCCTGGGAGAGTGGGCCCATTTCTGCACGTAGGGGGTCCGGAAACACCTTCCGAGGAGAAGGCAAGCCAGGGAGCAGCTGTGTGCCGTGTGCTGCGAAAGGCCAAACCAGTGTCTGCTGAAAGGCCATCTTAAATGTCACGCCGCTGCCCTGGGCTGTTGAACAGGCAGAGCACCCTGTGGGCCCCTTAATGAGCGGCGTGGGAAGGCGCCATGTTCCGGCCCCCTGCAGCCGCGCTCACGTATGCGGGGCCAGGCAGCAGCTGACGCGAGTATTCTCTGCCACCTTCGGGAGGGAAGCCATTTCACGTTTACTTTGTGGCTTCAGCCATCTAGCCATCCGTCTGCCCATTCATCTGATTGTCTGTAGGCACGTCCATCCACCCGTTCCCCACGCACCCATTTATTTATCACCTGCCCGTGCGTCGGCCTGTCTCACTGTCCATCCCACTCTCTCTCTGCCTAGCCACGTGCGCGCGCACACGCACACACACACACAGGGATAAATGGATGGATGGATGGATGGTGGATACTCATTTACTAGTCATGTCTCCATTTGCCGATCTAGGACCCACTCACTTATACCTTCATCCATGCACCCAGTGAGCACCCACCTTCACTGAGCACCCATGTGCATAACAAAAGCTCCCACCCACTGAGTGCCAGGCGCCCTCTCTCGGGTTCCTTCTCTCAACGCTGAGACTTGGGAGTTAGTGTTGTCCCCACGCCACAGACGAGGCGGTGGAGGAGTTCTAAGAGCTCACGGCGGGGGGACCTGGCATTTCAGGTGTGAACCCCCAGAGCGGGGCCATGGGCCTGGCGCCACCCATCCGCCGGTGTTCCAGCCCACGGGCAGAAGGGGGAGGAGCGTGGGGACAGAGACGGAGGCGGAAGTACCAGGAGGAAGCCTACATCCAAGGCTCTCGAGGCCGGGCTGCGTTGGCTCTGACCTCCGGTACCTCGCCCCCGCCCGCCCCTGCGACGTACAGACACACACTCCGCACACAGCTGGCCCCTTCCCAGGGCAAACAGTGCCAGCGTGGTCCTGGAGCTGGTGCCAAGATGAAAAGTCCATGGGTTAGAACCGCAGCCACAGAGGCCGAGCTCCTGGGAAGTTCCATTCCCAGAAGCCAAGACTTTTCCCCCAGTGAGCTTTGGCCCACCGCCTCCGCCCGCTTCCAGGGAATGCCCAGTAGGCAAACTGGTGCCCCCAGCCTTGGCCTCTGTCTCCCCTTTCACCTCCTTCCAAGGTATCTTCTCCCCCCAGAACTGGGCTGGTGGCTTTTGGACTCCTCAGTCCCTCATTTCCTGACTCTGGGGTTCATACCAGAGTCGGGGGAAGGGACGGGGTGCTTACTGAGGCACTCCCCATGGCCTGGCGCTGTGCTTGGGACTCTGGGTACCCCTTCATACTCAATGCTGCTGATCTCCCGGCTGCGAGTGGGCCCAGCGTCCTCACCCTGCAGAGGAAGGGGCTGAGGTTCAGAGCGGGGAGGTGACTCCTCATTTCCAAGGAGGAGTGTCTCATTGGGCCCTTGATACCATGATGCTCGCTCAGGGCAGGAGGAGCAGCAGCAGGGGCTGCAGCGTCGGACAGCCCCCGCTCAGCTGTGTGACCTTGAGTGAGTCACTGCGGCTCTCTGTGCCTCTTCTGTACAAGGCGATACTAACGGAACCCGCTCTCGGGGGCTGTTCTGAATACACTCGGCACGCGGCGAGCGCTCTATGACCCCTGCGTCCTGGGGTCCCAGAGCTCGGCAGGGCAGGCTGTCAGTCAAGGGAGCCATGCTGGGCTAGGGCCACAGTGCAGAGACCAGGAGGAGCTGGGACTAGGAGAGGGCGCCCCTTGGTGTCCTTGGGGTAAGTTTTCATGATCTGAAGGACCAATGCTCATATGTTAAGGGAACCGTTGAGGATCAGGACTGACTAGCACCAATGACCCCAACCCCATCCCCGGCCTCAGTGCCCGGTGTCCTGCCAACATTCAGAAACACCATGGAGCTGCCACTCCTGAGGTCTCCCCTGTACCAGGGAAGGCGCTCAAGACAGGCTGCCTCTCTGAGCCCCCAGCGCAGCCTCTGAACCAGCGGTGACCCTCATGTCCAGCTTACGGGGCTCAGGGGGTGAGTAACTTGCCAAGGTCACCAGATCCTAAGGGGCAAAGAGGAATTTGAACCCCAGTGGGTCGGAGCTGGCCGGATGGGGCCGGGCACAGGTTTCTGCAGCTGTTCCCAATGACTTACTGGCCGGCAAAGGTTCGATCAACCCCAGGACTATCTACTGAGTGTTACCCCACGGCAGGCTCTGGGGGCGGTGTGGGGGGCCAGCCACGGCCTGGGCTGGGGACAGTAGATTTTCACCCAGGGGCCCCTGCCCGGGGGTGGGCTCTGCTAACACTTTGGCTGCCTCCTGAGCCCGGAGCTAAGCCTGTGACATTTGCTTCTTCCTGGATACAAAGCACCATCTGCTCCTGATCAGTCCCTCCTGGATCCCCCCGACTCGCCCCCAGGGAAACGCGGCTTTCTTTCCCTCTCTGTCTGGGCATGAAGGCACTGAGGGGCTCGGCGGGGAGCCCGCTGTCTTCCTCACACATCCCGTGTCACAGGAGCTGGGTCCTGCACGCGTATACTGGGGCTCACCTGCCCCCTTCATCCTCCCACACAGGTAGCGCGCACCCCCTACAGACAGGGAAACTGAGGCTCAGAGCCGGGATGGGGCAGGTCTGAGTTTTCCTTCCTCGCTGCAGACAGCCTGAGAGTGTCATCCCAGGTCACCGGAGCTGCCGCGGCGGCAGGACAGCAACAGTGTTTTGACTTCTGGTCGTCACGACTCGCCGCGAGGGGAGGGCAGGTGCGGGGGCGGCCGGGGCCTCTTTAATTCCTGAGTTACTGGCAGAAGCGCAATCTCGGGGGAAGATTGATGACCGGCTGCAGGTATTGGTGGGCGGACTCACGAAGCTGTCGGCAGCCAGCCGTAAATCAGATGAATATTCAAGATTCCGCCTCGGGAGCAATTCTCTGGCGCTGGTGATAACAGGATGAATTCGCAGCAGGAAGCGGAGCGCGGTGGCCTCAGGAGCCCTCGGCCCCGGAACCAGGCTCTTTCCATTTGCAAAGAACTTCTGCTTTTTCTTGGAAAACTTGGGCAGCTCCAGAGAGAGAGGAGAGGAGAGACGATGGGGGACCCCAAGCCCCCCCTGCAGACCCTGATTTAAAGACACTTTTTAGTTAGGCAGAACTGACACACACAGGTCCGAAGTGGAAAGCCGGATGAGTTCGGACCCCTGTGCGCCACTACCCAGATCAAGGTCTAGAACAGTCCGTCATCACCCGGAAGGTTCCCGGTGCCCCCGCTGTGCGCCCCCGCCTCCCCGCCCCAGGAGACCACTGCCCCGGCTGTCCCTAGAGGTAGTTTTGCCTCGTCCATGAGAAACAGTTTGTGATAGACACAGATTCAGTTTGGGGCTCTGCAGTTCCCACTGGGAGCGTCAGCACCTTGGGGTGAGCCATCTCCCTCTGCGTGACCCCCTGGTCTGTGTCCAGTCCCGCCCCTTTGGGATGAGGCCGCCTCATGGCGGGGTGACTGGCTGTGCTTCTCCTCCTGGGCGTGTCTCCCTCCCACGTGGGGAGCTGATGGATCTTAGGGTGGTGGGGGCCGTCCCAAAACCCTCCCGTAGCTGCCACCACACGCAGGGGACAAGGCTAACCTCTCCTGCTGTGGCCACAGGCCCCGTGTGACCCTGCCCTAGCCGAGGTCACACCTGCTGCCTGGGGTCAAGCCTCACCCCAGGGCCTTTGCACTGGCTCCTGCTTCTGTCAGGACGGTGGTAGAGATGAGGGGCCTCACCTGGAGGTGTCTGTGTTTTTTCTTCCGTCACTCCTGTGTTCTCCGTAGCCGCCCCATGCTGGGGTCCCACGGGCTCACCCAAGGGAGACCCTGAGGAGGCAAAGGCCGCAGTGAGCACCCCACCCCCCACCCCTCCCAGCGGCCAGTGCCGTCTGTCCGGAGGTGTGGGTCCCATGGGAGGAGTTGCCGCTGCGTTTTGCAGTGCAGAGTTTACTTGCTTGGGGTAAGTGCTGGGTGTGGTTACCGTGGGTGGAGCCACCAGGAACCTCATTCTATGGACCAGGACACTGAAGTCCCCCTACCACCCCGGGAACCTCAGTCGCTGGCAGGGGGAGCCACCTCTCTGAGGGGGTCGGGGGAAGCCCTGAGGGGTCTGATGTCCTGCCTGGTCAGGAAGCACAGGGCTGGCTCTGGGCCCAGGCTCCATGACTCCTCCATCCTGGGATCTATGCCCTCCCTGCAGGGCCTCATCCGCTTCTGGGGGGCAGGGGGGGAGTGCCCCCGTCCCCCACTCCTACAAAGTGCATTCTCCCCTAAATCTTCTCTGTTGCTTCCCTGGCATCAGCACGTGCTCCAAGGGATTGGGAACCTTTAGAAGTTAATGCATGAGCAACCACCTGACCCCTGGGTCTCCCCATGTGTCTGGGGTCCCCTGATCATCCCGGGACAAGACTGGGCCTTAGGACTTGTCAACATCCCTGAAGCCAGAGCCCCTGAGGGTGAGGAAGCCCCCAGCAACCTTTGAACACAGCACCTGCACCCCATTCCCTCCTCGGGGGCCGTTGACAGAGGACATGTCACCCCCTCCCCTATGTCCCGGGGCCGAGAGGACTACCAGCCAGGTCTGGGGGCAGGCTCTTGTCCTGGGTTATCTCTCTGCCGGCCCTGCCAGCAGCCCCGATTTCTTCTCGGGAATATTGGTGTCGTCCCTCAACCCCTCGGACCAGACCCCCAAAAGCCAGGCACCCCGGCTGTGCCCCTGTTGAGTTAAAAGTTTCTTGTGCTAGACTTCCAAAGTCCAGGAAAGAGCCTTAGCAACCCAGACACGTCTGCGGGCAGACAAGTGCGTCATGGAAAGCTTGGAGGCCGGCCACGTGGCCGCCTCTGCTGCAGAGCCGAGTCCCCGAGCACTTGACAAACAACATAATGTGTTCCTGTCTGCAGCTCTGAGCGAAAGCTCATTTTGTGTCTTGTGTTTCCATTTCCTGAGGATTAATAAGTGTGGAGGGGGACTTGGGCTTCGTGCCGAATATTTATTTAGTCAATATACACATCAATTTAGCAAATTAGAGATTGCCAGCCATTTCTAAGCAATGCTGTAGAAATAATAGCTGTACTTTAAACTTGTAATGGATTTTGGTGTGAGGGGGCGGCGCTGACGTGCCTGGCACTTTATAAGCACAAAGTTTAGTTCTCTTTAAACTTCACTGAATGTCTGAGTCATCGTGGGTGTTTGGGGAGAGAGCAGACGTCTCAACCCCGCCATCCGGGGTACACAGGAGGGGTCTGGGGTGGGGGTTCTGAAAAGCGTTTGGAGAGGGGGTTTGGGGGCAGATGGCCCGGCATTTAGATCAGGACCCTGACCCCTCCGGCTGTGTGGGGGCCCAGGGCAGGGCCGCTTGGGCTGGACACGCTGACATGGGGGGCTGGGTGAGTCTCTGCAGAGGGGGCTGTTCTGGGTATTATTGGAGGATGTTTCTAGCAGCATATCCCTGGTCTCCACCCACCAGATGCCATTAACAGCAGACCCCTCCCCAGCCGTGACAACCAGGCATGTCTCCCGATGTTGACACAGGTGCCTGGTTGGGGGGGGGGGCAAACTCTCCCCTTCCTAGAGAACCACTGGCCTGGAGCAAGGTGCTCAGCCTCAGTTTCCTCATGGAGACCCTGAGAGCAAGAATCCCCCCTGCCCCCCATTCCCCACGCCGCCATCCACTGAGATGGGGCAACAGCTCAGATCTTACAGGTGGGAAAACGGGCTCCGAGGGAAACAGGACTGGCCCCGGGGTTCCGGGCCAGCTGAGGCCCAGCTGGGGAGTGAGTGCAAGCCATTTCCTGGCTCTTGGCTGATATTTTCGGCTGCTACTCATGTGCCCCCGGCATCCTCCCGGCAGTGCCCGGCCGACACCCACGACCCCAGGGGCTGGAGGGCTGCCTCGGACCCCTGGAGACGCTCCTCTCACCTGTGTGTGGGCTGTTCACCCCCCGACACCCTCACAGCAGGGCGGGGGGCAGAGCCCTCATCCCAGGGACATCCGGGCCAGTGGACAAATACCTTGGCTCCCTCGCCTCCGGCTGGAGGGACCCCAGTCTCAAGGTCATGGGTGATACATCCTGCACTGGCTCCCATGCGGGTCACCTGCCTTCCCATCCCGGCCCTACGTCCCCACCCCTCCCACAGCGCTGCCTGGTCACGCATAGCCCCGCCTCTGCTCCTGGGAGAACCCCACCTGAACCGAAGGGTTGGCGCCCTTCCTCCTCACAGGAACCCTGGAAAGGACACTCCCATTGCTCCCATTTTACAGAGAGGTTAAGTCACTTGGTGCAGGACACACAGGAAGTGGCAGAGCTGGGATTAGGACCCCAACAGCCTGGTTCCCGAGTCTGGGCTGACGCCCTGCCCTGTGACAGGGTTGCCGCCTGGGTCCGGTTGTGGCTTGAAGGCAGCGCAGGGCCGGGTGGGGACCAGTGGACCCGCACCCCAGGCCCTCCCAGCGGCTGCGCTCAGGACCTCGGTACAAAAGCTGGGCTGGGCCCCCACTCCTGACCTACTGGATCCCAACTTCAGGATGGGGCCCAGGACCCGCCCCAGGGGACTCCAGAGCACGCTCCTCCGAGAGCCACTGATGTGGATGAGTGGCTTTGAAAGGTTCCCCGTGGCTGCCACGCACGGATAGATGTGGGCGGGGGGCAGCAGAGGGGGTCTCCGGCCGAGGGAGGAGGGGCTCCAGCGGAGAGGGGAGTCGTGGGGGTGGCGCCGACACCCCGGAGGTGGATGGGATGTCAGGGTGCAACCTAGGAGAACCGAACATGACCCCTAGGTTTGGTTTCTGGCTTCAACCAGCCAGTGGGCATAGGCCCTGCAGTGGGGACACTGGGGTGAAGCAGGGGTGGGGCGGGCTGGGACACCTCTGATGGGGCTGCCACCTTGCAATCGACCTTGCAGCTTCTAAAAGCAAGTCTGTCTCTGGGGCCCTGGCTACCTCACAAGACAAAGCAAAATTGTGCAACCTTGCATGGGGGAGGGTGGGCGGGGGACACAGGGAGAGGCCGGGGGGCCCAGGCTGAGCTGACGGCATTCACGCTCCGAAGTCCAGCCCCGTGGCCTGTGACGGGAGCCGAGATTCTGGTGCTGGGTGGTTCTACCCAGAGACGCAGCAGGGAGGGCTGGGCGGGGGCTGGACCACCCCACGCGCCCCACTGTGGAAGGACCTTGGTCCTGACGCCCTAACTGCAGAGCACCCAGTGCTCAGGGACAATGGACAGCTGTGCTCCAGGACTCAGCCCTCTAGAGCAACGGTCGTCCCCCGCCCCGCGCTGGCCCCGAGGCTGCTGGGAGGGCAGAGCAGGGCACCCGCCTAGCGCACTGTCGGCGGCGTGGACTCTGCGACCCACGCTCTCAGACAGGGCCGCGCTCTGGGACCAGACCTGCAGCTCCGAGGAGCCCTCTCCAGGGCGGGGCTCCAAGTCGGGGGGCCCCCTCCCTGAGGCCCTGGCGTGCTGGGCTCCCAGCTTGTGAGCTAGCAGCCCCTTCCCCCCAAATGCCTCCAGGTTCAAAACCAGCCAAGAAGCAAAGACTGAACAGCAATGCATCGGGCGCCTGAGGAAAACAGGAGCCCTGGCCCCTGCCCACCTTGGGTGCGGCCCAGCTTTGGGGAGTTTGCTGTTCTTGCAGGTGGGAGGTGGGGGGCGGGGTCTATCCAGGTCCCCTGCATGTGCCCCTCCCTGCTCAGACAGGGCTTAGCAGACCCTGCTTTTCTTGCCCAGAGCTGTGAGCAGTGGGGACACAGCCTAGACAGGGGACTGCGGGACTGGACTGTCCCCAGCTGACCCCAAACCTGTGTCTCCAGGAACTGGGAAGCTTCCAGGAAGAGATTCAGCCCGAGCTGCTTATTAATCAGTCTGTGATCCAGCTGCCACTTGGGCGACGCCTCCAGGCCACAGGAGAGCTCAGTCCTGCATGTTACCTGCCCGAGGCAAGGGGAGGTTAGGGGTCGGCTCCTGGGCTGGGGTCAGCACTTCCTCACGCTCCTTCTGGGGCCACGATGGGCAGGCGTGGGGTGAGAGGAGATGAGTGGGGACAGGTGTGCTGAGCTGGGGTGCCCCAGGAGACCCCCGACACCCTGGCTGGAGGGCTGGGGTCTCCTGGTGCCCTGGGAGCGCTGCCGTTCACGAAACGCTTGGCAGCGTGAGGCCCGCTGGGCGCAGACAGGAGTAGGAAAACAGAGGTGTGGTGGGCAGCAGTTTACAAAATCGCTCGTGTTTATTGAGCATTTAGTCCCCGTCAGGCGTGGTCCTCTGTGCTCAGCACCCGCCCACCTCACCTCGGCCCCACCTAGTGGTAAAACCTGTCACAGTCGTCACTCCCGGGGTGAGGGCCTCTGAGCCTCAGCGGGGCCAGCTCCTTGCCAGGGAGCCCAGGCCCGCAAATAGCAGAGCCCCGCAGCCACCTCTGAGCCAAGTGTGGGACAGGCCTGGGACGGAGACAGAGAGGGACCCCAGGCCAATGGCCAGTTCCCCATGACATGGTGGGTGGGGCAGGCAGACAATTGTGGGTGCATACAGACCTCGAGGGGTCGCCCCCCGGGGCAGGCCCGAGACCCTCTAACACCAGCTGGAGTGTGTCGGGAGTTGGACTTACCCACATTGCTCTGCCCTGGGGGCACCCCCAGCCTTGTCACACCAGGCTCACGTCTGCCAACACCACTGTCACCAACAGAAACCACTGAGCAGCTGAAGGCCAATGGCAGGGCCACACATCGCCGTTAGATGGCTCCTGGGGGGTGGGGGTGGGGGACTCTCAGAGGGCAGGGCAGGGGGAGCCTCCTGCCTGGAAGAGGGACCGCAGCCGCGGGAAGAAGCAGGAAGGGTGCCCATGGCGGGGCTCCGAGGCCAGGGCAGGGCTGAGGGTGCCTGAACCCAGCTGCAGGGCTCACATCTGGCCTGCAGAGCAGGTCAGGGGTCGGGGAGGCCGGATGGGGCTGTGGAGAGCTGGCCCGAAAGCCAAGTTCACGGGGCCGTGCGGAGCCGCTGAGGGTTGCGGCGGGAGAGTGGCAGCACTGGGGTTGCGTCCCCCGGTCCCCCGCGTGCTCCTGGAGAGCGGACAGAGAAGCAAGAGGGGAGGTCCGTGCGGAGGCTGCCACGGTGTCTGGAGGAAGGCGGCGGGGGCCGGAGAGGGGGGCTCTGAAGGGGGAGGCAGGGGTGGGTTTAAGGGCACTGACGAGGGCATGTTGTCGGGAGACTCCCCTGGAGAGTCTGCCTGGGTCCTGGGAGGACGCCGTGTGCAGGGGCTGGGGACACCGGGGCCACCCAGCTGGGCCCTTCCCTGTTCCTGGCGCACGGGGCAGGGTCCAGACCCAGAGGCCTGGTTCTCGCTCAGGAGGGGGCAGGGGGGGCCCTTCCCCACCCCTCCCCAGGGAGGGCATGCTGGAGGGGGACCGGTGGGCTAAGGGCGGGGGTCACAGGCACTGGGGCTGGGGTTGACGTTTGAGGCCCAGGGCAGACCCATGGTTTGGTCTGGGCCCTGAATCCAAAGCAAGGAGAAGGCGAGAGCCACCCCCACCCTGCGCAGAACACCTCTGGCTATCGATACCGGCCATGGCCAGCCTTTGGCAGTTCCCTGGATGTCCCCTGTCTGAAGCCAGAATCAGCCAGAAAAACCAATGTGTGACTCCGTGGTGACTCCAAGGGGAATGTGGGCCACCATGTCAGCACTAGGACAGGGACCTGGGTCTTGGTAAACACCCTGCGCACAGTGCCCCTGACCCCTGTGAGTGGGATTCATTCAAGTCCACACCCTTGACTCTGTGGGGTGCTTGGCAGCTAGGGCCAGAGGGGAGTGGGCGAGGAGACTGTGGGGTTCACAGGGTACCCCAATCTTCCCTGAGATGCAGGTCTGCTGTGATGGCTTCATGGAGGGGCCTCGATGTAAGAAGGAGATAGGACCACCCTGGACTGGGGACAGAGACAGTGACCTGGGGCCCTGAATAAGGGTGTGGAGGTGAGCCCCCAGTTTAGTGGAAGGAACAGGCCTTAAGCTAAGCTCCTCACTCCTGCTCAGGTGTGAGGTCGGCGCAGACCAGAACCCCGGCTCAGAGAGGGTGCGCACTTGCCCGCAGCTGCACAGCCTGGGAGAGGGCGGCTCCGGGGCCAGGCCCCTGCCCTCCAGACCAGGTGGGCGAGGACGCCTCGGGTGCTGCAAAGGGCCGAGGTCAGGAGTTGCTCCTTCCCGTTTCTGCACCCCTGAGGAGCAGAACGGTGTCACCAAGTTCTGCCTGGGAAGGGGGCTGCTGAATGCTGATTCCTGGGTCACGCCCGCCCTGCAGGGCAGCACCTCAGGGCTGGGGGCCCTGGGACTGGCGTCCCTCAGGCATTCACACAGGCTGCTGCGTACAGTCAGCCCAGGCCGAGTCCTGGGGCGGTGCTGACCCTTGGGAGCGCAGCCAGTGCCTTGGGATGGGCCCTGAGGGACCATTAAGGTGCGGGGTGGAGTTTACGGGACCAAGAGATAAATGTTGACTCAGGGGAGATTCTCAGGGTGTGGAGGGTGAGCAGTGAGCTCAGTGGACCATCCAGATGGGGGGGCACAGGCTGCGAGGCTGGAATGGGTTCCTGGACACAGTAGTCCGGCCTGCGGAGTCAGCGAGGGTGTGAAGACAGGTGGGAGGGGCCGAATCTTGAAAGACCCTGAATGATAGGCTAACCGTCCAGCTTTACAGCGCCCCGCTCCCTGAGCACTAGTCACCTGCGGGAGTTCATTCATTCATTCATTCATTCATTCATGAAATATATATTTCATCCCTACTTGTGGCCCAGACATTGCTCTTGTCATGGAGGAAACAGTGCAGAAGCCGACAGACAGGTCTCCACCCTGGTTTTGCTACTAAGAGTGTCATTGGGGAAGAGAGGCTGTAATTACAGGGGCAAGGAAATCAGATGAGGGCAGGTGACCCTGGGTGCTTAGGAGGAAAATAGCTAGCAGATGTGGCACAGAGTACCTGGGGTGACAGGTGGGGTCTCCCGGAGGAGGGGGGCATTGGAAACAAGACCCTGAAGGTGAGTCAGCCAGAGGAGTCAGAGAAAGAAAGGGAGGCCGAGGAAGTGTGCGTGCAAAGGTCCTGGGGCAGGAAGACTTGAGTACATGCCAGGTTGGTGAGGCTGGGGCTAGGGAGGGAGACAGAAAGGGGTCAGGAGGTGAAGGCCAAGGGACCAGTGGGGTTAGGCCAGTCCTCCACACCAAGGTAGGAGTGATTTTGAGCCGTGAGCTAACCACGGAGGGTTTTCAGCCAGGAAGAGTCTGATGCAAGGTACACAAAATACAGATTCCTGGGCTCCACCTGCTAGACTGAAAATCTGCGGGGGCGGGGCCTGGGCCTCTCCCTGTGCGGACTCACGGGTGTTGGCAGCTTTGCTGCACGATGAGATGTGGCCTTGGAGGAGGGTGTGGTGTGAAGCAGAGGCAGAGACACAGACAGAGGGAGAAATCAGACAGACAGAGGCAGGGAGACAGACAGGAGACCAGAGACAAAAGCTGTCAGCCCCCAGGGAGAGGGGCTGGGAGGGGGGACGGGCTGTCAGAGACGGCTGGACCCCGAAAGCCCCTACAGGGACTGGAGGCAAAGGCACCCAAAGGTCCCTGGGAGGACACACACCTCCGGGTGGAGGGGGCAGATGTACAGGGTAGTCACCCTGTTCTCACAGGAACTGCCAAGCTGGGGGTCCACAGAAAAGGAGTGGGAGTAAGAGGGGGCTCAGAATCCAAAGGCCCAGTTTTAGAAAGAACCCCGGGAGCCACTGCCAGGTTCACGCCAGCTTAGGCTGTTTGCAAAAAAGGAGCAGGGGCGCCACCTGGTGGTCAAAGCCACGGCCATGGCCCAGGTCAGGGCCCACGGTGCTCAGGGTGCAGGACTGTCCCCACAGGTCCCCTCTGCTCTTGTAGGTGTGTGTAGCTACCAAGTTAATATACATGTCCTGCAGGGAAGGGAGGAGACTTTCTCAGTCACAGCGAGCCTCTCGTCACAGGCCCCCTGACTTCCGTCTCAACTTCTCCCCGCGCAACCAAGCATCTCACAATCTAAAACGGGAATCGTATCCCCCAGAGAGTTCCCTCCGTGACCTGCTGCGGGTGTCCCGGCGCGCCACTCGGTGGTGGCTGTCTTGCTGTGTCGGTGAATATTCTTTTACAGCATAATCTCAGCAGCTGCGCACACGCTTCGGGCGCGCCCGGGGGTTGGCTCGGGGCCGGCTCTGCACCGCAGATTTATGGGAGCAGAGTGAGTTTTCCAGAGTGTGTTGTTTCTGTTTTTGCTTCCCTGGAGGAAGACACACTTTAAAGCCATCAGCCCTGTGATGGGAAGGGGTGTCTATAAACCCACATTAGGAGACAAACATCAGGGTGCTGGCCCGGGCCACCCCGGTCCCCCAGGATCTGCCCGATAATGGCTCCTGACCCGCCCCAGACTTGGAGTTGGAGCGTCCTGGCTGCCCACCAGGGACACAGAGGAGCTGGATGCATGTGTCTTGTGGGTGGCTGCCCCTCGGGGTGGGCGAGAGGAGGTCACACCCGGCAGCGTGGCTGTGTGTCTGGTATGTGACGTCATGAGAGGGGGCCACCCTGTCAGGGGGTCCGTTTATGTCAGCCCCGGCCACTGAGCTGTGTGTGCACTGGGGGGTCAGGGTGCTGAGGTCCAAAGTGGTGGGGCACTGAGGGTATGTCACAGCCCAGAGAGTGACTGTGTGTCACCCCCTGCCCACCAGGCCTGGATCAGGGTGACCTGGGGACACTGTGGCTTCTGATTCCATTTTACCAGAGCCAATTGTCAGACTAAATGGCTGTCCCAGGAGTCAGAGGAGGAAGAATGGGCCTGGGAGGGCAGGAGGCGGTGGAGGCGTGGCCTCTCAGATGGGGGTAGCTCAGGACTCGGTGTGTTCGGGGCACGGTCAGCCACAATGCTGCTACAGGGACTCCTGGGGGCAGACACGGGCCCATTTCATCCTGAAAACCAGCCTGCACATGGAAACTGAGGCAGAGACAGACTAGGTGTCTGCCCAAGATATGCCCACAGCTGGACGTGCGGGCTCACTGTGCTCAGCTGGCATTGTCACCCTTCAAGTCCTGCAGCACTCATCAGTGGGGACCCCAACCCCACCTCCTCACCTCCCAGACCAGAGGCATTTCCCAAGCACGTGCACCCACTTTGTACCCTGGGTTTAATCCTGGCTGTGTGACCTTGGGTAAGTAGCTTAACCTCTCTGTGCCTCAGTATTTTCAGCATGTGATACGGAGTGGGAATCCCTTTCTTCACAGCCTGGATGGAAGCTTTAAGTGAGATAGTACAAGGAGTCCCAGAGACGTCAGCTCCTCCTGGGGCTCAGGGCTGCTATACTGCCATAAAGCTTGCAGGTAGGATCCTTGGGGCTCCTGCAGGAGCTGGTCTGGGGACTTCTGGGGATCCCAGCTTTCAGGTGTGTTCCCCGCCAGGGAAGGAAATCAGCCCTTGCAGAGCATTGGGTTTCCAAATCTGGGGCGCTGGTATCAGTGGGAAAGGAGGCCCCTGGTACAGGCAGTGCAGGAACCTAAACTGGGGTCTGTGGATGGGCTTAGGGTGCTGTGCATCACCCCAAATCACGGGAGAAATGTCGTGCGTCTGGCCACTTGGACGGGGACTCTGGAAGTTCACAAGCTCAGCCAGTGCTGCAGCCGGACAGCGGCCAGGCAGCCGGTGGCCAGCAGAGGGCGCTCGGCCCAAGGCTGTGAAAGGCTGGGAGCCGGCTCAGCGCAGCTGGGCGGAAAGACACCTGCTGGCACTTGGCTGGGACCGGCTAGGATGTGGCTGGGGCTCTTCTTCCCCCAGATGCTCTCCTACTACAGAGACCAGCCAGAGGGTGATGCTGGGGAGGGGGAGCTGTCCTATCCATGGGGCTGCAGGGGTCATGGCCACACAGTGGTCCTTTTGTGCCCTGGGTGCGCCCAGCTGGGGACTCCTTGGGATGCTGTGAGCTTTTAAAAATACCCCTGCCCGAGGGACTTCCAGCCAAGATGGAGGCCTAGACAGATGCGCTGCATCTCCCTCCACAACTAAGAAGGAACACGACTACCTCAAAACTAGAGACAACCAGAAGTTCCAGAAAATCGAGCTGCATGGAAGTCCAAAAAACAAAGGTATAAAAAAGAAATACTCACCCAGACAGGTAGGAGGGGTGGAGCCGGGGCAGGGAGGACACAGTGTGGTGGCGGCAGCAGCGGCAGTGGCAGCGGCGGGCCGGCAGAAAGCAAAGTCACACATTTTAAAGTCAGGAGGGATACCTGGGAGCATTCCTAGTACCCTTCCAGACCCACAGTTCATAGTCCCAGCGCCGGGGAAAATCAAGCCTCACTGCTTCTGACTGTGCAGACCAGTGGGGGTTGGGGCGGAGGCAGAAACTGCCGGTCTCTCAGCAGAGTCCGCTTGTTTAAAGGGCCCCCACGGCCCTAGAATGTCCGCAGACCCACCCACTCTGGGGACAACGGCCAGGGCAGCAGCTAGAGGGGCGCCAGTCCCATACGGAAGTGGGAGAGGTGCCTGAAAAAGGGGCAAGTGCTGAGCAAGTGGCATTGTTCCCTCTCAGACCCCTCTCCTCCCACATAGCACCACAACGTGGTGAAACAGGTTGCCCTGTACTGACGAATCCCTAAGGCTCTGCCCCTTACAACATAACAGGAATGACAGCTCTACCTAAGACACAGAGGCAAACACACACAGGAGCCTGTCAGAATGAGGAGACAGAGAAGTGTGCCCCAAAAGAGGAAACAGATAAACATTCCAGTGGGAGAACTAAGCGACAAGGAGACAGCCAACCTAACAGATGCAGATCTCAACACACTGGTGATAAATATGCTCACAGACTTGACAGATGTGCTTAAGTAAGGCAGACGCATAAGGGAAGAAGTGAAGGCTATGCTAAATGAAATGAAAGAAAATCCACACAAAACCAATGGTGAAGGGAAGGAAACCAAGGTTCAAATCAATGATTTGATACATAAGAAAGAAGAAAACAGTCAACCAGTACGGAATGAGGAAACAAAAGTTGAAAAATATGAGCGGCTAAGAAACTCCTGGGACAACTTTAAACTTACCAACATCCGAATCATAGGGGTGCCAGAAGGAGAAGAGGAAGAGCCAAAAATTGAAAACTTATGTGAAAAGATAATGAAAGAAAACTTACCCAATTTGGCGAAAGAAATAGGCATACAAGTCCAGGAAGCACAGAGAGTCCCAAACAAGCTAGACTCAAGGAGGACCACACCAAGACACATTATAATTAAAATGCCAAAGGTTAAAGATAAAGAGAGACTCTTAAAATCAGCAAGAGAAAAGCGGAGTTACCTACAAAGAGGTGCCTATAAGAATATCAGCTGATTTCTCCAAAGAAACTTTACAGGCAAGAAGGGACTGGCAAGAAGTATTCAATGTGATGAAAAGCAAGGACCTACAGCCAAGACTACTCTATCCAGCAAAGCTACCATTTAGAATGGAAGGGCAGAGGAAGTGCTTCCCAGACAAGGTAAAGCTAAAGGAGTTCATCATCACCAAGCCTTTATTATATGAAATGTCAAAGGGACTTACTTAAGGAAAAGAAGATCAAAACTATGAACACTAAAATAACAACAAACCCACAACTATCAACAACTGAATCTAAAAAATAAAGACGAAATCCAACTAAGCAAACCAGAACAGGAACAGAATCATGGGTATGGGGATCATGTGGAGGTTATCAGCTGGGAGGGGGAGGGGGAGAAGTGGGGAAATGGGGGACTAAGAAGCATAATCAGTTGATACAAAATAGACAGGAGGAAGTTAAGAATAACATAGGAAAGGGTGAAGCCAGAGAACTTACATGCACGACCCATGGACATGAACTAAGGGGGGTGGGATTGCTGGAGGGAAGGGGGTGCTGGGCAGAGGGGAGCAAAGGGGGGAAAATGGGCCTTTTGTAACAACATAATCAATAAAATATACTTTAAAAAATAAAAATAAAAATAAAGCAAAAAAATTAAAAAAAAAAAACCTGCCCAGGCCGTACCCTCAGAGACTGTCCTCAGTAGGTCTGGGGAGGTCTGGCCAGATGTCCCCGGGGCTGAGACTCGCTGTGCGGGTCGCCTTTGACCCTCCCTTTGAACTTTGGGGAGGCGCTATCCCCATTTGTACCCATTTTACAGACGGGAGCTGAGGCTCGGAAGTGGCAGGACTTGCCCGAGGTCACACTCAGGTTACACCCAGGGCTGTGATGCCAAGCCCCGTGCATTCTTTCGCCTTCAGGACATTCACAATGACACCGTCACAGCGGCACTGCTGACATTTGGGGCTCAAGGGTTTTCTGGGATGGGGGCTGTCAAGCCTAGCTTTGCATCAGGCAGAATAGTGCACGCCCTGCCCCCCGTTGCCCCCCGGTTCACACGCTCATCCCCTGAAGCCGGGAGCACAGCGCCTTGAAAGGAGAAGCCGCCTTTGCAGGTGCGATTCAGCATTTTGAGATGAGGGGGCACTGGGCATTGGTGTGGTGGGCCCAAAACAATCACAGGGGTCCTTCTAAGAGGTGAGGAGAGGGGAGGGAAAGGGGGAGGGAGACGGGGGGACGGGAAGCTGTGGGGTTGGGGGGGAGAGGAGGGAGGGCCCCCGCTGAGGGGGCTGGGCAGCCCCAGAAGCGAGCGGGGCGGCCGATTCTGCCCGGGAGCCCCTGGGAGGCGCCCGTTCAGCCAACGCCTTGACCTCAACTTCCCGACGCCTTAGTTGGGACGTCTCACCTCCAGACGGGAAGACAAGGAGGCTGCGTTGCTCGACACCTCTGCCTTTGTGGCCACGAGTTACGGCAGCCAGGGCAAACTACCTCTTCCCCTCCCAGCAGCCACCCGTGGCATCAGCAGTGTCTCCTGACTTGTCACATGACCCCTGGTGATGCAGGATGTGGGTACAATGGGCCGTGGCGGGGGAGCCACGGAACTGCACCGTGACTGAGTTTTTCCCACGCGTGGCCTCGCCATTCCAGACCCCGGAGGTCGGGGGCGGGGGCTGGGGCTGCTGGGCCTGGCCCCTGCCCTCCTGGTTGGGCTGCCTCACCACCAGCCGGTGGAGGCTCAGCCGACGGTGGCAAAGGCCGAAGGCTCCTGGGTGGGGGTGGGGAAGGAAATGAGCAAGTGAGTCACAAAACGCCGGGCCAGGTGGCGGGAGCCAGGCCGGTTGTCGGGTCCCTAACAGCTTCTTCAGCAACATGGTCAAGAGCACTGGCGTAGAAGCCCCGGGACCTGGGTTCAAGGCCTGTCTTTGTCCTTCAGGCAATTGCCTCACCTCCCGAGCCTCAGTTTACCTCTCCGGGCACCGGGCTCCCTGAGGGTCAGCTGCCCCTGCACCTCTAGCTGAGCTGCTCGGGGAACCCTTGTTTCCCAGCGCTGCTTGCGGGAGGAGCGAGCACAGAACACGAATGCTGGCCCTGCCGGTCCCGCGTCCCACCCGGTCAGGAGGTGGGATCTGGTGCCTTCCATCAGGCAGGAGGCGGGCGTGTGCCTCTGGGTGGCGGGTTTATGTTCAGGGCTAGGAAAATCTGGGTGACAATCGAGAAGGCTCAGCCCCGACCCTGGGCTCACTTATCACCGTAGCAAGTCCTTTAGCCTCCCCTGGCCCCACTACGCTCCTCTGCTTACGGGGCCGGTGAGGGGAAAGGAGGCTGAGAACCTACTGGCCGCTCGGTAGGTCTTTGTGAGCCTAAGCCCCGCCGAAATCAGGGGGGGACCTGGATGTGCTACAGCAAATGACTCTTGTCACCACGACCAACCGAAGATGACAAATCCTGCGGTGGGTCAGAGGATCCTTTGTCCCCAGTCGGGGTGTAAGGTCTGGAACCTCAGCAACCTCTTGGGCGCCACTAGAGCAGAGCTCCCCAGGGTTGGCAGGTCCCCATGTGGCGTCTGAGAAGCCTGAGTCTGTGGGAGGCCGGCCCGGGACGTGGAGGGACACCTTGTCTGCGTGGCTGAAAGAGGCCTTACCTGTGGTCTCTTTGTTTACAACACACAGACAGACACACACCGTTTTTAGAAGGAAAAATTTCAACAGATCTGCAATGTGTCCATCCACACTTCTTAATAAGTTCATAAATATATATTTTAAAATCTCACTTTCATTTTCCACTGGAAATATCATGCCCACGTCCACCCCGCCTCCATTCCAGGCGAGCTCAGCTGCTTTATTGAGTTTCTGCACGGCAGCAGACTTCGGGGTCCTCGCCCTCCTCTGTTCTGCTCCCCAGGGACGTCCCCAGGGAGGCCTGGCCCACCACAGAGGGAAGGCAAGGCCGGAAGCAAGGAGCCGGCTGATTCCAGGCTCCTCTACCTGGTGGCTTGTTTGCAAACTGACACCCTATGCCAGAGTCATCGGGGGCCACCAGGTCACTGTGGTGGCTGAGAGAACTGCCCCGGGAGGCCGGGGAAGTCCAGCCCATGGGACAAGTTTCCCCCACCAACCCCCCCCCCCACATCACCTCCTGGTGAATCCAGGGCCTGCCCGCCCCACCCCCCGCCCCCCGAAAACGTGTGCAGGCGGCACTGCGCTTGTTTGGTCAGGGTCAAGTCCAGCTGCCAGGCGCACGCGGCCTGGCTCTTGTTTCCCGCTCTGGCCACGGTGGAAGGTGGTCCGGAAGGGCACAGGAGGGCTGCCAGAGCACCCCGCCCAGCAGCCCACCTCCTCTCAGCACCCCGAGGGCCGCTGCAGACCCAGCCTTGGCCCAGCCCACGTGCTGACTCACTGTGGCCACAGGTCAGGAGGTAAGAAGGTCAACAGTGGCGTTTATGTGGGGCGACTGGGCGTACAGGGCCAGGGCTCGTGGGCAGTGTGTCCACCCGCAGGTTCTCTGTCCTGACCCCACCTCCCTCAGGACCCCGTGCTGCATCGGTGTTCTCAGGGGCCGTCTTCTGTGGCTTCTGGATCCCTGCTTTTAAGAGTCATAGCTTCCAGGTGGGCGGTGACCAGGGCCGTGTTGGGGTCCGCATGACCTCCGGCAGGAGGGAATTCGCCTCGGGGCTCCGGGGCTCCGGATTGAGGAGCTGGGGAAGAGAGAGTGCCGGGGAAATGCATGAGCGTCCTCCCCTCCAACGACCAAGGTGATTGGTCCCCCGGGGACCCAGGCCGCTGCCGCCCACGCAGGCCCGCCCCCCCGTCCTTTCTCACCGGGACCATCACAGTAGCCCCCTGCTCCTCTGTGCCCCGCCCCCTTCCCGCTGTGTCCTGTCCCCAAACTGCCTTCACGGAGACTCTGAAATTGAGCACCATAGTGCGCTCCCCCCACCTAAACCCCCTGGAACTCCCCAGCTCACCTCAAATGAAATCTAGACCTTTCCTCAGGGCTTCCTGGCTCCGAGAGAGCCCGCCCCGGTCATCATTCTCTCCCTCCTGATTGGGAGGAGGTTACCCTGTTCCCACCTCAGGGCCTTTGCACATGCTGTTCCCTCTGCCTGCCATGCGGTCCCCAGACCTTTGCTTGGCTGGCTCAGGCACCCCCTCCTCCCAGAGTCCTCTCCACTGCCTGGCGAGGACAGGTCCTCCCGTCGTGACACTGCCCGCTGTCCCCAGGCTTTATTGCTTTGTACGGCGCTGGTGTTTCCTGCGAAGGCCTGATTGCTTTATGAGTTGTCTCCACCCTCCGGGACTGTGACCCGCAGGAGCGGGAAACAGTTATTTGTCTGGGTCATGACTGTCTCTCAGGGCGAGTGCGGCTAGAATCGGCAAGGGCACAAATGACCCGCTCCTCCCTGACTAATATGTGAGACATGGAGGGAGGTGGCTGTGTGACTGAGGGCGATGGGTGAGAAGAGGGGAGGGCTGTCATGTTCTGGAAGGTTCCGAGGAGGGGCAGTGGCCCAGGCGTGTGGCCTGAGCAGGCTATTTTTATCATCTTTGTTTTACAGGTGGAGAAACAGGCTCAGTGCTGGGGGAGGAGTTAGGCCCCGGGCTAGAAAGATCTGCCCTCTGCCCTCTGACACCCTCTTCGCTATGATGCTGCACTGCACCCCAGACTCTGGGAAGTGGGGGGCTCGTGCCTGACTGCTGAATAAGTAAATGAATGAGAGAGAGACAGAGAGAGAGAACTTTCAGAGGCCCCCCCATGCCCCGGGCTCACCTGCGTCCTCTGTGGGCTCCCCAGCCGGCTCCCCAGGGTCTCCGCTGCTGTCCTCAGGCCCCGCCCCTTCTCCTGGGCCAGCGGCCCCCTGGCCCACGTGCAGTCTGTTGCAGTTCCCGATGATGGCATCTTCCAGGAAGCAGGACTTGATGTGGACTCTCTGGGTCACATTCCCGCCCCCCTCGGGCTGAGATCCTGGTGTGGGCAGTAGAATTTCAAACGAAGCTCCCAGGTCATCGGTGGTGACAGAGACTGTGGGTCGGAGGAAGAAGATGGTGGGCGGGGTGTGAGCAGCTTGGTAGGGCCTGGAGCCAGACCCCCAGCCTGGCTTTCAAGTCCCCCAGGCTGTCTGCGGCCCCTGCTTCCCAAGGCGCCTCTGCACACCTGCCGCCACCCACCCGGGGCTGCAGGCCCTCTGTTTCCCCGCCTCCACCCCCAGGTCAGCCAGCCAGGGACTCACCCCTCCTCTGCCTCCTGCCCCTCCTCCCCTGCTGCGGGCTGTCCAGCAGCTCTAGAACAGTGTCCCCTACGTTGATTAAAATCTGCTTGAGACGCAGCCCTGTCCCCAGCCCAGTCCCCAGCCCCTGTTGTCCTGCTCCTGCCTGTCCCACCCAAACTCGGAACAGACTTGTCCATGCTCCGTGTCACCTCCCCCCACTCCCCACGCTCCTTCTGACCCCTCCGGTCACCACGGACCCCTCGTTCTGGAGCCCACAGAGCTCTCCCAACCTCGTGGCCTCCCCTCTTCTGGAAACTGCGTCCCGGCTTTCCCCTCCCGCTCAGGCCCCGCTGCTGGCCCTCTCCGCCAGCCGGCTTCCGGATTAACAGCCTGGGCCCTGTGGTCACCAGGTACCGAGGTGGCTCCTGTGCTCACCCTCCGTAGGTGCCCGTCCCGTTGGCCACCTCCTCTGACTCCGCTCAGGCTGGCCGGCCTCTGACACTGCGCCCATGGTACAGGCGAAAACCCTGCAGTTCCCGGGGGCGCGGTAGGGCTGGGAGCCCCAGCGCCCTCTCTAAAAGCCCCACCGATTCCGCTCTGTGGTACAGCCTCCTGGTGGATGGGAAGGAATTTCCCATCATGCCTCTCTGCCTGCTGATGCTAGCTGAGGTTCCAGCCCACGAGGAGCCAGATGGGGCAGGAGGGGGCGGGATGGCTGTGCGAGCCCGTTACCTGGGGGGCTCACGGAGAGGCTGCTGACCCGGGGACGATGGTCGGGGCCCGCGGCCGGGGCAGCGGGAAGGCTCATCTGGTTGCTGTGCCCCAGCTGCACCCGTTTGAGCACAGACTTCTCTAAGCAGATGTTCTGCGGCCCCCAGGATCCAGCCAGGGGATCCTGAGCTGAGGGGTCAGCTGGCGGCGGTGGAGGGAAGCAGAGGGGAGCCGTGGAGCCTGACAGGAAACACAGAAATGAGACCTCTGACCTCTAACCCCTGACCTTCTCTACACACACAAAATCCTGGCTGGACAGAGGAGACAGGCCTCAGGGCTTTTCCCAGACACCATCGGACAGGGGGCCCAGCAGCACTGTCTGCACAGGGTTCCGCGGGGTTATATCCAGGTGCCCAGGTGTCACTGGGGCACAGAAACTCAAACCGTGAGCACATCCTCTGCTTGCTCAGCATTCCCAGTGCCCTGAGCACATCAGGAGCGGGTCCCCTGGGGTGTTAACAAGGGCTCAGAGCCTCCGACTCTTTTATTTTCTCAGGATTATTTTTTAAGAGATTTTATTTATTCATTTTTAGAGAGGGGGGAAGGTGGAAGGAAAGGGAGAGAAACATCAACGTGTGGCTGCCTCCCATGTGCCCCCAACCGGGGACCTGGCCCGCAACCCAGGCCTGTGCCCTGACTGGGGATTGAACTGCCGACCCTTTGGTTCACAGGCTGGTGCTCAATCCACTGAGCCACCGCACCCGGGGCGTCAGTATTATCTTTCGGGTGACCTTCCTGGCTTCCCACACCAGGCAATGCCACGCAAATTTACTTTAAAGTGAATCTCAGTAGAATGAAAGGGACCCCTTTAACCACATTACATCAGTAATCGGACGTGGGCAGACTGGGACCAGGCGGGGAAGCCGGAGGACCAAAGTCGGGCAGACATAGATGTAGGTGCTGGAACCAAGGTCCTCAAGTCCCAGCTGAGAAAGCGGAGGCCCGGAGAGGAGATGGGTTCTCTGAGGTCACAGGGAGTGTTCCCACTTGGGGCTGGTACGCTCACTGGTCTCCACTGGCTGGATTGAGGGGTGGCCCGGTGCCCTCTCACCGCAGTACCTGGCAGGGCCATGTGTTATCAAAACTAGGATGCCTCTGCCCTGGCCGGGCGGCTCAGTCGGTGGGAGCATCGTCCCATACACCAAATGGTTGCAGGTTCGATTCCTGCACATGCAGGAGGCAACCAACTGATGTCTCTCTCTCTCTCTCAAATCAATAAACCTATCTTTGGGTAAAAATTTAAAAAAAATAGGATGCCGTTGGTGAGATGCATTCCAATTTCTGAGATGTTATAAAATGTGGGAAAAAAACAGTGTGTTTCAGAATAAACAGAACACTGCAATGACCCCCTGTGACGTTCTACTGAAGGAGAGTGAACCAGATCACTTCTCATGAGAAAATATCACGTCTCGTTGAAAATGAGGTAAAAGGTAACGGAATGAAGGGAAATCAGGAGGCCACGAAGGCAGACCGTGGCCATCTGAAAGCCGCCCTATTCCCTACACCCTCCCAGACAGCAGCCGCCCCCAGAGGTGCCTTCTCCCAGTGTCCCTGGACGGACTCACTGTTGTCCCCAGGGGGCATTTGTCTCACTATGGTGTTCCCGTGCCCGATCTGGATGGCCTCGGAGTTCTCGATGGAAATGTGGCTGTTCGGTCCTTTCTGACAGATCATGTTGATTGGATTTTGCTGGTAAATGATGGCGGGGGCCTGATGTCTTTTCCTAGAATCTTCTGCAAAATAAAACTTGACTCAACCCTTTGCCCCTCTCAAGGGGCAGGGGTTCCCAATGCCAGCTTGCAGCACCGAAGTCTCCTGGAAAGCTTGGAGACACGGGTTTCCAGGTACCCGCCCGGGGGTGCTCAGTCTGTGGGCTCCAGGTGGGCCCCAGGAACCAGCATGTTTCACAAATGCCACTGGCATCTTGGATGAGCCTTCCTTGGATATTGTCATGGAGGTCACACCCCTACCTGTGTGTCTTCTGCCACCCGGGGAGAATCAAGGGGACCTCACTGCTCACCCTGCCCTCTGCCTTCTCCCTTCGAGGCAGCAGCACGCTGACCACTGAGCTGTCCATGGGCTGTTTCTGGCCACCAGGGAAGCTGTTTGCCTCACAAGGCATTTTTAAGAATTTGAATTTGTCACCAGGGTTTAAAACCCAGCTATTATCATTCTTAGGATGCTGAGCGCCCCTTGGGGGTCTCAGTGAGTGAGGGCGTCTGCCCCATGTGGGCCAAGTGGGCACCTGCCCCGGGGCTTCACCCACTGCCCACACGGGGCCACATTCCACCTTCGTGGACCCCTTCCTTCATTATTAAAATATTTAAAGTACATGCCATGACTGCCATGGGATAAAGACATATAATCCAGGCAAGAATCATTATTGGCTACTCATTATTATTACTATGTCCGTTTTCTCCTTCTGATTTTAAGAGGAGTTAGAACATTTCTCAGACCTGTAAAAGGACTATGGGCTCCAGGCCGTGCCTGCTGCGCCTAATGGATAAGTGGCCCTGGGACTCCACCCTCCGGCTCTCTGAGCCCAGCCAGTCTCTTCCAGCAACTTCATGACTCCAAGTTGGGCAAAGCGCTTGCAGAAAACTGTTAGCAAGGTCAGGCTGAGCCCTGCTCCCTGGGCTGATGCAGGCAGGAGTGGGCCACCCCCTCCTAGCCCCTTGCCTTCTGCAGCTACAACCTCAGGCCATGCCTCCAGGAAGCCCTCCCTGGTTCCTCCCCCAGCCTGCTCCTCCCTCCTGGAGCCCCCTCCCTGTATGGGTCAGCAACACCACTGTAAGCTTCTGGAAGGTTGTGAAGGTGGAGCAGGCCAAGTGCTTTGCAGAGTGCCCAGCAAGGACCAAGTGTTGGGTGTTAGGGTGTCTCTTCCTCCGCTCTACCCAGATGTGGGAAGCAGGTGAGGGCCTACCTGGTTGGTAAATTGCCCATGCATTGGAATTCTGGTCCAAGTCCAGAAGGTGCCTGCTCCTCATGGCGTACAAGTCTCGGTTGACTTCTTTCGCTGTCTTCATCCCCAGGGATTGGGCAATACGCAGCGCCTTGGAGGGCCCATTGGCTTCCAGAAACCTGTAGATCTGCTCCTCTGGGAGGCAGGATGGCGGGTGGTTAAGGAGGACCCCCGGCCCCCTCCCTGAGTTTGAATCTGCTCCACTGCTTCCTAGCTGCGTGACCCCAGGCAGACCAGCCCCTCTGTGTCTGGCCCCCTCATGTGTAAAATGTGCAGAATCCTGACGCCCACGGGCACTGTCCTGAGGACCAGGGACAGACAACGGGCGCTCCAAGCGGTAGCTGGCCCACGTAGGCTCACAGTGAGTGCCAGCTATCGATCAGAGAAATCAACTCCCAGGCAGTTAGTTTCTTCCCCTGCGGAACTGACTGTTGCCTCTGATCATTTTGTGGGAGCGTCACTGGGTGGGCCGTGCCCCTGAACCCTCGTAACATCTCAAATAGTCAAGGAACGTCTGGGGGTCAGAGGAAATGGGCCCCATGTCCCAGGACCCAAACGGAAATGGGCGCTTACGCTGTTTGCTGAGCTGACAGCCAGGTCTCTGTGGAACTGCAATGGTGTCTTGTTTGGGCCTCTTTGCTGGAGAAAGAAAGATGTGTCAAGGGGTGGGGCAGCCAGAGAGGGGCGGGGGACTCCCCTAGATGCAGATGGGCTGCTGGCGTTCCAAACTCTGATTCCAGAGGTCAACAGACTTGGCTTCGCATCCTGCCCCACCTCTTCCCAGCTGTGTGCTCCCCGGCTACCTCCCTTCTCTGGGGAAGGGGGTCGAATACTGCCCCCTGCCACCGAGGTGAACCCTGGGCCCGCACTGGCCTGGGGTGAGCACTTGACCGACGCCAGCTCTTTGGGTCTGTGGGCTATAGAACCAGCAGAGAGGAGCCAGGGTGATGTTAAACCCCTTCGTTAAGATGATTGTCACTGTTATTATCGTCATTTTCCCTTCCTGTTATTATTATTATAGTTTCCTGAGCACCTACTATGTGCAGGCACTAGGCTGAACCCTTTGCATCTAATCTTGCAACTCTGTGAGGCAGCCCTACAGTTATTAAGGCCACTGGCCAGAAAAGGTAGTCAAGGCACAGTGAGGGGACATTCCACAGCTCCGAGGGGCAGAGCCTGTACTTCAACCGAGGCCCAAACCCAGCTGGTGCTGCCCGCGCCCCCCGCCCCCAGGATGGTAGGGTACCATTGCTGGGCAGGGCCAGCTCTCTGGAAGGCAGTTCTCCAGTCCCACGCTTGCCCAGCTGCCACGTGGCGGGGCCATCACGGACCACTTTCGACTCTTTCTCCATCCGGTAGAGAGCTTGGTTGAGTGTCTTCTTGAGCACTTGGCACTTCTTCACCAGCTGAGCGGTCTTCACTGGGGAGCCAGCCTCCCTCAGCACCTGGAGGATGCTCTGCTCAAGGTCTGGGAGAGGGCAGGGGGAGAGCTGAGCGCCTGGGCGGGAGGGGAGGCCCCAGGAGACATCTGCCAGCAACACCTCTGTTTAGTGGGGGGCACATGGACTGGTCAGATATGACCTTGGCAGGACATCCCTGCGGCCGGAGGAGGCCCCCAGGCCTTTGTGTGTGCTCTGCCTGCTGTGAGTGGCTGGAGAGCAGGTGGACACTTGGCTCTCAGGTGTCCTCAAGGCAGAGGGGCGTGGAGGGGGCAGGATGGGGAGTGGGGTTGAGTCCCGCCCCACCCTGCTCCCCTTCTTCCCCACTCCCAGGAGGCGAGCCGCTCTGTTCCTAGACCCCAGCCTCCTCCTGGGTTCACCATCCCTGTCCGTGGGGGGCCTTTCCTCCAGGCCAGAGACCTAACAGGCACCCAGAAACATCTCTCCCTGGTGCCCATGCACTGAGCCCTGGAAAGACCGTGCCTGGCTCTCCCAAATCCCCTCTGCCCTTCTCTGCTTCCAGCTCCTCCTGGGCAGGAGCCCACTCACCCAGCCGGCGGCTCTGCAGGCAGTGCCAGGGCAGCGTGGGGCGGACGCGCACCCCAGCACGTGCGGAGCTGCTGAGAGTCGCTGTGGATGTGGACGGCAGCCCAGCCGTCACCAGGAAGTGTCGGCCCGGAGAGCCCCAAGGGAAATGCAAAGCTGGGCCCCCCTTGGGGAGTCTGGTCCACTTCCAGGCGGTGGCAGTACTAGTGGGGGAAGGGTCAGCCCAGTTCCGGAGTCTACAGCCGGGGGTTGCAGCTTGCCTTTGCCCTTACCGGGCAGGTGAAGTGTGATTAGAATACCTGGGGGTGTCCACCTCTCCTCCCACCCAAGGCGGTCCCAAACAGTCATCAGTCCCTGGAAATCCTCGTCCAATCAACAGCACCCTTGGCTTTGCCTTGTCTTGAAAAGAGATTTGATTCCTGAAAAGCCTGGCCCTGGGTGAGCCTCCTCCACCCCAATGTTTCCCTCCACCATCCACCTCCCCGACCACAGAGGAGCCTTGAGGTTGGAAGTGTGGAAATATGCCTTAGGGAAGGGAGAAGCAAGGCTGGCCTGGGGGCTGAGTCCCCCGGAAAATGGGAAGTTGTGAAATGGAGCACGTGTAAGTGATCAGGAAGACCCACCAAGGAAGAAGTCAAGTCTGGTTACCAAGTGCCTTTGGCCGGGGCCTGCCTGTCCCCCTTGAGGAAGTATAACAGGGACCTGGAAACAAGCCAGCCCCAGGCCACACCCTCTGTCCCTCCTTTTTGTTCTCTGAGGGTTAGTTTCCTGGGTGTGAGCCCCAGCTCTCCACCCCCCCCCCCAGCTGTGTGATCACTCTGTGCCTCTGTTTCTCCATCTGTGAAGGGAGGGCCACAGCAGCTACTTCAAAGATCTCAGTGAGGATGAAATGAGCTAACGATAACAGCAACAATGACAAAAAACAAGACAAAGCAAAAACCCCAAACCCCACCGCAGCCCACAGCTCCTGGGAGGACCCGGGGGCGCTGGGAGGTGACCCAGGAGAGCAGTGTCGTCAGACAGAAGAATGCAACAGGGGAAATGCAGGTTTTTGTCTGTTTGTTTGTTTTCTCAAAGCAACGGGGGCTGTTCCTCAAAAGAAGTGTGAAGCCTGACCCTCAGCCCTGTGTCCACCGGGTGCCCTGAGCCATCCCGCCTCTCAGGCCGCGGTGACCTCATGTGTGAAATGGAAACATCACTGTCCTCACCGCTGAGCTTACTGTGAAATTCGTGGCCCAGGTGTTGCCAGGCGCCCTGGGCAGGGCCGGCCTCCTGGGCCAGCCTGTGCTCACCTCCCCTTCCTGGGTGCTGCGCGCGTCATCTGTCATCTGGGCGAAGCAAAGGAATGCCAGTCCCCTCCGCGCCCCGAGACTCCCACTGTTCCCTGGAAGGAAGAAAGTACCTGTCTCTCCGGGATGCGCGGGTGCCTCCGCCATGCTGCCAGCAGGTGCTGGCGGCCCCAGGAGATTTGGGGGTGCGGTGGCCGGCTCCTGCGCTGTGGCGCAGGAGACGGTGGGCGGGGTCGAGGCTGGGGGTCCCTGTGTGGCTGAGCCTAGGGCTTCTGGCAGCCGTCACAGGAGACCAGCTCCACAGGCAGGTGTCAGCTCTTCGCGCCCGGGAACAGAGAGGCGCGACCAGCCCAGACTGCTCAGCCTGGCGGAGGAAATGAAAATGAAACTGCGGTGTGTGGCTTCAGGAAGAGACAAAATTGAAAGCAAAATTGATGAGCAAGAGGTAGTGGGGGCCTCTGATGAGACACTGGTGAGGGAGAGGTGAGTAAGGCCAGACCAGAACCCCCTGAGGCTGGGGCTTCCCCCAACACCCAGGTGCCCACCGAGACCCACCCTGCTACCGCCACAACAGAGCCTAAGACATCTGGGTGGGCGGATGGGTGCCCACAACTGTGTGCAGTTCAACATGACAACTCTCTTTAATGAGCACCTACTATGTGCTTTCAAATCTCATGTGTCCCCCACACTCACCTACTGGGTGGGGACTAGTACTGGCCTCTTTTCTCAGGGGGGAGCTAAGGTTCAGGGGAGTGAGGTCACTTGTCCCAGGCCACAGAAATGCTTGAGCTCCTCCCCACACATTTACTGGCTCTGTGACCTTGGGCCTGCTAGTTAACTTCTCTGGGCCCCTATTTCCTCATCTGGCCATAAAAGCTGAGACCTTGGGTGGCTGGTGACTGGGAGGACTGAGCACTCAGGGCCTCCAGCGTCATTACAGTGACAAGCACAGTTGGGGACCCACATGTTTCAGGGGGCGAAAGAAACCCCCCGGCACTTTCAAAAGGGATCCCCAAGCAGCTCAGAGCCATTGCTCTCTTTCAGGTAACAGACGGGAGATCCAGGCCTGCAGAAATGAAGGGCTTCCTTTGTGTGAGGCCGCAGAGAAAATCCAGAACTCCCGGACGTCTCTGGGTCCAGGCCCCAGCCACAGAGGCCCCGGCGGGCTAGCAGATGTCCCTGCTCCCTCGGAGGACACTAGCCAGCAGCATTTCTGCAAAGGAGGTGGGGGTGGGGGACTAAGCCCAGCCATCACCTCAAGGGAAAGGGGCCCTGGAGGCCGATGAGGCAGCTGCCTTTGCAGAGCAAGCAGGAAACGTCCTGAGGCCCCCTCCACATCTGGGTCAATGAAATCTGAATCTTTGGGGTGGGGCCAGGCATCCCAGGTGATGTCACCTGCAAGTTGCGGTGCTGGGAAGTTGGACCATTCAATAAAACCAGGAAACCACAGTGATGCTTTTGCTCCTCTTTTACGTAAACCGAAGAAACGTGTATCTATACGAACGAAGGATATCAACTTTGCTTTATTTTTTAAAAGAGTTTATTTATTTATTTTTAGAGGGAAGGGCAGGGAGGGAGAAAAAGAGGGAGAGAAACATCAATGTGGGGTTGTCTCTCAAGCACCCCTAACTGGGGACCTGGTTCGCAACCCAGGCATGTGCCCCGACTGGGAATCGAACCAGTGACTCTTTGGTTCACAGGCCAGCACTCAACCCACTGAGCCACACCAGCCAGGGGTATTATACTGATTTTAAATGTGGGGTAGTCACAAGTATTGAGGGAGAGTGGGGAAAAGGTTCTAGCTGAGCCCCCGGGGGGTGCTGTGCCAGGACTCCCCACCAGGCGGCATCTGCCCACCAACCCGGGTGCCAGCCCCTCTGCCTGGTCCTCCTATGGAGGGTATCCTCCCGATGAAGGGGGTCCTCCCACCCTTCATCTCCCCAGGGAAACCCCCGTCCATCTGGCCCGGCCCCGGCTCTCCCACGCCCACCCTGGCCTCTCCTCCTCAGGCTCCTTGGCTCCTTCCTGGAGTACTGCTCACCTCTTGACCTGGGTACCTGGCCTGGTGGGCTTGCAGGTCAGGCTGAGGGACTCAAGCTTCATCCTGAAGGTCAGGTTGGCTTCTGGAAGGACCACTTGTGTTTCAGCGGTGAAGGCTGGCACCCTCGGAGCAATGTTTCGATGGCCCCTGCCCGTCCCCAGGGTCCCATCCTGAATCCACCTCTGGCCTCTGCACGAGCTCTCTGGGGGGTCCCCAGGAACCTGCAGCAGGAACCGCTACACCAGGAAGGCCCAGTGCCCTGGGAGGTGTCACCTTCTTCTCCAGGGCATGCCCTGCTCCTCCCTAGCTGAGGGTCATGGCCTCTTGGAGCCTTGGCTTCTTTAACTATAAAACAGAGATAATGAAGAAAAAGCGTATCTATATGCTTAGTAGGTGCTCACAAGTCAGAAAACGTGCCGTGATGTTTCTGTACAATATAACCTTAGGCGCTAGGCAAAAGAAAAAAAGAGAGAGAGAGCGATATGGGTGGGGGGCACCTTCCCCGGTCTTGCACCGCATGCCTGGGATTCATGGAAGCTCTGATGGGATTCTCGTTTTTAATGATTCGGATTGTCTTTTATTTCTCATCTCAGTTTACGAGATTTTCAAGGTAATTTTGACTTCAAATTGTCTTGACCCCAAATATCAGTGGCTTATCCAATCAGACACTTCTTCCTTTCTCCTCTAACAGCCCAGAAGACAGTCCCGGTTCCGTGAGGCGCACTGTGGTGCTGAGACCCAGGCCCCTACCACCCTGTTGCTCTGCCTTCTGTGGCCTCCATTCGGAGGCTGGCCTCGTGTTCTCGGGTGGCTTCTTAAGTTCCGGCCATCACACCTGCATTCCTTCCAGCAGGCAGAAGGTAAAGGAAGAGAGGGTGTATCTCTCTTTTAAGAACACTAGCAAGTTGCCCATCCATTCCACTGACCTCCCGTTGGCCTCGTGTCTGGGCTGGGAAAAAATGGTCTTTAGTCTGAGCAGAAATGCACCCAGCTAAAACTGAGGGTTCTGTTACTAATAACATGGGACAACAGATAGCGGAGGATACCTAGCTGTCTTTGTGAGGCTCTGTTGTTCCTCTGAAGAAGGAGCGAGGCTATCTCCTCTGTGCCTTTAAGTGTGGCCACTCAGAGGGCCTGTTTATTGATCAGGTCCAAGGCCAAGTTCAAGGGCAGTTTCCATGCACTCAGAGCCCAGAGTAGAAGGCAAAAGGGGAGAGGCAGGGGGGCAGGGACGCTGGTGTTCCCTGAAATTTCTTTTTGCCTTGAAAAGCACACTCCTTTTTCATGACTCATGTTTTTCTGGAAACTATTAGAACTCTCCGCCCAAACCAGATGATAGTGACGTATTACTGATCTCGATTCTTTACATTTCTTCCTCTTTCTCTTTTTAAAAGAGAGGTATTTTTACTGCACATTGTGTTGGCGAAACCCAGTCTCCTTCCTCCCAGGCAGCCTAGATGTTATTTTCACATTTGCTCTGTGACTTCATCTCAGGAGGGAGAGCGGAAAGGTTAGAAGGCACCCAATGTGGAAGATAACATGACCTTGGCCAAGGACAAAGGTCAGAGACCCAGTGGTGGCCGGAGAGGGACAGGGATCGCACAGGGTCGCAGGAGCTATTGGAGGAGGGAATGAAACAAAGACCAAGCTGGGCGGCTGTCTCAGAGGTTCTGTCTGCTGCCTTTCAAGGCAGAGCTTGGACATCTGTATCCACGAGAGTCATGCAGAACTGGGGCTCTGGTCCTGGTACCCCTACCTTAGCTCTGTGCCTGGAGCAAGCCACCAGACTCGTTCTGAGCCTCGGTTGTGAGGTTGTTGCAAAGGTTACATGAGACCATGTCCCCGAAGGTACTAGAAGAGAACACTGAGCACGTGGCATGTGGTCCCTAAGCAGGAGCTGGTCATGATGTCATTGTAGACAGAGCAGTCCCCTTGTTCAGCTGGCCATTCACCAAATTTCTCGCTGGGGTCTGCGCGGAGAAAGGGGAGCAGGAGGAAGGCCCCTTCACTGATTCCTGGTTCTGTTTCCCAGCCTGTCTGCAGAAGAGGCCACATTGCCCAGTCCCGGGTTCCCCCCAACTCCAGCAGGACTGGTTGGTAAAGAGGACCTGGGCAGGTAGGACTGAGTTAGGGAGCTGGGCAGGCCCAGGGAGTTAGCCCTGGTAGGAATGTGAGCTTCCTCCTGGGGGCAAAGGAAGGGCCACTGGAGGATTTCCACACAAGAGAAGTTGGGGACTTGGAAAGGCGGCCCTGGGTGCCAGAGAACGGTGGCCGGAGGGTGGCAAGGGGACGTGGGGACGTGGCCAGTGCACGGCTGTTCTCACAGCCTCCCTCCCCACCAGCTCATTTTGGAAAGCCCTTCCCTACACCCAAACAAATATATTGGAGTGAATTCATGTCTAACTTTTATTTTTATAATCAAATTATTTTAAAAAATAGTTTTGCTTCCAAAATTATTTGCCTACAAGAAATTCACGTAATTACAATTGGCCACAAATTCTTCAGCAAGTGTCCAGGAGTCCTGGGAATTCTCTCAAAGTGAGGCTCTTTTACCTGTACATTTCTTTCAAGTATAATTAAGTGCAATGAAATTTTTATGATGACTAAATGGAACAGTTAATGAACTTGACATGTTAGGTTTTATAGATCTTTAATTAAACATGCATCGATCCTGATCTTGCCATTTCCACCCCTGTGTTTTGGAGCTCAGACGTTTTCAAGGGCACCTGGAAGCCTGAGGGGCCAAGACTACCATGCCCAGGGAGTAAACGGAGTAAAATGGGGAGACACATCTCAAGGGCCAGGCGTCCCTCCGGATTGTGGCCTGCGGTGAGTGTGGGTGAGTGTGAGAGGTGGGTGAGGATTTGCACCCAAAGCAAACAACCACAGAGCCGGACCCAGACCCCGCGCTCTGCGGCATCCCCTGCCCGCGCCGGTGACGAGCAGGCCAGAGGAGTCTAACATCATGAGTCTTAAAAATCTGTTTTTCAGGCTGCTCACTCAATCAAGTTAGATGCTTTTAAAGACAAATGTAATTATTTTGAGCTCAGCGAAAGCCTTTTAATAAGTCGAATGGTCATGATTTCGACCCTCTCTTTCAGGGATGCCAGTCAAGGCACGGAGTGGGCACAGAGGGGAGGGAAGGAGAGATGGGGGCCGGCGTGGGGGGGGGGCAAGGAGTCCCGACGGGCATCCGGACACACACGCGCACGCACGGACGGATATTTAAAAGTTTACTCGCAGACTCAGACCTATCATTTGTTCCAAATGGTCTGCCTGTGAAGCTTTTGCAATATTTTCTTTTATTTTTAGAAACAGCTCTTTTCCTCCGGGATAACTGCACAGGGTGTTAACCGAAAACGCGACGCGGGCTTGGCAGACTCCGCGCGCGATCCGGCCCCCTCGCGGGCTCACCGGCCGCGCGCCCTGCCTGCCCCCGACCGTGCCGTCTAGGCCTGCGACAGGCGGCCCGACACCCGCGCAGCTTCAGCGAACACCGACTCAGCACCAGCTGGGAGCGCGCTCCACGCTCCTCGCCTCCCGCTCGGCGCAGAGCCCCGGCGCGGCCTGTGCAGGCGGGAGAGTCGCCGTGTTTGCCAACAGCGTTCTCGTCCGGCGTCCATGCATTTCCTCGCCCAGCCGGATGGCAGCGGCCGGCCCGGCTCTAGTGCAATCACCCCAGTTCTCCTTTGGGGACTCACCGCTCGCCCTCCCCCGTGCACGTGCATGGGAGGGAGCTGGCCCCACCTCCAGCCCCAGGGCGGGGCATGTGGCCCCAACCTGGCCCATCAGAGCACGCTCTTCTTGTGGCTGCAGGTTCAGGGAGGGGCACATGACCTAAATCAGGCCAATGGGGTTTAACCCTGGGACTTTGGGTGGACGAATTGGGACCTAATTTGTCCTCATTTGATTGAGAGCTGTCAGAAATGAGCCCCGTGAGGAGGTGGAGCCAGGAGAGGGCGCTCAGCAAAGAGAGGGGCAGTTAGATGGTGGGGACGGGCACCTTCCTAGCATCCCGCGTGCACATCTGGACCGGGTCGCGTGTGATCTAGCCCAGCTCTGGCCTGTTGCTTCTCAGTTGCAAAACCTAATAACCAAGTTCAGCGGGGCTGCAGGGGAAAATATCATTATATGCAAATCAACCGCATTCTTGTAGACTAGCAGTGAAAGGTGCAGAGGTAAAACTTGGAGAACACTTCCGTTTGCAAAAGAATGGAAAAGAATAAATTACTTAGAGATCAATTGAGCGAAACGATGTGTAAGGCTCGTACACTGGAAACAACAGGACATCCCTGAAAGGAAGATAAGCAAGTTCTGCACAAACGGAAGGGCCTCCTGCGTCCGTGGATTGGAAGACTTACTTTCGTAAAGACAGCAGCGGTCTCCAGATTGATCTACAGATCCAATGTAATACGTATTGATAGCCCAGCTGGCCGTTTTGCAGAAATTAAAAAGCTGACCCTCATATTCACATGGGTCCCAAAATATACAAAACGATCTTGACATACAAAATTGGAGGATAGTTACTACAAAGTTACAGGAACAGGACTGTGCAGAGCTGGCACATGGAAGGACACAGGTGGGTGAAGCAGAATCGAGAACCCAGAAATAAGCCCATACCATTTCGGTAGATTGATTTTTTTGGCAAACAGGCCAAGACAATTTAATAGCGGAAAGAAGAGTCTTTCATCAAATGATGCAAAAGCAAAAACAAAAACAAAATATGCCAGAGAAAGGATTTGGACCCCCTACCTAACGCCAAATACAAAAATTAATTCCAAATAGATTGAAAACCTGAACTGAAGAGTTAAACCTGTGCAAATCTGCATAACCTTGCATTGGGCCACAGTTTTAAATATAACATAAAAAACACGGAACTGATAAATAATAAATAAATAAGCTGCAACCCAACTTCCGCGCTTCAAAGAACCCTGTCAAGAAAGTGGAACGACAGCACAATGGGCGGAGTCTTCACAAACTATATATCTAATAGGGATCTAGTATCCAGAATCATAAAAAGACAAATCACCCCATTGAAAAAAATGAGTAAAAGGTTTGGATACACCTTTCCTCAAAGAAGAGATGCAAACATTCAATAAGCATCATTAAGGAAACGCAAATCAAAACCACAAGGAGAGACCACCTCCCACCCACTGGGATGGCCTTAGTAGTGATCATTTTTAAAGATGGAAATAGCAAATGTCAGTGAGGATGTGGGGAAATTGGGACCCTCCCACGATCTTGGGAGACTGTAGACTGGTGCTGCTGATGAGGAAGAGAGTCGCAGTTCCTCAAAAAGCTAAAGAAAATTACCATATGACCCAGCCGATGAGTTCCCCTCCGAGGTCTACATTCAAGAGAAATGAAAACGTGTGTCTGTGACCACTCGGAGCAGCGTCACTCCCGATAGCCCCAGCATGGAAACTACGCCCATGCCCCTCACCTGCGGAGCGGGCACACAGACGCAGTAATAAACAGAGCCGTGCAACGGAACGTCACGCAACGTTAAAGAATGACCTGGTGCCAGTGAAAAACATGCTAAGTAAAAAAACCCAGGCACAGGATATAAGAACAAGAACACACATCGTATGATGCCCTATGCGCAATGTTTAAAGTGGGCAAATCCGTGGAAACAGAAAGTAGACCAGTGGTTGCCCGGGGCTGGGGGGAGGGGGCAGGGAGCTGGTGACTGAATGGGGGGAGCACAGCTTCTTTGGGGGTGATGCGAATGTTCCGGAATCAGGTAGTGGCGATGGTTGCACGACTTTGTGCCCCTGCTAAAACCCACGGAACCGTACATTTAAAAAGGTGAATTTTAGGGTGTATCAGTTTTATCTTAACTTTTAAAAATTAAAAAACGAAGAGTGAGAGACACAGGAAACTTCCGTTGTCCGTCCTGTCGTGTGAACAGCCTGGAAGCCGTCACCCTTACCCTTACAAGAAGAAACAGGTGAACAGACTAAAACTCAACTACCTTTCTTTACCCACCAGTGAATTGAGACCACAGGGCACGCCCCCCCACCCCCGAAATCTGCAGGCAGTGGGACCCAGAGAGTCACCGCTGAGTGGGCCCTGGCGCTGGCCCATAGTGTACAGCGCCTGCTTATAGGGTCGGCTCCAAGCAGAACCGCGGCCCTTTTCTCAGTCGCATTCTGGTCACCTACGGGATGTGCTTAATCATCTTCTCGTCGCCCCCACCCCGTATCAGGCCATGCCCACCACCCTTCCCGGCCAAGGTGCAGGGTGTGAGGGCTCAGCCACGCCCCCTCGCCCCTGACCGCCCGCTCTCACCCTCCCCATATTGTGCTGTGGTCCCAGGTGACTTCTCTGAGGTCTGAGGCAGAGTCTGATGCACTGGTACCCCCAGCAGCCACCTTCTGTCGATCGCTTAGTGCGTCACGCTTGTAACCTAACAGGTGCTCCATACATACCAGCTGTGGTGAGTGCAGTCATTATCCTGGATGCCGCTGCACTCAAAGTAAGGCGTCTCCGTTAGAACCCAGGACCGTGTCTCTGTCTGGGGAAGGCTCTGCTCTGTCCTGACTACCTGGGGAGGGGGGGCTGTCTGTGTGCTCAGCCCAGGACCTGCACACTGATCCAGAAGCCCCCAGGGCGTTTGATGATAGGACAATCTTTCCTGGGAGCCCATCACTAATAAACGTGGCTCTCATTTGCGCGTGGCAGGCACCCTTTTGAGGACCTACAGGTGTTACCTTATCAGACATCGGGTGCAACCGGCTCACAGGGGGTGATCACCATTGAGAGGCACTCAGGCTCCGGAGCCAAGCTGGCCACAGCTCTGTGCCGCCCGCCCGGCACTCAGCGGCCAGGAGTAGTGCGCTCTTCAGGTTCCTCCCCAGGGGTTCGTAATCTGAGGTTTTTGTGCACCAGAGAGAGGGGGCAGGGAACAGTGACGTGTGCGGAGCTCTGCTCCCATGCAGTGTGAGAGGTTTGCGCGCCTGGGACCCAGCAGCATGGGAGACCTTGGGACCTCAGCCAAACTGGTCATCCCTGCGGGTCACGGACCCTGCTTAGCCTGATTTAAAAAAACAAACACCAGACAATAAAGGCATTAAAGAGAGTAAATACGCCTGCTGTGGGCACTGTGGGTGCCTCACTCAGAGCCCCTGGGATCCCTTTTGGGGTTCTGTGGCCCACTTCTGCTTGTTCTCTTCCCTACTCTCCACACCGGCTCCCCTGGGAGACAGCTGTGTTTCACCCCTTCAGACGGGGCCACGCCTCAGAAGTTACTTCTGGGAAAACCTCACCCAAGAAAGTCTCTGAAGTTTCTTTCTCGCACACATTTGATCTATCAGAGCTTTGGTCACGTTATGGTGATTAATGATTCTCCAAGGAGGAGGAAAAGCAGACAATGTTTTGGAAATTCTTTTCATTCAAGTACCTGCCCCCCCGCCCCCCCCCCCCCCCCCAAACCACAGGCCTGCGCAAGTGCGCGCACTGGGCTCCCTGCTCTGAAACAGAGAGGAGGAGAGAGCTGGTCCAAGTCACACAGCAGCTCCGAGCTGTCCTGGGGTTGTTGCGGAGGGCGCTGGGGGCAGAGGAAAGACCAAAAACAAAAAACAAAAAAAAAATCAAACAACCACCTTCCAAAGAATTGCAAAATTTATTGTTTAAGTATTGCAGCTTTTCAGAATGTCGTCATTGCCACGGACGATTATTGATACGCAAGCGATTTCATCAGGCCTGGGGGTGGGCGTCCAAATAGTCTTACGCAGCAGCCACGGAGGCCCTGCGCTCAGCGTGCCACGGGGTTTAGTTTCAGAGCTCCGGAAGCAGGTGGCAAAGGCCAGCGGCCCCAACGTGAACGCGGAGGCAGGCGGGCCAACGGGAGCGCAGCGTCCCCCTCGCTCAGCTCCAGAGCACAGCCACATCCGACGCGCGGACCCTGGAGACAGACATTTCTTTCCTTATCATTGGGGTGGTTTGTGGATCTGGAAGCTTTGTGATGCACGTAGGAAAAAGGAATCTCTGAAATGCACCATTCACAGAGCAGACAGACAAGGGTAGGGAATGGATTCAGTGCTCATTGGATGGGGAAGAGAAGTCATGTTCAGCGTGGACGGCTGGCTCTTGGTGGACTTCACGAAGTCCCTCTGCTCGAGGCCCCAGGCTTTGCAGGGGCGGGGGCGGGGGTGTGTGATGATTGACAAGCAGGATAACAATGAGTATTAAGAAAGCTGAGCTCTGCCACCTTTTCTGAGCCCAACCTGGTCCCCACTCCAACCAGCCATTTCTGAAGACTCCCCAACTCTCTAGTGGAAACAGGGGGCCTCCTGAAGGGTGCTTAAAGGCTTTACAAAGATAATAACATGACAGCAAACACTTTAGGAGTGTATCTTCCCTCCCCCACCTCCCACCCTACGGGACCCCCAGGTCTAGGGTCCACAGAGAGACCAGGAGCCTGGCTACAGCGGTAATTTCCACAGACACACACCGCCGGCTTTCTTGAGATGCGCTCTGGCTTTAACAAGCCACTTGGCCATGTACTTCTGCAACTACCATCTGCTGGGCACGGAGCCCAGGGACAAGGTCAGTCACCCAGGCGCGATTCCTTCTAGCTCTGAAAATACAGCAGATACGGACCCCACACCCCGCCATCCCACCACCCCGAGACAAAGCTCAGTTTGGCTCAAGAGGACCTCGGGACGCTTCGGACTGGCTTTGGCTGACGCTGTTCACACAAATAAGGTCCACGTCTTGGTTTCCCACCCGGGTGGGCGTTAAGCACAGTACTGGACAAGGGAGGCTGGGCACGGGGGCCACGGGACGTGTGAAAAGCAGCAGCAGCCCTTTGTGGACCAGGAGCAGGAAAGGCGGGTCCCGGGTGAGTGGGGCCCTGTCCAGGAACGCCTGGCCCGGTGACGAGAGTCAAGTACTTCCTCAGTAAGGCACTAGGGAGACGCTGCACGGAAAGATACGTTTTTAAAAAATGTTACCTATAAATGTGTCCCCGTACCTTTCAGGACAAACGAGATTGATTTCTCTCCTTGATCGTTCTCAAGAATCCTCTTTGAGGGAAGCACATTGCAGGCTGAAGACCCCACGGAGAGGGGGGTTTTTATCGTTAAGGTACAAACACTTCCTGGTCCTAGGCTGGTCAGCGGGACGACCTGCTCACCTGTTGGTCACTATGTTTGTAAAACGTGTATATAAATAGAGTTCAAATGGTCGGAACGTCAAACCTGTTCTCGGGTTTTTGTTTTTCAAGTAATACAAAAGTTGCTTAAAAACAGGTTATTGCTTCTTACACTTTTCTGTTATGTTCACGGGCCAGTGGCATTCTGCAGAACACAAAAGACACCTCCGTGGGATGGCAGGCTGGGGGACTGCACTTCCAGCTGGGGAAGTGGGGGGGGGGTCACCCGCTCCATGGAATATTAGCAAGTCCTCAGGGGGAAGAAGGACCTCCTGCTGCAGCCAGTGTCCCCAGTAGATGCCAAGGGAGCCCACTCTACTTCCTGTCACTCATCTCTACCTGCACACACATGTGCCCACGCATGCTTCTTCACCTGCACCCCACCACGGAGGGGGTCTCACCACACCCTCACCTACTCAGGAAAATCCTGGTAAACAAGAGTTGTGTTTGAGAAAGACGCTTATGAAAATACACAGAACCGAGCACACTGAATAGCAGTGTTCAGGGAACAGGAACGGACGTGGAGACAAGGTAGAGAATTCTGCTTCTGAAGCATCAAGCACAGAAGGTGTGACAGTCTTCAACCCTTCCCCACGTCCTGGGAGTGTTTTTCTCTTTCATCTTTGGTGTTCCGTTTATTGGCCTGTTAAGTGAGAGTCGATACGCAGAAAGACAGGGTCAAGGTCACACCCCTAACACTCTGGGCCCTTCCTATATGCTAGAGACGGCACCGGCCTTCGCGGGCACGTTCTGGAGCTGCCAACACCTTCTACACAAACGAGCCGTCCACACCCCTCTGGCATGTCGCTGGCAAGACAGCAACAGGAGCATCGTGGTTACAAAAAAAAAAAAAAAAAAGGAAAACTTAAATGCCTTCAGTTAGTTTATTTTCATTTGGGGAAGAGCAAAGGCACCGCCTGGAGCCGGGTGCCTCACATCAGTTTCCTGTTTCGTGCGGTCCAAAAGCCGTTCTGACCCAGAGGGGAAAAAAGGGTGTCCCCTTCGGGAGGGAATGTGTCACCAGGTAAAATTACCTATCACTAGACCAAGCTTCCACTCCTTAGGAAGGTGGCCGGTCCAGACGCCTCTCTCCAAATTCTGCGGGGCGCCCACCCTCCGCCCGACATCGGAATTCGAGATTTCTGCCTTCCAAGTCTGGACAGACGCGACAGACGTTTCCATCAAACAAGCACTGACATACTTATATTAAAAAATAGTGCAAAAGCTCAACATTTATATAAATAACTCTAAACCCCTGCTTCGTCATTGTTTTCTTTACAAGGTAATGCACACTTTCTGAGTTGGCACGCAAAAATGGCCATTTCCTCTTCCGGTTCAGAAAACAACTTCTTTTTCTTTTTAATAGGACTCTTCTAATACAAAAATACTCCTGCCCTCGCACATACAGTTTCTCTTACTTTATATATATTTTTATATATATAATATTGCAGATCTTTAAACAAAGGTTTTGTGCAAATATGTCTTTAAAGTTAAGTGAAGTCATGAACAAACAAAAGTAGGTAAGTGTTCACGCAGCTCAACTATGAACAGAAAAGACTAAGGTAGAACTTTTCTCTTTTGCCTTCAAGACACGGCTCAACAAAGAAACATGATTTTTTTTGTTTTGTTTTTTTGTGGGTTTTTTTCTTTTTTGCAAGCTTTCTTAGCTTGTGCATTCAGACCAGACAGAACATGTAAATATTTATACACAGAGAGGTGGGGGAGGGGATGGTGATGCTGGGGTTTTCTGTCCCCGCCCCTACTCTCCTCTTAGAAGTGCGGAGTGTTTCGCCTTTTTACCCACCGCCACCCCGGCGCAGCCCCCCGGAACCCCTAGAGAGGGTGTCCTTTCTGTTTATCCTTCTCTTGGCTCCAGGCAGCCGAGCTCTCCGGGGGCGCGATGTGCGCGTGGTGGAGCCGGGTCCCCTCCAGCAAGGAGGGCGGCCCGCTGCTCTGCTGATGCTGGAAGGTGGCGGATCCCGGGTAGTGCCCGATGACCTCGCTGTAGGTGGGGGGCGGCCCCTCCATGCGGCCACCACCGCCATAGCACGTGGCGCTGATGCCCGAGTTACTGCTGGGGGCACAGGGCCCGCCCAGCACCGTGCTGCCAATCAGGTCGCTGTCGAAGATGGTTCTGTTCGGGGGCGCGCGCACCGACTCGCGGTTCAGCTCCAGCTGCTGCTCGGGGTCCCGGAGCTGGAGGGTGCAGGGGCCCTGGTAGGGGGGTGGCTCCTCCCCGTCCGACAGCGAGATGGTGGGCGGCAGGTCGATGTCATGCTGCAGGTAGGGGTAGGTGGGCTGGAAGCGGTGGAAGCGGTCCCGCTGGGCGAAGGGGGGCACAGCCAGGCGGTCGGCGGGCCTCGGCTGGGCGTAGACCTGTGCCTGGAGGGGGCAGAGCAGAGTGAGGGTCCCCAGAAGCAGGGCCCGAGGCAGAGATGGCTGCGACGCAGCTCTCTGAGGGAAGGGAGAGGGGGTGGCAGGGTGGATGGGAGGGAGCAGAATCTGGACCCCAGTCCCCAGCTGACCACCACCCCCACCCCCACCATCCCTGGCCTGGGGCACCATCGCAGAGCAGCAAAAGGGGCAGCCTTTGGCCTGTCTGTCTAGACTCTGTAGACTGTTTCCTCCATGGGGGAGGGATGGGAAAGGGAGCTGCTGCTGGCCAGGGGGCCTTTGGGTCCAGGAGAGCAGCCTTGTGGGGGCTGGGGGTGGGGGGCAGCACTGGGGCTCACCTCTGGGATTCCGCTGCCTGACATGGTGCTCTCTGAGGGCCAGAGGCATCCTTCCTGTACGGGGGGGAGAGAGACAGGTCAGCAGGACAGAGAGTTTGGAGAGTCAAGGGTCCACCTGGCTTTGACCCTGAGATCTTCCGTGGGGGATGAGATCTTGCACTATCCAGTTCTCTCCACCTCCAGCCACTACCCGGGCCGGGCCCTGGACACCCTCAGACACGACCGCTACGCCTGTCACTGATCTCTGGGCTCCTGCTCACCCTGAAAATGCACCCTCCACACCTTGCGGAACATACAGCTGATTCATGGGCCCCTTCTCAGAACCCTCCAGCGCTCTCTGTGGACCTTGGAGTAAATCCAAAGCCAGTCATGAACTGGCCGCTGAGCAAGCCGAGCCTGACCCAGCCCTCCTGGCCTTGACCACCCCCTCCTTGCTGTGCCTCCCTCGGCACGTTGTTTAGTTCCCGAACTGAAGGAGTGGAACACACAAACCACTTGGCGTGCGTGTGGCCCCCAGTGAGCCTATGAAAACGTTGGGGGTCCTCACCACTCTCTCTCCAGCCAGGCTGACCATCATCCAGTGCACCGCAGTGCTAAGCGCGCACCTCAGGGCCACCCACGGCCTGGCCACCTCCTTGCTTGTTCCTTCCAGGACCCCCCGCAGACTTTCTTGGACACCATTATCCAAAGGGCCCTCGCCCATGAAAAAACCTGCCATCTAAGTATCTCCTTCATGAGAATCATCTTGTCTACGTGTTTATTTAGCTGTTGACCTGTCTTGGCCTCCCTGTTGTGAGCTCGGTTTATAGGCGAAGAAACAAGAAAGTTAACAAGCCAAGGGCCCCACCTGACTGCTCTGCCACAAAACGATACAGTCGGTGGGTCAACAAATGTGGATGTGGCACCACATTCTGTGCCAAGCTCCGGGCCAGGGGAGGGGCACACAGCTGCACATCAGGAAGCATGTGCCCTCTGCCCTGAAATTCTGGGCAGGGCCTGCAGCTCCTCCCCAGGGATCTAGGGGGCTGGCTCTGGACTCCAGCCTGCCCACGGGCAGCCAGGCTGCGTCGGTTACATAGGGGACAACCCGGTGTGAGCTCTACCCACACTACCGGCTCCCTCACCCCTACTACCACCTACAGGCAGCGTCCACCCTGCTCAAGCCACCCTGACCTTGGCCTTGGACACCGGATAGAGCATCCAGATAGTGAGACCACCCTGCAGAGGACCCAAGGGAACAGGGAACAGCCTTCTCTGCCAACATCAGGGCCCTGAGCTCCCACTGAGGTGTAAACCCTGCCTGAGGTCCCAGGGACCTCTTTCAACCAAGGACACAAGATCCCTCCCTCTCTCCTGAGATTCCATCGCGGGAGAGACCTGAGGGTCAGGAACGTGGGACCCCATGCCAGAGCCAGTTGGTCTGAGGGGAAAACCCAGGGAACGGGGCCTGGAGGGTGGGATGTCTTCTTTTAAAAATTAAAATTAGCTTTACTGAGGTATACTTGATGTATAATAAGCTGCACATACTCAAAGTATCAGAGAAGGAAAACTCTGACTCCAAAAAACCTCCGCTGCCTTGCGGCATACCTCTTCAGGGGAAAGGCTAAGGGAGTAAACCCCGACAGAAAATCCGGAGCCGGAGTCCCTAAGGCGGTTCGACGTTGTAGTCAACACCGGCAACTCCTGCGGCGCACCTGAAGCCAAGCTGTATCGACTCCGTCTTTCCCTTGGACCCTTCAGCTGCGAAGAGAGGGGGGGTCTGCTGCATGGGCAACAGCAGACCCTCCATATCACCCTGCCCAGGCTCTGTAGCTTCAGCGTCATCGCAAGATGTCGATTCAACATGGGAGGAGACAGATACCGTGTCACTCCCGAGTCGGACTGCACAGCCATTCTCGGCGGTGCAGATAGACTCTTAAGAAGCTACACCATCGTCTCTCGAGACAGACGGCTGCCGACGACTCAAAGTATACACCAGGGACCCATCACCACAACCTCAGTAACAGACACAGCCATCATCCCATTCATTTTCTCGGGGGCACGTCTTCTTGGGGGTTCCCAGTTGAGGATTCACACCTGCAGTTTAGGGAAGAATTGCCTGGCGGGCTGCAATTCTCCGTATGGCCACTAGGGGCGCCGTTATCTCAAAACCTCATCAGGGATGCACTAAACTACTCCCATCCCCAAGCTCAGGGATTCCTCACCTGGTTGCAAAGTAGCACCACGCAGGGAGGTTAAGAAAACACCAATCAGGCCCTGGCCAGTGGGGCTCAGTTGGTTGGAGCATGATCCACTACACCGAAAGGTGGAGGGTTTGATTCCGAGTCAGAGTGCATGAAGGAGAGGATTAAGAAAATGAATAATTAACTTAAAAAAATAAAAGGAAACACTAATCAGTGCCTAGGGGCTCCACCATAGACCCTAGAACCACCCGCCTCCAAGCTGTGCACCTGGAGGTCATCTCCTCCAGGAAGCCCTCCAGGAGTCACCCACCAGGCCAGACACTCCTCCTGAGGCTCCCACAGCATCTCAGCTCCTACACCTGCCTGGCCCTGCTCTACGAAACTCACTGTCCAGCTGGCTGCGCTGCACTCAGTTAGGACCCACCTGCCCAGAGGCCGTGTCTTACACACCTTGTTCCCCAATTCAGTGAATGGCCCAGACATCCTTCCAGGTGCAAATGCCAGACCCGCAGCTTGTTCCTGACAGCTCCTTCTTGCCCCCGCCTCTCCCTGAGACTTCAGGCTCCATCTGGCTCCTCTTCTAAGAGCTTCCTTGCAACTGAGCTCAGCCAGCCAGCCATGGCTGCACCATCTAGACCAGGGGCCCACAGACTGTTTCCTTAAAGGGCCAGAGAGTAAAGTATGGTCTGCTCTGTGGGGCAGAGAGTCTGTCACATCACTACCAGCGCTGTACAGGGCAAAGGTGGGCACCACAGAGGTGGCCACGGGACTGGGCTTGGCTGTGTGCCAACGAGAAAATACACTCAGGTCACCCTGGAAAGGGGCCACAGCAGGACAGCCAGGCCAGGGGCAAGCCCAGCCCCAGGCAGACCGTGGCCAGGTTTCGGTCTCTCTGGGAGGTCTCGGGGCCCTGAGACTCCTCAGATGCGCCCTGTCTGGCAGACGGTCCCCAGGGGAGCTGCCACACTTACAAGCCTCTGTGTTTACCCATTCAGGCCTCCCCAGGGGCCTGTGCAGGTGGCTGGGTAGATGGGGGGTTGCAGGAGGCAGGCAGCAGCTTTCTTTTAGCCTCGGGTGTCCTGGAACCAGGGCCTGAATCCTAATCCCCATCTGGGCACCAAGTCCCAGGCGCTGCCCACAGAGCTGCCTCCCGCTCCCTGGAAGCTGCGCTGCTGCCCACGGGAACCTGTTCGTACCCCTGCCCCTCACACACTGTCACTCACTTCATCCTCCCAGGAGCATACGAGTGACCTCAGGGGGTGGCAGGAGACAAGCCAGCTGCACCCATTCTGCAGACGCTCACGCGGAGGGAAGAGGACCCCCCTGGGCCTGTGCTGCAGCGCTGCCTCCTCTGCGCAAAGCGCCGATGCTCGCCCAGCACCGAGGGAGGACACAACAGGCTCTTCACACTGTCTCTTAAAAACTGGGTGGCCTCGGGCAAGTTCCCCCCTCTCTGAGCCTTCTTCTTCTCTGTAAAATGGGGTTCCCAAGCTGCTGCAGGTGGGGGAGCAGGTGTGGCGGGCGCGGGCACTGCAGCAGGCAGCACTGTTGGGGGGACAACAGTGACGCTGAGCCCGTGGGTGAGCCCTGGCCGTGGAAGCACAGGTTACTTCAGAGCAGCGGCACCCTCTGGACACATGCCGCGTCTCAGGTTGGGCACCCGGAGGTCCCATCCGAGGGACCAAAGCGGACGCTCCAGGCCCCGGAAGCCTGGTGACACACTGAGACCCCGGTCTGACGCCAGCAGAGGCCCGGACCTGCCGGGACAGGCCTGCCGACTGACGCGGCTCAGCCGCAGGCACTGAGCAGCGCCGTCATCCCCACATGTCCCCGGGATCCGGGAGGCGACCCCCAGCACAGCCTCCTGGGCCTGTCACTCCTCCCCCAGGTTCAGAGACTTGCACCCGCACACGGCCGCAGGCCACCCACCTGCCACCAGTGCCCTAATCCCAGCCCGCCGGTTGGACCTTAGCTTCTGTCTCAGGCTTTTCCACACTGAGTGGGGGCTGAAGCCCTATGTCATGGGTCAGGGATATGTCTGAGGGCACCAGGACCGGTGGAGCTGCGCTTACACTCGGCCCCACGAAGGGCTTTTCCCCGGGTGACCTGCGCCTCCAAGGCCTGAGTCCTTGGCCCAGACGCCTGCAGGGTGTTGGCGCAAGGGAAAAGCCACCCCCCACCCCGTGTCTGGGTCACCTCCGCAGGACTAGGCACCTCTCCCCAGCCCCCCTCGCAGCGGATGGGCGTGTCCCAAGGTGCGGGCGGGGTGCTCACCGAGGACAGGGCGTCGTCCCTCCGCCGGCCCTGGCTGTGCCGGCCGATGAAGGAGCGCGCAGACAGCTTGTAGTGGCTCAGCAGGCACGTGATCACCACCACCATCACCATCACCACCAGCACGATGATGGTGATCTCGACGAACTCCAGCTCCGCTGCAAGGTCAAGGGCACGCATGAGACCCGGGCCTCATGGGGGCGGGGGCTCGGGGCTCAGCCCTCCCATGCCCGGCCCACAGACACCCAGCACTCCGGGACATGCCCCCGCACTCACACCGTAACACAAAAGCACGCCACACACACCCAATCCGCTGCAGAGGTGGCAGCAGAGCCTGCCATTCTCCCTCCTTGTTTCTCGTTCTGTTTTGTCTTCCCCCTCAAAGGTGGAAAAACTCAAGAGGAAGGTGCTTTTGATCCTGCTGGAGCTGGGGAGCTTTCTGCGAACTCCATGCGAGGGTCTCGGCAGCTGTCTCCCCCCGCCCCCCCACCCTGCAGCAGGCGAGGCGTGTGCTGGTCCTTCCGGGAGCCCAGGTGGTGGCACAAGGGTTGCCAGCCAGCAGGCAGGTGCCAGCCTCCCCAGGCCCAAGGCCAGCCGCCAGCCGGCAGTGCAAGCAGGGGAATGTGCCTCCCAGACCCATTTGGGGGCAGGGAGACTCCCCAGTGCCACCAGGAGCTAATGAGCTATTAGCAGAGGGCCCCAGGGCACAGGTTCCGGCTCACGGCCGCTTGACTCAGGTTTTCCTCCTCCGAGACAGACAGATGGAGCTGAGCTAGAGGAGTGAGGGCAGGCGGCAGGTGAGGCGTGGGTGGGTCAGGGCCCTGCCCCCCCCCGTGCTGGGCCCACCCGAACTCCGAACCCTGTAGGATTGGTCCCTCCTGCCTCCGCGCTCAGTTCTCCCGAGGCTTCCAGCAGGGGAGCAGTGCCTTCCAGGTGAATGGTTCTGTAGGCACAGCCTGGAAGCTTCTCCACAAAGAATCCACATCCTCTAGGAGGCCTGACCCCTTCGCCCGTCCCTCCTGGCTCTCCGGGACACCTCCTTTCTCACGACACATCACACACTTGCCCAACTGTGCCAAGTCAGTCAGGCAAGTCTGCCCCTCCAGGGGACATGTGGCGATATCTGGGGACATGAGTGGCGGTCACAACAGAGGCCTCCTATGTACAAAGGATGTCCCCCAACAAAGCGTGATCCAGTCCACAGTGGCGTAGCTGAGTGTTCCTGTGCAGGGCCGAGCATATGTCCTGGGTACATTTGTCATCTCATCTCTGAGGGCAAGCGACAGACGCATGGAGCCCACGGGCCCGAAGCTGGTGGCACCTCCCACCCAACCATCCACTGCACCCAGGAATTCAGCCTGGAGTCTGGGCACCGGCTCTGGCCCACAGGTGGGACTGTGCCCCATTTTGCTCTGGAGAGGCCAGGAGGGAAGAGAAGCCGGCCAGGGACCCTGGTGACACCCTGAGCCCTGAGAACTTGGGGCAGCCTGGCAGGAAGTCGGAGGGCCTCCACCACCCTCAGGACACCCTCACTTTCCCGCCGGGAGGGTGGGCCTGGGTTAGCGAAGGCCAGGCCTCCAGCCCCCACCCCGTCACTGGGGCCACATCTCCCGCCTCCCCAGACAGGCTGGTCCAGGGCCTGGCGGCCTGGCTGGATGCCACAGGGTCCTGTCCACGAGGACCGGGGATAAAGCCACCCATTCAGGGGACACACAGGCTGCTTTGTGCACTCCCCACAGCCTCCCTCCACAGAGGGGACTGCAGCCCCTCCCCTCCCCGGTGCACTCTTCACCCCAGCCGGACCCCAGTGGTGGGCACCCTGCTACTCCTGCCCCGCTGTCTCCAGGGGCCCTGCCCCTACTGGGCCAGAGGGAGGGTTGTGGGGCTGCCTTTGTCCAGGCCAGGCTGTGACCTCCTCCTGGGGTCGCTGTGGGGGCCGCCCGGGGCCACGATGAGGCACCAGCAGACTGGAGTGGGTGCGAAGAAACCTCCCACAGACCGGCTGAGAGGAGCCCAGAGGGCAGGCGGATCTGGTTTCTGGGGTCTGGTGTCCCGACTGAGAGGACTGCCCCCAGAAATGAGCACAGGGCTCCTGCCAGCACTGCTGTACCCCCAGGTCCCCGGGCCTCAGCCCCGTGAAGGCGGGACCAGAAAACCCACACGGCGGGAAGAGGGAGAAACGCTCAGGAAGAGCGAGTAGGACTGATTTCTGGGCCGTGTTCTGAAGCCAGGGCAGGAAGGAGACTGTCCAGAGTCCCAGGTCGGCACAGCCGCTGTGACCCCGGGCTTCACGTGAGCTCCGAGGGCCCACTAGCACCCCGGCTACGGCAAAATGAGAGCAGCCCAGACCCATCAGCCCGAAGGGAAAGGGGTAAACTAACTGGACCCTCCAGGCCACGCCCAGGCACAGCACGGAGGGTTCAGGACTCCTGGCCAAGAGGAGTCCCAGGTCCCTCAGCTGCTAATGGCAGAGGTGGACCCTGCCTCAGTCTCCCCAACCTGCCTGACCCCCCTTTACCCGGACATGAGGCGCAGTGCCCTGCATGGTACATGCAGAGGTGGAACCTACCAACCACTGCACCCCCCCCCCAATCTGAGTCCCCAGATCTCCAGTGACCACAGGACTCACAACCAAAGGCTGATCACAGACAAAGGGGACGGAGCAAGGGGCGGGGGTGGGGGGGGCGGGCTGGTCCACTGCGCCCCCGGCAGCTGCTCGCTGTTACCCTGGCGAGCGTTCTGCAGCACGGGCACCGGCCCAGCTTTGCGCTCTGTCCCCCAGAGTCCGGAGGGGAGTGCCACCCCCTGCCCCCCTGCAGACCAGCACACTGAGGTGCGGGGCGGCTGCCGTGGGTCACGCAGAGAAAAGCAGGGCTGGGCCCTGGGGGAGCCGAGATGGGAAAGGGCCCCCTGTTCTGTTCAATTCCTGCAGCTTTCCTGGTGTTCGTTAGTTTCCCTTCCCCCCACTCCCAGCACCTCTGAGGATGCCCAGTAGGTTCTGCCTTCCTGCATCTGCCTGGGTGCCGGCCCCTCTGCTGGCTCTGTCCCAGGGTTGGGGGCTGAGGGCCAAGTCATCCAGAAAGGTCACCCAGGGTGGCCGCTGGATCCAAGGCCACCAGGGACTTCTGGCCACGGATACCTTCTCTGAGGATGCGGCTCGGAGAACGGAGCCTTCGGTTTAAACATCACTTTTCCCTCGTTTTGTTCTGGGGTCAAGTCTGCTTGCCGTGGGGAGAGAGAGGGGGAGGGAGCGGCTCCATCAGTGCCCTTTGTAAGTAGCCCCTTGGGGTGGGTGATGGATGCGCAGACTCTCGGGGGGACGAAGCCCATCTTCCACAGGCAAAGCAAGGTCACTAATTTAATCCAGTGTCCTTTTTCCTCGTGAATAATTTCAGACGAACAGGTTGCTCTGCCTCATCAGACTGGCCTGACCCTCCCGCTTTTGTCTTCTCTGCCAGACACAGATTCGGTCACTTTGAGACGTGTGCACACACATCTCAGGTCCGCTACGTGCCAGGCACGGCCCGACTCCCACAGGTGCCGTTGGATCGGATCCTCACTATCATTCCGTGACGTAGACACTAATGGGACCTCCTGCCCCCTTCATGGACGAGAAAACCTAGGCTAAGAGAGGCGAGGGGGCTGTCTTAAGGCCACAGAGCCCGGGGGCGCCTCCTCACACCCTACGGGCCTTTGTGCCACGGATCCAGAAGGTCAGAAACAGCATGGGTTCGAGCAAAGGACTTGTGTGAAGGGGACTGGTCCCCGGGCCGGAGCATCACCCACCACGTGGTCCGCGAACCCAGGATCTGCAGCCAGGGGCACCCGTTCCTCTCACCAACACAGAGGAAAATCACAGGGCAGATAGGAAGGAACCCCTGGCCAGACACTCGGGGGGAGCTGTGGGCACTGCCCACGGCACAGTGTAAACTTAAGAGCTGTCAGCTCCTCGCCACGGCCTGTATGCCAAGTGCCTCGCCAGGAAAGGCCTTCCCTCTATTAATTACCATGCCCAACTGGGGTGCAGCATGGGTCCCGGCGCAGCCAGGAGCCACGCAGGGAGCAGTCCCAGCCCCCCCCCCCCCCCCCCCCCCCCGCTTCCAGGCCCCGGCTCTCCGTCTCCTCCCAGCCCTGAGCCCGGCAGCCGAGGCAGCCAGGATGCGCTCTCAGAATTCAGTCTTGAAAATTAAGTTTAAATTGCGGCTTAAAAAGGAACCAATTATTTCAAGAGTTATGAAACGCTCCAGCAGACTCGTGATACAGGAGGAACACGCAGGATTACATTCATGACATGGGGGTCCGACCACGGTAAATAGGACCTGGCAGGTTTGCCCGGGACGTGAGTCCTGTGGTTCCCACCGGTGACCGCAGTGCAGGTGCTGCTGATGCCACTGCGGCCCGGGGTCTGGGTTCTTGAGTCCAGGCTTATCCCCCCACTCCACCCCCCACCCCCGCCTATTCTTGGTGACGGAGCTGCCACCTGAACCAAACGCAGGAGAATTTGCTAATGTGCACAAAGAACAGGCCTGGGCTGCAACGGCCACAGAGGCTTTGGTAAATAACTCGAGGGGCAGTGGGGTGCTGGGGCTCATTTCTCTTTCTTCGCCTGGGGAGCTGGGCCAGAGTTCACCTGGCTCCTGCCAGCCCACAGGGGGTTTCCAGACCAGACGATCCCCCACCGCCACCCCCCCCCAGTGTCTGCTCCGGGCGGAGGGGCAGCCGGCAATGCTTCCTGGTTAACAAGCAGCCGGAGCAGGCTGCCCTGTCTGGCCTCCGGGCCGCATGCCGAGGAATCGGGAGTCGGCGCTGTCTGAAATTTATGAAAATCTGATCTCGTTAGGCCTGCGTGGATGAAACCCACCAGGGTGGGCCTCATTGTCATTCTGCGGAGCCCTGGCCTGCCTGGGGTTCCAGCCACTTCATTTGCTGCCCCTCCTCCCCGCCCCACTGCATTTGAATGAGAATCCAGCTCCCCCACCCCCACCCCCAGATCTTCAAATAAAATTAAACCAGACGGCAACAGAACAACTTGCCGCCCCCTCCTGGTGTCATCTCAAACACCCCCGTGGGCACGTTCATTTACTTTGGGTAAGATCATTTATAGGTGAAAAAACACGGAGGCCTCCGCCCCTGAGGTTTGGGAAGTGGGCGGCAAACCTGCGCCCGTTTTCCCACTTTTTAAAAGCAGGCTGTTCTGCGTCCCAGTGCTTCCTCCGCACCAAGCACGCGGCTCAGTGCTCGGCGCCCACCACCTGCACACGTCACCCTGAGGTGCCGTCCGGTGTTGTCTGTCCGCTGCCGGGAAGGGAACGAGTCACGTGCTGCCTGGCCCGTGCCTGGCGCCAGGGCCCGAGGCTCCCTGCTCTGCTGCTCGTGGCAGAATTTAGGGTGCAGGTTAGGAACACAGGGTGTGCCTCCAATGCTCCTGAGTCTGAACCCCAGCTTTGCCACTCGCTGTGGCCTCAGGACCATCATCAGTGTCTGGGGGGGAAACACGGTCTTCACACCGTCGTGGAGAGACATACACGGGCTCATTTGGAGCCAGCATTTCCAGGAAGCGTCCCCGGCTGTCTGCGTCCCCGGCGGCCGGAGAAGACCCAGCGGCGAGGGTGCCCTCTGCCAGGGCCGGAGCGAACAGACAGTGTGCACCGGGAGTTTGTCCCTCTGTAGAGCCCTCGAACCTTTCAAGTGTGAACTCCTGACCAGGGAAATCCACCCCGGGCACTGACCTCCGCAGGCATCTCTCCTGGAATTCTCTCCCTTTCGCGCCCATGTTTTCTGTGTGAAAGGACCATGTACGGCCCGACCTCGGGGCCTTTGCACGTACCCTGCCTGCTGCCTGAACTTTCTCTTTCCCCATATCCAAGTGCTTGCTGACCCGCAGGTCACTTCCCCAGGACGTGCCCCTCAGCACCCTGTCTGAAACAGCGCTCTGTCCCCAACCCCGAGACCCATGTCCCGTGTCTGCTCCATTTTTCTCTGTGGCATTAAATTTGGAATGCCATTTGTGACCTGTCTAACCATTTATTTCCTGCCTCTCCCTTCTAGAACATTCACTGTCACCTGAAGAGACTCTGCTTAGTCTCTGTGTCCCCAGTACCTAGGACAGCGCCTTGCCTGGAGCAGGCGCACAGTAAATATGTGGAATAAACAATCACTGGCAGGTGTGGCCACCCCAGAGGCCCCAGGGGGACGATGGCTCCAAGGGACAGGCACGCTGCTGCTCCACCTATATATAATTATATTCATAGTAAAAGAGGAAAAAAGACTTAAGCAGCATCTGTCAATATCCCGAACAGACAGGTTCTTCCCAGGTGGTTCCGAGGGGCTGGTACCTGGTGTGTGGCCGCACTTCCAGGGTGGGCCCTAGTCGTGGGGTTGAGGGCGGTGAAGCCCAGATACCACGCGGCCTTTGCCAGGCCCTAGAACTGCCCTTGTGGAGCAAGGAGGGTGCCGACCACCCCATCGGGTGTCCCCGGCTGGGGAGCCCAAGGTAAGATCCAGGTGCCAGACGGTGCCCTGGGCCAGCCCACCCCTCACCTGAATAGCAGAGACTCATGTGGCCAGACATGCCGCTCGCCCTGCGATCCAGTGACGCGCTGTCTCCGCAGCACCGGACAAGGTGACGGCCACTCCAGGGAGGCAGGCGTCCTCTTAGTCGCTGGAGACCGCACGGGACAGCAGAAGGCGGTCCAAGCTCACGCCACGCCCTCCGCGGAAGGCCAGGTCTAGCCTTACCTCACCTGGCTGGCTGTCGCCCCCTCCCTTGCTCCCCCCTTGCCCCCCGGTCAAACACACACGTGCGCTCACGTGTGCGCTCAGTGTGCGTACTTTCCTCCTAGGCTTGGCCCGCCCCCTCCGGGCTCCTGAGCACGTGAGCATCACACACTGAATTCTGACTCATCTCCCCTCCTGTCTGGGAGGCTCGGGATGGGTGTCCCAGACTCGGCTCTGGACTCCCCCCTCCAGGGTCTAACAGAGAAGGCGTCACATTGGGCTGCCCCAGCGCAGGTGGGAGCATCCGGGAGCCCAAGGGACTGCACACAGTCAGCGTGCATTAATTCAACAACAGGTCCAAAGGATTCTGAAGATAAACCGTGAACTCCACATATCCTGCGGTGTGTGCGCCTCCTGCCCGCTGGGAAGACACCTTGCCTTGGCTGGTGCAGGACCCCCCAGAACTGATTCTCAGGCCCCAATCCTGGGGCTTCACCCCACATGTCCCAGGCTATCTTTCGGGGGGGGTGGCCTCGGACGGCCACGGGCCCGAAAACACTCGTGGGAGCCGGACGGTGGGATAAGAACTCAAGGGACAGCAAAGGGCCAGTGTAATCATTTCAGAACCCTGTGATTAAACGCGCCTTCAATAGGAAAGACAAAGCAGAGCCTTTTATCTTTCCTGCTATTATCCAAATGGAAAGAGCTAATGGGTTTTTATTCCTCTGTCACCGGCATCGAACATCTTTAAACACCCACTGTCAGCACAGAATCAATCACCGTTCGAGAGTTATTGGCGGGATGGAGTGAACTCACAAAGAGAGAGGAACCCAGCTCTGCCAGCGGACCCGTCAGAGGTGCAGTGGAAAGTTATTTAAAATAGATCATGTGCGCTCTGTTAACTCAGAAGAGTAGGGAACAAACGGGGAAGGGGTTGGCATGGATGGTCATCTGCCGGGGACAGGTTTGGTGGCCACAGTCATTTCTTGGAGGGCTTTTTGGCAAGTACCTATCAAAATTAAAGCTGTGTGCCAACCTTTGAACCCAGCGGTTTTAGGTTTTAACTTCCACTGTTGTATGTAACGAAATTCACAGACGGGCTGGAAGGCACAGATGCATTAAGATATCACTGCAGGGTCTTTTTTTTGTTGTTCAGTGAACAACCAGAGACCATCCAAATCCCATTCAACAAGACCTAGTGTGTCCCAGTGTGGAATATAATGGGGCCACTAAAAATACATGTTACATCTAGAGCAGGGCTTCTCGGCCTGGGCTCCGCTGACCTCGGGGCCTGACCCCTCTCTGCTGGGGGGCTGTCCTGGGCATCATAGGGTCTCCACCCATCAGATGCACCATCATCCCCGAGTTGTCACAACCCACAATGTGCCCTGGGTCAGGATGGCCCTGGCTGAGAAGCACCAGTGGATGGACCTGGTGGTGGATGGGAGTCAGCCGTGACTGTCGGGCAGACGTAATGAGACTGGAATGGCGTATACACTACAAACCATTTTCAGAGCAAACGTGAGGATACATATCAAATTGTTAACGACGGCTCCTTCTGGAAGAGGGTGACTGTACTTACTTTCTGTATTTCTGTACTGTTTGCATTTTGGGTCACTTTCATTTAAAAACAATCTTAATTGGCATACCAGAAAGACTCAGGCCTGTGTGTGTGTGTGCCCACATGTGGCTGACAATGAGAGGCGCGCTTGCCCCCGCCACTTGGGAGGCCCCGTGTGCTCCTTGCAAACCAGCAGATGTTTCTTTCTTTCAATTACCAATTTTCAAGAGTCTGGTGTTTCCCAACATGAGCCGGGACGGCAGCGCCAGGAGACGGGAGAACCAGCTCCGTTTCCAAGCCTCTCAGACACAAAGCGCGCTCTGAATGCGGTCGCTGCTCAGCCGCTTCTCAAAGGCTCCTCAATCACCCGGCCGCGTGCTGGCGTGCCTCCAAGGCCGGCCGGGTGACGCTGTTTGGAGGGGTCTCCCTGCTGACCCGGGGTGCCCTTCCCTTTCAGGACCAAGAGGGGCCCAGCTATTTGGGTCTGAGCCAGGGCAGAAGCTGGGAGGTAGACTGACAGCCAAGGTCAGCCGTCAGAGGAGATGGGAGGAGGCAGGCAGGGCCGGACCGGATCCTGGGGATCCCAGGAACTGAGCTGAACGCTGTAAATGCAGGGCAGGGTCATTGTGCCATGGTTAGCGAGGCCCTGGGGCTGGCCTGCCGGATCCAACCCCATCTCTGCCAGTGAGTGGCCAGACATGGGACATGGCGCAACTATTTCCTTCTCTGGGCCTCAGTTACCAGCCAGGAAGTCTCACCAGAACCTCAATGTGCCAGGACCTTGAACTTGAACTTCCAACCTCCACAATAGGGAGAAGATAACTTTCTGTGGTTGAACCCCCGAGTCTGTGGTGTTTTGTTAGAACAGCCTGAGCGGATTAACACGCTGGGAATAGGCAAGGGAGGTGTCTGGAGGGAAACTGGCCACAGTCCTGGAGGCAGGACCCTTGTGCCGGCGGAAGGACCTACAGGAATACAGATGTACCCGCTGGGGACTTGCCAGTCCCAACATCGTTCAAGGGGCACATGTTGGCTGTGCACCTACTGTGCGCCAGGCGCTGGAGGTGCACAGCGGCCCTGGGAGCTGAGGTTTTCCAGGGCTACGGAGGTGCTTTCAGCCCCTCAGTGACTCGTATTCTGTAAGGCAACGGGATTCGAACCTGCATCCCTGGCCGGTGTATTTCTGGGCAGACGATCAATGATCTGGAATCTGCCAACGCCCTTCGAACAAGGAATGACTGACAGGCACACACACACTTGCCCCAGGTCAGAGGTCTCGGTCATCTCACCGGACCCTCCCGACAGCTCTCCAGAGGGTCCTGGCCCTCTTGTCCTCCTACAGAAGGGACAAAGAATCTGAGGCTGGGAGAGGGAGACACACGTCCGAGCTCACACAGGTCACGTGGCCGGGCCTGGGGCACCTAAGCTCCGTTGCCTCTTGTGATAGAGCAGGCAAGAACTCAATACAGAGCCACGGCCACAGCCCCCGACAGCTAAAGCAGTGACTGTCCCTTCTTCTGTTCCAGGTCCTGTCATTCTCAGAAAGAGCAGCAGATGGCAAAGGCCCAAGTCCCCCAGAAGCCAGACTAGGCCAGAAGGTCATCTAACTGTGACACAGTGCTCCCTTGCTGGTGCCCAAGGTCCTGGGGAGCAGTCCCAGCCCAGGATGGGCACTCCTGGTTGCCAGTTTGTCTGACACTTGTGGGGAAGATTCCAGGGAACAACACTGGACACACTGACTTCGGGTCCCTGCAGGGACCATCTGGCCGGGCAGGACCCAGGGAGGAGCGCAGGGGGGAGGGGAGGACATGGCTGCAGGGCCCTGAGCAGGTGGGACAGCGGATGTCGTCTCTGTCTCTCTCTGAGGACCCGAGAATCTGGGTCCGTCTGAGGGCATCTGTGTGTCTGTCTCCTGCCCGCCTGTGGACGTGTCTCCTTCTCTCTTGGGGTGTTTGTCATTCTGGTGTCTCCCGTGTGTGTGTGACTGTCTGGGATCTTTTCCTGACTCCCTGTTTGAGTTTCTTCCTCTTTCTTTCTCAGGTGACAGGCAAGAATGAATGCCAGCAAGCAATTACAAGCCACCCAGACGTGCCAGCGCCTCTCCTGGTCCCCACCCTGGGGGCCCACCCCACGGCAAGACCGTTCCAGCCCTCGATCACTTCCTTTCCATGCAGCATTTTCCAGACACAGAAAATGCCAAATGCCGGAAAGGCCCAGGTTCCGACCAGCTCTTTTCGAAGTGAAGCAGAAGCTCACAGACGGGCCTTGCCTCTGAGCTCCCAGAAGAGTGGCCCGGCTCTGAATTTGAATCCTGCACACGTGGCTTTGGCCCATGTGCCTTAGTTTCCCCACTGTAAAGCCGGGATCAGTAACAGTATGACCTCCCAGGACTGCTGATCAGGTGCACGCGTGAGGCCCTAAAACGAGCAGGTACGCAGCGAGGGCGTAGTAAGTGGTAGCCGTGCTTAGGCTAAAGGCAGGCCACCCCACCTGACCAGGCAGGCACGCGGGCTACAGTTACATCACCACACTTTTATTAATGATCTGGAGTGGCCGATACCGAGCAGGTAAACCCAACTCACATGACACCAACTGGTGTGGGCAGAGGAAGAAGAGAAACAGCAAGAAAAATCAAGAAAACAGAAAAATCCACCCAGAGACAGACCCACATGGGAAAACAAGGTCCAGACACAGATGCTCAAGGGGGTGGGGGGCTGGGGGCCTTTTTCCCTCCCTGGCCGGGCAGAGCCACAGGACAGCGGTTCAGGGGCTCCAGCCATGGACAGACCTGGCCCTAGACTGTACTCCGAAGGGTGCTGACCACCCACACCACACGGGGACCCACAGGGGTGTCCCCAGGCTGAGGCTGGGGGAGACTTAGGAGTCAGCCCTCAAGAGCAAAAGGTGTGCCCACAGGTCCTCCCTTGCATACTGACTCCCTTCCCCCATCTGTTCTGCACCTAGCAGGTGCAGCAGTTTTTTAAAAACGTCGATTGAGTTACTGACTCATGCTCCCATGAAAACTCTCCCAGGCCCACTCAACTCCATTTCTGTGCCTCGCACGGCCTTCCCTTGCTCACCTATCTCCAGCTACGCTGGCCTTTTTCGTGTTCCTACCCCAGGACCTTTGCACATGCAGCATTGTCCTGGGATCTTTGCATGGTCCACCTCAGGGAGGCCTCCTGGCCACCCCATCCCAAAGGCACGCACCTCTCACTCTGCATCTCCTGGTCGCCTGTCCTGGCCACAAGGGCAATGCAGTGTTCAGTGAGGGAGCCTGGACTGTCCGGTTCTGTCCCATTCTGGCTTCAATGTCTCTGCTTTTTTATCTGCACCATGGAGAGAATGTGAGCCCCACCTCAATGGCCTGATGGAAGACTGTCAGTTACCTAGAAAGCGCCTGGCGTGAAGCAAAGCATGGAGCACATGCTCACTACCAGGAGAAACTATCTTCTTTATTAAACTGCTTGCCTGTTTATGATTGATGTCACCTCTCCAGCAAGAAAGCGCCATGCAAGGGCCCTTATTTATCTTGTTCTCACCGTATCCCGGGTGGTTAACGCCATGCCTGGCACAGTACGTGCCCTCAGTTAATATTTGAAAGAGGAAGGAATCCAAGTCCCAGGTCCACTCGCCGGGACACACGTCTCTACCCAGAGGACAGAGGATGCAGGGGTGTTGATGAAAAGTGAAGGGTCTTTCACAAAGCCCAGCACACAGCGACGGCATGGCCCCCTGACCCAGCAACTGCACACCTGGGCTTCAACGCACAGAAATGAGGCTTCCGTCCACACGCAAACCTGTGCGTGAATGCTCACAGCAGCCTGATTTGTGACAGCTCCAACTGGAAGTGGCCTGATGCACTTCAACAGGTGACGAGGTCCACGGACTGTGGCACATGCAGAGCAGGACGCTGCTCGCATGCGAAGGGGACACCTGCATGAGGTGGCAGCAGATGTCCACCCACCAGCCATGCAAGACGTTGCCACTGGGTGATGTTCACAAAGGCTCTCTCTCCGTATTGGTTCTTAGAACTGCGTGCGATTCTACAATGATCCCAAAATAAAGTTGTTGGCTTTTTTTTTTTTTTTTTTTAAGTGAAGAGTCTGGAGGGCCCTGTCCCCTGGGGCCCTCGTGTCACGCTGGCAGAGGGCCGCCGTGGGGTGCAGCCCAGGCCTGGCACGGGGAGGATGGCTTACTGCAGGGGAGGGTAAGAGCCCAAACAGAAGCCGCCCCCCTTCCCCGCCAGACCCGGCCCGTCGCCCGCTCACAGCAGCTGCCATCTGGCTCCCGCAGCCAAATGAAACCATCTCTCCCCGTCATCTTTCAACGTGCAGGTCTGGCTCCCAGGTTTGAAGATTAAATTCTAAACACGCCCTTTAAAATTTAGAAACGAAGAAAGAAGATTTAAAGTCGCCTCTAAGCACTGCCTCCTATTGGCTTCCTCTCCTAGCAAAAAGTAAAGAAACTCCAACTTCTTTCCCAAGAGGAGGGAGCGCAGCGTGGGTTCCCACAATATAAAGTATCATGATGCCTCCTTACAATCAAATATCCAGATACAATGTATCAAAGTGCCCTTATTTCCCCAACACAATCAAATATCCCTCACACAATGTACCAACGTGTCCCGTTGTCATTGTAAAGTATTGTATTGCCAATGATAAAGGGACTACAAATGCTGCTGTCAATGTAGCTGAAACCTGAGAGATGGGGGAAGCTGGGGGAGGCTCATTCCTGGCCACATGAATGGCCTGTGCAAATGCCCTGAGGTAGGAATGGGGCTCTGGCCAGGAGTCAGCTGCCTGCGGCCGGCCGGGCAAGTCCTTGCACGGCTCCCGGGGCGCCCGTATGTGCGCACCAGCCGAGGCTATGCAGAAAAGGTGAGTGGGGCAATGATCCAGGCATCACTGTCCAGTGTGGTGTGCAAACGAGGCCACATGTCAGAATTGCTATGGGAGCTCCTGAAAAGCCGCACACAAAGCGCCCGATCCCCTGCGTCCAACGGACTGAACGACACCTTTCGGGGGTGGGCCTGGGGACCTGCAGGAGTCGGTATTTTTTGCAAGCGGCCTGCTGCGGATTAAACGGCCCGTCAGGCTTTCGCTCCTTTAGTAGAGGAGCCACTGATTCAAATAAACTCCCACGCTGTGGTCCCAGATGTAAAAGCAAACGCTGGAGTCTTAACATTTAAACTCCCATGGTGGCTGCCCGGCACCTCCAGTGGCTCAGAGGTCCTTGGAGCGACTAGACTCTCCCTGACGTGGCTCAGATGCTAAAGAGATGGGACCAGAGGGGAGAAGGCAATTGCTCAGAGTCACAGAGCCACCGGGGCAGAACTGGACAGCCAGTGCCAGCCTCCAGTCCCTTGGGGACTGGCCACTCACGCTGGCCTCCCTAGTCAGGGGCAGTGTGATGCACCGCCTAGCGGGTGAGGGCCACAACCTTGCCCATCTTTGCGAGGTGGGTCTGGCATGTGGCACGGTGCCTGCGTCATGCTCACCGAGAGTCCCAGGCACCCTGGCTGGACGGGGGAGTGGCGGAGTGACTTCCGCCCACCAGACACACCGCGGGGACACTTTCAGCCACTAAGGGCCGTGCTTTCTATCATTCCAGGCTCCCAGGCAGTCGCTGTGGGGAGTCCTGTCATCACGTACGTGTGACAGATGGGGAGGCTGACAGCCTGCCCACAAGCCCACGGCTACGCCAGGGCAGGCCCGTGCGTGGGGTTAAAGCAGCAGCGCTCCCTGAGGGACGTCTGGCAGCGTCTGGAGATGTCTGTGGGGTACGGCAGGGACGGGGTACGATGTCTGCTGCCTGCTCCCCCACTAGAGCCTGAGTTCCGTGCAGCCAGCCCAGGTCCCTGCCTTCATCACCACCAGCTCCTTCAGTGGCCCGGGGCAGGGGCTAAATTATTTGACAGACAAACCAGCGATGACCGTTCGCGCCCACAGCCGGGCGCCCGCTCGCTCCCTGCACGTACGTGCAGACACGGGCGGTGAGCTTGCAGCTGGGTCCCACCTCAAAGGCAGGAGAGCCCCCCTGCTGCCCAACCATCACATGACCTTGGGCAAGGCATTTCTCATTCGCGAAACGGGCAATGCCTCCCAAGTTCCCCCGCAAACAGCACCAACTCCCCACTGACAAGGGGCCCACATCATGGGTCTTCCTGGAGTGTCGGGGTTGCCCAGGCTTGCCCAGAGGGGTCTCCCCAAGTTCACCCTCCGACCGCCCCTCTTGACAACGAGGTGTTAATGCGATGGAAAAACAGGGGTCTTTAACCAGCACCCCCGCACATTCAGAAGATGAGAAGACCCCCTGAGAGGGTAAAGCAGGGACCCACATTCCTCCATTCAAAAAACATTTCGGCCCACCGCAATACTGCCCGTACAAGCTCATGTTCCAGTCACCAGCAGCAGCAACTCCTCCTGGACAAAGGGAAGTCAATGCACGAGCTATAAATATTTCTGCTCACGGCTGCCGGGGAGCTGGGCTTTCTGCATCAGCAGGCCCCCCAGAAAGGCGGGGCGGTTCACCCGATTTGTTTCGCGTTATGAAAATAGATGTTGTCTCCTGGCCACATCTGTTTTGTCTGACAAATGAGCAGCAATTTGCCTCCTAAATAAGGCAGCACACCAAGGCCGTCTTGAAAGTCTGGCTCCTCCAACTTTTCAGAAAAGAAAAGAAAGCAGCCTGGACCGCCCACATGGGAGCTTGAAAAAGGGGCTGGTTTTCCCTCCCATCAGTAAAGGGTGCAGGCTTGGGGGGGGGTATCGGGGCCGGCCTGTCCTCGGCTCGTCTTTAGGAGCTCACCTCTCCCTGCACAAACCAAAGCTGCCGGACCAGGGGAACGGGCGGCCCCACTGCTCTTGAAAAAAAGACCAGGAGACATACAATCAATTTTTTTTTTTTTAAATGCCCTCCAAAACTCAAGCTACGAGTGCATTCTTCGTGTGCTGAGAAAGGCCAGTTTTTGGAGGGAAAATCAATCCTGAGCCACTAGTTTCTGTGCCACACGGGCTTGGTGCCGGGGTTCATGCCGTCATTTTCCTTGAATGACTCTAAGACAGACCCAGTTACCAACGGCGCAGACACGTCCGCCAGCCTGAGGCTCCACGAGCTGATGGCGCATCCGTCCGAAGGACTGTTCTTGCCTGGGGACTGGGTGCACAGGGCTGGGCCGGGGCATGCTCACACTCAAACTTGGGGACACTGTTTTGGTCTCTCTCTCTTCTTTAAAAAGACCTCTAAACCTCAAAACATTACATGTAGGGTATTTCTTCTTGAAGATGGGCTTTACAGGAAGGGGGGAGTGGGAAGAAACCCCAATGAGTGTGACTCAAGATGTTACAGACTCAGTCGCCGGACTTCTCCCTCCCGGGGCGAGGGAGTTACGGGTTTTCAGGCTAAAGTGACGAAAAGGCTCGGAGCCCCACACTCGCCAGCTCGCGGCCTCAGCCCGTGTGGAGATGCCCGCGAAGAGCTGGTCACACACCCGGCCCCGCACCACGGGAGGGGCCGTGTACCACACTGCTCTGCCTGCGGGTGTGAGTGGCTTTGGTGGGGAGAAAGCAAAGGATCGGGCCAGGAAACCCGGCGCGCTTGGAGGCGTCCTTCCTCCCCCTCCCCCTTGAGCGGGGGACGTGGCCAGCCCCCCACCCCCAGGAGAGCAGAGCTCCGTGCTGGGTTTGCTTGTCTGGCAGAAATGAGATGCAGCGTAGGGATCCCAGGAGACGTCTGGTCGGCCACCTGCCCCCGACCCCTCCCCACCTTGCGTGCCCCCTACCACGGGAAACCCGGGGGGCAGACTGATGACTTCGGGGTGGACGGTGGAAGTTCACGGCTTTGCAGCCGGGTCAACAGCAATGACAAAAGTTTCTAGAGCCAGGGGCAGAGGGAACTTCTGGCCGTGGGGACGGCAGGGCACAAGCCATCTCTCCATCCTGCGGCTCCCCGCTCCAGAAGCGAACTCTGAACACAGCACTGGACTGTCACCGCTCAGTTTCCTGACTCCACGGGCTTCAGGGCGGCCTCACAAGGGGAGGGGCGGTGGGGAAGACTCCCCCACGCACTGCAGAGTCCAGAGAAGCCCGGAGTGGTCTCTCTCTTGGTCAGCAATGGGACAATGCCTATCTGCAGGCTCAGTTCCTACAGGATGGCAGTGGGCAGGTGGGGGGCTGGGAGGCCCTCCATCCCTGCCGCGTGCCCATTTTCACTCTGGCAGCATGTCACCTAGTCACTATGGCAACGAGGTTAATGGATGCATCTATTTGGAGTAACTCAAACCTCGGACCCATTCAGGTGGCCCCAATATTTCCATCCTTAGAAAGCCAATGTCCAGTGTTTTATTGGCTCTCTGTGCCACCAAAAAGAAAAAAGAAAAAAAAAATCCAGAAGAGTGATAAAAAGCGGGGAAAGTTCGGGGAGGGGTTCCCTGTTGGCCCTTCAGGGAGGAGCAAACCGGGATGTCTCTCTCTCTCTTTTATTTGGGGGGGAGGTGATGGGATAAAATTAGCGCAGTCAAGTCAACGTGTTATAAACACAGAGGCTGCTGCCCGGAGGTGAAGTGACTTAATTTAAGGGGGGGGGGAGGAATCGGAGGAACAGTTTTGGGAAGGTGGGGGGGTGGCCGACGGGCTGGAGGGGCGGCATGTGCAGCCTTCCCACTGCGAGTCCCGTCACCAGAGGGAAAAGCCGGTCCCTGAGAACCCACATCTGCAGGGCGTCTAGACAGTCACACAGAGGACAATTAGAGAAACAAAAAGCTGCAAGCCGCAGCCCCCCTCACCGCCTCCTCGCAGGGCACCGGGCACCCACTGCCCCAACGGGCGAAACCCGACGGAACAAGGCGGGCCAGTGTGGGCCGGGTGCCGTTTATGAGCGAGTGTTTTGAAATTCTACTTTAAATACGCCGGTAAATGAATTCAACCTTGTCAGATCTTTCTCCCTCTCGCAGACCAAATATCCCGCTGGCGTGCTGTCTAGACACAGATAACAAAGGACTTTTTACAGAGTCCACAGACACGCTGACAAAGTGGCCATTTAAAGATGCAGTATGGCTCTCTCCGTCGAAAACGATTTGTCAGATGGACTTAAATGAAAATGCGAAGTTATCGGTCTGGTTTGGGGTCTGCCGGTGGATGGGGCCGGGGCGGGGGGAGGTGTCGGGGGCCTGGCTGCTGCAGAGGGACAGAAAACAGACCACCTCTGGCTGGGCTGCCCTCCAAAGTGCCCTGAAAACAGGACTGTGCGGGGGTGACCAGCAGATAATTCTCGCGCTTCTTGTTCTAAGAGGTCGGCTGTTAAAACGTTTCTAACACCTGGTGAGGACGGCTTCTGGGTAGCGCTGTTCGATTTTAAAAAGTGCAAAAAGGGTTAAGTTAAAATGCACAGGGGTGAAACCTTGCGTCCACCTGCCTGGGGTGGGGGTGGCGGGCACTGAGAAAAATAAATGGGGGAGGAAGAATTGGGTGTCACCTCCAACTGTGTGTCTGGCAGGAGGGGGTGGCCTCTGCCTTTACAAAGGGTCGCTGCAAATGGGCTGGCCTCCTTTCCCAGGAAAGAAGGGCAGTGTGGGGGGTGGGCTGGCTTCAGAGGTGCATCCCTGGGACGTATTGTGACCCCAAAGAGGACCAGAACCCGGGGATGTGTCCCTACTCAGCCTGGCTAGGTCAAATGGAAGAGGAAACCCACCCATGAGCTTGTGGGCCACCCCTTGGCCAGGTGACAACTTGGAGCCACCGACAGGGGTGGGTCCCCCGGAGAGGGAGTCTCTGGTCTCTTCATTTCGGGGGTTGCCAACTTCTAGAGTGGGCGGCGGTGACGGCTCACACCTGCAGGGCTGAGCTCGGGGCCGGACCCGTGCCAACCTCCACCGACAGGACTGGCTGGACTGCCACTCGCAGCGTCCACACCAGTCCCCCGACGGTCACCCTGATGCCTCCCGTGGACCGCCGGAGACCTCCTTACAGTGCGCCCAGACCGCTCCGATAAAGGGGGGGTTACAGGCCACACGTCAGAGAACCAGCGTCGAGCGCGTCCCATTTTTCCTTCTAGGCTGGCACGCTCTCATTTTCCGTAACTGCCAGGAAGAGGCTGCTCCTCCCACGGCCCGCGCTCCCCCGTCTGAGGGCAGAGCCTCTGGCTTCACCCAGACATGCGGATGTCGGGGCTGTTCTCTGGTCAAGGAGTTCAACGAAGGGACGGGAGGTGGGAGTCCCTTGTGGCCCTCTGCACCCGGGGCAGGGCCGAGGCCCCGGAACTATGAGAAGCCAGAGCCCCACGGGCCGCAGGGTCAACACTGCCCTCCAGCCGACTGGGCTGGATGGGGGACTTGCCCACTGACACAGCCAGGGGTGGAAAGAACCCCCCTATGACTGCCTCCTGCACGCAACTGCCCCATCTCCTCTGGCGACTGTGGGACAGGTGATTACTGATCAGGGGCTGAACTCTTCCTCAGGGCGGGCTCGACCCCCTCCTCCGCCAGCCCCGAGGGGCTTCTCTGCCCATCACACAAACGAAATCTTTTTTTGACCAACTCTTCCCCAAAGTCGAGGGTCTTTCACCTGAGGGGAAGGGACCTGGAAGGAGTCTCTGCCGGGAGGAGATAGGCATGTCCCCTGCAGGACGCCATCAGGGATTGTCCCAAGGTCCAGCCTTCCCACACCTGTGCCCGGCCCGGCCACCACCCTGCCTGCCTTTCTCACTCCTGCTCTGCGTTCCCAGGCCCACCCCGGACCCACAAGCTCCCCGGCAGCTCCTGGGTTCTCTGTCCGCGTGCCCCCCTCGGGCTCCCGATGGCCTCTGTCCCTGGCCCTTCTGGGTCCTGCGTCTGTCTGTCTTCCCCTGTCAGCTGTGAGCACCGAGAGGGCAGGCCAGGCAGGTGCCACTGCAGCCTCCATCTGCGTAACCTTGACCCCACCTTCCCTTCCCCATGGTCCAGACGGCATTGCTGGGGCCCCGGACCCGGCGGCCGCCCCTCGCCACTCTCCCGGCCTCCAGCCCAGGTCCACACAGCACGCCCTGGCCCTGTCCCCCTCCCCTGCTCAACACCCTCACGGGGCTGCCCAGGACCCCAGCGCCAACTCCCAGCTGCGTCTGACGGCCCCTCCTCACCCATTAGCTGCAGAAGCCGAGGGTCCTAAAGGCTCTGCCCGCGGCCTGAGCCTCAGCAGGACGCCTCCAGCCCCGAGGTGGGCTCTGCTTCTCCTTCCCTGAGGGCCGAGTGGGTGACACATGCCACAGACCGCCTCAGTCCTGGGGGCTCTCCCCTGCACAGCAGAGCCGGGAGGGGCCTTCGAGTGGAAACAGGCCGTTCAGAGAGGGCAGGCGACTGGACGCATCACGCAGCGACACATCCTGGACAGAGGCGAGCCCCGCCAGGCCGGACCCCCTCCGGCACGTCTTCCTGACAGGCGGCCAACCCACCTGCTACAGCGTGTGCACGGGTCTTCCCCGTCCCAAGACTAAAAAACGTCACAGTGATCTGCATCAAAAGTGGCAGCACTCGCAACCAGGCAGGGAAGGTGGGTTTTCTCATGACATCCCCGCCCTGGTCCTCCCTGTGGGGATTTCCTATGGCCATTCACACTCCCATTTCACAGATGCGGTGACCAAGGCTCCGAGAGGTTCCTAATCGTGCAGGTCAGGAACCGGGCCTCGAACTGCGCATCACAGCGCGCAGTCTGCGTCTCTCCTTGGCCGGGGCAGTGACACCAACGGCCAGGGCACGAGGTGGCTTTGAGGTCCACCGTGGGGATGCTGCTGTCTGCCCTGCCCTTTGGGAAGCACCCAGCCGTGGTGCGCATCCCTGAGCCGGGGGGCGGGGGACGTGGCAGGCTGCATCCCCTCGCCCAGGGTTTCCCGGGCGCTGGCCCACACTCACGGGCACGGGCAGCGGGCTTTATTTAGACGCTGTCAGCTGAGCGGCTCCGGGCGCACAGGCCCGAGTGGGCGTCGACCTGATTGGGTTTCAGAGCACATTTCTGTCGGGAGCTGCCCATGTCATTACAAATCGGGGCATGTTTTGCTGGTAGGGCTGGTCGCTGGCCGGGCAGGCGGAGACAGAGGCCGGCTGCGTCCTTTGAAATTGGTGTCCCTGAACCCACCCCCACCCCCTTCTTCTCTTGGGGAAAGATTTCTTCCTGCCTGGGCCCAAGTCCCACTCTCTGGGGCCGCTCCCACCCCTGACCCCTCAGAACAAAAGGGAGTGTGAGCGTCCAGACCGCCAGTCTGACCGTGAGAAGGGGCTTTGTGTGTGCCCGACGAGGGCCGCCCAGCCTCCCAGGCAGAAAGGTCAGGGCGCAGAGGCGGCGGCGGGGAGGCTCTTGCGCACCCACCTCCCTGGTGACCCGCACCGCCTGTGCCCCCCTGGGACAGACACACGGCCGGAGCCCAGTACCTGGAATCCAGCCTGGTCACTGCCAAGGCTGAGCATGCTGTCCCCAAGGAAACTCGGGGAATCCTGAGCCATCGCTACAGGAACGGATTCACAGGAAGCCCTCAGAAAGTTCCTGAACCCAGGGGAACCCAGGCGGCGTCTGTGAATATCAGCTGTTCCATTATGGTGACTGACTTAGAAGCCTCATGCATATTCTGGGGTGACAAGGGTGGAGGGTCCCCCGGGGTCTTCCTGTGTCTGGAAGGCCTTGCTCTAAGTGGGGGACATGTTCCTGGACACCTGACCATGGCTGCTTGGCTGTGTGACTCCAGGCCTCCAAGCCCCCTCTCTGGGTCTCAGGGAACCCGTCGGTAAAGAGGCTCCCGTCAGATCTGATTTTTCAGAGCTGTTTTACCAGCGGGAATCTTCGGGGCTGCGTGCGAGTCTGACCCAGGAGCTCGGTGTGTCAAGGGCACACAGGAAGCCCTGCTAGGGCTGATGCACCCCGGGGCGGGGGCCTGCATCCATCTCCCTGCCCACCGGCGGTCCCAGCCCTCTCTCAGCCTTCCAAGCAAACGCCTGCAGACAGTCCTGCGGGGAACCGACCAGCTGAGCTAACTGATCTGCTGACGGGACTGCGGGCATTCCTGACTTTACAGGCATTTCTCACTTTTGTCTTTGCCATTTATCAAATTCCCCGAATTTTGGTAAACACAAAGCATAGATCACTTTTTACGATCAGAAGAGTCACCCTGTTTTCACTGTGACTCAAGAGGCAGAAATGCTAATGACCTCTTTAGAGGCGGTGCCCGGCCTGGGGTGTGGGGGTCCCGGCCCTTTGGCAGGAGCTTGGAAAGGAGCGCACGTTGGTATCGTGGTCCCGTGGCTCGGAACCCGTCCTCAGAAACAGGGGCACAGGCTTCCCGGACGCAGCCCCAGGGCCATTAGGACCTCTGGCGCCCCGGCCGTATGCACGTAGGGCCTGGGGTTCTAAGAGCTGTTTCTCCCACAACATGGAACATGCAGGGTCCTGGCCCAGCCCCGGTCGCCGAGTGAGCACCCCGGAGGGAAAGCCAAGAAGTCTCTCTCTCTCTCCCCCCCCGAAGAGCCACATGGGCGACCAGAACCGCTGCGCCTGACACATTTGGATGCAGCCACAGCAAGGCACCCGGGCTCCAGTTTATAGGGGGACGGAAAAGGAATCAGGGCAGAAGGGGGTCCCGCCGCCTCTCCCCGTGGGTGTCTGTTCCGAGCCGCCTACCCAGAACATGAGGCCCATCACAGAGCAGGTGCTTAATAAACGCGCTGCGTGGATTCATGAATGAAGGAGCAGGAGATGGAGGCTCACTGCCCTTCACGGAGGTTCCCAAACGCGTCCCAAAGCTCACGGCCCAGCCCAGTCCCCCAGCCCCCCCGTCGCTACAGGATGAGGGGACCCCCGTTCCTAGCTCGTCCTCCTCCTCAGCACATCCACAGTGGGGGAGCCTTTAGCAGGGGGCTGGGCTGGGGGCTCTGGGCAGGTGGGGATGGGGGGGTGAGGGGGGTGCCCGGGCAGGGCAGGCTGAGGCCCAAGGGGTAACAGCAGCTCCTATTCCCAGAAGCCCCCTCCTGGTCCCTCTGGGGTGGGGTGGGGGTGGGGGGCACTTGTTCACAAAAGGGATCATGACTCTGCCGAGAAAAACGAGGCCAGTCCAGTGCGGCGGGTCAGGAGCCCGCACCCTCAGCGCGCCCACCCCCCAGCGGGGAAGAAGGGGCCCTGGGTTGCCCTGGGGGCTGGCGCCAGGCCTCCCCTCCCCATCTCCTGGTCTGGACTGTCCACGCACGCACACACAGAGGGGCTCAGACCCCACCTCTGGTGCCACAGCCTCAGTGCTGCCCCTCCCCCACCCCATCCGGGTCCGGAAATACCTGGTGCCTGCACCTCCCTGAGAAACCTCTCCCAACACAGGACCCCTGCCCAAGCCTCAGGGCGCAGCCTGACCTTTCCCGCTGGCGCTGGGGCCCCCAGCCACTCCCCCTGCCCCCCTCACAGGGCGGTCCCGGGGCTCCCCTCGCTCCCTCAGAGCTGACCATGTCTTTGGAGCAGAAGAGGCTGCATTTCTCAGCACCTACAGGGCACCTGGCACCGAGCCGGGCTGGGTTCTCTCATTCAATCCACACCGTGAGCCTACAAAGCGGGTGACTGACAGTCCCCATTTTACAGGGGAGGAATCAGAGGCTCAGAGCGGGAAGCGTCCCCAGGGACACTATCTAAGTGGCTGGGGTTGAATCCTGGCCACTGGGCTCCTCACCCAGACCCCCACCACGCCCTCCTCGGGTGCCGGTCCTCAGCGCCCACTCACTCCCCTACACGCTGGGGCTGGCCTCGCAGAGGGTTCAACAGAGAGTTTGGACTTCACATTAGGTGGGCCCATGAAGTCACAGGGGGCAGGGGCAGATGAGGGGCCCTCAAGGCCAGAGGCAGGAACCCAAGAACAGCCAGGAGAGGGGGATGGAGCACCCCCCCTCCCCACAGTTCCAAGTGCCCGGTGTCCCTGGGCCTGGTCCTCCTCCCTAGACCCCGTCCTCTGCTCAGGCCCTGCTCCTGCGTGCGGAGGAGCCGGGCCGGATCTCCACCTGGCCCACAGCTGGCAGGGGACAGGCACGGCCACTCTTGGCCCCAGGAGGAATTCCTTGAGAGCTGAGGCTGCCAGATGGCGAAGAGGCGGAGCAGGCTTCCCACGCCGCCGACCCGCTGGCTTAGCTCCCACCGGCAGGGTGGCCTGCAGAAGCGGGAGTCAGTCTGGGGCCTGGGGCCCCTCTGTCCACCCCCGTCACCGGGACACTCTCAGGGGGACATCATCTCTCCCAGTGACTGATATTGACCGCCAAGGTTGATCAGATCCGTAAGGGGCCACAACTGTCCCTCAGCCAATAGATCAGTGAGTACGGCAGCCGCCTGCTGGGGTTCGAGTCCTGGCTCTGCCACAACTGCCATGAGACCAAGGCAAGGGTCTTCTCAACCTCAGTGTGCACATCTGTACAACGGGACCGATGGTCCCAAGTACCGCCAGGGATGCTGGGAAACACGCTTAGGGGCACAACGGGGCTGAGAGAGGGCTGCCTGAGAGCGCGGATCCTCAAGACTCCTTTCCTGACTTTCCCTCCTCATCACGATAGGCTATTGATTCGGTCCCTGCTGTGGCCTGAGGTCTCGAACAAACCAGGCAGAATCTGGGCACAAAGAGACAACACAAAGCCCAGACAGCCCCCTGCGCAGCCAGGATCCGAGCTGCAATCAACATTCCCAGACAGGCAGTCAGGTCGGCAGGTCGGAGGCAGGCCCAGAGGAGCGGGCGGCAGGGCGGGGAGGCCCAGCGCTCTCGCCTGCCCAACACGGAAGTCCCGTGGGTTGAGGGAGGCACTCCCTGCCCTTCCCTCTCAGTTCCATGGGACCAGACCCAGGCCGGGATCTGAGACCTGGGTTCCAGACCCAGGGAGGTCTCTGAGTCCTCATCCAGGCCAGACCAGACCAGACTCACAGGCTGGGTCCCTCCAGGGAGCTCTGTCACCTCTCAAGAGGTTCAACTCCAGTCTCACTGTGGGGTCTTCAAACGGCTCCCTCCATCCCCCGTCACATGCAAACTGTTTTGAAAATAGTATTGTAGGCACAGCTCTGCCAAACCCCAACCCAGACAGGGGGCCACACGTCCCGCAGTACCTCTGCACCGGGCTATTTCTCAGCAGTGACTAGTGACGGTGGGGGTGACGAGGCCCAGGGCCCAGACATACCTTCACTCACTCGCTTCCCACCCTGTCTCCTCCTCCCAGAGCCAAAAGGCACGTTAGGAGGCTCGCTAATAAACCACAGATCTGCTCTGTAAAGTATCAAACCATGTTGGGCATTAAGGCAGTTAAAGTAAAGGAGACTTATTTTTTTCCATGACAAAAAAGCATGCAGAGATGTTGGTTAAAATGCACAGAGTGCAGACAACACACAGCGGGGACCGGCATGTCACAGACACTTCCTGCACCCCGTGTGGGGGCTGTGAGAGTCCCGTGGGGCAAAGGGCTACTTCTCCATCATCAGCATCGTCCTGAGGATGAAGCTGGACCCTGTCTCCTGCAGGAAGCCGCTCCGAGCTGAGGGACTGGAGGGCACATGGGAGACTCCTGTCCATCCGTAACTCCCCGCCTACGGACGTTCCTATAGGGTTCCAGAGAGTGGCATGACCCCTTGACCTTGATCTCATTAGAACTGAGGTGACCTTGACCTTCAAAGGGTGCGTGACCTTAGAAGGCCAAAGGGTGAAGTGCTTCCATTCTGCAGGAGATGCCCTGAGTCTGTAATTGCTCATTAAAGCCCCCTGAGGACACCTTAAACATCACTCTTGGCCAGACTTCCTGATTATTCGCCATTTCCAAACACCCATTAAACGAATTACAATTCCTCACTATGTTTATTTGAAATTTTCAACCAATATTCAACTGACTCACTTTTACTACGGAACTATGTCTTCAGCAACAGCATTCAGGAAACCAGTGAGGCGCTTGCTCCGTTTTCCCCAAACATGCATTTAACATATGCCAACCTGACTCAGTACGTAAGTGTTACATGTGAAATGCCCGTCCATGTGTCTGACACCCAGCATTTCCTGACTGGAGACCAGTTTGCTTTGGGTCTGTCAATGTCTCCAAACCCACAGGGTCGGGCAGTTATGACGCAGGTGGCAGCTTCAAGGGCATCCAGACCCGGCTGAGCCAATGACCGCTCTCCTGCCCCTGGGCGACCTCTGTCCTCAGAGCCTCAGCCTGCCCATCTGAGACGCGGGTCCGGTAGAGCAGCTCCCGCGGGGGCTGCGGGGACTTGCTGCCTGGCGCACAGCGAGCACTCCATAAATACCAGCAGTGGGCCGTGTGCTGTCCCGTAACAGCGCGAAAAAGCCAGAGCCCTTACGAACACCCCCATTTTACAGGTGCGTCAGTGAGGCCGAGGGGCCGCGCAAAGCGGGGAAGTCACGGAGCCACGATTCTGGACTGCCGTCCTGACGCGGAAGCCACTCTGTGGTCATTGTTCTGTTCTTCAAAGGATGCTGGCAGGGACGGGGACCGCAGCGTGCCGGCCCCGCGCTCTGCACGGAGGCATGGGCGGCCCCCGGGACACGCAGCGCCCCCTCGGTCCCAGCTGACCGTCAGCCGGCAGGAACTCGGCCTCAGGCTCACTGACTGTGAGTAACGCCTTCCCCAGACATGATTCATACCTGTCTGGAGTCACCCACATCCTCATTCCCTGAAAAGGAATGCAGGCCAGGTGAGGTGACCGGGCAGGCGGGCGGGCACGCGCGGTGGCGGAGGCGGAGGCGGAGCCTGCTGTGTCTCCCAGGCTCCGCCACCCCCCTGAGATGAGACCCCCAGCTGGGGCTGGACAGACAGATGTCTGCATCTCCAGGTCCTGTGACGGGGCCCGGATTCAGGTTACAAGACCGTTCCCCATGGATTCGCCTGGAATCGCTCCATTAGACAGTCAGTCCTCTGGGCCCAACCTGGCCTTTCCCAGTCCCTCGGCCTTTGTGACGACTCAGTTGAAAAGGAATCACCGCTGATACACACCGCGCGGGTGGACCAGAGCCTGGAGGTTGCCGGCTAGAGCCAGACAATAGGAGGGAACATGGGCGTGAATTCACTTGCTCCAGTTCTGCCCCAGGAAACCGTGAGGACACCCCTGGTCTGGATAGCACCCCCCCCCCATACTTGCCACAACCTGTCACAGGGCGCACTTTTCTGTCTGTGCACGCTGTCTGTCAATTCTGCCTCAACAATCCACCCAGGCAGAGGACATGCGGGGGCCCAAGAGGAATTTCACAGCTTAAGGGAGGAGAAGGGACAGCTGACTGGCGGGGTCGCTGTAGCGTCTTCCTTCTCCCAAGAGCCCTGGGTTCACCTGTGCCCATTTTGCAGAGAAGACGGCCGAGAAGAGAGGCGGGGAGGAGACGGCAAGGGAGACAGAGACAAGCTTGGGCGGGTCGGGGACAAGCAAACCTCGTATCCAGGACATTCCGCCTTCAGCCATGGGCCCCCCAGCCCTGTGCCTGCCTCTGTGACCATCCCCTCCGCCCCCCGTGCCTAGAAACCCCCGCAAAGAAGTGATGAGGCTCCTCCGGTGAAGCAGAGAGGTCACCAAGAACCCCGAAGGCCAGGGTTGGGGGCGGCTCCACCTACAGGCCAGGTTCCGGGCTGTGTCCCGCCAGCCACAGGGAGACGCACAGGAAGCTGGGAGACCAAGTCCAGTCCCGGTCCTGACGGAACCGTGTGCCCAGCCGGTTTGCCCTGCCATTCCCTTAACTAGAGACAGAGACCTACAGCCCCCTGCCCCGGCCCATCACACCGCAGGTCACGCCCTGATACTGCGTGGCAGGGGTCGCTCCGCTGTTCCAGCCCCTGGCCCGGGACACGACAGAACGGGCCAGCCCTGCGCTGCAAGGTGAGGACGGGGCCGACCCCAGGAGAGGCATGCAGGTGTGAGCGCCGTGGGGCCCGCCGAGTCCCCATCAGCGTGGGTGGCCTTGCAGGGGTGACAGTTAGCAGTGCTCCTGTCACCAGAAGAACTCAGGCTGTACACCAGCCTGGCTTCCTCCCTTCCCTCTCTAGACCTCGGTTTGTCCACGTGCAAGCCTCGGGGCTCAACTGCACCAAACCCTGGAATCACCCAGGGAATTTAGGAAGCCCTCTGCCTCACCCCCAGGAACCGGCCCAGGTGCAGCCTGAGTGTCAGGGTTCACAGTCAGTCAGGACGGAGGAGGACCCTCCAGCCCCCGTGACCTCGGGGCTCTCCTCCTCCCAGCCCTGCTCCCACAAGGCACCCCTTGGAGAGCCCAGCCCCACCCCGCAGGTCACACTGACCCCTTTCTCCACTTCGCTGCAATCTGACGCGGGACAAATTCTTGCTCTCTGCAGCCTTAAGCCTCAGGACCATGGCCAGGTGACCCTTCCAAGAAGGGGAGTGTTGGAGGGGACGAAAGAGGACACAGGCCCAGCTGGGAAAGCCAGCGGGCAAAGGAGCAGAGCGGCCTGACATCAGCCGCACCCCCCACGGGTGACAGGTGGTTCTGAAGCTCGGGGGGTGGCGGGCAGAGGTACAGGCATTGGAGCCCCGCAGCAGCCCAAGGTCAGATCTCGCTCTTTTCTGGGCGGGGGGGTGGAGGGCGGATCATGGCAGCAGCACGCACGTGCCTTAGCTCTGCTAGCTCCCGTGCACGTGGGGCCGCCATGAGAACCAAGGAGGCAGGTGTGTGACGCTCAGTGAGCATCTGAGATCCTCAGGAGAAACAGCTGGGATTCACCAGCAAGCACCAAGAAAATGGTCAGCAGACCAAGTTGCTAGGTGCTGGGTGCTCGAGCCTCCCAGCCTCTCCCTCTCTTCCTCTTCTCGAGCCCCACCTTCCCTCTCCTGGGTCTATTCTGGGGAAAGGGTCAGAGCTCATTCTCACTAGAGTGTAAAGGAATGCTACAACGTGCTTGGGTAGGGCTGCAAACATCCGGGGAAAGAAGCTGCAAGGTAACGTGGGGGAGGCGGCTGTGGCCTTTGCGTGTGTGAGACCCTGATTTTAAAAGAAAGACAAATGAGGTACCACTGGGGGGTGCTGAGTACAGGAGGTGGGGGTGTCATTCCAGATCTCGCCATGAACAAGCCTGGGGATCTGAGGGGGACCCAGGCCTGACGGCCGAAGGAGGGGGCTGAGTAACTCCTTAGAACTCGCAGAAGGAACTGCCCCTGCCTTGCTAGGCAGCCCCCAGCGGGAGGAGTTTCTCTCCTTCCAGGAGCCCCCACCGCCCGCCCCACCGGCCAGGTCTCTGCACAGACTGCATCCGGTTTTCCTCGTGAGGACCACTGATGGGGTGACAGCAGCTCTCGAGTCCACCCTGGACGCTGGTGGGGCGTGGACACGGAGCACCACCCGGAGGGAATCAGAGCCCAGCAGAGTGGGTGCAGGGATGGGTGAGCCACGTCTGGGACAGGAAGGGATGCGCTGGGCTGAGCGTCATGCCTTCAGCCCTGGTTCACACCTTCCAAGTCACAAAACAGCTCCATAAATACTGGCTGGGTGCCCCCGACCGACGGGTGCCAGGAGCTGCGGACCCCCATTCCGGGACGGGGAGGGCAGGAAGCTACAGATGGAGAACCCACCAGAGGAGGCCGCAGGGAGCAAGAGTCCTCAGCAAAACAGAAGCAACTGTCGGACTGTGCATTTGCAGGTAGGGCCTAGACGCACATGGGATTGGAGGCTGGACTCATAATTACACCTCCGGGCCATGTAGTAAGCGATGCTAATTACCGTCTTGATGGCAGGATGGTGACAATTTTATTTAGAGCCCAAAGTAACAAGTAAAGTGAGGTAAACCCAGCAGCTCCGCGTGTGAGGTCACACACTTCACAGCTAAGGCAAAGACTTGTCAACTGAACACCTCTGACAAAACTGTCATGGTTCGAAAAATGACAGGGGCGTGGGGAGTGGCCCCTGACTCCGAAGCAGAGAGGTTTAGACAGTTCCGAGGTGGACCCAGTTGGCTGCTGGCCTGAAAACTGCTCCAGGTCTGACGGGGCTTCCCTAGATGTCAGCCCGCTCAGCAACCGGGAGCCGTCAACACCGGCGAGATCCAGCCAAGACAGGAGGCTGCATTCTATGGGAACCGTGAACAGTGGCCACGGAGCGTGTGTGCAGGGCTGGTTGGTGTTACTTCATCAGTTACAGCCGCTAAGGTAACCAGCACCCTCTCCATCACCTCAACACACCCACCCCTTTCTCCCGTCCCAGAAGGAGATGAGGAAAAGGAACCGTCTCCCCCGGCGGCCCCGGCCCCAGATGAATCACACCTGGCTCATGGCGACGGCCTCCCGAGATGACTGAGTGATGGCCGGCGGCACAGACACCCATAAATGAATCACGCCTTCTGCCAGCCCAAACCTTTGGCTTCTCCAGACACCAGTTACAAAGTAGAAAGGGGAGAACAAAGAAATTACTCAGGGTGTTGGTGCAAAGTTGACTCACAGTTCACAGAATGATCAGCAGCTACATTGTCTTCAGGAAGGCGGTCAGCGCTGCGACCGGCTACGGCACATCAGCCCAGTGACGCGGGAACGGGCCAGCTGGAGCGGGGGCAGCCACCCAATTCCTGCAGGGCTCCCAGGGCCTGGATGGACCCTCCAAGCCCCCTTCACGTCCCGCATTCCTCTGGGGCACTGAGATGGTGATGAGCCGTGGAGAGGGAGCCAGCCCGTACATACATAATGACCCGCCGTTTTAGTGCCAGTCCCGGCACTCGCGTTTATGGTTTTCTTCCTTCGATGTGAGGGCCGCACTAGAACACAGAGATTCTCCCCTCTCCGATGAGGCTGCTGCACCCCGTCGTCTGTAAGACCCAAGCTCTGACGCCCCCTCTCCGCGGACGTCGACTGGAGTCACAGCAGCCGACCGGAGCTCCTCGGTGCGCTTTAACTCCGGCTGGTGGAGAAAGAGCCTTTGCAGTGGCCACGTGCCAGCTGGGAGCCTCCCTGGGGTAAGCGTGGCCTGGGATGAATCACCCACAGGGCTGGGGCTGAACCTGTTGGCCAGGCACCCGGGACTTACCAGAGTGTTAGCAACGTCCCAAAGTGTCCCTGTCGGGGTGCCCCGCCCTCGTGGGCGCACGGATGCAGGAGCGGAGAGAACCGGACTTGCACCTGGCTGACGCTCTCGGGCAGCGGTCCCACGCACCACCCGCTGCCTGGACAACCGCGGGAGAAGCGAGGCGGGCGTGTGCGCCGCGGTCTCAGGGAGCCCACTCGAGGGGAGCAGCGGTGACTGGGCAGCCGAGACCACGGGGGCGGAAAAACCTCTGTGGGGAAGGGACGGCTGGCCTGACCCAAACTTTGCTAGAAAACTGGCTCAGCTCCTCACTCATCTTGCTTGTGAGGACGGAGCCTGGGGACCCTGGTTTCTGCTGCCTCAGGGAGCCCAGGGCAAAGCCGGGCGGAAGCTCCGGGCTAGGTCCCAGTCCTATCAGCAGGGACCTCGCAGAAGCCTCCAGCCTCGGGGAGTGGAAGGCACCCCTTTAAAAATACTCTCCACACTGGATAATAAAATACGTGTTTACATTTTACATACATGCAGATACGTGGTTTTAAATGTAAAAGCACTTATTTCTATATTCATCACTGACACTCCAACTAATCCATGATCAGATTTACCACTTTTTACTCCCCCGCCCCAAGTCAAGGACGGAAACATCAGGTCCTGGACGCCTTAAGGACCCACAGGGAGAGACTGTCCCACCCTTGAAGCCTGCGTGACCCACATACCAGGAACCCGTGACTCCCCGGGGTGACTCAGAGCTGCCACCACAGACAGACCCGTCTCGTGCCAGCAGTCTGCGGGAACATCACCGCCAGTTCCTCTCAGCCACGGAGGACACTGAGGAACACCGTCCCTGTCTGTCACCAATGGTGCCACTGTTTACTGAGCATCTACTCTGTGCCGAGATCACGCAAAGGTCCAATGGATCCTAAGCAGGATGCCCCTCCCCCGTCCCCACCAAAGTCCACAGGAGGGACAAGGGACACGGGGCAATTTCTCCACGCTTAGAAGGCAAGATGGCGTCTCGACCCCGCGTGACTGTTCAGACTTAGGCCGCATGCGTGCAGCCTGGGGGAACCCAGCGCTGAGCCCGGAGCCCCAGAGGAGTTTCTAGGGTTGGCTTCTGGAGTCCAGAAGAAAATCTGATGCAGCATCCAGATCCCAGAGCCACTGGGGATGTTATACTTGTTACCAAGTAATTAAAACTCTCTTTCCTGCCAGTAGAGCCATTTCCCAAACCCACAGAAACAATAATAAATGATCGTAGTCAAAACAGAGGTAAAGGGAGCCCAGGCCGGGGGGCTTGGGTGGAGCCTGGTTCGTACACCAAAAGGCTGCAGGCTGGACTCCCAATCGGGGTGCGAATGGGAGGCAACCGATCGATGTTTCTCTCCCCGCTCTCTGAAATCAATAAGCAAATCCCTGGGTCAGAGTTAGGGATGAAAACCTACATGAAGGGGAAGAACATCAGAGCCTCCCTCTCCCAGAGCTCGGACAACCAGCAAGCAGGGTGCAGGCGGGATTCTAAGCCCAGCGGCCCAGTCCTTCTCCCCCCACCCCCACCCCAGAGGAAAGCAAGCACACAGCAGAGTCCCACCAACACCACGGAGGTGCCATGCACCCCTGCTACCTCGGAAGGTGAGGCCCGTGGCTGCCTGCCTGTTTTCTACGTGTGGCATCTCACTGTCACGGCGGAGCAAACGCCAGCTCCACCCATGGCTGTCAAAGGGTAGGACGGTAACCAAAAAACACCCCAAGCCTGGGGCAAGTGTATGCAGACAAGGATCACCCCAGAAATTCTCCCTCTGGGGCGAAGATGGGTGCCGGGGATGCATCCCGGGCATCTCCCGGGACAACGGGACTGCACCCTCCCGTTAGTGTGGCTTTGGTGTCCAGAGGCGAAGGCACAGCCTGCTGCCCCGAACAGCAGACCCGTCCCTGGAAAATTCAAATAACACTTTGTGCAGAGACACCTCTGTCGTTCAGGCAGCGGGGCCAGCTTCCAGAGACGCAGGGGTTGGCTAGGGAGGGATTCCGCGCAGGCCCCCGAAAGAGGGTTTTCAGAGTCCACATCTTGACTGCCTCCTCTCCTGTATGGAATCTTCTGAGCCTGTCCGCCCGCCCTGACCTCTCCCCATTCCCTGCTCATACACATATGAGGTACCTACCGGGCTGCAGGGATCTTACGTGAATCCCTCAGGGCTGGGTGACCGGAGGGAACAGCTATGGCACACTAATTACACAATATTCAATACCGTGTGACAGTTCTGACAGAAGAGACTCATGGGGTGCTCTGGAGCCCAAACGGGGTGACCAGTTTGGGGGCCTGGTGTGGCCTCTCATGAAGTCATGCTTTCTGTCTGTCCCCACTAGCTCGGCTGCTCTCGGAGTGCAGGGTTTTGCCTGCGTGGCCCCTGATGTTCCTGAGCACCTGGAACAGCACTCGGAGCAGCCAGGGTGGTGCCAGAGTGGGATGGACACAAGTTGCAGCTCTGAGGTTTGTTTGTGTTCCTCCCTGAAGGCCTGTGGTCTTAGGACAAATTCTGAGTACAAGTGTGACGTCAAGTCTGACAAAGAAAATGCTGGGGCTCGGGGAGTCAGTGCGGCATCCTCGGGAAGAAAACAGGGCATCAGTTTCTGGCTGTGTGACCTGGAGCAAGTGTCTTACCCTCTCTGATCCTTTTTTTTTTTTTTTTTTTTTCATCTGTAAATTGATGTTAGCAATAGCTCTCCCACGGGGCTGTTTTGAAGACTGAGAAAAATGTGTCACTAGTACCTGGCATATAATAAGCTCTCTGTATCCAACTAGCAAAGGGAGTGGAAGCAAAAATCTATCAGTCACCCTGGAAACAGAAGAGCGGAGCCATTTTGTGGCTCTCAGAAAGCCCGGGGATGCCCCAAACAGTTCCAGGCCCACCCTGGGCACTGACGCCCCCACTCTCATCAGCAAGCCATTCTGGGACTTTCTCCGGCTTGGTGACAGACACTTCTTGCCAGAGCCTGACAAGGCCCTGATGAGACCCTGAGGTGTCAGGGTTTAGCTCTGTAGTATCACTCAAGGCAAAAGCGAGGTTGACTGTCAACGCTTGGCGTTGTCATGACTTCACAGAGGGGTGCAGCCCACCTCTGGGAGGAGGAAGGGCAGGAGTGAAGGGTACCCTGAAGTCTGAATACTCACAACACCCCAGCACATGGGGCCGCTGTTACCCCGCTTTACAGCTGGGCCAAGTGACGCAGAAAGTGATGCAACGAGTTGTGGAACTGAGCTGGGTCTCGATCCCTCTGGCCCTCGGTCACACCCTTCACCAACTGCTGTGCACAGGTGACATCGGGCAGTGGGCAGGTTTTGTGGGGCTCTCAGAGTGGGAAAAAAAGGCAATGGCCAGTGCTCCAAACCCCAGCTTTCCATCACAGTCTAGCAGCCCAGGTCCCCGGAACTGAAAGATCGGGCCCCGCAGGGTCCATGTGGCAATGGTGAGCCAAGGGGCAGTCCTCCTTGGGTTGGACCCAGTTCTCCGCAGCTCGTCCCGGACAAAACTGGGCTGGCCACCTGGCCCCTGCCCCCTGGCTCGGGAAGCCCCAGGCACAGCGTGGGGCCCGCTCACTGCTCCTCGGACACGCAGAGAAGCAGGCACAGCAGCGCACACTCGTGTGCGCACACACGCACACACGTGTGCATGCACACGGCACCTTTTACGAAGCACAGAATGGGCCCTCGGCTTTGATCTCTTTCCCTCGGCACGTGCCCTGTGCAAGGGCCCGGGGCTGGCACGCAGCCTCCCAAATGCAACGTGGTGACTTCTCTGGGGCAGAATCCCAGGCGCCACGCTGCCTGCAAACTGTGTCTCTGAGAGACAAAACCTGAAACAGAAAACCATCCAGATCCTCCGGGTTGGGCCCCCCACCAGGACCCTCTTCTTGAACCTTTTCTTATGTTTGAACAACTGACTAAATTATACATGTTCACAAGCCCCGGGAGGGGCAGGTGTCCAGGGGCACCTGAGCCGGGGCTCTGAGGCTGTTGGGGGCACATGCACCCTGCTGTGAAGGCGGGCAGCCGTCTCCGGACCCTCCCGACAGCCCCCCGTCCCGGGCCGCTCCGCACGCCGCTCCCTTCCCCTTCCCCTCCCGGGAAGAGTGCATACAATGAACGGCACAGCCGTTGGGGGGGCTGTGTGTGCACACACTCTCCCCTTTTCTCTTTTCCACGTGCCCAGGAGAAGTTGTGACCGCTTCCCCACCAAAGAAAAGCTGGCAGGAAAGGCAGAGAGGTAGCAGCTGAGTGTACGTGTGAGCACACACGGGCGTGCACACGTGAGCAGGCATGTATATGTGGGGGTGCGTGTGTGCACACACGTGCGTGCAGGAGCAACGACGTATTCTGCCGTGATAAGCACTGAGCTGACCCGACCCTGGGCCACGCCGGGCAGTGCAGCCGGCTTATCCCAGACCCTCTGTCCAACCCTGACTGCACTTCAACCTAAGACCCAGACGCAAAGGACTGTGGGTTGAAAATCCCAGCTGAGGGGGTCCCCAGGGGGCACAGCTAGCCCTTGACACCCACAGTTTACCCCGAATCCTGAAATATTGACTGTTCACGGGTGCCAGGGTCTCCCCTCCAAATTAACGCCAACCCATGATGGAAACTAAAAACTCCGTGCCCAGGGAGCCCCCCTTTCCCGCACACAGTAGCCCTCGGTAAAGCGGGGGGGCGGCTGGTGCCAGGCTGCAGAGCGACCTCAGTCTTCCTAGGGACTGATTTCTGAGGGCAACCGAGGCTCTCCGGGGTTCAGATCTGCCCTCCCCCCCGCCCCCATCCCCTGCAGAAACCAGGAGCTGATTAAAGCAGTGGTTCTCGGCCGGGGCTGGCGTGCCCTTCAGGGGACGCGGGGCACTGTCTGCAGCTAGTTTAGGTTGTTACAACTTGGTGGGGGCAAGAGATGCTCCTGCTGGTGCCTGGTGGGGAGGGGCCAGGGACACGGCTAAACACCAGCCAACCACCTTGCCCTCCCAGCGCGGAATCACCCGGCCCAGGACGCCCTGGGGCTGAGGCTGAGACACCCCGGACTTCAGTGTCAGGTGAACCCTCGGAACACGGGGCGTCCTGTGAGTTTCCGAAAGCCGCGTGGGACTTTAGCTTAGAACCAGCTGGCGAAGAGGAATCAGTGGGTCAAGGACTCCGCTGTTAAAAACCCGAACTGCCACTGCAGAGACTGCACGCGGGGGGTGCGGGGCGTGTCTGCAGCAGGGGCACCCCCCAGGGCCCTCGAAAGATGTCACAAGCGCCAGCAGCTGTGTGGCGGACAGTTCGGTTAGCTTCTGTCTGCCCCCCAGGAACAGAAGCTGAAGGAGAAAGACGGGGGTCATTTCTATGAGACACGGAAGAACGAAAAAGAAGCCAATAAGCACGTCAAGAAAAACGCGTACCAGGGGAAATCTTTTCCTCAAAAGGAGCCGGAGCCGACGCCCCGCCCCTGCCCTCCTGGCTGCCATCTCCAGGGGTTGTCACTGGGGCCCCCTGTTTTTAATCTCAAGACCCCTGCTTTCTAAAGAATGGCGTATTTTTCTGTGGGGTGTGTTTCGGGAAGAGTGAATTGCCCTCAGACTTCACCCCTTGCCCCCTGACTCTCAGAAAAGAGGGGGGCCCCTGGACTGTCTTGGTAAAGCCAAGTCAGGCTCATTCCCGGGGCCTGGCTTCCTCAGAACCCTCCCGGGCCCCTCCCTCCAGGATGCAAAAGGGATGCAGCTCATTTCCTCCCATCCCCCAAGTTCAAGGTGGACCTAACTCGGGGGCCCAAGTCCCAGATTCAAGGGACAGTGCGTGCACTCCACGAGGAAGAAGCGTGGGCTGGGGGCCTGGGGCAAAGCCTTCCATGGCCCCCCCGCCTCTTCTATAAAACGATGGCGCAGACCCTGCGTGGGCCAGGGCTCCTCCTCGGTCTGAAAGTGGGGCCACTGAGGACCACACAGAAGACCCGTCGGCCCTGTTGAAGCAGGGACCACTCTGGCCCCCGGGGCCTCCAGCCGGAGTCTGGAGGGCACAGGCGCCATCTCCAAAGACGGGAACATTTCTACCTCCTGGTGTCACCTTTCAGGTGAGGAAACTGAGGCCCAGGAGGCTAAAAGGCCCGAATGAGGGCACTGTCCTCTCACAGAAGAACAGCCGCCGGGCCACTGCCTGGCGGCCCACGTCCAGATCCATCTGCGCTGCTCCCAGTACTGTCATGTGATCACCCAGTGGCCACTATTCAGTTTCTTCCCTTTCTCCCATCTTTCCTTGCTGTTTCCTTCCTGTCTTTCTGTATAAACTCCAGGACCGGAGGCTTCCTCAGCAGACCCTTCAGGGAAATCTGATGAGCACTGGCAACAAACTGTTACATTATACCTGGGTTTTAAAGCTGCTTCCTGCTGCCCTGGGCTTTCTTCCAGTAAGTAGGGAGCCCTATGTAAAAAATATACAGTGACTCATGGGCCACCCCCTGGGGCCAGCTGGACAGGCCAGGGTCCCAGGCCCTACCCCTCGAGGGTCGCTGCAGGCAACGGGTTGGTCGACACCAAAGAAAAAAGAGACAGAAATAAGCATGTATGTTTTTAAAAGTCCTGAACCCAAAGGAAGGACAAGAACAGAATGTCTGGCACTGCCCAGCCCTCAAGGTGACAAGTTCACCACAGCTCGGAGCCCTTGGGCGGGAGGTCCCCTAAGCAGCTTTACAGAAGGAGGGGCTACACACCAGGCCCGCAGGGGCCTTTAGCAGCAATCCATTTAGCAGCAGCGAGACTCTCTCCAAACATGTGCAAACATATTTTAATAATATCCTCGTGCATTTCATTAGCCTCCCGAGTTCACAAAGGGCCTTTGGGAAGCAGTCTGGTTTAAATGCAACTCAATTCCGCAAATGCTGGCTCTGGGCAGGTTCTCCTTGGCACCTCACGGGCCTGGCGCAGGCGTGCAGGGTGGGGGTGGGGGGGTGACTCTTTCAATTCCTGGGCTGGAGGGGGTGGGGCGAATGGAAGGACCCACCACCCAAGTCCGCCAGCCAGCCTGCCCCAGCGGGGCAGGTCACGGGTTATTTTTACCCCTTGTGCCTCACTGTACAGAGGCTCAGGGGCCGAACACGGTGGCAGCCGCCTGCGGAAACTGGCTCATGAGTCACCTAGTGACTGCCCTGGCTCGGTGGCAGCTGCCTCTTGGCTCCTAGTCCCAGCTGGAAGGCTGGGCCTTGCAGGGAAGGGCTGCGTGCCCCCTTGCCTGGAGTGCTCAGGGGCGAGGACGGGGAACTGAAGTTCAGAGGCAAGGGGTCCTCAAAAGGGCGGCTGGGCGGAGGAGTGTGGGCTAGAAGGCAGACCCTTCTGCACCCAACCGTACCCCGACCTGGGTGGGTTATGCAGGAGGCAGGAAGGACAGGGGGAGTCAGGCTGAGCTCCAAACACCTACCTCCCTGCCCCCAGCCCATCCCCCCCGTCAGGGCAAGGCAGTCCCAAACAGACAGTCCCAAACAGACAGCCCCGAACTTTGACTCATCTGTAGCCACGGTCCCAGTCAGACTGAGCCAAGCCGTCCAGACAGAGGATATTTATAGGTGCGTCGGGAACACACTCACACAATGACACACATACTCAGGGTCCACGCTGGGCCAGACCCACCGGCGCTGAGCCCTGGGTTCAGACACCTGGACTCAAACGGTCCCCAGGCCCACAAGCGAGGAGCCACCCCCACAGACGCAAGGAGACCCACAAACACGTACTCCTGGGACAGACCGCGACCCAGACCCAGCCCCAGACCCAGAGAGAGACGCACTGAGACCCGGAGACACAAACACGCACGCAAACCCACTCACACAGACCGAGACACACAGCGCCACGCACACTCCAGACACACAGCCGGAGACCAGACACCTCGCAAGCCAGACAGTGTCTCACACGCCCGCCCGCCGCCCCCCCTCCCAGCCAAAGTTGATATAGAGACGGCCTAATTGCTCCATCGCGACTGCCCCTTCGGGAAATAAAATGGAAACTTCACGCATCCGCCCGCCCCAGCCCTCTCTCGCCCGGCGCCCCGCGGCCCTCCGCCACTCGGCCCCGGGTCCGAGACCCCGAGGGCGGGGCGCGGGCAGCGGGGGCTGTGCCAGGCTCGCAGCGCCGCGGGACAAAGCCGGGCCGGCCGCCAGCTGCCGCGAGCCGGGAGAGCGCGTCCGGGGCGCGGCGGGCGCAGCCAGGGCGCAGGGCTCCCGGCCCGAGGGGGCGCGCACAGCCCGGCCCCCCGTCCGCAGCTGCTCCTCGACTCAGGGTCTGAGCCCTTTGGGGCCTCCGGGGAGGGGGGCGCGGGGTCACTCACTGATCTCCATGCTCTGGAACAAAGAGCGTTTGCAGTTGCACGTGCAGGAGACATTGGGCTGCCCGGCGGCGGCGGTGGCGGTACTGTTGACCCCCATCAAGCGGTGCATGGACGGCGTGGCGGCGCGGCGCGGGGCGCAGGGGGCACGGGGGCGGCCGGGGGGGGATCCGGCCGGCGCCCGGTGCTCGGGCCCCGCATGCAGAAGGCGTGCGGCGGGGAAGGCGCGCCCCGGCTCGCCGGGCTCGGGACGCCGCCAAGTTTCCGGGGCGCCGCGGGACTCAGTGAGCGGGGCCGCACTCCCCTGCGCCCCCCGGCCGCCCCTCCGCAGCCCCGGGAGCGTCGGCAGTGCCCGCGGGTGGCGTCCGGGAAATGGGCTGGCAGCCGGGGCGCGCGGTACCGCCGAGGCTGCGCCTTTGCTGCTGGCTTCCCCCAGCCGAGCGCCTCCTCCTTCGCCGCCGCCGCCTCCTCCTCATTCAAGTCCAAGGAGATCGGGTTTCGCTCCGAGACCGCGGTCGGAGGCAGGCAGACGGTCTGACGTCAGCGCTAGACGGGGCTGCCGGTTCCCACCGCGCGGGGGCCGGGGAGAGGGCGCGCGCTGCGCCAATCCCCGCCGAGGTTCCCCCGTACCCCCTCCCCGGGCCGCGGGGCGGGGTGACGGGGAAGGGGGCGGGCTCTTAAAGGGCCAGAATAAGGCGGCCCCATAGACCAGGGACCCGCGCAGCGGAGGGCCGTTGGGTAGTCTTCCCAAAGGGGTCGGTTTGGGCCCCCTGCCCTGCACACCCTTGTCCGGAAGTAGCGAAACTCGGTTCCAGCCGCACCCTCGTGAGCGCGTTCTCCGCCCCCTTATCCCCGCCTCCCCTCGGGCCGGGTTCTTGACCTAGACTTTGGGGGAAGCTTGTCCCCTCAAAGGAGCAAGAGGTCCCTGCGTCTCAGGGCAGGGGGAATCCTCCGGATGACCCATTACCTGATTTCGCAGAAACCGCTCCGCCTCCAGGTGTGCAGCCCCACGAGGCCCTAGCCCACTGCGCCCGGACGCACTTTAACCCAGCCCCGCCGAGGTTGACTGGGAAACCCGGAGATCGCGCAGACACGCCCCCGGCGGCTCCGATCAGCGCCAGGGAGCCGTTGTCGTGTAAACAGTCCGGGAGTGTCCACACGGTGGCTGAGCCGGAGCCTGACCCAGGTCCTGGGGCATCTGACCCCTCCCCCCACATCTAGTTCTCTAAATACTCACCTGTCCCTGTAATGCCTGCAGTTTTGGTAAAAAGCAGAGACTATTTTTGTATTCTGGGGGGAAAGGGCTCCGAAAGTTTTTTTCTTTTAATAGACTGGAACCAAAGACTTGCTGAACTCGAGAAAGCCAGCCCAGGAAGTGGGTGAGCTCCCTCCCTGCACTGGGCACAATGATGCCTCTGGCTCTCTTAGGAGGGCAGGCAGGAAACTGGTTTGCTGTAGGGGTGATAGGCTGGTAGGAGCTTTATAGGGGAGCCACAGGGACATTCAGAGGCCCTGGCCTTCTGTTTGGGATGAGAAGCTCCATCTCAGAGCTAGGCCCGAGCCCAGGGTCCCACGTGCGGTGAGGCCTCAGGTCCTAGTTGGAGGGGCACCCCTATTGTGAGCTGGAGAGTCTCAGCCCCCACCTTGAGGAGTGGTCAATTTCACCAGCAGGTTCACAGAGTGGGGAGGGGATAAGTCTTAATGCAATTTGGCCTCTGTAGCTTGGAGAAAAAGTTGGCGTGGGGCGTGGGGGTCTTAAGGGTTCCTTGGGCGACCCTGAAAATGTTGAGTGGGCCTGGGGATGACTGTCAGTCCACTCCTTTCCTAGGCCACAAGAAACCACCATCACTACCCCTCCTTTCAGCCATTCCTTCATGCATTCAGTCAACAAACTCACTGAGCTCCAGCCTTGAACGTGGGGAAGTCAGCCATGCCAGGCAAACCCCCTGCCCTCCTCTGTGTCTCGAAGACATCTGGCCTGTCTGGCAGTGAAAAAACACACACGTTGATTGTCTTGGAAATGAGGCAGCATTTGTACAATCCAGGTTAAACTGCCAGCAGGCAAAAATAACCAGTTAATTCAGTGGGAGAGAAAAAAAAGCCTACCCACACGGAGCTCTGCATGGCCTTTCTGGGACAGGAGCACGGGCCATATTTATTGAGTGCCTGCAATGTGACACCACTGTTCAGATGGTGGCACCTGGGACTGGTTAGTGGTCTCTGCTGGTTTCAAAGTTGGTTCTGCCTGGAGGCCTGATGCAGGGTGTCAGGCATGGTGGTCACAACTGTAGCTCCAAAAATGTGTGCCAGGCACCACCCTGGTGTTGGGGTTAGACCACCTGTGTGGTGCTGGGGACAAGCCATGAAGGGGCACAGAGCCCAGGGTCAGGCCACGCACATACAAAGGTGTTAATGGCCTGGATGGGAGAGCTCACTCTGGGGGGGGGGGGGGCGGTGTTGGGGCTAGACCACCTCTGCTGGGCCAGCCTGGGTGTGGTCAGTAAGTATTACGCTCCCTACTGTGGGCCAGACTCTGTGCTGGGCATTGGGCACCCTGTCCTCATGTAACATTGTGTGTGTGTGTGTGGGTGAGACTATATATGCAAACCCATAGCTACACCAGGTTACTTCAGATATGGTAATGATGAGCTAGAGGCCTGGTGGGCAGGGAAGGCCACCCTGAGAAGGTGGCCTTTTTTTTCCCACTTGTATTTACCTAGAGCCAGGTACAATTCCCTGCTTTCCTGGGGCTCACGTTCTTGCGGGTCTATAAACGTGTCAGTCCAGGCGATGGCTTCAGAGAGGGACAGAAGCTGGAAAGAATACAAAGAGACCTAGTCTGGGCTCATCTGGAGCCCAAGGGGCCAGGGTGGCCTCCCCAGAGAGCTGAGAGGGAGTCTCAAACCAGGCACATGGGTGCCCAGGCCAAAGCCCTTGGTGGGAGAGGGGCTAAGGGATCCTCAAGGTCCCAGGAAGTCTGGAATTTGGGGCACATTGCCCAACCCAGTTGGTTAGAGGTCACAGGACTGTGAAAAGCATGTGTGTATCCCCAGGCGACTGCTGGGGACACGCCTTTCTGGGCCTCCAGACTGCACGTGCGTGCGCTGTCTGCACTGAGTGTGGGTGGGGACCTTTGCAGAGAGAAGGTCTGGTCTAGGCTGGTCAGGAGGCCTTGCTGGGCTGGGCTCAAGGACAAGCCCACTTCACTGGGGTGTGACCCGTGCAGGTGCTGTGGCCCGGGCTCGGTGTACTGCCCTCCTGGCACCGTCTTGAAATTCTTCGTGAAGAGTTTTGGACAAGGGGACTTGCAGATCCCATAGTCAGTCCTTCGCGGGTGCTGGGCCCTCATTGGCAGCCGGTCGAGAACCTGGGGAGGCCAACCAGCATGGGGTTTGGCTGGGGCAGGGGGTGGCTGGCCGGGCCCTGGGCCTGCTGGGTGCAGTGGCAAGTGCCCGGCTGAGTCAACAAAGGGCACGCTTTGTCAGGGGGCAGTGGCACAAAGCAGATGGTGGCCCAGCCTGGCCAGGGTCCCCTCACCTCCGGCCGTCCCCAGGCCTGCGGACAGAACAACTTGCCACCTTTGAAAACTCCTGCCAGCTGAGTCACTTTTTTCCCCAGGCCCTGCCCGTGGTTTAGTCAGCCCGTCAGCGTTCCCAGGTTTGTATCGTTAGACTTCAACTTTTTTTTTTTTGTCTTGTTCCGCTTTTAAACAGTAATGAGAGCCAACGTTCACTGGGCACTGCCTGGGTGGCAGGCCCTGCCCCAGCCCCTGCGTATGCGTCTGCTTCACGATTCAACACGTACGCGCCAGGCCCTACGGCCAGCCGCAGAAGGTTGGTGGGTCCCCACAACAGCCCTGGGAGGTCCCAGCTACTGTATTCCCATTTGACAGATGGGGACACTGAGGCTCAGGGACCCATGAGAGAGGTGGAGGGGGATGTAACCACCTCCCCGATCGCCTCTGCTAGGGTCTACCCGGACCTTTCTGCTGGCCCTGTGACACCGGCCCCTGGGTTCCCGGGGGGGGGGGGGGGCTGCCCGCTGACTAGGGTGGAAGCGGGCCCGGGAGCGGTAAGGTAGAGAGGCTCCTCTGGGCACCTGCTACCAGAACTCCATGTAAGTGACCTCCGCGGGCCACTTTACCTCGACGATCCTGCATCTCCTCCCCACTTAAATGGGAGTGGAAACAGTTTGACAGTGGGGGAGCACGTGTTTGTGCCAAGGCCTTGGCACAGGGGCCAGCGGCATTGAGCACCTGTGTCTGGGTGCTCACTCTCTGTCTGCCCTTGATTGGCAGCTCCAGGGTGGAGGGGTGGCCTGACTTGTCCTCATGTGTCCCAATGGGTGCAGTGATCGGAGGTCTGTCATACAGTGGGTGCTTGGCAAACCTCTGGGGAATCGATCAGCGGTACCCACACACATAAACATGCAAGTCGCCTTGGGGACCACCTTCATTACTTGCTGATAATTCTATCTTCCTTGCTCGCTCCCTCCCTTCACCCCACTGCACCTCCTTTTGTCCTGGCTCTTGGGTACCCACCTAATGACCAGCTTCTAACCAAGTATTGGAAAGCTAGGAACTGGGCCAACACCTATCGAGAGCAAGTATTTGCCTGGTACCAGAGCAGAGCCAGACGTAGTCTTAACCATGAAGTTGATAGGTGTGTGTGGGTGTGTGGTCTGTGTTGTGGGTGCATGGGTGTGCATGTGTGTTGTATGTCTGTGTGGGGTGTGTACTTACCCGTGCTGTGGAGGGTGCGGTGCATTGTGTGTTCTGCCGGTTGTGTTCTGCATGTTCAGGGGTTGATACGGGAGCTGAGCTCTTGGACAAATGTCACATGGTTGAGCTCCCCAGCAGCAAAGCAAAGAAGCTCTGCCACACTGGTCACAGGTCTCCCACGTCCCACTCCCCGTCGGGGAGCCATCTCCTTCCCTCCTCTCCAGTTCCTCAGTTCCAGCAGGAACATGGTTTCCACAGAGAAGACCGGGCTTGGGGGCCAAGGCAGAGAGGCGAGGGGGCGGCAGAAGGAAAGGGCGGAAAGAAACGCTGGAGTCAAACCCTGTCTTCTGACGGAGGAGCAGCCGGGGGCCCAGCCAGGGGCACGACTTGGCCAAGGACAAGCTGTTGGTCCGTGCTCCTATGGGTTTTGGGAACACGCGTCCTGGAGCCAGCTTCAAAGGCGGGGAAATGTCACTGCCTTTTTGCAGGGGCCGTGGGCCACCTTGTCCTGTTCTTTGCTGGACCCAGAGCTCCCGGCACCAGCTGGCTCAATGCGTACCCACCGAACGAATGCAAGCCCACTTCCCAACGTGCATTAGGCCCTAAAAGTCTGAGTGTGCTCACCCTCTAGTTTTCATCCATGACATATTTTCGGGAAATAATCAGAGAACTGAGTATGAAGGACAAGAATATGACTTTACTTTCATTTTTGAAAGCAAAAAGGCAACAAAATTAGGGGAAAAGGGGCGAGGGATAGTTTAAACAGGGTAGATCAAAGATAATTCAACTGCTAAAAGTGATGTTTTCAAAGATTATTTGATGGCAGGGAGAAAAGTTCTTAATAAAGTTTAAAATAGGCTGCAGAACTGATCCCAATTACGTACAAAAAAAATTTATTAAAAACGTAATGATACATGTGAAACGTTAACAGTAGTTGGTTTTGTGTAATAGATAAAATAGAAGGTACATTTCTCTTATCTTGTTTGCTGTATTTTCTGCAATGAATGTTGATTTAAATATATATATTTTTAAAGGTTACTTAAAAGCGCTTCCGAAGCGACAACCGCCCGCGTTTTCCGCGTGGTTCCTTTAACTCCAGTCAAGACGCAGAGCGGGCGGGGGTGCCAGACACCCCTGACGTCACAGGCAGCCCGAAATGACACGGCGGGCCGGCCAATCCCAAGTTCGGATTCTGGGAGCAGCCATTCGATTGGACACAAGTGCGGGCGGCCTCGCCCAATGGCGGAGGAGGGGCAGGAGCCTGCGGCGGCGTGGGTTTTAAATCCACGTGGTGGCGGGAAGGCGGGGCCGCGGCGCCGCGGCCGTGGGGCTGGTGCCCACTCCCGGGAAGGGCGTGCGTGGGTGCCGAGCTCCACGCCTCCCGCGCTCCTGGGCCTGTGTTGTCTCGGCAGGCACCTTCCAGGACCTTGTAAGGGTCCCGTGGCGCTCGCCCACTCGCCAGACGTTTATTGAGCATCTACTCTGTGCCAGGCAGGGGCTGGTGGGATAAGGCGGAACCCACGAAAGACACACTGTGACCCCCACGCTTTCCTCTGTGTGCCTGCGGGCGGGCGGCCTCACGTTCCCTCCCCCACGGCTCTGCCGCATCACGGTTCTTCCTGTCCCCCCGGAGGTGCCCTCTGCCTTATTCGCGCTCCGTGTGTATATAGCTGTTCACCGATGACATCTCCAGGGCCAAACGGAGCGCAATGCTATTCACCAACTGACATGTCTTGTCTAACTTACTATTTAAAAACTGCGAGTCTTCTCTAATTCAATATTCACACCCAGACACACAGGTTAGGTACTATCGTTATACCCATTTTACAGGTGGGGCAACGGAGGCGGAGGGAGGCCAGGCAGCTTTTCTAAGGTCCTGAGTCTAGCGCATGGGGGAGCTAGATTCAAACCAGGCCTCTTCTGTTTCCAGAGCCCTTGGTCTTAACCATTTATTCACCTAGTTCTCAGTCTTTTTTTTCTAAGAAAGTTCTCATAAATCAGGCCTGTGCTCCTGGGAAGCGAGAGAGAAGGGAGGGACTGGGAATGAGGTGGGTGAGGCACAGCCAAGTGACCTGGGGTCCTGCCACCCACTTCATGCCCAGCCCTCCCAGCTGGCAGAGGTCAGAGAGGGGTGAATAGACTGGCGGCCACTGGGGCATTCCAGGCCCTGTGGTGCGCTAGGGTGGGGGTGCACTGGTGGGCATGACAGGCCTGTCCCTGCTGTCGAAACCAGCAACCACTGACCGGTGACCTTGGGCACCTGCAGGGGTGTTTCCACAGCCACTGGCAGGAAGTTCTTTACATCAAGTGGAGGTCCACCTGCTTTAGAACGTCCATAACTTCGTGCTCCTGGCAGCATAAATGTGATTTTCTTTTCATAGAGAAGTCTTTCGGCAATGGGGGGCCAAGCTAAACATCATGGCTTCCCATTCAAGGCCTGCCCAGCACAAAGGGAAAATGGAAGGCTCCCTGCTCAAAAGGATTAAAAAGGTCAAGGTGATGACAGCAGAGCAGAGTCCCATGTGACGGAACACGTCCCATCCTATGAAGCAGGGCCTGCTCCCCACTGGCGGTCCCTGGTCCTGCACCGTCCTCCAGGACCTCCGTGGCTGGACCGGGTCTGCCCGGAGAGAGGCGAGTTTCCAGCGGGGCCCAGGGAAACGCACCTATAGGCGCGGTCTGTTTCTGAAGCTCCCCTTGGGAGTCCTGGTTCACACGCCCACCCTGCTGACCCTCTCTGATCCCTGCCGCCTGGGAAGGCCTCTCTAGTTAGCTGTGCAGCTGGCAGCCCCTCCCATTGACTTTCTGCTTCACTCTTAAGCCTGGGAGACTCGTCCTCATTGCTGTCACCGTGGTTTGCTCCTTTTGCCCTGCAGCATTGGTGACATCCTCGATGGATCATTCTCCGGTGGATTACCTGGTTGATTTTGGTTGTTTCCTGCTGTTGATTCTTCCATAGCCGGCTGCGGGGAGGCCCCGTGTGCTCACCGCACGCCTGCGCACTCATTCCTCCTGCCCACCTGTTCCGGCGGAGCCGGGGCAGGGCCTCACCCGGTGCCAACGGCTCTGTGAAGTGGGGAGCGTCTCCCCTCTTGCTGAACAGAGAAGGCTCAGAAGGACAGATAACGTGCTTAAAGCTCTCCGGTTACTACGGGCTCTGGGTTTGAATTCACGCCCGTCCGGCTCCGGAGTCCATTCTCTCGGCCCCTGCACTCTCCTGTGATGGGAGGAAAGAGAGAGCCAAGCCCTTGTCTGTCCCAGAGCCAGAGGCGTCGGATGTTTAAAAGCAGCAGCAATGTCCTGTGGCTTCTTTCTCCCAAGTCTTTTATTTTTGGCCTGAGAGAGCTAATGGGTGGCCAGCGTATCCAAGGAAACCAGGATGCTTGGAGCAAGCTGTACCAGCTCGCCATGCTAAAACCATCAGATGGCTAATTTGGGCCTCTCTAGTTATTTATTTACTTTTAGCCCCTCTGCATCATTTTACACATTCCTGACAAATGCCACCATCAGATAGATGTGTCAGGGCTTGCGATGATGAGCCTATTCTTTTCGGGCAGGGGGTGCTCTCTGTCCCTATTTGTGAGCTTCTCCGGTGAGGCATGACACCCCAGGTCTCCCCTTTCACCCCACAGTGGCAAATCCAGAAATTCAATCCCCAGTCTAGCTCTAGGTCAGGATTTCTCAGTGATGTCGCTGTTGACACTTGGGGCCAGATAACTGTCCTGGGGGTTGTCCTCACATTCAGCAGCAGCTCTGGCCCCTACTAGATGCTGGTAGCCATGTGCCCCAGCTGTGACAACCCATGCTATCTTCAGACATCGCCACGTATCTGCTTGGAGTAGGGTTGCCTGACAAAATGCAGGACACCCAGTTGTGTTTGTACGCCAGGTTCATAATGAATCATTTTAAGTAGAATTGTGTCCCCAATAGATGCATAAGTAAAAGAGGATTCGTTTTTTTTAAATATGCTTTATTGTTTATGCTGTTACAGTCGTCCCAATTTCTTTTCCCTTTGTTCTCAGTGACACCCCTCCCTCCAGTTGTCCCCCCCCCCTTAGTCCATGTCCTTTGGTTGTTGATATAGTTTTTCTCAACCTCTTCCTGTCTACTCCACTCCCTCCTACTGTGCTTCTTAATTCCTGCACCATCTCCCTCCCTTCCCCTGCCCCCTCCCCGCTGACCTCCTCCCACTCTCATTGCCTACTTAGTCTGCCTTTGTTTCAATTCCCTGGCTTCTGTTGTTGATCGTTGTGATACAGTTTTCATTTTAATGTTCATAGTTTTCATCCTCCTTCTCCTAAACAAGTCCCTTTAACATCTCATATAACAGTGGTTTGGATCTGATGAACTCCTTCAGTTTTACTTTGTCCTGGAAACACCTTCTCTGCCCTTCTATCCTGAACGACAGCTTCGCTGGATAGAGTCATCGTGGCTGTAGGTTTTTGCTTTTCATCACTTTGAATACTTTTTGCCAGTCCCTTCTTGCCTGCAGAGTTTCTTTTGAGAAATCAGCTGATAGTCTTATTGGGACCCCTTTGTATGTAATTCTCTTCTGTCTTGCTGCTTTGAAGATTCTCTCTTTACCCTTAATTTTTGACATTTTGATTATAACGTGTCTTGGTGTGGATCTCCCTGGGTCCAGTTTTTTAGGAATTCTCTGTGCTTCCTGGACCTGTAAGTCTATTTCCTTCCCCAAGTTAGGGAAGTTCTGCTTCATTATTTTTTCTCATAATTTTTCAATTTCTAGTTCTTCGTTTTCACCTTCTGGCAGCCCTATGATTTGGATGTTGGCCCACTTATAGCTGTCCCGTAGGTTTCTGAGCCTCTCCTCATTTTCCTCACTTCTCGTTTCCTCTTTCTGCACTGGCTGACTGTTTGTTCCTTCCCTATGTTCCAATTTGTTTGTTGACCCCTGGTTTTCTTTCCCTCACCACTAGTTTTGTATGTGTTTTTGTTCATTTCAGCAGGACTAGCCTTCATTCCTTCCCCGTCTTGTTTAAGATCTGCCGTTAGGTCTGTAAGCATTCGTATAACCAAAGCTCTGAAATGAGCCTCAGAAAGATTATCTATCTGCTGGTCCATTAGATCCGATATTTGCTGTCTGGTCAGCTGCGTCACCGGGATCTCTATCATGGTCTGCGCCATCCTGACCATTTTGTGTTTACCTTTGCTTCCTGGACAGGGCTGTCACACCTCCTACACTATAGGGGGTGGAGCCCCATGCACCCGTCACAACCGGGCGACCCGTCTCACCACACTGTGGCGTTTTCTGTGGGGGTGGGGGTCCAAGATGGATTCCTGCCGTTCACTCTCTGCTGAGAGACCGGGAGCCTCCTCCTCCATCCCCACGCCCTCCGGGCCTCACAGTCCGAGGCAATGGGGGTTTGCCTTCCCCGGTGTTGGAATCACAAGCTGACAGGTCTGGTTTGCAGCCGGGGATGCTCCCCAGGCGCTTCTCGCCTCCCCTTAAGTACGGGCGTCTGTGCTCACTGCGGTCCCACCGCCATCGCCGCAGCTGCGGCCACCAGCACAGCTCGATCTTCCGGCTGCGGGTTCGTCCCTCCTAGCCGTCGGACGGGCACCACTTCTTTATAACTTCATACATTGGACTTCCATTTACTTTCTGGAACTTCTGGTTATTGCTGGTTTTGCAGTAGGTGTATTCCTTCTTAGTAGTGGAGGGAGATGGAGCGTGTCAGTCTAGGCCTCCATCTCGGCCGGACGTCTACAGGTACTGTATTTTTATCTACTAATTCTGCCAACCCGAAGCTGGAGGCAAAATCGCCCCTGGGTGGGAACCGCTGCTCTCAGGCTCAGGTTCCTAACCATCGGCCATCATGACTCAGTTTTCTCACCTGTGAAATGGGTGCAGTATCAGCGCCACCCTCAACGCCTTTACTGGGGTGGTGCTGACGGTCGCAGTGCTGCACTGTTTAAAGTGGGCAGCTGGGTCAGTTTTGACTTGCGTGCACCCCCCTGAAACCCCCCCCATGGGCAAGAAACTGCACATGTCCGTCGCCCGGAGGTGCCCTGTGTCCCCTGGTAGCTACGCTCTCCGGCCCCCTCCCACCCAGCACCCCTGATCGGCTCTGCCACTGGGGATGACTTTCCGTTTTCTCGAGTTTTATATCAATGGAATCACCCAGTACGTGTTTTTTACGGTCTGACTTTATTTTTTGGTCTTTTTTCACTCAGTGTAATTCCTTTGAGAGTTGGGCCTGTCGCTGTGTATTTCCGGGTGGTGTTCCTTGGTGTGGATATACCCCGGCTCACTTCCCCGTTCACCTGTTGCTAAATCTAGATCTACCTCCTTTTCACAATGCGCTAATTTCTTGAAATATGACCCACACACATGAAAAGCGCACCAATCGCATGGGACCGGACAAGTGAATTTCCACAAAGCGAACACACACACCCGTGTTACTAGCACCCGGATCGAGAAACAGCGTGACCAGCAGAAGCCCCTGCGCCCCTTCTGGTTGCTACCTCCCCTTCAGCGGTCGCCCCCACCCTGTTTTCTGAGACGCAGAAGAAGCTGCTGGTTCTGCACGTTGGCGTGGGTCGTACAATGCGGCCTTTGTTTGCAGCCGGCGTCTGCACTGCACATTCATCCGTGTTCGTGTGTGTGTCCGCAGCCTTTGCCTTTTATGGCTCAGTAGTAGTCCCCGTGTGACGGAGCCTCAGTCTGTTTACCCAGTCTCCCGCCGAGACGTCTGGGCTGCTTCCAGGGTTTGGCCGTTATGAAAAACGCTGCTTTGGACATTTTTGCACAAAGGCATTCCCCCTGCCCCCCACCACCTCTCCTTCCTCTACTTCTCTCTCTCTCTCTCTCTCTCTCTCTCTCTCTCTCTCTCTCTCTCTCTCTCTCTCTCTCTCTCTCTCTGCCTCCTTCTCCTGCGGGCCCTAATCCGCTTGAGGAATAAGGCTGTCTCGTGCTCCCCTTGGTAAGTTGGTACCAGAACTGCGGGCCCAGGCCCGCGGCTGAGCTAAGAGGACGCGGTGGCCGTGTTTCTGGTGACCATGAAGCACAGAGGATGCTGGGCTCCAGCCCTGCACCGTCGTTGCCGGGAGCCCTGGAGGTGTCCCTGGCTGTGTTCGGGCTCAGGTGAGCCCAAGGGCAGGGCGCTGCAATTGCGGGACGGTGACTTGGCGTTGAAAACCTTGGTGACCCAAGAGGAATTCAGGACCTGGCTCCCGTCTTTCCCACGCGGGCCTGGTCGTGCTGTTTCCAGGGCGTCCCCTGGGCCTGCCCTTCAGATCTTTCCACGGAAGGTAAGGACTTGCCCAGCTCTCCCTGCTCAGCGCCTCTGCCGCCTGGTCTAGCAGTGGGGTCACCCGAGGAGACAGAGCGCACCCAGTTAAAAGTGAGTTTCAGTTCAGCAACGAAGACTGGAAGGTGCCCCGAATGCGACCGAAATCCAAACCCGCCTGGGCGTCCGCAGCCCACGCAGCAGAGCTGGGGCGGAGGAATGAACGCGCGAGCTTGCCTTCGTTCCCCGTGGCTGCGTAACCGACCGCCTGCGCTGAGCAGTCCCTGCGGGCCAGGCGCCCGGCCAAGGTCCAGGGTCTGACAGGGGCTGCAGTCTCGCCTGAAATCCAGGCCTGGGGCGACAACGTCCCTCAGGCTATTGGCAGAATCGATTTCCTCGAGGCTCTTGTGGGGCTCCTGCTGCTTCTTCTTCAAAGACAGCGGTAGAGAGAGAGCAAGAGGCTAGAGGAGTCTGTGGGGAAGACAGGCTCTTAAAACACAACGTAATCACAGGGGTGACGCCTGGTCCTCTCCTCTGTCACCAGGGGAACAGCTGACTGAATAGGCGCAGCAGTGCGAGCAAAGGCCGCGATTTCTCCCTGGATCTAGAGAGATGCCCATGGTTCACTCTCACGTACAGAGCGCAAACTGCTCATTTTTCAAAATGAAAAATAGCTAAATCATTTAAAATTTTTTAAAAAATACATTTACTGATTTTTAGAAAGAGGGGAAGGAAAAAGAGAGCAAGGGAAACATTGTTGCAAAAGAAACCTGGATTGGTTGCCTGCCATACACCTCCCCACAGGGGATCGAACCCGAGACCTTTCGGTGCCCTGGATGAGGCTTCGACCAGCTGAGCCACACCGGCCAGGGCGCTAAATCATCTCTTACAGCTCCCCCCACCCCCAGCGAAAGAGGCAGTCTGTGCTCATGGCCAAAAAGAAAGAAAGAAAGAAAGGAGGCAGGGAGGAGGGAAAGAACAAAGAAAAAGGCAAGACAAAGAGAAAACAAGAAAATTGTAAGTGGCAAGAATGCAGACTCTCTGCCCTGAAACACTGCTTTTAACATTTTGACCCTTTCCTTTTCAGGCTCATTCCTGGGCACGTTTGCACGCGTGGGGGACATACGTCTATATTGAAATCTATATCGAAGCAAAAACAGAATCCACGACGGGGGCCGTTTGGGGGCTTGTTCGTCCCTCCCAGCCGTCACCGGTGTCCGTGCTGACGGAGGCGCACGTACCCTCACCTTTCATGGCGGCAGAGCGCAAGGGAGTGGAGGGCACCCCCGGCGGGCAGACACACGGCTGTTGCTGGTTTTCAGAGAACACCCCCGCACCGCCTGAAAGAGGGGGTGGCTCCTGGCGGGCAGGGCCGGGCTTCTAGACTCAAGGGCACAGATGTGAACTGGGGCCCTTCCCCGCACCGACCCTCTCACCTGGGAGAGGGCCCTAAACCTGCTGGTGCCTCGGTCTCCTCATCTCTGAGATGGGAATAAGAACTGGCCGTACCTGCTGGAGCTGCTCAGAGGGGACAGTGAGCTGGGAAGGGCAGAGCTCGGCTTTGCTCTGGGGCAGCTGGGGACCAGCTGAGACGCAGCCGATGGCTGTCACTGTGCTCACCCGGCTCCGGGCTCTGGGCTTCTCTGACCGTGGAAGGCTCCTAGAAGCCCTGGAGCGGGGCATTGTCACCTGACTGTCAGCTGAGCGGGTCTCACTCTTGGCATCAGCGTGGCTCTAGAGCCTCAAGCGGTGACCACGAAGTCGGAGGAAGGCGTGTGCAAGAGAGGGGCAGGCCCACGTGGTCAGAGGAGCCTGCGCTCAAAGCCTCGCTCTGCGCGCTTCCGGGGGCGGAGCGCTGAGTGCTCACTGGGGGTGGGCGGAGTCAGGCAGCAAATGAGCAAACCCGTGACACCAAATAATTGCAGATCATGCTACTGCGGGGGGCGGGGAGTAAAAGGGTCTGGAAGAGAGTCAAAGAGGGGAGGGGACCTATTTTGGATTTGCAGGCCTGGGAGCCCCCCGCCACCCAAAGGATGGGACCGCTGGGCTGAGGCCAGAAAGACAGCTGGCAGGAATCCCCTTTGCGGAGGAGTTGGGGCGAGGGCCGGATGTGGGGGCAGGGGCCTTGGTGAGTCTGGGAAGCTGGAAGGGGCCCATCTGGACACGAGGAAGGAGGGCGTCATCGGCATCACTGCTTATTGCAGGGGACACTGAGGCAGGGGGAGAGGAGTGGCTTGTCCCAGTTCACGGGGCTGGGCTTCCAAGTCCACACGCGGTGTGGCTGCATTCCCTGGGCCCCCAGAGAGTCAGGGGAGGCCGGAATCCCAATTTCTAGGGGAAACATTCTGATGTTTGCATTTTTATAACCAATGAACAATACATTAAAATATGTTATATGGAGATATGAATGCAGGTGTGGGCCATGACTTAGTGTACTCTGCTGTCCCCTCTGCGGCCCCAGTCCCTCCGCTGTGAGGCTGTTAGAAGCCAGTCACAGCCATCCAAGCAAGAACTCCAGGAGGCGGCAGTACTGGTCTGTCAGCCCAGGGTGGAACGTCCACTCATGAAATGCGGCCCCTGTCTTCTCACCGCCGCCATGCTTGGTGACCTTGAGGCCCACTTCTAGAAGGTTCTGCCTTTGTCCGAAAACAGCGGAGTGGGAGGCAATGGTCCCTCGATGTGACTTTCAGCCTTCCCTTTGCATGGGGACGGTGCTGCAAGCATTTAAAGCATGATGTGGTCACACTGGAGAGGCACCTCCCCCATCACCTGGCCATCCCAGTGGGAAGCGTGCGTCCCCCTGGCTCAAGAGCCAGAGGCCTGGGTATGAGACGTGGGAGCACTGTTTGAAAAGTCACACTTGGCTGCCCTGGCTGCTGTGGCTCAGTGGATTGAGTACCGGCCTACGGACCAAACGGTCGCTGGTTTGATTCCCAGTCAGGGCACATGCGTGGGTGGTGGGTCAAGTCCCCAGCTGGGGGTGTACAAGAGGCAACCACACAGTGATGTTTCTCTCCCTCTCTTTCTCTTTCCCATCTCCTCTCTCTAAAAATAAATAAGCAAATAAATCTTAAAAAGAAAAGAAGAGTCACACTTGAGAACCTACCTAACTGTCCTGTGCCAGGGACCTGGGTGAGGAACAGCCCAGCTGCACAATGGACACCAGGGAGCGTCCCGCCAAGGTCGGGTTGGAGCAGAGCTGGGAAGGAAGCTGCACCCCATGGGCCAAGTGTGGCCCGCTGCTTGTTTTTGTCAATCAAGTTTTATTGGAACAAGCCATTGTGCTTACATTTTGTCTACGGCTGCTTTTAAGCTACAACAACAGAGTTGAGTAGTTGCGGCAGAAACCAGGTGACCCACAAAGCCTAAGATATTTATTTGACCCTTTCAGAAAAATGTTACATCAATACACACCATGGGGAAGGCTCCCCATCACTGAGTGCTACATGAGGGAAACGTTAAAGGAGGGGACGCATGGCATCATCAAGAGGATGGTTTCTATTTTGTAAAGAATTGTTGGCAGCCATCCGTCTCGAGAGACGATGGTGTAGCTTCTTAAGAGTCTATCTGCACCGCCGAGAATGGTTGTGCAGTCCGACTCGGGAGTGACACGGTATCTGTCTCCTCCCGTGTTGAATCGACATCTTGCGATGACGCTGGAGTGTCCTCTCCAGTGAAGCTGAAGCTACAGAGCCTGGGCAGGGTGATATGGAGGGTCTGCTGTTGCCCATGCAGCAGACCCCCCCTCTCTTCGCAGCTGAAGGGTCCAAGGGAAAGACGGAGTCAATACAGCTTGGCTTCAGGTGCGCCGCAGGAGTTGCCGGTGTTGACTACAACGTCAAACCGCCTTAGGGACTCCGGCTCCGGATTTTCTGTCGGGGTTTACTCCCTTAGCCTTTCCCCTGAAGAGGTATGCCGCAAGGCAGCGGAGGTTTTTTGGAGTCAGAGTTTTCCTTCTCTGTTTGTAAAGAATAATGAAAGACAAACAAGACTACTGATCATGTGTGTGGATGTATCGTAGAGGCGCAGAAAAGTCTGAAAGGATACACCCCAACCTGCTATGAATGTTGCTGCTGAGATTTAAGCGGTAATATGCCGTATGGAGCATTAACTAATTGCTACGCACTCTACTGAATACATGGATTCTCTCACTCTTACACGAAGACTGTGAGGTAGATGCTACTCTGATGTTCTTTTCACAGTTGAGGCAATAAAGGCACAGAGAGGTGAAGTCACTTGCCCAAGGTCACAGCTTTCAGCTAGCAGAACTAGGGTTTGAGCGTGGGGGAAAAGGGCAAACACTTCTTACTTTACAAATGTCTATATTGTTTGACAAGCATGGAAAAGAGGAAAACATGACTCAGTTTACACAGTTTTCATCAGGCACCGTCTTGATTGCGGGTCCCTTGCGAGCCCACCTCCCTGGGTGTTCTTCCATGGGGGCTCATGGGTGATTTCTCAGGAAGGTCTCAGACAGGACCCTAGACCTGCTCTAGTGATGGGGGAATGGCTGGGAAGCAGCATATTTGGAGCCCCAGGTAGGAGGGGGACCCCCTTTGGATTTGGGGCCTCGCAAGCTGAGGACTCATTTGCAGGGAAGCTGAGTGCTCACCTATCCCACCCAGATTTTCCACGGCATTGCATTTCATGAGTGTTATCAAATGGTGACATTTCAGAGTGCCAGTCGTGGGGTTGCTGCTAATGCTGATTTAATGGTGCTAAAATGACTAAGCATGGCAGGCTTGTAAGAAGTGAGGTTCATAAAAGGTGTTAATAACTCTGAGTATGAAGATACTCCTGCCTATCATAAACTGCTCCCACCTAGGTCTCTTCACTTCTCTCTCCCCAAGGGGCACTGAGTGGGGAGTTGGCTGAAAGGCTGCATGAGGCTTCTGGAGCCTTCTGGAACAACAAGGAGCTGCACCCAGTTTGGGAAAGTTCAGTACGAGACCAAGGAACGTGGATGAGCTTCCTAAGAGAGAGCCCACCTCAGGCTTTCCGGAAAGGGAAGCGTGGTCCAGGAAGCACCAGGACTGTGGCGGAGGAACAGGGTGTGGGGTCTGGGTCCTTGGGGACCACCGGGGGTCGTATCCTGCTGGCTGGTCTCCCCACAAAACCCGGCAGCAGTGATGAGCACGGGGGCTCAGCCCCGGGGTGCTTGCTGCATCTGCATCTGAGTCCACGATGCTCTCCATCCTGGTCACTGTGGGCCGCCTGCCTCTTCCGTGGGAGCAAGACACAGATGCCCGGCCCCTCACTCAAGAGTTAGTGAGCATCTTAAGACGGGGACAGCCCAGCATTGCACTGAGCATGGAGCCTCGCTGACCTCAGTTTCCTCCTCTGTAAAATGGACTTAGGCACAAATGTGTCCACGTTTTCTAGTAGTCACATTCCAAAAGTAAAAAGAAACAGAGGATGTTACTTTTAACAATGTATTTAGAAGTGATGTTGTACCTAATATATCCAAAATGTTACCACTCTGACATGTAATTGAATTAAAAAATGATCCATGAGATACTTTACCTTCTTTGCTTTCTTTTCTCCCCCACATCACGTGGACATCCAGCAAGTATTTGACACTTGCAGTCCCGCTATTTCAGACCAACCACGTTTCGAGTGCTCAGTGGCCACGCACAGCTTCTGCCTCGGACAACAGCACAGATCAAATGGAGGGTCCCCCGCGGGGCCTGGAACTTAGCAAACACACATGCTGCCTGCCGACCCCTCCCTCCCCCCAGGGTGCAGAGGCACCCACTAACTGCACCACCTTGTGATGACGGCGAGGGGAGGGCACAGCACAGCGCGCGGTCGGTGCCCAGTGCGGCTCAGCTGCTTTTGCTGTGTGTACGTACGTCTTTGGCTTCTTCTCTGCTGCGCCCATCCCCCTCCTGTGAACGCCTCAGATCCCCCAACTGAAAATGGGGGGGGGACAACAGTGTGCCCCTGACATGACAGTGCTAAGACTCCTGGGAAGTGTCCTTCTCTCTCCTGTATTTTCAGCTTCTAGAACAACCCCAGATTGCAGGAGACGCTTGGTGTCAGTTTAAAAACTGAATGAATGCATGCGTGAATGCATGAATGCATGAATGAATGAATGAATGAATGAATACATGAACGCATGAATGAAAGAATGCCCAGGTGAGAAAGGCATCTTGTTGTTTGGAGTTTGAAGCGATAACAAACGAGCCTTACTTGGGAGGGACTCAAGGGGACAGAGGTGAAGATCTGGGGCTCCGGGTGGGGACTCGGAGGCTGCTCAGGCCTTCTTCTGATGCGCTCACGGTCACTGCTCTGCCAGGGCCCTTTGGCCGATTCCCAACGCCCTGAGACTCTCGGCTCTGTCCCAGCCGCACTGTGAGTGCGCCTTCCCTGGGTTCAGGCTCCACGTGGACGGGAGGCCAGCTGCGCCAAGCTCGGAGCCTGCGGTCCTCTGGGTGGTGCCGGCAGCCAGGCTGTGAATGACCTCAGCACAGGGCCCGTGACAAGCCCGCAGCTGAACTGGGCCTGCCGACTCCTGATGTGTTCAGATTTCCAGGTGGGAACTGCTTTAGCAACGCTGCATTTTTATCCCAGTGACAGGGAAAGACACAAAGGCAGTGCTTTCCTCCCTGCCCTCTGGCTCAAGGTCAATGAGGGCAGCCTCAGACCATCGACCTCCGCAGGGGCCCCTGTGCCCATACAGCCGGAGGGAGAAAGTTCTGCCTCCTGGGAAGGACAGTAAGCCTGCACACCTCGCTCCTTCGTACCTCACCATCACAGTTCCTGCCGCATCTGGGTGCCTACTACTGTGTGCGGTCATTCAACTGTGTCCTTCCTTCCTTCCTTCCTTCCTTCCTTCCTTCCTTCCTTCCTTCCTTCCTTCCTTTCTTTCTTTAGATTTTATTTATTTCTTAGAGAGAGGGGAAGGGAGAGAAAAGGAGGGAGAGAAACATCATTGTGTGGTTGCCTCTCGCACCCCCAATCGGGGACCTGGCCCACAACCCAGGCATGTGCCCTGACTGGGAATCGGACTGACAGCCTTTTGATTCACAGGCTGGCGCTCAGTCCACTGAGCCACACCAGCCAGGGCTATTTAACCATTTTCTTAAAACAACTTTCTTTAAAACTTTTAAAATAACAGTAAAGAAACCTCTTTTTCCAATGGAAAATTTCAAACACATACAAAAGTAGTCTGAGTAACATAATATAATGTACCCGTAATATATAATATAAAATATATTGCAATATAATGTATTATATAAATTATTTATTATAATACATTAAAATATTATTTATATAGTTATATATAATTCAGAATATATAAAATATATTTAAGTTGTATATACAATTCTATATAAATACATATAATATAATACCCATCAGCCAGCTTAAAAAAAAATCACGGCCAGTACTGTTTCTTCTATATTTCTACTTACTGTCCCCACCACTCCAGATGATTTTGAAGCAAATCCTAGATATCATGTCATTTCGTCCATAAATATTTCAGTATCTGTCTCAAAAAGATGCGACTGACTTTTAAAACCAAATTTACCTTAAAAGGGAACTCGCTACCTTCAAAGGAAAATCTGGGTCCCTTTCCATAAAGGTGGGCGGATACGCCCCCGAGAGAGCAAAGCGCCTTTGACCTCTAGGTGGACTCTTGCCCCTGCTCTTGGCCTGCAGGGGAGCCCACAGGTGCTTGGGGAGAGGGGGAGCAGCGCCCGCAGGACTTTCTCCTGGACAGTCTCACTGGAAAGGCTGAAGGAGAACGGGAAGGGAAGGACCTTCTCTGTGCAGTTGGCTGGGGTCCGCTGCTGGCCCACGGGCCCTGCACGGCCTCACCCCCACCCGCACCCCTGCCCGGCGGGAGGGAGGCTGTGTGAGATGCCTCTGCTCGGGGCCAGGGGCGAGGGGGTCGGTGGTGGGCTGCTGTCGTGCTGCTGCTGCTGCTGGGGCTGCGGGCGGCCCCTGTGGGCGCCTGTCCTGGGGCACCCCTTCCTGAGTGTGCGACCCGGGCCTCAGTGTCCTCAGCAGCAGGGCAGGAGCAAGCACAGCGTGCCCCGGTTGTGAGATGTTCCAAGTCAAATATTTAGAACGGGGCAGACAGCGCGAAATCCAGGAAACAGTAGCCGCTGTTCGTTTTGGTTACTGACCTTGTTCGTATTTACTAAGTATGCTACCCCATCCATTTCTCAGGGTTCCCCCGAGTAGCGGGGATCGGGCTTCCTCTTCTGTCCCACCTTCCCGGTGGAGGGAGGGTGTCCCTGATGGCAGGACCACCTCCCTCCTGCCCCACGAGGCCTTTGTCTCTGGACTCCTGAAACCCTGTGCCACCTGGGCGCTCTCCTGTGCCTCTGAGCCCAGCCGGAAGGCCCACGAGCCACTCCTGCCGCCTGGGGAAAAAGCAGCCAGTTCGGAAAAGGATCCAGACTCCCATGGGCATCCCCAGCTGCCGGCTCCTGGGGGCAGGGCCACCCCCCGCCACCCGTCTCCCTGCCAGACAGTCGGGCAGACTGCCAGGTCTGCGATTCACACCCGGGACCCAGCAGACAGCCCCCACCGGCCTGGGCGGGCGGCGGGCCGCTCTCCCCCTCTCCGAGGCCAGCTTGTTTTGCTCTGAGCTGCACATTCATTTTTAGATCTCGGCCTCCTCCCTCCCCACCTCCCGCTTCTATTCTCAGAAAGCAAACTGGGATGTACCCCGGCTTCTCGGGGAAGTCAGACAGAAGTTTGCCCACGTGCTCCGGCCGCCTGAGATGTGGAGTTAATTAAAAAGGAGGCTCTGAGCAGCGGGTTCATGGGCCGGAAACGCAGCTGGCTGGGACGGACTCTGCAGAGATGGGTAGCCGCTCTGCTCACCCTGGCCCCGCAGGGCCCGGCAGCGTGAGGCTCCTGGGATGGGGCTGCCCTGCCCAGATCAGCTGGGTTGGCTGTGTGTGTTGGTTAAATATGAACTCTTGCAGCATGTTGAGGTGCTGAGAGATTTTTAATTAGGTAAATAAATTTTAAAGGGCCTGGGGGGAAGGTCGCCTTCAGGAACCAGTGCTGCTGAAATACGCTTTGTCTGTGGAAGGAAGGAAGCTGGCATTCCTCAACGCCAGCCCTGCAGTGCCAGGGCAGAAGGTGGGGAGAGAGGGAGAAATTTGGGGGAGGAAGAAGGACCTGGGGACAGGGACTGCTGGACAGAGCAAGCACCTGAAAGGAAGGACAGGCAGCCCAGTGGGACTGTGAGGGTGTGGATTGAGGATCCAGTTTGAACGGGTTCAAAATTCAGGCTGTGTCACTTTCCAGCTGTGTGACCTTGGGCAAGTCACTTAACCTCTCTGTGCTTCCAGAAGATATGTACAATGCATGTTATTTGTAAAGTAAGAACCTTAACCACAAAAGGTCTCCTATGTGAAGACAAAGTGCTTCAACGCCACCCAGCATTGAGTGGTGATTATTAATTAATTTAAATTTATTGTTATTATAAAGGAGACAGATGCTCAAGATGGGAAAGGAGAAGCAGGGACTCCAATGTTTGTGGGTAACAGCTACCCATTTCTGTCTTGGTCCAGCAAATCCTAATGACAATGAAGGAGGAAGGAGAGGCAGATCCTACCAGAACTTACTCCTCTTGCTGAAGAAGCAGGTGAGATCAAGCAGAGGGACCCTCTCTCGGGCCACTCCTCCATTGACTCAAGGAGAGGCAACATTTTCTGAGAGCTCAGATGCCTCCTCCTCCAGGAAGTCTTCCCTGATGGCCAGTTCCTTTAGCTGCCCTTCTCTATCCTCCTATTGGCCTGGGCTCCCCTTTAGCACAAATTACTCTGTATGATGTCTCTTGTTTAAAATTTATATTTTATTATCTAAAACATCTTCATTAATAGTTTGCAAACATTCTCATTACAGAAAAATTAAAAATTCCAGAAGCATGAGGAGTAACATGAGGAGGCCTTAATCCCCCCTCCCCGATCCCACATCTCTCCCTGCAGCGCGGTGCGGGTCCTTCCTGACCTTTAGGAGTGTGGCTGCGAGTGTGCGTCTGTGTACCATTTTGCTTTGTCTATAAATATGATTGTACTATGCATATTAAGCAAAACAAGGAAGTGTCAACGCACCGTCTTAGTCTTGGACTCTTCCCATGGCAGCGTTATATAAATTATTCTTTTAAAATTAATTTTCATAAATCTTTTCCTTGAACCTGTGACATAGACACATGGTAAAAGAAACAGCGCAAAAAGGTAGAAAGTGAAAATGACGTGTTTCTCTTTTTCCTGCGTGAAGGGACTGCTGGGGCAGAAGAAGGGGCCCGTGGCCCGTGGCCCGTGGGTGGCAGCCAGGAGTGCCGCTGTATCCGTTTTCACATGAAGTCTCTCATCAACACGGAAGAGTCAAGCCAACATGCGTTCGCCCATTCAATTCATCAACTGAACTTCTGGCCAGCTAGTGACATGTAGCAAAATGCCCCCAAATGCGTGCCTTAAAACTCCAGACATTTATTATCTCCCAGTTTCTGTGGGCCACGCTTGGCTGGGTGGGCCTGGCCCAGGGTCTCGTGAGGTTGCGTCAGGGTGCAGGCTGGGGCTGCACCTCCTGATGGCTGGACGGGGCTGGAGGGTCCGCTTCCAATGCGGGGTGCTCAGTGCAGGTGAGAACAAGGCCCCAGTTCCTTGCCCCGTGGACTTCCGAATGGGACTCTCCAAGTGTCCTTATCCTAGACTGAGCGATCCAAGGGAAAGACGGAGAAGCATGCCACACGTCTTTTATGCCCTGTTACCTCCGCTCTGTTCCGTCTGTTAGAAGCATGTCACAAAGCCCGGCTGCCACTCGAGGGAGAGGAGTGCAGCCCCGCCTCCTGCAGGGAGGGAGATTTGGGGACACGGGTTAAAGCCTCTGCCGGCTGAGGCCCCCCGAGCAGACCTGCAGTCCCAGCTCTCCGTACGTGGTGCTGGCATGGCACCTGCACGCAAGCGCCACATTCTCTGGGTCAAGGTCATTAGAGCGGAAACTCAGACGCCTCACAGCACCTTCCCGGACCTCTTCTCAGGCAAGTTCGCCAGAAACCCAGCTCTCCAGGCGGCAGCTCTCGCGGGCAGGAAGGCTCTGGAGAAATTCTTTAATGAAGCGCCTCCCTTTGCCCGGGGATTTGCACATGGACCCTCATTCTCTCCCCGAGGGACATTGTCATTGTCACTAAAGAAACCGAGACACACAGGAGAGATGGCCCACCCAGGGTCCCCTGGTCGATGTCATAAATGCCACCCTTGTCCTCTCTCCTGTAACAGTTTCTACATGGTTTGTTTAGGGAACATCTAGAAGATCTGATCTTGATTCAGAGTAGCATTGTTATAAGTGGGACCTCAGAAGTGCCCTGGGGGGCCTGGGGGGTGGGGACCGGCCAGACACCAACTACCCCCCATATTTACACACCGTGCATGGACGAGGACTGTTTGTAAGGACTCATGTTGCCCCGGGCGCTGAGCGATGGACTTTCCTGCACCATCTCGCCTTGTCCACACATCTGGTCTGGGCGAGGTGCTTTCTAGAACAGTGCTGGAGAGGCTGCATCTCAGAGGCACGGAGCAGAAGGCCCGGGTGTCATGGCAGCTGAGCAGCCACGCTGGGGTTCCTGTCCAGGTTGCCCTGAGCTCGGCCCCGCGCTCCCGACTGCCGCCTGGTGACCAGACCGGCAAAGGCAGCGACTCCAGCACCGTCGGGTATCCCGAGGCGGCTCCATCATCCGCCAGCTGGAGCTGCGGCTCCCAGGGCTGGCGTTGACCGGCTGCACCGGGTGGGGAGGTGAAGGCGAGCCTTCCGGCCAGTGTGTGGGTTCATCCTCAGTCAGCGCCCCGCCAGGGAGAGAAAGCCGGCCTTCCCGCAGCGCAGCTACATCCATGGTGTGACTGAGAGGCAGAAGGGGGAAACAATACATCTTGCCTCCCGGTTTTCCACTTATCACCAGCGGTCCCTTCCAGCTTGGCAAAGACAGCTTTTCCCAGCTCACACAGAGAGGCGGGCGTGCTATGGCTGGACCGGGTGCTCAGACCTCTTCTGCTCTCTGCCAAGGGCCAGAGACCACCAGTGCTGGGAAGGGAGCATCTTGGTGGGGGAGGGGTCAGGTAGTCTTCCTTCTCTTCCAAAGATACTGACGATCACCCCTCCATGCCTCCAGCCCTGCCGCAGACCAGCGCTGTCCCACAGAACACACTGTCTCTTCACCGGGGTAGCCGCCAGCCACGGGAGGCTGTGGGACTGAGTTTTTAGTTTTCCGTCATATTAACTAATTTAAATATAAATGTAAGCAGCTGCTTGTGGCTAGTGGTAAGACCTGTTCACAACAAAGCCCGTCCCCCTAGCCAGGTGAATTGGTGCCGCTGGGCCTTTGGGGACAGAGGACCAGCCCTGAGCTGCACTTGTAACCACAGCCAATACTGTTCTTTTAGTTTCTTTTCTATTCATTTGCCCCAATGAATTCGTGCTCCTGATCCCAGCAGTCATTCCATGTCTGGTGTGTCTCCTTTGGCGGCTGTGTGTGCCTGCAAAATGCATGTTATTATTTTGTGTGTGTGCTTTTGATTTTATGAAAATGCTACATGCCTTTGAGGTCTGTTTCTTCTGTTTGTCACCCAACATCATGTTTTACAGCACATCCATGTTGCCACGTGTCTGTCTGGTCTATCACTCCTAAAGGCTTCACGTCTGTCCATGGGATTCCGAGAAGGGTGGTCAGGGGGTTCCTGGGGACCCCCACTGTGGGGGTTCTGTAATGGACATTCTCAAAGGCGTCCCTCTGTGCACTTGGGTGAGCAGTTCTTTGGCACATACACCCAGAATCCAGAAGTGCTGAAATCCTAGAAATTCTTCCGGGTGCCGCATTCCTCTGGGCAGGGCACGTGGCCCTCAAACCACGGCCCTAACTGCCTTTTAAGTTCATGCCGGTCCTTGTCTTCATTGCATGTCTCTAGTTACTAACGAAGTGTAGCATCTCGTCCTATGCACACCAGCTGGGGAGTTTCCTTGTCTGTGAATGGCCTCTTCACACCTTTTGACCGTTTTTTCCCACTGGGGCTTCTCTCTCAATCTCCCTCTCTCTCTCTCTCTCTCTCTCTCTCTCTCTCTCTCTCTCTCTCTCTCTTTGGTTGTTGATTTGTCAGAGGTCCCTGTCCTGTCCCTCGTTTGTTCTGTTGGAGGCTGAACGCTCACAGGGCCGGACTCCAGTCTGCTCAGCTCCCCACTGTGACCCCAGCACAGAGCAGGCAGCCCTGGTGCGTAACTGGTGCTTCAGGGATGCTTGGCGACCAGGTGAGAGCCTGAGTGAGAGGTGACGCGGGAGATGGCGTGTCACAGGGCTGCACAGGGTAAGAGGTCAGTGCTCATCGCTGACCCCTGGAGCCCCAGGGTCTCTTGTGTTTAGTGTGTGAGAAGCAAGGCCTGCCTCCCTTCCTGGGCTGCAGTGACAATCAGCTGAGACGATGGGGCGGAGATCTGTCAAGTGCCGACCACGGTGCACACCTCGGTGGTGTTCTCAGGCTCCGGCCCTTTCCCGCAGGCGCGGGTCGGCTCTCACCTGGAGGGACCTACAGGGCTCACCTGCGGATCCGTGACTTGCTCGGAAGTTCACACCAGAGTTGGGGAGCCTCGGCCCCACCTCCCCACTGCCTCTGCAGCTGACGTAGGCCCGGAAAAAGTTGGCAAAACACGTGAGATCGGCCGCAGAAAACATGAAAGTTGAGGTTTATTTAATTTGTAACAAGACAGAAAACAATCTCCATATTAATTGTGGAGGTTTGGGAACAAAACCCAGGAAGAACACTGGGCACTTTGGCGTGACTCAGGTGACAAGGATGCGTCCAGCACACGCTCCCACGAGGAGACCTCCACCTCCCCAGGGCCCGTCAGGGACCCCTGCCCCCATGCCCACCCGAGGCTGCTCTCTCAGAAACCCCAGCTGCCTGTAGGACGGGGGGCTGTCTCCCGAGCAAGCTCCTGGGGGAGCGGCCATTCATCAGCAGAAACGTCTCCGGCAGGAAATACTGACACTCAGTCACAGCAAGGAAACACCGTGGGGACCAGTGTGTCCTGGCAAGAGAAGGACCACAGTGCAGCTGGGGGCGAGGCGAGAGGGTCCAGGAGCCCAGTCAACTGAGGGATGGTCACGGAGATGACTGCTTTCATGGTGTCCCTGGGCGAGGGGTGACCACTTCCGTCCACGGAGCCCAAACTATCCATGCACCCATGTGTCCACACGTCTACTCAGTCATCCATATGGTCGCACAGCCTTTCATCCATGCACCATCCACCATCCATCCTTCCTTCCTCCCATCCACCATCTATCCATCCATCCATCCATCGACCCATCCGCTCATGTATCCAATCCACCCACCCAGTACACAGCCATACTCTGGGGAGAAGTGACTGAGGATGTTTGCTGTGGAAGGAGAGGAAGCTGGTACTTGGCCCAGTCACTGGCTCAAAACAGGTAAGCCTGGGGGGGACTGAGGTTGGGGGGAGGAGCCACGTTCTTTCTTGCCTCCTTTCTCCCTTCCCCAAATACTGAGCCCATTCAGCCATTCGACCTTTGTTCACTCACTGGGCACCTGCTGCCCCCACCCCCGGAGTGAAGCTGACACCCTCCCCTGACCTCATGAGCGCACGTGACAGCAGGTGAGTCAAAGGAGCAGGCTGACCGTGTACAGTCATTGCAGGTTGAGGTCGGTGCTCACAAACCAATCTGTGTGGCAATCCAACCATCTCTAGAGAGCAGAGGCAGGGAAGGCTTTTCTGAGAAGATGAGGGTGAGCATCTCTGAGCACATATGGGGACGGATCGCTCTATCAGTGGGAACAGCACGGGCAAAGGCCCTGCGGTGGGAAGGTGCTTGCTCCCGCAAGTTGCTAAGGGAGGGTCTGGCAGACGGCACATGCTCAGCCAGCATCAGGATATATAGACTGTGTCATATTAAGCTCCCACAATGGTGCCTCCAGCCATCATTTCCCAGAGAGCCCCTCTCCCTTCTCCCCACCACGAGGAGTCATTTTTTATTTGGGAGTACAGTTCAAAGGCTTCCCCAAACATCATTAACATTCAACCCAGGGAAGCCGTCAGACTGCCTGTGCAGGGCGATCACAGACAGCTTGCCAGTTATCAACGGGAGATAATTAAATCATGAGTTCACAATCGTCCCCTCAGGACCAGGCATGCTTCTCTCCTTCCTGCAATGTGGAGAGGGAAGTGGGTTTGCCCCCAGGAGACAGAGTGAAAGTAAAAGAATCATGAAGACCAAGAAGCCCTCTCCAGGGCTGAATTGATTTCCTTATCAGCGGGCAAGTGCTATCTGTCACCGGGAAGGGGGCGTGTCACTGAGACAGGATCTTGCTCTGAGGTCCTGCTGGAGTCTCCAAGGACAGCTTGGCTCCCGCAGCCTGGGAGGTTCTCAGCAGTTGCCACACTTGACATAGTGTGATGGTGAGCGTAGTAGGTAGACATGGGCTAAGTTGTTGCTATGGCCTTGTTTTGTCCTCCAAAGGCTCCCCGGGGAAGTCTTAGTCGTTTTAAAGACAGGGAAGCTGAGGCTCAGGGAGGTAACAGGATTCCTCCAGGTCACAGAGTTTAGTGCTAAAGCTGAGAAGCAAACGCTGATTTTGCCAGCATCAGAGGGGGCTCCCTGTGATTCTGACTGAGCTTGACACTGAGTCCCATCACGGGTTACTTCCCTGCCCCTGCCAACCTCCTCTGCGAGTTCTTGGGAGCAGTTCTTCACAGAGCCTCCCAGGGCACAACTTGTGGGGGTGGGAGTTCAGGAATGGCTTGATCAAGCTTCCAGGGAAAGAAGGAGGCCCGTCCTCTGACCTTGGGGCCAGTGTTTGTGTTATACCTGGGCCTTTGAAGATGGGGCCCAGGGATTTGAAGAAGGGGCCTGGTGAGCAGGACAGGCTCTCTGGGTTGTGTGGTTCCAGCCCTGCTTCTACCCCTATGGGAAGTGGGACCTTAAGCAACATAACCTTCAGGGCTCTCAGTTTGCTCATCTGTAAATTGGGGTAATGATTGTGCTCATCTTGCCCCTAGAGCATTCATGTACTTCCATGGGCTGAGGCCAGAGGCTCTCACTCAAGGAGGAAAAGCAAAGGTGCCCAGGAGGGGCGGGCTTCACAGGCATGGGGCCCATGTAGCCACGTGCTGGAGCGATGCCCTGCTGTCGTCCCCATCTTGGCACCTGTAAAGTTTTATCTTTGAATCTGTATTTGTAAGCGAAGTCCACGGACCCTTGTGTGTGAGCAGGGGAGACACGCGCAGTCTGGGTGCGTGCCCCCGTTCCCTACCGTCCCGTTCACAGTGCCGCGTGAGCACAGAATTCTGGGGACTCCTGGAAGCTCCGTGAGACCGAAGCGAGTACAAGTGACAGGTATTCCATCTACAGCGGAGTCAGAATGGCCTGGGGAACCCCAAGAGGCCACACCCCCCCCGTGAACCAGAGCCTGCTTCTAACACAGAAGGCAGGCAGTGCTGTTCCAGGAAACACCAGCAGCCAGAGGAACCCTGTCATATGCTTTCTTCTGCCACTTCCTCGTCCCAGCCAGTCCCTTCAGCTGAAAATAGCGCCGGAGAAGGAAAGGCGGAGAGAAGGCAGCCGTGAAGTCCTTCCTTAGCACCCGTGAGCCAGCGGGGGGGGGGGGGGGGGGGGATGTGCGCGTATCTAGAGAAACAGAACAGCTGAGTTAACATTGGGCAGCGTTTCCACGGCCTGGAAAGAACAAGATACATACGCACGCGTGAACAACGAGACGCGAACGGCGTCGTTTTGGCGACGCCGCCTGCGAGTTAAACGCTCTCGTGTTTTCACGAGACTTTGCACAGTGAGAAAATGGATGATAAAACTCACGCTCATACGCTTTTCTTCTTTACCCCGGACGACTCTGAATGGCAAATAACAAACACACAACAAGACCAGAGACCGCAGAAGGAAGGAAAACGGTACTGCCGTGCAGTGGTTTTAATGGAGCTTTCTGCAGCTTGTGAACGTTTTTGTGTTGCGGTGGTTCCCACCACTTAGGCGGCTGCCCTGCTCCCAGGCGACAGGGAGGGACCCGGCTCGTCCGTGCTTGTGAGGGCCCTGACCTGTCGATGTGAACAAAGCCACAGGACGAAGGACAAAAAGAGCCAGCATGGCCTTGTGCTGTACACGAATCACTTCCGCTTTCCCCCTCCCAGCAGCCCTAGAAAGTGGTTACTGCTATTATCCCCAAGTTCCAGATGAAGAGACTGAGGCTCAGGAGGTGGACTACTGGCCTGTGAAAGCTGGAACGTGGTCGCTCCGACCTTGGGGTGCAACCTTTCTGTCTCCAAACCCCATGCCTGCGCGGTGTCCTGGCGTCCCTTCTTGCAGGTGCACAAGCAAAAACCTTCCACGTAGGCTCTTTGCTTTGCACGGTTCGCTCCCTCTGTCCATCTCTGGATCTAAGAGTTCCTGTAGCCCTGTTTCCTCTCCTGTTTCCTCCCCTTCTCCGAGAAGCTCCCAAAGTTCAGAGAGAGACAGGATGGGGAGGAGAAACTGGAAAAAGGCAGCCGATTCTTCGCGTGGTATTTACCGCTCCCTGTTTCCCCGTTGAAGTCTGGCTTGGATCCTGTTTGCCTTGGCTCCGCAGATCAGAGCAGACACAGCCACGTCCCCAGGACCTGGAGCGTCACTGAAGTGTTAATTATATTTTTCTCTCTGCGTCTAAACTCCTGTTTGGGAGAGCCTGGGCGTTCTTAAAATAAATGGCGGGATAAAATTGAAAACGGCTAGCATCCCTGAATCAATTTTCACATCTTATGACTTTGAAGCATAATTCATTCCTCCTCACACGCGTCGTGGGGACGGGGACGGCTTCCTGCTTGCCGTGAAATTTCATGAGAAGCAGATCAGTTAGGAGTCTGCAGCGTCTTCGCGTCTCCCACCCCTCTGAGCCCTTAACTAAAAGCAAGAAATGCCCAGTCTCCCCGCCGCATTAGACTGTGCAGGCCCCGAGCATGCGGGGGGATGTATAATTTATTTTGTGAACTGAAGAGGCAACTGCGAAGAGCTCACCCTGTAATTGGGAGGATAATGGCTCCCATTACCCAAGCAGCGGCTGTCTGCTGCGTGGGGTGGGTGCAGGTGGTGAGCCCACACATGTTACGAGTGTGACACCCAGCAAGGCCGTGGTGGAGATGCACGCCTTCGCTGCTGGGTTACTCAGAATACGGCTTTCTCTAACTATGCATCTGTTTCAATCGAGGCATGACAGATAAACATCCAGGCGTGTGCATTTTTCACAAATCCATGCCTGTCTAACCCTCCCTGGGATCAAGCCCCGGAGTGCGTCAGCTGCCGTTAGCACCCCCTGACAAGGTAGGGACTACCCCGCTCCCATTGCTCTGGGTGAGTTTTTCCTTCTTCTTGAACTTTGTAGTGATGGGACCACCCAGTGTGTGACCTTCGTGATTCCCCTGCCTTCCATCCATGGTCTTGTGCACGGCAAGAGCCCGTTCTTTTTCTTTGCTGCGTAGTATTCCGTGACGCGACTACGCCACCGTTCATTCATTCATCCTTTTGTGGATGGGCATTTGCGTTGTTCCCGATTGTTTGGCTGTTCTGAACCCAGTGTGCTATTATGAGTATCAGAAGGATCTGTCTTCCTTGTAGTGAAAACTGGCTCTCCCCCTGTGGACTCTGCGTTACACACACTCGCACACACCCCTGAGTACTGACCAACCCATTCTCACCTGTTTCTCCTCAGTTTTGACAGAATCAGGAGCCACGGGAGCGCGCTCAGCCCCTGGCTGCGAGGCTCCGGTCTGATTCTTTCAGGGAGCGGATTCATCATTTCTAAACCACTGGCTTCTTACTCTGCGGCTTCTCTGAAGTCTGTGAGTTCCCGGGAGACTCCGCTCCCCTTCCGGGTTCCTGGCAGCACGCTGCCTTTATTCTGAGTTAACTACTAGACCTAATTAAACAGCAGCGTCTCCTCTGAGTGGCTCATTCCCTTCCCATCTGAATACAAATTAAACTCCTGTGCCGTTAACATTCAGGTCAGTTCATCACAATCAACCTCTTTGAAAACTCAAAGGCCAAAGTGATTTCAAAGTCAGTCTCCCACCCCGTCTGCTGGGACGGCCCCGCGCGAACACTTACAGCCTGCGGAGAGCGTTTGTTCACAGCCGAGGCAGCGGGCCAGTTGGCTTCAGAGGGTCCGCAGTGACCGGACCCAGGACGGGGGCCTAATTTGTCTGGTATCGCACCCATCCCTGTTCTGCGGAGATTCAGAGTCCTCTCTTCCGTGTACGGAGGCACTTCACTGGGCACGCGCTCACCCAGCACTGCGGGAGGGCCCTGGCGGGGCTGAGGTTCATAGGACACACCTGTGCGGGGGGCCAGGTGGAGACAATGAGCGCCCACCTGTGTGCGGGTCTGCAGCTGCCCACGGGGCGGGGGCTCAGGAAGGACGGGGGCTGTGCGAGGAACAACAGGGTCCTCGTGTAGGTAGAGGCTGTCCTGTTGTAGGACAGACGCTCGGCTGCGTCCCATCCTTCCTCTGCAGAATGTCCCCACTGGTCACAGAGTCCTTCCAGCAGTAAACTTCTCCACCGAAAGGTCCTGCTTGTCCCGCCTCGGGCCGTGGCGCGCTTTCCTCTCGAGTCGATGGTGCCCTAAAGGGAAGGTAGGAAGCCCAGGGCCCCAGAGAGCAGAGTCACTGGGCCCGGGACCTGATCATTCCCACGTGTGACAATTCCTGTCTCCTCTCAGAAGTGGCCATGCTCGTTAACCCTTAGGAAATAGGATCGACTGTCTGCCTCCTAGGCCAGGGGACAAAAATTACTACAGACGGGGGAGCCCAGGCCAGAGGCTGCGGGCTCTGACTGAGAAGGGTCAGGGCACAGTAAGGGGGCACCGAGGGTCCCCAGAGACCAGAGGCGTGTGTGCCAACTGTATGCACTTCCAGACATGCAAAGCCAGCCCAGGGGTCTGTTGTCTTATCATCACTTGGGGCACAGGGATGTCTACCACCAAACCTCGGTGGCTGGGACGGGCCTGGGGTGGAACATGCCAGGCAGGGGTCGGGTCCCCGCACTCACTTTACCTCCATGGCCTCAGTTTCCCCGTCTGTAAATGGAAGGGTGTAGCAACTGCGGTTGCGGGCTCCCAGCAGCCCTTGCTGCCTTCCCCCTCCGCTGTAGAGCCCCGACTTCGTGCAGGGACCCGGCCCAGCCCCCAGGACCTGAGCAGCCCACCCTCCTGGGCTTTCTGGGTGTGCTTGGATTGGGGGCTTTTGGCTAGAACAGGGGTATTTCAGTCACTGTTTTCTAACAACGCTAATACTTAGCATCTACTTGGTGCGTTTAGGGACCACGCACTGAAACCAAGACGTCTACGTGATTTATCCTGTGGAAAACGCCAGGGGCTTTCCAGAGATTTATTTGGTTCCCATTGTTCCCGTTTGATGGGTGAGGAAGTGGCAGGTCATAACCTTGAACTGGCTTTCTCAAGGTTACTCCCTAGGAAGTGACAGGCTGGGATTTAACTCCATTTTTTTTTTTTTGTTATAAAAATTGTCAATATACAAAAAAGTTGGAAGAATAATATTTACCTCCTACATTTAACGAAGGTGACCTGTGGGCCCCTGAGCTGTGTCTGTGTAAGAGTGTGTGTGAGTGCGTGTGCGTGTGCTGAACGATGTGAAGGGGAGTCGCAGACGCCAAGACAGCAGCCCTCCCTCAGACAAGGGTCACGTTCCTCTATGTCCACACCACCGTTTTCTCACCTAAGAAAATCAACCGTATGTCTTTAAAACCAACCCACAATCAAATGTCTCCATCACCCTCCTAGACATCTTTTTATTTCACTTTTGAACCAGATCCAACAACTTTCCCACGTTGCATTTCGTTCTTCCTTCTCTTGGGTCTTGAAATCTAGTGCATTCTCCCTCCACTATTCCTGCCCGTGACATTGACTTTTTGAAGTGAACCTCTAGCTACCCTGTAGACTGTATGCGATTCTGAAGTTTCCTGTTCTTCTCTCTCCTCTATTTCCTATAAAAACATGATGTCAGGTTGTTCCTCTCTTAGCCACGTCCCATGTGCTCACTGGGAGGTGGCAGCCGCTAACTTTGCCTCCGTGAAAACTTTTATTTTTCCCTTGAAGTTATTCTGTAGGGGAATAGTCTGGCCCCTTGCAAAGAATCTGTTCTCCCAACACCCTCTCAGCTTGTGGTTTTAGGGCCCATTAACAATTCTTTCCTGAATTCGTTATTTCACTGGCAGTTGCAAATGTGAATTTGCTAATGTTCTCTTTCCTCCCGCATTGATAAGCTGGTGTTCAGCTCCAGAGAAGAGCAGTCCCTCCTGAAAAGGCTGGGTCAATGGAACCAGGATCTCAACCACAGTCCAGCTTTCCCTCCTGGTGACGGGATGGCTGCCAGAGCACTGGGACTTCCTCTCACTCACAGACTGGTTTAAGAAATGGGAGATTCTCTATCTTTCTGGATCCAACAGAAGTCCCAGAGAAGTCTCTCATTGGCCTCCTGTGGGTGATGGGCACACCCCTAACCAATCACTGTGGCTGGAGAGCCCCAGTGTTCTGATTGGCCCGATCTGGGGCTGGCACCACCCTGAAACTCAGATGTGGGGTCAGTTGCATTCTCCAAGGGAAAATCGGTCGCTGTTTCCAGAGGACAGGGGTGGATGTTAGACAGATGAGATTACACTGACCATTGCCCTTGGGTCCGTGGACGGACTGGGCAATGAGGATGGGTGGGGGAGCACCCACAGCTCCAGACAGCATGAGGCAGAGAGCAGAATCACCCCCACACCCTGATGCTAGGGGTGAAGACCACGGACCCACACTGAATTCTCAGCTTAAAGTGTGATTTATATTTAGTACCAGGAAAGCTGTCGAGCTCTTAAATATGCGTGGGGCTGGAAGAGCCAGAAGGGAGAGAAAGTGCAGATTCTGCATGTGCCAGCAGGAATTAATTAGAAATAAACCCCATACGAGAAGCTGTCGGAATTCTGTTCTGCTTTTGATCTGGCTGCCAACCCATGACTTTGGGAATTCTCTGCCAAGCAGCCAGCGCCCGGGCCTCTCGCACGAGCCTCCGGCACACATGCCCTGAGAAGGGGTAGGCAGGGGGCCCCTTCCTCTGCCCGCCTCATTGTCCCCTCTCGACTGTGGGTCTACTCCCTTCCATGGGGGCATGTTCATGGAGGCACCACAACTGTGCCTCCCCTCGGGAGGTGGGGTTGTTTACGAAGGAGCCAGGGGTTGGGGACAGACAGGGCCCCGGGTGCTGCTGTGCAGTGCTCCGGTGGCCCAGGGTGATGACCCTCTGCTAGGACCTGTGTCAGGGGCCCTGGACACTCACTGTCCCTTTGTACTGACCATCACTGACAACCAGCTTCACCAACCAGATGCCAGATCTGGTCTCTGCTAGGTCTGACAGTGCGTTGCCCTGGGCTGGGCACACAGTAGGCTCTTTCTGAATGCCAGTTGACATCAGAGACTCTGAGCTGGAAGCGGCATGGAGCCAGATGGAATTTTAAACATGTAAACACCCATAGTGTCATGGCTCTGCCCAAGATGCTTCAGGACTCCTCATGTGCCCCTGGGTAAAGCCCACGACCTGCCTCTCCTGCCGGCCTCCTGCGTGTGGGCTGTATGCTGACCCTCCCCCAATGGCCAACGTTCTGCCCACCTCACAGCTGGGGCCCCGAGCCTCCCTCATTTGGAACTCTCCAGCCTCAGCTCTTTCCTGATTGGGCGCTTCCAGGGATGGAGTTCCCATGTCATTTGCCACCTCCTCCAGGAGGCCCTCCATGCTGCCAGCCTCCAAAGTACCCTTCTTCTTTGTGTTTTAAAGCCTTTATGTGATGTGACAGCATCCTGTATAGTCACTTATTTGCCTGATGGTGGTCAGCTCCCTGACTGGGTTTAGGTGATGTGAGAGAGGGGTTTGCCCCTGGCCGATCACCCTGGTTCTACAATAGAGTGCTTGTGTGGGCTGCATGTTTGTGTCCCCCAAGGTCATATGTTGATGCCCTCACACCGATATGATTGTATCAGGAGGTGAGCCTTTGGGAGGTGAGACTTTGCGGGGTGATCAGGCTTAGATCCTTGCGCATCCATGGCAGAGCCCCCATGGTTGATGGGATTACGAGGGGGGACCCCCCAAAAGTCTGGAATTTATTTATTAAAATTTGTGTATTTACTCTTACACGTTTAGACTCCAGTCACCTTCCAAGCGCTCCCCATTGGATGCGACACACCTGTCAAGACTTTTTTTCTACTGCTCCAAACGGTTTTTGAACTCATCGATTCTGATGCCTTTTAGTGCTTCTGCCATTCATTGGTTCACCTCTTCCACATCGGCAAAACGTTTCCCTTTGAGGACTTATTTCGTCTGGGGAAACAGAAAAGAAGTCACTCAGGATGAGATTGGGTGACTAGGGAGGGTGGGGCACGGGGACGATGCTATTTTCAGTTAAAATCTGCTGGACACTCAGCACGGTGTGGGCAGGTGCACCCGGAAACCACTCGTCATGAAATGGGCACATGCATTGAAAAAGTCTTCAAATAAAACTCGCTGAAGCTGAACGCAACTTCTCACAACAACACCAGCTGGGGCACTGATACACATGGGTTCCCCGATCACTCCCCTAGCGGGGCAAGCCTGTCCTACAAGGGCCTGCCCTTCCAAAGATAACTCTAGTTTTTTTGTGGGTTCCCCCCCTCATAGTGTCCTTGTAAGAAGAGGAAGAGATACCAGTGCTCTCTGCCATGTGAGGACACGGGGAGAAGGCTGCTGTCTGTAAGCCAGGAAGCAGGATCTCTCCAGACATCGAATCTATGGGCACCTTGACCTTGGCCTTCCAGACTCCAGAACTGTGAGGAATAAATGTTGCTTGCTCAAGCCGCCAGGCTAGGGTATTTTGTTACGGTATTTTTTTAATGTAATACTTTTTGAATAAAAGTAGTTTGATAGAGGCATTCAAAGGTCATCGAGTTTATATTACTTTTTAAATGTCTGTATGTGTGTGTCTGTGTGTGTGTGTGTGTGTGTGTATTTACTGAGGTATTTGTAGATTCAAATAAGAAATAACAGACACGCTCTGTGTGTTTTGCCTGGTGACTTGAACCCACAGCATCTCCTCTTACGGCCTCGTCTCTTCCTCCCAATCTGACTTCTGGGGTCCCTCTGGGGTCTCTCTGGGACAGCTGGTGGCTGTCCTCCCCAACAACCTCCACCAGCAGGTTCACAGCTGCCCTCCCCCGGGACCAGCCCACCCTCCCCCTTCAGCACAGCGCGGGGCGATTTAATTAGACCCAGCCCTCGGGCCCACCCTTGCTGGAGTTTCAAGAAACCTGCTCAAGATTCTGACTTCATCCATTTTTAATTTTTTTCCCTGTGAAGACTGGAATTCAGGGATATTTATCTCTCTGGGTGTGTGAAAGCTTAAATAAAATAAGCTTTATCTGTTGGGAGCTGTCAACTGATAAAAAAGAAAAGAATTAAGCATATTCTTGTTTAATGAACTCTCCAGACAGAGGCAGACTTCCGTCTCTGGGCCCAGCCCCCCTGCAGAGGCAGCCCGGTGCCCGGGCTGAGAACGGCCCTGGATGTCTCTCTCTGAGCACCCTAAACCTGTCTAGACATCCTGTAAACAGAGGAATTGCTGGGGTGGCAGCTGCGTGGAGGAGGGAGATGTTCGTCGCTTTGGGGGCAGCTGAGTGAAGAGTCCCAGGCACGCAGCGTCTTCAGGACAAAGCAGCCTCGCTCCTTTCCTGGAACTGTTTCCTGGGCCGGGGGCTCCTCTGGCAGAGCCCCTTTTGCTGCAGAGAACCACGTCTCTCTTTCCAGGGTGGCCTCCTGAGGGTGCCAGGCCACGGGGACGGGCAGCAAGGGGGCTCTGCTGCTCGGTGGGGACTTCCTGGGCGATGCCCCTTCCCTGAGCTGCAGCCCCTCTAAGAGGACCCACTCTGCCCCCGCCCCGGGAAACCCGTCAGCTCGACTCCCAACACCCACGCAGGTGACACCACACCCGCCTGCTGCCACCTGGACCACAGCCCTTCCCCACTCCCCTCGCCCCCCGCCTCTGCTCACCCCGCTATGTCAAGCCTCTCTGCAAAACCTGGCAGCGTTTGCATTTTATGTTTCCGTCTACAATCCAGTTTGAGTTAATTTTTGTGAAATGTGTCAGGTCTGTGTTCGGGTGCATGTTTTGGCAAATGATAAAGAAGATGATGATGACGATGATGATGTGATGGTAAGGAAGGTGATAATGATGGTGACAGTGATGATGATCGTATGATAGTGCTGCTGCCGCTGCCGCTGATGACAGTGATGACAACGATGGTGATGGTGACAGTGATGATGTCTCTGAGGAGACTGCTGCTGCTGCTGCTGACATGACGAGGATGACCACACTGATGGCAGCAGCGGGAGCAGGTGCCACCAGGGCTGCCCCTACTCCCTGGTGCCCCCTGGGGTCAGTTGCTGAGGCTTCCTGCTCTCCTCTGCCTCAGGGCTTCTCCGAGCCCAGGGGGGTTACACTGGACTGACCACTGCGAGACAGGGGTCAGGGCAAGTGGGGCGGCGGTGCTGCGGGGAGGGGCGGGATGTGTGGCCTCGGTCACAAAGCAGAGCAGAGCCCAGCTAGGACGCGAGGCTCCTCTTCTTCTCAGAAGCCAGCGGTGCGTCTGGGACAGAGGGGCAGACACGTGCGATCAGGAGTGTGCAACTGGCCACTGTCTCCTTCGTCCGCCCTTCACGCCCAGTGCGTGTGTGAGCATGTGTGCGCGCGCATCTCTGTGCACATGTGTCTCTGTGTACATGCGTGTGCACATGTGTCTGAGTGTGTGTTCCTACCCTACAGGTGCGGCCCCCAAGTGTGCACCACAGCCCTCACTGTTGTGGGGTTTGTTACCGGAGACAAACAAGTCTCCAGGTGGGGACAATGCGTGAGTGGGTGATGTGATGAGGGAGGTTGAGGACACTGGGGGCTGGGACAAGGGGCTCTGCTCCCTGCTTGAACACTCAGGAGGGGTACCAGGTCCCACACGGCGCAGTGGGGGCGAGTGGGATGCCCCCAGCGCTCCTGGGAGGACCAGTGGGGGCAGAGGGCAGGCGAGGGCTCCCTCGTCTCCACTCGGCTGTGCTCTGACTTTGACCACATTCTTCCCTCCCTTGGCCTCAGTGTCCCCAATAGTAAAGTGCAAGTAGGGCCAGTGGTGCCTCCTGACACCCATTCCCTGGTGGGATGGGGCCACTCCTGGCGTGGGAACAGCCTTCTGCCTGGGCAGCTGCACTGAGCATCTTTTGGGGTGGCCTTGTAAACACCAGGTTGACCCCAGGAGGGGCAGGCAGACCAGCATCTGGGCTGGTCCCCCCAGACCCTCTGCGACAGGCTCACAGCAGGGGCTCCTTGATGCTCTGTCAGGGCGCTGACGGGCCCGTCCAGAATCCTGGCCCAGTGAGCCGGTGGAGCACATGCGTCCTCAGGGCACAGCTGTGGGGGATGCTAGCGTGCTTGAATTTAGGAACGAGGTTGAGGGGGCAGCATGGAGATGTCGCCTCTGTCTGCTGCTGGGCCAGCCAGCCTCTTGCTCCATGTGGAGACACAACATGCAATGCGGATGTGGCCCTGGGGGTGCCGGGGTCCCCTAGCTGGGGTCTGGAAAAGCTGGGAGCACGGGAGCTGCCTGCGGCTGGCCAAGGACCTTGTTTGAAACTGCCGATGCCATGGGCCAGGGAGGGAATGTCCACCGGTGGGAGGCAGGCTGGCCACCCTTCCTCCCCCGACGTGTGCCCATCGGGGTGGGGTCGGTCACCTGGTGAATTTAGAGTGAGTCAGGGCCCAGCAAGGGCAGGCAGAGACGCCAGACTGTGCTTAGCTCACCCCTGCCCACGTTGACCAGGGCGCCACTGAATTGTTTATAACATAACGTCCCTGTTGTGGGGAATGAGTGACCAGCCCACGTCTCCTCATAGGCAGATCCCCAGCTGGAAGGTGGCCTCTGGGGGCAGAATCCCAGCACAGGAAGTGTCTTCCTTGTTGATGTGAATGTATCCAGCCTTGGCCGGAGGACATCCAATAGCACTGCATTCAGTATGTACTCGCCAGAGAGTCTGCAAGGTTTTCATGCTTAATCATTTCAACCACAGGACCTTGGCATGTGACAAGGCCACATCCTCCCATCCCAGGCCCTTGTCTTTATGGAATTGACCCCAACTGTACTTTTATGTTTATGCATTTGACCAGGTGGTTCACAGCTGCCTCCTCCCCAGACTGCGCCGCCCACGGGGGTGAGATCACGTTGGTCTTGTCCAGTACGGCATGTGGAGACACAAAATGCAACGTGGACGTGGCCCTGGGGGGGCTAGGGCCCCTGAGCTGGTGTCAAAAGGCTTACCCTCTCTGTGCTTCTGTTTCCCCATCCGTGAAATAAAACTGATAATAGGCTCTGCCTCATAGGATTGTAATGCAGACTAAAGCAGTAGAGGCAGGTGACATGCTTATATGCAGAAGAAATGATGTTTGTTAACTATTCCTTTTGGTATTGTTATCAAAGTGCAGCCATGACCTGACCTGTGAAGTCAGGAGCCCTTGGTTGCTGGTAGCAAACACCAAAAATTGTAGTGGCTTCAGTTCCAAATGCATTTTTCTCCTCGGCTTGACCCAGGTAATTGTGTTTTTTGGTTCTGTTTTGTTTTGTTTTGTTCTTGTTCCTCTGTCTTTAGCCTGTGGCTTCTGGTCTCACTTGCCTCCTGGCCCCAAACGGCTGCTAGAGCTCCAGATGGCACCTCTGCATCCCAGGCAGGAAGAAGGTGCGTGGGAGCGTAACAGTGGCCCCCAGCCCCCCCTGTTCCTGCGCGTGTGACGGCGCCCTGCTGCGGAGGCGGGGTCGCTCTCGGCCCGTGCGGGGCAGGCTGGATGCGCCGCAAGCCCAGTCTCTGTGCCTCCCGCGTGGGGTGACCCTGACAGGCGCGCTCTGCGGTGCCCGCAGCTCTAGCTGGGGCATCGGCGTGCTCTGTGCTGCCTTCCCCTCTTTCTCAGACTCATCTTCCCGCTGCAGGGCCTTGAGAAAGTCCATTTGCTCCTGAGTCCTTCACTTGGAGTTGCTTGTGAAGAAACCCACTCCAGGACAGGGGCGGGATAAGAACGGGTGCCCCCAGCTCTGAAGGAGCCCCTCCTCCCCCACTTCAAGGTTCATCTCAGTGCCCGGGCTGCCAGGACAGCTGGGCGATGCCATCGTTCGCCAGGACCTCTTGCTCAGGAAGGGGACAGAGAGCATGGCTCCGGGAAGGCGGCCAGCACGCTCTGCCGCTGTGGAAGGAGGGATAACCGTGGAGAGCTTCTGCCTTCATCTGGGACCAGGTGTGACCAGGAAGTGCGGGGTCCCTGGGCCCCCTGCAGCTTCCTGAGAAGTTTATTCATGTGTTCCGTTCCACTGATATGGACTGAGCCCCCCTGAGTGCTCAGCTCTGGGATGCCACCGAGAACAAGATGTGCTTCTCAGCCTCAGGCGTCTTTCAGGAGCCGTAAGGGGGCAGCTCTGGCTGGAGGCAGAGAGGGGTCCAATGGAGGGAGATGAGGCTGGCAGGGGCCTGGGCCCGCGGTGGCCGGTCCCTGAGCTTCCCCTGGGCGTGACGTGGTGCCTCTGGCGGGGGAGCCTGGGTTATCCCGCAGCAATGGCAAAGAGCTCAGTTCTCAGGGGCTCAGAGCCACGTGTCCGTCTGGGTTGGGAGGAGGTTGGCGGGAGCTGCTGTCCTGGACGTGGTAGTCACTGTGCCCGAGCAAAGGAGCTGAAGGGTCGCCCGCCCAGCGCCGATTAATGTGCCGCTTGGAAGTGGCCTCAGGTCGCTGCTGCTCACAGCTCACGGTCCAGAGTGGTCACATGGCCCGACCTGGCGCGGGCGGCCCCAAGTAGAGTCTGCCAAAAACACCTGGAGAACTGCCACGGCCGGCGAGGCTCAGCTGGCTGACCATCGTCCTGCAAAACAAAAGGTCGCCGGCTCGGTCACCGGCTCGGTCACCGGCTCGGTCCCCGGTCAGGGCACATGCCTGGGTGGCGGGCCAGGTCCCCAGCTGGAGGAGTGCAAGGAGCAACCGATCGATGTTTCTCTCCCTCTCTTTCTCCCTCCCCTCCCCTCTCTCTAAAAATAAATAAATAAAATATTTTAAAAAATATTTGGAGAACAGCACGGTGGCCACCCTGCACCGAAGATCAGTTTGGTGCATTTCCTTCCCAGCGTCTTTCTGTGAGTTTGCCTACACGCATGTGTCCCCTTAGAAAATATACAATGTATCTGTTATAAAGATCATTCCGCAACACTGTCTCTTTCTCCCTGAAGATGTATCTTGGAGAGCTTTCCGTGCCAGGAGGGCTCACTTCGTCTTCCGTTTTTAAAGGCTGCAGCGGCTGTCTCGGTTTGGATACCCCAAAGTTGAGTTTGCCAGGTACAAAAAGTTACCTGTAAAACATTTAAGCCATAGAGAAATGTCCACGGAGCACATATCGTTTCTCATTTCACACCCCATTCCAGAGGCAACACTGAGAAAACTGTGTCCTTCCAGACTTTCCTCTCTGTTTATATAATAGATATTCATAAATATATAGAGATTTTGTATTGCATAAGTGTTATCCCTCTTATTTTTGTCCTGAGGCTTGCTTTGCTGTCTTCCTACCCTCTCCCCAAATGTTTTCCATGTCTTATCAACTCATTTATGCGAAATTAAAAAAAATTTTTCACTGGCTGCTTGGGTTATCTTTTCCCTGGTTTTTCTGCCTTCCTGCACATCTGCGGGTGGAGGAGGGGAAAGCAGGGGAAGTTGATTCTAGGGCTGTTCTTCTCTCTTCCCTCCCCCAAGTTCGCGGGGTGAGGGGACCAGCGTGCAGACGCGTCCCTGGGGTGGGGGCAGGAAGGGAAGGCAGGCAGGCGGCAGAGTCCCCCCTGGGGCGCGGGAGGCAGGCGGCTGGCTGGGGGAGGGGCTGTGAGGCAGAGGAGAGCCGCTCCAAATTCCGGTGGGGAGACGCGGATCTCCTGTGGCAGAATTCAGCAAAAAGCTATTAAGGATACATTTCTTTATTGTTCTGTCCTGGAGGCAACTTGAGAAAATATTGTCATCTCAGCATAAATGAGTTCCTCTGTCTTATTTTATTTTTAAGTGATGCTTTCAGCACTGGTTCTGACTCTGAAGCCATGGGGCGCTCCCTGCTGTCACCGCTGAGGTGTGAGATGGTCTGCAGGTAGGGGAGGGGACACGCGGCTAGCTGGGCTGGCGTGCCCTCTCCTCCCTGACCCCTCCTACAACCAAGAGCCAGAGGAGGGAACTGGAGCAGTCGTCTGTCCAACTCTGCCCCAGGAAACCTCAAATAAACCAAATGGCAGAACACAGACCAGAAACCACGTGCGCCGGCTTCACGCAAACACCCAGCTTTATTTACTAACTGACAAACTCCTGCGTGGGGCTTCTCACACGCCCGACACTGTCCTTAGTACTGTGGACACAGTGACGTCCTTACTTTTTACAACCATGTGATGTGGGGGCTTGACTTGCCGGCCTGTAGCAGAGATGGTGGGTGGGCGACCTCAGAGCGGGTTCGTGGGCTGGGTGCCAGGCTCAGCTTCTGTCACCCCAGGTCCCCCATGGCTACCTGTGTGCCGCCACATCTTTGCGGCCACCCTGCCCCACCCTGCATGTCCCGAATTGGTCCCAGTGTGGTGGCCCCTGGTGGAGGAGTGGCCGTCGTGCCGCTGCGGAGGCAGAAGATCTGGTCCTCAACTCTCTGCTTCCGAAAACCCAGCACCACAGTGGTGGTCGCGTCCTGGTGTGGCGGGAATATGTTTTGTTCCTCCCGTGAGAACGCCCGCGGGGTCGCCAGGGCCTGAGACCGATTCTCTACCAGCACAGATGCTGCCCCCTCCTGCCTGTCTGCTCCGGGACCCACCAGGACAGGAAGCAGGAGGAGAGACCCACGTAGACATGGCTGCCCCGCAGCTGCGACCAGCAACGCGGGCACTTTTATTTCAGGGCGAGGGGCCTCTCTGCTGGGCATTGCATGGCGGCCGACTGAGTGGCTCCTGACTTTGGTTCCGCTGTTCAATGGCCGAAGAATTCCAGAAATGAGAAGGCCTTCCCAAGCCTGCAGCCTCCTGGCTCCATGTTCTGAGCCAACGAGGCAGGTTCCCTCTTGTTCCCCACTTCTGAGGGCTCCTCAGGCTCAGAGATGCTGTCTGTCCTGAAACCCGTATCCCTCCAGGAGGGAGATCAATGCAGACACAGCGCAAACCAAGCTTCGGCAGGGCTCCTGGGTCCGCAGGGGTCATTCACGTTCCCAAGTACAGCTCTCTGGGGTCGATCAAGCCCGAACACAAAAGGCCAAATCCAGGAGGCTCCTGGCGCAGACGCCTTGTTTCTGGAACAGCCTGTGGGTGCCCAGGGACGGAGTGATTTTAATTCACGGGGCTCGTCCTGATTACCAAGGCCGGGGCTCTCTCGGGCGCTCGTGAGCTTGGTGGCTTGGGTTGGCTGCCACAGGAAACGCAATTCAAGCTGACTTTGATGATCAAGGACACTTATTGGGACTCGCTGTCACCGGACGGTCGCAAGCTGAAGTGGATTTGGCAGCTCCAGCAAGATGGCCAGACCTCGCCCCCTGCGCCCCCTGAATGGGCTTCCTCCTCAGACCACCCCTCCTCTTGGCTCCAGGACGACCGGCACCGCATCAGGTGGCTCTTTGCTTCAGGTTTGACAACAGGAAGAGAGAGAAGGGGGCTCTCATCGAAGGCTGCCCATGCCAGGACCCGACCTCAGATGTCCCGCCTCCAGGACGGCGAGAAAGGGGCGTGTGTGGTTTCAGCCACCCGACTAGTAACGCATCCGGGTCTGTGTCTCCCTCTCCTCTTCCTCTGAGGACATCCGTCATGCAGCCCTTCTCTAGTACGCCCTCATCGTAATCTGACACTCCAGCTCCAAACAAGGCCATGTTTTGAGGTGAATAGAAATTCTTTTTGGGGGGGTGGGGTACTAGTCAACCAGTACAGTAGCTATCTTGCTTATTTCTTTTTCTAGCCTTATAGAGACCCGGTGAGGTCAGCCCATTTCTCAGATGAGGAAACGGAGGCTCAGAGGTCTCGGGGCCCACACAGCTGCTGAGCGGCACACGCCGGGCTTGTACTCAGACCCTCAGACACCCGGACACGAGGGAGAAGCCAGGGGGTGTGCGGCCCGAAGCCCCATGCCTCTCCGGGTCTGCAACTGACATCATCGGCCCAAAAAGAGGAACCCTACAGAGGAAAACAGACGGAAAACTCAAACCAGCTCTGTTTACAACCAAAGGGTCTCTCCTGGGAGTCGAGTATGAAATTTTAATATTTTAGGCAGGCAGGCAGGACTTCTTGTCTAGACACGGAGAAATATTCAGACGCAGACCTATTTCCAACACTCCAGCTAACATCGCGCCGTTCCTGCGCTCCCCCCTTAGATCCGAGGTGTTACGCGCTTCGTCTTTGAGAATAGACATCACAGAGACCCCGTGGCTGTGGGGGCCTAGGCAGTGGCCTTTTGTCGTGTAGGGGGGGGACCCCAGAGATGCTGGCTGGCATCCTGTCTTCTCTCAGGCAATTGAGCTGCTTATGAATCAATAAACCTGGGTTGATTGGGACGAGGGCTTTATCATACTTGAGGCTGGCACTGCTGTCAGAGTGACAGTAACTCTGCAAGTGGGATTATTCAACCTGTAATTAGCTTTCAGAAACACGGAGTGGGAGTGGGGGGGCGGGAGGGATGGGGTCGGGGTTGCCCCATTTCTCTCCCATTTGCCACCTGGGGAGGTCAGCAGGGCAGGGTCCTGCGGCCGCTCCGGTGGGGGTGGGGCGTGGAAGCAGGGGCCAGAGCCCTGGCCTCCTCTCAGAGGCGTCCTGCAGCCTGTCCCTTCCTTCTCATGGGTCCCAGATTCTTCCTTTATAGAGCAGGCCCAGGGCCCAGGGGCTTGCCACGTCGGTAGAATGGGTCTCTTGGATCTTAATAGTTTGCAGAGGATCCAGAGTGGGGGTCAGCAGAGTGAGGCTGGGAGGCAGCCGTGGCCAGTTAAGGGTTGCCCACCGTGGGGTCGGCACCAAACAATTATCTTCCTGTAGACGCGGAAACTGAGCCAGGGCAGGACGGCAGACCCTACCTGCCGGGCTCTCCTCTCTCCCCACTGACTTTGCAGTCACCACACATTCCCAGCACCGACTGTCAGGGCTTAGCACCATAAAGCCACCAGGGCTTTGGGGGCCGAGCAGCTCAGGGGGCAGGAGGGCCACCACCCTGCCAGAGTGCTGTGACAGGAGGCAGACGCGCTGGCCATTGCTGGCCTTGAAGATGGAGGAGGGATATGCCAAGACAAGGCATGTGGGGGGAGGGAGCCCTAGAAACTGGAAGAGGCCAAGAAATGGATTCTCCCCTAGAGCTTCTAGGAGGAATGGACACCTGAATTGTAGCCTGGCGACACCCATTTTGGGCTTCTGACCTTCCAAACTCTAAGAGAGTAAACTGTGTCATTTTTAGCCACTAAGGGTGTGGTAACTTGTCGTGGCAGCCACAGGAAACCGACACGGCTACTTGTCCAAGGTCGCACACCTGGCAAGTGGCGGGGCTGGATGTAAACCGGCCCTCTGTGGTCGGTTTGTGGGTGGATATAGGAAGAAGGTGGAAAATCTGAAACAACCCTGGGAGCTCTGGTGGGACAAACAGGAAAGGAGGCCAGGGGGATGGGCATTAGTCTGCAGGTGCTGGGCTTGACTGGCCACCGCTGGGTAAACGTCGGTCTGAACGACAGAAGTGGGTGGCAGGAGAGACAAGATGGCACACTGCTTAAGCCCCTGGATACCGCCGTGCCTGAAGCCGACCACCTTCACATTCCAGGAAACAACAAACACCCCTTTTGGCTCAAGGGGCGGACTTGAACTTGGCCTTAGTTTCCTCTGCAAATGTCCCCTTTCAGGCTTTCAAAGACAGAGTAAAAAGTCAGGTGCCAAGGAGGCTTAGGATCAACTCTGGTACAGTGGGACATTCTTGTTCTTTGTGTCCCGCTTTTTACATGGAGGCGCAGAGAGGGGAGGCGACTTCCCCGAGTCACACAGCGGCTAAGAGACAGCTGAGACTAACATCTAGGTCTCCTCCCCCACCCTTCCCCTTTGCCCTCTGGAGTTCCACAGAAAGGGCCCCGAGTGCATTGTGTCTGGACAGTTCTCCTGCTGACAGGACCCAGGAAAGAGCCACGCCTGTCTAGCCCCGACGCTGCCACACTTGTAATATGGGTCTCATTTGCTTGTGGCCGAGGCTTGAGGAGTCAGCATTCCGGCTGAGCCTCTGCCCAGCCCCAGGGCTCGTCTGGAAGTCATTTGTGAGGTCTGCCCATCTGGTTAGCTGTGGTTTATGCAGCTAACATGTCCCAGACTGGGCTTTCTTCCTGGTCCCCAGACTCTGCCCCCCTCACAGCCCTGCGAAGAGAGGACTATGCCAAAGGCAGGGTGTTCTGGTTTCCCTGATGGCCACCTGCCATGCTTCAAGGGGACAGATAGCTCCATTAATGTCCAGCCCGCCGTCAAGAACTCTGGACCCCAGGACGGTGCTGTCAAGCGTCAGTCATATCAGATGCAGGGACCCGCTCTTGTCCTTTGCTTCCCCCCTTTTCTTACGTGTCTTCCTGCTTTAACATTTTCTACTCCCTCAGTGTTCCTGGCAGAGGACCGTCCCCCTCGTAATGCAAGCTGGTCTGAGCAGACACCCGGTCTCTGATCCTGAGCCAGAAATTTATTGAGCACTTGCTAAGCACCAGGAAGTTGCAGACCATGTTCGTTCAAAGACAACCCTATAAGGTTGGTACAAATAGTGCCCCGTTTCGGACACTAGGGAATGCACCAGAGACATGGAGTGACCACCTCAGCACAGCACAGCGACAGTGGGGACAAAGGCAGCCCAAATCTTTTGTCTATTTCACTGCTGGGCTAACCAAGGCCCAGGACCGTGAACTGACTTGCTCAAAAGCACACAGCGCGTGAGTGGCCGGGGATGGGATCAGCCTCCCTGTTTCCTGACTCCCAGTTTTCTCTCTCCCCCAGGGGATCCGCAGGCCCCATGGGCACAGACTACGTGTAGCAAGTGGGTGACCTGCACCATGGGCCACCATGGGTCCCTTCTGAAACCTGCCTCAGCCGAGGTCATCAAGACCCTTCCTGGTCACGGGAGCCCATGGATGGCAGCGACCCCTTCCCCTGGGCACCCCACCTTGCCCCAGCACAACCCCCAGGAACTGCAGTGGCCCCTGGGGGAGGCTCTGGAGTAGCTCAGCCTGAGGCATTGCTTGACGCTCTAAAAAAGGGTTCTGTGGCAGGTGTATTCACTGCCTCCCAGAGGAGTCTGGGAGGGGCTGGGAGATCCGGTCAGAGCTGCCCTTCTCCGAGGGAAACATAACCAGTCGGCGGTGCTCTCTGCCACCCCATACCCACTGGCCACTGGGGGAGGGGGAGGGGACGGGAACTCAGGGGTGTGTGTGTTGGCTGGGTGCCGCGGGGAGTGCTTCAGGCCCGCGTTGCAGACAGGTGAGATGGGAGCTCTCACTGTGTCCAGTTAGCAGACGAGGAGCCCGAACTCCGAGGAGGTGGAACCAGCCCCAGGAAGCGGCTGCTGACCGGGCTGGGGTCTGAGGGGGCTTGTGGGCTGAGCAGGCTGGCCCTTGTTAAAAATATGGAGTCCAGGGGAGGGGGCGCGCCAGCCCCTCTGCTCTCCCCTGTACCCCATGGCTCCACGGTTCCTATTTCCAGCCAAACAGTTTGGAGACCCGCGGAGGCATCAGCTTCCCTGACTGCATTCGGGATTTCTGCCAGCTCTCCTCGCCCAGGCCCGGGGTGGGGGGCTGCTCTCACGCTCAAGGTTGTGGGTCTGGACAGAGAGGGGCTGCAGGCTTTTCCGGGTGTCTGGAAAACGGTGTTCACCAGGAAGGGATGGAAAGCCAGCGCTGTCGGGCAGCGTGGCCAGATCCGCTCACAACTGGTGTAGTCGGGGTCTTGTGCCCGCGAGGGCTGCGTGCCCTGGCATCAGGCCTGGAGTGAGTCCCTGTACGTGGGCTGGGGACCGCCACTCACAGAAGCCATGTCTGGAGGCGACCAGGACCTCCTGGGGGTTCCTCTCTGCTAAGCCCAAGTGTGACCGGGACCCAGAGCCACCTGCTCAGACGCTTGTCCCGGTAGGAGGCCAGGGCGGGCACATGGAGGACGCGTTTGTTCATCCATTAGCACTTCCTGATACTTGCTTCATGCTGGAGCCTGTTCTTGGCACCGGCAAGAGCCATCGGCGGGACTGATGGGGGTCTTTGCTCCTAAAGCTTGTGTCCCACCACGATGGTCACAAACCGCATGGAGAAACAAAACCACAGCAGCTGGGAGCGACAAAGGATGGGGGATAGGGTGACAGGTGGAAGGAGGGGGTCTGAGAAGAACACTATGAGTAGGTGGCCTTTGTGGGGAGACCTGAGTGGGGACAGAAGATCATGGGGAAGGGTGAGAGGACAGATGGCCTCGCGCGCCAGCTCTGCCCTTGCAGGGGCCCATGTCACACGTCAGGAAACTGAGGCACAGGGAACCTAAGTGACATGCCAACACCATCGAGCTGAGAAGCAGGACAGGCGAGACTTGAACCCAAACGCTCCACCTCCTTGGCCCATACACATGACCACTTGGCTGCACTGCCCCTTGAAGATCCTGATCCTCACCATAGCTCATGGCTCTGAACTGAGGTCCTGCCTACATCTCCAGGGTGGCGGCACTGGGCCTTCCAGCCTGACTGGTGGAAAGCCCTCCCCCACCTCCCCACCCTACCCTGCCACATGTCCTCCGCTGTTTCTGGGTCCTCTCTATGGGGACCTTGAGCAGGCTCACAGGGACTGCCGCTCCCCACACTGCACGGCAAAAGGCTAGATGTTCCTGTCCAGTCTGTGCAAGTCCCAGAGTGGTCCCTGTGGTGGTCCCAGCACACTTGGTCCCCCGAGGTTGGCCGGGACCAGGCCTCACTAGGTTCTGATTCACAACGGTGTCAATTTTTTTAAAAAATTGATTTTAGAAAGAGAGGAAGCGGGAAAGAGAGAAACATCAACGTGAGAGAGAAACATCAATTGATTGCCTCCCATAAGCACCCTGACAGGGGATCGAACCTGCAACCCTTCGGCGCACAGACTGACACTCCAACCAATGAAGCCACCCAGCCAGGGCAGATCACTGTGACGCTTTCTAAACATTGCCAGTGTCTGTGCTTCTTTCCTCAGGGACAAGTGACAGAAAGTCCAAACCACGAGAAGCACTAAGCACCACAGAGCGTCCACCCACTGGCCCTCCCACGTCTGACCACCCCAGTCCCCTCCCCCGGCCCGGGGAGCCACAGGCATGTCTCACAGACGTCATCACGGGGACCGGAGTGCCCGGGCTGCGGCTCTGTCCCCAGGTGCCTCCGAAGCCGCATTCCCTGGCCGCCGGGGTGGTTTGAGAGCTGGGCCTCTGCGGAGAGGCAGGGGCGAGGCCTTGCTGCTGGGCTGGCTCTGCGCTGGCCTTGCTGAGGCTCGGAGCGCAGACTCGGATGCCGTGCGCCCCGGCGACGCGTCTCCCACGATCCCATCTGCTTCCGGCCTTTAAGCCACTGCCCACCGCCCAGCCACCGCTGCTCCCCAGACCGCCGTCTCTGGAACAGCCCAAAGCCGCCCCTGTGTGGCCCAAGCCCATGCTGTGGAGCGGGAGTGGGGGTGGGTGTTGGGGGGTGGCTCAGACCACCTGCCCCCGCCCAGCCAGCCCCAATCCTCCTCCTCTGAGCCAGGTGGCCGGCAGCAGCCTTGGCACCGGGAAGAAGAGGCTGCAGGGAAGGCTCATGGCAGCCCCATGCAGCAGAAAAATGAAAAAAACCAAGTGCATCACATCCAACTCCAGGCAGGAGAAGCACGGACTTGGTTCCTCCCTCTCCTGCCTTTTCTCCCTTTCAAAAGCAATCAGTGAACTTCGTCCGCTCTCAGTCCCCAGCACTGGTTAGATCGTTTATCAGGTTGGGGGTTGTATGTGACATCGACCCCAGTCCCGCTTTGTTTTCTGCCAGGCACGCGCGGCCCGCCCCACCACCCAAGTTGGGGTGTCTCGCACTGGGGGTCTCCTCCCTTGGCCCAGCGTCACCTCTGTTTCAGGGTCTGTGAAAGGAAACCCTTGAGCAGGAGCTCATGGAGGTCCGGGGCTCATGTTAGTTTGACTTGCTCTCCGTAGATGTTCTGGAGGCTTCATTCTAAGAAGCTAAAGGTTATGAAGTCACTTAGAAGGATGGCAGGGGCCACTTCCGTCCTCCAGCCCCGTAAGACACTACGTCATCGCCTTCTTTCCGGAATCTCGACCAGAGATAACTTACAGGGAGATGTGAAGCTATTTGTTTAAGTCATCAAACTGCAGCTGAAGAACACAATTTCCCCCCCAGTATGATATTTCCTTCTGTCACCAAGAAAATTAAAGTACAACACCCGGCAGACGATTTCGCCTCCCGGAGCGGTGTGCCCGTGGGCTTTTCCCGATGCTGGGTCTCTGCTTCGACCCAGGGCTCTCCGTACGTGGGGGCTCCAGCTTCACGCAACGGAAAACGAATGGTATTTAATTAAGTTGTACTGTTAGCGGCCAGCCAGGCCAGTGGAAGAACTGGGATGCATACTGGGGAAACTCACAAAAGCAGTATCAGTGGAGGTGAGGGACAGGGCGGCGAGGGGCTGGCGTGCTGGACACGCCGCAAGGACATAGGGGCTGCCCGGCAGTTGTGGTCATGCGGCTCATGGACTTCACTAGAAGGATGCAGGGGACCCACACCTTGAGGAGTCCCTGGGGGAGAGAAAGGAAGAGGAATTCTGCCCGGCTGCCTGTCCTCTGGAATGAACTCCTTCTCGGTCTCCCCATCTGGCCCCTGGGTGGCTGCTGCGGAAGCCAGAGGCCACGGCCAGCGGTGTGGAGTTTCATCCGCGGGTGAAAGTGGAGATGAGGGTGCAAGGCGTAGCGCCGTCCCAGAGGGCAGGGAGGGCACCTGGAAGAACCTGAGGAGCCGCACCAGCCCGTAACCCAGTCCCACAAGACACACAGGTCAGGAGGCAGGTGCCCATGGGCCAAGGCGGCGTGAGGGGCGCAGCGCTAGCCGGACGCGGTCTGTGTCCATCCCGAAAGGCCCCGAGCCTGTGGGTACAGGAGACCGGCTCCCGGGAAGGAGGGGTGTGCACCCCGACGCCAGAAAGGTGAACAGGATTTGGCCGGATGGAGGGTGTGGGGCGGGGACTGTGTTCTGGGCAGCTGGCCCAGGAATGCAAAGCCAGTGGGCTGAGGAGAACACCGGCTGGGGGCAGGGGGGGGCGGGTCCTTGGAGCCTGGGGGTGTGGGGGCAATTGCTGGCACATGCAGGGCCTATCAGCATGCGAGGGGCTGGACGTTACTCCCAGGACAGGGGGGAGCTCCCCTCGGAGCATCCAGCCCCAGCCCGCGGTCTCCAGAGTGTTGATCTGCTCTTTTTTTTACCTTTCCCCACTCGCTCGGTCCTTCTCTCTCCTTCCTTGTGGGCAGGGAGCCCAGGGGAATTTAGAGCCAGCCGCTGTCTCCAGCCACCAGGGGTAAGAAAGTCCTTGTCTTCTCTCGCCCCTCGCTGGCCGCAGGGCACATGCGTGCTGTGCCAAGGAAGGGCAGCCCCCTCCTGTGCGGGACCAGTATCCGCCGGAAGGCGGGCAGGGAGGCAGACAGGGGTGGGCCAAATTCGCCGTCCCCAGAAGGCCCCATCTGGCTGGCCGGTGGGCTAAGGAAAGCCCTCGATACGAGACTGGTCAGCCTCTGGTGGGGGACCTGGGGATGTGGCTTGGGTGGGTCATGCCACCTTCTCCTAGGTCCTCTCCGGTGTTGGCTGTGGCTCAGAGTTGCCCCCCGGGATTTCCCCATCCACGTCTCTGACAGCTTCAGTGACCTACGCTGGACCCATCAGAAATCCAAGGCGGAGGCTCCACGCTGCTGCATACACGAACGAATGAGGAGGAAGCCCCAACCTGCCCAGAAGCTCAGTCTTTGGGTGCAACGGGCGGAATCACGGCCCCCGAGGGTGTCCATGTTCTCATCTCCGGGGCCGAGGAAGGTCACTTCACATGGCCAAAGATGCGATCAGTAAGGATCCTGAGCCGGGGGGATTATTCTGGATGATCTGGATGGGCCTGATGGATTCACGGGGGTCCTCAGAGGAGGGACGCGGGAGAGCCGGCGAGAGAGGAGCCGTGAGGCCAGAAGCAGCGGTGTGAGCGGCGCCTCTGGGAGGGGCCGAGCGCCTAGGATGCAGCCGCCGGGAGCCCATGCTCCCCTAGAGCCCCCAGGAGGCGCGCCGTCCAGGGTGCTGCTTCATTTTGGCCCAGTGACACCCACCTCAGACGCCTGACCTCAGGCCTGGAAGAGAAGGAGCCCGAGGGTTCTAGGGCCACCGCAGTGGGTCCCCTGTCGGAGCAGCAGCAGGAGGCCAACGCAGCGCGCACATCGGCTCTTGCTGTCCGGAGCGCCTTCGTTGCAGAATCATGACGCGCGCCCCTCGGCAGAGGGCTGAGCTTCGTTCTGCTTGTAGGGTCCTGGGGCGAGGCCTGCATCCTGCGTGACACACCTGACGTGCGTCCTGCTGGGTTTTCACCTGTGCACACGCCTGTAGGCTCACCACGCACATCACACACAGACCACTTCGAGCCCCCAGCACGCTCCCTCGAGCCCTCTCTCAGCTGACCGTCAACCTCCCCCAAAGGTCACCTCTGTCCTGTTGTCTGTCACCCCCCGTCAGTCTTGCCTGTTCTTGATCCTGACCTACGCGGACTTTCACGCTCTGGCGTGTGGCTCCTTTCACCTGGAGAGGAATCGGCGCAGCTGTGGGCAGCGTTTATTATCGCCAGTAGTATCCTGTCGTAGGGATGAATCATGGAGTGTTTATTCACTCTTCGGTGGAAGTACATTTGGGCGGTTTCCCGTCTGGGGCTGTTCCGGATAAAGCTGCTCCCAGCATTTGTGGGCACGTGTTCGTCTAGACAGAAGCCTTCGTTTCCTGCTGGGAAGACCTGGGAGGGAAACTGCTGTCAAGGGGCAGCTTCCTGTTTGGTCTCCCTTCTTTCTCCGGTGAATACAGTGCACTTCGGTTTTCTTCGTGGGTGTGTCCCCTGAGCTCTCCTCCCTGGGGGATCATTTACCTGCGGCGTTGATTGACGTCTTGACGGTTACGCAATGCTTCGGGGTCACGGCCGCATTCCCTTGGAACTCCGTGGAAGGTGTTGGCTGTTTTCCGCACCACGTGCTGCTGTGGGACGGTCTGAGGTCGGCGTGGTATTACCCTGTTTTTCCAGGATTTGTTGCCCTGACTCAATATTGAAAGAAGTCTTTCTCTGCCTTCGCAATACAATCGTTTAATTAGGCCACGTCTTCGTGTTGAGCATTTTCCAGCAAGTTTTCTTGGACTATAAGGAGGTTTTTCCCCCCCATAATTTTTAGAGGTTTTGCTTTATTTCAGAGAAACCTCTTCTGTTTCATGTCTTTGAGTACATTGCCATCGCCGGGCTTTGTAATTCAGGGACCCCCCCCCAGCCCTGCCCCAAGCTCCGTATTGCATCACCTGCAGCAGACTTCCCATGTGTTCCCTCTGCTCAGCTGCCTTCACCTCGTTCATGTTTATTCATTTCATCTCAAGCCTTTTCTGTGTTCAGTAACATTCCTCTCTTCCCACGTCCCTTCCTCTACCACGACCCTCTCCCCGTGGCTGTAACTTTCCTTATTCCGAAGTCCGTTCTGTCTGAATTAAAATAGCACCTCTGCCTTCTTTGGTTTGTTGTTAGCACGGTATATATTTCTCTGCCGCTTTATTTTTAAGCTGTCTGTGTATTTATATTTAAAGCAGATTTCTCATAGACAACATAGAGCTGGGCCTGGTATATTTAGTCCCTTGATATATAAAGTGATTATCAACATAGTTAAATTAATATCGACCCTAGGTTACTATTCCCTGTACTTATTATTTTTTGTCTTCCCCCTTTTGCCCTCTCTGGTTTTAATTGAACGTTTTTCTTGGTGACTTAATTTCCCTCCTCTCTTAGCGTATCAATTACGCTCTGAACAATTTTAGTGGTTTTGTTAGAGTTCGCAAGAATACAATCGCAACTGGTCAAAGTCACTATCAGCTACCACTCTACCATTTCATGGTGGTGAAAGTACCTGATAATAGTATTTTTAATGCAATTCCCCCATTCCATTCCTTATAACAATGGGGTCATTCATTTTACCCAAATGACCCAATGCATTTCTGCTGTTATTATTTTGAACAATGTTATCTATCGGATGAGTTCTAAATAAGAAACACAATCTTTATTTTACCTTAACTTATTCCTTCTCTCACACGTGTCCTTTACGTAGACCTGAGTTTCCCTTCTCTCTCAAGCCCTTGTTAAAACAGTTCTTGCAAGGCAAGCCTGCTGGCGTTAAATGCCCACCGTTTGTGTTTGTTCAAGAAGATCCTTTTTTTCCCCTTGAATTTTGAAAGATAACGTCACTGAACACACAATTCTAGGTTGGTGGTTTTTTTCTTTCAACGCTTTAAATATTTCACCCCAATCTCTTTTTGCTCAAATGATCTGAAGAGAAGCTGACGTAATTAACATGCTTGTTTCTCTGTAGGTAAGGCGTTCCCTAGCCTCCAGCTTCTTCCAAGGTTTTCTCTTTGTCTTTGGTTTTCTGCAGTTTGACTATGATACGCTTGGGTGTGGACAGTTTAGTATTTATCCTACTTGGTGTCTTCTGAGTTTCCTGGTCTCTGGCATCCGTTTCGGACAAGTCTCAGCCACATGGTCACGCCCGTATCTGTTCTGTTCCTTCCTTTTTCTCTTCTCCTGTTGTGATTCCTACTATACATATGTTATGCCATCTGTAATTGCGTCACGGTTCTTGGATCTGCTATTCTGTTCTTCTCCTTGATTTCTCATTCTTTTTCTTCTTTGCTTTTCAGCTCAGGCTGTTTCTACTGACATATCCTCAAGCTCACGGATTTGCTTTCTCAGCGACGCCCAGTCTACCGACAAGCTTGTCAAAGGGCGTTTTTACTGTCTTCACCGTGAGTTTTCTTATTTTATAGTCAGCATTTCCTTTTGATTTTTTTTCTTAGAATTTTTATCTCTTGGCTTACATTATCTATGTGTTCTTGCACGTGGTCCGCTTTTTCCATTAGCGCCCTTAATTATTTTAAGTTCCTAGTCTGGTAAGTCAGAACTCTCCGCCGTATCTGAGCTGGCTTCTGGTGCCTGCTTCGCCTCCCCTGTAGTTTTTCTTGCCGCTTGGTCGGCCTTGTCACTTTCTGTGGAAAGCCGGACATGCACTGAGTGACCAGAACTGAGGGCAACAGACTTGAGTGTGTGAATCTCTGTCTGGCTCAGAGCGTCACTGTAGCTGAGGCTCCACTTCCCTCCAGGGTCTTTGCATTTGTCTTCCCTGTTGTCTGAGTTTCCCCAGAAATCCCTTCTGAAACCGAGTCTGTGTCCTGCGTTCTCTCAGCGGTCATCCACTGCCACCCTCCTGGGACCCTGCTGCTGTGATAGGTAGGTCACAGGGCAAGAAAGGGTCTTATAATCTTATAGTTAAACCTTTTTCGTGGGCCACAGACCCTGGGATGTGACCTTCAGAAGCATTCCTTAGTCCCTTTTCCCTCTTCTCTAAAGTGAGACGGAGAGCAAGGGGTGGCTTCAGCTGTCGGTTGCCCTTGTGCCGGCCAGAGGTCAGAGGTCAGAGGAGGCAGGCCTTTGTTAAGAAGCACAGATGGTCTGGAGTCACTGTCCCTCCCCCTGCTGGGAGCACAGGTGGAACTCTTCAAGGGAAAACTCATGACAGTGTGGGGCCCCTCATGAGACTGGGCACCGTGAAGATTTTCATCTCAAGCTAGTTCGTACTCAGCCTTCAGCGATGACTCAGTTACAGCTCCAGGTTCCTGTCTGCTCCTGGCTCCGGAAGCTCCCCAGCTCCGTGAGCTGTCCCTCTGCACCTGCCTGCCTGTCTCTGGGCCGTCTGGGTGGCCGTCTGCCCCGTGACCCCAGTTGTCTGCAGGCTCTAAGAAGAGATGTTGACGTTCAGTTTGCTCAGCTTCTCTCTTATTGTGCAGATGAGGACCTGGCCGAGCTACACAGAAACTGGACAGCGCCTGAGCACACTTTAAAATCAAGTTGCAATGCATTTTATTGCCAGTGACTTAAAGCCTCTTGAAAAACTCACATCGAAGGGACAAGTTATTCCTCGCATAAGCTCTCGGCGTAATTGCCTCAATTGCCCCCGCGGCCCTCTGCGTGCACACGCGGGTGATCGCAGGTCAGCCTCGGAACAAGGCCAGCACCTCCCCCAGCTCAGGATGCAGGGATGCTCCACGGGGCAAGGTCAGGGGCAGTTTGCACAGCGTCATGAACAGGGTAGGGACCGGGCTGAGGCAAGGGAAGCACCCGAGTACCATTAGTTGGGGGTGGGGGGTGTCACACTCAGGTACCAACCCTGCACCGGCACAACCCCAGGGGACACCTCCCTGAGTTTCGCAGCCTGGGTGCCCTACCTGATCGCCCTGGTCCCAGCCCTGGGTGTGAGCACAAGCTCTGAATCCAAACTTCCTGGGCTTATCCTCACCCAAGTGAGCTTGGGTGAGACCATGAACTCTTGTGCCTCAGTTTCCTCGCTTGTGAAGTGGAGATAAAGCTTCTGCTTACTGGTGGGTTGCTGTGGGGTCTCAATGAATTAACGTGGGTGAAAGCGAAACACTTAGATGGAGCCTGGCGGCTACAGACTGAATGTTCCTGTCGCCCGATATCCATGTGTTGAAATCCTAAGTCCCAATGGGATGATATTTGGAGGTGGGGCCTTTAAGAGGTGATGAGGTCGTGAGGGTGGAGTCCTCATAAATGGGATTAGTGCTCTTTTAAAAAAGACTTATCCCCGACTTCCGGCCAAGATGGAGGTCTAACAGACACGCTGCGTCTCCCTCCACAACTAAGAAGGAACACGACTACCTCAGAACTGGAGACAACCAGAAGTTCCAGGAAATAGAGCTGCATGGAAGTCCAGCAAACAAAGATATAAAGAAGAAATACTCACCCAGACAGGTAGGAGGGGCGGAGCCGGGGCAGAGAGGACGCAGTGTGATGGTGGCAGCAGCAGTAGCAGGCTGGCAGAAAGCGCAGTCACACGTTTTAAAGTCAGGAGGGACACCTGGGGAGTGTTCCCAGCTCCTCACCAGACCACGCAGCTCACGGTCCCAGCACCAGGGAAAATCAAGCCTCATTGCTTCTGACTGTGCAGACGAGTGGGGGTTGGAGTGGAGGCAGAAACTGCTGGTCTCTCAGCAGAGTCCGCTTGTTTAAAGGGCCCCCACGGTCCTAGATCGTCTGCAGACCCACCCACTCTGGGAACGACGGCCAGGGCAGCAGCTAGAGGGGCGCTAGTCCAGTGTGGAAGTGGGAGAGGTGCGTGGAAAAGGGGCGAGTGCTGGGCAAGCAGCACTGTTCCCTCTCAGACCCTCCCCCACACACAGTGCCACAACGTGGTGAAACAGGTCAACTTGTACTGACGAATGCCTAAGGCTCCACCCCTTACAACATAACAGGTGCGACAGCTCTGCCTCAGACACAGAGGCACACATAGGAACCTGTCAAGACGAGGAGACAGAGAAGTATGGCCCAAAAGAGGGAACGGATCAAGGTTCCAGTGGGAGAACTAAGTGACGACGAGATAGCCAACCTCACAGATAAGGAGATAGCCAACCTAACAGATGCAAAATTCAAAACACTGGTGATAAATATGCTCACAGGCTTGACAGATATGCTTAAGTATGGCAAACACATAAGGGAAAAAGTGAAGGCTATGCTAAGTGAAACGAAGGAAAACCCACACAAAACCAATGGTGAAGGGAAGGAAACCAGGGTTCAAATCAATGATTTGGAACATAAGGAAGAAAAAAACAGTCAACCAGTACAGAATGAGGAAACACGAGTTGAAAAAAAATGAAGAGAGGCTTAGGAACCTCAGGGACAACTTTAAACGTGCCAACATCCGAATCATAGGGGTGCCAGAAGGAGAAGAGGAAGAGCAAGAAATTGAAAACTTAAAAAAATAATGAAGGAAAACTTTCCAAATTTGGTGAAGAAAATAGATATACAAGTCCAGGAAGCACAGAGAGTCCCAAACAAGCTAGACCCAAGGAGGACCACACCAAGACGCATCATAATTAAAATGCCAAAAATTAAAGATAAAGAGAGAATCTTAAAATCAGCAAGAGAAAAGCAGAGAGTTACCTACAAAGGGTTGCCTATTAGACGATCAACTGATTCCTCTAAAGACACTTTGCAGGCAAGAAGGGACTGGCAAGAAGTATTCAATGTGACGAAAAGCAAGAACCTACAATCAAGATTACTCTCTCCAACAAAGTTATCATTTAGAATGGAAGGGCAGACAAAGTGCTTCCCAGACAAGATGAAGCTAAAGGAGTTCATCATCACCAAGCCCTTATTATATGAAATGTTAAAGGGACTTATTTAAGAAAAAGAAAATCAAAACTTTGAAAATTAAAATGACAACAAACTCACAACTATCAACAACTGAATCTAAAAAATAAAAACAAAATCCAACTAAGCGAACCAGAATAGGAACAGAATCATAGGTATGGGGATCATTTGGAGGGTTATCAGCTGGGAGGGGGGAGGAGGAGAAATGGGGTGGTGCAGGGACTAAGAAGCATAATTGGTTGGTACAAAATAGTCAGGGGAGAGTTAAGAATAACATAGGAAAGGTGAAGCCAAAGAACTTACATGCATGACCCATGGACATGAAGTAAGCGGGGTGGGATTGCTGGAGGGAAGTGGAGTCCTGGGCAGAGGGGGGCAAAGGGGAGAAAAATTGGGACTACTGTAACAGCATAATCCATATAATATACTTAAATAAAAAATAAAAGAGACTTGTCCCCACAAAAACAAAATAAAAAAGATCCCAGAGAGCCCCTCCCACCGGGTGAGGACTCAGTGAGGAAACGACCACAGGAACCAGGGAGCTGTCACTGGGCACTGGATCTGCTAGCACCCTGATCCTGGATACTCGGTCTCCGAAACTGTGCGAAACAAAGAACTTGTTTATCAGCCCCCCCTGGGGGGTGGTGTTCTGCTCTAACAGCCCAGCTGGGCTGAGCCACTGGCCAGTGTAAAACGCCTCACAAATGTTCCCTTTTCCTTGCCCTCCCAGCTGCCCCAAGGTCACCTGCAGCTCGGTGGGCCCGTCTCACCACCCTCCTCTCGCCCCTGAGCGGCCTGCTGGCTCTTTCCTGCTCCCAAAGCTGGCCAGCCCACGGGTAGGGCACCAGAAAGTGCCCACGGCAGTCCTGCTCCATGGGCACAGCAGGCCGTGGGAGAAGACGCTGTTGCCCAGCCACAGGGGGACAATTTTAAGGTGTTTTCACGATTTACTTGGAGGGAACCTGCTCACACGGGAGCTTTGTCCTCCGTCCCCGCCCCCCTCCCCTGCCTCCTGGAGGCTCCACTCCAATGAGCCGCCCTCCCCCTCGCCTTGTGGGGACCCTAATGCGGCCATTTGTCAGCAGTGATGGCTGCTGTCTCTGGAAAGGCCCCGCCGTTGTTCCCCAGGACATCTGGCCAACAAGCTCCCACGGGGTGACGGGCCATTCAGGCAGTCAGCGTGCCATTCCTTCAGTCCCACAGATGGTGCACCTCCTGTGTCCTCGGGCACCGCCAAGGTGTGCGGCTGTCTGTCACCAGCGGGACATGTCAGGTCCCCTTGCTTCCCAGCACCGACAGAGGAGGAGGTGGGCCATTGAGGGAGGGCGTGAGTGCTGGGCACTGCCTGAGGGCGTCTGGACCCTGGCTCTGTCCCAGGCAGTCACCTGACCTCCAGCAAGGGAGGGACGCCACTGATGCCTCGGGCTGCCGGTCTGTGAAACGGGCAGATGGCTCCCAGAACAACTCCTATAAGGAGTCAGAAGGAAGGCCTTCCCCGCCCTGCAGACACCATGGGCCCCCGTCCGTCCGGGGGGCTACGCCGCTGTCCGTGAAGACCTTGTCTCTGGTCTCTCGGATTTGGGACTGGACAAATCCAGTCTGGGCTCAGAGCCTCGGCAGGATGCATCTGTGCAAACTATTTCCTGTGGCTTTGGACACCCCTCTTGCCGGGGCAGGTCAGCCTCCGGCTCCCCGAAATTCTGAGGCTGGAGTAAGTCCATACGGGCCAAACCCTCGGCTTGGGGGGCTGGGGGCCCCTGGGCATCGAGGGTCAGAGAAGCCAGGCAGCCCCCCCCCCCTTGCCCTGCCTTCAACCAAGGCTGTCCCCACTCGACACAGAAACAACTCCCCCGCCCCAAGTACCAGGTCGGCAGAACAGGGGTGAGGAAACGAGGCCTGGAGCTGGGGACATGGGTCAGAAACTGCCCTTCCCCGGGGCCGTGGTGGGGAAGAAAGAAGAATGTCTGGGGAGCACGTGGCTGGTGCTGGCAGGCCACGGCTCTCAGTCCACAGGCATACTGGTGAGGACCACTGGTCTTCCACCTATTCAGTCCCTAGGGCCGCCTTTCCAGGGTCCCCAGACCTACAGAGGAGCCCTCCTCCTGCCAATGGTTGGGAAACAGCCTCCCTCGGGCCCTGGGCTCCGGGGCCCCTTTGCTGATTCAGTGGTTCCCTCTCAAGGGCCTGCAGGAAGGAGGATGGGGTGGGCAGAGAAAATCCATGTCTGTCTGAGTTTCTTCCGTGCAAGGCTGGGCCCTGCGGAGCCACCTGCCTCACTGGGTCTATTCCTTCCGGACCCCACTGGGCTCCGCTGCGTGCCCACCCTGCTGAGGGCTAGTCACGTGACCCGGGGAATCCTTCCTGGCTTCATTGCCCTGCTGTGTGACGCAGAGACAGCATTCAACCTCTCTGCCTTAAGGTTTCTGGTTGTAAAAGGGGGATTGTAATCGAATACATTTCAAGGGGTGGTTTGGATAAATATGATAAATGAGAGTTAATACATGTCCAGGGCTTACGTGGCACAGTTCTGGCCATCACATAAAAAAGTAGCCAGCATTGCTGCTTTGAAAATAAGGCTGCTCTTTTATGCGAGTGAGCCTGGGCCCTTTCCTGACCCCCTTCCCCCTCTTCCGCAGGGCAGGCCCCTCTCTGCTCTGTGCACGCTTTTCCAGGGACACCTGCTTGTCCGCGAGGTCCTGGACCCTCTTCTGCCCCTCCCTGGAAGGGGAGGCTTCTATCAGCTAAAAATATCGTCGCCCCCACCTCCCGCTCCCCAATCCCAGCCGCCTCTGGGGCCGAACACTAAGCGCTAAGAGGCAGCTTCTGCAAAGCCACTTTATAAAGTGAGAGCAGTCGAACGCTCGCGGGTGTAGGAGTAATTATAACCCCCAGGTTTCTCTGAACATTTTTCTAACTGGATCTTTTTGTATCGCTGTCTCAGAATAGACACCCTTGTGGGCTTTCCTGGGCTCAAAATAGTCGTGAGGCAGGAGTTGCCATCCACTGCAGAGTTTGCATTGTAACAACTCGGGTGCAACTTTCGATTGGATGAATTTCAGCAGCCAAACGCGGCTCCTTCTGCAAATGCCGCTTCCTTTTAGGGAAGAAGAGACTTCCTGCCCCAGAGCGGGGCTGCCACGTGGGCCTTCAGCAGCCTGGACAATCACCAAGCCTCCGTGATCAGCGACATGGATTTCCCGTCTACTGGGTCAAGACCTCTGATGAAGGCCGAGTACCCACTGCCGGGCTGAGGAGCGGAAGGGTTGGCAGGTGTACCTCTGTCTGAACCAGGGCCTCTGGCAACCTAGGCTTCTCCTCTGGTCTACACCATGTAGCCAAGCGGGCACAAGCCTCGGCTTCGAGGCTGGGAGGTTGGCGTTGGACTCCTGCCTTCTCCGCTATGACCATCCTGACTTTGGGCAACTTACTGCACGTCCTGTGCCTCAGTTTCCTCTTCTGTCCAGGGGTTAAGCCCGTCCCGATCTCCCAGGGTGGCTGTAAAGATTAGATGAGCCGAGATGTGTGTGGGTCTTAGAACTATGACTGGGACCGGGTAGGGGTTGTTTATTTTGACAGCTTGGCACACAGTAGATGCACAATAAATGTTTGGGGACCCAAACATTGGGAAGTCATTGGTCCCCGGGAGGCCCTAGTGGCTCCCACAGATGACTCAGGAAGATCCGTGGGGTGAGCGCGGGGGAAGGAGGAATGTTTCTATCCTGGACTCAGCATTCCCTGCTTTTAAAAATGCACTTAAAAGGCTCAGAAAGGAAGAGCCGGCCCTCGCCCCCAGCTGCCCGCCCCCTCCCGGGGCGCTGCGTTTCAATGGACTGAATTCGTTCTAGAAGCGGAAGTCCTTGAGGCACCTGGACTGGGCGCAGGCATCTCCTTCGGGAACTCCTGTCTCTAGCGGTGTCCCAGGTGAGCCCCAGCCACACACATCATGAAAAAATAATGAACTTAACTACGTTCAAGACAAAACAAAACATTTTCTTGATTTCGCTGACAATGTTCAGTCAGGGCAACTCCTCCCACGCCCTGTACAGAAAGGGAGGGAGGCTGTCTGATCTGATTGCCCGACGGACGCGGGCTCTCGGGGGAGGGGGGCTGGCTGGGGCACTGCACCCTGTGTCCGGCTCTGTGGTGCTCCTCATGGGCTGTCCCGGTCACAGCGGAGAGTGTCCTCATGTCTCAGTGTCTCTTACACTCCGAGGAGAAAGTGGAAAGTGGCAGTCACACTTCACACCAGGAGAGCCCGTGAGCCACAGAGCCGTTTTCTCTCCAGGGCAATGCAAAGAAGGGCGGAGGTGAAGAGATGCCGAAGGCTCTGGGCGGGGGCAGCTGGGGGGGGGGGGGGGCGCGTGGCGGGGCGGGGGGGTGGGGGTGGGCAGCACCAGACGCTGGGCTCCTCTGCAGGTGATGGCTGTATCCAAGGAAGGTCAGGCCTCTGGCTCTAGGCTGCAGCTTCCCTCCACGTGGTTTGCCCAGCCTGCAGCCCGGGGCCCATCCCCAGCTGAGCGGCTTCTTTATTGAGCTCAGGCAAAGCAGGAAAAGATACGGAAGTTTTAAAAACTGCTAGCAGTCCTCCCTCACTGCTAGGGAAATGACTCTTTCCAAGTCCCAATGCTCCCCGCATCACGACCCCATCTTTCTGCGTGGTGCCCACGGCAGGGCCACCTTCGCGTCCTGGTTCTCTGAGCACTTAGCTAAACTCAGTCGGTATTTAAAGAGCAAATCACAGGCAGGAAGAGGCACCGAAGGTAGGCGCTGCTTTGTAGAGCCGGGCTGCGGGGCTCCCGGCTGAACCCTATGACAGGCTCTGTTTGACCAAGAGGAAGTGCTGGGAGGGCATCCCTCTCCCGGCTAACACCTTTCTATTAGTTGAGGTATAATTTACAAACAATTAAATGTGCACATCTTAAGTCTGCAAGTCAGTGATTTTTGACAAATGTATGCACTGCATAACCCCTACCCAATCAAGATATAGAACATGTCCAACGCTCTAGACTGTTCTGAGCATCGTTTTAACAAGAGAACCCGTTTTACAAATTAAACACACACACACACACACAAGTGAATAAAACCTCTTGTTTATTGTGGATTTAAGGTATTTCTCAGCAGACTCCTTGTTCCAGAGAATGTTCTGGCGTCTCCTTCCCCGAGGAAGACTTTCTGGCCCAAGAGGACCACAAGCTCTTTGAGGCGGATGTTACTACAATATCCGGAGCCTAGAACACCTACAGCTGCTCTGGCACCTTCCATGGGGCCCCACCCTGTTCTGAAGCCTCCTCTTTGATCTTGATGGGCTGGTCACGCGTGGGTTCCTCTGGGCAGCAGGGGAAGGCGGTGGGACTCAAAGCGGACTTGGTCGAAGGCCACGGGATGGGACCGGGGTGCCCGCAAGTGCAATAGAAAGGTGATCCCTTCTCCACCCTCACCCCCCAAATCCCAAATCTGCTTCCCTGCCAAGTGCCACTCCCAGGTGGCCCTCTGAGATGGGGGCCTGAGGTGCTGGGAGGGGCACCTGCTCTGTCAGGAAGCTCTCCCGTGCCTTTGAGACTCTGCACCTAGAAGACTCCTACACGTCCCTCAGCAACCCAGCATGGATGTTCCCTCCTTTGCAAAACCTCCTGAGTCCCTCAGTCAAACCTCTTACTTCCCTCCCCTGTACTTCTCCCAGGTTTCTTAGTTTTATGGGCTTATTGTTATTTTTAAATGAAATTTATTTCTTTCATTTTACTTGTTGGGTCTCAGGTGCAGAGATTTGAATAAATCTGTCCTCTGGGCTCAACACTGCCCCTCTTTTCTGGGCCCTGGAAAGCCCCCCCCCCCTTGCTGCTGTCATTCGCTGTCCCCAGCCCCCACCCCTCCCGGCTGCAGGCCCTCCCTGCGCTGCACAGTGCACGCCCTGGACTGGACGTGGAGCCTCCAACTGTGTGTGTCTTCCCGTGAGAAAAAACCCCGAGAACGCGTGCCCTCTTCTCCCCGCCCCCAGAAAGCTGTGCTTGTATCCCCGGAATTCCTGCTGCCATCTTTGGGACCCCAGGGAGTGGGAGGCTTCGAGACTGGAGGATGGTGTGATGGTTCCAGATGTTTCTCGTCGTCCCCATCTGGGTCTTTCTCTTTGAACATAACGACCGCAAGATTCTGCTCTTATAAAAGTCCCAACAAGACTGGCCAACAGCCGCTGCCAGCACCATGTCACTTCCATCAGGCGGTCCCCCGGGAGGCTCCGGAATCGTGACCCTGGGCCAACCAAGGCGAGGGGCTAGCGGGCATCTGAACAACCAAGACACAGATTTCAAATCAAAGGGATTTTCCGAGCCAGGATCCACCAAGGTCTCTCACCAACACGTGGGTCAACATGAGTTTTCACGAAGAAGTTCTGCCTTAAATTATTTTTATGCATCATTCCAGGATTTTAAGTTTTAAGTGAATATTTAGCCTGCAGCTCACGCAAACCTCCCTCTTCGGGGGGAGGGAGACAAAAACTGGTTTTCGTGTTACAGCTTCTGTCTTTGTCAGCATTTCTAGCGGGAAGAATGACAAACGCCGCTCGGGAAACGCCCGTGCCGACAGCTGTGTTTCATTATTAAATATTTCTGGTGGTGGGCTTGGCGGCCGCTCTGTTTATATTGCTCGTAAGGTTTTATGCTCCACTCCACGAGGTCCTGGGTCTGATCCTCTGGATAATTCATTCCATCCCCTTTATTCCTGGGCCCTTTCCTGTTATTTTTTTTTTTTCCAAGGGCAAACTGAGCAGGGCCAGAAAAAGGAATCTGATGGTGGTGTACTGCAGACCCCAGTCCCCCGACCCCCAACGGGCCCAGGTTACTTCTTTGGGTCACGAGGATGCAGGTGACGGGGCAGCCACTTCTCCCGGAGCTGCTTGTCCCCAAGGTCAAGCAAACGACCTCCAGGTTCTGTCTTCACACAGGTCTTTTAGCGAAGACCTGCCTGCCCTCGGCCCATCCAGTCTTGCCGCTGACTTTCGGGGGGGAGGGGGGCTCTCTGTCACAGACAGAGGGGGGCTGCGTTTTGTCTTCCAAAAACTTTCTGTTCTACCTGAAGTCTAAGAGCGTCAAACCTAGCTTAGGGTTTTGGATTGTCTTTTTATTTTTCTTCTTCATGAACATCAAACAAACCAACCACCCACAAGAGAGATGCCCGGCTCCCTCGGCCACTGGTCTCTTCACCTGCTTTGTTCACGGCCATCGGCCATTGGCTTCTGAGTGGGGATGGAACTGAAGTCCCAGCATCGGCCGTGACCTCCCTGCACCCTAAGACAAAACCAGTTTCTAGCCCTCCTTGCACACGCACTGAAGTCCAGACCTCTGCTCGGGGCCTGCACATTTGTGGGGGGATCGATTTGTCATGGCCACTCAGGTCCGTTCCCACAGAGAGTTCCAGCTCTGGGTCCTCGCAGCTCCGGCGGGGCCCCGTCTTCACCACGCCGACTCATTGGGGGGGAGTCAGCCTTTCCTGGGTTTCCACTGCAAGCCGTTGCTCACGGGGCACCCCGAGGCAGCGAAGGCTTCCGGGGGCTGCAGGTGTCGGGGTGTGTGTGTGGGTTCACATCCCAAAGGAACAGACAATGTTTATTTTCCACTTAGTTTTTCTGAAAGTTTCTCAGCCACGTCTGCAACATGGCTTCCCCCCCATCCCCCGAGGTGGAAGCCAGGGCTCATTCGGCCCGTTCATTTGCTCTTGGCTTTATTCCGTTACGTTTACCCAGTACCCACTCTGTGCCGAGCGCCTGTGGACCCCGGGAGATGCAGCCGTCTGTCTGTCTGTCTGTCTGCTGGGGGTGGGGGTGTGCAGCAGACATGGGGTGGCGGTTAGAAGCGGCTGAGTTCGTCCTGGGGACCGGGGTCAGACCGCCGGGCCGGAGCCTCTGAGAGCGGATGGGCAGGCCAGGCTTGCAGGAGAGTCAGGGGCTGGGGATGGGAGGTGAGCCCCTTGGGGGAGGGGGGGCGGGGGTGAGGATTTTAACCCGGGGGGGGGGGGCGGGGGTGAGGATTTTAACCTCGGGAGGGGTGAGTTCACCCTCAGGAGACGCTCAGGGAGGGAGGGGAAGGTTCCGTGAAACCCAGGGCCCGAGGCCGGGCCCAGGGGTCTGCCCCTGTGAACCCCCTCCTGTGGGCTCCTCCCTCCGTTCCCTCCCATGCCCTCCTCCCCACACCTCTCCGCCCCCCACCCCCGACATGCTCTTCCTTTTGGGCTCCTGCTGCCTTGGGGCTTCTCTGCCCCCAAAGTGGTCGGGGCCACCTGGCCTCTCCGGGACGAGGATGTCAGCTCAGGGTTGCCTGGCCCCAAGTCCCCATGGCTGGGATCTAACTCATCAGCCTCTCCTCTCTGGATCTGCCTCAATCCCAGGTTGGTGGTCTGCCTGGGGACGAGACGTTCATCTCTGTCCAACGGCTGCATCCCCGGTGACACGTTCTTTGTGGGGCTGCGGGGCAGTTTCTAGCATCCCTCCATCTTCTCCCCGCTGGCCTTTGGGCGACCTTCTCCCCCTATTCTTCCACATGACCAAGGACACAAGCCCACAGTGGTCTCCACTTCAGAGGTCTGAGGGTCATTTTCACAGGGAAACGGGGGTGGGGGTGGTCCCAAAGTCAAAGCTAATGCAGCAGGACGCGGACCCTGCTGGGGACCTCATGACGTCCCCTCAGCCCCGTGCTGAGTGTGGCTCTGGAGGCCTCCCTCAGTGTGACCTGGGTCATTTCTTCCTGCAGGTGGAGTCCCCAGGTTCCCTCTCCTGAGTAAGGAGGTGTCCAGCGGCCAGCATGTGTCCCCTTGAGGGTGTCTATGGGAGGCATTTGGAGACAGAGCAGGTCCCTGGCCTCTCTCCAGCCTCCATGACTTCCCCTTAGCCCTCACCTCCTGCCGCAGGATGGGGTGCATTCCACACGGATCCCGGGCAGGGCGTGGGGCCGAGTCTGGAGATGTCTCAGCTCCTTTGTGCAGGAGGTTTCTCACGTATGTGACGGGGACAGTGAAGGTGGGGAATGACGCAGACGGGCCCAGGGGGAGGTGCCATGGCTGTGCCGCCTGCTGGGGACCAGGCTACTCCTCAAGGCCCAGGGCTGGTGCGACCTTCCCCAACGCACTCCTCCACCCTCCCCGCAGGGCACACCCGCAAACATTCGGCGCCTACTGTGTGCACACGCTCTGACTTAGTCCTCGCAAACTCAGGGGCAGCCGTCACCATCTGGTCCTACACCTGGGAAACAGAGGCCCGGCTGGTTGAAGTGATTTTCCCAGGGCCACAGGAAGAGCAAGTGGCCGAGCCAGGACCGGGCTTTCTGTCCTTCCCGCTGCCTCTCAGAGCTGAGCATGGGTGGTCCGGACTGAAGGCTGCGCCCCACTCCCCCACACTCCTTCCCCACCCTCCACAGAGAGGGGGTTCAGCCTCCTCAAGAAACCCTCTGGATCACCAAGGACAATCAACTGAGATTAACAACTTGCATCGCCTGGAGGCCCCTTGGGTTCCAGACGCCTTTTGCTCCGCCCAGATGGCTGTTTTGTTGGTGGTAAACCAGCACCTGCGCGCTTGGCTTCCCCGCTGCTCTGCGAATGTGATTTCTTTCCCGCCCCCGCCCGGGACCCCCCCGCCCCGGTCCCAGGTCCCAGGTCCCAGAGGCACCGGCTGCCAGATGCTCCCGCCCCGCAGGCCACACTGCAGACGTGAACGGGTGGGTGTTGGGGCCTTTAGCCTCCCCACCTGGCTGGGGAGACCACGGGCCCTGGCCGGCCGCCCTCGGCCTGGCCAAAGAGCCGACAGCCGCAGAAGTCCCAGCCCCTCTACCTTGTACACTTAAAAGAAACTGCTACTTAGCCTTCTTCTCTTGATGTGACTTTTTTTTTTAAGTTAAAGCTTCTTGGCTCAGGGCTTCTTAGGTTCCCACATGCCTACACAAGCCTCCTGGAGGTCCTGATAAAATGCAGATTAGGGGCCCTGGCTGGGTGGCTCAGCTGGCTGGAGAGTCGTCCTGTACACCAAAGGGTTGCGGGTTTGGTCCCCAGTCGGGGCACATAAGTATGGGAGGCAGCCCACTGATGACTCTCTCTCTCTCTCTCTCTCAAATCAATGAACATATCGTCAGGTGAGGATTTTTTAAAATGTTTAAAATGCAGATTTGGGTTCAGGGGGTCTGGGATGGGGCGCAGGATTTGGCATGGACCACACTTCAGCGCCACGTGAGGAGGGGCTGGCCGGTGGGCCGGGTGTGGCTTGTGCGTGCAGGGGAGGGGTGTGTGTGTGATGTTTGGGGGCTGGGTTGCTAATGGATTCCAGACCGGAGAGTAGGGAGAAGGGTCAGCTTCGGGGACAAAGACATGGATGGTGCCTCACCTGCCTTTGGCTCATCCTCCAGGCTCAGGGACCAGAAGGAAGGGCGGGGTGGGGGTGGGGGCGGAGGCCCGAGGCCCATCTGCGTCTTGGGAGGCTCTGGGCTTGGGGATCCCTGTGCTGCGGTTCACAGCACAGTCAGGAGGTCTGAGTCCGGCCCCCCCTTGCCTTCTTCCTCACGGCCGAGCTCATCAGCGCCGTCGCCCTGGGCAGGAAGGTGTGAGTGTTTGCCCAGAGCCAGCTGGTCACACTGCCCTTGGTTTGCACCTAACAGGCCCGCTGTGAAGTGGAGCGCTCCTTACCTGCCGGGACTCGGCTCCTTACCTGCCGGGACTCGGGCTCCTTACCTGCCGGGACTCGGCTCCTTACCTGCCGGGACTCGGGCTCCTTACCTGCCGGGACTCGGGCTCCTTACCTGCCGGGACTCGGGCTCCTTCCTGCCGGGACTCGGCTCCTTACCTGCCGGGACTCGGGCTCCTTACCTGCCGGGACTCGGGCTCCTTACCTGCCGGGATTCGGGCTCCTTACCTGCCGAGACTCGGGCTCCTTACCTGCCGGGACTCGGGCTCCTTACCTGCCGGGACTCGGGCTCCTTACCTGCCGGGACTCGGGCTCCTTCCTGCCGGGACTCGGCTCCTTACCTGCCGGGACTCGGGCTCCTTACCTGCCGGGACTCGGGCTCCTTACCTGCCGGGATTCGGGCTCCTTACCTGCCGAGACTCGGGCTCCTTACCTGCCGGGACTCGGGCTCCTTACCTGCCGGGACTCAGGCTCGGCTGAGGCTGCGTTCTGTGATAAGGGCCTCGGCAGGCTCCTGGGCCATGCCCACCCCGGCCGACACCACGGCGCGTTCTCTGTGCCGTGTGTTTCTGCGGTCCGAACAGGGAAGAGTGGTGGGGTCTTCGTGCAGAATTGGTCAGGGTGGCGTGCGGTATGAGTCGCTGATGCATGGAAGGCGGAGCTACAGCAACCCCGACTTAGCCCACTGCCTGACTCCCTGTTCAAGTGTGGGTAACGCAGCCCCGACGGGAGGGACCGGGGAGACCACCCTCCACCCACGGACAGCCGTCGATGGTGGTTGCCCCCGGTCTGTTCCTCCGGGGTCACCTGGGGGTGGGAGCACTCTCTGTTGCGGGGTTGCCCTGGACCCTGCAGGACCCCAGCCTCCACCCACTAGGTGCCAATAGCAGCCACCCCCCACCCCCTGCCCCCCCACATTTGTGATAACCAAAATGGCTCCAGACACTGCCAAGGGCCCCTGGGGGCAAAATCGCTGTGACTGAAATCCGCTGCCCGGGAACAAGGGCCAGATACTCAGCTGCCTGCCAAGGAAGTCACATGGAGTGAGGACGCAGGCTCCATGCTGGTCCCACCCCACCCTCATTCCATTTTCAAAGGAAGCCAGAAACCGAGGGGTAGTGTCATCTTTTCTCTCTCTCCTGATTTCAGAAACTGGGCTGGCCCAAACCAACAGCTCTGAGGATCAGGTTTGACCCTCACGCTGCACCCCCATCAGTGGCCCTGCTCCCTGCATGTCCCCAGTCCTGAGACTGACCCCAGCTTTCTCTCGGCTTCCTTCCGGGAGCAAGGCCCTTTGGGGGCCTGGGAGAAACGAGGCTCGCTCTTGTTCTTGGGGCAGGTCCAAGGATCTCCCAAGAGTTCTGAGCCCGGGGGACCCCCCTGCCTGGAGGGAGGGGGTGGTTAAAAAAGTTTCCTGGCAACCTCAGGGAATGAGGCTGGGGGGGGGGGGCTGTCACAATCTAACACGCTTTAGGCATTCTTCCCAGGAAGCCTTTTACTGCCTTAAAAAGAAATTGTGTGTTGTTTCCGGGAGTCAGCCAAGCCCCCAGTGAGCTGAAATCCCAGCTCCAGAGCCCGAAGGCCGCCCTGCATGAGAAATGGGAGCGAACCCTGTCTCCCGCCCCCGGACAGGGAGCAGGAAACCTGGATGCTGATTCCTGCCTGCACCGGCTCACTTGGACTTTGGCAAGATGCTGAAACCTCTGGGATTTCTTCAGTGAGGAACTCATGAGCAGCACTGCTTGAGCACCAAGTGTATACGTGGTGCTATGCTTATACACCGTGGTAACGTAGAGCCTGCCAGGGTGTGGCCTCTGCCAAGGTCAGGAGCTGGGTTTCTGGAACATCATATTCTCCGAAGGGCCTGGCATGTGGCCAACGGTCCAGGAATGCCCACTGAGGGGAGAAAGCCAGCAAATGTGGAGCAAGAATTATCCCTGTTCTCCGCATTACCCACAGAAAGGCTAAGCCTCAGAGAGGGTGCGTAACTTCCTCGAGGCTGCACAGGAAACAGGTGGGGTGTGGGGGGAGGGTCCCTAGGCTGACAGGAGGTGATTAATGTGATGACTTCAGCCCCACCTCCCCAAGCCGTTCATGAAGCAAATTTAATTCAAAGTCTTTTCCAAAGTCCTGAATGCCCCAAGTGGCGAAAATATATAGGGGTCAACGTGAAGTTTTTGACTTTTAGGTCAATAAATCTGCCCGCACAGCAGCACCAGGACATGCACCTGAGTCAGACTCTCAGGTGGGTTGCAGAAAACAAGCCCCCTCTCGACAGCCTACTCCAAATCCTGATCCCCAGCAAAGCCGGAGCTGGGACAGGGGTTGGGGGGGACCACACAGGAAACCGTTGCTTTCCAGCGAGTGGACAGCTTCGGGAAGCCGGTCCCCAAACGCCAAGGCTTTCCCTCCTTTGATCAGCGTGGAGTTCCTCCCTCTTTCCCTCATTTATTAATAACTACCCCGCCCCCCAGTCTCTCCTCTCAGACCTCCCAGGCACAAGGTGACTAGATGCTGTTTGTAACTTTTTTCCAGTTATTTAATCATTCCTTGTAGAGCAGGTGCTCGGGCCCTGGGACTGGCTCCCATCCAAGGTGTGAATAGGCAAGAAGGGGCCCCAGACAGGAGAGGACAGACCTCCACCGAGGCTCCAGCTACAGGGGGACACCTAGGTGTGACCGCATCTATTCTCCACCCCACCCCAGAGAAAAAGAAAATAGAGGCGGAGAGAAGCAGCACCTTGTCCAAGGTCCCGCCATCAGTGAGCAGAAGGGCAGGGATTCCAGAGGACCATAGAAGATTCTGGAGGAGTCTAGAGTCTGGGTTTGTTTTGTTCTCCCAGCCCAGCACATCCTCCCAGGAGACATAAAACCAGCAGCCATAGGAGTGGCTGAGAGAGGATTTGGCTCACAGAGTGGGGAGAAAGTAGGGCAGGCTGGGAGAAAGCCTTGGGTACATGTTTCCGGAGTTTCTCTGACCTCAGAGGACCCTCCGGGGAGGGGGTCAGCTGCAGGGGCCGTGGTGAGTGGGGGCTGCATTGTACGGCCTGCCCGGTGAAGGGCTTTTCATTACTGCTTCTTTCCGATTTGCAGCTTCCCAGAGGGGGGATGCTACTGTTATCGCCCCTGTTTTACAGGTAAAGACGTGGGCTCAGAGAGGGGAAGTGACTTGCCCAAAGTCACCCAGTCAGTGAGGGCCGGGACAGGGCCTGAACCCCGATGTCCAAAGCCAGCGCTCCTGGTGGGCACGGCCTCCTCTCTTCGGCTGCAGGAGGAAATACAGCTGGTTGGGCCGAGCTTTACCCTGAGGCCTCTGCCAGCCTGGCCGCTTCCTGGGGGCTCTCAGGGGTGGTCTCAGTCGTGACCCGGCATCGACAGGCCCTTGGAGACGGGTCCTTTTCCTTCTGACAGCGAGACAGGAGAGAGAGGCTGGCTCCTGGCCCTGGAGAGGGCAGAGGGGGCTGTCGCAGGACTAAAATCATCTCTGCATTACTGGAGTCCTTGCCTTGGCCTCCGACGGGCCTCCAGCTGCCCGATCTGATCTGTGCTCATCGCCTCTGTCCCCAGCCTGACTTGCTCTGCCCAGCCCCCTCCAGCCCCCTGGGCCTCTGTCGCTCACTGATTTGGGGAATGGGGGTCTTATCTCTAAAGAGCAGATGGAGAAAGTCTCATTTTGTATTAAAGGCAGCCAGTCTGCATAGAAAAGGTAATCTGCAGACGGCGGCTGGAATAGCTGCTTTAAATACGTTTCCGCGGCTCCTCCGCTGTCCAGGGGACTGGCTTTCTCCTGTGCCCCATCTCTGGGAACCTGGCCAAGTGCTGGTGTCCTGCTCACACCTGGGGGACCCTCTTCACGGCAGGGGGGACAGACAGGGAGCCGCCCGGAGTCCTTGCCAGTATCCGGGGCCCAGGACAGGCGCCGGTGGGCACTCAGTGCCAGCTGGTCGGAATCTTGGGGACATGGGAGAATTCAGGGCTTCCCTTGGAAGCACCCCCTGCCCACAACCCCGCTCCAAGGTCTGGCGTGGTCTTCACCCATCCACTCACTCACTCGCTCGGCCTTGCCTCCGTCCTCCCCGTGAGCGCCCTTGGAGTCCTGGGGAACGCGGGTGCTCTGTTGGAGGCCGTGGGGACCGGCCCGGCCCCTGGAGCGGGCCGTGTGGGAGGGGGGAGCTCTGTGGCTGGTGCTGCCTTAGTCTGGGCTCCCGAGAAGTAGAGCCTGACACAGGACAGGACAGCAGCTCCCTTGGGGGTCCGTCCCAGGAGGCATCTGAGGTGGTGGGGGACGGAGACGGGAAGGGGACGGAGGCGGGAAGGGGTGACAGTGGGTCAAGGCCGCTGCTGCAGGCACCTGGGCTCATTCAGTTCCCCCGGGGACCCCAGAGGTGTCTCCGGAGGGCGGAGGGGGTGGAGTGTTGATGGACCAGCTCTCGCCCAGCCCAGGTGAGGCTCGTGGGGCGGGGGTGGAGGACAGCGCCTGCTGAAGGTCACAGCGGTGCCCGGGAAGGCCCACCCCAGGGTGCGGCCGAGCAGAGTAAAGGGGTGAGAGAGCGTGAGCGGGGGTCTCCCCTGGAAAGTGTAAGTGGGGCCCTCCTGCAGGGCTATGGGGGTGAGGGTGGGGGCCCCCACGGAGATTAGCAGAGAGCCTGGCACAGTGAGAAGCCCCTGTGGCATCATTTTTCTAGGAGAGTGGCACTCATCCGCTCTGGGGAAGGTGCCCTGAGGTGGGGTGGGTGCTACTGGCACTGTGGGCAGAGGCCAGGGAGGCTGCCAAACACCCCATAGCACCCAGGGCAGCCTCACAACAAAGGATGATCCGACCTGAGCATCAGTAGTGTCAGCGTTGGGAAACCCCACTCTAGTGGAGAGATGAATATTCCAGAACGTTCCAGAAACATGAACTGGACTCCTAGCTCCTGGAGACTGCCTGGCTCTGTGGCCCAGGGTAAGCCATTTGCCCTCTCTGTGCTGACTCCCTTCATTCACCTAGAAGCCCAGTGACCTCCCCTGGCTTTGTCCCTTGAGTGCTTCCAGGGCAAACAAGGCCCGGCGCTCTTGTAAGAACGGGGCTTGATAAATAAAGGCCTGATTTTAGTTCACCACCTAAAAACCCAATGGAGAAAAGAAATCACCTGTGGCCTGCAGCTGAAAGCACTGCCTCGTTTCTTTCTGGAGACAATCAGCTCTTAAAGCCCAGCCGGAGGCCGGCTCTCAGCCTCCTGCCCTTCAAGGTCAACTTGGTTTGTAGCCATGTCTCTTCTTCAAAGTGCTGGCGGTCCTGGCCCCCGGGGCAGGAGCCTCTTCACGAGCCCCTTAGAATAGCGAGGCGATTCAGCCCGTACCTGGACAGGTAACCTTCTTGGAAGGGGTCGTGTTTTCTCCTCTCAAAGGGGCCTGAAACGGCTCCATCAGGCAGTAGTCCTAATGCACCTGGCAGCGTTCCTCTGGCTCGCTGGCTGTTATCTGAAGGCAGGTCCTAGAAGCTCAAGGCAATGTTGAGTCTCCCCACCAACCCCCCCATTTGCCAGCCCGGTGCTCAAGGTGTCATCCCCTGGCGGGGGGGTTGGGGGGAGGCAGGTCCTGAGTGAGAGGACCAGGCAGGCATTGGAGGTCCCAAACCGTGCAATTGGCTTAATTATCTTGTCCCGGAGGAGGTGCCCTGTGAGTTTGTATCTGCATATACATCACACACTGGGCAAGACCCTGGTGCCGCATGGTGGCCAAAAGGACAGGTCGGGGAAGAGAAATGATACATCATCCCTGTCTTTCTCCTTAACCCCTTATTCCCTGGATCTCTATCCCCAACATTCAGAGCCTCCCGTCGGGGCAGAGAACGCCAGCTTTCTTGCCAGGGCTTCTGTTTAAATTCTGCTGCAAATGCTAAATGCTGGGAATGAATGAACGGAAGAAAGGGGTGTCCATTGTAGGTTCACCAAGGGCTCTGGTCCTGGGATCTGGCAGCCTTGGCTTGTGCTTGGCTCCGCCACTTGCGGGCTGTGTGTCCTGAAGAAACTTAGGCAACCCCTCTGAGCCCAAGTGAGCTCATCTGGGAAATGGGTATGGAAGGGCTCTCATCCCAGGGCTGGCGTGAGTGAGGATGCAGTGAGATGCAAAACTCTCGGGGGCCTGGGGAGAACAGAATGGGAGGAACTGGTACCGATGAGTTGTCGCGTGGTGGGGCCAGGTAAGAAGGGAGGAAGAGGGCTGGACAGTGCTGGCCTGGGACACTGGAGTGGAAACCGGCGTCTCCGAGGCAGCAAGGAAGGACGGAGCAGAAACCCCGGGGGTCACGCAGACCTGGTTTCCAATCCCGGCTCCACCCCTTCTAAGGTGTGGGACCTTAGTCATAGGACAGCGACTCTCAGTTTCCTCATCTGGGAAATGGGGATCCAGCAGCCCCCACCTCCTGGGGCTGCTGGGACTGGGAGGGCGACAAGCAATCCCTGAAAACCTCTGACGTTGTTCTATTATATAAGCACGACCTCACAGGACACACGCAGTGCCTTGATTTGTGCTATACACGGTCACACAGACTGCTGTTCTTTGTCACCTCAGGGGCGGGCAGAAAGAGTTGGGGGTCCCGGTGTCTGTTGGGCACCCACAACCAGGGGCGTCTCAGTGAGCCCGGGGCGGCGGGCTCCAGGCTGCTGTCCTGCTGGAACCATCAGAGGCGCCCTCCCCCTTGGTGCCCCACGGTGTGGACAATGCATCGCGTGGGTTCAGTCACCCCTCTGCCTGGACGCTGCAGCCCCTGCCTCCCCCAGGGTCCCCGACAGAGCATACCCCCCCTTCCACATCGCCCCCTTCCATAGGGAGACCTCACCCAAACCCTGGGATTTGTAGCCTCAGCCCCTGGTTCTGCACGGTGACAATGGCTCCCCAGCATCCTCTCCAGGTCGCTGTGACCCTGCACCTCCTTGGGGAGGAACAGAAACCCAGGTCACAAAGGCAGATGTGCAAAAATGACATCAAACAAGACAACTGAGACTCAGCATGTCCACGGGGCAAGCATGTCTTTGCTTCTAATAGGAGCTCAGCAGGTAGGGGGCACCCCCCCAAAAGCTGAAAGGAGTTGTAGGGTTTTATTTTTTGGCATTATTACTTTTATTTAGAAGGTTTCCCCCTGCCTTAGTGACGTTGGTCATTTTCATACAGAATGCCACAGACACGTCTCCTGATGTTGCTACAGGGTTCATCTGCGTTCAGTATGAGTGACCAGTGTGGCCCAGTTGGCTGGAACATCACCCCACGACGTGAAGGGTTGCCAGTTCCGTTCCTGGTCAGGGCGCACGCCTGGGTTTCGGGTTCAGTCCCCGGCAGGGGCACGTACGAGAGGCAGCCGATCTATGGGCATCAGTGTTTCTCTCCCTCTCTTTCTCCCTCCCTTCTCCTCTAAAAATAAACTAATAAAATCTTAAAAAAAAAAAAAAAAAAAAGAATAGTTTAGTTTAACCCAGCTGAGCCCAAGTCTTAGCACCAAGACTTCTGTTGTCTTGGAATTTTCTTGGACTGAAATTTTGCTGCAATTAATATTGGGGCCCAACCTCTGGCCTTGAGAGTCCGGTGCCCCCAGCCCTTTAAACCCCTCCAGGCTGGAGGAAGTGTCTAAGCACCCTGGGGCGGGTATCTTGAGCTTTGATGCTTTTCAATAAAGGTCATTCGCAAGGGGTGATTCCATTTAGATCCTTCTGCAAAACTTCTCATACAAATATACCGCATAGAATGTTCTTGGTCTGACAATATGCGCCAACCTTTGGTATTGAGAAGATGCTTATATTAGAATAACACCGGAGTAAGGTGTTTATCTCCATGAAAGGAATGAGGAAATCGGAATCTTGGAGAGCCCAGAACAAAAGGGAAAGGGGCCCTGGAAGTGAGCGCGGTGGCGTCCAGAGCTCCGGGCTCTGGCAGACTTGAACTTGTGCCTCTGAATTCTAACCGCCAGACCTGGCATTCAGGGGACGCCGGCTCTGCGGGGCCTCCCACTGCGGGCGTGAAGGAGGGCGGCGTGGAATGGCCCGGGCACACGGCAGGTGCTCTCACGCAGAGCCTGCACGTCTCTGCGGGCCCCCATGTCTGCAGAAATGCCCTCCACGGGCTCCTCCAGATTCGTGAGCGTAGGACGGCGTCACCTGCCGGGAACGAGGCCCCGACCTCACAGGATGGAGATTTGAAATGCATTCCTGAGAGGCCTTTTACTTCTGTCGGCTGATGAATTCATAACCATGAATACTTTATGTCTCTCCCTGGGCTTGCCTGGACAGCGGGTCATGCCAAGAACTTGACAGAAAATTGGATTCAGGATCCCAAGAACCTGGGAGGCAGAGCCCAGACTCCCGGACACACCTGTCCCAGATGGTCCCTCCCCCCACTGCTCCCAGGGTCACAGAGCTCTGAAATTATGAAAGACCTGGGGTCTTTCTGAAATAATATTGTAAATGGGATATGTCTAGTTGGGGTCTTTAGTCCGGGTGGGTCAATACTGAACAGCCCTCCCCAGTGACCGGGGCTAATGTGGAGTGGGGCTGGTCACCAAGGAAAGGACAACAGAAAGCAGATAACCGACTTAAACTCAAGAGGACCTTGAGGTTTTATGGGAGAAACCAAGGCCCAGAGCAGGTGGCTGCACCCAAGCTCATCCAGCAAGTCAGGGCTGGACCACAACCCACATATGAGAATAGGCGTCATTGCGGGCTCCATCCGTCGGTCCGTTCATCTGTTCATTCATCTGTTCCATGGAGGAAGGGGGAGGCGGGAGGGAGGGGGCAGGATGGGGCAGGAGGGAGGGAAGCGGGAAATTGAGCATCAGATCCAATTCTCTCTTCACTTGTGAGCCCCCTTCCTCAGGGACCCCCACGCTTCCCTGTCTGCCTCTGCCCCATTGTTCCTCCCTCTCTTTGAAGCCCTTCCTCCAAGACAACGTCTGTCCTCTGTCCCCTAATGACCCCCTGATCCTCACCCGCGCTCTGGGTGTGGTGGCCTTTTTTCCTGATTTATCCCGTAACTTCTCTCCCCTCCTAAACCCTGGGATCCCTGCGGGCAGCGCTGTCCATCTGCTCCACTGCTGAGCGTGGCGCCTGCGCTTAGTAGGCCCGCAGGGAAGTTCTCTGGTCGCCGGGACAGCGCTGGACTTCAGAGCGCCCTCAGGAACGCAGGGCCTCCAACGCAGTGGGGCTCTTCCTCCAGCACGGGTGGTGGAGCCCAACGGGGCCAGGGGGTGCGTGGGATAGAAGATTGCGGGGTGCCGGCGCATTGAGATTCCATTTTGGTTTCACAGTAGAATCGTCCAGCACCGAGGGCAGCGCTTTACGCTGTTCTACAGTCACTGCGCGCGTCTGGCAGGCGGGGCAGGTGGGACCTACCAGGCGGCCAGAGGGCTCCTGAGGGTGCACTCAATACCTGGTTCTGCCTGGTCCGCACTCCACGCCCCCCTCACCTCCTCTGGGCTCCCCCATGACAGCCAGGCTTCAAAGCAAGCCCCCGACTTGGAGAGGGTGGGGTGTGGGGGAGCAGCCCTGGGGGTGGGAGCTTGGGGGATGGGAGAGGGGCCGCAGGGGGAGCGTGTCACATCCCGGGCCTAAGTATATGCATCTGATAGGTGCAATAATCCTCAGAATTGCCCCTAATATACATGTGTGCACACACATGCATACAAACCCATGCACACACGTACTCACACACACTCATACGTGGACACACACAGCTGACCCAGGCCTGGCAGTGGCTGGCACACATGCTGTCTAGACAGAGCCGGGAGCTGAATGGTCCCCTGTGTGGGAGGCGGGCAGCTTAGGGCCTCAGACACGAACACACACCTGAACATGCACACACGTGCACGCACACAGGTGCCCGGGAGGATGGTTAGTGAACCCTAATTAACATTCAGGGAATGCTTTGATCCCTGCTGGGGAAAATTGCAGGGCACAGGAAGACCAGACAGTCACCTCCTGCTGGCTGTTTGGATCCCTGGTATTAAATTGTCATTTATCTTGAAATTAAGGAAAAAGTGGCCCCCGGTGACCTTCTTCTGCGGGCGGCTCCATGTGGGTTTTCTGGAGACTGAGATGTGACTTAATCCCTCAGATGAACACCCCGCATCTGAGCACCTGGACGTTCAGCACCCCCATCCCTTGCCATCAGCTGGCAGTCGCCCCAAAGTCCCCCAGCTGGAGGCTGGGGCCCCAATTCAGGGATGCGAGGGTCTCCCGCACAGCCCCCGGGGGCCGCCTCAGACAGGCAGGAAGGAGGGGACAGCTGGAGCCGGCGGCTGGCACCTTAAAATATTCCAGTCACATCGCCGGTGGCGAAGCTGTAACCCGGTGCATTGTAACAGAGGGAGGGATTTCATTTTGTTTTTGAAATGCTGTTATTACACTCTCAGAGAAGCCACAAAGGCACCTTGGCAGCCCCGGTTCAAATAAATACCTGAACTCGGAGTGCAGCAACATTTACTTAGCAAATGGCATTTTAATGCCGCGAGTCGAATTTACATACTAATTAAAATTTCCCTTTACATCATGGACACTTTTGGCCTCTCAGCCTACCCACAGTGATGAAGATGAAAAGATTTTTTATTACGTCCTGTCAAACGGAGCTCACTGGGAAAGGGGGCAGCGTGTTGGCCCGGGCCTCACTCAGCACCGGCCACCTGAGCCGACTCGCGGGCTGGGCTGGGGTCCGCGGGGCACACCTGCCTCCCTGCTCCCGGGAGCCAGGGTCTGCACAGGGAGGAGCTGAGGTGGGCAAAGGGGACACTTGGTGATCCGGTTCATCGCTTCCAGGGGACACTGCTCCTCGTCCTCCGTGGTCCTGGCGTAACTATAAAAAATGCCAAGGCCACCCTGGCAGGAGACACCTGGTTTCGTTTTCCCCGGGAACTGGTACCCGGTGAGTGGTAGAAGGTGTTGCTGTGTTTGGTGCTGCCTCTTCTCCCTTTCTTCCCGCTTCCTTCCCAAGGTTTTCTGAGTAGCAGCCCCCTCTGGGCTCCGGGCCCGTGCAGGGGACCCAGATGGACCCACTTCCATCGGCTCTGGCCCTTGCACCAGAAATGCCTCCTTCCTGGGCTGTTCCCAGACAGCACGACCCCAGCGAGCATGGGCTCCACACCTGACCTGCCTTCGGGTGTTGCCCAATTTTAAACTTTAGTAATCCCGGCAGGTGTGCACGGTACCTCTGTGGCTTTAATTGGCATTGTCCTGGTGGCTAACAAGGTGCGTCCCCTCTGACGTGCTTCTTGGCCGCCAGAATGTCCTCTGGTGTGAAGTGTCTTTTCAAGCGTTCTGCCCATCTTTCTGTGGGTGTCTGTCTTTTTCTTATTGATTTGTGGGAGTTCTTGATTTGGGGGACTATAAGCGAGTCCCTTGTTGAATGTCTATTGTGACTCTTTTGTCCCTGTGACTCTCTTACTGGCTCCTTTCCCTAGATAGTTCTTAACCATAACAGTCCGATTTAGCAACTCTTTCCTTTCTGAGTCTTGCTCAAGAATTCTTCGCCTACCCCGAAGCGCACAGACCGTTTCCTGTGTTTTTGTCTCGAGGCCTTAGTCTCCCGCCTTTGCCTTCGGATCCACACGCGTGTGGTGTGAGGCCGGGGTCAGAGAGAGCCTGTCGGGGTCAGACGCGCGGCCCGCCGCGGATCCGGAGCAGGTCGGCGGGGCTCACGGCGAGGAGAGAGCTGCGGGGAAGAGGAAGGCTCTCTCCTGGGCGCCCCCGGAAACCACGGGGGGTCTGAGGCGGTGCAGGCAGCTCGTGGCTAAGTTAGGGTTAGGGGAGAGGGGGGGCTGCGGGGTGCACTGAAGGGTGTGGGTAGCAGCTGGCCAGCCCTCTGGGCCTCTGGCCACATAGACTCTGAATGTCCTGCTTGTCCTGCTGGCTCCCCTCCCCCACAGGGACCCCTGGCCATCGTTCCCTCCACTCTTTCTCCACCCCAGGTGGGCTCTGGCTGATCAGTCCCTCTCCTCTCCCAGCGCGCTCTCTGCTGAGAAGCCAGCTCCCGCCTCCAGCCAGTGCTTTACTGCTCAGTCTCCCGCCTCCTCCCTCTAGAGGCATTTGTCACTCTTCGTTGTTCTTACTGACTACCAGAGGGGTCCCAGGCCCCAAAGGAAACAACCATTCCTCCACAGGGAGACGGAACACCTCCCCTCCAGGTGACACCTGCCTGATCCCTGATGTGTTCCCACCCCCACCCATGAAGTGGCCCAAAGGCATTCTCCCAGGGACCCAGGCTGAGAAAGGTCATCAGGGGAGCCCCGTGGGAGTGGCTGGCATGTAGTGAGATGCTGGGACCATGCAGCTGGCCCACACACCTGCAGTGCCAGGTGCATCTTCATGGACAGGGTGTGGGCGGGGGGCCAGAGCTGTCTCACCTGCTGACGAGACCCTCACAGCTGGCTTCAGAGGAGGGTCTGTCCGGGCAAGGGACCCATCATAGCAACAGATGGCCGGAACAGGGCTCCTCTGCGTTGACAGGGAAGACAACACTTTCAGTGATTAAAATAATTCCCCATCCATCCCTGTCTGATCCCACCTTTTCAGTGGCTTCCCATGGAGGGTGAGCTCCAGGCTGGGACTCTGAGAAGAAATGGCAGGTTTTCTGGTCTCAGAGCATTCCACCCCCAAACACACAAACACACACACACACACACTGGAATGCTCCATTTCTTCTGAACATAGTTTCTCTTACTGATGTTTTTTAAAATATAGGTCTTGCTTTAGGAATTACAATTTCCCCCCAGTCACATGGGTAATGGGAACCAGCTGAGGGTCTGTTTTGGAAACATGAAAGACCACAAGGAAAGACTCTCCAAAACTCAAAGCCAGAAAGACTGGTCCCGTCCATAAGCCAGAAAGCCACAGATACACTGCTTGCCTGTCCGTGTTTACTCAGAGGAGCCGGCTCTCTCGTAGGAGATTGTGCAAACGGGATGCGTGGGGACAGACGTGGCAATATTTAAACGTCCAAAAGCACTGTCTCTCCCGCCAAAGCTAAGGAACCCCGTTTCTGGTTGTCTTTTGCTGTGCAAGAACCTGCCCCAAACACGGCTTAGGACAGCAGTCTACTGTTATTATGTACGAGGATTCCGTGGGTCCGGCGCCCAAGGCACAGCAGCGACTCGCCATCCGGGACCTCGGCTGGGCAGGCCCGAGTGGCCGGGCGCTACCCAGCTCCCTCTCCCTTGCTCTCTCTACTGGGTCTCTGTGTGGAGATCTTGGGCTTCCTCACAATATGGCCGCCTCAGGCTAGTCAGGCGGAGCGTGCCTGGTCAGATCAGTCACAGGCCAGCCCAGATGCAAGAGGAGGGAACATGTACTTTACCCCTCAATGCCAAGAACATCAAATAATTTGTAGCCAAATTATTGGGGTTTGAGCCTGAGAAGGGTTTGGGTCTGTGGGGGGTGGTGGTGGTGGGGAACGGGGAAGCTCCAGGACAGACCTGGAGAGTTTCTGTCGTTCTAGGAGCAGCTACCTCTTCCTCCCAGGATGGGCCTCTTTGGGGGTGTGGGGGGTCACTGGTGCGCTGGTTCTGAGCATCCGCTCTGGGACAGAGCCAGCCCTCTCTGCTAAAACAGGCTCCTGGCCAGATGCTGGCTCCCTTGCAAGGTGGGCCCTGTCCTAGGAGAACGAACAGCGGAGGAGGTGGGGAGGGGGCTGCCGCCCACCCCAGGGGCTAGACTGGTGCTTGGAGGGCTCCTGGAGGGAGCTGGGACTCCAGCCCCCACGTCTGAGGATGCCAGGCTGAGCGGGACGCACACCCAGCCCTGGGCCTCCCGCCTTAATTATATTCAGGACTGTTTATGGCAGGTAGCGATCGCCGGCGGTTGGCTGGGGGAGACCACGCTTCTGCCCCAGCCGTCCTCCTGACGCTACGAACCACGGTCCTGGGAGGCAACAAGGAAAGGTGGCTGGGTTCTGGCTGCATTCCCCCACCAGGAAATACTGATTTCTGTTGTTCTTCTAGGACAAGAAGCAGAGTAATAAACAAGTAAAAGGAAACACACACACAAAACAAAACCAACCAACTCCAATTCACTGTTTGAATCAGTATTTTAAATGTGAGACGTGGTTTCTGTACTCCACGCAATCGTCCTCCTTCCTCCTGCCCCCGCCCGCCCTCCCTCCTTCCCCCCACTCCCTTCTTCTCCCTCCTGCCCCCTCCATCCCTCCCTCCCTTCTTGCCTATCCAGTCTGTCCGTCTATACCTCTGTCTGTAACGGTCCACGAGGCTTCGCCTTATCATCGTCTTTGATCAGCCTTTCTCCACAAACGTTAGTCATGGTTCATGAGCTCAGGGCTCTCACCTGAGAAGAGGGGGGACAGCTCTGCTCGCCTCCTCGGTTTGTCATGAAAATTAAATGAATGTAAAACATCGTCCCGGTTCCTGGCGTGTGTAAGTCCTCCATCCATGCAGGGACATTGTCTAAGGTGTCACGGACCCAGGTCCCGTCTCCTGGGTCCTGCAGAGGAACGGACACATTCTAACTTGGGTCTGACTCGGTCACATTCACATCCGAGGGGTCTGTGGGACGCAGTACTCAGGGGCCTAGTGAGAGAGGTGAGCCCCAAGGCTCTGTCGCCGTCCTTGTGTCCCCCCACTGGTTGGGTGACCCCAACCTCACCTTCCCCTTTGCACAGCAGTGCTGGCTCTCTGGTTAAAGTAGGAGTTTGCACAGGTGTGGAGTGTGAGGGGGCCCTGCCAGTGATGGGTGCGGGGGTGCAGGCTGGGGTCTGCCCCGCTCACTCGGCAGTTGCCCCACCACATAGGCCCCAAAATAAGGACACTCTGGGTGGGCAGCATGCAGCCTGGAGCCCAGCACGGGGCACCGGGCAGCAGAGGGGAATGGGCTTACTGCCTTCGTTGGGGCCCTCCCTGAACTTTATGGCGGTGGTCCCCCTCTCTGCTCCCACCGGGCCCCGGCCTACTCTTCCCAGAACTCCATGGCTCTGTGGTCTCTGCTGATGCCTGTGTCTCCCCAGTGGGACGCTGAGGTCCTCCAAGGGGAACCGCATCTTCGTCGCCTTGAGTCCCATGACTGGCACCACATCAGGCCCCTGAGACTGGCGAGCAAATGCAGACAGGGAAGAAAGTTCTGGAAACGGGGCGGGTTCCTGCGTGACCGGCTGGTTTGGACCTGGGACCCCAGGTGGATCTGGGTAATGGGTTGACCTTGAGTTTTCCATAAAAAAAAATCAAGGGGTGGGAGAGAAGAGAAGGAAATTGTAAAATCAATAGGCACCTGCCACCAAAATTTATTGTACTCTCTGACATATAGAGAAGCCAGAGTGTGCGTCGGAACACATTAGCATTTCAGAAGTGCCGGAGTCCCGTCCGGCGGGAGGGGGCTTCACTCCATGTTAGCGCATCCAGAAAGGCTGGCCTTGGCAGCAGAGATGAGGACCCTTTCATGGCGGTCTGGAGGACAGGACCATCTCGGGCACCCCAGAAGCTGTGAGCAGAGGAGGGAAACAATTTCCTGCCTGGCCCGCGGGCACCGGAAAGCTGACCTGGAGTGGCTTTTGCATCTGCAAGTTGGGTGACATGTACTTGTTGATTGCAGAAGGGATTTTTCCTGGAAGGAAGCCGCACACACCTGGCGCCGGGTCGGGCAGGTGTGTGGATCCCACGTCCCAGGCCGCCTTCCAGATGTGAGACATTCTGGGAGCAACTCGATTGGGGGTTAACGTCTCTGGCAGGGAGGCCATTAGCCATTTTGCTCCCAGGACTAATTCACCGACCGATGGACATGCCTGAGGGTTCCCAGCTGGTCTTTCCACATGCATGTGGGCCCAGGCACCACCTCATACTCCGTGTCCAACCAAGACCCTGCTGTCATGGATTTTGTGGGAAGGCCACCGAATTACAAGAAATGTCATGGAGAACAATGAGGGACCCCCGATACACTCAGCTTCCCCGGCACATCTTGGCTTCCGGAGTTCTCCCTCTGGACTCCCTCTCCCCTACCCAAATCCCCCCTGTTTTAAAGACCCCCACGGTGATGTCTCTTCTGTGAAGATAATTTAGGTCTCCTGTGTTGATCTGGATTCTCTCTGCTGCAAAGGACCAAAAGACAAAACAAAACACTCAGCTTGGCTTAGGACAATTTCTTGGCTCACACAACTGAAGAATCGGGGTGGGGGGCGGGCTCAAAAGTTCACGATGCCCTTTGAGCAGGTCTTTTTCTCAGCTTTTTGTTGACCGCTCCACAGCACAGGACACAAGGAAACGGGGGCACAGAGGCACAAACTGTGGGTCTTACACCCTAGGACTCTAAGCACGAGAGAACGTCTACCTCCCAGTGTCCTGTATGAAGTCTCAGGAGACGACGTGGGTTGGGGCTGCTGGATCCTCGAGTGGGAGGCTCTGGCTGCTACCCCTGCCCTGCACCCCCAGGAAGCAGGAAGGGCCGGTTCCCTGAAGGAAGAGACGGAGGTTACTGCACCACAGAAGTGAGGGGATGGGGGGACTGCTGGGGTACCACTGCCCCGGACCCAGGCCCCCATTACCAGAACCAATCACTCCCTCTCCACAGCCGGGCGAGAGACTGGGGTCTCCCTTAGGGCATGGTCTGTGAGCGTGCCTTACCTCCCACTGGACCCTGAGCTCCCCGAAGCCTGGGACGTCTTGTGTTCATCTGTACGTGCCCAGAGCCCAGGGCAGGGCCAGCAGCACGCGGACCCTCAGCAGCCTTTGGGGGGCCAGCCTGGGGAAGTCTTTCGCCAGCAGTGATGAGTGAGAACCACACTCCCTCCTCTCCTGAGGTTTCGGGGCCAGCCCCACAGACCCAGAACGAGAGGCTGAGGTGGTCTGGGAAGTGGGCAAACCAGGGGCCCCTGGTGTCCTGGGCTCTTGGGAGCTCCTTGCCTGTCCCTTATGCAATCCCCCACCCCCTTTACACCCCACAGAAAAAACGACAGGGACTCTCTTCGTGACCTGACTTGAGTCAGGCCCCTCCGAGCCCCTGCCGGACAAGGCCAGTCCTGCACCCCTGGAAAGCTCCGTAAAGCTCTCACCTAGACAGTGCAGGACGAGTCCGCCCTCCATGTCTGATCACCTTGGTGTCTGACCAGGCTCCCCGTGCCACCCCCCACGCCCCGCCCCCCAGGTGATGCCTCGTCACCTTGGTTGCCTCTGGCCAGAACCCTTTTACCCAAAGTCCCCTCCTGGTCATTTCCTTCCTCGGACCTAGCCCTACTCCGTGGCCATCTACCCACTTTCCTTAAATAGTCAGCACAGAGCCCGCTCTGCAATGTGGTCTCTTCCCCTCTATTTCAGTAGTTTTCTGGGTAAAATCTCTTTTCACTGTGTTAACGACTGTCCAGCCCTGGGTTTCTTGAACAGTGTCTTGGAGTCTTGAAGGCTTTCATGCCGTTGGGGGCCTGAGGTAGAAACGCGCTGCTCCGTGCGCTGTTTCTGTTCCCGTCCTTTGGAGGAGGATGTACTGGAGCGGCTGCCCCTGCCCCGAGGAAGCGAGGACGGACCCTCTCGTTGTCCACTGCTGACTTTGCCAACTCCATTGCACATGGGTGCGCCGATGTCTGCAGAGACCAGCGGTGTCCCCGTGGACGTCACGGGGGGAAGGCACCGTCCCTTCCTCAAAGCCTGGCAAAGCCTCCCCTGGATGCTTTATGGTGCCCGGGTAGGGGGGCGGGGCTGGCAGCATTTCCTGGCCCCTGCCAGCGGAGCCTGCCAAAATAGAGGCGTGAAGTTACTTGAGCAGACGTGGGCCAGCTGTGCCCTGACTAGAGGGCACTGATGTCCCATCTGGGCTCACCCTCAGCAGAAACCGGGGCAGAGGGCGGGCGGCCTGTCTGCACAGTTGGCTCGTTACAAGTGGACGAGGGTACCAGGCCCTCAGTCGTGTCAAGAAGCTGGGCCAACAGGAGAAGGATCCAGACCAGGGCAGGGCGGCCCGAGGGGACAGGCAGGAGGTGCCAGGGAGACCTTGGTCCTCGCCCAGCGGGTCTTCCTAATTTGCAAAACCCAATGACGCACCTGCCCCCGAGAAACATGCACCGATCCGTGTCTCCAGGGCTCGTGACGGATGGGCTTCCTCAGCCCTTTAGTTCTGCCGATCAGCTGCCTGGCTGCAAGGTCGTGGTAGCTGAGGCAGACGGCTTCCTTTTTCAGGGTTAGCCGGTCTGGGGGCGACCCACCTGCCACGGTCAAGCAAAGAGGAACCGAACTGCAGTCCTCGGCTGGCCGGCCTGGGTCCCTCTCCTGAAGAAGAGTCAGGCGGCAGCGGCTGCCTTGGGAAGGAGCAGATACACCAGTCCCCGGGGGAGGAGGGTTTTGTCAGAATGGCCATCATTAACAAATCAACAAACAACAAATGCTGGCAAGGACATGGAGAAACGGGAACCCCGGTGCCCTGCTGGTGGGAATGCAGACTGGGGCGGCCGCTGCGGGAAAAACAGAATGGGGTTTCCTCAAAAAACTAAAAATGGGACCGCCTCGTCACCCAGTGATTCTTTATCTTCCCCGTAAACAAGGCGGTGGTTGTTTCTGAAATACACGCAGCTGAAGAGCTGCTCAGTGCGCCTGCCTCCGCCCCGTACCTATAAACCAAGGCGGGCAGCAGGCCAGCTCCAGCAGAACTTGATCTATGGAACTCCGGACAAATAATCGTATCTGATGGCCGTTTCACCAATAAACCCAGCGGAATACTTGCTGCCGGTGGCAGACGGCACGCATGAGGCCCCCCCAGAGCTGGCACTGCTCGGGTCAGGAGTGGGAGGGCGGGGCTGAGCGGGGGCGGGGAGACACGTTATGAATTGAATATGCAGATGTGATCAGCCTCCTGTTTGGCACCCGGGCACCTCTCCTGGGGAGGGGCTGGTTGAAATGTTTGCCCCAGAGGCCACGCAAAGGCCTGTGGGGGACCTTGTTTTCTTGTAAGTGGCTGTTGGCAAAATGAGGCTCTGGGGTCCCGGGGATAACCCTCCTGTGCTCTGGAAATCAGCCCTGTCTCTCTGCTTCAGAGCCGAGCTTGAGAAGGAGGAATCCCACTGGCCTGGCCACGTGCCCACCGCTCATCCAGGAGAACATGGGGCCTCTTCCCCCAGCTCCATCGGACAGCGGGGCCACCCCAGGCCAGGCCTCGGTCCTTGGACGTCCCCTGGGTGCTTCCCCTCCCAAGCCTGGCTCCTGCCTCTCCGCCACGAGCGAAACCCTTTCACCCGCGTGAACCAGAGCTGGTCTCTGAGGCTGACAACCCAGGACCCACAGCTGGTATCACGAGCCTCACCTTCCTTATCAGCAAAGTGGGCGTAATAACTTCCGGTGACTATTGTCACCTGCGCTTACTGGATCTGTGGTAAGTGCTGGGTCAAAGGCTTTTGAACATTTTAGTCTTAGGAGCCCTTTACCCTCCTAAGAATGACTGGGGACCCTGAAGAGTTTTATGAAGGTTGTATCTACCCGTATTTACTGTGCTAGAAATGGAAGCAAACAGCTCTCCAGACCAGGTCAGCAGCTGCATTCTGTCAGCTGGCCCTCCTGAGACAGTGAGGGGAGAAGGGCACAGGAGGGCTCAGTGTCATTAGGACCATGGTTTTGACCTTGGGAGCCCTCTGAAAAGGTGTTGGGAAGCTGAGGAGCCCCTGGGCCGTGGGCTCAACCCACAGCCCAGGTCCCCACTCTCTGCGGTTCATCGCGCACCTTAGAAAGGGCACCATGAATCTAAGAGGTGTGTTTTCTGATCCGGGGCAGCCTGAACTTGAGCTCAAGCTGGAATTCCCTGGAGTGCGGGGGAGCACAGGTTCCTGGACCCCCCCACCTGCGATTCTGAGTTAGCTGACCTGGGTGGGACCCCAAGATTCAGCAGGGACCACCATCAGAGCTGGGCTCTCCTGACCCCAAATCTCAGTCCACACACACACACAAAATCGGGGTTCTAACCGGATTCTGAGCCCCATTGCCCTTCACGCAAGGCAGGGATGCCGGAAGCACGGGACCTGGCAGGGCTTGGTCAGCCACCTGGAGACATGAGGTGGCCTTCTCGGTGAGGACGCGTCTGCGCTGGCGGTGGGGTGCAAGCCAAGCAGAAGGGCGACCCCTCAGGCTGCCGGAGGCACATGGGGGGAGTCGGGGAAGGGGAGGGGGAGCTCAGCCAGGGGGCTCCGGGCGGCCCCGGTGAGAACAGTGGGTGGGAGGCTAGGTAAGAGGACCCCAGAAGCACTTTGTGGGGGGACCGTGCAGCTAGGGACGATCAGCAGGGCTTGGTGATTCTCCCGCGTGACGTGGTCCAACGGGGCCACTGCTGGATGGGGAACTCCTAGGACACAAGGACCTCGTGTTCTGGTAATTCTCGCCCTAACTCAGCGCAGAGCAGACAGCGGGCTGTGGGCGGGCTGCCGGGAGAGAAGGCCGGGAAGGTTACTCTGCATCCGCCTCCCACAGCCAGCCCCCCTGTTTGCCCCAGAGCGATGTGTCCCCCACGAGGAGATGCCACGTCACTCTGGAAAGCCCCCGGGGGGCAGGGCCGGGAGCCCGGAGCATACAGTAAATACCCATGTGTGGGGCCAGTCACAGCACAGAGACCGGAGCGCACGGCCATACGGGGATGTGGTTGTGGGCAAAAATATTTATAAAATGGCTTTTCCAAATGTTTAATCTACAGCAGACACATCTTGCGTTGATCTGTTTGGCTTGGCTTTCGCTGTGGGGAGACGCCTTTCGTCAGCTGGCCTCCCAGAGCAGAGGACACCGGTGCTGTTAAAAGATTCATATGTTTGTGACTCAACTCAAAAGGCAGATCTTGGGGGGGACCAGCTGGGGTGGGTGGCAAGGGCAGTGGGGGTGGCTGCCTCAAGGCTGGGAAGGGAAGGAAAAGAAGCCCGCCCTCACCCCCTGGGGCTCCCGTGGGCTGCCCACGGTTTAAGTTTCATCTCAGGGGCGCTGTGCGTTTCGTTGTCCCCACTGGGCTAGCAGACTGATGGCCGCATTCCTTCCTAGAAAGCTGAGCTCGCCACAGAGCTCCCCACTGAGGAATGGCGCCCCACGTCTGTCCCTGACTGTGGTATTTCCGTGATTTTTGCGGAAGAGGAAAGAGGGAGTGTGCTTGATGTCAGAGATGTTTCTTCTCCCCCACCCCCACCCAGTTCTCTCCTTTCTGTGACCACAGCTACAATTTTACACTGTCTTGTGTTATTATTTTGTTAACGTCTGCGTCCTCCACTAATAGTCCGACACTCACACAGCACTTGCCTTGTGCAGACCCTCTTCTAAGCACTTCGTATATTATTCATTTTATCTTCAGAAAAACCCTCTGAACTTGATACTGTTATCACTCCCATTTAACAGAAGATGAAACCGAGGCACAGGGATGTTAAACAATTTGTCCGAGGTCACTCACTAGAGAGGCGAGGAGCTGAAATTTGAGCCCAGGCATTCTGTCTGTCTGTGTGTCTCTCCGTCTGTCCATCTACACATCCACTCATTCATCCATCGCTCCATCACCCATCCGCCCACCCATCAGGACAGAAATCACATTGTTCTGCTCACTGCTCTAGCCCTAGGGTCTATCTAGCACATTTGTAAATACCTGCAGGATTACAGGACAAACCCTGGTTTGTATTCTATAACAATTCCCACAGCAGAACTATGGGACCAGCAGGGGACAAGGAGAAGAAAGCCGTGGCTGCCTTCACCTCCCAGTTCTGCTCAAGGTGGCCTCCCCCTCGATGTCTGCCTGTCATTGTGAGTTCAGTGTCCACGCCGAGGGCCCTGCCTCTGAGGCCCCCAAGGCGCTGGCTCCCGGGGATTGACAGCAGCAAGGGCCTCCCCTAACCCCTGGGTCCCTGGGTCCCAGAGCAGCAGGAGGAGAGGCTCCTCCCTCCCCTCCGGTCCCCACACACAGGATGGAGACGCCCAGCAAGGTGTCCGAGCCCTGCTAATAGTTAGGTGACCACGCATGGACAGGTGCAGGCCAGGGGCACTTCTTGGCTTGTCCAAGTACTTTCACTGAGACCAGACGGACAGCTGCCCAAGGTTACGCCTGAAAGATGCTGGTCCTGCCCTTACGTGGACCTGAAGGGAGAGCCAGGCCGGGGGGCCGGGCGGATCCAGCCTCAACCGCGTTTCGAGTCCTGTGACCCTCCTGATCCAACTACCGCAGCTCCCAGAGCCTCACGCCGTTCGTCTGTGCAATGGGGGTGCCCGCAGCCCCTGATTCACGGGGTAGCTACATGCACACGACACAGCAGACGTGTGCTCCGCCCAGGGCGGGCCCCGTGGGGAGTGTCTGTAAACACCAGCTGTGATAATAATTAATGAGAACCTCTCAGCCTCAAACTGCTGGTTTCTACCCCCTCGCCCTTCTAAGCATCGCTTCCAGCCCCAGCTGGGACGGCAACAGGAAACGAACCTGACTTTCACGGCACATCACCCTGCAGAGCAGAGACCTCATCGAAATGTAACTTCTTCCCCATTCATCATCCACCCAGACAGCTCGCCGTTCTCCGGTTCTCTTAAGCAAATAACAACCAAAAAAAAAAAAAGAAGAAGAAGAAAATCTTTCCTTCCAACTTCCAGTGCAGATTTGTTTAATCAAAGCAAGGCATTGAAGCCGTTAGGGCCTCTCCCCGGGTTTTCCCTTTCAGAACTCACGAGGCTCCACTCCCCTCTCCCCGTCCCTGCCTCCATCCCGGTCCCTTCTCAGAGGCCACACACACACACACACACACGCACACACAGGAGGACAGACAGGATCATCACACGCCATCGGTGCCTCTGTTCAGCCCGGCTCTGAACAGCCTCTCAGCCCCCGGGCTGGCCCCCATCGGCACATGTTCCCTGGGTGGCTCCCCTGGCCGCTATTTTCAGCTTTCCACATGCCTAGTCATGTGGCCCCGTGGCTCGTCTCACAGAGGGATGGCGCACTGTGGAAAGTGTGGCTTTGGAACCTCAGACCCGGGTTCCAATCCTGGCTCAGCCATGCGGCTTGAGTTGCAAGTCACTGCCTCTCTCCGGGTCTAACTTCACGTGTCAGGTGGGCGTGATAAAACCAACAGCCCAGGCTTCCTGAATGTCAAGGGCTGCCACTGTGACACGAAGGAATGCACAGCTGCGTGCGAGGGCCCAGGGATGCGGCGGAGAACGGGACCCAGCCCGAGGTCCTTGGTGCTTACAGGGTAGGGCTGGTCACAGAAGAGGCGAGTGCTCTCAAAATGGAAATTGCAGGGCACAGGGGTCCCCAAGACCACCCTCACTTTGACACCAACTACAAGTGTGGGGTCCCCAAGAGCTCTCTTGGTTTTGATAATTCACCAGAAGGGACCTAAGACTCACAGTTGCCATTCAGGAAAATGGGGCCCGGAGAGACATAGGGGACACAGCCCGGGACAGTTCCAAGAGCAAAGACTCCGTCCCCCCACTCACCGCAGCATCGTGGGCCGCAGTAACCCTTCATGGCAACGGCACGCCACAGTGCACCCTGGGTACTGCCCTCCGGGGACACCCCCTGAACCTCAGTGTCCGGGGTCTTTATTGGGGCTTGGTCACGTAGACACGGCTGACTGCCCATGTGGCTACCCTCTGTCTCCAGCCTCTCTGGGGAGGTCAAGCTGATATCCCATGGCCCACGACCCCCAGCTCAACAAAGGCACTCCATCAGCCAGGGCAAAGCCAGGCCTGTCTTTGGTTAAATCCTTTACTGCCCGGAAGCTTAGTTGCAAAATCTCTCAAGATATAAACAGCCCTCGGCCTCCGCTGTTTCCTTCTAGCTGGGGCAGCAGTGCCGACCCAGGTGCGCGCCGCGCTCCACCCAAAGGTGTCCCCTGCGGAAGAAAAGGGGAACAGGAAGACCCCAGCTACCCTCAGTTAAGGGGGCATTGAGGCAGAGGCAGGCACTCCTACACGTGGCTCACAGAGCTGCAGACTGACAGGGCTCTGCCCCGTGCGCTGGGGCAGACAGAGGCCAAGAACACCTGCTGGCGAGAGGGTTCATTTTCAGACCCATGGTGCTGAGTGGCTGTGGGACCCTGAGCAAGTGATTTAATACCTTGATGTCTTCAGTGTCCTTGTCACTGAAACGAGGCAGTGCTCTGTTCTGCTCCGGACTTGCCGTGAGGAGTCGACGGAGCCGTGTGTAGGTGTCGTCCACCCGCAGGGCTATACCGGACAGCTCCGTGCTCCTCACCACAGCTGCCTCCTCGTGGCCCCAGAGAGAGGCTCTCAGAGCCGGAGACGGAGGCTGGCTCTTCTGTGTGACATCTGTTACCGGGCAGGTGCCGCCCCCTTTCTCTGGAAAAGTGTCCTGGACGAGGGGAAGCCCCCCTGCCCCCCTCCAAGGGTGCCCCACAGCCCACGACTGTCTGACACAGGGCCCTGAAGACCTGGCCTCGGGCTGGGGGTGGAGTCAACTCTGGCCAAATTCGTACTCCAGGGATCCCCGCCGGAAGCGCAAGGCTAGACTCTAGGTGAGACCACATCTTCGCCCAGCTCCTTCCTCCCTCCACGGGCGAGAATCTCCACCTCAGGCTCTGCTCCCAGGGAGCCTCACCTAGGAGCTCGCCTCCCACGGTGTCCTCATGAGTGTGCCTCGTGGTCACTCCAGCCACAGGCAGGGACGAGCAGGACCAAGAAGGTATCTCTGTCAGGGAGGGGAAGAGCCAGCCCAGTGGCTCCCCAGGTCAGCACGCCGCAGGGACAAGCTGCCCTTCCACGTTCCAGGTCAGCGAGTTTCGTCCGTGTACCGTGAGAATTTTTAAAACACGCACCACCGGGCTGTTGGGTCAGGGACACTGACCTCTTTTCCCTGAGATTGTCTACCACAAAAATGACAGCAGCCAACACAGCCACAGCTGTCCGCGAGAACGCCCTGTCCTGAACCGTAAATATATGGAGCACATAACAGAGCTGCGTCTTAATAGGCCACATTGCGTATTATGCCCATGTCTGATTGGTAAATGGAGGCCTAGACAGACACAATGCATCTCCCTCCACAACTGAGAAGGAACACAACTACCTCAGAACTAGAGACAACCAGGAGTTCCAGAAAATTGAGCTGCATGGAAGTCCAGCGAACAAAGGTATAAAGAAGAAATACTCACCCAGACAGGTAGGAGGGGCAGAGAGGACGCAGTGTGGTGGCGGCAGCAGTGGCAGGCCAGCAGAAAGCGCAGTCACGTCAGGAGGGACACCTGGGAGCACTCCCAGCTGCTCACTGGACCGCGCAGCCCACGGTCCCTGCACCGGGGAAAATCAAGCCTCATTGCTTCTGACTGTGCAGACCAGTGGGGGTTGGGACGGAGGCAGAAACTGCTGGTCTCTCAGCAGAGTCCACTTGTCTAAAGGGCCCTCACGGTCCTAGAACATCCACAGACCCACCCACTCTGGGAATGACGACCAGGGCAGCAGCTAGAGGGGCACTGGTCCCGTACGAAGTGGGAGAGGTGCCTGGAAAAGGGGCAAGTGCTGAGCAAGTGGTATTGTTCCCTCTCAATCCCCTCCCCCCCACACACAGCGCCACAACGTGGTGAAACGGGTCGCCCTGCACTGATGAATCCCTAAGGCTCCACCCCTTACAATGTAGCAGGAGAAACAGCTCTACCTAAGACACAGAGGCAAACAAACACAGGAGACTGTCAAGATGACAAGACAGAGAAGTATGGTCTAAAAGAGGGAACGGGTCAAGGTCCCAGTGGGAGAACTAAGTGACGAGGAGATAGCCAACCTAACAGACACAGAGTTCAAAACACGGGTGATAAAGATGCTCACAGACTTTACAGATATGCTTGAGGACGGCAAACACATAAGGGAAAAAGTGAAAGCGATGATAAATAAAATGAAGGAAAATCCACACAAAACCAATAGTGAAGGGAAGGAAATTGGGATTCGAATCAATGATTTGGAACATAAGAAAGAAATAAACAGTCGACCAGTACAGAATGAAGAAACAAGAATTGAAAAAAATGAGGAGAGGCTTAGGAACCTCTGGGACAACTTTAAACATGCCAACATCCGAATCATGGTGAAGCCAAAGAACTTACATGCACGACTCATGGACATGAGCTAAGGGGGTGGGATTGCTGGAGGGAAAGGGGCTACTGGGCGGAGGGGAGCAAAGGGAAAAAATTGGTACTACTGTAACAGCATAATCAATAAAATATACTTTAAAAAAATTCTTATACACAAGGATAGGCATCTGATTTTTTAAAAAAGTCACTTTGGAGCCAAAGGATAGGTAATTACTATTATTGTTATTTTTTCTTGTAAATCCATCAAAATTATATCTATTTTTGTCAGATTGGCAAAAAATGTAATTTTTGCCACAGGCTGAAAAAGGCTGACAATCGCTGCTTGCGCCCCCAGCTCCTGAGCGCTTAGAAACGAAAGTCCGCTCTAAATAACAAGCCTCCAGGGGCAGGGTGAGGCCACCGTGGACCCACCGCGTCCGTCCCAAAGGACACTTCCACGTCCCCTCACCAGAGGCCTGCCCGCTGCAGGAGGTCACCAGAGAGAGAGGGCCATTAATCTTTACAGCCTGGCGTTCCTGACAGCCGCCACCTGCCGGGGTGAGGTCACTCCCGAGTCCGAGTTTGATCTGTTTTCCAGATCCTTGGGACTCACACGCCCCCCGTGAGCATGGATCCCCAGAGAGCTCCCTGACGGGTCCCTGGGGGTGACAGCACAGGCCGCCCCCAGACGCTGTGGGGTCACGGGCAAGTCCCTTCCGCTCCCTAGGCCTCAGTTTTCTCACGCAGAAAACACGAAGCTTCCACTAGGCCGGCATCTCCCAGACTTGCGTCGATCCGGACTCACCTTCATCATTTGGACCCCGTCTGCCTGCTCTGCTCTGAGGCAGTCACTGCCCCCCAATTTTAAACAAACTATAACTAATGAGAGAGGCAGCTTGGTCTCCCCCTAAATGGAAACGAGGGTTCCTTGCCATGAATAGAAAGTCATGACAGAAACAAGTATGTAAAAAGTATGATTTTTAAATAATAATTTATTATTTAGAATTATTGAGAAATAATTACTTCTCAACGAACGTGACCCGCCTCCCGCCGGCTGCCCCCACCAGTGAAGCTTGGAGCTGGCCTCTCCCCTGCTCACGGAGGAGACGAGAAAGGTCAGGAGCTGCTTAGAGGCTCCGAGTGCCAGACGAGGCGTTTCCCCTTGACCTCCGCAGGGGAATGGGAAGGGGGTGATTGTCACACTGTATGAGTCAGTTACTTTATGCCACATGCTTGCTCCACCTAAAGCCACCTCCGTCTCCACCAGGGCCCAGCGCCGGGAAATCTCCAATTTCTCTCTCTCTGTTCCTCTCTCTCTAAGGTCAGCGAGCATATCCTTGGGTGAGGATTAAAAAAAACCAAAGTGAGGTCCATCTTGGTTAGACTTGCAGCGCCAGCTGCTACGCACACGTGCACATGACTCCCTTCCGGGAGCAGGTAGAGACACCTGGTGCACTTGTCCCCAGAGCCCCAGCAAGCCCCTCTGGTTCTGTCCTCAGAACAGCCTTGAATGCACCCGCCAGAAGCACATGCCCAGGAATTTTATTGATGCCAACCAGCGAACATGTGTTGCGTCCCCAGGAAGGGAGAGGTGTGTGCCAGGCTGAGACGAGGTGACGGGAATGTTTGAGGAAGCAACAGCTCTTCCCGCCAAGGAGAGTAAGCCCGGGGCCCGCGTGCCAGGCGACCTCGTCCCCGCGTCCCTGCGCCGCCGTGAAAACATCCCCTGCTTGGAGCTCTCGGCTCTGCCCGCGCCGCCAGCATAAACTTGGACGTGGGCCTCACATGCCTGCTTTCTCCTTGGCCTCCCGGCAGGTCTGCTCAGCATCTGCTTTATAACCAAGACGTTTCTTCTGGAGTCTGTGAACACAGGGCCCTTTGGAGCCCGGCGCCCCATTGTCCTGGCCGCGTGTGTGGGAGGAGTGGCATCGGCATCAGAGAGCAAAGTCAAGGTGGGGGGGCTGGGCTGCAGGCTGGCGCCCTGAAAAGCAGGTGAACTCCAAGCAAAGGTGAGGTGCCCACCCCCCGTCCTGAGGGCAGCTTTCCTTGCTCGCCTGTAAGAGGACAATAGCCCCTGTCCCTTCCTCTGAAGGTGACCTAGAGGATGGAATGTGATGACGTCTGCAAAATGCTGAGCACAAAAAATATTAGCAGAGGTTGTTCTGGGCCAAGGACTATCCCCCCCAAATTCCTATCTACTCGGAACCTCAAAACGTGACCTTCGCTGCAAATAGGGTCTTTGCAGATGGGACTAGTTAACTGCGGTCATACCGGAGGAGGGTGGGCCCGAAACTGGCGGGTGCTTAAAAGAGGAGGGGACAGAGAGAGAAGAAAACAGCTCCCGGGGCGGCGAATCTCCTCCCTGCTCATCCCCAAACCTGGGCCATGTGACACCATCCTGGAACTATTCACAAATATGGGCCCTTAAATCAGAAGACTGTGACATCTCTGGGCAACACCACCAGTTCTCTGAAAGGAAGGGAGGGAGGGAACGAGGAAGGAGGGAGGGAGATGGGAGGAAAACAGGCTGAGAAAGAAAACAGAAAACCTCTCTGTAAGCCAATTTTTTTAAAATTATATAAGTACCCAAGTTTGCTGTAAAAAACTGGAACATAGGAGAATCTGTGGGTCCCCACCTTTGGGGAACACAGAATGTCCTGGGGAGATGGTCGAAACTGCCCATTCTGGGCGTGATTCCCTGTGTTGGGGTGATGGGGGCACGGGCCTGCGGGGTGCTCTTTGGGGGATGCTGATGGAAGAGATGTCAGCGTGTGACCCCCCCACCCCCGTCAGAGGGAGTTTGCAGGGAGGCGAGCTTTGGCCAAGAGAAGGCGTGGCCCCTGCGGGGAGGGCCCCCGTGCGGGAAGCCTGCCAGCCCGACACCGCCCCCTTTCCGGACCTTTCCTCCTTGAGACAGGACCCGGAGGAGAGTGACGTCCACGTCACGTCCCTCGCAGGGCTTGCTGACTTGTTCTGTGTGGGGCACCGCCCACAGTCTGGGCGCCCGAGGGTGGAAAAAAAGCTGGGCGTCAGGCTGTGCTCACAACGATCGTGGTCCTGCCCAGAGCGGCTGACCGGTCCCAGGAGGGCAACAGCATTGGACGTACGTGGACGACCTACAGGCGGAGGGCGCAGGCGGTTTCCACGGCCTTCGCTGTTGTCGCTTAAACTGTCCAATTAACGTCGGCGGGACCCAAGTGGGAGGCTTCTAGAAAGAAGCTCAGTTCTTGTTCTCGGTCGTGTAAGAGGGAGCTCGTCCGCTGGGCAGCCCTGGATGCCTGTCCTTCAAGAACACCCCCCGTCAGTGCCACCGTGGCCACTCCGTTTGCTCCCTAAGAGAGCACGTGCTCTCAGTGGCTCTTTTCAGCTGAGAAACGCCGACCGCAGTCCTGAGGGCGGCCCAGCCCAGGCCAGCGCGCTCGGGGAGGCCAGGAAAGCTGGGCCTCCCGCTGCGGTCGGGACGACTTCCAGGGTTTCCTGCGGCAACACGGGAGACGCGGGGAGATACCACGCTCCGTGAAATCAGCCCATCACGGGAAGGCACAGGCTGCGTGACTGCACTCACAGGAGGGACCCACGGGTGTCAGAAAGGCATGGAGACAGAGCGCAGAGTGGCGGTTGCCAGGGCTGGGGCTGGGGAGGGTGTCGTTTAGGGCCAGGACAGTGGACAGGTTCTGGAGGCGGGCGGCGGGGATGATCGCACAGCAGCGTGAGCGCGGAAGGCCTCTGCGCCAAACGCTCAGACAGACCAGTTTTATGCTATGTGTGGTTTTCCACAATTAAAAAAAAAGAAAAGAAAAAGGTTTTCCCAAAGAGCACTTGGAAATCTGCAAGCGTGACCCCTTGGGGGGTGAACAGTGGAAACTGATTTCCCCAAAGCTTCCACCAACGGCTGAGAAGTTTCAGCTCCATGTCAGGAACCCACAGTCACTAAAAACTGGGGTCCTGAGTTTCTTCAATCCTTGTCACCCCATTACACTCACCATTCTCACGGCGCCCATTGACTCCCCTCCCACTGATGGGGCCCCTCCTGTCCCCAAGACCACGGACCCCACACGGGGCACCGTTCTATTTTGCCCACTGGGAGGGACTGTCTGGCTGTTTCCATTTCTACTTTTTAGAAAGGTTCTCAGCCTAAACCAAAGCCAAATGTGCACCAGGTAAATATTTGCTTTGCCTCTCGGTGCCCCCGGGTGGGGGGCGGTGTGGCCAGGCCTGGGGCAGATGAAAGAAGCAGAGGAAAGGAAATTTATGCACCGAGAGAAACTAGGCAAGAAGGAAAGCCAGATGTTCTGCCCAGCTGTTCCGGCCACAGCCGGTCACATCCACCGGATGGGAGGTGGGCCCCCTGTGACGGGAAACGCTCCCCGTGGTCTGTCTGCTTACGTGGGTAAGAAAGGAAGGAAGGTGGTCTTGCGCACGGAGACAGGGGAAGAACCTGGGCTCGGCGTTGGAGGACATAGGACGGGGACACGTGGAAGCTGCACACCGGTTAGGAGGAGGGATGGCCGTCCGAGTGGAGACGGAAGGGAGTGGCCTGGCCTCCAAGGGTCAGCGGGCAGGAACGTGGGCCTGCCAGGACTGGGGGGACAGCCTGGGGACCCTAACTCTGTAACCTGGGACCTCGTACGTCCTGGACACTGCCACCTGCTGCCTTGTCATCTGTGCCATGTGACTTCAGCTCTGTGCCTTCGTATTCTGAAATACGAAATGGTACTAATGCTGGGACCTACCAGGCCAGGCGGTTGGGGAGATGAGATAAGCCGATGTGTGTGAAGTTGGGAGCAGTCCTCCTCCGCCCGCGGTGAGTGCAGTGTGGGTGTTTCCTACAGTCCTTATTATCACCATCGCTTCATGGGGAACACACCAGGAGGCCCTGTGTCCTTGTGTTTGGGGACCTTGCACCCAGGGGCCGACCCACAGTGGGCCACACAACTCTCGAAGCAGGACAAACCAAACCACATGAATGGAAGCAGCTGAATCGGGGAACCTCTCCCCCCCCCCCGCCCACCGCCGGGGGCAGCCTGAGACTCCCCCCATCCACACTTCCAGGGGACCCGGCCTCCCCCAGGAGCCAGCACTCGGTCGATCCCAGGGACCCTCGCTGCTCCCACTTCCGTTCGCTGCAGAGAAACAACAATCAAAAGTTTAATTTGCAGCTTCTCTGCAAATTACTGCCTGGTCTGATTTATAATTCATAGTACAATATTTATTTCTAACAGGAAATTAATTTTGGAAACTCAGTGGGTGATTAGATTAAATTGCAAAACCATTCCACTAGCTCGTGGGGAGAGGGCGTGGGGAACTGGCGATTATAGCTGGAGATAAACTGGGAAGAGCCGACATTCAGAAACGCAGAGACAGAGGCGGGGTGCCGCTCACTGCTGCCCGGAGAAGAGGACTGACTTATCAGGCATCTGTCACGAGACGTCAGCCACAGTTACTCAAGACTGTCCCCCTCGAATTCATCGTTGAAGGAAAGGAACAAATAGGCAGCTGTGTCCCTCACACTTCTCTCATCCACTGTGACCAAGTGTTTATTGGGATGGATCAGAGGGAAGGCACATGTCACAGTGTTAAGACAATTGGGTTCTGTGGTTAATTTTATGTGTCAGCTTGACTGGGCTAAGGGGTGCCCAGAGCGCTGGGAATACCTTATTTCTGTGTGTCCGGTGAGGGTGTTTCTGGGAGAGATCAGTGTTTGAATCCATGGACGGAGTAAAGATAGCTGCCCCCTCACCCCCCATGCCGCGGCCAGGCCGGCAAGGGCCTGAATAGGACAAAAAGGCAGGAGGAGGGTGAACTCTCTCTCTGCGGTGGCTGGGACGTCCGTCAGCGCTCCTGGTTCTGGGTCTTTTGGACACAGACCAGGGCTTGTACCACTGACCCCGGCCAGCTCTCCTAGGCACGCCACGTGCTGAGCCTCAGGCTTTCGGACTAGGAATGACGGTCAGCCCCTCCCAGCGTGCAGCCGGTCTCGAAGCGTGAGAGGTCCCAAGTCACCTGTTAAAGTCGTGACACTTTCATGACTTCACCTTAGACATCGCCGGCATCGCTTCGGTCGCGCTCTGCGCATCAGGGCCGTCTTGCAGTTCCACCCAGGTTCAAGGGCAGGGGCAAGACCCCACCACCAACAGTAGGAGTGTGGGCATCCATGGTGAGTGGGATATAAGGGTCGGGCTACATGGAGGTGGTCGTCTTGGGAACAGACAGCCGTCATAGACTGCCTTCTGGCCATAACAATCCACATCCTCCCCAGCCTCAAAATAAACCTGGCCCCCTCCCCCACCTCAGACCATGGACTGGCATCTCGTGATGGCATCAGCGCAGACTGAAGGACCTTGTCCTGTAGGTCAGGCCTCAGACGAGGTTCTTTGTGTGTAGCTTCCTGAGTAGTACCTTCTCTTACGCTCTGAAGACTTATGAACCAGAGACAAACTGCCATCTGACGTCACCGGCTACAGCTATGCCCACGATGGATAAGGAGGGCTCTGGGGATGAATCCAGAGTGCCATTTGGACTCCGGCCCTTGTCACCTGTAAGAGGAGCTGACAGCTGGGACTCAGATTTTGCCACTGAGTCCAAATGCCCTTCGTGGATATTTTGGAGAAGAGGAAACTGACCCCCAGGTGGGCTGGGAAGGCTGGTGCAGGCTGCAGGGAGGACAGCGGAGAGGGGTGTGGGGTGAGGTGAGCAGGGGACAGGCCAAGGGCTCTTACTCTGCTGGGACCTGTATGGGGAGAAATGTCACCTGCCCAAGGGGCCGAGGGATTGATTGATTATGTGTTGACTCAGGCCCGAGATGGCGATTTCCAAATAAGCATCAAAAATCTCATCCAACACACTGCGTCTCCCTCCACAACTAAGAAGGAACACAACTACCTCAGAACTAGAGACAACCAGAAGTTCCAGAAAACAGAGCTGCATGGAAGGCCAACAAAGATATAAAGAAGAAATACTCACCCAGACAGGCAGGAGGGGCGGAACCGGGGAAGAGAAGATGAGGTGTGGTGGTGACAGCAGCGGGGGTGGTGGCAGGCCGGTGGAAAGCACAGTCACATGTTTTAAAAAGTCAGGAGGGACAACTGGGGAGCATTCCCAGCTCCTCACCAGACCACGCAGCTCACAGTCCCAGCGCCGGGGAAAATCAAGCCTCATTGCTTCTGACTGTGCAGACCAGTGGGGGTTGGGGTGGAGGCAGAAACTGCCGGACTCTCAGCAGCGTCCACTTGTTTAAAGGGCCCCCACAGTCCTAGAACACCCCCAGACCCACCCACTCTGGGAACAACGGCCAGGGCAGCAGCTAGAGGGCTGCCAGTCCCATACGAAGTGGGAGAAGTGCCTGAAAAAGGGGCAAGTGCTGGGCAGGTGGCATTGTTCCCACTCAGACCCCTCCCCCACATGCAACACCACAACGTGGTGAAACAGGTCACCCTGCACTGATGAATCCCTAAGGCTCCTCCCCTTACAACGTAACAGGAGCGACAGCTCTACCTGGGACGTGGAGGCAAACAAATACAGGAACCTTTCAAGATGAGGAGACAGAGAAGTATGGCCCAAAAGGAGGAACAAATGAAGGGTCCAGTGGGAGAACTAAGTGACGAGGAGATAGCCAACCTCACAGATGAGGAGATAGCCAACCTAACAGATGCAGAATTCCAAACACTGGTGATAAAGATGCTCACAGGCTTGACAGATATGCTTGAGTATGGTAAATGCATAAGGGAAGAAGTGAAGGCTATGCTAAGTGAAATGAAGGAAAATCCACACAAAACCAATGGTGAAGGGAAAGAAACCAGAATTCAAATCAATGATTGGGAACACAAGGAGGAAAACAACAGTCAATCAGTACAGAATGAGGAAGCAAGAGTTAAAAAAAATGAGGAGATGTTTAGGAACCTCTGGGACAACTTTAAACGTACCAACATCCGAATCATAGGGGTGCCAGAAGGAGAAGAGGAAGAGCAAGAAATTGAAGCTTATGTGAAAAAATAATGGGAAAACTTTCCAAATTTGGTGAAGGAAATAGACATACAAGTCCAGGAAGCACAGAGAGTCTCCAACAAGCTAGACCCAAAGAGGACCACACCAAGACGCATCATAATTAAGATGCCAAAGGTGAAAGATAAACAGAGAATCTTAAAAGCAGCAAGAGAAAAGCAGAGAGTTGCCTACAAAGGGGTGCCTATTAGACGATCAGCTGATTCCTCTAAAGACACTTTGCAGGCAAGAAGGGACTGGTAAGCAGTATTCAAGGTGATGAAAAGCAAGAACCTACAACCAAGATTACTCTATCCAGCAAAGCTATCGTTTGGAATGGAAGGGCAGATAAAGTGCTTCCCAGACAAGGTAAAGCTAAAGGAGTTCATCATCACCAAGCCGTTTTTATATAAAATATTGAAGGGTCTTATTTAAGAAAAAGAAGATCAAAATTATGAACATTAAAATGACAACAAACTCACAACTATCAACACCTAAATCTAAAAAATGAAAAGAAAATCCAACTAAGCAAACCAGAATAGTAAAAGAATCATAGGTATGGGGATCATTTGGAGGGTTACCAGCTGGGAGGGGGAGGGGGAGAAATGGGGAAACGGTGCAGGGACTAAGAAGCATAACCGGTTGGTACAAAACAGACAGGAGAAGTTAAGATAACATAGGAAAGGGTGAAGCCAAAGAACTTATATGCACGACCCATGGACATGAACTAAGGAGGGTGGGATTGCTGGAGGGAAGGAGGGTGCTGGGCAGAGGGGAGCAAAGGGGAAAAAATTGGGACTACTGTAACAACATAATCAATAAAATATACGTAAAAGAAACAAGAGACCCTGGAGGAAGGCAGTCGGGGCGTCTGTCTCTCAGACATGTGCTGGCCTTCTCTCCCCTCAGACAAGCTGCCTGGGAAGCCTTCATTTCTTCCACGACACCAGGGGACCTTTGTGGGTCGGGCGTCCCCAACACAGAGGCATGGAAACAAGGAACAGAGTGACAGTGACCAGAGGGGAGGGGTGAGGGGGAGAAGGGGGGGAAGATGGGGAAGAATTCAGTTAAGGAACTAGTGTAAATGGGGCAGGGAGAGCAATGGGGAAAGTGGGACAACTGTAATGGAACAACAACAAATTAAGAAAGAAAAGAAATCTCATCCAAGTAGCCCATCCCGGTTGAGTCCACCAGAGGGGCTGCCGGCAGCCCGACTGTCAGGAATTGCCTGCTAGCATCAGTTTTCACCGGGAATTAATTCCCCTTCAAATGTGCTGAGACGGGCCCACCACGCAGGCTGGCATGGTGCAGGGGGCCGTGGTGTTGCAGCGACCGGCCTGGCTGCAGCCCGTCCCCGTTCCAGCTTCCTGATGAGAAGGCTGCCCCACCGCCACCTCGACCGCAGGTTTCTGAGACCCTGTGTAAGGGACCCAGCTTAGCCACACCCACACTCCTGACCCATGGAAACTGGGAGGTAATTGATGTGCGCTGTTTTGAGCCACTAAGTGTGTGATAACATGTCATGCAGCAATAGAAAGCTAATACAATTACAGAGAGAAATAATGGCTGTCACGTCACACGGTCACCAGCAGACATTCATTGGATGGTATCGTTGTTATTATGTTAGTTCATCCATTTATCCACCCACCCATCCATCCGTCTTCCATTCACCCACCCACCCATCCACCTACCTGCCCACCCCCCACCCCCCTTCCCCCGCCCCTGCAGGAGGAAGTCCTGCTCCCCGCAGGAGGCCTGGTGCTTTTACCCACCGCATCGGGAGGCCCAGCAGTGCCCGGGCTCCGTCTGGGGTGTCCAGTGTCTGCACACTATTAGCAGACTGCAAACGCTGAGCAGCTTGGAGGAAAGGCACGCAGGGTCTTATCATCTAAATCTCATCAGGAAACCTAAACGTGTGTGTGTGTGTGTGTGTGTGTGAGAGAGAGAGAGAGAGCACACACGCATGCACGTGTGTTTACCCACAAAGTTAGTCAAGAGCAGGGTGGGCGAGACCCCCCAGTATGGCTCTCCCCCCCACCCACGTGGACGCAAGCCCTGAGTGGCTGCAGGGTGTGAGTGAGGGGACAGGGAGCTTCCGCGTGGGCCCAGAGCTCTGGAAGGCTGTCAGTGGGGAGACCAGACACAGATGTCAGCGCTCCACGGCAAACGCGAGACTATTTAGGTACAATGTAGCAGAAACGAGTCATCCTGCAGACATAAACATTTTAATCGGAGTGACAATTTATTCAAACAATTTGACAGTGCTCACACATGCTGAACAGATGGGCTGGGGCAGGGGCCCAGAAATAGAGCCAGTGAGGGGTGGGGGGCCCCAGCCAAGACCGGCGGGCCGGCTGGGAGGGGCGAAGTGCAAGAGAAGGGGCTCCCTGCCCCTCCCTGCCAGCTCACAGGCCCCCAGAGTGACCCCAGGTCCCCGCCTCCAGCCTGCACTTGGGTCTTCCAAACTCCTGGAGACGTCAGGGAAGTGCTGGGTGGAGGAAGGCCACTCATTTATTCATTCTTCTATTTGGAGGATGTGCTGAGTGCTTGTGATGGGCCAGGCACTGTGCTGGGTGCATGCATGTGTATGCGTGTACACATGCATGCACATATGGGTGTGCATGCATGTGAACATGTGTGGAGCCGGATCCATTCAAGTGTCTTCCAGGGTCTGCACGTGGAGCCCATGCCTGTCTGAGCCTGGCCCCAAGGCCAGGAGGTGACCCCAGGAACCTCCCGGAGGGCGAGAGGGTGACGGAGCACGCTAGTAAATGGGTCTCCCGTGCGTGCCTGGGCTTGGTCTCCCGGGACCCTTGGGAGACAGTGTGGGCAGCTGCAGCGTGTCCTTCCCGAGGGCTGGGGGAGCGGGGCTCTTGTCCTTCGCTCCCACCTGCCTGCTGAGGGCCGAGGGCTGCTCCGGCCCTTCCCGGCCCGTCCCCCGTGGCTCGTGGCGGGCACACCAGACAGGGGTGTCCGGGGCGGGGGCGGGGCGCTGATGGGCCGGCTGCCACCGCGGAGCCCACAGCTAGTGCTTTCTCACCAGCGTCACTCAGCTGGGCATGTTGCCTTCAGTCCAGATGAGGAAACTGAGGCCCACAGAGGCGAAATGGCACTCCCGAGGGTGCCGGTTGGTCAGCGGGGAGGCCCACAGTGGCCCTTCTGTTGCCTGCGCGCCCACCACGGCCCCCTGCACCATGCCAGCCTGCGTGCTGGGCCCGTCTCCGCACATTTGAAGGGGAATTAATTCCCGGTGAAGACTGATGCCAGCGGGCAATTCCTGACAGTCGGGCTGCCGGCAGCCCCCCTGGTGGACTCAACCGGGATGGGCTACTTGGATGAGATTTCTTTTCTTTCTTAATTTATTGTTGTTCCATTACAGTTGTCCCACTTTCCCCATTGCTCTCCCTGCCCCATTTACACTAGTTCCTTGACTGAATTCTTCCCCATCTTCCCCCCCTTCTCCCCCTCACCCCTCCCCTCTGGTCACTGTCACTCTGTTCCTTGTTTCCATGCCTCTGTGTTGGGGACGCCCGACCCACAAAGGTCCCCTGGTGTCGTGGAAGAAATGAAGGCTTCCCAGGCAGCTTGTCCTAGGGGAGAGAAGGCCAGCACATGTCTGAGACACAGATGCCCTGACTGCCTTCCTCCAGGGTCTTTTGTTTTTTAAGTATATTTTATTGATTATGCTGTTACAGCTGTCCCAATTTTTTCCCCTTTGCTCCCCTCTGCCCAGCACCCCCCTTCCCTCCAGCAATCCCAACCCCCTTAGTTCATGTCCATGGGTCATGCATATAAGTTCTTTGACTTCATCCTTTCCTATGTTATTCTTAACATCCCCTGTCTGTTTTGTACCAACCAGTTATGCTTCTCAGTCCCTGCACCATTTCTCCATTTCTCCCCCTCCCCACTCCCAGCTGATAACGCTCCAAATGGTCCCCATACCTATGATTCTGTTCCTGTTCTGGTTGTTTGCTTAGTTGGATTTTTTTTTTTTTCCTTTTTTGGATTCAGTTGTTGATAGTTGTTTGTTTACATTTTAATTTTCATAGTTTTGATCTTCTTTTTCTTAAATAAGACCCTTTAATATTTTATATAAAAACGGCTTGGTGATAATGAACTCCTTTAGCTTTACCTTGTCTGGGAAGCACTTTATCTGCCCTTCCATTCTAAATGGTAGCTTTGCTGAGTAGAGTAGTCTTGGTTGTAGGTTCTTGCTTTTCATCACATTGAATACTTCTTGCCAGTCCCTTCTTGCCTGCAAAGTTTCTTTTGAGAAATCAGCTGATAGTTTTATAGGCACCCCTTGGTAGGTAACTCTGCTTTTCTCTTGCTGATTTTAAGATTCTCTCTTTATCTTTAATTTTTGGCATTTTAATTATGATGTGTCTTGGTGTGGTCCTCTTTGGGCCTAGCTTGTTGGGAACTTTCTGTGCTTCCTGGACTTGTATGTCTATTTCCTTCACCAAATTTGGAGAGTTTTCCTTTGTTATTTTTTCACATAAGCTTCAATTTCTTGCTCTTCCTCTTCTCCTTCTGGCACCCCTATGATTCAGATGTTGGCACATTTAAAGTTGTCCCAGAGGTTCCTAAGCCTCTCCTCATTTTTTAAAATTCTTGTTTCCTCATTCTGCACTGATGGACTGTTGTTAGTCTCCTTATGTTTCAAATCATTGATTTGAATTCCGGTTTCCTTCCCTTCACCATTTTTTTGTGTGGATTTTCCTTTGTTTCACTTAGCATAGCCTTCACTTCTTCTCTTATGCGTTTGCCGTACTCAAGCATATCTGTCAAGCCTGTGAGCATCTTTATCACCAGTGTTTGGAATTCTGTGTCTGCGAGGTTGGCTATCTCCTCATCAATTAGTTCTCCCACTGGAACCTTGATCTGTTCCCCCTTTTGGGCCATACTTCTCTGTCTCCTCATCTTGACAGGCTCCTGTGTTTGCCTCTGTGTCTTAGGTAGAGCTGTCGCACCTGTTATGTTGTAGGGGGCGAAGCCTTAGGGATTCCTCAGTAACAGGAGACCCATTTGTGGGGGAGGGGTCTGAGAGGGAACAATACCACTTACTCATCCCTCATCCCTTTTCCAGGCGCTTCTCCCACTTCGTATGGGACTGGCGCCCCTCTAGCTGCTGCCCTGGCCGTCGTTCCCAGAGTGGGTGGGTCTGTGGATGTTCTAGGACCATGGGGGCCCTTTAAACAAGCGGACGCTGCTGAGAGTCCGGCAGTTCCTGCCTCTGCCCCAACCCCCACTGGTCTGCACAGTCAGAAGCAGTGAGGCTTGATTTTCCCCGGTGCTGGGACCGTGAGCTGCGAGGTCCGGTGAGGAGCTGGGAACGCTCCCCAGGTGTCCCTCCTGACATTTTAAAACATGTGACTGCGCTTTCTGTTGGTCTGTTGCTGCCGCCTAGGTTGCCACCACCACACCGCGTCCTCTCCGCCCCGGCTCCACCCCTCCTGCCTGTCTGGGTGAGTATTTCTTCTTTATGTCTTTGTTTGCTGGACTTCCATGCAGCTCGATTTTCTGGAACTTCTGGTTGTCTCTAGTTTTGAGGTAGTCGTATTCCTTCTTAGTTGTGAAGGGAGACGCAGTGTGTCTGTCTATGCCTACATCTCGGCCGGAAGTCTCAGTTGGGAACTTTTGATAAGATGCCACAAATGTTCACTGAAGTAAAGAGGGACTATGAAGGGGGGTAGGAAGGTTTTAACTCAGTACGATGTCCATTCCCCTTTTGGCTGTAGGGCAGAGTCGTCCGGGGGAGCTTTCAAGTAATACCCCTGCCACCTGGGGGGGAGGTGGGCATCAGCACCCCCCAAAGTCCCCTGCTCCCCGATTCTGCCATATAGCCAGAAAGGAGGACCATTTTTCTGAAGCTTTGAAGCCTTCCAGGTGAGTCTCGGGTGCTGTCTCCATTTTATTTCTAGATTATCTTCCTTCACTGCCTGAGGGTTGTGTTTTCTTTCCTGTGGCTCCCTGCCCCCCCACCCCACCTCCGCCTTGCACACCGCCTGCTCTATTTTATTTTGTCAATTTTAGTGTTTCTGGTTGATTACAACCATTTTAGGAGCTATGCCAGGGCTCTCTGAAGCCACTTCTGCAAGTGCTGAAATGGAGGCCAGGTGTGCCCAGGAACCCTGGCTTCACTCAGACACTGGGGCGTTTTCCTGCAAACCCAGAGAAACTGCTGGAACACCATTCCCCAGGGAGACCTCGTCTGTCTGGGCGCTGCTGTCTGGATGCAGTCAGCTTTTAGCAATTGTGTCTTGAAAATGCATAAGTAAACAAAAGGATGCCAGCCCCATTAATGGCCTCATTGTCTCTGCCCTGTCCCCACACGGCCCTCAAGGAGACACTTTGTAAGCATCTCATCTGCTTTCACAGACACGTGATAGACATGGGGGGCAGCGGGTGGTGCATTGGGGGACAGCCATCTGGTGCCACCTGTTACCTTTCCTCCTGAGGGTCTGTGCCTGTCTCTCAACACGGGTCCCAGTGGAGAGCAGGTAGGGCTGTGAGCAGGATGAGGACCAGGCAGTATAGGGCACATCATGTAAGGGGGGTCCCTGCAGAGTCACCGAACCCGGGGCTGGCCCGAGAGAGAGGCCCCCTGCCACGCTGAGCCTGGGGCCTCTCCAGTGCCCCCTAGGCCCGGCCCTGGGATCGGGAAGCCAGCAAGGTGCCGGGGAGGACTTGTCAGCTGTGCCCAGAGACGTGCCGGGGGGACCATTCTTTCTTACCAAGAAGAAGGCAGAACTGCGAGGAGTCTTCAAGGTAACATGCAGCTCTGAATAAGGCAACGGGGACAGAGGCCGTGCCCAGACTGGTGCAAGGTCTCTGGAAGCTGTCATGTCTCTCCTCATCACGTCCTCAGGGCCACGCCAGCCTACTCTCTCTCCTGGACAACTGCGGGCCTCTCTCGCCGCCCCATTGCCCCACCCCTGTCCCCCCTCCCCAGGGACAGCTCGTGAGTGTCCGTGGCCCCCTGTGCTCCGGGACAGCCCCGGGGCCCCAGCCTATCCCACACTCAGCCCCCCGGAGCGCCCTCGCAGCCACTGCTCTGTTACCTCCAAGCCATTTTTCCTTCTGATTCTAAAAGAAGTTGGGACCTTTCCATGGGGCCCCTAGATGTTTTGGGGTCCTTAAGCACTCTGCCTAAAGGGAGAGCGGGCCCCGCCCCGGCGGCCCTTCTGAGCTGTGCTATTAGGGCTTCTCAATCAGGCCACCCGTGGAGGGCTGCTTTCCCCACCCCGCCTCAGCGACAGGGCGTCACTCCAGGCTTCCGGCCCAATCCATCACGGCCTCCATGAACCAAACTCAATTAACCATGTGGGCAAGGCTGGAGAGGGAAGCGAGCCAGCCCCACGCCGGACAGGCTGTCGTGGCTAAATGAGCGTGAACGTGGCCATCTGCCCGGGGAGATAAATATTACCATCACCGTCCAAGCACAAACGAGCTGTTGGTATTGCAGGAAACAGAGGAAGTCGGCAGCCCCTCCAGGACCGGGGAGCTGTGCTCGAGTGCTGCCTCCGAGCCCAGGACGTGGGCCCCCCGTGGCGTGCGCTCGCCGGGCGGGCTTGCGTCCGTTTTGCCCGCCTCGCCTGCCGAAACGGCCCCCGCCCGCCAGGGCTGTGATGGATGGAAACGAGCTCCGTCCCATGTTTCATTCCGCTGCTCAGGTTTCTCTTCAAAACAAATTTTGATGGAGGAAGCAATGGAAAAATAGTTAACAGGGTTTACAAAAGAGTGATCTGCCTGTGCTTTGTAATTACAGCTAAGAAAAAATAAAATGAAAGGTGGAGAAAGAAATGTGTATTTTGATGTGCATGTATGTCGTCGTCGGCAGCCGTCCGTCTCGAGAGACGATGGTGTAGCTTCTTTAGAGTCTATCTGCACCACCGAGAATGGTTGTGCAGTCCGACTCGGGAGTGACACGGTATCTGTCTCCTCCCGTGTTGAATCGACATCTTGCGATGACGCTGGAGTGTCCTCTCCAGTGAAGCTGAAGCTACAGAGCCTGGGCAGGGTGATATGGAGGGTCTGCTGTTGCCCATGCAGCAGACCCCCCCTCTCTTCGCAGCTGAAGGGTCCAAGGGAAAGACGGAGTCAATACAGCGTGGCTTCAGGTGCGCCGCAGGAGTTGCCGGTGTTGACTACAACGTCAAACCGCCTTAGGGACTCCGGCTCCGGATTTTCTGTCGGGGTTTACTCCCTTAGCCTTTCCCCCGAAGAGGTATGCCGCAAGGCAGCGGAGGTTTTTTGGAATCAGAGTTTTCCTTCTCTGATGTGCCCTGACTGGAAGATCGAACCAGCGACACTTAGCTCGCAGGCCGACGCTCAATCCACTGAGCCAAACCAGCCAGGGTTTGTGCATGTATGTACATCATGCTTATATGCACATACAATATCAATATATCTTATACAAATGTATGACTAGAGACATATATTTCTCTATCAATATATGCTACATATTACTGTATATCATATATACATATATAGTATATGGACATACAAAATACATATGTACATTTACAAACTGTCCATATTTGAAATACATCACACAATGTTACAAACAAGGTTGTACAAAATCAACTGGGAAGGGAGGTGGGCATCTTTCTGTCAGCTCAGGTGCCCCCCAACGGCACACAGCGTTTCACAAAGCCCCCCAGCTTGTCCCAGGGACAAGACTGCTTTAATTGTTCAGTTTTTCCTTCCCCTTGCATGGAACTTAATTCATCGTTTAAATAACGGGATAGACCCAACTTGCAGAATGAGTGCGATCTCTTCCAGGCTCCGGCTCCGCTTTCCGGCTGCTTGATAAATGCCAAGACAGTTTCTGGATTGGGCGCATGACAGATGCAGTCCTGGGAAGAAGTGTGTCTGGAAAGCCAGCTGAAGGGTGAGAGAAGGCCACCCAGGTGTCACCGAGACGCCTCCGGGAAGTTATAGCAAACGCAGTCACGAAAGTCAGAGGGATGGCCCTCGGATCCTGGCTCCACCTGACATTCTGCGTGGCCACAGGCAAGTGGCTTCCCTTTCCTGAGTCTCTGGGGTGATTCTTTCCCTGTGATACAAAGTAATAATCATGGTCCTCAAATCACTGACACAAAACACTTATGTATTTAGCACAGTGCCTGGCATGCAGTTAAACGTGTGGGAAATGATGGTGGCCAGTGTTATTTAAGGTGGACGTTGCAAGGTCCCTCATCAACACTCACTGTCTTTTTCTTCTTCTCTGGCAGCATCTCAACTTTGCTCAGGCAGCCACGGGCCTAGTTAAGCACCTTTACTTTCCCGGATCTCCTTGCAGCTGGCGACGACCATGGGACCCCATCCCGCGCAGCGAGAGGTCAGAAGCAACCCTTAATAAAATCAAGGAGTTTCGCAGTTCTTCCCTCCCCTCCCTTCTCGGTTCCTGGACTGTAGAGGCGATGTCTGGAGACGAGGCAGCAGTCTTACCCTTGTGAGGATAACACCCACGCTGTAAGGATGAGTGAGAACGAGGGCGGCTGGGACCTTTCGCATGATGGAGCCAGAGGCTGGCTTCACGGTTATATGGGATGGGGGTGGGGGTGAGGGGATAAAGCCCTATTCTGTTAAGCCGCCATTGAACTTCTGATAGATGCAGCCTAACGCGGTCCTGACCAGTCCCCCATCATGGCAATAGCTACTGTTGGACCATCTCTGGCACCCACTCGGGGCTCAGCCCGGACCCTCAGTAAGCATTTTCTTTAAGCAGCTTAAAGGAAACTGAACCTGGGAAACAGAATTGACTACAAGCTCCTTTAAGAAGGGGGAAAAAAAAAATCTGACGATCCTACTCACCCACACAAACTAACATTTTGACCTGTAGCTTTTCATCTTCCTTTCTGCATGTCCACTGGCATATTAACCTGTGATGGTGACATGCACTCTACGCTGCTTTGCTACTTTTCGCGTATGTAACGTGGAACTGGCTTGTACAACTAACTGGCCGCTGCGGTAAGAATAATACATCAAGCCCTGAGCTGAGCCCCCTCCTTCCACTGCTTCAGCGTCGCCTGCTAAGAGTCCAGTCTTTGCAACACTTACTCAAGCAGACATCCACCCTGCAGACATAGAAATGAATATTTCGTGTTCCAAAGTGCATTAGGCCCGGCTGGCGGGAGCGTTTCCAGGGCAGCTCCTCCGAACGCCCTGGGGGGCATGTGGCGGCATCCCTCCATTAATGGAAACTCGTTCTGTTCTTTCCAAACATGGCTGTGAAAAGTCATTCGCTTTTTCACAACGAATACACACTTTTGCACAATAATAAGCAACAGGAAGCCTTCATTCTGTAATTTTACCCCACGCCCCTCAAAATCAGCCTCTGGGCTCGTGCTGGGCCTCCCTCCTTTCTGCCTCCACCCCCATGTTGTGCTGAGCTCCAGAGAGGAGGGACGTCCTGTCTCAGGAGGGCCAGTGAGTCAGCAATTACTTGTGAAAGTGAATTCAATACTAACAATACCAGTAATGTATCGTTCGCTTAATAACATCCCACAAGGAATGCTCCGAGGCGCCCCCAACTCTGGGCCAGGCTGGCTGGGGAGGTCACATTCGCCTACCAGCCGCCCCCACACCTGAGCCCCGAGCTCACGGTCCATGGGTCCCACTATGAGTTCGGTGTTGCCAGATTTTTTTAAAGAGAAATTAGAGACATCGATTTTTATTTAAACTCTTCCAATTTTTAAATACTGGTCACTTGTTAAAAACACCCTGAATGGCCAAAAACTGAAGCACAGCCCGGCAGAACGTGGCCACCGCCTGCAGCCTCTGGGCATGGCCTGTCCGGCCACCCTGCCTCCTTACGGAAGAACAGCCCTTGAGGAGGAGACATTGCAGCAGGGACCTGGTGTTATGGTAATAACCTCCCTGCTGAACAGCGGTTTGCCAGACACCCTGCGCTTAAGGCACAAATGAGACAAATGCAGGGCTTTCGGCTGGGGACCAGAGCCCAGTGAGTCATTAACCGCCAGGGACTATGGGAGGCAGGAACCCGTGACCTCATTCTGTCCCGACCCCAGCCTTCTCTGCCTCAGCCTGGGGCTGTGGCAGCTGCCCCAACCGCCCCACAAGGCAGCCGTGAGCCTGAGGGGGTTGCAGCCCTGTTTTTTGTCCCCCAGCTATACAGACCCAGCCCTCGGACAGGTAGTGGAAACGCCAAGAGGAGGCCGGCCCGCCTTCGCTGGGGGAAGCAAAGTGACAAACTCCCCCCTTTCCCTGGTGGGCACTAACTCTGTCTGATGCCCAGGAGGTGGTTACCTGGGTTGGTGGCGAGGCCTTTATGGAGCTGACTTGGTGAGCATTCAGTGGCTCCGCTTCAGTCTAGGCAGGAGGACCAACTGGTCTGGGTTGGCCAGCACTGAAAGTCCCCATCCCGGGAAGCCCCTCTGTCCTGGGTAAGCCGGAACCATTGGTCACTCCCAGTCTGATAACCCCCACCGAACTGACGTAGACCCCCCCCAACCGAGAAGCCCCACCAGACCGTAAGGGACACAATTTTAAAGACTTAGGATGTGCACACTGCAGACAAATGAGCTGCATGAGAGAATTCCCCAAAGCAGCTGTGACCCCGCAGGTGGGAGAGAGGCCCAGCCCCTCATGGGACGGTCTTAGGCAGGCCTGATGCCCCAGGCCCCCCGCGGTGGGTTGGGAATGCGGACTCCTCCAGGCCTGCAGGCTGTCACCTGCCTCAGGGGAAGACCCCGCAGCCTCCGGGAGCCTGGAGTGGGAGAGGTGCTGTCTTCGCATTTCTGTGTTTTCACAGCTCAGCTGGATGGAAAGGACCAGAAAGGGGTTCCAGGGACATCTCAGGGACCCTGAGCAGGACCTGGCAGTCTGGTTCCACCTCCCCTGTCCCTTAAGGGGTGAGTTCCTAAGCAGACAAGGATGGACCCTCCATCTACCAGGACGAAGGGTCGGTCCATTTTACATGGCCTGACTGATCATGAATCTCTGAGAATAAGGGACTTGGGGCTTTTTTTAAACCTGTTCCATCTAGATTTTCCAGAACCCTTCAAATAAAATTTGCTGAATTCTACATAAATTAGAAGTGCTTTAGGCTGCAAGTAACACAAATCCCAGCCCACCGTGGCTCACACAGACAGTTTATTTCTCATGCATGATGAGCAGTGGGAAGGGGGCGCTGCCTGGCGGGGACCCTGTCCCTGTGCCTCCACCGGGGACTGAGGCTGTCCCTGCCGCCCCATCCAATGGTTTTGTCCTCAGGCTGATGACCTCAGGGTCCCCGGATGTCTGTTGGAACTGGAGGGGAAGCAGTGACAATGGCCTTTTTTATCAGGAAAGCCAAGTATTTCTCAGGAACTCTTCATTAGCCTTCAACGTATGTCTCGTGTGGGGACCCGTGGGGCCACCCCAGCTGCCACCGAGGCTGGGGGCATACGGTGCTTGGCAAAGGGCCATGCGTGGCCGTAATGGGCTCAGGCCAGTGCTGGCTCCTGCCTGGAGCCAAGGAGCGAGGACGTTCCCTTCAAGGCCCAGCAGCCATCGCTCCATGGTCCCTGTCACCTGGGTCTGGCTGTTAGTTTGTATTTCTGTCCCCCCACGGATGACCTCATTGTACCCCTGGTGCTGACATGCCAGGCACAACACAGGTACTCAGACAATATTAAGGAAATGGAAAAATGAGGGTACCCTTGGTGGCCATGAACCTTGCTGGCTTAACTACAATATCCCTCCCCTAGGAGGGATAACATCTTCACCAGGAGACCCCACCACCACTTGGAAAGATCCCACCCAGCAGGCCGCCAACCACCGCCCACGTTTGCAGGGAGCACGCAGCCACAGACGGGAGGTGAGGGTGAGCTTCCTCTCCTCTCCGTGCCTCGGGTTCTTCCCCTATGGACTGGGGGCGACCGTTCCACCATCTTCACGGGGCTCTTGGCTGGCCTAGTAACTCATTGTACGTGAAGTACCTGGGCCCTCATCATGACTGGACAAATGCTGTTTATTAGAATCATTTATCATGGAGATAGTAAAGCTCCATTGCTAAAGTTTTAGTTGTGAAATCTGCCAAACCGGTTCAGCCCAGACCCACCTCTTACCAACGTGGGGCTCATCTCTGAGCCTCGGTTTGCCCATCCATAAAGTGGGAACAGTCTCGAAGGCACCTTTCAGAGTTGCCGGGGATGGAATGGACTCACAGAACGGGTTTAGAATAGCATCAGGCAAGAGCACACGCCGCGGGTATGGGCTATTTTTATTTTAAAAGCCAGGGTGTTACAGGAATGACTAGCAGCCTCTTTGAGGACCCCTCTCTGAAGTCTCACTACACGGTGGCCCTCTTCTGAGGCCACCTTGTCCCCAACAGGGGGCTGTCACAGGTCCACAGGTGGCTCATGGAGGCTTTCCTCTCATGCTTCCCAGCGGGGCCCGCCCCAGGCCCACGGCCCTTCTCTGCTTCTTTATACACCGAGGACGATGCCAACCTAGAAGCCAAGTGCTTTTCCAACTTGAAACCGGGACTTGAAGAAAACGGCTCTCTCCAATAAACCCACGCACAGCATCGCTAATGACCCCGGACCAGGCTGCCTACCCTGAGCACCTGCTGCTGGAGGTCAGACAGCGGCTAATGAGCTTGCCACCATTAATTAATCCACCAGGCACCGACTCCGCCTAAACACAGCCAGGAGGCAGAACCTCGGCCCCTGGCACGGGCACATGCTTCCTCTTTGTACAGCTCTATTCTCTACACCATCCTGCCGCCAAAACTTCCGTTTCGCCGAGGGACACAGAGTGTCCACTGCATGCCCTGAGCTTGAAGGGCTGTGAGTTTCATGGACGCCTTTCCGGTTTCATAGGCATCGCGCCCAGGAGTGCCCTTCAGCTGAGATCTGAGACTCACGACCCTGGGCTACTGGGAGGTGCCCGGGAGATGAGTAAGCCAGGTGCCCACTGGGCCATGGGGCCCGGGAAGCCCATGGCAGGGAGGGACCATGCTCCCGAGAGCCGCTCTTCTGGACCAAAGGCTGGCTATGGGCTGCCCGTACCCCTGCAGGGACCTTCCCGGCCCATGAGGTAAATACTAGCACCCACTGCTGCTGGGGGTTACACCAAGGCCCCAAGGAGGGCTGTGGCCCACCCAGGTGTTCTCAGCGAGGAAGTGGTGGGAGGGGGCTTGAACCATCTGTATGGCGGGCTGTGTTCTTTCCATGACACGGGACGTGGCCGCACTCAGTGCATACCAATGCTGTAAGTCCGCTGCAGAGCCAGACTCCGGGACCTGATGCGTGCGGCTTCCTTAATCCCCGCACGGCAGCCACGGGCCTGTGACATCTCAGTGCAGGTTAGAGCTGACGGCTCAATGAGCTAACGGCGCATCCGCTCCCCACCTTCCTGTGGACCGCGGGCACTTTTATTTTTGCTGATTGGAGTTCCATGTGAACCGCCTTCCATAAACCATTTTCATATTGTCTAGAATTGCTTGTTTCCAATACAGTAAGGTGAGGTTAAAAGACTGAAGGACATTTGCAGAGATTCCAGAAGTAGGACTCTTTACTGTTCATGTATGTTTCTTAACCTCCGCGGTAGCCTCTCCGCTGCCTAATTCTTCAGCAAGAATTTCAGCAGCTGATATTTATCAAGTCCTTCCAAAGTGTTTGACTTATTTTTCATAGAAACAACTGCGATCTTTCTTTTCACACTCATAGTTCTTTGTTTTCTATGATAATTCAGTTGAATTATGAAATTAAAATTACACGTGTAACTGGCACAAACAGGTTCGGAAACAAGTCCACGTGACTCTCGGTAACTAGACAACTCATCAGACGGGCAGAGGCAGGAGAGCTCCCTGGGCACTCTGAGGGCTGGGGGTGTTCGTGGACTGTCCACCGCGGCAATGCAGAACACGGATCGGCCCCATGTCTGGGCGACGTAGAGACCGGGGCAGGCAGCTTCTGCTCTTGAGGTGAGTTGTCGGGCTGAGCTGCGTTGGGTTGGGTTAGATTTGGTCGGGTGGGTTGGGTTGCATTAGGGTGATCTGGGCTGGATGGGGTTGGGTTAGGTTAGGTTAGGCTGAATTGGCATGAGGTACATTAAATAACTCGGAGTCACACTGGACCCTTTGCTGGGTACTCTTGGTCTCATAAGAAAGGGGTACAAAGTCTCCTCTATAGACGTTCAGTCCTTTGAGGGCAGAAACAGTAATAAATACAAAAGAAACAGACCAGAATCATGTATGATTCATTGTTAAATTGTGGTCGAATTGGCACAGTTCTCTCTGGGCCAGCCTCCAGATTATGGAGCAATGCAACAGGGGGTTGGTGGGGAGAGGGCCCCGCAATGTTCAGAAGAGCTGGACCTAACTATCCTCCCAGCCCCAAGTCCCAGGAGTCCCAGTACCAACCCCCTCGGTGCAAATCACGTGCCACAGAAGCTCAGCAAATGCTCATAGAGAGAATGACCTTTTATTGACACCTGCAAGTGCAAGATGCTATTCATATACCCTCTGTATCTCAAAACCTCACCCCAGCCTCCTTCAGAAGGTGCGACCATTACCTTTCCACATGCGACAGCTGAGACGGTGTAACTCACCCAAGTTCGCGCAGCCCTCGTGGGACTGGTGCTGCGACTGCTGTTCTTTAAGGCAGGAAGCACCACGGAGCCTGGAAAAATGAGCAGAGAGCAGCTGCTGACATTGTTGACCGGCTCCTTCTCAAGCATGATATTCTGTATAAAAATCTCCGTTGAACTCCCACGGCTGGGAATACGTTCCCTATGGAGGGAAAGCTACCCTCAGATAATACATGGCATTAAAATATTTTTTTATGTATTATTATTTCTTAAATCTTCACCTGATGACATTTTTTCATGGCTTCTCGTGCAGGGTGGGAGGCATCGATGTGAGAGAGAGAGACATTGATTGGCTGCCTCCCATGGGTGCCCCGATCAGGGATCAAACCCGCAACCCAGACATGCGCCCTGACTGGGAACCAGACTCGCAACCTTTCGGTGCACGGACGGCGCCCTAACCCACTGAGTCACAGCAGCCAGAGCTCCGTGGCATTTTAAAATGCAGCTGCCACAGAAAGATATATGACAGATAAACAGTGTTAGGTGTTCACGGTAAAATCTGGGCGGCACGTATCGGGGTGTCCACTGTACAACTCCTTCAACGTCTTCATATTTTTAAACTTTTTAATAATAAAATGTTGAGCATGTGGCCTGCCCTGCGCTCCCCTCCAGCAGAGCGCAGGTTAAGCATCATCTCCTTGTATTTCTTTTCGTTCCTCAGAACCTTCTGTTCATGACCTCCCCGTTGATAAATGTTGGAACAATTGTTAGGCAGGTGCACCCACAAAGCTCCCCCGCCCCCCCGTGACAGACACACAGCAGCGCATGGTTTCACGGAGGGAAAGTCTGTCAGATTAGATTATTTTTCGAACCTGGGGCGAGGCGGCTGAGGGGAGGACGCGTGTTGATGAACGGTGTCACCGACCCGCTGGCGCAGTCCTGCTGCGAAGATCAGGCTGTGCAGTGACATCCCTGGGGGCTGCCTTTGTAGACCAGGACACAGGATTAACCGTCAAACCAAAGGCTTCTTGGCGGCAGGCACAATAGCCCCGCTTTGTTTTGTTTTCATTTGTTTCTTTGTTTTTTTCTACTTGGGGACCCTCACGTGCAACGATGGAGAGCTCAGGATTCAAGGGTTCGGTCTCTGGCCAGCCTGCCTGGGTTTGAACCGCCCTGGCTTAGGGAGTGGCCTCCCATGCCTCAGTTTACCCCCCTGTGGAGGACGAGCAGAGATGTTACACACAAAGACCCGAGACAGGTGAGTCAGTAACAAATCCTTGTTCCCTGTGGCTAGTAACTGCTGGGTACCGTTTCTTAGCCTCGGTTTCCTTATCTGTCACGCGTAACGGGGAATTATAGATTCTGTTACTGTGGGGATAATAGGACCTTCCTCTAGGGCTGCCTCGAAGAGGAAACGACACGGACATGCAGGAAAAATTGCTTCATAGAACGCGCTGGCTCACGGAAATGTTGCCACTTCAAAGGCCCCATTGAAGAGGCACAATGGGACGCTTGTGCTCGCCTCTGTGACAGGAAAGCCACACGTCTGAGGCGGGTGATGTGAGCACGCTGGGAAATGAGCCGAGAGAAAACGCCGTGGAAAGAAACCGGCTTGTCTGCTCCTCACGTGCCTGAGCCCCATTAGGCCGGCTCCCAGACGGCCGTGACCTCGATCCGGTGTGCGTGCCGCCGGCTGCCCTGGCCCCCCTTCTCATGACCGCGTGCCTCCCCGGGATGACCTACATTTCCACAGTGGCAGCCAGAGCAGACATTCCAGGGTAATTAACAAACACACACAGAGAGACGCACACACATACACATAAACACACACACACCCCGCCGGCTCGGCCTGGCAGTGGCTGGCACACTGGCTCCCTGTCTAGACAGGGCTGGGAGCGGAATGGCCCCCTGCGGTGAGAGGCGGCAGCTCGGGCCAGCCGGGGCTCCCCCCACCTTGAACAGGGGCACCCAGCCATGTCCCCTGCAAGCAAAGTGTCCTGAGGAATCATCAGGAAGACGGCCGAGGTGCAGCTGCAAGAAAGCCCGAAGCACGGTTGTGTACAGCCACGGACAGAGGGATGGCCCTTCCCGGAAGGAGCTCATAGATCACGTACAGGGCAGTCCTGAGCAGGGCCTGGGAGCGGCCACGGGCAGCCACACGCAGCCTGACGGCGTGCGGGGACTGTCAGCAAATACGAACTTTCAAAAGGAGCGGATTCGGCACGGCAGGGCATCGGGGACGGCGGCTGCTTCCTTCGCCGGCGCGTGGGAGAGTCCCGGGTCTGCTGCGCAGGCAGCTCCGTGCTGACCGCGGGCATGAGCGCTGGTGCCCAGGGCGCGGGGCCCGCTTCTGCTCACAGGCGCATGCCCACCCAGTGAGTGCTTGTGCCTGAGCCCCCGGCGCCGAGGCCGGCACGGCCCAGCCCGCTGATCACGTGAGGGCCGTCGTCATGACTTTGCCACCCGGCGCTGTCATTTACTTAGAGACATTCTTTAAACGGAGGCACCCTTTGCACAAATGCAGGTTTATTTTTAAATAAAACCCTTTATCGCAACTGCAGGCAAAAAATAATAAACAAGCAACAGAAGGTGACTGTAAAGATAAACACATCATTATTAAATTTTTCAAAATGGCTCCTGTACCACCGGAAGTCACCTCTCAGATCAGTGACGTCTGTGCCCAACGGGGGGCAATGCTGTGTCCCAGCAACCCTCTCATTTCCAAACTGAGGACGCTGAGGTTCAGGAGACGGGGTCTTCCTCGGGGCCCCTGGGGCCAGGAGCCCTGGATTCTAATTCAGACTCCACTTTACCTGGACCTGGCCTGATTAGGATCTTCCTGCCCTCCAGGCAGAATCCAGGGAGGATGGCAGGTCTGTCTCCATGGAGACAGAGCAACCCTGCCTCCCGGGGCTCCAGACTGATCCTGAGCTCCCAGGCACCTGGCTCCCACTCTCTCCCTCCCTCTGCACCCTCCGTTCAGGACACACGCTACATGTTCCTCAACGGCTAAGTAGAACGCCAGACAGAAGTACGTGGGCGTCACGTGAAATCACTTTTAATTTCACGGTGCTCAGTTTCACAGACAATTGATTCCACTTCACTTTTAAGGGTCCTGTCACCCCCTCTTTTTCTTTTTCCAATAGTCCTGGTGATTTTTCTGGGACCGATCAGGGTTCTGTATGTGATTTCTAATCATTATAAATTTGTGGCTTGTCTGGACCTTCTTTTTCCATCTTCCTTATCCTCCTGATCACTCCGACAACCCAGGCCAGGCAAGGCTGGACAGGCATAAGGAGCACACCTGGCAGGAGGCGGGAGCCAGAGTGGCACTTCCAGACCCAGGGCAGGTGCCTGGGCTGCAGGAGGAGGGCACCCCTGCCCTCCTGGGAGGCTCTTCTTTCTCTGGGAACTCCCCTTTGCTTCGCTGCCCGTCCCGGGTTGAGCATGTGGCCCAGGCCGGCCCATCAGAATACTCCACGTGTGCCCTGAAACATCATGATAGGTCAAGGAGCAGTCACAGGACCTACGCAGGGTCAATCACAGTCCTTTGGAGGAATGAATGGAATTCTGTGGGAAGACTGTGAGCTTGTCTTGGAGTCCGCCGTCTGATGGAAGCCCGGAGCTGCTGGGGGCCATCACGGCTGTCATTTGGAGCCCAGCCTGCCCAAGAATGAAGCCACCTAGAAATAAGCGAAGCCGAGAGGAGCGCGAAGTCCTGCCGTGGGCACGTAAGCCTCTAGAAACCGCTGTGCCTGAGCGCCACCAGACTGCCCAACTTCGAAGTCGCGTGTCAGTAAATTCCCCATTATTTTTTGTTTGTTAATCCAGTTTATGTTTCCTTCCTTGTCCAAGTCATAGCTGAGGCACATCCCTGTAGGTATCCTGCCCACCTGGCTTCCCTTTCCCTTCATGTCCTGCCTGGCCCAAGCACAGCCTAGGTGCCAACAGTGACAGGGATGGGGGCACCCTGGTGGAACAGTTGGTCCCGTAAGATCAGCTCAGGCATCACCTCCTCCAGGAAGCCTTCCCTGGGGCCCCAGCATTTCCATCGCTGCCTCAGCCTTCTCTGAGGATGGCACCGTGGCAAGGAGCCGGACTCTGGACCCTACATGTCCCTGATGAAAATCCAGCTCTGTCTCCTACCTGCTGAGTGACCTTAAGCAAATGAATAACCTCTCTGTTCTTAACTTTATCATCTGTGAAATGGGAGTTCGCGTCAGTACCTATACCACAGGCGTGCTGCGAGCACTGAGCAGGTGGATCTGGCAGGTGGTCAGTACCTAGTATGAGCCACCGCTTTCATGGTCTGTATTGGCCTGTATGGCAAGTGCCTTTTACTTGTTTGCCTCAAACCTCAGTCCTTTCTCATCCCTCTTATTTAAGTACCTCTGCTCCCTGGACCCTCCCGTGGTGCCTGGTATGCGATGGGCATGAAAAAGTGCAAACAGCCCAGTGGGTGCCGCCCAAACTACCAGGCAAACCCACAACTTCTGCCCTTGCTCCGACTGTCAAGGACTCCAGTCCGGCCAGTTGTTTCTGGTTCTCGTCTTAGAAGCAGGACTAGTGCGTGACAGGAAGGGCAGAGAAGTAGAGGCAAAAAAGGGACACGGGCCATCGAGGGCACGGTGAACTTGGGGAGGGCCTCACACTTGGCCGAGTGCTGGGATCACCTGGGAGTTCTAACAAACACCCTCTTGGCCACCAGACTCTGCCCACCAGCCTGGGGGCCCGGCACCAGGCTGAGAAGACCTGAGAGAGAGGGTGTTCCAAAGAGCCCCGCGCACTAAGCGTGGAAGCTCCTCCAGTGTGTTTGAGAGATTTCAACACTCCCACCGGGCAGCACAGCACAGACAAACGCGGCCAGAGGAGGTGGAGTGATGCTCTGGTCTCACAGGGAACCAGGCTCCTTACTGGCGCTCATGGGAGAGGGGCCGGGTTTACTGCTGCCTCCTCTCCCTGGAGCCTCTAAGTACAGGAGGCCAGGGGCTCCCTGGCTGCCAAGTGTCACGTGGAGAAATTAGGTGCAATGGCCAGAGTCTTGCCCAGCACCTGGTAGCCAGCTAGACAGATGGTCAGACAGACAATTCCGCAAGATACACCTCGCAGGAGACCGTTGGAAATACTGTCTGAATGCCAAGCCAGTCATCAGAGCTTCTGAGGATGCCCCCTCTATTTTCCTCTTTTCTCTCCCATCTCTTCTTCCTCAGGACTGCGCCCCTTGGTCCCCTCCAGCAGAAGCTCCAGGACTGGAGATGCAGGCCTTCCCCCACCGCACCCCCTCGGGCTTCCACTTCTCTTTGGCCTCTGCTCTGCGGGGCCCACACGGGGCGAGTCGCCCGGCCTTGGTCACAGCTGCCTGGTGCTCACCCCTGTGGCTCCCACGTTCCCTGCCTCTCCTACAGGGCATGGTACAGGGGGACTCCTCAATGGGGGGGAGGCCCAGGGGGAGCCCCAGACACCCCCCACTCCCAAGTCCAGGTGATACAGGACTGCAGTAGCCGGGCGTCGCCTGGGTGCTGTTGGCAATGCCCGCTGAGGGCACCGTAGCCTAGTCCCACGTGGCGAGGCTGGGAAAGTGACAGACACACCACTAAAACTGGATCGAGACAAGAAGCGGGAAGTGTAGAGGGTCTTGTAATATAAGGTCTGCAGTTGCGCTGATTTCAGGCTTCAAATGTCCTCCATGGCCCCAGGGCCTCGAAGCTCTCATTCCCCGGCCCTGGGCACATCCTCTGGCCTCGCCCTGTTGGGCAGGGAGGGTCTGTTTCTCCCATGCGGCAGCCTGTCCACAACGTCCCATGACTCAGCACCTAAAGCGGGAAGATCCTGTCACCCCCTCTCCCGCGCGGAGGGCGGGGCGCACCTTCAGGAGGCGACAGAGGAATCCAGGCACACAGACGCATCACAGCGCTGCAGGGTGACAAAGGCCCTCCGGGGTCTGTGCTCGGCGCATGGCACCCACCGCAGCCTGTCCATTATCCGAAGGCAAGCAGAGGCCTCCGGCTGACTGGCCAGAGTCCTGGAGCCCGTTTGTGGAAGGTGGATTCCGGCCACGTGTCTTTCTTCTCGGCGTGGGGGTTTGGTCCCTTCCACTCCCAGACTGGGGTGAGTTGGCTCTCCTGTCCCGCAGACCCTGAGCCCTCCTACTTGGAGAAAAGAACTCCACTTTTGGAAACAAGAATAAGGGTTACCATGGAAATACGGGTAATTTCCATCCCAGCACCGTCCGGCTGAACTATCAGACACCTGTGGCCACAGGCCTGGGTCCCGGAACTAGAAGAACGTTGGGACGTCTGAGCAGCTCCCATTCGGCTGCGCCAGTTTCCTACGCGGGTCAGAGCTCGGCCGCCTTGGCAATCGGCAGCTGCGTCTGCGAGGGCCGAGCACGGGGCTATCACGGGCAAAGGATGTCTTCCTTGTGCGCGAACGGTAAACGCTCTATTCGGACGGACCCAGGGCCCCCGAAGTGCTAGGAAATCAGGCATAACTGTATTACAATATTGATTGCTGTCGCCACACATGTCAGCTGTGGTTTCTGGCCTTGGAAACGGCATCTGTTAATCAACCTGGAGATAGTGCTTGGTGGGAAAATGGAGCTGAGCTGAAGGCGGACATGGAGGGACGGGAGCATCTCAGGCCCCCTTGTGGGGCAAACCCTCATCTTCCCACAGAAGCAGGACTGTCAGGGGCAGCTGCCGGTCAACAAACATCCAGTGGGGAACAGACACAGAGCATCGTGGGCACTCAGCGTGGAAGGTCCTGGGAGGAACAGGAAGGAAGGAGGGAGGGAGGGCGGAAAGGCACCCCAGCAGGCCCGACGTGAGGCTGGTACGCAGCACGTGCTCAGCAGGTGTGTTTGGAATGTTATCGCTAACCTTTGAGGCAGGAACGTGAGTGCCGTTGGACAGGGCTGTCCTTCAGGGAGGCCTGTCCCAAGGAAGAGTGAGAAGGGCCCAGGCGTAGGCAGAGGTGGTGGGGACGGTGGGGAGAATGTTCCAGGCCGAGGCAACAGTCTGTGGTTCTCCTGATGGCGGAGCAGACGGGGGCCTTGGGAAGGGAACACCGGCCCTCGTGAGGCAGCGAGGTGAGTGGCAGGGGGTGGGGGGGACGGGTGCCCCACTGAGGTTCCAGCCGGCACAGAGCAGTGCCAGGAGGCGAGAAAGAAGGAGAGAGGGGAGGGCGGGGCTGGGAGAAGGGGTGCACAGCACAGTCTGGGGCTCTCCACAGAGGGACCACAGGGACACTCTTGCCACGTCCCCATCCCCTCGGCCGTCCCAGCCCCTCATCAGGGGTGTCGGGGAGTCCAGCCTGGAACACAGTGTGCCTGTCCCTTGACTAAGCGGCAGACACACGCTCAGACAGTGGCCCCCTGGGAGGTGGTGATGATTCATCTCCTGGCTATTTAGGCAACTCACCACCATGAACTTGGGCAGAGGGTGGGTCAACGGGAGGTCACGCCAGTGGTCCCCTCCAGAGGCCACCCCCGAAGGGAAACTCGACAACATCCTCTCCCCCAGGAGGGGCCCCAGGAGCGCCGGGTTGGGGTGAGAGGCGTCTCGGATCCCTCCTCGTGCAGAGACCGATCGCGGACGGCCCTCACGTGGGAACAGACCTGCGTGCCGGGACTGGCAGTGTCTCCAGCTGAGATGGGACTTCCTTCAAAACAAACAATGCCTTTTGTCTTATCACTACTGTGCTTCAAACCCTGAGGGGCTTCCCCCTGCACTTAGAAAACTATCAGAGCTCCTTGCACGAGCTCTCGAGCTCTCGTGACTTCCCCCAGCGTCCTGTCCCCTTGGCTCACACTGGCCTGGCCTCTGACCTGACACACACTGGTCCGTTCTCCCCGGGCCTTTCCTCGGGCCTGGACAGGGCTCCGCCCTCCAGAGTGGCTGGGTCCTGGCCCAAGCCACCCAGCTCACCACCTCACCCCGTGCCCACAAGGGAGCTAGGGGACATCTGCTGAATGGATGGTCCCTCCGGTGCCAGCAGAAAGCCTGGCACGTAGATGGCACTCGGGAATGTGGGGGGGTACAGAGAAGGGGGACACAGATGGAGAGAAGTTACACTGTAGCTGAGGTTTAGAGACAGAAGGAAGTGACACAGGAAGGCGCCTCCTAGGGTCCCCTTTGGGGGCCACTTGGCTCCCTGCAGCAGTCACATCTCATCTCCCCCCCCAACCAAAACCATTCCAAGGAGGGGGCTCCATCTCACTGAGTGGGGGAGGCCACTGTACCCCAGAGGCGCAGGAGGCAGGGACCCCCGCCCCGAACCCCGAGTGGACCGCTCCTCCTTGCTCCAGGATTGCCTTCTTGATCCCACGGGGACCAACTATGAGGACATCCACCCACGCCACATTAGAAAGCCAGCAAGCAGTCCCCGTGACAGCAGCGGGAACATTTATAGTTGCCTTTCTGGGAAAGATCCTCGTCACCGTCACCATCGGTGGGATCTTCTCAAGGACAATAGACAGCAAAACCCCAAGTCTGGCTCGCGTGGTGGCGGGGAAATGCACAGGCTTTATAATGCGATCGCAGACTGCAGCCCGGCACAGCGGGGTCTTCCGGAGAAGCCCACGCTGGTGAGTACGTTCCTCTCCTCTGCTGATTTGAAACAGATGGGCAGGATGTCCTCTGAGGAATATTCTTTTACTCCACCCACCAACGTAAAGGAAAGACAGCGGCTGGCACCTTCAGCTGTGAGACTGCTTAGCTGCCCCATGAATACTTCAAGACAATGACATTCAGTGTCGTGAGGACAAAGTCCTGCTCCTTCCGGGTGAAGCTTACCTGTTACTGGGGAATCCGTTTCCAGGCCTCACTTGAACTTGGGGTTCTCTGAGCAACGCCCTGCCCACGACCACCGTGGGATGCAAAGCCCCCGAGAGTTCGTGCCCCATGGCCATGGGGACACACATGAAGGCCAGGATGACCCCGTGAGAAGGCAGAGGCCACGCTGCGCAGTTACACGACCACTTGCCTCGTTGCTGAAGCGGCGGGTTTCCCCTTCCTCGGCCGGCCTCATCTGAGCCTCCCGCCCCCTGCGAAGGGTCTGAAAGCTTGTCCCTGACTCGAGCCCACCCTTGAAGGCTCAGGCAGCCCAGCACCCTCTGCCGTTTGGGAAAGGGACTCCCTTGCTGGTGGCCCGCAGCACCCTCCCCTCATTCTCAGCTTGTTGCATTATTACGGGGCCACCTGACAGCCGCAACAAGGGCTTCGGTCAGGGACCCGGCAGCCTCCGGGCTGAAACCCTAAACAAGGAGGACAGTTAGCGGGGGGGCTGGGGAAGCGGATGCTGGGCCAGGATGCCTGCGCCGTCCACCTCCGACGTCCCGCTTTGTCTCGTTAGCTCTGCACCAGCTCACGGCCCGTCCGTCAGCCCAGGGTCACAAGCAGCTATTAAAGGCACATTTCTGAGAATGGCCAGGCTTGGGGCCGGCACACAGCCCCTGCCTCTCATCCTTCTGCTGGCCAGGCAGGGAGTCTCTCTGCAAAACAAGGCCACTGCTGGGGGCGTCAGAGAGCTGCCACCCCCAACCCCAAGCCCTGGCTTTGGGGGGGTCATTGTTCAGCAGAAAAATAACGGGCAGGTTCTGACGTTGGTGTGGGCAGGGTGTTTTCAGCCCCCAAGGCCCTGAGGCGGACATGAAGGAGGTCACCCAGATGCCAGCCCAGGACGGGTCAACGGCAGTCACGAAATAATAGCTGCCACGTATGATGTGCACAACATGACCTGCTGGGACCCAGGGAATCTTTTAGTAGCCCCCAGAATCCTTCCCAGGAGGCCAGCTCTGCCTGAGGGACAGAAGAGCCCTGGGCTGGAATCGAGGTCACAGCCATCGAGAGGTGACGACCGGACATTTCTGCGCTGGCCGCAGCTCCGAAAGGCCTGCCTCCTCTGGCCTCTTCTGGTCCGTTCACCGCCCTGCAGCGAGAGCCGCCTGACTCAGACCTGCTCGTGCCCACGGAGCGCAGTATCCTTCTGAGGTTCCCCTGTGCTCCGCAGGGGAAAGTTCACGTGAGCCTGGGGGGACTCCAGCAGTCAGGCCACGCTCTAGCTGTGCAGCACGGGGCTCAGCATCTGAGGGCATAGAGTCACCAGCCTGGCGACCCCCCTAAGGATTCAGACTCCTTGCCCCCATTTTTGGGATTCAGGAGGCCGTGGGTGGGACCCTATAATCTGTGTGGCTTAAATCAGCTCCCGGGGTCTGGGCAGCCTACCTTGAAAAACAGTGGCGAGGGTGTTGGGGAGGCTTCCGCTCTATGTGACGTGCTAGCTGTCACGTCCTCGAACTCAAAAACACTCAGCAACCTGGGGAGAGCCCCAGGGATAAACGTGGCTTTGTGTCCACGGGGCGGCAGCGCCGTGGTTACTAATCTCATTTACAACGAACAACCCACAGGTGGTAACCCCGCTGTCTCCCAGGTTAGGGAGCTGAGGCCCCGGATCGTCGTCGTCGGCAGCCGTCCGTCTCGAGAGACGATGGTGTAGCTTCTTAAGAGTCTATCTGCACCGCCGAGAATGGTTGTGCAGTCCGACTCGGGAGTGACACGGTATCTGTCTCCTCCCGTGTTGAATCGACATCTTGCGATGACGCTGGAGTGTCCTCTCCAGTGAAGCTGAAGCTACAGAGCCTGGGCGGGGTGATATGGAGGGTCTGCTGTTGCCCATGCAGCAGACCCCCCCTCTCTTCGCAGCTGAAGGGTCCAAGGGAAAGACGGAGTCAATACAGCTTGGCTTCAGGTGCGCCGCAGGAGTTGCCGGTGTTGACTACAACATCAAACCGCCTTAGGGACTCCGGCTCTGGATTTTCTGTTGGGGTTTACTCCCTTAGCCTTTCCCCTGAAGAGGTATGCCGCAAGGCAGCGGAGGTTTTTTGGAGTCAGAGTTTTCCTTCTCTGATGTGCCCTGACTGGAAGATCGAACCAGCGACACTTAGCTCGCAGGCCGACGCTCAATCCACTGAGCCAAACCAGCCCACACACGTGCAAATACCAGAACTTGAACCTGGATCCAGGTGTCCCTCCCTAAGGTGATTGTTCCCACAGCACATCACGGCCCCCGGGGGCCCGGAACCAAGCTCAAACTAGGGCAGGCCCTCCGGGATGAGACCCCTGATTTTCTGGCCCAAACAAGCACTAACTGGGTGCGCAGACGACAGACCACGGGCGCGACCAGCGCTGGCCTCGGACAAGCGGCCGTTCTCATCCTTGTCTGTGAAATGGAAACCAAATGTCAATGCCACGTAACAGGTGCGAGGTCCGTAGTTCATAGTAAGAGCTCACAAGCAGCCGTACTGTGGCGGTGGCTGATATGTGTCTGTCCCCAACCCGTGTGGATGCTGAGGCCTTTCAAGAAGGTGGCTTTACGGGCAGGCGTGGGACAGCTCTCACACAAGGTAACTGGCTATTGAAAACATTTAAGAAATGAACTCGTAGAGCGAAAGCATTTCTAGTTCATTTGCAACGCACCCAATTGTTAGTTTTCAACCTGGTCGCCTTTACCCCCTCCCTCCTCTCCTCTGCGTCGAGCGACGAGCCGTCCTAGTTTCACCCGCGGTCACTCCATTTCCCCATCGCATGTCTGTGTAAGTGTTGTTATATGACAGCGCAAAATGCGGTGGAATTTGTCTGGAATGAAAGTCACTTCGCCCACAGAGATGAAGTTGACATACGTTGCGGTTAACTCCTCGGTGGGGGCGGGGCAGGGCGACGAGGGAGCGGTGTGCACGGTGCGCTTGGGTCTGGGCTTAGAAACATCTCCTCCCTGCCTGGCTGGCCGAGATAACATTCCCAAAAGAAATCTCCCCGGGAAGGAAAAACATCCTTTGATGTTTATGATGCAAATTGGAAATGAAAATATAACCCGAGAGCCGTGTTCCTCGGTTTCTCTGCTCTGCTCCTCCCCGGGGCCGAGAAAGAGACAGAATTTTCTGCTGCTGGCGGGGATGGTGACGCAGATGGGGCGTCCAGAGAGATTTGGGGCTGAGCAACAGATTTGAGAACCAGAAGAAGAAGAGCCGGGGTGCTTCTAACAAAAGAAACACACATAAGTATCGAATGGTAATTGACCGCAAAACAGCTTGGTGTCAACCCTTTGGCAAGTGGGCAACCCGGCCAGGGCAGCTGCATGCATTTGGGGTCCAGGTGTGAAGGGTTTGCTCACTTCCCTCCACTGGGATGTCCTCTTGGAAGGAGGCGGCCCCATACCCTCCAGCTGAAATAGGGGCGTCCGGGCTGGATTTCTACCCTCTGCTCAGCCCCGTGGATGCAGTGAGAAGCTCCACAGTCTATAGGGACAGGTGCCACATCCCCCTCCAAGGAAGGACAGCCCAGCCATGACAATGTCCTTCATGAGGTCACACCTCCCCTGGGCAGCCGGCATCAGCGACGGAGCCACCCTGGGGCACAAAGATCTGGCTGCCCAGACTCAGGGCAAGAGGCTGTGGCCAGCACACCTGCCGGAGCCCCAGCACCGGGACTGAGCGCTGACGTGCCGGCGTGGACTCCCCCCTCAGCCCAGCCCTGCGTCCGCACCTTTCCCTTCCGCTGACAGGTGTCGATCCCTAATAACCATGTCAGACCCCAAACACCAAGCCAGCATCTGTTTCGGAAGAACCCAGCCTGTGACACCGTGTCCTGCTCTATCTGTCCAGCTGGGGAGACAGATCCTGATCAAGGAATTGAGGGCCTACATTAAACATCGAGGCTGGAATCTCTGCTTTGCCAGGGAGATGCCCGTCTGGGGGATAGGCGGGGGGGGGGGGGGGTGCGCTCAGGGATGAAATCTGCTGGGATGGGGGTTGGTCAAGAGGAGGGGAGGCAGGCACAGGCCCTAGGGGGCAGGGAGCAGAGAAAAGACAACTGAGGGGAGTGAAACTCAGCAGGGCTGAACCATGTAGGACCTGGTGGGCACAAGGAAGGGGACTGTTCTTGATTCTACGACTGACGGATTGGAACGTGGGCTGATCTGATCAGACTTGCCTTGTCAAAAAGTCACTCAGGCTGCTGGGAGGTGGGAAGGCCACATGAGGCTGGGAAGGGTCTGGACCGTTTGGGCAAAAAGGCACCACTGTCCTTCCTGTGTAGAGGACGGCACGTGGCGAGGGCATGTGACTGAGGGCTCGTCATGCAGAGGGACTGGGAAGACATCACTGGGCCTCAGTCTGGCTGTTGGTGGTGGCCTCAAGGTGACGTGACAGCCCGTCCTGCACCCCACTCATCTAGGGAGCGTGGGTGTCCGCCCCTAGGGCCTCACCGATGAGCGAGCCTGGGAGGCCCCTGCCCAGAGGGACTCCGTGCGGACAGAGCATTTGCTGGAGTTTGTGACTGCTAGTCTCAAAGCTGTGCTGTCATTTGCTTTTCCAGACCCGGGGGACTTCCCAGGTGGCAGTCAGCCGTGAAGCCATGAAGCCGTGACGGTGAAGGCAGAGGCCTGGCTGGGTCCCGGCTGCTCTGGGTCCTTATTGGAACATTCATCAGGCAGACAGGCGGGGAGGAGAGAGGAGTGGGGAGGGGAAGCCCCCTGTAGAAGTCACATGGGTTCCAGAGTCTGAGGGACCAAGGGGACTTCGCTCCCGCTGGAAAAATGGCAGACGTCACTGACAGGGAAAGTGGGCCACCGCATTGTAAATCATGGGGCGTGTTGACCAAGTTACATAGGAAAACCCCAGGTGTCTTATGCCGGCCCCTCTTCCTGGCCAGCCGTCTACACGAGCACCTAAAGGGACTGTCAGGACCTCCGTGTCCAGGAGGGGCGGTGACATTCCTGAGGGAGCAGCATCCACAGGCCTCACAGCTGCCAAGGCACAGCCAGAATCTGCACCCGGGTCTGGGGACCACAGCTGCTCCCAAAGCACTGCCGCCCCGAGGGGCCCAGGGAGAGCCAGGTGGGCGTGGGCAGCAGCCGGGCGCTGGGCACTGGGCCAATGTGCTGTTGGTAAGAAGTCGCCACATGCACGGAGCAGCCTGTTTACGAGGTGCCTGCATCCCCACACCCCTCAGTGGGGAAAGGGGAACAGAGGAATAATAATTCCTTCCATAGACACACTGTCCCTATTCTGTCTGTTGAGCACAGCGGAGCTGCCCACAAACCTGAGCCAAGAGGACCCGCTGACGTGTCCCCACGGGCCAGCCTCCTCCTGGGGCGGAGGCCAGGCATCCCCCGAAAGGGGACTTCTGCCACCGACACTAAAGCCTTAGGGAGTGACCACAACCAACAAGGACACTGGAAATAATGGGATCAGCCAAGTGAAACCGACGCTCCTCCTGGTGACTGGTGCCAGGTATTTATGCTTTGACGGGAGGCCGAGGCAGGGGGACCAGCGAAGGATGAATGGGCGTCTGGCATTGATTGGTACTCGGCCTGAATAACCCATCAAGGGTCTGTGACTGCATCACAAAAGCCCGGAGAGCCGGCCTCCTGAAGACCAGACTCCCCAGGGACTCACCTCGCCAGGTGCCTGCAGTTGGAAATAAAGTGGGAGAAATGTTTCTGAATCTTCAAGGCAGCCACCCAGGCTGAGGGGGCGGGGGGTGGGGCAGGTAAAGGAGTGTCCCCAAAGCTGTTAGGACTCAGGCTTCATAAGGGGTCCTACGCCTTGGGGGTGGGCACCCACCACTCCCCTTAAGCTCCGTGAGTCAAAGGTAAAGACAAGGCTGCCTCGTTGGCCCTGCGCCCTGCGAGAGAGACGGGGGCCCTATAGGAAAGAGGGGTTCAGCTGCAGGCCCCGGGCGCCAGGCCCCCGCTGCAAGCTGGGAACAGGAAGCAGCCTGAGCAAAGTGGCCTCTCCGCCCTCCTCTCTTCCTTCCACCAACACCGGCTGAAGCGCCGGCTCGATGGCAGGCGGTGAGCCAGGAAGCAGACAGCTGCAAACACGGCCACCTCGGCCGCTGCCCCGAGGGAAGGACTCCTCCGAAGCCCTTCCCCTGAACGTCTGTCCAGCACCTGCTCTGTGCTGCTCACAGGGTTGGCTGCACAGCAAGCCCATTTTGCAGAAGAGAAAGGGAGGCTCCAAGAGCGGTAGGGCTGTCCCCAGCCCTGTGACCCTGGGCAAGCGGCAGAGCTGGGACCGATTTTCCCCACCCCATGTCCACTGCTCTCCCCGCCATGCCTCCTGGCTGCGTGCGAAAGGGGCACAAGTCCCGGGAGGAGATGAGCTCCTGGCTCCTGGCCGCGTCACGATCGTAAGCAGCACAGTCCCACACGCCGCTGAGGGATGGCAAGAAGCCCTCGGCCTCCCTGGCTTCGGGCGCCCCCAGCCACTAGGCCTGGCTGCTGTCCCCTGGGACCAGCAAGAAGCATGGAGCCGCCTCATGGTCGGTGGCTGCAGCCGTTCCGGAGAAGCTGAAAGAACTCCATCACCCCATTCACGGTGCTGACGGCCCCCGAGGTGCTGGTTGGGATTTTGCGGCATTTCTAACTGCTTCCTTCTTCCTCTCCCACGAGCATTTCCATTGGCCAGCGGCGGCCTCCTTGGAGATGTCTTAGCGTATTTTTTGTCTCTGTCTCATCCCAAGTTATGTTCAACCTCATAACAAGCTGTGCCTGGTGTAGCACATGCAGCTTCAACAGATCTCAAGTTATTGATAAAATATTTTTTATTCGGTGTATTTGGTGCTTTTCTCCATTGGCCTACATGAACAGAGACCCCCAGGTGTAATACATATTTCTCTTTTTTTTTTGTCCTTAACTTGTTTTGAATCCTCACCCGAGGGTATGCGTATTGACTTCAGAGCGAAGGGAAGGAAGGGAGAGAGGGAGGGAGAGAAACATCCACGCAAGAGAGAAGCATCGACTGGCTGCCTGTCCTATGCACTCGGGCCAGGACCCAACCCACAGGCTACGTACGTGCCCTGACCAGGGATCGAACCCTCAACCTTTCGGTTTATGGGACAACGCTCCAGCCCACTGAGCCACACCAGCCAGGGCTGTAATACATATTTCTTACATCATGTCTCCCATATGCCGATCACCCTCATCTGTGAGAATTCACTTCATCTCACATAAATCAACTCAGTTTTAAAAAATTTTAATAGACCGTATATTTTTAGAGCAGTTTTAGATTTACAGAAACATTGAACAGAAAGTACAGAGAGTACTTTTCTCTCCTCCCTGCAGTGTTCTCACTATTATTATCTTGCATTAGTGTTGATACATTTGTTGCAACTGATGAACCCAAATCGAGACATTATTATAAACCCAAGCGCATAGTTTCCGGCCCAGTGTTCATGTTGCGTAGCTCTGTACAACAAACCGAGGTTTTGACAAATGTGTAATGACATGCACCCTCCATTACAGTATCACACAGAATAGTCTCACCACCCTAAAAACTGACCTGTGCTCCCGTTAACCTCTATCCCCTCCCCATGAACCTCTGGCAACCGCTGATTTTCTGCTGTCTCTATACTCTTCCCTTTTCCCCGAGCATCATGTGGTTGGAATCCCACGGTATGTAGCCTTTTCAGACAGGCTTCCTCAACCAGAAGATTTCATATGGTCCACCTCCCAGGACATAACCCTGAACTTGTCCATATTACTTCTTCTCATGCTCATTGGCTCTCACATGGTCACATGGCCACTGCCAGTGGCAAGGTCTTCTGGGAAATGTAGTCTTGGTCTGGGTGGCCATGTAACCAGCTAGCATTCTGGCAATGACAGAATAGACATCTGTGGGGATGGGGAAAGGGGGAGGGCAAGTGGCTGCCCCTGACCCAACCTGCTCTGAGTGATTGGATAACGAGAATTAATTAGGATGCAGTTGGTTTACTGACTGACTCAAGGGAAACCCTGCCTAGGCCAAGGAACTAAGAGTAGTTGGTTTATCGCGAGGCCAGGCCACTAGGAGAAAGAATATAATGATCAAACTGAGTTTCCTGCTGACAATACGCTTTAGGTAGCCAGGCTGGTCTTGAAGTTAGAATAACCACAGAGACGATAAGTCATAATGAGTCCCGTGTGTGTCAGTCCTGAGAAGCAGCCCACAGGGAGAACACTGTTATCACCCCGTGTTTCAGAGGACAGTGAGATTCAGAGAGCTGAAAAGATTGTTCAAGCCACTCTGCCAGGCAGATGATGAAGTCACACTCAAACCCAGCACCAGCTGGCTGCAAAGCCTGTATTCTTGCCTTCCTCTCGGGGATCCCATCGGCGGGCCAGACCCGCGATTCCAGGAACGGTGCCATCACCAAATGAAGGTCGGCTCCTCCCAGAGGGGCCCCAGCTGAACCCTGACAGTCATGCACCCATCTCCATACATGTTCCACATGCTTGTGACTCCGTATTCATTCATTTTCTGGAAGTGTTTTTCTAAAGGTGAAACAAACAGAAAATAACCACCAAACGTAACGATGATCGTGGTGGTGATGCTTTGCATCTTTGCAGCTCAGCGTGTGGTCCTCAGGCCTATTGGGTCAGACTCTGCCCTTGAACAAGAGGCCCAGGCAGCTCCTGTGCACACTGCGGTTTGTGTTTTTCAGAGCAGAAGTTTTCAGCTTGAATGACATCTAACTGACTGGTTTTTTTCTTTCGTATCTAGAAAGTCATTGCCACGCCCAAGACCACCGAGGTTTTCTCCAAAGTTATGTTCTAAGAAATCTATAGTTTTTCATTTTATGTTTAGGTCTATGACCCACTTTGAGTTAACTTTTTAAACAGGTATAAGGTCTGTGTGTTGACTTTTTTTCTTTGCATGTGGACGCCCAGTTGTTCCAGCACTCTTTGTTGAAGAGCCTAGTTTTGCTCAGTCATATCGCTTTGGCTATTTTATCAAAGATCAGCTGACTATATTTATGGAAGGTCTATTTCTGGGCTCTCTATTCTGATCTATTTGTCTGTTCTTTCACCAATACAGTATTCCCTCATTTAGCGTGGGTATTACGTCCCAGACCCCCCCGCGAAGTAGGAACGTTACATTTATTCAACACTCTTAAACCTACGTCACTTTAACAACATACGTATACAGCACCGCAAAATCCCACGAGAGCGCGAAAAATCCGCAATAAATAAATATTTTTTTAAAATCCCGCGATACAGTGAGGCTGCGATAAGTGAACCACAATATAGAGAGGGATGACTGTACCACAGTCTTGGTTACTGTAGCTTTACAGTCGGTCTCAAAGTCAGGTACTGCCAGTCCTCCGATTTTATTCTTCTCCTTCAATATTGCGTTGGCTATTCTGGGTCTTTTGCCTCTGCACGTAAACTTCAGAACCAACTTGCAATATCCATAAAATTACTTACTGGTACCTTGATTGGGATCCCATTGAACCTATAGATCAAGGTGTTAAGAACTGATTATCTTGGCAATATTGAGTTTTCCCAACCATCGACGTAGAATATCTATTTAGTTCTTCTTTGATTTTGTTCATCAGAGTTTTGTAGTTTTCCTCTTATAGATATGATACCTAGTTTGTTAAATTTATACTTAAGTATTTCCTTTTGAGGATCCTAATATAAATTGCATTGTATTTTAATATTAAACTCCATTTGTTCACTGCTGATATATGGGGAAAGTATTGACTTTTGTGTATTAATCTTGTATCCAGCAATCTTGCTATAGTCACTATTAATTCCAAGAGTTTTTAATCAATTCTTTCAGATTTTCTACATGTTATTTATGAAAAAGATGGTTTTTTTCTTCTTTTGTAATATGTATACATTTTATTTCCTTTTCTTGTCTTATTACATTAGCTAGGACTTCCAATCTTCGATATTTTTTAAAAGGTTCTGAATTCTACAGCCTGTTGTATGGTAGTTTAATTAAAAATTGTATATTTTTTGCAAAGTATCTTTTCTAGTGTTTTCCTCACATTCCAACAAAATTTTTGCAACTGACATAATTTTTAAAAATCTATCTAAAAATGGTTTCCTTTTCCTGTACAGAATTCAAGTTATTTTCTAGCTAGCCACAGTTACAAGCAAAGATCCTTAAAATCATTTAAAAGATTTTATTGGACATTTAATTCTAAGTCCAGTTGATGTATCTTGTTTATTCTTTTTCAAAGACTGAGAGAAAATTTCGTATCAAATCCGTTATGTATTTGATAGAAGTCTCTGTTATGATTGTTCACTTTATTATCTTTTACCCAACATATAAAACACTTTGTCTTTCCTGTTGATTGTAATTACCATTCATCATGAAAATTTTAATGTTTCAGGTTTTCTTTATGCTTCTGCATACCTACTTGACTGTACACAGAAGAATTCCTCCATTTTAAATCTAAAAATTGGTCTATATTTATTTTTTAAAGTAGAAAAATAACTTAATTATATGAAAACAGTAAGAATTTCAATTTAATTGCATAGGTATCATGGTAACTTGTACTGTCTGCATAAAATATTCAAATAAACACATTACAAGGTTGCCCTAGCGCACAGGAAAGCAGTCGTCCTTCCTGGGTCAGCCCTTCGGTACCAGCTAGGTGGTGACGCGCTCCTGTGTCACAGTAGACAGAGCCCTTGCCCACCACGGGCACAACAGCACAGCAGTGATACCCGGTGGGATGGAAAGGTTCGTGTGAACTGCCTTGTGGAAGCCAGAATAATGATGCCCAAATGCATCCGCAGTCTTTTTAAGATTTTATTTATTTATTTTGAGAGAGAGAGGAAGGGAGGGAGACAGAGAGAGAAAGAGAAACACTGATGTGAGAGAGAAACATCAGTTGCCTCTCGTACACACCCCAGCTGGGGACTGAGCCAGGAATCGAACCAGCAACCTTTCGCTTTGCGGGAACGATGCTCCAAACAACTGAGCCACGCAGGCTGGGTCCCAGCGTGGGCCCTCCAAATCCCTGGAATCTGTGACTGTGTCGTATTACAGCAAAGGGAGCAATTAAGGCTGCAGGTGCAGGGACGGCTGTTAGCTGAACTCTGGTCACTGAGGCAGTTCTGAGTGACCAGGGTGGGCCTCATGAAGTAGTAAGGGTCCAGAACAGTGGCGATGCTCCTTGGGTGTGGTCAGATGAAGCCAGGACAATGGGATGACAGTCAGAAAGGGTCAACATCACTGCCTTGGAGGGCAGAGGACGATGGATCCAAGGACGCACGCAGGTGCCTCTCGAAGCTGGAAAAGGCAAGGAAATGGATTCTCCCCAGAGCCTCCCTCCAGAAGGGGCACAGCTCAGACAACACCTTGATGTCAACCCAGTGACACGCAGGTAAGACTGCTGACTTCCAGAACTATAGATAAGCTAACATAGATGTGTTGTCTTAAGCTATCAGGTTTTGCTAATTTACCGCGGCAGCAATAGGGGACCAATACAGTCCTTCAACGCGACAATCAAGTCTTATAGAAAAATGTCTTACCGTTCAGTTCTAATGTTCAAGTTTATTCGTCGTCGTCGTCGTCGGCAGCCGTCCGTCTCGAGAGACGATGGTGTAGCTTCTTAAGAGTCTATCTGCACCGCCGAGAATGGCTGTGCAGTCCGACTCGGGAGTGACACGGTATCTGTCTCCTCCCGTGTTGAATCGACATCTTGCGATGATGCTGGAGCGTCCTCTCCAGTGAAGCTGAAGCTACAGAGCCTGGGCAGGGTGATATGGAGGGTCTGCTGTTGCCCATGCAGCAGACCCCCCCTCTCTTCGCAGCTGAAGGGTCCAAGGGAAAGACGGAGTCAATACAGCTTGGCTTCAGGTGCGCCGCAGGAGTTGCCGGTGTTGACTACAACGTCAAACCGCCTTAGGGACTCCGGCTCCGGATTTTCTGTCGGGGTTTACTCCCTTAGCCTTTCCCCTGAAGAGGTATGCCGCAAGGCAGCGGAGGTTTTTTGGAATCAGAGTTTATTAAACTTAAATAAAATATAAAAATTCAGTCCCCGCCCCCTACTTTATGTGCATTGTAGTTCCTCAGTAACCACACGTTCCTAATGGCCCCCAAATCAGACATTCTGGGTCTGGCTACCTCCCGCCTTGGTGGTTGGCAGTTGTGAGCACGGAGCATTTTGGGGTGGGGGGTGGGACCAGATTTTCCGTTGCTGGTAAACACTTGGGGCCATCTGACCTGTGTCTTGACTGCCCAAGTTTTGAGATTGGGATTTAAATTTCAAGTTCTGCACCAGGACTGTTTTTGGAGGCCCCTGTATTTGGAAATAGTGTGCTGGCTGGAGAGGGCAGGCAAACATCTTAAAAGAAAATTACATCTTTGTTTTCTGGGGACTCAGACCCAAGACACGGCTTGTGGTTGCTGACTAAGCATCTGAGCCCCCGGATTTCCCATGCGCTCTTCCAAGACCTGACTCTGCTCCCAGCAGGATGGCCAGGAAGGGCTGGGGAACCACATTATTTATCGATTGGGGCTGATTTTCATCTCTTCTTAGGGCCTAACTGGCTAGACACGGACCCCATCTCCAGCCCTCCCCCCACCCCCCTGCCAGTGCAAACTCAAGGCTGGGGTGGAGTTTGGGGGAGTTTTTGAGTTGAGACAGCTGCAGGGCTCATAAAAGCCAGGGATTGCCAAAAATGAGCAAAGGGAGGCTTCCGGGCGGGAGGAGGGGCTGAGTCAGTGCCAGCTGAGGGCTGGCTCTGAGGTTCCTGTGATCAAAGAAAACACCCAAGGGCCTCGCCTAGAGCTCGCCCTGGAGGGACTGGGGGTCAAGGTTAGAGAGGGGTGGGGTAGGCCAGGGCTCTTGGAAGTTTGTGGGAGCAGCACAACCCCAGTGTGCCTTTTGAAGTCCTTCCCAACAAAAACCTCAGCAGCCTGCAAGTATTCCCCCTCCCCTCCCCTCTCTGCTTTTCTCTCCTTTCATCTTTTCCATTCCTGCTGGCTCTTTTCTCTTTCCTTTTTGGCCCTGGCTTTGCCACAGGTAAAATAGCACCGAATTAAACCAGGAGGGGTGAGTCCATCCACTTCCTCCTACCTTTTTCTTAAAATTTTAACTTGTCTGTTTTTACCATTAAACTACATGTTTATTGAAAACATATGGCCCTGGTCAGGTGGCTTCATTGGCTGGAGCGTCAGCCCATAAACCAAAAGGTTGCAGGTTCACTTCCCGGTCAGGGCACAGGCCTGGGTTGTGAGTTCGATCCCCAGTCAGGCCGCATATGGGAGGCAGCCGACGGATGTTCCTCTCTCTCTCTTTCTGTTCCTTCCTCTCTCTCTAAAATCAGTAAACATATTCCTGGGTGAGGATATTTTTTTAAAAAGAAAACACCTGAAAAATCAAGTAAAACATTTAAAAAAAAAGAAAGAAAAGAAAAGCCACCTGTAATTATTCTTAGTAGAGAAAAACGCTATGAAAATTGTGGCGTCTTTCTTTGAAGTCTTCGTCCTGTGTGTGATTGGGAACTGTGGTTATAAAAACGGAAGTCTGTGGGTAGTTTTATATCCCCCCCCTTTTTTCTGCATGTGACATTGTATCATAGACGGTCTCTCACATAAGTGTTTTCCAGAAACCAGATTATTAATGGCTGGGTAGTTTTCTGTCTTACGGATGCACATATGTACTGTCTTTTACTTGTTTATAAGCTTCTAGTGGTTTTTCCCCACCACAGGGCTTGCTGGTCAACTCCCCAAGACCCATCTTCATTCCTCTTCGTTGGTGAAAGAACACTGATTAGGCCGTGAGTGGCACTGTGCTCATCTAAAAGACGACATTTCCCAAACTCCTTTGTAGCCAGGGGTGGCCCCTGATACCGAAGCTGCCTGTTCTCCTGGGAGTGCGCAGTAAGAGGGGCTCTTCCTTATCTCCTGCATGGAGAGCAGATGACGTGGCTGGGGCACCAGCAGCCTCCTTGGGCCGTCAGAGGACCCTGGGCGAGGAAGCTACACACTGGAGACAGGGAGACTCGGGACAGAAGGCGCCTGGGCCCTAGAGAAGACGTGGTCGCCACACCTGAAGCATCTGCCTCCGCGAAAGGGACACACAGTCCCACGTTGCTTGCTTTCCGTTTCCTACGAGTAGCTCATGTGGTCCCTGCAACAGGGTAATTCCGGCTACATCCACACGCAACGGTGATTTATAGAATGACCACCGTGTACCAGCTTCCACTCACAGGAAGACATACCCGTGAACAAGACACAAAAATTCCTGTCTAGTGGGGAGAGACAGGTGGTTTTTAAATGATAAATAAGTGAAATATTGAGTATATTAGATCATACAGTAAAGATAAAAAATTAAATAGGGCAAGGGGATGTGTTATATTTGGGGGCTTGGGGTGATGTCGAAATTCTGAGTAACTTAGAGAAAGTCTTTGCTAATGTGGCTATTTTCTTTCCGAGAATTCAAAATGGCGCCTTTTCTATCATGATGTGCCTTTCACATGTTTTAATGCTTAGAAATTAGTGGCAATGGAGTTTGTAGAAGAATTGGTGACGAGGCTCTTCTCGTGAGGACTGTCTGGGATAGTCTATGAACTGAGCTTCTTCCTCTTTCTGGCAAAAGAAATTCAACCCAAACAGACTCAAGAAAACAAGGGAACATTATGACTCACAAAGTTAACACGTTGCGGACCGGGGGATTTAAATGCCTTTTAGAAATGACGAGAATTCTCGCCACCTGCACGCAATGTGTTAAGATATGCAGGGGCTGGCCCGGGTACGGCTGAATCCAGGGGCTCAGAAGTGTCGCCAGGACGCTGTCCTCCCCGTCTCTCTGTCCGGCTCCCGTCTGTGCTGGCACAGCTCTCAACCCCCTCACGCCCGCCTGCCTCGGGAGGGAGTGGGGCTCTTGCTGCCACAGACTACGGATCCAGCGGCCCAGGTGTCCACCTCCTGGCAGCTGCAGCAAATGTCCCAGGGCTCACTCTCCTGGGATGGAGCTGGGCTGCGTGCTACTCCCGAACCCATCCCTGGGCCCATGGGAATCAGGCTGACGGGCTGATGGGCGGGGCTCGCGTCTGAAGCTGGGAGACAGGGCCCACCCAGAGACTCAGAGTGGGAGTGCGTGTCCACGGGAACCCAGGAGCTCTGACTGCAGGAAGGCGCCGGAGGTGCTGAGCAGACCCTTCCCTGGCCTCGTGCTCTGCCTCCGAGGCCCCCTGGGCCTTGGGAAAAGTCAATCCATTTCTTCTCCAGCTTTCCTTTGGCTTGGTGGTTTTTCCTCCCGTTTTACAAATGAGCAACAAAACGCATCAAGACCATCCATTACAAACAAGCCGTTCAAATGAGGCGAGTGATGACGATGAGTAAAATCTAATTAAGCAGCTTGAGATCTAAGTGATATTGTTATTGAGGTGCCGTGCTGACAAAGCGTTTGATCGGCCGTCTAATCTCTCCTCGGTGGTCGTTGGAGGCAAGCTCTGTGCTGACAGAAGGGCCCATTCGTTCCGTAAGGACCGCAGCCCCAGCCAAGGGAGGGGGGTCAGGAGCATGCTCTGCCCGTGTACACCGCCCTCTTACCCCGGCAAACTCACCCCCCCCCCCCAGGTGCACTCCGTCCCCAGCCACCGGTCACACCCAGGGCTGGAGAACTGGGGATACCACTTTGGAAAGGCGTGATCACCTGCTTTACAAGATCTCCCGGGATTTCCAGAGCCGCGCGCCATCGTTCACATGTGAGCTGTTCATCCCTCTGTACCGAGGCTTTTAGAGAGAGGTTCTTGGTGAGGAGGCACCGGGAACCTCCGAGCTGGGGGGGTCACCGGCAGACGCGGGTGGGGTGAGACATGGCAGAGGCCCCCATCTCGGTGGGGAGGTCTCCCTGGGGGCCACCGCTGGGCCTGTCCACTTGCACTTCAGGAGGTTGGGGTGAGTTTGGTGACTGACATTTTAGCAGAGATGCGTGAGTTGCCTCCGTTTGCAGGGGGGGAGACTGAGGCATGGGGGGCTGAGCAGCAGGCCCACGCCACTGGGCAGGAGGTGATGGCCCGGTGAGACCTGGAACTGGCCCCATCCAGAGTCCAGGGCATGGTCAGCAGCTGAGCCTCAGTGTCCTGAGCAGGATGAGGAACTGAGTCGCAGCCACGGCTCTGACCCCCGTGCGCAGGTCAAAGTCTGAGATCATAGCCCATGCCGGCTCCCCAAGGGGGCTCTGTGATATCCACTGCCCACATGTGAGCCCCCACACCCTGGGCCTCGGCGTTGCAGAGTGTGACAGAGGACAGCAGTGTGTCCCATTCATCCCTGCACAGACCCAGGAAGGAAGGGGTGGGGGTCCCTGGAAACCCTAACCCGCTCTGACTCTTCCTGCTGAGCGGGTCCCCTCCCTTCCCAGCCAGGCAAAGATGTCCCCTTGTCTTCATTCTTCCCTTTGTCTTAGTCTCTGAATTGCTGGGAAGGGACTGAAGAGCTTCATTTGGTCATCGACACGGTTTGGCTCTTCTTGGCAAGTCCACCCCGTCTTTTCTTTCTCTGTTCTCTCTGGGATATTTCAGGTGGGAAATGATCCCTGGAAGTGGCTTAACTCCCAAAACATGTAGCCCCGTGGGAGGAGCCTGGGCCCCCAACCCCACACGGCACTTGCGGGCTGTGTGACCTTGGGGCAGTCACTCGCCCTCTCTGAACCTCCATCTCCCATTGTCTGTAAAACGGAGACATGAGCACCCACCTCATGAAGTGCTTTTAGGCACGAAGCAGGTCAACTGATGACCGCTCATGGCACGGCTAACGTGAGTGTGTCTCTCTTTGTGGGAAACGAGGCTTTCTTCAGACATGTTCACCTGTGTAGGTACATGCGTCGTATAGCTCTGTGCCTGCGCACCCCCGTCCTGCTGGGTGGAGAGAGTCTGAGCTCTTCTCGTTAGGGCTGCTCAGGCTGGGGCTCTGTCCCTTGCTGGAGAAGAAACCGCCTTCCCTCCGTGATCAAATCCACACCAGAGCCGGCACACATAGATGTTGTCTCTCTGTGACACCTTCAGGAATGTGTTTATTCACTACGGTCCTTGAAACACCTGGTCCCTTCAGGAGGACAGACCAGCCAGAGTGGGCTCAGGGGACCCTGGGAAAAGCCCAAAGCGCCTGGACTCGTCTCCTGGGGCTCCTGTAGCCAAGGACCGCAAACGGGGGCTTAGAGGAACGAAATTCGTTGTCTCCCGGGTCTGGAGGCCAGGAGTCCAAATCAAGGCGCCGGCAAGGCTGGCCTCCCTCGGGAGGCTCAGGGAAGCAGCCATTCCTCACCCCTTCCTCTGGTGGCCCTGCTACTCCCTGGCTGGTAGCTGCATCACCCCTGTCTCTGCCTCTGTCCTCACATGGCCGTTCCCCCATGCATCTCTGTCTGTCTCCTCTCCTCGTCCTAAAGCGCATCAGCCAGTGGACTGGGGACCCGTTCCAATCCAATATGACCTGTCCTAACTGATCACATCCACAAAGGCCTGATTTCCAAAGAAGGTCACCTCCCGGGGTTCTGGGCGGACACCCTTTAAGCCACTACAATGCCCTGTGGAGTTTTTAGAAACATTGGCATAGCCCCCCCTATATATATATCTGCTTTTTTCCTTCATCTGCTATTGAGTTAAAAAAAAGAAAAAAAAAAAGTTAATTGGGATCTTGAGTGGAGTTAAAACGTCCCTCCTCTCACAGGAGATGCAGCCGAGTTTGCCTTTCGGCTGCGAGATTAGATTTAACGGCTGTGGACAAGGAAGGGAGACCTGGAGGGCAAGCCTCATTAAATATTCATATTTCGTAATAATCTGGTTTGCAAAGCTGCCGGGGCGCTTGCAGAAGCCGGGGCCCCTCCGTCCCCAGTGCTGTTGATCCGGAGGATGCAGTTCATTTTCTCTTACCAAGTATAACAAACCTAGAGACAGTCACTCTCGGCATTGTTGAGAGTCCTGTGTCCCCGGGTGCCTTTCCCTGGCAGCCACCACCATCTTCACTCGGAGAGCATCTCAGCCCACCAGGAAGAGAGGGTGGAACCAGGGTCTCTACGTGTCTTCTGGTGGCATTTCTCTACCTCTCCAAGTTGCAGTAACTTTATTTCTCAAATGGAATTCCACTTAGTCAACAAATAGGAATTACATGCTACTGTGTGCCAGACGTTGGGGTTGAATGACTATCTAGACAAACATGGTCTCTGTCCTCGCAAAGCTCTTTGGACAGCAAGCAAATGGGTGAGTCTACACATAGTGTGATGTGACATCAGGTGGAGAGTGGTATTCTAAAAGAAGGTAAGGTGAGGTACGTGGGTAAAAAGGCTGAAGGTTTTGGTGTTTGTTCTTTTCCCTGAGCAATCAGAGAAGACTGCCTGGAAGAGGTGGCATTTGAGCAGGACTAGGAGGAAGCCAGAAAGAGAGCCTTACAATTATTTGGGGAAGAGCAACCCCTACAAAGGGCACCTTGCTGGGGGAGCTGGGAAGGTGATGAGAAAGAGGTGAGCCGTGTGGCCCTTGGGGCTGGGGAAGATCACAGGGGCATGCAGGCTCAGGAGACGAAGGGCTCTGCCTCTTGCTGGGTGCAGGATGAGAAGCCTCTGAAGGCTGGGGGTTGTCTGCTCTGGCTGTGGAGAGGAGACTGGACAGTGGAGGGGAGAAGCCGGGAGACCGGGAGAGATGCCAGCGTACAACCTGCTGTAACAGGCCGCAGCGCTGGGGGTGTCAGTGCCCCAGCCTCTGGGAGACGCCACACTAACGGAGAACTCTATAACAAAGGAAGAAGTTCATTCATTCATTCATTCATTCACCATTCATTCGTTCAGTACTCACTGAGCTCCTGCAGGGACAGCGGTGAGCAGAAGCAGAACCGGCCTGCCCACGGGTGCTCAGCGCCCTGGGCGGCCCGCAGGCTTCGGCTGAATCCGCTGTCTGAGTGGCAAGGTCCCTATAAAAAAGCTGGTCACTCGCACCTTCCTGGGCAGGGTAGGACTCAGGTGTTGGGGCCACTCCCCTTGGCCCTCTGGTCCCCAAAACATATCTCTATTTTTGTTTATTTATGTGATACTTATGCCCCTGCCGAGTCCCAAAGGAGTCTGAGGCCAGGAAAAGACAAAGAAGTGGTAACACCCTAAAAACCGAGCAGACCAATCAGCAGACAGATGCACCTCACTGACCCACCGCCCCCAAGTCCCGGCAGAGACGGTGGTGGAGGAAGAGGAGGACTGCCTCTGACCTGGTTCCCAAACCCATTCTTGCTGACGCTGAGTCTGGTCATCAAGGGGATGCTGATCTCCTTCACAGGAGAGGCAAGGTCTCTGTGCTGGAAAGGACACCTGTGCCCCAGGGGTGGGGATGTGACTTTGAAGGAGCCAGAGAGACAGTCCTCTGGAGGGCCCTGCCCAGGAGAGGGAAACCAAGTCCCGGGGGATGGCTAAAGCCACCCGGCCAGAGGAGCACACTGGACACCCACTGCAGGAGGGGTCCTGGAGGTGGTGCTGAGCATGTCACAGTGCGGGGACAGTGGTGTCATACGACATCATAGCAGCATCACAGTGGCTGCTACATCCGGAAGAGCCCTGAAAGCCAGCTGAGTCCAGGGGCAGCGGTGCCCTGGACTGCCGAGGTCAGCCTGCCTCGCACCTGTCCCTGGCCCTTTTGGCTTCAGTGTCCCGATTCCGTTCCGGGGACCCGCTCTTCCCTGGACCAGAGTGTGGAGAGCCAGGAAGCAAGGAGACCAGCTTGGTGACCCTGCCAGAGAAGTGCCTCTGGAGGGGACAGAGGACCAGGAAGGGGGACCAGCATGGGATGGGACAGCAGGCAGCTACTCCTTGAAGTCATCTGTGCCTCTACATCTTCACTATCGCGAGCCCACCGGTCAAGGACTGCTGCGGAGCCGGCGCGTTTTTCTCCTTCTGAAGGTCAGCGCCTTGTTCCGGCTGACTCTGTCCGTGAACAGGGCAGAGAGGCAGTCTCTGCTCACCGATGGCCGTGTCGTGTCCCCCAGCTCCGGGGGATGGGAAGTCTCACGGAGACCCATCCATCACTCGCTCGCAGCTGGAACTTGGAAACAAGAGGCTCGTCCGTACTCCCAATCAATGCCCGTCTGCCAGCGCTGTCGATAACCGCCCGGCGGTCCAGTCTGCCCCTGACAGGAGGCACCGGGGGGCGGGCTGGAGATGCTCTGCAGGGGAAAGGCGGCCGTTTGGTCCAGGGCGCCTCACCAGGCTGGAATTAAGTTGGCTCTTGATCTAATGAAACAGACCCCAAGGGTCCCTGTGCGCACAGACTCAATGGCTCTCAAGAGAAGCAATGGTGAGCGGTGACCTCACAGCTGGGCACGCTGGCAGCCTCGCCTCCACAAACACTCAGCCGGCACTTTCAGGATGTTTCTGGGACACCGTGAATGACAAGAGGCCAGCCCCTGGTCCCTGCCTGCCTTCCCCACCCTCCTGATGGAGAGACCAAGGTCTGAGAGGCTTAGAAAGTCACTCGCAGTTCCAGTTTCCAGGGCAGCTGAACGGTCCTTGTGTCTGTAAGGAGCAGAGGCTGACCCCCAGAGGGGGTGTACGGGGAGGATTGGGGAGCCCCTCTGGCTAAAGCTCTGTACTGACTGAGTCCCAGTTCCATGCACCGGGATGGCAGCTTGGATTGGGGCCACAAGGAGCAGGTAGACTCCTGTCCCTTAGGCTGTAACCCAGGGGTGTGGGGACTCACGAAGTACAACCAGCCACCTGTGTGGCTAGGGACAGGAGGCGGCAGTCCTCTGAGAACGGCACGTCTCCCGGACCACTCCAATTCGATACCCCAAAGTAAACCCCAGGCGTGGAGTGTGCTTCCCTTGAGGCCGGGTGAAAAGCTGGCCCCCACCTGCAGATGAGCGGGGTGGGAGCGAGCAGCCTCGGCCGTCGGAACCTGAGTCAGGAAGCCCAACCGGGCAGACACAGGAAACTTATGTTCCCCAAGGAGCACAGAGGACAGGGAGCCCCCCTGAGCTGGAAAAGACGCCCCTGTCCACTCCAATCCTGCTTATATTCTCATGACTACTCACCCCTCACGGGGGGCAGAGCCCCCCCAACCTGGGGTCGGCCCATCAGAATCACATTCCAGTTTCTCAGCTTCCAGGGCCTCCCAGGAGCATCCCAGGGTGCTCGCTCAGAACGAACCCCTTCCTCTCACACGGGTGCTCGGCCTCCTTTTTCTAAGGGACTGATGGCCCGTCCCCATCTTCCTCCCCCTGCGTCATCCCAGGAGCCCCAAACTGGACCAAGCCTGGTAGAAGAAGGAAATAAGATTTTAAATGAATATGAGATTGGATTTCTAAACTGGACCACCGGACGCGTGACCAGAAAGGGATAGGACTGCCCGAGCCGCCATTAAAGGGAGGCGTGTTCGGGTTCCCCTGCAAGACCAGAAACCCAGCAGTAACACTGGCTGCAAAAGGACAGAGCGGATGTTTCTTTCTTGTGGAGGGTGTCTGCAGGCGGGTTCCAGGACTCCATGGAGCCGCCGGGAACCGGTCCCTTCCTGCTTTCTACTGCACCGTCCTTAGAAGGCGACTCGTCCTCACGGTCCAGCATTCTGGCCATTCTGATCGGCGTGCAGTGGTTTGCCATTGTTCTAATCCACACCTCCCTGACGACGGAGGATGTGGAGCATCTTCTCACGTGTTTACTTGCCATCTGTATCTCTCCTTTGGCGAGGTATCTATTCTTGGAGGTTTCTCACAAAACAATTCATACTCTTCCCAGCCATCACACCCCTCGGTATTCACAAAAATGAGTGAAAAACTCACATCCACACAAAACCTGTGCGCAGATGTTTATAGCAGCTTTAGCCATAATTGTGAAAACCAGTGGACGCCTAGATAAGCGAGCTGCGGTGCATTCAGACCATGGGATAGTCTTCAGCGCTAAAAAGCAACAAGCTATGAGCCATGAAAAGACACGGAGGAAACTTAAATGCGCACGGCTACGTGAAAGGAGCCCATCTGGAAAGCCACCTACTCTTTAATTCCCACTAGAGGACATTCTAGAAAAAGCCGATCTATGGAGACGACAGAAGATCCGTGGTTGCCAGGGGCTGGAGTGTGGGGAGGAGCAGACAGTGCACAGAGAGTTTTCGGAAAGGCATCTACGCTCTGTGATCCTGTCATGATGGACGGATGGCATCATACACCTGTCCAGCCCACAGGACGTGAACGCTCAGGTGAACTATGGACTTGGGGTGATCATGGCATGTCAGTGTAGGTTCATCTGGTGGGGGGCATTGAGAACGGGGTGTGTGCATGGGGGCGGGGGGTATGGGAAATCTTGGTTCCTTCCCCTCAATTTTTCTGTGAACCTAAAACTGCCCTAAAACAATTGTCTTCATTTTTAAAAATCAAACTCAGGACATAGATAATTTTGAATCTCTACATCTGTCCAAGGAGAATTTCCGCTAGAAACAAGAATAGGAGCTTGGATGACATCAGTGTCTCAGCTCTAGCCAATCACAAGTTCCCATTTATTGGAATTTTAAAACACTTAGTATTTAGTTCCACTGTATGATGCATATAAAATATTGCTGTTCAGTTTTCCGGAGCAGACTCAGAACGCCGCCACGGATACAGCGGTTGAAATCATTCCTTATTTACGAACAAAGGCTGTGAATCTCACCAATTTCTGGAACTGCCAAGGGAAGACGAAGAGTCTTATGACCTCGTGTCCTTTGCTCTGTGGTTGAATCAGGAAAGGGTTTTCCAGGGATTTGCTGCAGTATTAATGCCACCTCAAGGTTTCTTTGAATCCAAAGATATACTTGCCAAGGGCTCAGTAATCGAAGACAAACAATGGGAGTTTGATCTCAGGTTTTCTCACGGTCAGCACCTCACATGGGAAAGGGTTACATCTGAAGCTGCAAAGGAGGGAAGGAAGTTCATTCGCGACCCAGCTGGACACGTGCGAGAACTGATGTTAACATTGAAAACTTTCATAACGCAGATCAATAACAGTGACGTCACATGTTCCCCAACATGAATTGATATGCAGGAGATTTTCACTGCGATTGGCAGCCTTATGTAACAATTGACGTAAGTTGTCAAAAAACCCACACAAATTGAAGAACACTTTGTGGCGCAGGGTAAGTCGAGAGTGGCTTTCCAATTTTTATGCTGTCCTTGTAGAAGCTGGCAATCAGTGTTCATAATCCCAAAATAGGGGATTCATTGCACGCCCTTTTAAAACGAACACGCTTTTCCTTCAAAGTGAAATCCCATCCGAAAGAGGCAGACTGGTTTTGTCAAGGGGGTGGGACTTTTAAAGGACCATGATTTGTATGCACAATTCAGTGACTGGAAAACTTTTTGGTACGTTTGGAACACCTCAGACATAGGAATCCACTTTTTCAACAGGGAGCACCACAAAATCTAACTACGAACCTTTCCTGACAGAAACGTGGCAGCCAGACTGAAACCTGTGCGCTGGAAGCACCGGACACACGCACTAGATTTTAAAGATTTAGAGCAACACAAAAGAAAGGTAAACTATCCCATCAATCACCTCCATATTTATTACGTGTTGAGATGATAATTGGGGGGTATACGGGGTATATTTTTTAAATTAATTTCATCTGTTTCTGATTTTTCGCTAGAAAATCTGAACTGGCACACGTGGCTCTCATTATACTCCCACCGAACAGGGCGGCGGAGCCTTCTTTCCAGAGAAACCGAAGTCTGCAGTAAGGAGGCATCCTTCCCTCCTTTGGCTCCTTGTTTCAAACCACGGGTCCATTTTCCTGAAGGCTGCCAAATGGTGGCCCAATCCAGCCAGCAAATTTGGTGCGGTGCATGTTGGTACTAAAAAAACGGGGGTGGGGGCGGAGCGCGGTTAGCTCACAGCACAGAAAACTCGAAGCGACACACGAGCATCCGATTCTTGACCGTCTTTGAAAAACCAGATCTGGCCAGTCTGAGCCTCGTGTCCACGTGGCAACCCCTGGAATTGAACCCGGGACAGGCGGGCCGCCCCTTGCCCAGGGAGGTTCTGTCTGGGAGACGGTTTATCCAAGTTGGCGTCAGGAGTTGGCCAACTTCATTAAATTAATTGCGAAGGCTTTGTTCTTTCTTATTCACTGGGCTAATAAAGTCTAAGCGGAATCACCGCTTCTTAGCTGGAACTGTGCAAAGTCAAAATCATTTAAAGTCTGTATTATGATAGACCTTGGACAACCTTAAAGATTTCCCCTGTGATTGTTTTAACTTTCTTCTATAGTTATTCTGTGTAGGAGTTTTTTAAGGCTTCTTGAGTCAACTTCCCATATTTCTATTAGTCAAGAAAGTCATCTAGCATTTCACTAGATTTTTAAATATTCTCTTAGAATTCAGGGGCCAGTCAGAGTTCCCGGAGACCCGAGAGCCCAGGTCACCTGGCTCCCTCCCTCCCTCCTTCCCTCCCTCCCTCCACTCCAGCCTCACTGGCCTCCTCCATCTTCCTGGGACACACCAGGATCACGTCCCCACCCCACCTTCCCTCTGCCTGGACCATCTTTTCCTCCTGGGAGCTCCACCCACCTTCCCGGCGCCCCGCCCACCTCAGCCAGAGCCACGCCCCCAGTGCCTTCCCCGCCCACTCTGGTCCATGCAGCCCCGCCCATCCTCATCACCCTTCGTCAGTTACTGGCTCGCCATCTTCCTGGCCACCTCGGGCAGCTGCAGTGGTCTCGTCTATTAACCTGATTTTGTCAGCCTTCCTTCCATGTCCCGACCCCCATTTAGAACACAGGTTCTTCAAGGGCAGGAGTTCTTCCCTGCTGCTTTCCTGGTGTCTAGAGAATTGCCTGGGACATAGTAAGTGCCCAAGAAATGCTTGATGCCTCCGTGACTCTTCAAATTGAGAGAAATCCAAAAAATAATAATAGTCATCATCATCGTCTAGTATAGGATTGCAAACTTTAGCAAATATGTCAGTTAAACCTGTCAGTTATATTTCAAAGAGTCCTCCGCCACATTTGGGTTGTATTTATACTTCAAAGAGTCCGCTGTTTATCTGAAATGCAAACTTAACTGGGCATCCTGTATTTTTTTTTCTGGCAGTCCTAACCTAATAAACCACCACTTTACGCTAAAGAAGTAGTTTCCAAACCTGGCTGGGAAGCTTCCTAGAATTATCGATGCCGGGGCTGCACCCTAGACAGATTGATTCTGCCTCTCGGTTCGGGGCCAGCTGCTCTGTGATTCGGAGCATTGGTCAGGTCATGGGGCATGGTGCTAGGTGTCCCAGGGCGTGTCCAGTAGCCCCACCCCGGCTCTGAGTGGTGGGAACCCACTGCCTGCCCTGGGGAGCTCTGACTTTTGGGAAAAATCCCCTTGCCCTCGCTTCTCTGGGCAAAGAAAAGGCAGCCCAGCCCCTCCCCGCTGGCCTGGCCCAAGGCAGTCAGTCCTAACCCCAGGTAGTGGACAGGGACAGGCTAGAGAAGGGGCCACGCCAAGAACCGCATCCCGAATTCAGCCGGTGCCAGGAGTGGGTCTGCCAGGCACAGAGGGGGAGGTCCTCACCCTCTCCATCCCAGCATCAGACACCCCCCTTCTGGGCTGAGGCGGCGGGGGACCTCACGGAGCAACCCCAAGAGAAACAGCTGTGTTTCCCTCCCCTGCACCCCCTCCCCAAGGGAACAGAGAGACCTGCAGTTTGCTCATCCTGATGGCTCAAGAGTTTCCTCAGCCCACGAAGAGGGGAGGAAGGAGGAAGGGGAGGAAGAGGGAGGAAGGCCAGAGGGCAGGCCCGTTTTCTTCATCTGCTCTGGGACAGGCACACAGGTAGGCCCCTAGCTCTCCCTGGGGTGGGCAGCTGACCGCCAAGGCTATGTAAGGGCGACCGGGAGTCAGGGTGGTTATCTCAGGGAGGAAGTCAGAGGAGGCCCGTGGAGAAGAAGGGAGCCTCTGTGCGAGAAGGGAGGGTCATTTGCAACAAGGTGCTCCTCCCACCAGCCCTCCTAGGACCAGCCTTCAGGTAGGCACTGCCTGGCCAGCTCCCACTGGGGACCGGGCCTCCCAAGGCAGCCCCCAAATAGCCCCCAGGCCTGCGTGGGCTCCCCACCTTTATCTCCTGCAGAGACCTCACACCCCCAGTTTCGGCCATAGGCTGTCCTGACAGCCACTCCAACCCTGTCCTCGTCACAGCTTTGATCCTCCCACAGCCTCCGACCCCAGCACAAGGAGGGTCCTGTAAAGGACAGAGGTCGGGGCAGGCGTGAAAGGACCCTTTCTCCCACCCTGAAGGGCCTATTGTCCTCTGACACTCACAGGACTTCTTTGTGTGGAAGAAGGCGCAGAGGGGGCCATAAAAGCAGCTGTGAACTGATTAGTCCCTCCCTTTGCTATAAAATGATAGTGCGTCCCCTGTAGCCCAGATGGCTTCCCCAGGTCACCTCCTCCCCCACATTCTGGTGTCTCTACGGACTGGGTAAGGACCACAGCCCAAGGTCCAGCGTCAGTGTGGCAGGGCATCGGGCAGGAGGCAGAGTTCCCACTCTAGGGCGCCTGCATCTAAGCACTGAAGTCCCTCCCTTGTCACCTGGAAGCGCCTCCGTCCTGGCAGGACAGGACCGTGGCCATCTTGCCTCATTGCTCCCTCTTCCCCAGTGACTGGTCTCCGAGTACAGCCAGTGAGTGAAAACAGAGAGGGGGTGCGGGGCAGAGCTTCCCCACGTGTGCTCTGGGGCCAGGTTGCCTGGGATCAGATCCCAGCCGCCCCAAGTCTACGCTGTGAGACCCAGGACAAGCCGCCTGGTGTCTCTGCACCTCCGTCTCTCACCAACAAAGTGGGGGTAAGCTTAGTCCCAGCCTCAGAGGGTTGCTTCTGGGATCAACTGACTTCATTCATATCAAGCACTTAAAATAGTGACCGGCACGTGGCAAGACGTGCATTGGCTAGTATACAATTAAGTCTGTACTGACATAGTCACCCATATGGCCAGTGCTCTCATGGTGCCTCTAAGGAGAATAAAGGCCACTTTAAGTCATTTTAACCAGTTGGGTTCAAAACGAACATCTGCTATTACACTGCTTACAAGATACACACCTAGAATCAAGCTCCCAAGATTAAACATAGATCCAGAAAGATGCGCACACATAAATGGAAATTATGTATGTTTGTCTGTGTATGTGTATCTACATACAGCAAATCAAAGAAGCAGCCATGCAAAGGACCATTGGAATGCGAGACAGAAGGCCTAACAAAGGTTTGTCCTGTATCTATATAGGAACGCTGGCATCCCCAATGATGATGTCATAGTCATGAAGCTTTATGCACCAGATAACATCGCAGGAAAATATGTGAAGCAAACAGATCTGGGATGACGTTATAACAGCTTCGATGTTCCTTCCTACAGAGGACCTTTCTGGGTGCCTCAAGGCCTCTGCAGGACACCCTACTTTTCTCGTCACAACATTCAGGGTCAGCATTTGCGATGATCCATTTCACTGCCCTTCCCCCGCCCTCACTAGAAGCTGAGCCCTGGGGCGGTCTCAGACCATGGCTGTCTCGTTCATTTTCCATGGCTTCAAGACCCAGCCTAATGTTCCCCAGCCACTGAGCATTCAATAAATATTTGTTAAAAGCATGACAAATAGATACATATTCAATTCTGTAATTCTGTATCCTCAAGATGAGAAAACACATTTTTAAAAAATGTTCATGGATGTCTATAAAAATCCATCATATACAGTTGGCCAAAAGAAGCTCGAATAAACTTCAAAATGCAGAAACTGTGCAAATAACATCCTCTGACCTTATAGCTAAAGAATAAACAACAACAGAGAAACAAACAAGAAACACCAACCTACCAGCAACTAAAAACCACCTTGTAAAATAACTCCAAGCAAAGAAGAAACCAAAACTGAAATTAGACGATATTTATAACATATCAAGAACAGCAGTCCACATGCCAATGTGCAGGATCTGGCCCCGTCTGCACTGGAAGGAAGAAAGGAGAGACCGAGATGTTTTCGTATTTGAACAAGAAATAACTAAACTAAGTGAAGAAAGCAGTCAAAGCAAGGAACTGAAAAAAGGCAAAATAAACCCAAGAAGACCAGAAGGAGGGAATTAATAAAGATAAAAGAAAAGTAATGAGAAAATAGAAAACAAAATTTGTAAATATATTTAACCCTCTGAGTGCCAATGTCACTGTGAGCGACGGGGACAAATTTTCCCGAAAGTGCCCGTGTCGCTCCCAGCAACCCTTTTCCGATGGCTAGAAATGTAAATAACAACGGAATAATTTGTGTTTTATGTTTTGTTCTCTTTTTTTGTACCTCAGGTTATATATTGATATAACTTTTTCTCAGGTTGGTCCAAATTTCGAATAATGCATGATGCTCAAAGGGTTAAGACCGAATTCTTTGAAAGGCAAATAAAGTAAACATGTATATGGAACATTTAACATATATACACATGTAAATATAGCCTCTTCACACTTGCTTTTTAGAAAAAGACTATAAAATCTTTCGGAGTAAAGGAGGGAATAGCTCTGCAAATCTATAGAAGTAAATCACGGCCTCTTAGTAAAGAACATTCTAGAAGACCTAAATACAGAGACACAAACTGCTCCCAGAAGAGGAGACTCGATATTTGCAAGTCTACCAGCCCTTCCTGAATTAATAAGTGAATTTAATATATTTCTAATCACAAGGGGGTTTAGGGGTCGGAGATAGGTTTTGAACAATGGGCATAAATTTTTCTAGAGAAACAAGACCAGTTTTGAAAAACAGAATAAGGAGGGAGGCTAGGTGAACTGGAGGGGGCCCTCTACGCCCGTCACACAGGAGTGGGGTTGGAGGTGCGCGTGGACGGGGGCCCCTCGCCCTGGCTCCTTGCCCTCTGTCCCACGCTCGTCCGCACAGCCTGCCTGGCCAGACCGGCGCCAGCCGCTGGTCCCATGAAATGCTCTGAGCACCCACAGCTGGAGGGGGCCAGCCTCTTCCCCCGCTCCCACCTCCCCTGGCATTAGGCCCGAGGTTTTAAGTCGGGAGCAGCTGTCTGAGTCTTAATTCAAGGTGAGTGCTGGAACTGAGGCTAAGGGCCAAAGAGAAGAAAGACAAGGATTAAACAGAGTTGGGGCAGACCCAAAGTAGTAAAAGGTGGCAGGACCCTTGCAAAATCAGGTGACCCAGGGAACGAAGAGATAAATACCGGGACGCTGCTCGGGACATCGCGTCCGCATGCGTGAAGAGGCCGGGTTGGTACCAGCGGGTACAGCCTGCCGCGTAGCCCCGTACGGGCCAGCTCCGGGGCCAAGGAGAGTTGGGGAACATCATTTCTGATGCAATGAAAGCGCCGTTGAAAGAACGGAAGCTTTCACTAGGGCTGCACCAAGACTAATGAGCAGCTCCTGACAACAGGAGATGCACGGGAGCTTCTTTGATCCACACTTGGTGCGCACATCAAAGGTCCGAAATGGGGATTCCAGGATGCTGGGCACACCCAGCTCCCGAGAAAAGGGACGTTTCTTCCCCATCGGGCCCTGCAGGCATTCGTGTTCTGAGCTCAGTGGCCAGAACTTGGTCACATGCACATCCCTGAGCCAGCCACGTGGGTGGTGGGTGATGGGACGTGACCTCAACGAGAATCAGGTGAGTCTGGGTTGGGCAAACCAGACAGGTGTGAGTCACGGGAGAAAATGCCCGTTGGTCCCCCAGGAGAGAAGTGCCTGCTGGTCACCTTCCCACTGGGGTTCCCTGAAAAGAACCAAAGCCAGAGCAGTGTGGTCACTGCTGCTGGGACGACCCGCCAGCCCGGACAGGGGCCCTCGCCGGTGGGGCAGGCCACGCGGACTGGCCCGAGAGCCCACCCGGGGGAGCCCAGGACAGCCAAGAGCGGCGCCCAATGCGGCCCAGACTGGGTGGGCTTTTCTCCCAACCGCGCAGGGGCCTGTTGCCAGCACAGTGCTGAGCATGGCACCCAGCACAGCGGGAGAGTACAGAACACGCTGTCACCCCAGAAGGTGGCAGAGGACGCCTCAACCTGCAGCCAGAACGTTGGCTGCGAGGGGCTCCATCTGAGTGCGCTTAATTGGTGACTGTTCATCAACTGGCGCGTGTGTGACTAGGGTTTTGTTGGGACAAATCAAAGGCTCAAGGGTGAGGGGCACACACAGCGCATTTGAACAGAACCCACCAGGCGGCCAGCAAAGGAGGAGAGGCCGGTGCTGTGCTGCCTTCCGGGGACCTCACACATACCTCTCTGAGGGCCTGTACTGGGGGACAGGTCTGTCTCCCTGCCAGCTTGTGACCCCCACAAGAAAATGAGCCCCGTCTTGTTCCCTATGGAATTGCTCTGGTGACCAACACAGAGCCTTTGCTCAATAAATGGGAGGAAGGAAGGGGGGGAAGGAAGGACCTGGCTGTCCTGGGACTCCCGCTTGCACACAGCAGCTCGTGGGACTCGTCAGCGTCCTGAGTAGCGAGAGCCAATACCTCGTCGTCAATGTCCTTAGGTTACGCGCTGGAATCAGCGCTGGGCCCTGCGCAGCCCAGGGACAGGCTGACACCCTGCAAACCTCTGCCGGGAAACCAGCATTTCCAGAACCCCCGTGCCCACTGAACACGGCCTGGCTGCTCGTGCCGCACCTCACCACGCTTCGTGATCACCACCCCCAGTTTTTGAAGGGCCAGTGGGAGTCTGGAAGGGGTGCAGCTCTCTGCCCCATCAGAAGAGCCGAGCTGACGCCCTTTAGGTGAACTAGGACGGCATTTTCTTAGAAGTTCTCCAATACTTTTACCACCGTCTGGCCTTTTTTCCTCTTGCTTTTGATCGGAGAGAAAAGCACACATGTTAGGAGCCTCAGAGCACAATCCCAGCCCCAGGTACAATTTCAAAGTGAGCATCCAGCCCCCGTCTGACTGTAAGACAAGACCAAAAGGCGGTGGAGTCACCATGGCTAAGAAAAATGACAGATGACCGGCTCCACTCTGAGGACCCAAAGTGCCAGCGTTCCCAGGCCCGCCTGCGCATCAGGGTGTCGGAGCGGGCGGGGACGATTCTGGCAGAAGCAGGCTGTGCGCTTGATTGGCTCCAAATCTCTAGGGGAATCGTGGTTTCTAAGCTCTTACCCTCTCCCTCCCCGCATTCTCCCCGTGACCGTAAAATAGATGCTAGATCTGAGGTGGGGGTTCCAGTTTACAATGACCCCGACGAGATTCGTGTTTCATGAGAAAAAAAATGAATCCAGACCAAAATTCCTTCTTCTGAGGTCGATTAAGTCAAAGTTAAGAAACAAAACACCATCTATTGCGAACTCAACTGCTTCAGCGGGCTGGACATAAGAGAAAAGGTGGAATACGGTGACATTATGGGGGCCCGGGGACACCTGGCCCCCACCTCACGTGGGATCCACCACGCAGCTCCACACCATGTGGCCACATGGAAAGATCTCTTGGTTTTACAACAGAGGTTAGATATCTGTGTTAAATTCCAATCCCCCGACTATGAGACCCAAGCACGTTTTTTTCAGAAAGCCAGGTGCAGGTGCGTGACCGAGTTCTGCCCTCAGGCCAGCTGGTAAGAGCTTGATCACAAGACATGGAAAATAGCGTTAGTCGGCAGGGTGGCTGGCCGCGCTCCCCTCTGTTCCGCCTTCGTCCCAGGGCGGCGGACCAGAGGCACCCCGGTTCCTGAAAAGACGTATTTGAACAAACAGGAGAGTGACCAACTCCTGCTCGTTCGCCCGGGACTGTCCCCATTTTTCAAACAGGAAGTCCTGCATCCCACGGACCACTTCAGTCTCGGGAAAACCCGAACCGTCGGTCACCCTAAGGGAGGGACAGTGCATGAGCCACGGGGCTGTGCCCACGCGGGAGCTCGTTCTCTTGACAAGGACACAGACCCTTTGGGGAATTACAGCGGCCAGTGATGGGGACCGTGCCGCCCAGACTCAGGTCAGACGTGGCTTCTTCTGACCTTCCCGTGGTGGAAACCGAGCTGAGCAAAGCTGTGCCTTCAGAGGGGACCTGGCGACCTCCCGGGCACCTCTGGAGGTTCCTGTGAGAGGTGACGGCGGGAGCAGCCTCCCCTACCCACGCCGGGCGGTGCCACAGTGAGGACAGATGGCGGTTATGTGAGGGGCATCTTTGATGGCATTCGGCTCACCTTGCTGCCACCCTGAGGGACCCTTCCCTCCGTGGCCAGCAGCACCCGAGCGGCGTGAGCACCCTGCCCAAGTCCGACCCACTGATCGCCTCCCGAGGCGCTGGGATTTGGTGCTCGGGCGCCTTGGTGGTCTTTACCGCCGCCGGAAGGTAAGTGTGAGCAGGAGCCATGGGCGGCCAGAAGCTCCGAGGAGGGGAAAAGGTTGGTGTGTGAGGACAGCCGCGTCCAGCCACCCCTGAATTTATACATTGAAATCCTAACTCCTGGTTTCTCCGCATGTGTCCGTATTGGAGGTAAGGTCTTTACAGATGTACTTAAGTTAAAATCAGTTCATTAGGGTGAGCCCTGATCTGCCATGACTGAGTCCTTATTAGAGGAGGAGACTCGTGCACAGACACTCGCAGAGGAAGGCCGCGTGGGCACACAGGGAGAAGAGGGCCGTCTACACACCCAGGCGAGAGGCCTCGGGAGGAACAAACCTGCTGACCCCTTTGTCTGGAACTTCTGGCCTCCAGAAACGAGAGAAAATGGACACGTCCCGCTTAAGCTTCCAGGCCTGTGGTCCTTTGCTTTGGTGGCCCATGCTGACTGAGGTCACTGGTCAGCAGGGAAGAGGAGCAGGCAGGGGGCAGAGATGGGAGTCCCGTGCCCAGAGAGAGAGGGAGCGGCTCCCCTGGCTCGCGGACACTCCCTGGTTCCTGGTTCTGAACCTTCACAGCGTCTACTTCCTGCTGTTTGGATCCTGAGGGTAATGCGCGCCCCTCTCCTGCTGAAACTGGTCATGGGCATTTCTATCACGTGCAGCCAAGCAAAGCCAGAACCCCATCATTTGGTTTCAGGATTCCAGCCATCACCAGAGGCCAGATTCCTATGAATGTCCTTCGCCCACCAGAAAAGGGAAAATTAATGCAAAACACTTCTGTGATGGACAGAGTAATGGCTTCCCAAAGATGTCTGCATCCTGATCCAGAAACCTAGGAATGTGCTGTCTTACACACCGAAAGGGACTTCGAGGTGTGATTAAGGTAAAGGCCTCGAGATGGGGAGATTATCCTGAGTTATTCTGGATTCTGCAGGTAAACCCAATGTGCATAATCACAAATGTCTTGTGAGTGAGAGAGAGAGAGGCAACCGAGTGGGAATGGGAGAGGTTGGAAGAGGCTGAGCTATTGGTTCTCAGGACGGAGGAAGGGGCCGCATGCTCAGGACTGCAGGTGCCCCCAGGAGCCAGAAAGGCCGGGAAACTTTCTCCCCAGGAGCCTCCAGAAGGAAGACTGCTCTGCCCGCACCCTGATTTTTACCTTCACAGCCATGATAAATGGGTTGTTTTAAGCCACTAAGCTCGGATTAATTTGTTAGAGCAGTAACAGGAAACTGATGCAACACTGAACCGTATATTCTTCGTAAGTCCCTGCCCTGAACTTGTTTAATTCTGGTTCCACCCTGCCCCCCCATACTGAAGATGGGCCAGAAAACATGCCCAAGTTTGGCATTCTGGGTGAATTCAGAACCAGAAGCAATTCATGGGAAGAACGAAAGCCTCACAGCCATTTGAACCTTCAAAAGCAGATTCCCGGTCCTTTCTCTTGCTGTCCCCTGCACTCAGATGGCTTATTTGACAAAGCGCACGGTGAACAAAGCATTAGGGATGCTGGAAGAGCAGTGGCCCGTCCTTGACCTTCCTACCCAGCTCTCGGACCGTCCGGGGGCACGCACTCCAGCAGGAGCAGAACACATCAAAGGGACGTCAGTCCTGAGCCTCACCTCCCAGCTGGTCCCCCAGTCCCGCCCTGAGTGGCACTGTGCGTTAGCCGAGCGGAGCTTCTGGGAGAGGTGCTGCTGTTCTGCTGACGTCTGTGCTACGGGGGCAGCCACAGACCCTCAGGCTGGCAAGGCAGACAGCTGCACCCAGCAGGCTCCCGCGCCGGCTCCATCTGCTGGGGCACTAAAACCGAGGCTGGGCAGAGTCTGCAGGAAATCACATTTGTTCTCCGCCTAAAGAGGAAGCGTGAACTTCCCCGTCTTCCTCGTAAGATTCGGCGATCTTTTTAAGGGGCACAGTGCTCTGTGCAAAGGCAGGAAACTGTTACACAGGCCAAGGGGCCGAGGTTCGTGCTCTCGCTGAGTTATATCAGAAGTTAAGTTATATTTGGTTCGATGGTTCTGGTGGCGGAACTGCGTGAGACCTACACGCCCCAGCTCACGGGGAGGCTCTGCGGTTTGCCTCCACGCTAACACATGTCTAGGGGTCACATCCCACACGGGACAGGCCGGGGAAACAGACTGTCCTGGGGGTGCTGAGAGGGGCGTGATGCACACAGCCCTGGAGTGGCCAAGAAAAGAGGGACTGAGTCTATGGAATCTGAAAAGCAGGGGGGTCCCAGCTTCTGACTCCAGAGAAGAGCCTTGATTGCCACCATCTGCATGGGTGATAGAGGCTCTGTCCCGGACGTCAGATTCCACACACCAATGACATCCCCAGCCCAGCCCCACTCACGCCCGGCAGTGGAGCCGGCTGCAGCCATTCCGATGGCCGGAATCTCCTTGCTGCCACCCGGCAAGGATGGGAAGCTCTGAGCTTCCCGTCTCTCACCTGTTCAATGCGCAGAACAACAATAGTGCCTCCTTCAGGCTGTGGAGAGAACTGAGGGAGCGTGCTGCCTGCTCAGGAATTCATCATCATCATCATCATCATCATCATCATCATCATTTCTCTGTCACTACGGCACTAAGGAGTTTCAAAGCTTACGTCCCCCTTTCAAATGCAGCCACGGCCTCACCTTTGCCCTGTACCGAGGTCTGCCTGTGTGATCCAGGGGCGTTCCCGGCCCACGTGCCAAATTCTGCTTGTCCCTGTTCTCGTACACTTGTGGAGCTCAATAACAGATTTTTACCTTTTTTTTTTTAATAACTGGCAGGGAAAAAGAAAAAGAAATATATTATTTTGTGATGGGAGGAAATTAAGTGAAATGCACAACTTCAGTGCTCGCAAAGTTTTACTGAAAGACCCACTCGTATGTTCTGTATGTTTGGTGCCAGAGCTGAGTAAATGGCAACAGAGACATGTGGCCCATCGAGCTGAAAATACTGCCTACCTATCGCTTACAGAAAGTTTGTGGACCCTCAGTCCAGGGACTAAAACCATTACTTTGGAGGTCTCGGCCCAGTCTTACAGTGGATGTTAAAAAACCGCAAGGTCTGACCTACTGGGATGGATATGAGAAGCAACTAGAAAGACAGACGTTTTATTAGTTCAGTTACATCTCAACAAAGATAACACCGTGAGGGGTCAGTGGCTTGGATCCCTGTGAAGGACCCTGGCATTACAGCCACGTTGGAAACCCAGCTTTGCCACCTGCAGACCGTGACTCTGGGCTGGTGACTGACTCACTAAGTTCTCTACTGTTACCCGGGGTCCTGATCCCTTTGGAGCAGGGCTGTCCTGATAAGTGACATAAATGGCATCCCTACGACAGAGGATCAGATGCTCTGCGGGCACATGCAGTGTGTAGGCTCCCTCCTTCCAAAGTTTGTCTTTGTGATCTGCCCAAACGAGAATGAACCGAAGGGGAAAAATCATTCTGTGATGTGGAAAGTACCATGACTTCCGGCTTCAGCTCCAAAATGTAAAGAGCTTGCAAGTGTGTTTCTCAACCAACAGCAGTAGCAGCAGCAACAAAGCTGAGCAAACTGAAAATCCGTGACTTCTCTTGGGCTCATCAACGAACTGAGTTTTCACCAGAAACAGCAGCTCTAAACTCTGGAAAAGACAGGTGAGTCCAGAGTCGGGGCTGAGCTGTGCTCCCCCGGAGCGGGCGGTCCTGCAGCCAGAACGAGGGGGAATAGTGAAGTGCTAACTTCTATGAATTGCTAAAGGCTGAGCCTGAAACCCTGGGGGCTGCAGCCTTGGGGGATGGGGTGGCCACAATTTCGAGGGCTTTAGCACCAGGAACGCCACCTGGTTCTTATTGTGAGGATTCCAGAGAGATCCCCTCCGGGCTCTGGCAGGAGGCAGGGAAGAGTAATTCTGGTGAAATACAATCAGAGCCTCTCCACCGCAAAGGCCAGCTCTGTGGGGAAAGGCGCTGCTCTGATTTCACCCCCCCACAGCCTGCGTGTCTCAACTAAGAATGAGGTTATGGGTGGGAAACCCTTGTGAAGGTCACAGGCTGGGCACGTGACCCCCTGAAAGCCAGCATAAACCTCCAGATTACAGGACAGTCCTTGTGCTGCACCGCGCTCCTCACCAGCACGCCGGCGGGGCTCCTGTCTGCGTAATACCTGGATTATAGCTGAAAGCCCGGAGACACAGGATCTCTCTAAGGAGGAGGGTTTAGAAAAGTTCGAAGTCAAGACGGAATTAAAAAGCAAGGACAGGGAGGGAATCTGAAGCCTCTGGCACCCACCACTCCAACGAACATGAAACGCAGCCAAGCTCCGAACCAGATTAACATAAATCCTCATGCTACGGGCCTATCTACCTCCATATCCATTACCTGATACGACATGTCTGGCCTGCAACAAAAAGTTACAAGGTGTGCCAAAGGGGCAGAGTGAAAACACAGTCTGAAAGGACAAAGCGAGCATCAGGACCAGACTCAGAGAGAACACAGATGTTGAAATCATCAGACAGACAGCGGATTTAAAACAGCCGTGATTCATACATTAAGAACTCTTCATGGAAGAAGTAAACAATATGCCATACAGATGGGTCATGTAACCAGAGAACCACACATTCTGAGAAATACTCAAAAGGAAATGCTAGAGATCAAACACCGTTCAACAACAGAAAGAACTCCATGGACCAGCTGCTCATCAGCAGCCTGGACGCCGCTGAGGAAAAAGTTAATGAGCTTGATGATTCAGCAATGGGAATGTCCCAAACTGAAATGGAAAGAGAAACATAAGAATCATCAAAACAGAATGCCCAAGGAGTGTGGGACATTTCCAGGAGATACAACATACATGTAACGAAAGTGCCAGAAAAAGAAGAAAAAGAATGGAGAACAATATTTAAAGAAATAGTGGCCGAGAACTTTCCAAAGTCAATAACAGACATTAAAGTACAGATCCAGGAAGCTCAGAAAATACCAGAAAGCTACCCCAGGACATATCATATACAAACTGCACAAAACCAAAGCTAAAGAGAAGATTTTGAATGAAGCCAGAGCAGGCGGGAAAAACCTTACCTCTAAGGAACAAGGATAAGAATTACAGCCGACTTCTCATTGCAAACCATGCGAGTAAGAAGAGTAAAGTATTTAAGCTGTTGAGTTAAAAAGAAAGGACCAGTGTAGAATTCTACATCCAGACAAACTACTTTTCACAACTGAAAAAGAAACCAAGGCTTTCTCAGACAAATAAAAACTAAGAGAATGTATTACCAGCAAACGTGGCCTGCAAGAAATGTCGAAAGGTTTTCTTTGGGCAGGAGGAAAATGGTGCAGGTCAGTAACTTGGACTATATCCTTTTTTAAAGAAAAAGAAAAGGCATCAGAAAAGACAAATGAAAATAGTACCTTTTATTTTTCTGGTGTGTATTGAATCTAAAAGATAACTATTTAAAGTTGTAATAGTTTCTTAGTCTGCTCAGGCTGCCATAACAAAATACCACAGATTGGGGGCAGGGGGCTTAGACAATAAACATTCATCTTCTCACATTTCTGGAAGCTGCAAATTTCCAGATCATGTTTCCAAACATTCTTCAGATGAAGATCTTCTTCCTGGCTTGCAGACACTTAGTTTGTCCTCACATGGCCTTTCCCTTGCCCATGTTCACAGAGAGGGAGAAAGGATGAGCTTTCTACATCTCTTCTTATAACAACACAAATCTGATAGGATCAGGGCCCACCTTTATGGCCTATATAAGATGGTACAGATGTTTGATGCCACAGAAAACAAAGACTTTAAACAGTTTCTATACATATGTTTAAATAAGGGGAAATATAGTCTAACAAACTGACCAAATAGAAAATCTCAACAGCAACATGAAAATTATAAAAAGCACAATGAAAATCCCAGAACTGAAAACTGTAATAACTGGAATTTCAATTTCTCTAGGGTACCTAAGACAACATTGAGTGTAGCAGAGGAGTTAATAAACATGAAGACAGGTCAACAGAAATGATCTAACCTGAAGGACAGAAAGTGGAATGGAGAAAATGAACAGCACCTCAGGATTTGTGGGACAGATCACACAGTCTGACATACGTGTCTTGGGTGTCTCTGAAGGAGAAGAAAGTGAGACAGACCCAGAAGACATATTTGAATAATGAATGAGTATAAACTTCCCAACTTTGCATGAGAACATAGACTTACAGATCCAAGAAGCTTTGAAAACCCCAAACAAGACTGACATACAGAGTAATTCACATAGGCACATCAGAGTGAAGCTCCTGAAAACCAAAGACAAAGAGAAAGTTTTGAAAGCAGCCCGAGAAAAAAAGATACTTTATGTCCGAGGTTAAGGATAAGAATTACTCCTGACATCTCATCTGGAAACAATGGAAGCTAGAAGACAATGGAACAGCGTCCTTAACGGCTGAAAGGACACTTCTCAGAATGATCCACCCAAGGGTCTACCTGAAGTCTTATTTCATCTTCAACTCCCATTCTCCATGGCTTGAGGGTTTCTACTGGGGTGTTAATTCCCCTGCACTTTCGGGCTGACTGTGGGCTTGATAAGCAGTTTCCCACCAGTGGCTGCAGCATCAGAGCGTCTCTAGGGCAGGGGAAGGAGAGACAGCTGCACAGCACACCTGCAGCGACACGCTCAGCTGCTGATAGGAGTCAAAGCTTTCGCGGAACCCACAGCAGACACGGCTGCAAATAGAGAGGACACAGCATAAGTCAGGGCACCGAAAACGTCTGCTATTCTATGAACCAAGCCCTGTTCTAAGCGCCTGACATAGAGGATCTCAGTCCATCCAGCGGGCAACTCCTTGAAGCTGGTACTGCTTTTTGTCCCACTTTACAGAGTGGAAGCCAAGGCAAAGAGTGGTCTAGTCATAGGCCAGGACGTCACAGCTGGTAAGTGTTAGAGCTGGGCTTGAACCCAGGTCTCTCAGACACGACCCCACATTCCTTCTTGAGATGTGTGCCGTCCTCATGCCACAGATATACATCATATACTCCGACCTCCACACACACACATACACCCAAAGGCGCAGTGTCCACACACAGAGATGTTTAAGTGCATGAGTATTGCCACACTGCCCCACATTTGCACACATGTGCACACACACACAGAGTCAGAGACACGTGCATGCACACACTATACGTGTGTGCAGCAAAAATGTATTCATTAGGGAAACATCCCAGCTTTTTCCTGTGTTCTGAAAACAATGTTGTTGGGTCCAGCACTGGTGGGAAATGAGGCCTGTTCTGCCCACAGGCAGGTGACCGCTTCCTCTGTGCGTCCTCCCCGCGTGTCCTGGTGGCTAATCCCCACCAACGATGTTCTTCATTCCGCCCAAATGACACCCCCCACGCAGACCTCTCCTTTGTCTCTCACCCAGCCCTGGCGCTCTGCCCACCTCTGTTCTCAGCCCCCACGTGTGCTTTCCTGAAATCTCCCCCTCTGTTCTGTCACCAGCACGGTCGGAACGGAGCTCATTATTCCAAACCACAGTTTCTGCCGCGCGCTGGCAGCCGGGCAGGCGGGGTGGGCAGGGCCTCGCTGGGGGCCCTGTTGTTCCCCAGAACCTCATCACAGCCTCCGCGGGGCCGCCGCCTCCGCCCCGCTGGGTCCAGAGGACATGACTGCCCCCCAAATTCTAAAAGCTTTTTATTTTTTAACCAATTCTTCACGAGCCATCGCCTGAGGATGTGGAGAGCCTTTCTGTTTTATTTTATTATACATTTATTCAGCAAACATGACCAGGCCTCTCCTATACCCCAGGCACTGGGGCTCCATCAGAAACAACTTCTGTTTTCTTTTCACGCCCGGCGCCTCGCATATGGTCGGCGCTTGAACTGCATTTGTTGGGTGGATGGAGGACTGATGGGTGGACGGGTGGACGGGTGGACGGATGCTGGGTGGACGGGTTGATTAAACGGTGAGTGGGTGGGCAGGTGTATGGATGGATGATGGGTGGGCGAATGGGTGAGGGGGACGGGCCCCACACAGAGGGGTGCAGGCTGATGAATAAGGCAGTTACCATCTCAAAGGAGTCACCCCTCTACCCTGGTTACCGAAGCACTAGGAGGGCAGAAGGGAAGTAGGAAGACAAAGAAGAAGGGACCCAGCTGGGGCATTTCAGGCAGAGCATTTGGGGAAAGACGTCTCACTCAGGTGTGTGCCCGGAAGAAGGGAGGAGCCGGGGACACCAGTTTAAAGCCTTGACTGAGGGATGTTCCAGCAGGCGGCTGAGTCCGAGCGGACCACAGCCCCAAGGGAAGGGATGGAGGGATTTTTCAAGGGCGTGGAGCAGACCCTCAGGGGGATGGGTCACCCCGCTGGTCGGCTCCAGAGTCCAAGTTATAGGCGTTTGCAAAAAAACAATGTCCCCTGATTAGGGATGGCTGTCAGGAGACTTATGGTCCTTGTTTTTGGGAGATGATTAAGGGGGAGGGGCCGTGGGGGTGTAATCAGTTCTCAGCAGGACACCGGCTCTGCCTCAGTCACTGCTGTTAATGGGGAACCTTGTGATCAGGTGCAGGGCCGGTGACGCAGACCCTCTTTGTCTCAGCACAGATGGTGGCCCAGGTCCTGCGTCACTGCAGGCCACAGCTCCCGAGAACAGTGACCACTAGCCACAGCCTGTTTTGTGAGGCCTGACTCAGGTGGCAGGTCACGGGGCAGGCAGTGTGGGGTCTCCGGCCCTAACAGTCTCAACCAGCTACAGCCCAGTAGGAGGGGTAGTACCCTTCCTCCTGCCCCACGGGAATGATCAGCCAAGAGTGACCTTATTGGGGGCGACCACGGGACCACTTGGGCCACTGGAGTGGCGACTGGCATCAGCCGGTTTAACGCAGGTGCAGCCAGACCTGGGCCCTTCAGTGTGCACCTGCTCCAGAGCGACCCCTCTGCTCTATCACACGCACAGCAGGTGGACACCCTCCATCCGGGGTCTCCAGGTCATCATAGTCACCCCAGGTCAGCGTCTGTACCCCGCCAGGCCGTGCAGGCACACCTTCAGCCCTCCCACACCCCTCACGTGAATGCTCGCTCCTGCCGCAAGCCCCTCCCTCCACGCGGGCACACCTTGGCAGGCACACGCACTGCAGCTGTGGTCCGCGATGACACCCGCCCCAAGCAAATCCAATTCCAGGCCAGCCGGAAGCCAGGCCAGGCCCGCGCCATGAAATCCATTCTTGTTTTTTGAAACTGAAACACCAATCCCACCCCTCAAATCCACCTGTGTCACAGCAGAGTGGCTTCCATAGCGAACGTTCCCACGCATTTAGGGAGCTGAGGGCGAGAACCTGCTCAAGGTTTTTGTTTCCCGTTTAACAGGCGGGGGAGAAAAAGCCACGGATTCCAACCAAAAAACGCTCCAAGCCATCAACCCGCATCAGCCTGGCTTGGAATGTTTTTTGGTTGGAATTCACGGCTTTTTTTCTCTCCCTTCCAAACTACGGCCTCCCTGTTATCCTGTGTTTGATCGACAGGCAGGCTTGCCCCCCGCCCCCGCAGTCCTAGCGAGCTAGAGCCTGCGTGAGACCTGTGGGTTTAAAATCGCAGCTCTCCCTTCCTGTCACGCCCTCAGCTTTGGACTTTCGAGCTGCTCATGAGAATCTCACGGAACCAAAAGTTCCTGAAGTTTTTCTGCTGTGCTCACCGGGGATGGGACTCAGAAGGTCGCCATGGAACTTGGACAGCAACAGACGCCCCCCCTCTGCCCCCCACCCCCGCAGCCCTCCCTGGGGCTCACGGTGTCACGTTCAGACCCTGCCACGGCTGCAGGGGGGCTGCCCCCCTTGGCTTTCCACTAGTGCTTACCCCCTGGCCGCATTCTCAAAAGAACGCTCCTCTGGGCCCGAACCCAACACTCCAGGTCTCGCTGACCACACCCTTCCCCTCCCACTCGTGCGGGGAGAATTTTTTCTTTTCTTTTCCTTTTGTAATCCAGCCTGGACTTAGAGGCCAGTCGTCTAAAGGCTTGTGCAGCAAATAGAGCTCTCCAGCCACAAACTCTGGGCCCCCAAATAATCAGGCGCCTTTTACATTTTTCTTTGAAGCAAACCAACCCCCCCTTGAGCTCCCAGCTTCGGGAAGTGGGACCGGCCGCCTTGTCCTGGGCCTGGGGTTGGCAGGAGGGAGAGCAGGAAGCAGGCCCAGGGCACACTTGCAGTCGCAGCCACTCAGCTCTCTGGGCCGGGTGCCCTGGCAGCTCAAGGGGCAGTGAGGGTGCGCGCACAGGCGTGCCCAAGTTCACGGTCACAGCTCCGCTATCCTTGGCGGAGCATAAATATGACCGGTTAGTGCTTTTAATTGCGGCAGAAACCCCTGGATATTTTCACGTTTCTGTGTCGCTGTGTGTCTCCTTCGGATTCCCTCCAACGACTTCCTTCCCAGAGGCCACTTTTGTCGCCCAAGTTCTGGGCGCAGCATCCTAGCTAGGGTGTGGCTGCCCCAGGCTCTGCAAACAGCACCCGGGGGACCAGCGGGAGCCCCGCAGCAATGAGAACGGGCCGCTGAGGCCAGATGAAACCGAGTTCAAGCTGGGGTCTTGGGAAGCGTCGTCTGGACCCTCCCCCTCCCCCACCCCCACGCCAGGAGTCAGGAAGAATGAGGGTACAAACCAAAAAATTCTCTATTTCATTAAACAAAATTGTAACTTAAAAATTCAGGCTTAGGGAACTTTCTAAACATGTTTGAAGGCTTTTTCAAACTTTCTTCCTCTACGGTTTCATACCAAGAAATCAAACCCTTCTGGGTGTGTCCCATGTAGTGAGGAAGAGAGCGAGTGGGCACTACATTCCCCCTCCCCGAGCCCCCACCAATTGACTCAGTAATCATCCTCTGAGGGCTTTGAACTTGGCCTCTCAGCAGGGGGCGGGGATGACCAGACCCTCCTTCAGAGGGATTTGGAGTTTCCTCCCTCCAGCGAATTCTTTTCTTACTGTTCATTCCTTCCTGGCTAATTGGAGGTCTTACTTTTCCCCCTCCCCTTCTTGCCTTAGCTGATTTGACTTAATTAGGGCACTTGCTTTGGGCAATGCTGGGAGTTTTAGACTCCACAGCCTCCTCCTCGGGAGACCAGCGGAAAGTCTGCGCCCTCTCTGCAATCACAACACACACCCTTGCTGTGTATGTTTGTATCTTGGGGCCTAACCCGTTACCTCCACTTTCTTCAGTTCTGCCATTTGCACCAGGCAGTGAGCTAGACCCTGGGGCCGAGATGAGCCCGCCTCTGTGGGGAGCAGCGGGGGACACTGCTGTTAACAGACAGGGGCACACAGAAGCGTTAGTCACAGGATGCAGAGCGGGCCACAGAGAAACAGGGCTTGGAAACATTGCCTTCTCCTGAAATTCTTTGGGAGCACACATTGAAGGCCAGGAGTAAGCACTTCGGTTTGAAATATCCTGTTTGAAATAAAATCTGTCCTTCCCCACCACGGCCCAATGGTGGATTCAAATACGCCTGCTGTTCCCAGACCGCATCCTGGGTTCCCCAACGCCAGCCCGGAGCCGCTCCCTGGACACACTTAGAAGATGCGTCTTTTAGCCAGATCGCTTCTAAAAATTCACACTAAAACCACGATATTGGAACTCCCTGGGATTGGATATATTTTCTAGTTTCTTCTTTCTACATCAACTTGTCAAAAAGAGAAACCTTTCAGTGGTAGGAAGAAAAGTACTGAGAGGAAAAAAAAGAAGAAGGAAAAAAAGGAATCTTAAGATGAGATTCTCTGCTCTGTTCTGAGTTGCCAAAAACAAACAATCTTTTCTGGCCATGATTGGCAACCACTCTGAAAATGATACCAAATTCTTACTCCCTCCTGTATCAAAAAATGAAGGGGGGATGGAGGAGGGGACAAGCGTGTTTACTTGTTCTTGGCGACAACCCAGTTCCTCCAAGTATTTCAGGGCATCTCAAAACACTGTGTTGACTAGTGCAAGTCAAAACTCTGCGTTGGGGGTCTAGGGAAACACAGGGGGAGGGTTAGGCATGGTGCCCTTCCCCTCCGGTCCTCTGAGCACACGGTCATTGTAAAGACAAATGTGGTATTTGGAAGACGGAAGGCTGGATTGCAAACTGTGCTGGCTTCAAGGAGCCCTCCTTCTCCCGTCATCCACTGACATCAAACCAGCAGTCCTAAGCGAGGTCACAGGGCAAAGGGGAAGTCACAGGCTAGTTTTGGAGGTCACGAAGCTCAGGAATACACCTCTGTAATCAATGCTCCTGACTCCGCCCAGGAGAGTGTCTGGGAGGGGTCTGCCAGTTTTGAACTCCTCCGTCCATAGTGCTGCCACCACCCTTTTGAATAAGGAAAGGGGGCAGCTACCCTAGCCAACTGGGATTTAATAACATCAGCTCTTGTGCCTCCTGTAACTGCCTTTTACACATGGCAAACACTGCTGGCTTCCCATTTATGGAAATGATCTAAAGTTTCCCTTTTACACAAATGCGTCTGTTTCAAGTGTGTACATTTGAAAGAAAAGATTCTGTCAATAGTAGCAGAGATCGGGCAGGTGGGGCACAAATGACAGGTCTGGGCAAGCGTGCAATCAATAAAAAGAAAATCCGGCCTGGGTCGCCGGCTTTCCCATTGCTGCAGCTCAACAGAAAACGCAAATTCATTCCTTCTGCAGTGCAAGGGAGAAGAAAGGGCCCAGAAGGAAACGTGCCAAACTCTTAAAAGTGATTCCCCCTGGGGAGGGGCCCTGGGGGTGGGGTGGGGGGAGGAACATTCACTTTTTACTTTAAACACATCTGGATTATTTGAATTTTTGTGTTGCATAGAAATTAACCCTTTTTCTGGCATCTCGGTTACAAGTACTTTTTTCTCCCTCCAGATTGGTCATGTGCGTATTATCTTTGGCATGCCAAACTTTTTGATTTCATAGTCAAACCACCCCATAAATCCATCTTTTTCTTCATAGCTTCTGGGTCTCCAGTCTTGGTCCCGAAGGTCTCCGGGCCCCTGGATTATACAAGCAGCATCATACATTTCTTGCAATACTAAAAGCATTATTTTATTGCTTGTAATCTTTAATCCTTCCAGTATTGACTTCGGTCTATGGTGGAGGAGGGGTTCCATTTTCCCTCACTCCGACCTGTCAAGAGTCCTTTCTCCCTGTGTCACACTGATGATCGCGTTGACTTTCTCTGTAGGCACTTCCGAGGCAGCTTTCTGCGTGCCTGGCCCCCGCGCCTGCTCCTGCACCCGCGTCCTCTTGCTGACAAGGCCTTCAGAGCACAGACCAACGCCCTGAGGGGTGCAACCCCATCACCACCCTGGTTGTCACGTTGTCCTGGGGTGTGTATTCTTCTCTGTGAACTCTAAGGCCATGTTCTTATATGAGTATATATTACCAGAATAATTTTCAAAATAAAGTTTTTTTTATTATTAAAAAGAGGCCTTTTAATGTCTCTTTCTTATATTCCGAGGACTAAGATATAGCAGCACCCAAAACACGAAGTGGCCGAGGGTACGGCAACCCTGGGTCCTTGGCCCCTGGGAAACTCCTTGACCTCCCTGCACAGGGAGGGCAGGGGCGCAGCAGGATGGAGCCCCAAACTCCGAAACTCTGAAAGCGCCCCATCTGGCACCAAGGCCCGGTCACAGATAAGGAGGCACGTGGGGAGGGGATTGCAAGTGAGCCCTTCATAGCCCGGCTCCCGGCTGAGCCCACACTCCAGCGGAGTAAGGAGCAGCTCTGGTTGCAGAGAACATAGACCGAGTGAGCCGACCCCCCCCCACCCCCGGCACGTCCCCCTACCCCCTAACCCCCCTCCCCCGCCAACTGTGTGTAAGGTTGCCATTGGCCAACAGCCCTCAGGAGGGACAGAGGGAGAGGAAGGAAGCTGTCGCTGAAAACGCAGAAGGATCCGGGGTCAAGGTCCCTGGGCCCTCTCTGTGTGCCGGCTGGAGTTTCCTCTGATTCCCCGCGGTTCCCACCCACCGTGAGCGCCCGGTTCACGTTCCGCACCGCCGAGAGCTGCCGCCTGCACCTGCGTCCCCAGCCCGGGCGCACGCGGCGCCGAGGACGAGGAGAGCTACCTGCCCGGCTCACCCTGGAGGAGAACTCATCTTAGGTCCACACGGTCATGGGCACTCGCAGTGGAGCTGGGACACAGGCACACGCACGTGTCCGCGCCCGGGAAGCGAGGGCGCAACAGCAGCGCGTGCGCCGGGAGCCTGACCTCCGATCAGACGGGACAGAAAGACGAGAGCCGCTCTTCCTGCCCGTTCAGCCCCTGGCTGCTGGTGCAGAGATGTCACACCCCTCCAAGGCACGGCTCAGTGAAGTCGTCATCTGCGGGGGCTGGGGGTGGGGGGCAAAAAACAAAAACAAAAAATGCAAAATGCATCCAAAGACGCGGGCTGCTTCTCCTTTCTGGGCTTTTTTAAAGAAGTTTTGTGTCCAAGGGACGGGACAAACCCACACCCCTTGGCGTGGTATTTTGTACAGACTCCCAGGATCAAAATACAATTTCAGAAATAATACATTTTTTGACAGCCCCCAAGAAAAAACTTTGCTGGTTTCTTCCCTCTAAAAGGACGTGGAGGGAATAACATCTGTGTGGAGAATATTGTGAATATGTTAAACTGACAGGCAGTCTCGAGGCGCTCCGCTCATTAATGTTCTGTGCATAAAATTAAAACTTGAAATATATTTTTAAATCCATTTTGAATCATTTAAGCAATTCTCCCGCAAAGAAACTATTGTGCTGAAATAATATATTTGGAGCGAGGGATATGAACGCTATTAAAATGTCTTAGGCCCCCTGCCTTTCACAGGAAAAAGAAGGGGGAAATGTTCTCTCTCTTTGATTTGAAATGTGCTCTGTATAAAATATGCCCACAAAGAAAAAAAACCTCTTTGAAATCACACTAAGAGCTTGACTTAAACCCACAGGAGCCAAGGGACTCAGGTTGGGTCTTAGGGTGCAAGGCAGAGCTGAGCAGAACTCGGTGGGGAGGGGCGTGGGAAGGCCCAGCGAGGGCTGCAGCGCTCACCCCTGGGAGCTTGGCACCCTGGGAGGGAGGGAGACAGCTACACCAATGTGCTCCAGCCTGGTCTCTGTTCTGCAAATGCTGAATATGGGTCTTCGGAGCCATTTGGCGTTGAGTGTGTGTGAAGAACAGCAGACTGACATTCGCTCCTCATGGTTTCGTTGGTCCATTTAACAAATATTTACTGAGTGCCAACTAGAGCCATCACTGTCCCGGACTCTGAAAGTTCAGTGGTGAGCAAAACTCAACTGTGAAAACTCCCTATGCAAACACTATAAGAGAAGGGACATGATGCTACAAAAGGGTGTGGAGGACGCCTGGCCTGGTCTGGGAAGGCTTCCTGGAGGGAGTGTCAGCAGAGTTATGTTCTTAAAGGAAGAGGAAGAAAGGGAAAGCCCATTCTAGGCAAAAGGGCTGGCACGTGCAAAGGCCCTGAGGCAGGAATTGCCTGAAGTGTTTCCCAGACAGGAACCAGGCAGTGAGGTGAGCGCACAATGCTGAGCAGGCAGTGAGAGAGGTGAGGGTCAAGGTGAACGGGCCAGGCCAGGCAGGGCCTGTGTCTACCCTGAGAAGCTTCAGCCTGATCCTAAGAGCAGACACCTTCATTGTTCTCAACATGTACCCGGCACCATGCAAATGCCCTTCCTGTGCCTTTCTCCCTGAACGAGGAGTGATGACCCGGTGGCAGTGTGACAGCTGAGTTGTAGGCAAATATGTACATCAGGAGCAACGAAGTCGGGCAGAGCCGGAGGGTCATTTGGTTTCACTTGTTCCAAATGTCATTGTCGGCAGGCTCAGTTCATGGCCCTCGTCCCCAGCCCCTGGCCACACCTCACTATGATGCCGAGTCACCGGGGACATCTTTTCCTCCCCCACGTCCACCGGGCCTCACGCCCTCAGCAGGGGACACTTGCTGGGTTTGCTTGTCCACACCCCGACTGGGCGTCCAGGAACCAATCAGGTGTTAGGAGTGGACACACAGCTTCAGCCCATCAGTCAGCTCACTCTGCCTGCTGTTCATGGAGACCCTGCCAGAGATGGGCACACACCTGACGGTCCAGCCAGGGGGCCCTGAGCCTGGCGCAGGAGCCACAGGGAAGGCAGGGCCCTCCCAGCCAACCTGCAGCCCGGGGCGGTGGCCCCGCCAGAGAGAGCCTGCCCGGGGCAGGCCAGCAGGGAGGTACACAGACCCAAGGGGCGCCGGGGGCCAGGTCCTGATGACATTGTTCAGACTCCTGGATGCAGCCTTGCCTGAAGTCTCTGAACTCTGCATACGCAGGAGCTAAACAGTTCCCTTTCATGGTTGAGCTACCTGAAGCTGAATAACACTTTCAAGTGAAGTCCTGGCTAACACGGCCTCTCAATTTCTCCCATATGCCACCTCTTCTAACGCTTCCTGCCCACCCCAAATGCCGGTCCTCTGCGCCCCGACCTCATCGCCAGCTCCCCGGGCCTCACTGACAGCCCCCCAGCCGCTCGCCTGGCCTCCGGTCTGCTCACAGCAAGTGGGGCTAATGCCCACAGACACCAGGTGAGTGCACGGATGGGTGTCGTCCTGTGTTGGAACAGAACGCGGAAACCACGCCTCCTCGCCTTCCTGCCTCCTGACCCAGTTTCCCCACGGAACCCTGGGCAGCCACTGTAAATAAACCATCTCTGGGATGATACCTACCACACTCGAATTCCCGCTCAATGTCCATGTCTGTGACTCAAAGCTACATCTAAACACTTCTGCAGCAACACCTCCGGGGTCAGGCCACATGCCCCTCTGACCTGCACTGCGCTCCACTGCAGGTGCAAACCGAACGCCCAGGACACCCTCTGCGTCCAGCGGACTTACCCCCTCAAATACCGAAGGCTGGCGGGCGCTAGTCACACCTGGCGGTCAAGGTTGCTTGCATTCAGACTGACTTCTCTTTTCACACTCACGGTGGGCCTTTCCGACAGCCTGAGAGCCGGCAGGGAGAGGCTGGAGAGGAAGGGGCGGGAAACAGAGAGAGCCGGGCCAGCTGCCCCCAGCCCCGACCTGGCGGGGGACCTCTAACTGGGGCAATAACTGCTCTCGAGGCCAAATGAGGAGCAGACTCCCAGACTCCCGAGGGAGGCTGCTGGGGACCCAGAGAATGAAGTGAATTGTCCCTTAGGTATTGCAATGTGGATTATTGGTGAGGGTGAAAAAGGAGCTCTTTGGCTGAGACTAAAGTCACCCTAACGCAGGTGGAAAGACTCAAATCCTCAGCTCCTGAAGTTGAGGCTCAGCGAAGCCATCAGACGCGTCCCTGGGAACCGGCGCTTTGAGCTCCCGCCTCTGCGCCTCGGCTGCTCCGCCGCGGTAACCGTCGCCTGCGCTGCGCACACGGCAGGGTGGCTGGCGGGCGCGCTCGGGCACCAGGCGCGCTGTGGTTAAAAAAAAAAAAAAAGCCATAGACTAACAAGGAACCGTTTAAGCTCCAAAGCAAAAAAGAAGCAGTTGGCTCCAGCCAGCCAAATGTTTTATAAAGCAACAGCAACAAGAAAAAAAATGAAAACCTGTCCCAGAACGCTGAGACAGGGCCAAATATATTAATACACGGGAACATGGCGAACCCTCCGCACGCTGGGAATAGGGTCTTCATTCCCACGTCCCCTCAGCAAGCACGGCAGGGCTCTCATCCCTCAACTCTTGCTGTTTGAAATCCACGCTGAGTAACACTTTTTCAAAATAAAAGAGGGCACGAAAGTACTTGGTGAAGAAGTTGCGTCTGTCAGAGGTTCGTGAATTTCTGGATTCCGAATATCACAGCGGGGAGGCTTCAACCCCTAGACCCAGGAGAGGTGAAGGATATTCACTGATCAAAGAAGAAAAACAGACCGCTAGAAATAAAAACCAGGTGGAGTTCGTACACACGAATGTATTAATGTGCTGAGTCTGGGGCGCACACCAGGGAAGCGCTTCACTGAGGGCAGGGTGCTCAGCTGGGAGGCAGGGTGCCCAGCTGAAGTTAACAGGTAAACAGCGCGGGAGTCCTTAGTATATGTGCGGTGTGGTGTAAGTGTGCGCCGGGCAATGCAAATTGCACTGGACTTGCTGTGTTTCTATTTGCTGTATTGACTCCGTCTTTCCCTTGGACCCTTCAGCTGTGAAGAGAGGGGGGGTCTGCTGCATGGGCAACAGCAGACCCTCCATATCACCCTGCCCAGGCTCTGTAGCTTCAGCTTCACTGGAGAGGACACTCCAGCGTCATCGCAAGATGTCGATTCAACACGGGAGGAGACAGATACCGTGTCACTCCCGAGTCGGACTGCACAACCATCCTCGGCGGTGCAGATAGACTCTTAAGAAGCTACACTATCGTCTCTCGAGACGGACGGCTGCCGACGATTTGCTGGGTCCGGCCACACAGCCAGTGGAAGGAGCTGGGGACGGCGCTGACTCGGGGTGGATGGCGCGCACCCCGCGGGACGGCGAGTCCGGGCTCGGAGCACAGCTGGGGGAAGCGAGTCCATGCCCGTCAGTCAGGCTGGCACGTCAGGGACGCTGGGGAGCGGGCGTCTGGGGCTCGCTCTGTAATCTGGGTCCCCCATCACCGCCAGCCGCTTGAAACCACAGCAGGCCCTGATGTCACTCACAAGGGCCACTCGAAGGAGAGACTTGACCTGGTGCAGACGTCGCCTTGGGAAAGCCAGACCTGAGCTCCTCCCGGATTACCATTTGCTGCTTGGCTGCGACACCCACAGCCAAGCTCCAGCCACCGGGAAATCCAGAGGGAGAAGGACGTCCTCCCGGGTCCAGAGGGAGAGGGAGGCCCGGATACACAGACCCCATCTTCCTGGGGGTGGGGGCTGCTTCTAGAAAGCATGCCCTCTGTGCCCAGAGTTTATGGTAAGGCGGGGGCTTTCAGGTTTGGTTCAAATCCTCTCTCTTCCCCCTGTTGTTGGGCCCATCTTCCCTTCTGCAAAATGCCCACAAATGAATCCCTCCTGCACGGCATGAGAAGGTAGGGACGCACCCAGCCAGGGCCCGGTGGTGGCTCAGGGTGGGCCCGGGAGCAGCCTGCCAGTGCTGCCGTGGGTCCTCTACAGCTTCTCCAGAAACAAGGACTCCGTCTTCCAGGCCAGCCCACCAACCGGCCACGGCCTCATCTTCAAAACTGGCATCCTCAAGAAGCCCACGACCGTTCCACTCAGAGCCTCGTTCCCATCTCCCGCAGTGTCCTGGGCAGAGGCCCCTGACCCGGGACAACCAATATCCCCTTCCTCGGGCGGTGCGGTCCTATATCCATGGGCACCAACCGTCAGTCCTGGCACCACGAGGAACGCTTTGCAGCCGCTCCTCTCAGCTCCCAGGATCCCTACAAGCTCACTTTACAGGTGAGGGCGCTGGGCTCAGACAGGCTGAGCGACTCCCCAAGGTCACGGAGAAGGCCCTCAGCAGAGTTGGGACTCGGGCCCACACCCAGTCCCAAAGCCCGCGCACCAAACCCTCACGCTGCACCTGGACCGTCCCCCAGGGCGCCCCGTACAGATACACCCGAGGTGAGCGCGCAGGACGTGCAAACTCTTATTCACCCTTCAAAACCCCACTCGCTCATCGCCTCTGTCCTTTCCTGCCTCATCCAGGGTCGCTCGGAATCCGTTCACTGCACCGTAACGGCATATGTCACACTGCGCTATCACGCTATCGCGTTTGCACCCACGTCCCTGTCCCTCCTCGGCCAAGCTCCTGGCCGGCACAGGGCTGGCCCTTCCGAGTCCGCGTGGGCCACGCCGCAGGGAGGCGCCCAAGCTGCACAGGCCTCTTCAGTGTTCGTGAAACGCCCAGGCTGGTTCCCTGGCAGGAGCTTGGCTCTGCCCTTCGTCCTCCATGGAAAAGCCCTCCGGTCCCTTGGCATGGGTCCCTCCTGCCCCAGCTCCGGGCTCAAACGCTCCTTCCTCAGAGGCCTGTCCTAAAATGGCCCTTCCCACGCCCCTTCACCTGACCGTCCCCACCGGCCTCCTTCCCCGCGTGAGCTCCCTCGGCAGCCGCAGCGCTGCCTGGCCTGACCCTCTGCACACCCGTCTCTCCCGCTTCCTTGTCTGACTTCCCTGCAACGTGTCAGCCCCAGGAGGATGGCGAGTCTGTCGGTTTGTTCCCTCCTGGATCCCCGGGCACGTAGGAGGCGCTCAGCAAACATTTGTAGAATGAATGAACCCTCGGTGTCTGGCTTATAGAGACATTCAGTAAACGAGTTTATTCTTAATTAATCATTTTAACAGAATCATCTCCGAAGCTTCCCGAGGGACAAGCAGACGCTGCCTTCCCTCTTGATGGATCCTGCTCTCTTCCAAGCCTCCCGCCACGCACGCTCTCCCCGGCCAACTTCCCTCCTGTCGCGGGGCTGGTGACCACAGAGACCTGGCCGGGAGGAAAAGCACCGGCCCCCTGCACCCTGCGCACCCCATGGCAATCCTGCCCGGCCCAGGACTGGCTTAACTCATTCAGCTCCAGGCCCGGCCCTGCCTGCCCCTCACTGTTTGGGCTGAGCAGGCAGTTGGGACCACCCCAGTCCTGGGCCTCCACCTGGCACTTCCGGCAGCCAAGGAGAGCATCACCCACCTTGGGTGTGGAGAACATGGATACGAGAGGAAAATACAGCCCCCAAGCACCCCCTAAAGGCACACGCCTGTGGGAAAGGGAGGCAGGCGGGGGGGCGGGGGGAGGCCCACCAGGGAGAAACACGTCCATGTCCCAGCAGAGCGGCCCTGGGGATTACCGGGGGATGACCTGCAGATCGGCGGGAGCATGCAGCCTCTCTTCTCAGTCCCATGAGGCTCCAGACACCTGCGTGTCCCCTGGCAGCTCAGGCAGAAAAGTGTTCCCCATCCAGTGATGTTGACCCACTTCCTGTGAATCCTAGACTCATTTTCCAGTTCCAGGCCGATGACAACGTGGGACCGCGGAAGCCTTGAGGGTCCGCGAGGTGGCCTCCTGTGCGTGGGACTGGGGGCGTGCGGGCAGGGCCGGGCGGAGACACCGCCTGGGACTCCGTCTGGGGACTGTCACAGAGGGAATGCCAGCAGAAACGCACGCGTAGGTTCTCTCCAGAGGCCACGTGCAGGAATAATCCCAGCAGCGCTCCTGGGGTGGCCGAAGCGCCAACTCTGGCGCCAGCGGCCGTGGAAAGGGCACTCTGAGAAGTGAGCCCTGTGGGTGAGCCCCTCAAACAGGACACGGGGCCCAAGGAGCCGGGGACGAAGTTCACAAGGTGGTGAAACTAGGCTCTGCCGAGAGAACGCGACCAGGGGGTCTGGGCTGGAACGTGCCATTCCATCACCCGGGCGGTGGTCACCAGGTGTGTTCTCTGTGGCTGGAGTCCTTAAGCCAGGGACGCGGGCTTGGTACACCTGTTGGTGTGTAGACTTGCATAGCAGGTCTAAATTTTAAAGGAGGTGGAATCTTAGGGTTAGATATTTCCCCAAGGCTTTCCACAGAGAAGGCGGGGGGCTGCTGCAGCCAGAGCCAGGCAGGTGGGCGGGCAGGTGGGCAGGGAGGCGGGCGCAGGCCGCCGGTGAGCGCAGGGACACGGGGAGAGCCCGGCGGCCCCACCCCTGCCAGGTGTGGCGCCACCTCTGCATTCTGCGTTGCTTGGCAACACGTCTCCTGGGCGACGCGAGACGCTGAGCCAGGAAGGCGGTGTGCGGAAACCAGGACCCCAGGAGCCATGGCGAAGAAACCAATGAGCGCCGCGGAGGCGGAGCGCATGAACCTCGTGGCCCAGGACCAGATCTGGTAACCCCGGGGGAACCGGTAACCCGGGGGCCTGGCCCGTTCCCACCCGAAGTGCGAAGTGCGCACGTCCGGAGACCTCAGCTTCCACCTGGGCCCGGAGGCGGGCAGGGGAGGGACGAGGGCAGTGACAGGCACGCGTGGCCGACCTGAGGGCCTTCTTTCTCCACTTCCCCGTGGCCTCACGGCCAAGGCCCGAAAGATTCTGCAACGGCCTCTACGACCATCCGCAAAGCTTTGCTTGAGGGCCACTGGCGGGTTCTTATTCTTAAGATTTACCGAATTTCTTAACAAAAGACACTAAACAAAATTTTTAGTATTTGTCCAATTTGAATGAGAGGTACCTGGTACGCTTTATATTCTCTCTTGCTTTTCCTGGCTTTTTAATAATAAGACAATTTCATTTACAGACTAGATCCGCTTTCTGTAAGACTTCGGTTCAGCAGCCGCGTATAACGGTAGTTTTCACGTGGCGCTCTCTCCCGCCGCTGAGCATTATTACCCATCTCTCTGAAGTTTTAACCAACACGGGAAGTTACTAGTTGTGACGCCACTAAGTAAGGTTTGCTAACAACAAACCATAATGGGTCGCCTCTTAAATTTCAGTTACCCTGTTTGTCATCTCTATTACTTTGGCCATTTTCTAACCTATAATAGTCATTTAATATTCTTCTTTAAACTGGCTTGGTTTCACTTCGTAAATTTATTTTTATCGGAAACTTTAGATCAGTCTCGCAAGTGGAAAGCCAGTATGATTTGGCGTAAAAGACACAACTATTGATTTTCTTTAAATCTTTATGCAGCTATCCCCAGTAGGAGATGCTCCCAGAGCAGGGTCTGTTCCTGCTGCCCAGGAGGCCCTCTCCTCCCTTCTCCACCAGATAAACTCCTGCTCATCCTTCAAGACCCAACTCAGATGACCCTTCCTATGTGAACAGAGCCAGGGAAGCCCTTAGACTGTTCTGTCGAACGTCCACTTGAGAGAGAACTGTTCCCAACAAGGATGAGCTGGAACTGTAAAATACCAGATTTTGAAGACGTCACACCAAAGAAAAGGAGCGATGTTAAAATTCAGTCCACCTGTTTCCTTTTACTTGTTTGCATGTGGCTACTAGAACATGTTAAACGACATGTATGGCTCATGCCTGTGGTGCATGTTGCATCTCCATGGGAAACAGGCTGCAGGCAGGTGCTGGGCGCCCGGGGCCAAGAGCTTGGCCAGGGCCTCGGAATGTGCCAAGGCACCACAGGGGGTGGGGGAGGGCGTTGATACTGATTCCAAAATAGGAAAAAAGACCTTGGAAATCAAGATGAATAAATGCATTAAAATCGGACACAGGTACCCTTCAATATCACCTCAGCTCAGCCCTTAATGTGAAGCAAAAGCTGGTGGGCTAAGGGAAGCTGCTGGGGTGCAGTATTTAAGGGGGGCTGGAGCTCAAGGTCATGCAGTGCTGGCTCTGCCCTTGCAGGAACCTGGGAGGGGTGCCTCCTTAAATTTTGCAACCATGGTGCCCCACTCACCCCTCCACCCCATCCTTGCCCTGAAACCAAAGGTGCCTAATATGTACTTCCATAGTGATTTAATGCACGCCCATCACCAGGGGTCACAGGGCCTAGACGTAAGTCCCTGGTTGGCCCCTCAGACTCAGTCGGCCCGTCTGTCTGCTCCCCGTGCGTCAGCCAGCCGGCACTTCTGCTTCTTCAGACCTGTGTCACCCTCTCAGCTGCAGGGACCGGCTCCCATGGGTGCCTCGCTCCCTCCTGGCACAGAACTGTCTCTCAATGACCGCACGCTGGCAACGGTACAATTCCCCGGTGAACTTTCGGGCTTTGCCACTTTAACCTGCTCACGTGTTTCAGGAACTTTCTTTTTTAGGAGATGCCGCCTGAAGGCCGAGACCGAAGCCCGGCAAAACTGGGCCCATAACTGGGGATTTTTAACAACCCCTCTTGAGGAGGTAAATATAAATTTTATGAGCCCAGAGGTTACAGAATCAATCATTTCCGAGTGTATAATCTGCTAGGAGAAAATTTAAGAGAGCGTGGTAGGCAAAGCCTGCTGCCTCGAAGCCTGAAGGCTCCTTCCTTCCCTGAATTTATTGAGCACTCCCTACGTGCCAGGGGTGTCTGAGGGGCTTCATCTGAAGCCGCTTATTTAGCCTGCACAGCACCCCCTGTGCAGAGGGGGGTGCTCTTTTATGCCCCTTTTACAAATTCAGAGATTGAGCTTCCAGAAGCGCCGGGTCATGCCGCTAACGAAGCGCAGCATGGAGGGGAGGAGCTGGTCTGTCTGACTCTGGGGCCACCTGGCCTCAGACTTGCCATCTGTGACCTGCCCTCCTGAGTGGCTGAGGATCAATGGAACGAGAGGGCGAGGCAGAGGCAATATATGAGGGATTATTAGGAAGATATTTTGGTATGTTCTATACAAGATAGGCAAGAGAATGGGTCAGGCTGAGTAATTGATAGGAACCGGTGGGGACTCCAGCAAAGAAACCACTGTCCCCGCCCCGACGCAGCCACCATCAGCCCAGAGGAGTGCCCCCGTTCACAGAGGCCAGCTGCCTAGTCCAGCTGTTCAAGTCCAGAAATCCAGATGTTGAAATAAAACCTGCTGAGTCTGGAAGAGTGGCTCAGGTTTATGAAACACCGTTCAGGCCCACAAGATGCTCGTGTGGGCTTAGTGGGATGGAGGCCCCGGGTGGCACCCTTTCAGGCTATCTCCGGGACACACCCGGGAAGCCCATTTCTTTGGAGGGTCGCAAATCAAAGCCGCCTGATGCAAAACGGTCGTGATTCAAGGCAACCCCAACCCCATTTGTAACTCACCCCATCCCACTAAGCTTTAAAATTATGCCACTCTTAATGAGTCTTTTTAATACTTGGAGAATTGTACAATTTGAAATTTTATGCATTAAATGGGTCCTTGTTAATATAATATGCATAAAGAATCTATATTAATACATTATATGTAATTAAATTGGATTTTCAAAGAATTCAACATTGCTTTAAAACTTCAAAGGGAGAATGGGGACCCTTCTCAGATATTTTAAAGACTGGTCCTGGAACGTGGTTGGCATTTTTAAATTTGAGTCCATCCTGGAAAGTTTTCTTGAATCACTACTTGGAATATAAATTAGCAGGCGCGGGAGCGGCACAGCAGCCTTTGCCAAGTCCCCCGCTGCCCCTTTCTAACTGAGATGGGATGAGATTTGTCATCGTAAAATGTGGCATTCTAGGGGCCCAGAAGGGAACACACCCACTGTCTCGGTCTGGGGTTTCCCGTCTCTGGGGATTGTGTTTCAGCTGATCGAGTGTAAAGACAAGCCCCGGACCCCAAAGCCCAGAATCGAGCTTCCACGGAGCTTCCGCATCCGCCCGGTGATCCCCGTGGAGAAGTACATCAAGGTTCGCAAAGTCCTTTTTCATTACTGGGTTTCCTAAGTCAGACGGGAGCCCCACTGGGAAGGGTGTCCGTTGCCGGTGCACAAAGCCGGCCGCCCCAGGTAAGAACTCAGCGGCACCGGGCAGGCGGGGAGTCCAGTTTCTGGGCCCTGCCCATGGCCACGCATCTGGTGACTGTCTCTACATTTTCCAGAGTCTGTATCTTGCTCTGCAGAAGCAGAGGGGGGCCGTGAAAATGAGGGGCTCCCTCCATGCTTCAGCAAACACAGGCAGGAAAGCAGGGCAGCACAAGGCCAGCCGCTTACCTCCCTGTGGTCTTGGGCAAGTGGCTTGGCCTCTCTGTGTCTCTATTTCCACCTTGTACAATGGGGCCCACACGGGTGGGTCAGGGGCACCAACGGGAAAGAAGAAAATCAACAAAATTGTTCTGTGCTGTGCTAGATGCCATGGAGGAAACAGACAGGTGATGTTGAAGGACGCAGGGGATGGGGTGGTCAGGAAAGACCCCCTGTGGAGCTGAGGACTGAAGAATGACAAGGAGCCAGCCCAGGGAAAAGCATCCCTGGTGCAGGGAACAGCATGTACGGAAGCCCTGAGGCAGAACAAAGGTTGATATGTTCCCAGAGCAGCCAGGGACGGTGATGTGGCTGGAGCTGGGTGAGCAGGGGTGGAGTAGGGCTGGGAAGGGAAGGGATGTGGGTGGAGAAGCGGGCAGGGCCAGATCCCGCCGGGCCTCGGGGGCCAAAGGAAGCAGCTGGGATGTGATCCCTATCTGCAGTGGGAAGTAGGGTGGTGGCCTTCTGAGACTGGTTGCTGAGTGAGTGGCGGGACCATCCCAGAGAGGAACAGACTCAGGTGGCCTTTGCCCCTGGGAACAATCAGCTGTGGAGATGAGTCTGAGGCTAGAAATGGCTGAGCTCCGCAGGTCCCTGGGCCTTTCTTGTGGGTCTGCCATTCTGGCCGTGGGTTCTGCCTTCTGCTCAGCTGTGGAGAAAGCAGTTCTGTGTCCTGGTGGGAAACTGGGATGAAAACTCGGGATGAAGGCGGCCAGGAGTGGGGGACGGTAACCTCCATTCGTTGTCCGTAATGGCAATATGGCCCTCCACCGGGAATGAACCCACCTGCTCTCCCAGAATGCCCTTGGTTAAGGGTGCTGTTTTCATTCCTTTGCTAGTCTGGTGGGTGACATGCAGCCTCCTCGGGTGGCTTTTGATTTCATTTCCTTACAGGTTGGAGAGACACTTGAAAGCTGGTCTGTGTGTCCCCAAGGGCCCAGCTGGGACGACCCCACCCCCACCCCCCCATAGCTGGCTCCAGGAGACGCGGGGCCCTGTGGCATTCATGGATGACCCTCCCTGCATGTGGCCTCTCAGGAGATTAACTTCAATACTCCATCAAGGTCACATGCTAAGTAACCTCACCCACCAGTGGCAGCCGGACGAGGGCCGGCCCTCCCGCCCCGGTGTGCGCCAGGACGCCTCTCGCCAGGCGTGAACTCACAGCCCCAAGCAGATTAAACCTCTGAATCTCAGTTCTCCCGGTAGAACACAGCTTCCTCCCTGTGTTCTCCACTGAGGTCCCTGTAAGAGCAGGACCGACGGTCACTTCACACGGAGGGGGGAAGCTGCCTGAACACTCCCTCATTGTCCAAAACTTCATGTCTGTCCAGGAACTGACACCTCAAATTCTGTTTTTTATTTCAAATAGAATCCTGTTTTCCTCTTGGATTTTCATTAAGTTCAATTGCTTTTGATTCCTGTGGGGGTGTATGCATGTGCATGTGCGTACGTACACATGTGTGTATGCATGTGCACATATCACAGAGTCTTCTCATCAAAGCCAGAAGGGTTATCACTACCAGAGTCCCAGCTGACAGTGCTGTCAGATGTTTTACGAAGGGCAGTGTTTGATATTTCTGCACCTTACTGTTCCCCTTTTTGTTCTTGGGCCACATAAAAATAATTTTACTGGAGGCCAGGGCTCAAACGAGGTAAAGGAATGTTTGGTGAGCGTGCCTTTCAGGGACGGCATGAGCTCAGGGTCCGGCAGGTGGGAGTGGGCACCGCCCACAGGGACCCCGGCTTTGCTTCCCAGCGCCACGCCGGGCCTCCCCTGCTGATCCTGGCAGCCCTGCTGTGGCCCAGGGTGACCAATCTCCCTGCATCTCCATTCCAGGTCCTCCCGTCACCCCCAGTCCCAAAGACCACCCAGGGCTTCATCGGCTGGAGATCCGGGGTGCCGGGCCTGAACAAGTGTCTGGAGCACGGCAGTGAGGTCAGGAGCTGCAAAGGCACGTACGCCAAAGAGCTCGGCTGGCCGGAGCAGGGCGTCCACTGAGTCCAGACGATGCTCTGGCCTGCGGCGGCGCAGGAAGAACCTGGGAAAGAAGGAGCTCCCCAGGGCCCCTCTGAGGGCATGGTTCCCCTCCACATTGGCTCATGGGATGTTGCAAAGAACACAAAATAGCCCTCTGACCTTTTCTGTTCATCAATACCTCCGTTCTGGAACATTCTCGTAACACTTATTCTTGGCTCATGTAATAAATAAGGCAACACTGATTCTCTGAATTGGGGGGAGGATACCTTGGAAATATCTAGGTATGACTGTTTCAAAAAATGTGATTTAATTTTTAAAATATTTGTCTGGGTCCTTTAATGTCGCTCACTGTCCACCTCTCACCACCGCTGTGTATAATGGGCCTGTGTTTCTGTGCGCAAATACCCGTGAGCCAGCTCTTCAGGAAGAATGGAGCCCTTTGAGGACCCCTTGACCCTCCCTCCCTGGATATTTGCAATGTCGATAGCTTTAAAGGTGGAAACAGCCCAAAATTTGCCAATGCGTGGAGATCTCCAGGACAGGATGGGTTCCCCAAGGGCTCTGCACAAAACCTCCCTCCTTACCTGCCCAGGCCACCCGATCGCAACACAGACAGCAGCCAAGGGGACATCTAGCCTTAACCCCTTGGTCCCTGCCTGGCCCTGAGACTTTGCTCCAGGTCCCACAAATGGGGGCAGGTGGGGAGTGGGGCACCCAGCCGTCCAGTGACAGAAGGAAAAGCCAGCGTGGTCCTCAAAGGGGGGGCGGGGCATGCAGAGTGTAGGCAGCCTGTGGAGCAGGCTGGCAATCACTTCTGAGTAGCAGAAGGTGGGGCCCTCTTCCCACCTGCAGTGGGCAGGGCAAGGGGAGCCTCCCCACCCTCGACTATGCCCCTGGACTCCGTAGGACCTCAGTAATTTGGGCCGTGCCCAGGGGCTCATAGCAGAGCAGAAGTGTCCGGTCAACAGCCTCAGTGGAGAATTGAAGTGGACAGCATTTGACGGTCATTACCCTGGACGGTTTCAAACTCGACGTTAATCTATGGAAACCAGCCTCTGTGTGGGCGTTTACGGGGGCTCACCGCGTCGCCATACTCTGTAAAAGGCCACCGCATTTCCGCGACCCTGCGGACACCGCAGCAGAGCATACCCGGCAACGAGCACCCAGGTGAGCCCCCCGGAGGCCTGGCCGCTGAGGCGGCGCATTATCCAGCTGGAGGCTGAGGACGGGACCTGCCACGGGCCCATCTCAGCCCAAGACAAATCAGAAACTGCTAGGCTGGGTTCCGAGAAAGTGGCGTGATCGAGTAGAAGTATTGGAAAACACAAGCCTTCGCCGTCAAACATGCCTGAGGAACACCGTCCCAGTGGCCACGGCTTCACGCGCCCAAAGCCTGAGGCCAGAGGTGTCTGAGAGCTTAGAATTTTGCAGATTTTAAAAAGCACACCTCCTGTATAGGACACAACCCTTCTGGCAAGGTCAGGGGCAGCCAGCCCCACAAAGTTAAATCCATTAATACATTTGCGGCAAAACCTGTGACGATTCACCCTGAAGCGAACCAACCCTCCAAGGAGCCACCTACCCAGTTTGGTTCAGGTTTTGCCACCAAATATGTGAATGTGTGGTCCCCTCCCCTTGAGCGTGCGCAGGGCCTAGTGACTGCCAAGAATAGAATGAGACAAAAGTCACAGGAGGTTACAAAACACAGACTTCCATCTTGCGGCTTTCTCCCCCCTCCCCGCCTTCTCTCCTTCCCTGAAAAGTGGAGGGCGTTCTCTGGCTGGAGGCAGAAGGAACGGTCAGGGGACCTTAAACGTGAAAAAGATAATCCCATGTCACGGATGCTTTGAAGACGGAGGAAGCCAGGGACCTGAAGGGGGCAGCCTCTAGAAGCTGGAAACCACGCCTGGACAACAACCAGCAAGGGAATGGGGAGTCCCGTCTTCAAGTCACATGGAAGAGTGATCTGCCCCAAACGGGAATTAGCCTGCCAGAGGGTTCTCCCCAAGGGGCTCCGGATGAGAGCTCAGGCCAGCCGGCACCTGGACTTGGGCCTTGTGAGATGCTGAGCAGGGGACAGCACAGTGCACCTGCCTGCTGGCCACGGAGCCATGGGGTGGTGAAGGGGTGCTGCTTCAAAGCCCTGGAACCGAGCAGTAAAAAGCTGACACCCCAGGGTGCCACCAGCTCAAGCCTCTGAGTGCTCTCAGACCACGCTCTTTCTCTGTCCACCTCCAGCTCACAGTTTCTAAAATAAACTCGTGTTTCCGGCTGCCTTTCTGACATCTCCATTTGGATGTCTAAGAGGCACCCCAGCTTGAACTTGTAAATGAAATGCTCGATGCCAGCAGTCCCCTCCCCGACAGGTCAGATAAACCTCTGCCCCTCCCCAGCAAGCCCCTGAGAGTCACCGTGGCAGCAATTAGGAGACCCGGCTTCCTCTCTCCCAAATCCCCACCCCAAACAATCCTTTGTCACTTCCCTTCACCTCTCATTGCCCAAAGCAAGTCACTCAACCATGCCCAACCTCAAGGGGGCAAGAAATCTTCATTAGCGTTAGCGATGTCTGCCACGGGACCAGCAACTTCTACCATTGCTAAATTTTCGTTTTTGCAAGTAAGGAACGTTTACGGTACAGCATCACCACCTCCATCGATAGCATCAGGGCTGGCCACCTCCCGCCGGCCACCTCTTCTTGTCAATAAAGTTTTTTTTTTTAATAAATCATTTATTTATTTATTTGTTTATTTATTTTTAGAGAGAGGGGAAAGGAGAAAGAGAGGGAGAGAAACATCACTGTGTGGTTGTCTCTCACTCACACCCCCAACTGGGGACCTGACGTGCAACCTAGTCATGTGCCCTGACTGGGGATCGAACCAGCGACACTTGGCTCGCAGGCCGACGCTCCATCCACTGAGCCACAGCAGCCAGGGGGCTGTCAATAAAGTTTAATGGCACACCGGCGTGCTCATTGCTTTGCACATGGACGGGGCTGCTTTCCTGCTGCCCAGTTGCGTGGGGGCTTCGCGGCAGAGCCTGTCTGGCCTACGAAGCAGAAAAATACTGACGACCCGGCCTTCACAGAAACAAATCGCCCGGCCTTGAACCACGCCATTTCCCATCACAGCGATCTCGTAAAAGGAACAATTTAACACTAGGAAACTAGAGAAGATAGTCTCAGAAGAGAGGCCCATCCTTCGATCAGACCTTGATGAAAAAGATTTGACGTCTTCATTTCCTTCCTTTATCTACAGAGGGGAAACCTCATCAGAAACCTGCCACGGGGCACAGACAGCTGGACTGCTGGAACCTTGGGGAGTGACAGACTCAGAGCTGAGGGGACAGGGCGGGGGGGGGGGGTGGCGCAGAAGAGGGAAGGGGATCTGCGGCACGGGAGGGGCGGGGCCGGGCCTTCTGATTGGCCAAAAGAAGCTGCTACTGCAGACCTCGTGTGGTCTGTCCCTCCCGAGTTTTGAAAACCACTGCAAAGATCAACGTCATGGCAGAGACTGGAGGACAGGGGACAGAAGTGCTGCTAGGGAAGAAAGAACTCTTTCACGCCATCAGTGATGTTTTATTTTTAAAAATGATTTGGAGCAGACTTCCAGCCAAGACGGAGGCATAGACAGACACACCGCGTCTCCCTCCACAACTAAGAAGGAACACAACTACCTCAGAGCTAGAGACCACCAGAAGCTCCAGAAAATCAAGCTGCATGGAAATCCAGCAAACAAAGGTATAGAGAAGAAACACTCACCCGGACAGGCAGGAGGGGCGGAGTCGAGGTGGAGAGGACGCGGTGTGGTGGCAGCAGCAGCAGCAGGCCAGTGGAAAGCGCAGTCACTCGTTTTAAAAAGTCAGGAGGGACCCCTGGGGAGTGTTTCCAGCTCCTCACCGGACCTCGCAGCTCACGGTCCCAGCACCAGGTAAAATCAAGCCTCATTGCTTCTGACTGTGCAGACCAGTGGGGGTTGGGGCGGAGGCAGGAACTGCTGGTCTCTCAGCAGAGTCCGCTTGTTTAAGGGCCCCCAGGGTCCTAGAATGTCCTCAGACCCACCCACTCTGGGAACGACGTCCAGGGCAGCAGCTAGAGGGGCGCCAGTCCCATACGGAAGTGGGAGAGGTGCCTGGAAAAGGGGTGAGTGCTGGGCAAACGGCATTGTTCCCTCTCAGACCCCTCCCCCACACACAGCGCCACAATGTGGTGAAACAGGGTCGCCCTGCACTGACGAATCTCTAAGGCTCCGCCCCCTACAACGTAGTAGAAGCGACAGCTCTCCCTGGGACACGGAGGCAAACACACAGAGGAGACTTGCGGCCAAGACGGAGGCCTAGACTGACGCGCTCTGTCTCCCTCCACAATGAAGAAGGAATACACCTACCTCAAAACCAGAGATAACCAGAAGTTCCAGAAAGTAAATGGAAGTCCAACGTGTGAAGTTATAAAGAAGTGGTGCCCATCCGGACGGCTAGGAGGGGTGAAGCCGGGGCAGGGAGGTCAAGCTGTGCTGGCGGCGGCAGTAGTGACGGAGGCAGGACCGCAGTGAGCACAGATGCCCGTACTTAGGGGGAGGTGAGAAGCACCTGGGGAGCACCCCTGGCTGCAGACCAGACCCGTCAGCTTGCGATTCCAACACCAGGGAAGGCAAACCCCCATTGCCTCGGACTGTGAGGCCCGAAGTGGGTGAGGATAGAGGCGGAGACTCCCAGTCTCTCAGTGGAGAGTGAACAGCAGGAATCCATCTTGGACTCCCACCCCCACACAAAATGCCACAGTCCCCTGTAGGGTAGGAGGTGTGACAGCCCCACCCAGGAAGCAAAGGTAAACACAAAATGGTCAGGATGGCACAGATCATGATAGAGATCCCAATGGCACAGCTGACCAGACAGCAAATATCTAATCTAAAGAAGCAGCAGATAGGAAGTCTTTCTGAGGCTCATTTCAGAGCTTTGGTTATACGAATGCTTACAGACCTAACAGCAGATCTTAAACAAGACGGGGGAGGAATGAAGGCTAGTCCTGATGAAACAAACAAAAACATATACGAAACTAGTGGTGAGGGAAAGAAAACCAGGGATCAACAAACAAATCGGAACATAAGGAAGGAACAGTCAGCCAGTGCAGAAAGAGGAGATGAAAAGTGAGGAAAACGAGGAGAGGCTCAGAAACCTATGGGACAGCTATAAGCGGGCCAACATCCGAATCATAGGGCTGCCAGAAAGTGAAGAAGAAGAACTAGAAATTGAAAAATTATGTGAAAAAATAATGAAGCAGAACTTCCCTAACTTGGGGAAGGAAATAGACTTACAGGTCCAGGAAGCCCAGAGAGTTCCAAAGAACTGGACCCAGGGAGAATCACACCAAAACACATTATAATCAAAATGTCAAAAATTAAGAATAAAGAGAGAATCTTCAAAACAGCAAGAGAGAAGAAGAGAATTATGTACAAAAGGATCCCAATAAGACTATCAGCTGATTTCTCAAAAGAAACTCTGCAGGCAAGAAGGGACTGGCAAGAAATATTCAAAGTGATGAAAAGCAGAAACCTACAGCCATGATTACTCTATCCAGCGAAGCTGTCATTCAGAATAGAAGGGCAGAGAAAGTGCTTCCAGGACAAAGTAAAATGGAAGGGAGTTCATCAGATCCAAACCACTGTTATATGAGATGTTAAAGGGACTGGTTTAGGAGAAGGAGGATCAAAACTATGAACATTAAAATGAAAACTGTATCACAACAACCAACAACAGAAGCCAGGGAACCGAAACAAAGGCAGACTAAGTAGGTAACGAGAGTGGGAAAAGAATTATAGGTATTGGGGGACATTACGGGGGGGAGGTCAGCGGGGAGGGGGAAGGGGAAGGGAGGGAGATGGTGCAGGAATTAAGAAGCATAGTAGGAGGGAGTGGAGTAGACAGGAAGAGGTTGAGAAAAACTATATCAACAACCAAAGGACATGGACTACGGGGGGGTGGGGACTACTGGAGGGAGGGTGTCACTGGGAACAAAGGGAAAAGAAATTGGGACGACTGTAACAGTCTAATCAATAAAGCGTATTTTTAAAAAGTGACTCGGAGCAAAAACGACGAGAAGCCGCAGGAAGGAATGAAGCGCTGACATGTGCTATGACCCCGATGAACTTCAAGCCGTGACGCTGAGCAACCGCTGCCCGGCACGGAAGGTTACCTATTGTAGGGTCCCTTGTATATAAAATACTCAGAATAGACCACTCCATGGAGACAGAAATGGGCAGATTAGTAGTTACCAGGGACTGGAGGGGGGCGGGGATGGGGAGCGACCACTAGGAGGTTTGGCTTGCCTTTTGGGGTGACAGAATATTTTGGAACTAGAATAACATTGTGAATGTACTAAATGCCGCTGAACGGGACACGTGAAAATGGTTGTATGTAACGTGAATTTCACCTCAATGAAAACAAAGGGACGAAGTTTTTAAGGTGTCGTCTCTGGGTTCTGTGCATGAAATTATTCTTTTATGTATTTCTTTAAAACTTCTGACATGTATATTAAAATAGGTGCTGCTCACTGCAGAGGTCCCATTAGACACGAAGGAAAGCCGTGACTGGGCCTTCAGTCACCCGTCTGTCACGGCGGGTCACCGGCACCCATGGTCATTGCCGCTGCCACCAACCACAGCCGTGGACCCGCTCAGCAGACTCTTTCCCAGCCCCGGGAACACGGCTCGGGCGGATCAGGCATAAAAATAAACCCACAGAACGCTGGGCCGGAGAAGCCAGCCAGACGCGAGAACATGCTGTGTGACTTGTTCCATTCACACACAGTACAAACCCAGACAAGCCGATCTGTGCTGGGAGAGGCGGGGCTGGGGGTGGGGACTGGGGGCACAGGGGGCTGGGGGTGGGGGCGGGTAGCTGCTCGCCTTCTGCCTTAACAGGGCGGCGGTGACAAGGGGAGGTTCAGGCCGTGGAAACGCACCGAGCCGGACCCCTCGGGTGCGCACACGTTCCTGGGTCACTTCCTGCTCTCCGTCACTTTTAGGAAAGTTTAAAAATAAGAAATAAACACAAAAACCCAGGGGTACATTTAATTTCCTGCCAAACCTTTGGAACGCGGTTCCAGGCCTTGGCTTCAGGTTGCAAGCGGCCGGATGGGTGAGGAGTTTGTGGGTGCAAACCGCCAGCCCCTAGAAGGCGCCAGCGCTGCCCAAGGGCACGGAACACACAGGAGCCGAATCGCAAACGCTTATTGCAGTCCCTTCCTTGTGCGAACAGAAGCCGCCTCCTCTGCCCGGGAGCCCTCGGGAGCCCGGGGCCTCGAGCAGGTGTGGGTTGCCTCTGTCACTCCAGCCTCGCCCTGCCCGGACTGTTACCAGCCCCGGCCAAGGACCTCAGGCTGAGGGTCGGGAAAGAAAGACAAGGATAGCAGAGGGCAAACTCTTGTCTGGTTTTGGGGAAAAGAACCCAAATGTGCTGGTTTGTTACTGAAACCTTGGAGAGGCTGCGCCCCCACCTCCCCTCCTCAGGCTCACGGACTCCTAGGAGGGGGGTCAGGAAAGGCCGTGAAAGACCTTGCTCAGAGTGGCCTTCTTGGCCTGCCCTACGACCCCCACCCCCAAAGCCAGGCCCAGCAGGCTGGGAATGACATAAGCAATGCTCTCTGTCCCTTCCCCCTCCTACAGAAGAGGTCAAGGCCCCAGGTGGGCAGGGGGGAGGGAGAGACATACAAGGAACAGGAGACAGACACACAGCCAGGGAAAGGAGGGAGGCGAGGAGGGAGAGGAGGAGAGTGTACAGAGGGATCTGGGCTGTTTTCTTTTTTTTTTTTTCCCTTTCTTTGCATCCCCAGGAAAGAAACAGCTCCCCAGACGCAGCTGCTGAGGTGCCCTGGGACCCCCCGTCCCCATTTTTGTACACAGGGCAGGCACACGCAGTGTCCCCGTTCCTCCAATGCCAGCCGCCCCTCACCAAGATGGGACCACAGACTCAGCGGACACTCGTCCAGTTTAGTAATTGTCCCAGACGGTCATGGCCCAGTTTAGTCACTTGCCCTGTCTCTGTCACCAGCTGGTGCTGGCGTGGTTTCAAGGCCCCCCTCCACGGCTTACTGGTGGGACGCGGACACCCCGCATGTGTCACCTGCCCCAAAGTGGCGGTGAGAGCCCACAATAGCCCCCCTGTTGTCTCAGAACCCACCTTCACACACCAGGAAAAGCCAGGAGCCTGCCCAGCACTGCTGCCAAGGATGTGCATACCTGCCCTGAGTGTCACTGCCTTGTCCCTGACTCTGCCTTGGGAACCTGTCCAGTGCAGGGCCCCCCAAAAGCAGAGCCCTCCACGACCCCTTGGGAGCAGCCCTGAGGATGGTGGAAGGAGCCTCCCTCCCAGGGAGAGCTGCTGATCTCATGCACTTAGACTGTGGGACCCAGTGTCTGGGAGACCGTCCCTCCCTCTGGCAGGTGGGCCCTCCTCCTTCTGCAGCAGGCGGAGGGTCCTGCCTCTCAGCCCACCAGGGTGGCCGCAGCTGGGACTGTCAGGGGAAGGAGCGCGGCAGGAGCTGCCCTGTGATTCCTGTTGCAAACATGGAGTCACTGGTGGGGGGAGAACAGCTGGCTGTTGGGGAGTGGGGTGTCTTCACTTCCTGTGGTTTCCTTCCCTGGGGCTGGGGCTTCATTCGGCTCCTTCAGGTGCAGGAAGACAGACTGGAAGGCAAGCCCACCCTGTCTCACTTCCGTATCACGGGAGGGTCCCGGGCCCAGGAGCCTCCTGGAGTCCCCAGGGGTGATGACAGAGGCCTGAGTTCCTCCCAGGACCCCCACTAGGGGGGTAGGGAGGGTGACCAGTCTGGCGAGGGTGGGGGCCCTGGATGGTGCCCTCCCGCCTGTGATGGCCTCTATCAGACAGACAGATGGGGTAAGTGAGGGGTGGAGAGAGAGGAGGAACGGCGGGGGCACCAGGCAGGTGGCAGTGATGGCTGCATTTTCTGCGGGTGTCTGGCTGGTGACCTTTCAGAGGAGCGGATTCAGAAGTGACTGCTATTTGTCCAGGCCCGGTTCAGAGACATCCTCCGCCTTAAATGTCAGGCCCCCGCTGTCACCGGGAAGCGACGTGTGCATCCACCAGGGCTCAGGCTGAGCGCAGACAGACCCCAGCCCTAACGAGACATGTGTGGGACCTCCTGGTGCGTTGGGACATTAATTGGTGACGTGGTCTTGCTGGGTTTTTTTCTTTCTTTCTTTCTTTCTCCCCTTCGCAGACGATAACAGGAAAAATGGGGCCACCTGAAGGATCCAGTAAGTCAAACCCTGGAAAGCCCTGAGCAGGGCACCTGGCATACAGTCGGAGCTCAATTAACAGCCCAATAAACACTCTGCGGGAGGGAGTGAGAGTAGGAAGGGAGGTGTTTTCAGAGGCCCCTGAGGCTCCACCCACCTGCTGGGGAGGGGGCGGGGACCGGTGTCAACAGCCTTGGGCGAGGGAGCTGGCATTTGTAACATAGCCATGAACCATCTGTGCCACCCCTCCCCGCACCCCGCTGTCACTGGCTGGGGCTGCTCTGCGGAGGGCCTGGCACGTAGGGAACCTCCGTTTTTTGTTTTTTGTTTTTTAAATAATTTGTTTTATTTTTAGAGAAAGGGGAAAGGAGAAAGAGAGGGAGAGAAACATCACTATGCGGTTGCCTCTCACGCGCCCCCAACTGGGGACCTGACGTGCAACCGAGTCATGTGCCCGGACTGGGAATCGAACCTCCGACTCTTGGGGAAACCTCCGTTTTTAACAGGCGAACGTGGGGAATTTGTCAGCTTCAGAGAAACATCCTGCTCACCAAAGCAGAACTCAGAGGCTCCCCGCTCCCCAGGAGAAGGGGCTGCCACCAAGGGGTTACAGCGCTGCCTTGCCGGCCGTCAGTCGTTCGCAAGAACAAGGGAAAACGGAGAAAAGTGGGAAGAAACGCGCCCCCGGGTCGCGGGCGGAGGATGCACGGGCCCACGCCGCCCCCTGCCGGGCAGCCGTGGCGCTGCGGGGGCGGAGGCGCGGTCCGCGGGGCCCGGAGCGAGGACACGAGGAACCCTGGCTAAGGAGCGGCCCCTGGAAGTGCCCAAATCCGTGTCTTTCAGGCTAAGGGCCCCCGGGAGCGGCTCCTCCCAAGGCCAGGAGGGGGTTGCGTTGGGGTGCAAAGTTGAACGGAGAGCCAAGGAAAACAGTGGTCGAGATACATAATCTTTTTAAAATTCAGAATCAGTGCAAACATGTCCGCGAGGAGCAAAACATCCCAATTTTAAATGAAGACAGCACCCGGATGACTGATCTTTTCCTTTGCCCGGGGCTTTAATATGCACGTCTGTCTTTATTTCAAGCTTTGATATTTCTTCATCGTGGATTTTTTGCATTAATTCTGATGTTTTAAAATTGCATTAAAATATCATTTATCTTGATTATTGAGCGTTTCTGGCATCCCCTTAAGTTTTGCGCCAGAGGCAAGTTCCAGCCCCGCGGTGGCCCTCCCCGCACCTTCTGCTGCTGCCGGTGGTCGGCTTCAGGGGCTCAGTATGGGCGGGGGCCTTTCCCATCCAGTCCCTCTGAACCCCCCTTCACCAGGCACAGACGAATCAAGTCCTGCAGACCTGCCCGCCACCCCCTCCACCTTCACCCACTGAGACATCTTCCAGATGCTTTCGTTCACCCTCTCAGTGGGGAAACTGAGTCTCAGAGAGGGTGTGGTGGACCCTTTGAGAGTACCCAGGAAGGCCTGGGCTGCCTTCACTGTCTGAAGCCCATCCTACCTTGCAGATGACATTCTTAGTTTCATTGACTTTCCCTGACCCAGCTGGGAGGGGAGGGGGCTCCATCCCCCATTGCTCTGGGGAGCATGGAGCTTGGACGAGTGGGGTGCCATCACACCAACACATTTCTCCCCAGAACACTCACTTCAACACAGGCCAGGGCCGCATACGCCTCCGCTGGGGAGAGGAAGTCAGTCTCCCACTTGGCAGACCACCCAGTTTCCTGTGCTTCTCCTGAGCTGTCCTCTTTGTTTTGCAGAGAAAAACCTGCTCAGAAAGAGGGAACTCCCAGGTGTGGTAGCTCTTGACTGGTTTCTCATACCATCAGCTGCTCTCAAAAATATTTCTGTTAATAACAACAAAGCTGTGCTGGAGAAAGACATACCTTACAGCAGGGTCTCAATAATTGCCACTCTGGGAGCCTTACCTTGATGTTATTAAAAAGAGGAAAGAGAAACCCACCATTGTATCTGGTCATTATGCAGAAAGTGTCCTCACAGAGGTGATTATTGGTTCTCATTGTAAGCAAGTGGGTGCGCAGGATACTAAGACAACCCACAGAACTGCCCCCTGGTGGCCACACCTTTGTGTGGTCCCTTCCATGGAATGTGGGCAGGGCCTGTGACTTGCTTCTAGCCTACAGAAGAAGGTTAAGGTCAGAGGCTCTCACTCCTGTGATTGTTATGTTACATGGTGAAGGTGAATGAGTTTTGCAGCTGTGATGAAAGTCCCTAATCAGTTGACTTTACTCAAAGACAGGTTATCCTTTAAAAGAAGACTTAGAGGAAAAAGTCTCTCTCTCCCTCTCCCTCTCCCTCACCAGGAACAGAAAGAAGAAACAAGAATTGAAAAAAATCAGAAGAGGCTTAGGAACCTCTGGGACAATTTTAAACGTGCCAACATCTGAATCATGGGGGTGCCAGAAGAAGAGGAAGAGCAAGAAATTGAAGACGTATTTGAAAAAAATAATGAAGAAAAACTTCCCTAATTTGATAAACAAAATAGACATACAAGTCCAGGAAGCACAGAGAGTCCCAAACAAGCTAGACACAAAGAGGACCACACCAAGACACATCATCATTAAAATACCAAAGGTCAAAGATAAAGAGAGAATCTTAAAAACAGTAAGAGAAAAGAAGAGAGTTACCTACAAAGGGATGCTTATAAGACTGTCAGGTGATTTCTCAAAAGAAATTTTGCAGGCAAGCAGTATTCAAAGTGATGAAAAGCAAGGACCTGCAACCAAGATTACTCTATCCAGCAAAGCTATCATTCAGATGGAAGGGCAGATAAAGTGCTTCCCAGACCAGGTGAAGCTAAAGGAACTCATCAAGCCATTATTACATGAAATGTTAAAGGGACTTATTTAAGAAAAAGAAGATCAAAACTATGAACATAAAAATGACAACAAACTCACAACTATCAAGCACTGAATCTAAAAAGCAAAAACAAACACAAACTAAGCAAACAACCAGAATAGGAACAGAGGTTATCAGCAGGGAAGCGGGAGGGGGAGAAATGGGGAAACGGTGCAGGGACTGAGAAGCACAATTGGCTGGTACAGAATAGACCGGGGGAGTCAAGAATAGTATAGGAAGGGAAGAAGCCAAAGAACTTACACACATGACCCATGGACTTGAACTAAGAGGGGGATTGCTAGAGGGAAGGGGGGTGCTGAGCAAAAGGGTATGAAGCGGGAAAGATTGGGACAACTAACAGCATAATCAATAAAATATACTTTAAAACACTCGTGGCTAGTTACAGAAATATTATAAGTAAACGTCTGGAGATTCCATCTACGTTTTGGCCAGCATCCTCTCTGTTTTTAGACCTTACTGGGAAAGTGGGGAAGACCCCCTTCTGTTTTGAGACCCCATGTATTCAGGCATATGTGGACATTGTGGCCAGTGAACTCATGGGTGTCCACTCCCCAGATTGGGGGAGAGTCACAGAGCTCCGCAGAGAGGAGCCAAGACACAAATACCCACATTCGACCCGAAGACCATCCTTTCCAGACCACCATAGACAAACACGGAGAGAAGAAATTTACCCAGAGCCCTGGGACCCACCGATGCCAGGGACATCGATCAAGGTGGCCCTGGGCATGGTGGGGGCCGGAGGAGCCAGCCAGGACCCCTCCCTCGGGATTGCAGGCGGCACAGGAAGCATGGCACAGCTGCCCCCACCAAGACTCTCACTAACTTCCCACTCTCGGCGCTGACACTCCCACCTCTTCCCCGGCTCCTGCCGGAAGCTGTCTCATCTCACCTCCCCGAGATAACAGCCTAGCTTTCAGCCCCATTTCAGTGGCAATAATGGGGAAAAAATACCCTGAAGAGGCTTTTCATGACTGGCCATACATTTCTCATTCCCCAGCCCCTGGGGGAATGGGTCGTGTCCATTTACTGTCCCCAGTGATATTTGGGGTAATGGGTTTCCAGGTACCTAATTCTCAGACCATAATGGAGGAGGAGATCCATTTGGGGCCACATTTTGAGTTACTGAAATACACTCATTTTTGCGTACTGGCAGCTAAAAGCTGAAAGGCGGTGGCTAGAAAATGACCGTCAACTTCTACTTTTTCACCTTAATTGTGTTTTGTTTTAAGTTCCATACATCACAAGAGATGTGACAGTTCACAAAGTTAGATAAAAAAGGCCCCACGTCAAGTTCCGTTTTCAAACTAGGTCAATCTAGGAAAGAGATGTTGCCTTTTTGGAATTATAAAAGAATTTAATAAATAAAAATATATATTCTTTCTGCTCAACACTCTTTCTTTTGGTGGTCCGTGTATCTATATCTATAATTATGTGTCAATCATGGTGCCCCACCTGTAGCACAGGTATGGGGACGGGCCATGAACCAGGCTCACCAATTAGAAGACTCCATTCTACTGGAGGTGTGACGCAGACAGACCAGCCGAGGACTTCCCTGAGACTTGGTGCTGGGAGAGGGAGTTCCTCCTTCTTGACCTCGGAAGACCACAGAAGCTGGCGCTTCCTGCTACCACTGTCCCCTGATCCCCGGAGGGGCCCAACTGCTTTAAAAGAGAGTGACACAAACATATTAAGAAAAAAACAAGATTAGTGGAGGTGGAATAGAAAGAGAAAAATCTAGCGATATTATTTGACTCCCTGGAGCCCCTAAACCCAATGGTATTCCCAAACTTTTCCACTTTGCAAGCCAACAATGTCTCATTTGGGCTAAAGCCAGTCTGAGTTGATTTTCATCAGCTACACCCAAAAATATCCTGAGTAATATAGGAAATGTCTGTCATCCATTCGCCACCCACTCACACGAGAAAGACACAACCCTCAGTCCTTGGAGCATACAGTCAAGCAGGGGCAGCTGCCATTACACAAATAATGGCCCAGAGAGTTGGTCACTAACAGGGGTGACCCGTGCCACAAAGGAGAAACCGGGGTCTCTGGGGCCCACCCCCACCTGGGGAACCTCAGGGGCGTCTCCCCAGGTAGGATGCAGGAGATTGGACCACAACTGCTAACCTCCCTGCTTCTGTCTTCTTTTTTAGTTCTAGGGCCGTCACAGATGCTGCCCTGGGAGGGAACGTTGTCCTTGCCCCCGAGGAACAGCTCTGCTTCTTCCTGCACAGGGGGAAACGAGGTCCTCACTCCCCAAGAGCCCACGGCTGCACGGAACCGTGTCCGGGGGGCTTCGTGCGCCCCAGTCCCCTCGCCCCTCCTCCAGAATGGATGGCTGTGGGTCTCCCCAGAAGACACATGCGAGGCACACTGACCTGCAGGCTGCTCCCCACTGTGGCTTCAAAAGTCCACCCCCACGCCCCCTGGGGGCACACATGGAAAACCTCCCGTGTCTCAGCCAAGTGCACTGGGTTGCCTGCCTGCCCCAGAACAGCTACCTGGCACTCAGGTGGGAATGCCCCTCTCACGGAGGCCCCTCTCTGGCCACGCTCCTGCCCCCTATTCCAGCCACACTGCAGTCTCTGCAGTGGTCATAAACACAGACATACACACAAACACACAGGTAAAACATGTGTGCAACAGGTACACATGCAGACGCAGCACTCATTCGGACACAGACCCATGCGTGCCCATGTGCACGAACACAGGACATGTGTGCAACCACAGACACACACGTGCACAGATGCCCAGGTACACATGTGTACACACACACGCCCTCATGCAAACACACGTGCACACACACAGCAGACGGGGTGTGGAGGTTGAGGGGGAGCTGAGGGTGTGAGGAAAGTAGCGACGAGGCACAGGTTCAAGGTGGAGGGACACGATGGCTGCTGGCATTTGGGTGTTGCCACGGCTCGCCATGGCAGGGCAAGGGGACCGGACCCCAGCTTGGACTAGACCAGGGGCAGTGTCTCTGAATGAATTGGACAAACGGATCCAGGTCCCAGCCCTGCCCTGAGTCTGCTGGGCCTCAGAAGGTCTTGCTGTAAAAGCCGGGGTGACAGCACCCCCGTGCAAGGCGTCGTGGCACTGGGTGAAGTGGGAAGGTTTCAGCATCGCCCTGGCATCCAGCAAGGAGCGGCGCGCCACAGCCTGGAGTCCCGGTGACTAGTCACGGGAAATGCTGTGTCAGGATCGGAGAGAGAACAGGCGAGTGTGAAGTGACCTCCCTAAAAGCTCTGTAAGACACAGGGACCAGCCAGCACCCCTAGGGGACCCCTGGCAGCATCACGGGAGGGCTGGGGTCTGCTCTCCCCTGTCTGGCAGCCCGGAGATGGTGGCCGCTGCGGCGGTGCCCAGGGACACCAGCAGAGGGCAGTGACGCCCAGCAGACAGGCCAGTTCAGGAGCACGCGTCGGACGGCCTGAAATCCCCAGAAATGCCTGGGGCGGGGAGGGGCCTGGGGCTTCCCTGCGGCCCCCATGCACGGGCACAGCCCGGCTACGCGGGGTGGGCGCGGGGTCGATGCAGCGGCCGCACAGCTTGGTGAGGGGTGGAGAGGGCAGGTCCCGCCGGCAGCGCGCATCATTCCTACGTGCAGAAGAAAAAAACGGGGCCCAGAACGCATCCGGGGCGCAGGGAAGACTCCAAACATGCCACGAACATACCCCGGGCCAGGGCGGCACTCGGTGCTGGCAGGAAGGACAGACAGCGATGAGCAGCCCTGGAAGAGCGGAGCCCTCGCCTGCCGCACAAAGGTGCCGGCCAGGGAGGAAGGCCTGGGCCCTGTCCCTCCTCACCCCCCACCCCTGCTCTGATCCTGAGGGTCCAGGAGCACAGAGTGGAGACCGGGCCGCCTGCTCCTCCAAGGACCCAGCCCCTGCCACCTCCGTCCACCTCGCTCTCCAACACGCCCCCTCTGTGTCTCTCCTTGACCCTCCCACGTCCCACATGGGCCACCCCGACCCCACGTGCTCAGGGGCCCAGGCATCCAGCCCAACCCGGGTGCTGCCCCCTGAGCATCCCATGGCCTGACTCTCGGCACCTTCACACTGAGCTCATCCCCTTTGCGCTCCCCGCCTGCCTGCCCGCTGCCCGCCTCACTCACCCCGTCATCCGGGCCAGGCCCATCAGCCTCCTCTCTTCTCCCCTCTGGGTCAGCCGGCCCCTGGGGACACAGCCCGCCCTGTGCCCTGCCGCGTCGCTTCCTCCTGCCACGGGCACGTGGTCGCATCCCCAGACTGATTCAGTGCCTGTTTTCCGAGGAGAGTTTCCCTCGCCCTTGCACGCCACAGCTTTTCCTGGTGAAATAATGCTGGTGCCTTAAAAAATACAGCTTTATTGAGAGAGAATTCAGACCATAAGGGTCGCCCACGTAAAGCACACAGTTCAGTGGTTTTAGTCATTTTAGAGATGGCACGACCTTCGCCATCACCTCACTTTAGAACGTTTTCATCACTCCAAACAGAAACTCCAGCCCCAGCCCCAGTCCTAAGCTGGGGATGTGCTGTGTCCACCTGCCTAATGGCCTCGGTGACAGGGCCCTCTCCCTTGGCCTCATGTTTCCGAGGGTCTGACTTTTAGCTGCCACCCGTGGGAACATGGCATTGAATGAGATGAGACTGTTCCTTCCGCCCCACTGTTGCTCTGGGTGAACCAAGACTGGTGATGACTTGGATAACGGATGCCCCGGCGAGGGCGGGGGAGCAGGCTGCAGAAAGCAGCGGGGAGGCCACAGAGCACGGGGTGAGTGGGTTAGCCAGGCGAGGGAAGGCAGGAAGCGCGCCCCCCGCAGAGGGAACAGCGTGTGCGGAGGGCTTGGGGCAGGGCAGAGGTGAGGAGGGGCCACGTGCCTGAGACTCAGAGGACTGAACGTGGCCCGGGAGGCCATCCGCACGAAGCCCTTCCATCAGCAGTTTTGACTTGATCCAAAGAGCAATGGGGAGCCCCTAAGGGTTCAAAACCGAGGGGCAATGTCATCCCAGTTCTGTTCTGAACAACCGTTCTGAAGGCCGGGTGGAGAATGGAGGGCAGCTGGGAGTCTCAAGGGGACGCTGCAGAGCTGGGTGGCCGATGTGGTGGAGGAAGGGGTGGGAAGCTGTGCCACAGACCCTGCAGGCCGGCTGGACACAGGGGTCAGAGGAAAGGAAGAGGGAGGGTGGGCTCCGCTCTGAGACGGGGCAGGGCGCCACCGTGGTGGCGGGGACACATCAGGGCTGGGCACTGTCTGATGAGAATTCCCCACGACTTCGGGCCAGAGCAGCTGGTGACTTCCACGCCCCAACCTCATTTCCTAACTCGGCACGGCGCGGCCATGAGCTTGCATAGCCCATCCACATGGCCTGAAATCTCGAACGCGTCTGGGCGGCTCCTCCGGGCAGCTGCCCCCTCGCTATTTTATGTCCCCAGCAAACTGGCGCCCTGGTGAGATTCCGCTTCGCTCCCCGTCGGTGCGTTAAACTTAAATGTTTTCTAATCAGTGCGCCCTGTGTCTGCTTTAAGTCCCAACTGGTTTATCCACCCAATTGATTACCAGGAATCGATTCGATCGATACTGGCCAGGATTCAGCCTGCAGGGTGTCTCCGACTTCAGCACACAGACACCCCTGGGTGATTGCAGATTCCTCTCTGGCACCGCAGTGCCCCGCCCCCCGCCCCAAATTGATGGGCCTGCCTCACCGCAGGGCAAACCAGCAGCAGCACCCAAATGATGGAGCCCAGAAGGGCCAGGCCCTCTGGGTGCTACAGGCTGCTCTCCCCGCACCGGGGCCTGCTGCCCTTGGTCCCACGCTGCTCTGGGCTCACCGTGACCCCAGGACTCCCTGGGACAGAAAAGTCTCACAAACTCTGAGGTTTGTGCGTCGATGTGGGCAGGGGGGGGGATGTACGTGACCAGTATAGATTGTGTCTTATTGCACTAGGATCAGGGCTGGAGTTAGATCCTTATCTTTCGCTCTGGACATATGAAAACAGGATGTGAGGGTTTCTTGTTCCCAAGGACTTAGCTAAACTTTTGCTAAAAAAAAAATAGAAAAAGACGCCAGAAAGGTTTTTTTTTTCCTTCCAAAAGGAGGGCCATGGGGTCTGAAACTGAATATAAAAGGTCAAGGTCTTCCCTCTTGAACTTGCTCTGGCAAAAGTTCAATAGAATCACATCCTCTGGTTCTAATTCTAAACTTCCCGGAGGAGGCCCAGCAGGAGGCCTGGCTCAATCTATAGCCTTTCTCAAAATAAATCACAGCAAGCCCTGGCAGCAGTAGCTATTAAAATATTACATTATTTGGCATCTCCATGCTTCTTGCTTCCTCCTCTCTTCAAGCCAACTTAGAAATGCCTTTAGGTGAAGAGAAAAAAGGCCTAAACCACTCATCTAGTCCCAAAAGTTTTCAGGAACCCAGCAAGTCCTGTAAATGGGTGGCAGGGCTGGGTGGGAGATGCGATAGGGAGTGGTAGGGCCTGCGGCAAATTTAGGAAGGGGCAGTTGCTACTCTACCCTAGTCCATTTTTGCCTGGGAAGGGCAACTCTAGATACCAGGATGCCTGGCCTTACCAAAGACTCTCATGACCCCCCAAATGGCCATATACATCCCATGCCATCAGGTCATGTGAGGACCAAGTATTCTGGTACCATTGGACCTGATCAATGACTACCACCATGCACCCCAGAGGGGCAGAGTCCATAAAGCTGACCAAAGCTCTCTTTATCATCAGCCCAAAGGGATGACTCTCTGAGTCAAAATTAAATTTGTATCAAAGGAATATTGTTCCTTCTTTTTCCCTCTCCGCTGTTCTCCTAGTGTGGGAACCAAGCCTCAGGTGGCAACACCTCCGAGGAGGAAGGATGCTCCGGGAAGCAGAGGAAAACCTGCAATGGCTCTCAGCTGTGGGGTCTCAGAAGTCTCACCCTTCAAGGAGGGGAGAGAACGTGGGAGGCACAGAGCTGGGAGCCGGTCAGATGGTGGGGAAACCTTCCTAGAAAACATGTCCTCCCACCCCACACCCCCATCCCTGGGGTGGGCTCAGTGTGTCCACAGGCGCGGAGGCGGGGGGAGGGAGCCCTCTTTCCAGGAAGAGCCCCCTTGGAAGGGGACAGGACCGCATGAGCACATGGCTGCCCAGAGTATCTAGGCAGAGAGGACATGAGTCCATCTCCTGGAACTGCTGTGGCAAGAAGAAGGGACAGCAGAGGGTGCTGGAGCCCAGCCAGGGGGCTCCCTAGGGTGTCAGGAGAGTAGCAGGGGGTCTTACATGGCCCCCTGAGTCTCTGCAAATGGTGTGGGAGCATCTCAATGAGCCCACTGTCCCAGGGAACAGAAAGATGGTGGCCAAGAGAGAACAGGGCCAGACAGAACCCTGTCAATGTGACAAAGACTCAGCAGTCAGCTGCGTGGGCCAGAGTCTGCAGACCAGGCAGGACCACGTCTCAGCGGGGGGCAGGCGCCCAGCCCCGATGCCCAGGTGTGCTGCAAATGCCCTGGAAGGGAAATAAAAGGCAAAGCTGCTATCCCATTGGAGGCTTCTGGGACATGCTGCGCCTCGGAGTGGAAAAGCCCCCCATCGCCACTTCACCATGGGAGTCCACGTTCTCCAGTTGGGTTGTGGAGATGCTTGCGCGCATTTGTACATTTACCAAAAGTCATTAAGTTGTACACCTGGGACGGTTTAACCATGGGGTTATGTAAGTTATATCACAACATACCTGCTTTTCAATGTGTCACACACTTCCTGTGGCCGAGTCTGAGGTGGCCTGAGCATCGGGAATGGAAACAAGCAGTAGGAGGTTGAAGTACACTGACTGTAACTATCCCAGCGTCCGGAATGATCGAGAACTGAGCGTGCTCCCCTCCCCGGCGGTTGGAACAGCCTTCCAGAAAACCAAATGTCCACAAGAAAGAGTAAAACTTTTTTTTTTTTTTTTAACAGAAGAATGCCAGCTAATGAAATGTAGAAGGAAGGACAGAATTAGGAAGTCACCACTTTGCAACCCCTGGGAAATAGTGGGCTCCGCCAGGGAGAATGAATTTAATAAAAGGTGGGTGGACACAAAGCCACATAAGCCATGATTTTTCACACCCACCAGGATGGCTCTCATCAAAAAGGCAGATGATGGTGGAGAAACCAGAATGTCCTTACGCTGCTGGTAGGAATGTGGGATGGTGCAGCCCCCATGGGAAACGGGGAGCCTGGCAGCTCTTCAAATGATTGAACACAGAGTTCCAGGTGACCCAGCAATTCCACTCCTAGGTATACACCTGAGAGAACTGGAAACATGGCCCACACAAGTATATACACAAATGTTCACAGCAGCAGTATCCATAAAAGCCAAAAAGCAGGAGGAAGCAGGTGGTGACCATCAGAAATTGAATGTGGTGCATCCATGCAAAGGGATATTCTTCAACCGTGAAAAGGAATGCAGTCCTGACTCACACTACAGCATGCGTGAACCTGAAAACATGATGCTGAGTGAAGAAACCAGGCACAAGGCGTCACAGAGTGTATGATTCTAGTGATACGAAATGTCAAGAATAGGTAAATCCAGAGAGACAGAAAGATGAGTGGGTGTCCGGGCCCAGGGGGATCGAGGGATGGGGACTTCCTTGAGAGTAATGAGAATATTTCAAAAAAGGCAATAAAACCAACTTCCCCAGAGCCTCCAGGAAGAGCCAGCCCTGCCAAGCCTCGATTTAGCCTGCAGGACGCATTTCAGGCTTCCGACCTCCAGAACTGTAAGAAGATACATGTCGAGGGTCATTTTTTAAAGCAGCCATGGGGAGCTCATACAGATGCTACCTGGAAATTATTACTATTTGTTTGCTTGGGTGTGACAATGGCGTGTATTCAGTAGGACTGTGTCCTGATTCTGAGAAGAGGCGGACTCAAGGGTGGGAGGGAGCCCCGCGTCCGTGACTGACGAAACAGCTCTACCGAGGAAGCGGATAGGGCAGAAGTTAGCCACTATCGGTCTGCTTGTTTTCTATAATAAAAAGCTTTTTAAAGTCTCCAAGTAGAGATTTGATCAGATTTGGGGATTTGGGCCTGGGAAGCGGGAGGAGGTGGGACCCAGGAACCTCCGCCTGTGGACGAGGCAGGCTGGTGAGCAGGAAACCCAGCAAAGGCAGCCTTGCACGTGTGGGCTCCCAGAAGGCCCCGCCCCCGAGCTGGAGGTGGCCCCGCCTCTATTGCGTCATCGCCCCGCCCTCTCCGCTGGCTCTTTTCTCAACACCGCGACCCACTCGCGTCTTAGAAACAGCAGCCTCCCTGGGCACCTTGGGGCCCAACTTCGCCGAGAAGCTGTGCACACCTGCAGTCTACACTCCTTCCAGTTTCCACTGGCTCTTCAACACCCCTCCCCAGGACACCTGTCCCCACCGTGCCACGGAAAGTGGCCTTGGCAGGGACAGTCGCGTGGCCAAGTCCAAAGGTCTCTCCCTCCCCGCGTTCAGCTGGCCTAACCTGCCAGCGGCAGCATGAACTCACCCCTGAGGCCCCGATCCGAGTAGCCCAGAGCCCAGCGGGGCTTCTGCACCCGAGGGCTCCGTCGCCATAACTGGAGGCACCTGTGGGGAGCAGGTCCTCACTGCGGACACCTGCGCCCCACGCGGGTGCACTGCTCCAGGCTTCACTTCTTTTCAAAGCAGGTGACTTTGGCTCCCCAAGCCTCTGTCTCTGCGGGATGGGAATAACGGCACCTCACCGGGTCCCTTACAAGAAGCAAATGAGTCACTTCATAGCGCTGGCCAAACCAGTTCGAACACTGTTTTTGTTCATTGTTTAATTCCTAAACCACGTGTCAGATACAGCAGGGATGAAATATCCTGCAGTTTGCTGGAAGGTGGAGCTAAATCCTGACGTTCTCTGAAGAAGTAATTTGTTTGGTTTTTTTTTTAAGTAGTAATCGTCTTAAATCTCAGCCCTTCTCTGCGTGCTGCGGCTGATGCTTCGCTCGAGGAAAATGATGTGGAGGCCCTTGAGTTTCAAAATGCCTAAATTAGCAAAATTCCTCCTTGCTTTTCTCGTTGCAGCCCCTCCTGGGTGATGGAGACATTAATTAAAATGTTCATTAGAGTCGCACGGAAGGTCCTAGGCTTTCTCTCCCTTCGCGGGGGTTAAAAAAATGAAATTTATCTCAAGCTGCCTGGCTCTCATCCCTGACCCTGCGAAGAACGCTTTGGAGGACGGCACTCCTTTCTGAATTCTTATACCGTTCGCTTTATGGGGAAAGTGCCACCCACATAAAGTTCGATTTTACGTCCATGGTATACAACGATCAAAACGGCGCACAAGGACCGAGCGGGAAGTCCTCGGAGGCCACATGGTCCCAGGGGGCGGAGGAGATGAACGCGCGCAAACCGTTCGCACCTGGCGCGCAGGAGGCAACCGAGTCCGAACCCGGGAGTTTCGGCGGCGAGAGCGGATCTGCGGTCTCGCTGCGCCACCTGGTGGCCGCCTCGGCCGCGCGCCTGACTCGGCCTTGCGCGGCAGCGCCCCCTGGCGGCGCCCGGCCCCTCGGTGCCTGGGCAGGGCTCGGGGCTCTTCCCGGCGAATCAAAGCCCGGGAGGGGGGGGGGGGGTTTGCTCAGGACCCCTGGGGCCTGTCCTGGCTGGGCTTTGAGACCAGACGCCAGTATTTTCTGCGTTTTATGAACAGGGAAGGGGGCCTCAGAGGGAAACCGAGGTCGCCGCCGCCAGGAAGCCCTCCCAGGTATACCTGGTGCATCCTGGGCTGCCATCAGGCGAGGTTAATACCGTCAGGTGCTTGTCAGAACCCCCGTCTGGGGTCGGACACCCTTCCTCTGCCATTTCCGTGCTGTGTGGCCCTGGGCACGCTGCTGACTTCTCTGGGCCTCAGTTTCCTCGGTGAAAGATGGGCACGGACTAGAACTTGTCGCAGGGTGGCTCAGCCCCGGCTTCCCTGGGGTTCCTCGGGGAGTTCCTCGGAAATCTGGGGCTCTGCCTGGAACCTACTGAATCCAGGGTCTCTGGGTCTCTGGGAGGTGCAGCCCAGCCTTCTCTGTGTGTGTTTTTAAATACTTTATTTGATTACTTTTAGAGAGAGGGGAAGGGAGGGAGAAAGAGAGAAACAGCTTGCCTCTTGCACGCCCCCCCCCCCGGGGGAACCTGGCACCTGGCTGGCAGCCCAGGCCTGTGCCCTGACTGGGAATCAAACCGGCCACCTTCTGGTTCGCAGGCCGGCGCTCCGTCCATGGAGCCACGCCAGCCGGGGCAACGTCCTGTGTTCTAACCAGCCCCCCCTGCATGCTCCCGGTGGAAACCCTCTGATCTTCAGGACCGTGGCAAAGACTGAATGAGGTGGTAAACCCATGGCAGGTATCTGGCCTGAAATACGGGCCCCATAAATGACTGTCCTCATTCTCAAACGTTGAAGAACTCGGGTGGGGGTGTCTCCTTCTTTTCCCTTTTTATATATGTTAATTACAAATGTAAGACAGGATGTTAAACATAGAATTACCCGTGACTCAGCAAATCCCCTCCTAGATATGTACCCAAAAGATTGATAACAGGGACTCGAAATAATCCTTCCATAGCTGTGGTCATAGCAGCACCATCACAGTAATCAAAAGGTGGAAACAACCCAAATGTCCCCAACTGATCAATGGATAAACAACGGAATATTATTCAGCCATGAAAAGGAATGAAGCAATGATATACGGTACAACATGGATGAACCCCCAGAACATGCGAAGAAGCCAGATTCAAAAGGCTCCACATGCCCCGGCTGGGTGCTCAGTTGGTTGGAACGTCACCCAGTACACCAAGAGCTTGCTGGTTCAGTTCCGGTCATGGCACGTCCCTAGGTGGCAGGTTCAATCCCCAGTCAGGGTGCATACAGGAGGCAACCGATCGATATTTCTCTCTCACATCAATGTTTCTCTCTGTCTCTCCTTTCTCTCTCCTCTCTCCCTCTCTTATTAACATCGATAATATAAAATATCCTTGGGTGAGGGTGTAAAAAAAAAAAAGGCAACATATTGCATGACTTGATTTATATGAAATATCCCCACTGGACAGATCCATAGAGATAGGACGTGGTTGTCTAGGGCTAGGTCAGGGGTCCAGGGTTTCTTCTGAGGGGCATGAAAATATTCTGCAACCAGGCAGTGGTGACGGCTGAGCAACAGTGTGAGGATACTGAATGTCATTAATGGCAAGTTCCTGTTATGGGGATTGTACCCCAATTAGGAAGGGAGGGAGGGAGGAAGGAAGGACGCTGGCTGTGACCATTTGAGCCACCATCTCTGGGGTCTGCCTCCTTTTTAACCTGTAACTCGGTGAGCTCCTACCTGTTTCCTGCGCCACGTGCTGGTTTTCTTCCTGACACATTGCACATACCCCTCGTGGCTGTCCCTTGGCCGATCCGGACAGATCAAGCCATTTTTTTAAAAGCTGCAAAATGTCCCACCGTGACGCCCCCCCCCCCCCCCCAGTGGGCATTTGGAGTGTGTCCGGGCCCTCGTCACCGGGAACAGCTGCCATGAATGCACACACCCACATCTCGTTAGGCAGCTGTGCTTTCTCTGCAGGGTGGGTGCAGTCTCTGCAGGGTGGGTGCACAGAAGAGGAGCTGGGCCGAGACATGGCGTTCTGCGCCCTCCTGGCCGGAGAGACACCCCTGCATGAGCCACTTCCCAGACATCCATGGGCACCTGTGCACCTGCTGGCCCCAGAGGGGACGAGCATGTATCATTTTCCCAATTGCACCCTGACTGACAAGGCACAGCAACCCAGTGTGCAGGTGACCTCGTACGAATGTGCTGATTTCCCTTGACCACCGGTGGGGTCGGCCTTGCTATTCGGGAACCTGCAGGGAGAGGGGCCCCAGACCCTTTCAGGATGTGACCAGAGCTGTGCCTCTTCCCCCAGGGGAGCTGTGCGTGCGACACCCACGTCTTGCAGACAACGTCAGTGGTCTGGGCTGAGGAGCCCGCCCGTGTGCCCCCGTCACCGAGCCCCCTGCTCCCCCGTTTTGAATGTGGCGCAGACTGCAGCGTCTCTGACATTTGTGATGAGCACAAACACTGGCGTTCGTCTAAATGTTAATGCGTTTCTGTGCCCTCTGCTGGATGCTTGCGTAGTCCGTGCGCAATGCGGAGGCAGAGCCCAGCGACTGGAATTTTCCTCTCGCCTTAGAGGGCTTTTCTTTTTTTTCCTCTCCTGCAGAACTGGCCCTGGAGTTTGAAGTCCAGAACGACTTTCTAGAAGTTGCTGAGGAAGCCCTGTACTTAATATCGAGATCAGCAGGTTTCAGGGAAATTATTTATCTCCCACTTTGGGAATTATTAGTTCTGGATGGAGACTCTTATTGTATAAGGTTTGCTGGAAATTTATGAGGCTCTCTGGAAACCGGGAGACTATTGATTCCCGGTGAGTGAGTGCTTTAAGCAAATTAAGTGGTGGTAGTAATAATAATATTAATAATGGCTACTATTTGTCAAGTGTCTGCTTGGTGCCAGGCATTTAATCCCTCCAGTCATGACAGGGGCAGGTTTTATTACCCAGATGTTACCGATGAAGAAGCTGAAACTCGAAGACATACAACTGCCAGGCCCGAAGCCACACAGCCGGTGGCAAAGGGAAATTCTAAAGCAGATCTCCCAGGCCCGCGCCAGGGGGCCGCACCGACCGGGCTTCGGGGCCAGAGTGCACAGTTCACAACCAGGTTGGAATGGAGACAAGGGGACCCATGACAGACAAAGAAGCTGAGGCCCCTGGAGGTGACCATTTGCCCCAGGGAGTGAAGAGAGAAATAGGATCCTGGCCCACAAATAGACCCCAAACAAGGCAATGTTATTAACTCCTCCTGCCCACAGAGGCTGACTCTATGCATGTATTTTTAAAAGGGAGACCGGTAAGGGTGGGAGAGGAGTCCAAGACATGCGAGCGCCACAGAGAAACGTTCTCCGTGTTGGAAATAAGGGAACTGAGAGTGGCCCTGACCGGGGCAGCTCAGGGGGGTGGGCGTCATCCCTCAAGGTGAAAGGTCGCTGGTTCAATTCCCAGCAGGGCACATGCCTGGGTTGTGGGTTCAGTCCCTGGTTAAGGAGGCAACCAATCAATATTTCTTTCTCACATCGAAGTCTCTCTCCCTCTCTTTCTCCCTCCCTTCCTGTCTCTAAAAACAAATAAATAAAATGTTTTTTCTTTTTTAAAGAATTGAGAGTGATTTAAAAAGGAGATAGCCCACTGACTCTAGGTTTAGTGTCACCTGATGCTGTGTCAGGGGCAACCTAAAGTCCCCTGAGGCGTCACCAGTAAGATGCCCTCCCTCCCATCTCTCTGGGGTACACTGGCCAGCTTCAGCTCAGGGAGCACTCAGGTGGGGGACAGAGGACGGAATCGGTGATCAGAACCCAAGTGCATGATAAAGTGCTGGGGTCTGGTTAGCGCAGAGACCCCCAGGAGGGGGCCAGAAGCCCAGAGGGACAGTCAGCCAGGGCGCCCACATCCGGGGTCTGGAGGATGCTGGGCACCAGGCCAACAGACTGGATGCATCCTTGTTTAGCTGCCCCGGAGGTAGCAGGGGACAGGGTGACCAGAGACCGGATGGCCAGGAGGCTGGGTCAGCCAGACCAGACTCGGGAAAGGTGCTTGTATCCCCTCTTTCCGAGTTACTGCACGGACTTCCAGAAGGATTTGAGGCAGCTTACAATTGATGTGTAAGACAGAGCAAGTCGCTGTAATTCACTGTGGGGAAGAGGTTGGGGATGTGCTCCAGGCGGGGCCGGACCTCGGCTCTGGGCATCCTGGCAGCCGAGGTGATGGAAGCCCGGCCAACACAGCTGTCATCTGTGTGGAGTGCACGGCCCATCGCTGCAAGGGGCTCCCTGGTTCCAAGGACTCTTTTCCAGGCTGACAGGAGCCATGTCCCCGGCAGCAAAGAGATGCTGAGAAATCCTCCTTCGTGTGGCCACCATGTAACCCAAAGACACCCGATGGCATTTTCATGGGGGTTCTGGTCTCACAAAGGATCAGCTCAGGAGTGTTTCTGGCGATGGGAACTTCAGAGAAACTAGAAAGACACCAGGGGGCTCCCTCGTCTTCCCTTCCTCTCCAACATCAATAATCTAGCTCTTGACCTCAGCAAGGCTTCCTCCCCAAGCTCTCAGATCACAGCCAGGCACACCCTTCCCAGGCCCTTCCAACACTGTAGGGACCGGGCACCATGACTGTTCTCTGTCCTGTGACCCCAGAGCAGAGCCCCCAGAATGTGTCCTGGGATCCACTCTGACCTCAGACTCCGCATCTCCACGTGACTCCCGCACGTCCCTGCTCCAGTGCCTGTGAGCCCAGCCTCCAGAGAAATTATATCCAGACGCCTGGCCCCAGCCCAGCATCCTTCCCAGGGGAAGCCCACTCTCGCCACAGAAAGGTGAGACCCACCTGGGGGTCTGCGGACCGCTGCTATTCTCCGCTAAAGACGGTCCCCAATGCCTTGGGCCTGGACGGAATGTTTAATCCTACAAAAATGTTTGAGATTGCTTTCCCAACCCCCATCACAACTTTTTTTTCTGTTGGCTCCAAAGTGTGACCAAAAAAAAAAAAAAAAAAAAAACCCAAAAACACACCTTCAGAAGAAATGTTTAATGAATTATCTACAGAATGTAACGTGGTTATGATCAATTGCAAATCAGCCATGGACGCATTTTGTTGAATTGGGGACGCTGGCTTATTCAGATAGGAGAGATCGGGCGTGGAGATTGTCTACAATGAACCCCCAGAACCCACGGGAGTGCTCAAACGACACTGCCACCGAGTCTGGAACCTGCCCAATTTCAGGCCAAGTGTTTAATTGCACCGGGGCCACGGGAAGATAGAGTGCTTGCCTCCAAAGTCCTAGGGATAGGTGCCAGGCGCTTGGCTCTCTCACCAACAGAGGCAACGGAGCAAAGCTCCAGGCAGAACATGACTTTGACGAATGTCACTTGTTAAGTTAAAAGGGTGCTCTGGTCCCCCGCCCCCAGGCGACACACATCATTAGCTAAATGAATTGACCCACTCGATGGGGTTATTTGATATCTGCCTATTGACGTTGGAGAAAGCCTGCCAAAAACAAGATCTCTGTTTTGACATAGTCGATGCTAAACTATGTATTTTTTTCTCTATTATTTGTCAAACAGACGGCTGAGCTGGGTACAGCCACGTCTACCGACTATAAAGCCACGTCATCAACACAGATCTCACTTGCGAGGATGGCAGGAAATGCAGCCAATTAATTTAAACGCTGAAGTCAGTTGTTGGGATCTAAGTCAGAAAGAAGGGCGCCGAGATTCAGTGCCGACTTCGAGGGTTGGGGGCGGGGGCGGCCCCACGTGGACCGATTCCAGAGTCATGTCAGGAGACAGGGCCTGAGAGAGACACACATGTCAGGTCTCGCGGCCAGCTGCGTCCTGCAGCTTCGAAGCCAAGAACCGTCCGAACGAGTCTAAAGTTGCTCCTACCACTCTCCTCTGTGGAATGAGTTACTCTGACGACAGAGGGCAGCCCTATGGGTGTGCCTCAAATCGTCTTCTCCTTTCGTGCTGTGTCACAACCCTAAAAAAATCAAGCCAACACTTAAAAACCAGAACTTATACCAAGAAGCCAGACTTCCAGCTCTAGATAGCTTGAAAGATCTAGCAGCGTGGGGGCCATATTTCTGCCAGAGCTGAGCCACGGCGCCCTCTTCAGACAGAGGAGTGCGTGTCAGTTTGCCCCAGTCCACACCCTTCCTTATTGTCTCGCCCACCCAGCTCACTCACCCACACGGCAGGCTGGCAGGTCTGTAGCTCTTGTGAGGTACGGAACCTAGGACTCAGCAGGGATGCTGCCCCACAAGGTGCTGCTGCAGGGAAGGAGAAAGCAGGCAGCAGGGGTGGGGCGCAGGGAAAGAAGGTGCCAGCTCCTCCTATGAGCTCATCATAATCTCTCACGGTGCGTCCTCCACACACAAGGGCAACTTGTCACCTTTCAATAAACCAGGTGCCCCATGGAGATTGTGTTTGGAGAACCAAGCTCTCCCCTAACCCCACCCCATCCCCAACTCAAGCAGCAGACCCCTCAAGGGCCGCTCAGGGAAACTTCTGGAACATTTCTAGCTGGGGAAGCCTTCAGTTCTGTGAGTTTTACACCCCGAAACTCACAGCCTGTGCTGCACACGACCTCCCAACATTGGCCAGTGCTTGTTTTGTACAATAACAACAGAGCTGTTCTCATTACCGCTGGTTCCTATTATCCCGATGCATTAGACGGCCTCCGGGCGGGGGGGAAGGTAATTGGCTCTCCTCACGCCAAGCGGCGTTATCGGGCACCATGTACAAATAGCTTAAAATTAAAGGCTGGCATCGAGCCTATTAGGGCCGTAATGGATTACAGAATGAATAGAGCTCACCTACTCCTATCAACTCCCTCCCCAGGTCATCTGCAACCAGGACAGATAATTTACGATCTGATTCAGATTAATTGCCATGTTTTCCTGCCTTCCCCCGCGGGGTCACCTGGACTCTTAAAAAGTTACCCAAATCAGCTTTGACCAATAAACCTCCCTAGGAGGAGGGGCTAAGTCTTGTTCTGCTCTTTGGAGCAGGACCCAGGCTTCCCACACTGCAAAGCCTTGTTGGAGTTCAAGTCCTTCGGGTCCTTTCCACCCGACCTTGCCAGCCAGTAGGACAGGAACATCTGCTGCTCGGCATGCCTGTGGCCCAGCTGGCGGGCGATGGCCTGGGGCGTCAGCCCCTTGGCGTCCTTGGCGTGGATGGAGGCCCCGTACCGGAGCAGGAGGCCGATACACTCCGACTGGCCCGTGACTGCGGCCACATGCAGGGGCGTCCTGCCCATGGGGGACTGGTCGAGACAGTTGGCTCCTGTAGAAGAAGGAAGTCGGTTGAGGGAGGCCGCCCCCCTGGTGTGTCCAGACGTTAAGCCGAGGAGGGGCCGCGGCTGGGAGGGAACGCTCGAGAGAATCAGCCGCTGTTCCCCTCGTGGGTGTGAGGGAGCCGCCACGCTCGCTCCAGCAGCCAGCACCCCCTTGCCTCTGGCTGCCCCTCCACAGCCGCCAGTGACCTTTCTGAAGCCTGTATCACACCCCCCCCCCAGCCCCAACACTGAGATCCACTGCCCTTGGGGTAGCGTCCCAGGTCTGTACCGCTCTGTCTCAGCAAACCCCACCGTGCGCTTCCTCCCCGCCCTCCACGGTCCATCCTCCCAGCCTCCCGTCTTCATCCCTGGACAGACCCTGCTCCCTCCTCCTGCCCGTAGCCCTTTGCACACGCTCGGCCCTTTCTTCTTCCGCGGGGCTAACTTGGCCCTTCCTTAGGTCCCCATCGCTCCTTCAGGACACCGTTCCTTCACCCCCTGCCCCGCGTTCCGCCCCCCGAACGCCTCTGTGTGTGCTCAGCAGACAGCCTGCATTTACAGAACACGCTGTGCACACCCGACCGTGGAATTAATTATTCGTCGTCCCTTGCTGACTTCCCTTAATAAACTCCGCGAGAGCAGAAAACACAGTTGTTTTGCTCACTGGCGTGTTCAGCCCCAGCACGTGGCACGATGCCTGGGGAAGACAGGCGCTCGGGAGAGGACGGATGGCGGGCCGCCCAACTCACGGAAAGCCCTGAACCTTGATCGTACCCCTCACTGCCTCCCGCAGGTGGGTGGGCTAACGACAGGTGTCCAGGGTGGACTTGTTGAACGGAATCAGATTCTGGGTCACAAATGTCACGACACAGAAAACAAGGCAGTTCAATTTCATGCCGCTGACCTTTGGGCTGCCCGCGTCCATGAGCCACAGCAGGCCGGTGAGGGAAGGGTTAATTAAACAGGTACTCACATTGCCCAGCCTTGGCCCAAGACGCGCCTTTTCGCAACGGGCTGTCTTGCAAAGGACAGAAAACTTTGCGAAGCTGGCTGTAATTTTTTAACTGGCGCTTTCAAATACATCACGGTTCCATCGGAGTGAAAACGACTTTTTATGAGCTTAAAGGACTGCCGGGCTGTGAAAAGCCCATATTTCATCTCGCAGCGGGCAGAGTGCAGAAGGCCGAGGGGGAAATAGAGAGAGCCACGGCCCGGAAACGCTCTGTCCATCACGGGCGCCCGGCCCGGTCACCCTGCCCGGGCATCTGAGACGCGTCCCCCGCCTTGCTGGGTGGAAGTGGGAAAAAAAGCAAAGACTGAGCAGACAGAGGCTGGGTCAAGGCCGCAGGCAGGAAAGAGAGGGGTCTGATTTGAAGGCGAGGTGACAGGGGAGACCCTTGGATGAGACCCCTTCTGAGCCTCAGACCTTTGACCGAAGACCCTGTCTGTCACCTGTCCCCTGTTCTTCCTTTTCCTGAGGAAGTGGTGGCCTGGGCGGTCTGCGGCTGTTATCTATTGTTCTGAAGTGGTCGACGCCTCAGTCCATGGCCTCTTTCCCCAAAAACATCCTACCCAGGGCAGATAAAGTGTACCCTTGCAGGGCCTCATGCAGAGCCCTTCAACTGGGAGACCATACAGGCAAAGGGGGGTGGGAGGGGGAGAGCGAGCGATGGGAAGCAGGTAAAGGGGTTTGCTGTGACTGTCTCATGGGCTTGGGGAAGGGGGCTGGCCGGCCTGTCAACCACCAGGAGGAGGGTGCCAGCTTGGGGCTTGGCGCGCCCCTCGGCCCGTGGCCAAAACCCCACCTCCGCGGGGGAGGAGATCATGCGGGCCATTGGGGAGCATCCCCGGTGTGTCTCCCTACCACAGAAAGAACTGCCTTGACACCTGGCCGAGGAGGAGAGGGGACACCTCAGACGGGGTCGATGACGGGGGTGTGACAGGCCTTGGGCCCAGGAAACCATGGCTGAAGGGACCAGGAAGACAAGCCACTTTGTTCTTCCTCCTCACAGAAGACTCCAACTCTTGAAGGTACTCAGCTATCAGAATTACCGTGTTCTAGAAGGTACTGAACAGCCTCCGCGCGGCCCCTGTGCGAGGCGACGTACAGGGCCACGAACGCCCTCTGAGACACCCATGTCTTCTGGGGCTCCTCTCCCAAAAAGCGCGAACCTGCAGTTTGGTACGGAGACTCTTCCGTCACGCCGAGGCCGGAGAGCTGCATGGGACACACAGGGCGACAGGAGTGTCAGCGCTTTCCCAGGACAGACAGCCTGGCTGCGTGGGTGACGGGCGCTCACTCCCACGGGGAAGTTCACTCAAAGGCCACATGAACGCTCCTGACGGGAGCAGAGAGGAGCAAGCCCCGGTGGGGATGTTGGCAAACAGCCGGGGGGACATTGTTTGACACTCCATACATGTCCAGGAAGTACGAATTTACCATCAGGCGGGCTGGGAAGGCAGGAAATTCTTCCTGTCAATGTTTTGAAGAAAGAAAAATAGAATTTTTTTGGGTGTCCAGAGGAAGGTGCCTGTGGCCAGTGAGCAAGACCCCAACCGGCACGAAGTGGCGCCCCAGAGGGGAGCAAACTTCTCCAGAGACGTGACAAATTCTGACCTTCCAATCTACTTTGGGACTCACTGTCCCCGCTCACTGTGGAACACTCTGCACCCGGCCCTCGGTGAATAACAGCCCCGTCCTCCCGTCACCTCAGAATAGGCCAAGGCTCCGAGCACTGGGGCGACGGGGGGCAGGCGGAGACCTCCCTGATGCCTGTCTGGTGTGGGGCAGCAGGAAGGAGAGAAGGGGGCCACACACACGTTCGGCGCGGTGGCAATTCTGACTTGTGACAAAAGGGAATAGCCCCATGTCCAGAGCAGAAGCCAGAATGGCCAGGCACAGACTGGATCGCTGGGGAGGCCTGGGAGCAGGAAGAAAGCGGGGAGGGAACAGAAGGGGCTGTGCAGACATTGGGGTGCCCTTCCTCTGAGACCACACACCCATGTGGGGGGTGCTGGCCCTACCTCCCCTTAGCCCCCCACCCTTCCCTGACATAATATCAACGCCCCTCTGTCCCCAGCTCTCTCTGACCCCTTCCCCGGCCAGAACTGAACTCTGTCTCCCCTGCGTCACAAACTCATCGCTTTTCAACCGAATTTACTTTCTAGAAAGAACACACACTTGCCCCCTTGTGTCTGAGTGATTCATCTTCACCGTCGGGAAGACAAGCTGGGTTTCACTTCCACCCCTCCCATCGCCCACCCCAGGGCCCGGCTGAGAGCCCAGCACAAAGCCTGGCAAAAAGTGGGCGCCTGCTGTGTGTCGGGGAGGGGGCCGACCCTGCCAGGACCGCCCGCCTTCGGAGCTGCGGGCCACACGCAAGTCCCCGCGTTATCCAGAGGGGTCGTGGATGATTAAATTAGGTTTCCAGCGTTACAGAACCCACCCGTGAGTAGAGAGGTTGTCCCCTGATCCCTTAGGGGGGCTGTGCGTGGACTGTAAATCACAGCAGACACAGTGCAGTCACGAACCCAACAAGGGAATGGAGACGCTCGATCCAGCATTTGATCGTTAGGACATAAGTTACATTTGCTCCTTACTCTGAAACATCTACTCAGATATTCACGTGGAAGAGCAGGTGGCGCTCCCCCGCTCCCGACACGCACGCACATGCACACGCACACAATTTACAGTTGCCTCGTGAAGTGTAATATCCAGTTAAAGAATCATGAAAACACCTTGCTGGTATCCCCTTCCGCGGCCGCCAACACCAGGTCCTTCCATCCATCATAGTGCCAGATGCGTAATGAAATAATTCCGCCGGGAACGACATCGTGGAAGTTCAGAGTGCTGTCATCCATCAAAACTCCTATGGAGAATCAGGTTTTCTTTTTGTAAAAAAAAATTGGGCATTCAAGATACACTGTTGTGCTGGTTTAGTTAAGAGATGGCCTCCCCTTGGGTACCAGAAAGATCATTTTAGAACGTGGAGCCCTGACCTCATTTGATGGCCCCACCCTCATCTGTCTGGGGTCGTTAATGCTTTTAGAAAATTAATTCGGCTCAGCTCAGAGAGACGCCAAACCGCAAAACAAACAGAAGGCGACGATGTATAAAATTCTGTAATTGTAACTCATCCTGTCGTGAGAAAACAGGGGTCAGTGAAGTCATTGTGTGACGCGAGCGCTACAGACAGAACCAGACCTGAAGTAACCACGTATCCCAGGAGCGGCCCAGCGCGGTTATACACGTTACAGACGCCAAGCTGAAATGCTCGGGTTAACGGTGTCATTGTTGGCTGAAGAAAGTAACAAGGACAAAAAGTTGTTGGATCGTTCCATTACAGTCCACAACAGCATTTCTCAGCCTGGGCGCTGTGGACATTCTGGGCTGGATCCTTCTCTGTTGGGGGGCTGTTCTCTGCATTGGCGGGTGTTTGGCAGCACCCCTGGCCCCTACCCACTGAAAGCTGGGAGCACCATCACCTAGTGACGACCATCACAAACGTCTCCAGACACTTGACTTGGGGTGGCACACACACAATACAATATACAGATGCTGTACTGTGGAATCGTACTCCTGAGACCAAAATAACTTTAGTAATCAATGTCACCGCCATAAGTTCAATAAAAACATACAATTTAAAAAAAAGTCTCCAGACATTGCCTAATGGCCCTTGGGGAACAAAATTGCCCGGCTGAGAACCTAGGATCGTAAGAATTGTAACGTTGACATTCGCCATGATTTGGGTTGGGGATATTAGAAGTCCCTTTGTCTGTGGAATCACCCAGAACAGCCCCTTACTCTTACGAAAAAAATGGGGTGAACCCACTCACACTGATAAGCACAGGCTTTTGGGGGAAGACAGAAACAAAAGGAGGCAGAAGCTGGGTCTGGTTGGTCTTTTTCAACGCGTGCATTTTCTCACACGGCCCCCTCTAGCCTCACTGAACAGGACCGTTTGCTTTGTCCATAAGCAACACCACACATGTCAGTTCTCAGCGCTGCCCACATCGAGCATCATTTAGTCCAAGTGGAACTCATGAGGTTTTTTCCTTCATTTGTCTTTTGGTTTCATGATCAAGTGATCACTAAGCACCTGTAAGAAACACCTAACCTCTCATCCTCACGGCAAGCTAGATGCATCTGCTCCGTTGGCTGATAAGCAGACTCAGGCCCCCTTTCCTCCGAGATCTGGGCGCGGGCGGCGTCATGGGTCACCAGAAATTCCGTCCAGGTGGTGGATGCAAACAGGAAACGGTGACCAGCAAATCTCTTCATTAAGGTCTTGTTTGTGGTTCCAACACAGAGGATCATCCGTAATCAGTGAAAGCAAGACAACGCGTCTTCCCATCAACTTTGAAAGAATGGAGAGAAGCTGTGTTTCCCTGCGAAAGCCGGAGCGCGCGCGCCCCACGTGCTGGACAGCGAGCTCTCCTTACGCGCAGGCAGCACACACTCATCATCACCCGCTGAATAAATTATCGGCGAAGAAGACAGATGTGTCAGGGCACCCCTTTCAGATTCGTGTCTCTCAAGGCTTCCGTGCGTTATCTCATTGGATCCCCCGGCCACCTCCGAGGTCGGGAGCACGCGCGTCAGCTCCTTACTCACAGGCAGAAACCCCAACTTCATCCAGCAGTGCCGTCCCAACTTGTCTTCCTTGTCGGCCGTCCACGCTAAGGACCGCAGCCACAAGACAGGGCCCGCTTCTCATCATAGTTGCTAAGTGCTTGTTGAGGGACAGGCTTGTGACATCAGAGTTAAGTCACAATCCTGGGACGCAGGGTTCTTGAATTCACTGCCTCGGCAGAGCTCATCAGCAGAAATAAATTCACAGAAGGGGTGCCAGACCTTTGCAGCCCAGGCTAAGTAATTTTCTAACTCCTTGTTTTAGAACTCCGAGTCCTCCAACGCTCACCGCATTGTTACCGTGTGAAACAGACGCGGTTTGAGATCTCACTCCCTCCAAATAAAGCTTCAGAAATGCCCCCAGAGCATCTCCCAAATACTCCTCTGTTACGCCCAATACACAGGAAGGGACCTTGGCCTCCCGCCTGAGTCTCCGGGTCGTTTCTGTCTCGGGAGCGGAGGGGCACTGAGACTCCTCTGGCTGAGGGCTCAGCGCGCAGAGGGGGAGGCTGAGTCGGAGCGGCAGTGCGCGGAGCGCGACGCGGCGCCGTGGACCGGGCTGCTAGGTGCTCTGTGTCCCTCTCCAGCGGCCGGTCCCTGCAGCATCCCTGCGTGTGCCCACACACTCTCTGTGCTGCAGCCTGGAGACTTGGGGTTCAGGCTTGGGAATGTCTGTTCTGGGTTTTGGGGTCCTGAAATGGGCAGGTTTGTTTCCTTATTTGGTGTCCTTGTGTGGATATGGTTGGCTGGAAGATCGGGGATCCTTATGTCCCCATGTCCAGCGTGGGAACTTGAAGCTTGTTTTGAGTCTGGGGTCCTGCTGTGAGCAGGTTTGCCGTGGGTTTTGGGGTCCCACTGAAGACAGGCGTTTTAGGGGGGCTGGCAATCTTGATGGACACTGTTGGCTTTGGGACTTGGGTCCCTGATGAAGGCCTGGGGAGTTTGAGGGTCTGGGCAGGGTATTTTGGGACCTGGGGTCCTGGCAAAGGGCAGGGTCTAAGGTGAACCTGTCTGTCTGGGACCAGGAAGACCCTACGTGACGGGTTTGCTTTGCCATCTGAGGTTTCCAGTGGATTGGGGTTTGTTTTGATATCTGGGGGTGCCCACTGAGCAGGTTTCCCTTCAGGGTCTGCAGGTTCAGAAGGGGACTGGGCACCCTGGGGCCAGGGAGCCCTAAAAGCAGGGAAGGGGCTGCGGGGGGCCACCTTGGTCCAAGTACTGAAGCTTCAGGAGGTTCAAGGGGATGCCGGCGATCAGGTCCAGCTGCTCTCTGAGCTCCCGCACAGTCGTGCCGCCGCGGCAGCCGGTTACTCGGAACATCTCCCCACTCTCCTCCAGCGACACCCGCATGACAAAGACGTCTGGGACCAGGTCGAGCGCCAGGCTCCCGGCCTGCGGGTCCCGGCCGAGGGCTGCGCGGGGAGACGCCGCGGGCCCACGGAGCTCACGGAGCCCACGCCTGGCCCTCCCGCGGCGGGGTTGGGGCGGAGGGCGCCCTCCTGCAGCCCCGCCGCCCGCGCTCTTTCCGCGCCCGTCGCCCGCCACATGGCCCACGCCCGCCCGGTGTCGCCCCGCGTCACCCCCACCCCACCACCGACCCCGCCCTCGTCACCCCCTGCGGGGCGGCCGGGCCCCCACGTGGACGCGGTGATGGTGGCGGGTCTTAGTTAAGCCATAAGGGGCGGGCGCCCCCGAAACCACAGGAGGCTGGACTGAGATCAATGCCGAGGCCCCGCCCAGAGGCTGCGCGCCCCCGGCTCCATCTCGAAGCTTCCGAGCTGGTCTGGACGTCGGCTGCTTTAATCTGGAACACAAGGCAGCTTCTGGCCACTCTTAGGCGGCTGGGACCTCTGCTCCACGCCTGTTTAAAATACAGTCTTTGCATAATTGGGGCCCGCGACCCGGAGGACGTACGCGCGCACAAGGCCCTACCTCGTCGCTGCACGCGCCGCGCGTGGAGACTAACATGGGGCCCGAAAACCGCGTTTCCGGCACGAACGAAAAAACTGGCATGGCAGAAGTATGATCCTTTCAGCAGATCTGGGCCCGATCTGGGGAGAAAAACCACACCAAAGCCGGCACCTGGCCACTCCGGAAGTGGGAGGCAGACCTTCGTGAAAAGGCGCAAACCTGCATCCAGCCCATCAAACGCCCTGGGGTTCCTGCGGGAGAAAGGCTCCGGGGAGGACGAGCCCCTAACTAGGGGCAGTGCTTGCGCGGGGGAGGCTGGGCCCGGTCTGCCGTCAGGGACCCTTCAAGGCGGCTCCCCTGTGAGAAACCCACCTGTGCGTTTCCCCGAATGCGCCTGTGGGGAGGCCCAGCCGTTCCCACGTGATGGTCAGACCCCAAACGCTCAGCCCCCGGGCCGTGACAGTTAGCACACCAAGAGCTTAAGAGACCGGGGACACCAGGGCACAGCCGTGGAGAACCAGAACAATCTTAGTGAAAGTTCGGTGGCTCAAAAAAAAACTAAAATGGGAGCTTTAAACATATTTTTTTTGCAGAGACATTACAGTCATAAAAAATCTTTTGCACTGGAAAGGCATCCCTAGCATAGAAAACTTTGACGTATAAACTGGCATTTTAAAGGCTGGATTATTTACCAGTCTCTCCGTGGTCTATAAGCGCATCTGATTCAGCATGCAAATTCCTCACCTCACAACACACACGGAAGCCAATCTTTTTTCCTTAGTGGAAACTCAAGCTCGGCACAGAAGACAAGACCCCAGCTGAATAATTCTACTTGTTGCTAGATCAAAAGATTTCAGCAACATGACAACCTCAATTTCTAGGCAATAAAAAAAAAATTTTTTAAATGGTTTGTTACTGAAGCAAAACACTACCTCCACCTACCTACTATAGGCAAGAATTGAACCCAAAATGGATTCAGGTGTTTTTTTTACACAGCCCCCACTTACTAGCCTACTCTCTGCAGAAGGTGTCCCAGCGCGACCCTGGCTACGCCCCAAAACCCCTACACGTGCACCAGCTCCCTTCGGCAGCTCGAGATGCTGCCCCTTCTGCTCAAAGCACAGCTCCGCGGAACTGGGGCAGGGGAAGAGCGTCCCTGACAGCAGGAGAGTCAGTACAAATTTTATTTGAAACAAAAAGGAAGAAAAGACAGACCAGACAAAGGTCCAAGGGAGACTGGACACGGCTGACGTGCCCCGGCAGCTGCCCTCGGCCCCACTGGGCAGCCCCTTCCGTCCCTGACACCCACCTTTGAGAAGGTACGCGTGTTAACAAGAGGAACATGAGCACACACGTGTGCAGAATTTAATCCAACGGTTACAGAACCTTGAATTAGTAACTAATGTAAAACCTATTTAAATTCTAGAGCCTCTTTCTTAAATTGTAAAAGCATGAAATCCAAGGTCTGTGTACTTAGTCGATTTGAAAAGTACTACAATCTAATACCCCAAACCACTGGTGTTTGCGGGCAAGTCTGTGGACTGGTCAGAACTACGGTCTTCAGTGGGTTCTTTGTTGTTGTTAAGATTCTAAAACATCAGGTAGAAAGGCAGTACCCGTGCACATCAATGACCAAGCTCCCTCCTGAGTTCTGAGGCGCATGATCACATATAAGAATGAAGTGTCTCTGCCTCACGCCTCTCTCAAGGGCCAATACATGTCTTTACAGCGGCAGACCTGCAAGAAGGGGACGGATGAGGGAAAGTTCCAAACAGAGTTTACAACAAACGTGCAACACAGGAAAGACCGCCGTAAATCACTCTTTGGTAGATTTCCTTAACTATCACATTTTTCAAAAGTAAACAAATTGGGCTATATTTGCAACTCAAAGTGGAGCATAAATTTAAATGATGTATTTGTTCTGTTCACTGATAGGAGGCTAATATTAAACGAATATCTTTTCTTCCTGTCAAGAGGTATTTACATATGTACAGTATTTCAGTTAAAAATAAAATCTAATACCATAAATTATATTTTGTAGGAAAGCATAAGGGAACCAAATGTGCAAGTCTATTAAAGACTGAAAAGCTTCTAATAAACTTCTTTATTTGGCGGGGGTTGGGGGTGCTTTAAATAATAAAGTCTATAACAGAAAAAACAAACCACCCACGGGTAACCTGAGGCTACAGAGGACCCCACACCAGTTAGCCACCTGGCTCTACGACTGTCCCGACTCCGGATCAGGCAGGTGGCCCGGCCACCTGAAACCTGCGCCCATCCCAGGTGCAGCCCCGCGGGCACAGGTGGGTCGCTGATGGGGGTGGGGGGTGTCAGTGTTAGAGCCTTCTCTCCCTCAGCAGGTCCCACGACAGACAGAAAGACGTGCCCAGAGGATGGAAGGCCCCGACAGTGAGCTGTCATGGGGCACTCACGTCTGCTTCTCCAGCACGACAGTGTCTAGAAGATTCCACTGCTTTGGTTCCAGGGTGGGAAAAATGGAGACATCTTGGTCACGGTCTGACGGCAAAGCTAAACTCTTCCACGACTTCAAGATGAGGGTGACCGGCATTTCTGAAGTTTGCTGGGGAGAGAAACCGTAAGTTGGAGTCACGTGTGCCATGAACTGTGCCCTAAAACATCCTCTAGTTTGAGGGGTTCCTACACCACATCTCAGGACAAGACAGCCTTTTTCAAAGACTTATCATATACATAAGCCCTTTAAAGTGATAAAATCGATTCAATCAAAGGGTATTTCAAAAATGTCCTCCCAAGAAGGCACAGGCAAAACTTCTAAAATCATCTTTTCTTCTCTCCAACAGAGTGCACCGTCCAAGGGCCCCTGCCTTACATTACGTCCTATTTGGGTTGGAAACAGCTGGCCAGGTTGGACTAGGTATTAACTTCTTACTGACTGCAAAACCAGACCATTAAAACCTGAGAGGAGTTGACACTTAAATTTGCTACCTTTTACAATCACTATATCTTAACTAAAAATCTGCAAAGTTCCCTTCATTTTCAGAAGACTATGTAATATTTTGCATTTTAACATGTTTATTAATTATACACACTGAACCACATCCGTTTCCTCGGTCCTTTTATGAATAACATGAAATATACATGGAAGTGAGTGTGTTAATTTATATAATACATCAGAAGTATGCTATCACCTAATTTGCCACAATTTCCTACAGAGGAAATCTTGTGGCTGCCCAAGGAAGCTTAAAACATGTAAGTTCGGAAAACTGGGTCACATCCCCTTTCCTAATGGTGCCTGCCCCAAGGCCTTGGCCAGCAAAACCCTTACGCCGGGCACAGGGTCTGAGGCGGGGCTGCAAAGGCTTGGAAGCAGGTGTTCCACAAACTGGCCCGCGGGGATACAGCCCTCGCGCACCACCGCCTGTGATGGAGGGGTGGCCAGAGCCGAAGGCCGCTGTGCTTCGAGGGCAATGAGCGGCCTCCTAAAACGCCCACTTCTGCAGTTCCCAGGAAGTCAGCCCATGACCTGCTGCTCTGAAGGAGAGTGTGTGTGTGTGTGTGTGTGTGTGTGTGTGTGTGTGTGTGTCTGAATTTGAAAACTCTCAGCTGCTGAAGCTGGTGGCAAACAGTGCACGTTTGAGAATTCCTGACTGGGCACTGGGTTCTAAGTGGCAGGGTAAGCGGCGGAGAAAGCAAAGGCCCGCAGGCAACAGGTCTAGGTTCAAAACCCGATTGGCCACCCGCCACCCTTGTGGCCCCGCTCTCCCTTCCTGGGCCTCCGTTTTCTCAGCTGTCCAACGGAGAGGAGCTGGGGACAGCAGAGCCTTCTTGTAGAGGTGAGTGGGCGCCTGCAGGGGAGGGGGACCAGCCCTCACCTCTGTCACGCACCAGATCCAGGCTTTGAGGGAAGGGGCCGCGCCTGTCGGGTGACATCAGAACCCCTGACCCTGACCCAGCACGCCACCCTCACGGAGCAATGGATGGATCCCGCTCCTGTGACAGCGCAGCCTCTGCACACTGCTCCCCTACTCACGGACTCTGGCAGGTCCCCTAGCATTTGACCCTCACCGCCAGCCACAGGAGTCAGAGTTGGCCTGGTTTCACAGGGGAGCAAATCTGCTCCAGTGTGCTGGGGACACCTAAAGGTCTCATGACCAACCAGCAGCAGCGGCTGGAGATTCTAAGCCAGATGTGTGGCACCTACGGACCTCACTCCTACAGATCCTTCCACGGCCGGGAGACCACAGCACCCAGCACATGCTCGGCGACCTCCACGTGCCCAGCACTGTGCTAGCTAACCTGGAAACATCACCTCGTTGGCTACACCGGGGGGCACGTGTGTACAACTGCTCCCCCATTTCACAGGTGAAAAGGCAGTGCAGAGAGGCTTCTTTGCCCCAGGCCACTCACAGGGCTTCCAACCTGGTACGCGGGGCTCTGTGTCAGCCCGAGCAGCCGCCAGGCGCTGACCTCCCGCCCTGGAGCTGCCAAATTGGAGGAACAACCAACGCGAGCCCCAGGGGTGGTCTTGGCTGAGCGCCCTCTCATTGTGCTGGGGATTCTGGGTGTTTTCTGAATCTTCAATGATGAATCGAAAGCACCCAAAAAATCAACTCTTCTTGAATGACACTGGTCGGCACCTTTTCTTTTTGTTTCAGCGTGTATTTTCTAAATCTGAGGTTACAACTTTAAAAATAAAAGTAAAACTATCCCGTTTACCCTTTGTCCACAAAGTGATTTGGATCACCAACGTCTCCACAGGAGCCTGAGGTGTCAGGCCTGTGGTTTGTGAGGTTGGCACTTCTCGGAGCGGATGGCCAAAGCACCCCTGCGATGCCCCTCCAGCCCAACAGGGGGCGCTGCTGAGTCTTTCAGTGGGGGGTGGTTTGGAGGGAGAGAAAGGGGGCGCGGGGCCTGGGGTCAGGCCGAGTCCCATTGTGGCTCTACTGTACTGTTAACAAAGCTGGGTGATGGGTTCACGAGATTCATTATACTATTCCCTCTACCTTTGTATATGCTTGAGACGTGCATAAAATAACACCTGAGCAGAAAAAAGTATGGCTCTATACTTCCTGTGTGACCTTGAGCAAGTTACTTAACCTCTCTGGGCTTCAGCTGCTTCATCTAAAAACAGGTCTAAGGCGTGTAGGTGCTTAGCACACAGCGGATCTCACTGCTGAGGACGACGAGCCTGGCACGCGGAGGCGGTCAAGACCCAGCACCAGCCTCCCCGGCAAAGCACGAGTCACACTCTCTGTTCCAAAATGCTGATTGGAGGGGTGACCTGAGGCGTGGAGAGGCTGATGTGAACTCCACCGGAAGGAGATTCAACAGTCTCTGCCCCGACCTGTCGCTCTGTCCTTCACCCACCGCCCTCCGAGGCAGCCAGCTAAGGCGAGGGAGGGACACACAGCCCCGACCTGGATGTGACCGCAAAGGGCTCTGGGCCTGGCCCGCACCTCTGGGAGGACTGGAGCTCCTGCACCTCTGCCTCCAGCACCGAGAGCATGTCTGGCTGGCACACAGTAGGTGCTTGATCCGTGGCTACAGGGCACACACGTGAACAGGCTGGGAATCCCTGACTGGGCTGCTCCCCATCTCCCGTGAGATATGGCCCACTGACCCCCAGGCTCCTGCCTGGCCCTCCAGGGCTGGGCCCTTCATCCGGGGCACCTGATATCAGCACGTGGCAGGCTCCCCGAGGCCCTGCTCACCTGGCAAATGAAAGCAAAAGCTTGCCTTCCGACCCACTTTGCACAGCACTGGGGCCTTACGATGAGCTCATTGCTGAAATTTAACCCCATAGTGTTTTCACTATTTGAATGGAACTTCTGCAGAATCGCCACAACCTGCGGGAAAAATCAGAACAGCAAATGTGAAATGCTGCCATCTCTGTGAATTAGGTATACTACTCTACACGGAAACGAGGCATTTTTATGCACCCTTCCACATTTAAAATGAATTTGTAAGCGTGAGAGAAAGTAATTTTGTTACAGTAATCATTAGAACACAGGGAAAAAAGAGGTTTAAATATATGACAAAATGTAGATACACACAAATAAAAGCTTTCATTAAAGTAAAATTTAACAAGGGACTGGTACTGAAAAATGCATTATTAATCTTAAGATTCCAAATTTGAGAAAATGTCCCCTTGCTTATAATAACTAAATCATCACCTTTCAGAACATGTCATTTTTATAAAATTTTAATACCATTCGAGTACCTTAGTAAATCAATGTTTTCAAATGTGCTCTTTTCCCTTCTTCGTCTTCAGCTGGTATAAGCCCACATAAAACAGGATTGACGTTTCTACAAAATCATGCTGAAGAGTAAACCCAGCCTCTGTTTAAAAGAAACACGAAGCCACTGTTCAAAGGGTTTCATTTATACAATGATTTACCCACAATTTCCATCCCTGAAGCATGAAACTTAACAAAAAGGCAATCTTACATATTGATAAAACTATCATAGTGTCTAATTCCCAAATATAAAAGCTGGTTTCATAGGTAAACTGAAAAATTAAGCTCAGAAAAAAAAATAAGTAAAGGAGTTAAAACTGGAAGAAACATAAATATTCCTATTTCCAAACACAAGCAGAAAAGGCTATGATTCCCTCCTAGCCTGAGGAGACCCACCAAACTTCGGAAACTCCATCTGCACACAGCTTCAGGCAATGGGCGTTAAATAACAGTGAACATCATTGGGGTTAGAGAGTCCCCAAATCAGTATCAGCTGCCTGAAATTAAAAAAGAAAAGGAAAGAAAAGAAAAATTGTTTGGGGGGCTAAAAAATACCTTATTACTTCCTCTTTATTCTCCCTTCCTCTTATAGATAAAAATAACCAGGCTGCAAAACAGGGCAAGGAGGCCCAGGGAGGCATCCGGTCAGGGAAAGGCCAAAAGCAGAGTGAAATGACCACGCAAAGAAAAGAGGGGGAAAAAAAACCCACAAACTTAATTCTCATCTCACACACACAAACAAATCAAATAAAAGGGAAATAAATTAAACATGGTAAAACAGAGGCTGAGAAATTTATGAACAGGGATTTACTATTTCAATTTTAGGTTATCAGTTTGAAAGCACATAAAACTTTACAAATCAGATAACACAAAAATAGCCGGAAGGTTGACGTTCCAAAGATCAGCGGATCAAGGGAACACTCGAGCGGCGTTTCGCTGCCTCCGCGCGCGGCCGGGGCTGCCCACTGCGCGGCCTGCGGCGCGGCGGCTCCCGGCTGCTGCGGCGCTTTGCAGACGCGGCCGGTCCGCTTGGGGAGAAGCGCGCGCCGCAGCGAGTGCCTCCACGGGGGGATTCATCCGCGGCCGGCGGGGAAGCCTCGCTCCGGAGCGCGCTGTGCGCTCCACACGGGGACGGGAGACGGGGTGGGAGTGGCAGGGCGCTAGGTCCGCGCCGGCAACAAAGGGAAGGAGGGGAGATGGGGAGGAAGTGAGGACCAGAGGCCAGGGGTGCCGGCGAGCGCTCTCGTATCGAAAAGCACTGTTTTCAGGAAAAGGACACGATATCGTGGGTGCGGGAGCGCGGAATCCATAGCCGTGGACCGGCCTCAATAACCACAGCAGAGACGGGAGACAGTCAGTGCTCGGGGATAGCGCGGCCGGGCGACGCGCACCGAGCTGGGCGCCAGGCCTCGGCTGGGCCCCCCTAACCGGTCCTGTCCCCGTCCCCGTCCCTGTCCCCAGCCCCGGGGGCAGCGGGGCAGCCCATCCCCGGTCCCTTGACCCCTTCCCGTCTCCAGCAAGCCCATCAGCCCACCCCAGTCCTCGTGCCCGCCCGGGGCCCCATCCCAGGCTTCGTCCCCACCTCTGCCCCCCACCGGGTCCCCATCCCGAGCCCGGCCCGGCCGGGGGAAGCGGGTCAGCCCGGCCGAGGTGGCCCGGCCGCGCCCCCGCGCACTGCCGCTAGAGGGCGCGATGCCTTCATGGAAAAACTCGGGCCTGCGTGTCCCCGGGCTCTGGGAACATCGACGCTGGGAACAGGGCAGGATGACTAAACCCGCCCGCGCTCAAATTAAGCCGAATGACCGAAGGTCACGGTGCAGAGAAATCTTTTCCCTTGCCCCCGGCACCGCCAAGTCATCTCCTGAGCGGCTGCAAAAGCCTGATGGATTTCTACAGCAAAGACAGTGACTTGAGAGATTTCTAGGGAAGGAAGAAAAATAAAAACTAAAGATGCAGAAATAAATCTTGACAAGGTGAAAACTAAAACCCAAACAACATCCACCACCCACAGACCCAGCCGGGACTGCAGAGATCGCATTATGCACCTCGGGAAGGGGAATTATGTAAAGCGACGCTTTCGCTCCATTAGAATCACTCAAACCTTTCCCATCCTTTCTGCCGGCACCGGCGGAATTAAATAACTCCTTCACACACAAAATGATATACAGATCTGAGCCACCTTGGGGGACGGTTTTATTTAATAATCGTCTCATCTGGGCTAGACCTTTTCATAAGATCTCTCACTGTAGCATAATTGTCTTTAGAAGCTGGAGTGCCTAAACCACGCGGTGCCCTGCAGAGAGGGCTACGTTCAGAATGTTCAAGAAGCTCTGGCAAAAAACCGCTCCGATTAATAGGAAAATATTGAAGAGTGGGTGATTCATCTTTTATTTGGTTCAGATAAATTGCTTTATAGAACAGCAGAACACTCTAATTCCAAAGTGAATCGGGCCCTGTCTCCATCTGAAAATGAATGTCTGCCCAGAGACAGAGGTGTTTGTAACTCGGGGCTTTGGAGTTCGGTTTATCCCTTAATAAAAACATAATCTCTTTATCCACAAGAGCGCCATTACTGCTAGTTAGAAATCAATTAAAAGGTAGCGAAATGAAGAGTTATTCCATCTCATTTGCCTTCCCAGAGCCCCACACAGGTTTTACTGTGCTGTTCACATCGAGACCTCCGATTCCTGCTGTTATGGGTCACTACAAATTCTTGAAGCTGATAGATATGTATATATAAAAGAATATATATACTTATATTCATGAAGCAACTCGTTTTTAAAAAATGTATATATAAATAAAAATATATACTCTCTTAACATGACCCCAAATATCCTGTTTTATTGTACTTCAGATTGTACATTTGTCACTGGCCAGCACTGTGCATGCCGCCACCCGCCTCGTGGACCCCCCCTAGGGTGGCCATGTTAACTGTGCTGTGACCAGATGCCAGCGCAGCCCTGGGTGCTTCCAGCCTCCTCCCGGGCTCCTGAGTGTGCCGTGTGTTGTCGGGGCCCCGAGCCCTTCCTCCTGTCAGGACTTCCCACCTTGAGGACCCCCGCCTGTGTGTTCACGAGGGAGGGCACCAGCTGCTTCCCGGGAGCCAGCCTGTTCTAAGTCGGGCAGGGGCCCTTCCAGGGCAGCTCAGCTCCTGGATGTGAGGGACTGGTTTCCCTGGGTCATCTTTAAACTCCTATCCTTGTACTCATCCTTCCTTTAGGAGGGGGAAGCAGGCAGGCAGGGGAGCAGCAGCGTCCTGCAGAGCAAGCCCCATGGGCGGCCGTGAGATGGACTTCAGCCCGGCTCAGTGCCGGGCAAGGCCGCCTGCCTGGACCTGGCTCCTTCTGACTCGGGGGCATAGTGGGGTACCTGCCCACCAGCACCCACAGAATTAGACCGCTGAGGGCCAGGAAATTAGGAGGACAGGTAGAAAACATTTACCCATGGCCAAAAACACCCACGTTAAGATTTTGGATGGTATGTTTCAAATGAAAAAAATCAAACAGCTGCATTTTTTTTTTTACTGACACTCAACATATCCAGGGTTTTAAAGAACTGTTTTGAAGGAGGGAGGTTTGTTTTTTGTTTTTAATCCTTCTTCCCACATTTAGTAAATCATACAGGTGTTTAAGAACTCCTGTTTATACTTCATCCAGGTCTTTTAAAAATCCACTGGAGATAGGGATCAGGTCAGCAGCTGTTACCTGCTCCCTGAGAATCACAGGCAGCTCATGGATGGAGAAGGCCAGGGTCCGCCCTGCCTCCCACTGGGGTGCACGGCAGACGCACAAGCCACAGAAAGCAAGCGCAACGCGCGTTATCAAGAGCGTGAGCGGCGCTTCTGGAGGGAAACGGATGCTGCTCCAGGTGCCGGTCACTTACAGCTTCCTTTTCTCAGAGACCAGTGAGCACGTGGATCACGGCGACGGGAACACAGCCGTGAGCCCTGGGCGGCTGCCCGCGCCTTCCCCATCAGCGTCCCACTGGGGCTCGCGTGCGCCTCCGGAAGGCGGCTCTCACCTGCGCTTCGGGAGCCAGCGTCACGTAGGTCTCCTTCGGGCAGCGCCCATTCCGCTCGCCCAGCGTGAGCGCCGCCCCCCGGAGGCTGCAGGTGCCGCGCTCCGCGGCGTCCCTGTCCCCAGTCTGGGCCAGTCCTCATCGGTACAGGCCGAGTTATTACATCCTGGCAAACGGGAGAGCAGTGAAGACTCGCGCTTGCTGGAGAGAAAGCGCAGCCGCGCGAAGAACGAGGCGCTCTGAGTTTGCAGGTGAAAACCAAGCAGCGGACGGGAGAGGAACAAGGGGCCTTCCTGAGGCTGCGGACTGGCGAGCCTCTCGGCCTGGACCGAAGGTACAGCCATGCCCACATTCACCCAGCACCTGCTGTCCCAGAGAAGGGTCTGGGCGTCAGTGTTCGGTCCGTCTGGTGCACGAATGGAATGGAAATGACCTGGGGCCTGAGCCCTGACCCTCTGGTCATCACCAACTTTTGCCACCTGGCGGAACCCGGTCTTCCTGAGACGGGCCGCTTGCCTTTGTCCGTGTCGGGGCAATGGGGAGACATTTAAGGAAACTTACACAGCACCAGAAGCCCATCCACCAGACGGAACAAGCCAGACACAGCTCCCAAAAGAAGCTGTCAAAACTCGTCAAAGCAGCAACATGGCTAGTATAAACAGACACTAAATACCAGTGTGCAGATGCCACAGTTTTCTTATATTTGATTTGCTTTAATTAAAATACTATTCTAGACTATCCAGAAGACTTTAAACACGACAATAGAGTTTACTACTTTTTTTAAGTTAGAGAGGAAATATTAGCACCATAGATTGTAAACTAAGATATGTCATGAATATTGATGGAAGAAAAATATTTGCTTCCAAGGGCCATTCTTAAATTTAATTCCCAGAGAAATGTCAATGTTTGAGTTGCTTTTCCTTTCAAGGAACGAACCTGTAGTTTAGATTTATTCCCCTCCAGTGGGTTGGGGTCATGCCTCCGCTGGGTCCCCGGAGGGTCACTGCTTCCGCCCTGGGGCTGGTCCGGACTCCGCAGGGGGATGGGGCGTGTCACCTTCTGGCCCCGAAGAAGGAAGCTGACCTATGCTTCCCCTCCGGAGAGCCCTCTCTCCGCGCCAGAAGCGACTGCTGGGGACCAAGCCCAGAACATCCCTTCGAGTCAAAGCTACCACTGCAGGTATTAGAAGACACGCTTGCGCATTATGTGGAATATTGTATGGGCCGGTCCAGGATGTGCCGAGGCAGGCAGATGTCATACGTTTTCCATTTCAAAACTGACTGACGACCTCACAAAAGACAGGCGGACACTGGCCAGTGCCAAGAAGCTGAGTTCGCACTGACCGTTCTTCTAGCCCTGGGGTCCCCAGTGTGGTCAGCCATGGCCCTTGAAAGGCATAGAGACACCCCCGGCCCCCAGAAGGCAGGTGAAGTGTGCCAGGAAAGGCGAAGCAAACGCATCCAGCACTGCCCGGGATGCGGGGACTGCGTTGGCACTGGGCCTGAGAGAGAGAGAGAGGGGACAGAGGGGTCCCTCACTTCCTCCTCCTGGCAGAGGAGCGTGGACGCGGACTCCTGTTCTGGATTCTCACGCGTGCAAACACTTGTAATGCTTGCTGATGAACCTTTACATGAGGGCGACCGTTAAACTGTGCGAGACCGCTCAACGGTGTCACACTGGCCTCCGATCATTGATTAACATTGACCGCGACGAGCCTGACCTTCTGCTTCCACCACAACGTGGATTTCCCGCCTGCACTTGAAATGTCACTGTCCACCAGCTTAATGCATCCTGACAAACCAGCTCAATACGCGATCCAGGAAAGTCGATTAATACACCGACAGACGCTACGCCGGCTCTGAGGCACGCCACCAGGACGCCCGTCCCCGAGGCCCCCACTGAAACGCACTGCTTATTTTAATAGAGGGCGTGATAAAACAGAAACATTTTGGCATGATAACCTAAGACCTCAATTTCTCCAACGTAATAAATTCACATAGGTTAATAAATAATAAATCATTTTTCTTCTTTCAGGAACTGGTTTTGCTCCCAAGCCTTCATCTGGAATCATATGGAGAGCACTTACCACACGGGTCACGCTCAGGGCTCAGTAAGCCCGTACCCCCTCCCCCAGTTCAGGCAGCCCCCAGAGGCATTGTGAGGTCAGTACCCCAGAAACCCGCCTGGCAGTCAAGAGGCAATTCAGAAATGAGAGGCCCCTCCTCCCACCGGGCACGTGGGGACTAAGCTGCTGAGCCAAGGTGGCAGAGTGGGCATGCAGAAGGGGGTCAAGGTCAAGGAGCTGAGGGGACCGGCCCCCCGTCTCGGCTCCTCCCCAGCCGTCTGCGCCAGAGAACTACTGTCCTCACTGTTTAAGCTTTTTGAGTTTTTTCCTTCCTTTTCCTTCTCTGCAACAGGAAGACCCCACTGGAGCCTAAGAGCCAACCTGCAGATTCAAGGGCCCCGCCGTCCCAGTCCACAGACCGAGGCTCCGTGGCGCCAGCCTTTCAGACCCGCGCCTCAGAAGGGTCCACGGGGAGGACTTGGTTCCTTTGCTGTTTCCCACTCCCACACGTGGCAGGGAAGCCTGGATACCATTCCCCATCCCAGCCCGGTAAACGTGGCCACACCTTTCTCCCTAACACACCGATTTTACCAGGGTAACAATATGGGTTCTCTTGCCTATTTGTTGAAACAAACCAGCAAAATAGGATACCGCCTCTGTCCTTACTACTTAAAGGTAACCTGAACAAACTCTAAACAGCTTCTGCTCAGGCTGTTTACACGTGCCTTCTTCTGCTTCCCTGCAGCAGGCCCGGGGAGGGAACGGAGGCGGGAGGGTGGCAGAGCTGCTAAAGCCTAGTTACGAACTGTGTGAATGGAAAACCGCGGGCATCCTGGCCCCAGGGACCCGGGTTTGCAGGGTATCATCAGGGCGCAAGGGAAGGAGAAGGGCGCGGCGGGCCTGCGGCTTTGCTCATGCACCCCTCCCTAATTTTAGTTCTTATAGTCGCGTCCCGACCTGGGAAGGACCCCAGCTCAAGGGGGTCCAAGTGCATGTTTAGCGGGAATCAGGGAGGCGTGAGCACCTCCCACCACGGTCAAGCTAGAAAGCGCGTGGAGAGACTCGCCATGGCCCCGCTGGCGCAGGACGCGCGGCCCGGTCTCTCGGCGGCGGTTCCAGGCAGAGAGCGGTCGGCCTGGCCAAGCTCGCCCAGGGAGCAGCCAGTGGCACCGTCCAGGAGCGCCCACGGGCCGCACGGGCCCCTCCGAGGTGAGGGCTGGGGCGATGGCGGAGCTCCAAGGCCTTGGTCAACTTGAGGCTCCAGGGGCTGCGTGGACTCACCTTCTGCTGCTTCTCAAAGACCTAGATGTCGGTCGGCAGGGCAACGGAGCAGGTATCTGCCCCCTGCCCCCCAGCAAGCAGCTCTTGTCATCTCTGGGGCAGAGGGAAGGTCCTTTTTGGTCTGCCCACCTTGCCTTTGTGGAGGAGAGTCAGGGTTATCAATCACCTAATTGATTGGTTGTCTAGTTATCCAAAACATGACCTTAAGAATAAAATCAAATTCGCCATTTATCATCTCTGCCAGGGGATATTAATAAGAGAAACGGCTTTGGGATTTCTGTCACATCGCGGTGGCCGGGGGAGAGGGCAGGGACTCACTGTGCTGCGGGCGGTCCCGGCCCCGCAGAGCTCCCAGCGTGGCGACGAGGCTGACGGGGGCCGGGCCGGGGGACCCTCCACGGGGAGCGGCTGGCGCCTGGTGCACACGCGCCCGCCTTCCCCCGTCTGTCCCCACAGTAACGGTCTGGGTCCCAGAAGGAGCACTAAGGCAAGGGTGCGGGTCATGGCCGCAAACTTCAGTCCAACCAAATGCAGCCATGCCCACGGCATCGGCCTGTACCCCAGACGCCTCATTTGGGGGCCAGAGCTCGACACCGTCCTCTTCCACAGAAGGACAACGCGGTGTCCCCGGATGCTGATGTCCAGGAGGCCCTGTGACTCAGGGAGGGGTCCTGCTCCCCCGTGTACAAAGCAGGTGGCCGCTCCCTCCGCCCCTGCCCCCCACACACAGAGGGTGAAGGCCCTGCTCACCCCAGGGCCCCTGGTGCTTTCTGTCCACAGCAGGACTGGGGGAGTCCCTCCTAAGAGCCAAGGTGACACACACCCCCACCTTTCTGTAAACCAGATGTTGCCCCCAAGTCCCGAACCCCCAAACACACGCAGCACCCCGGGCACTCACTGCTGCTGGGCCAGTTCAGCAGGCCCCAAGGTTCACTGAAATTCATGAGCGCTGGCAGCTGGCTCCCCTCTGTGCCCAGGGCAAGGTCCCACCCCCGCAGGGCAGCCCGCCAGGCCCTTCCCAATGGCCTGAGTGACGTCTCTGTTCGCAAACACCCACAGTGTCACTGGTTTCTGAGTCTTTGGGGACACAGATCCCTCTGAGCACTAATGGGAGCTGAAAGCTGCAGCTCCTCCCCTGCAAGGGAATGAAGTATGCATGAGCACACAGAGTCTTACAAAACGATGTCGGGGACCTGAAAGAACCTCGGTGACGCACCCCTCAAGTTCTCCAGACGGCAGGTTCCTAGCCGTCCTTTTGAGCCCACGTCAAATGTCTCCTGCTTTGCAAGGTCACCTCCCAGACCTGTGTTCTGTCCCCAGGAATAACCCACTTCCCGCCCTGCACAGTGCTTCCTGCCCACGCCTGTCCCAGGCCATGCCACACCCGTGCCGACACTGGTCTACACAGTCCCCTCCGCCACGAGGGCCTCCTATGTCGGTCACCGCTGCCCCGGCACCCAGCCCAGGCCCCGGCACGGAGGTTAATGCAGCTTCAGAAACACGTTTCCAAAAGCAGACCTTTGTCTACAGCTATTAGAACTGATATGTAACATGCGGTCATTCCTTCAGCAAACACTGACTTAATTTCCTTTATCAATTTAAAGACAAAGAATAATCACAGGGCTAACTGGATTTCCACATTTCCTTTCCCGAAAGCGTCACAAATCTTTGCCCGGCAACAGCAGCAAGTGTCCTTTTTTTTTTTTTTCCAATTTCCCCAACGCAAGGAAGAATACAAATATAGCTCTGTTTTCAGAAAGGAGAGGCACGACAATGGCTATGGATCGCAGGGCCCGGCTCCCTGATCTGACGCTCAGCGGGAGTACTAGTCACAAAGCGGAAAATAACCCAGAGAAGAAGTTGTACTTTTCCTTGCTGTGGAAAGATAAAAACCCAAAAGTGAAGCTGAGGACAGAGGTGACAGACTCCAAAAGGAGCGGTGTCCTTAGCTGTCTGTAACTAGAGGGGCGTGAGGCAAAGGACTGGGTGGTGGCCGAGGAGCTCAGAACGTGTCCTCTGCTGCAGGTGTGCCCAAGCCCCTCCGCTTCTGAGTTAGGGCTGACATGAGGCCAGCGTGGCTGTGTGCAAGGAGGCAGGTCCCCGCAGGGCACCTACAGGGGGACGCCGAGGGCCTGGATGGGGTGAGATGTGTGCGCAGTGTCGCCAGAAGTCGTACACGCACAGATGCCGCAGCCACAGGCCCCCACGGCGCACGCCCCAGGATGCCGCTTTCCCTTCCGTCGGTGGGCAGCACTTGCCTTGAACGTCGGTCCCGGTCCTTCATCACATGCTCCTGCAAACTGTCGAGGACTCTCTGAGTCTCGCTCCCAGCCACACAGTCGCTGGGCACAGTCTCGGGTCTGTGGCCGCCCTCTTCCTGTGGCCTCACTCGGAAGCAGCTCCAAGTCCTGGCTTGGGTCAGGGAGAGGAGCTCGCCGATAAAGGAAATGACCGGGCGATGCACACTCGGGACGCCCGGGCCAGCCGGGAATCGGGTCCAGGGTGGCTGTCGACAGGGCGGTTGTTAACATCATGGAGCTTCGAGAAGGTGCTGGCCTCCGGGAAAAGCCCGGTCGCCTCAGCCCTGGCCACGCCGGGCCTTCCGCTGGGCTTCCCCGTGGGCTGCCAGAAAACTGCCTCCCACGCGGGGGTCCGGCTCTGCCTGCCCCGGCGGCGTGGAACTGGGTTCAATCACAGGAGGCAGCCTTTCGGCACCGACGAACCGACCGGAAGTGGAGTGTCAAAGCACAGGGCCCCCTGCTCACGAGCCTGGTCCTCCCCCAACCTGACCGCCTGACACACTGCGTCTCCAGCAGGTCACCGCCTGGCGAGAGGGTGGCAGGTCCGCCAGCCCCTCCGCCCACCTGCAGGGGCCACAGGCGTGTTGGGCCAACCCCCCGCCGCAGGCAGGTGGCGCACGAGCCCCGGCACCGGCTGGCACACCAAGTAGCCGGGGCTCCTGCGCCCCCCCCCGCCTATTGGGACGCCACCGGGGGGCGGGTGTGAGGACATGAAAGGGCCGACGTGGGCGGGTGCGGGCTGGTTGTTCGCTGCTTAGGAAGCCCTGACGAGGACCACGCTGCCAGGGACCCGGCACCACGGGGGGCTCCGCGAGTCTGGGCGGAGGAGGACAGTGGGACAGACAGGAACTCCCTGCTCTCACGCTCCGGTGTGATGTCACCAATGGAGAGACACCTGAGAACCACCTTGAACGGTCTGGTTAGTGCGCACCCAACACCCTCAGAGAGGAGATATTTTAAAAATCCAAGATCAATCATAGAATTTACTGGAAAACCAATGTAGGGTCTCCTGATGGTGGGTCAGGAGCGTAACCATTAGGGGCATGCAGTACCCAATGGCCCAAAAGCACACGTGGGAGACTTCACGTTTTCCCTGTGTACATTATCCAAAGGACTTCATTAATCAAAAAGTAAGGGAAAATTTTCTTTATACATTATTTAATCACTACCCTCAATGAATATTTTATCTAAATTTAGGAGACACAGTAGCTTCATTATTTATAACCCAGTAGCCATGTTTCAAAATCATTATTGCAATTACTTTTTGCTTCTTTACATAATTAAAGCTCTAATATTCCATCCTGCCCAGAAGGTCACTGTTACTAAAACTCCAGACAAGATAATTGCTAGAATTTTAGGTGGACGCTGGGGGTGAGGCAGGACCCTGGTAATCATCCCGGTCGGAGCTTGCCAGGCAGAGGCATCATCGGCGCAGCCGCCTGCACCAGCTGACCCACCGGCGACCCTGGGCTCGCATCCGGAGCCAGCGGCCGGGTGCTCAGGGCGCCGTCCTCGCGAACACAGAGGCCCACCCTGGGGACTTTGCAAAGGTGGAAATGAAGGGGCCCAGGGACTGGAAAGCAGCCTGGTGCCCCTGAAACCAGAGAGAACAGCGCTTCAACGTGGCGTTGGCCAGCTCTGACCCCAGGCTGAATGCGCAAGGACGGCCAGGTCATTCACTAAGCCCCCAAAGTACGTCTAAGCAGATGTACTGCAGTCTAGGTCAGTCCCTAAGTTCCAAGGAAACGATTTTTCAGCAGGAAATACGGAAACATCTAGCGCGACCTCGGAGTATTTAGTCTTCCAGAACATTAATCCCACATCAACAGTTCCAGACTTCATGAAGCCTCTGAAGAGACTGTCCCGGTCACGGCAGTATAGCTGTGATCAGAACAGAAAAGGCAACACGCCACCGTCCTGGTCTCCTCTTCCCCAGTTCTCATTTCCATGAGATGTCGCGGCAGGTACCAGTGTCTTCAAGTCGCCAAAGCCCTTGAGGTGCTGAGATTTTGGTGCCCTAATCGTCACCGGGTCGAAAGGTGGCCATCAGTGACTAAAAAGATGAAACACAGAGTCACACGTCCATGTGCCAAGACGAGGCCTGGGCTCACCACTGACAGGAATCGCTGATCGGCTGGGGGAAGAGAGGGGACAGTGGGGCCCCGCAGCCTCGGGGGACGTGTGCAGGGCACCACTGGGAAGCACTCAGCACGGGCCTTCCGCATCCCCCCAGCATTAGCCGGCAAAGCTCAGAAGACTTGGGCATCCACTGAGCCAGTAAAATTGTGCTGCTCAAATCTGGTTACACTGAGGACGGGGAGACCTGTTTTCAGGGTGCAGCTGAGGCACATCCACAAGTTACCGGCAAAGAGCAGCGAAACGTGTAATGGTCCAAAAGGCATCACTTGAAACCAAGAGAAATCACGACAAGCAGGAAGGGGCAACATTTCCTCTACTTCACAATTCCAGTAAATGACTTAGTTAAATTCAAAAAGGCAACAGAGAGAATAAACCCCAAAAGGCAGAACAGCTGGTATTCGTTACATGGTTATAGAGAAATATTGGGAGCGACTTTGAAATTCAGTGGGTACCCTAACAAGCGCATCCGTTCAGGCCCCACAGTCTCTGGCTGGGGGGTTTCAGGGTCAGGAGGCAGATTGTTAAAGACGAACAGTCGTGCCAATAACTCCTGTGTGCAGAGATGTGAGCATCATCACCCTGGACACGACCAGCTTGGGACCATCCGTGAGGCCACGTCAGGGCGCCTTGGCACGACCACATGCAGTACTCTGGCTCCTCCGTTAAATCAGTTTTCACATCATCAGTGAGTTAAATAAAACTGCAGACACGTCTTCACTTTACATCTGTATGAAGGTCATGAGTATACCCCCTCTTAAAATTTATCCTTTAAGAGTAAGGCTTTGCTGTTGATACTCTAACGTAAAATCATCAGCCAGAAAGGTCCACAAACGGGGACGTGCAAGCTCGGGAACAGCCACGGAAAGGAAGGTTAGGGTGTCCGTCGCCGCCGGTCCTCATCCAGACCTATCGCCTACCACAGCGACAGCCCCTGAAAATTATTGTGGGGTCAGGACTATGTGGATGCGGCTTATCGTTCAAATGAAATAAAATGAGCTTCTCTACCTAAACTCAAAAACCAATGGAAAGATGACACTTTCTGATGTCGGGGAGCAGGACCTGTCCAGTAAGGTGTCCCGCATGGCTGCGCGTCGCTCTCCGGGTGCCCGCGCCTGGCGGCCCCAGGAAAAACAGACAGAAGACAGATGATCGTCATGGGGTGCGGAGCCCACATCAGCCAGGCCCATGTGGGTGTGGTGAAGGACACTGAGTCCTCTGCACAATCTGTCCTGGGGGTGCTGAGGGGGGAGAAATGAGCTCTGACACAGTGATGGGGGGTAAGGGGGAGCCTAGGCCAGGAAGGGACCTGGGAGTGACAAGCGGAAGAGTTGGCGGCTGCCGTGTAAAGTGGCACCCTACCCGCTGGGTCTCAGAACCATGAGGGATGTTATCAAAACTGCAGACCCCGGGGCTCTACCGCCTTCCGCCTTCTGCCCTCGCCGTGACTCAGACGCATGGCCGGAGGGGAGCCGCACCTGGGCCCGGCGGCATCCAGACCTGAGCGGGGGCCTGGAGGTGAGGCGGGAGAGCGCCCAGTGTGGGGACCTGAAAGGCCAAAAGGGTCTGGATGTTACCCTGGAAACCAAGAACCGATCCCACAGGTTTTGAAGCCCAGGAGTGGGGTGAGGAGCAGCGACCTGGAAAGCTCAGGAAGGAGGAACAGAAGGGCCCGGGGGAAGTGACCAGCAGGGAGGCGACCTCGAGCCCACAGGAAAGAAGACTGGGGTGCTCTTGCTCTGTCCCGCAGCCCAGCCTCCCAGGTCAAGCGTGGGAACAGATGAGCGCAGAACGGAGCTGCCATTCCACAGGGGCAGACTCGCAGACACAAAGCCGCGCCGTGGGCCCTGAATGTGCCCTGACTGGTGAATCGGCAATCACACTGGGCAAAACTTCACGTCCCCCAAATTTCTCAGTGGCTGCCAGTCTAGCGGCGTGACTAATATCACCCAGATTTGTAGCGCAAAAGGCATACACGTTATTCTCATCCTCCTTTGGCCTTAACACATGGCGAAGAGTCACGGGCAGGGGCCTGGCGCGCACCCGCGGCCCTCGTCAGGCAGCTGCTGGGCACTCACTAGGCCACCGCCCCCGCGGCGCTGCCCAGGGGCCCCCGGGGCACTGACACAGAGGCACCCAGCTCTAGGACTCCCTGCCCCCAGTCGATCTCAGTACATAATGCACCTGGTGAGTGCTAGAGCAAAAGAGACCCTTAACATCTCCGCATGGTACCTGAGACCTATCTTCCTGCATGAGTCACGGGGGGAGAGCAGAGGGGTACCACTGGCCTTCAAAAGGAGGAATGTGACAACCAAGTGACAGGCCACTAACAGGGACGAGGGTGGGGTAGGCACTGGAAGGTACGCAAATCACCCCAGAGGATGAAAGGCAGGCTTTGCTCGCAGGGGCACCAGCGCCGTCACTACAGCCAAGTCCCCCGGCTCATGCCCCTGTGCCCAGAACGGCAGGCCCGCTCTTGCACAAGCCCGTCGGCTGGGCGCTGTGCGTTCCGATGGCGCAAAACGGCAGTGCCGCTCAGTGGTCCCTCTCCAGGCTGTGTCCCCTGAGCAAGGCCAGAAATGTGACAGGCATCAATTTTGAATTCTTTCATGTTTTGCGTTTTGGGAGCTGTGAAACAATACGTGCCCGCCTTCCTAACCTGAGAGAGCGTCCCATCACTACGCAAGTCACCACACGGCAGGAGCCGCAGGTGCGTAGCGGGGCCCTTGCTCGGCGCTGCCTTGCAGGGGATCTGGGAAGCAGAGGACAGTTGGGGTCACTGGGAACGTAAAGCTTATGTGCTGCCACCATGTCACCACCTGGGCTCCAGAAGCTGACGTGCAACATGCTGCCACAATGTCCAAGAAGGACACCTTCTTCTGAGTTCTGTCGAGCTATACAAGCGATAAAAGGCCAACTATTTCCCAAGTTTCACTCATATAAGGGTTTGGCTGAAGCTCAGGGTCACTGCTGGCCAGGTGCCCACTGCGCTCCTACCACGTGAATGAATAATTCATGGGCATTAACTTGTTTCACTTACCTTCCCTAAACCCTACGGCACGGGCATTATATATCCTCGTTTTTCCAGACAAGGAAACTAACACTCAAAGAGGTTATGTAAGTACTGCGACCAAAAGCAAATGGCGGTGAGGTGGGTCACCCAGCAGGAGCTGGGCACAGCAGAGGGGTGCCCTGTAGGTGCTGGAGAGGGATCGCACACTGGTGGAAACCAAAGCAGAGCAATCCCTTGCGAGAAGGGAACCCCACTGGGTGAAATGTGCATTGCTGCTGCTTTTCCCCCCGGGGCACCCCCATTCCACGTGGCTGAGTGGGGTAACCGGACCTCAAGCGAAAGTTGCAGTATTACTGATTTAAGAAGTCAGAACAGAGGCTGAGGTTGCCAGAGCAGCTGGCAAGTGAGGGTAGAAATCCTGGTGAGGAAGGAAGGAGGGAGCTGAGACAGGGAGCCCCCCCAAAGCTGGGATTAAACCCTACCCCAGGCTGGGTGCGCACAGGGGCGACGGTGAGGTTCCCAGAGAAAAGCAAGAGCATGAAGGCCAAGGGCCTGCGTGGCTGCAGCCGCTGACGCCGGCAAGGGAAACAGACCCTGACTGTGTGCCGGAGCCCAGTCAACGTTCTTCAGGGGGAAGTAACAGAATCCGGAGTTTCTACAATGTTTCTTCGAGAAGATACTACAGACAATAAAAAATTCATAGACATGAGAAGCAATGGGAAAATGTGACCCACATTCAAGATAAATATCAGTCAGTGGAAAGAAACGCAAGGAAGACCCAGATATTAGAGTGAGCTGGCTTTAAAAGGACTTTAAAATAGCTACTGTGGATACGCACAAAGACCAAAATGAAAACAGGGCCGCAACAAATGAACAGACAGGAAATCTCATCAAAGAAATGAAAACTATACAAAAGAATCAAAACTTCTGGTAATAGCACAGTAGCTTAGTCAGACTTACCCCTCGTGCAGGTAACAATTATGGAATCTTAAAAAAAAACATAAAGAAACAATCATTGGCGAGCAAACAAAAGGCAGAAGGTAGCCTTCAAAGCTGAACTGCAACAGGAGAGATTTGCAAGCAATCCCGCTTGGGACGGCTCCCAGAGGACCCCCAGGGCAGCAGCAGCAGCAAGACCCTAAACCAACTGAGCGGAGTGCAGTGTGCTCACGGCCAAGGAGACCAGACAAGGTACCCGCCTGCGACATTACAACAGTATCACCTCAGAGAAATAAAACAGAACCCAGAGTCTCTGCAGCATATCATTTATAATGTGTAGTGTTCGACTTAAAATAACTACCTATGTACTGACAGCCCCAAGTGAGCCATAGTTTTTAAAAAGAGGCAGCGAAGGGGAATCCACACCAAGATATCCAAATGTCACAACTCTCAGGCAAGAATTTTAAAGGAGCTATGCTAAACACATGCAGAGATTAAAAGGAACATACGTGCATAAAGAACACACAGGGAATCCCCACATCACAGAGAATGAGAAACTATAAAAAAAGGTCACAATGGAAATTCTAGAGATGAAAATCACAATAACTAAGAAATTTAACAGCTGGGCCTAACGGCAGACTGGAGGTGACAAAAGGTCATGGAACTTAACCTGCCTGGTTGATACAAATGATGAAATCTGAATCTCACAGACCTGGGGGATGATAGCCAGCGTCCCGACCTCGTGGACGCCAAGCCCAAAGAGAAAAGGGACAGGGAAGATGTACGTGAAGAAACAACAGCCAGAAGCTTCTTCCCGAGTCAGGGGAAGGCGTCAGCCCACGGAGCGCGGCAAATGCAACGCAGGGCGAGCCCTCGCTCTGCAGGGGTGAAGAGCAAAGTCTCAGGAGCAGCCAGAGGAAGAGGGCACAGGAGTGGGCAGCGGACGGCAGTGGACTTCTCCTGGTGACAAGTGCTGCAGGGAGAGACAGGAGCAACCCTGTCGGCCTGTCACGCTACACGCATACCACTGTCCTCCAAAAGTGAGGGCAAAACAGAGACCTTTCCATCAGCCAACCGAACTTTAAAAAGTACTGAAGGAGCCCTGACCGGGGCGGCTCAGTGGGTTTGGACGTGGTCCCACAAAGGGAAAGGTCGCTGGTTCGATTCCCAGTCAGGGCACAGGCCCGGGTTGCAGGTTCAGTCCCCGGTCAGAGCAAGAAAGAGAGGTAACTGATCAATGCTTCTCTCTCACATGGATGTTTCTCTCCCTCTCTTTCTCCCACCCTTCCCATCTCCCTAAAAATAAATAAATAAAATCTTTTTTAAAAAGTACTGAAGGAGCCCTGGCTGCTGTGGCTCAGTGGATTGAGCGTCAGGCCTGTGAGCCAAGTGTCGCTGGTTCGATTCCCACTTAGGACACATGACTAGGTTGCATGTCAGGTCCCCAGTTGGGGGTGTGAGTGAGAGGCAACCACACAGTGATGTTTCTCTCCCTCTCTTTCTCCTTTCCCCTCTCTCTAAAAATTAAATAAACTAACAAACAAATAAACTATTCTAAAAAATAAGTAAATAAAATATTTTTTTTAAAAGTACTGAAGGAAGTTCTTTAAGCTGAGAGGAAGTGATACCAGGTGGAAACTCGGATCTAGAAAAGGAAGAAAGAGCACCAAAATGGTAAAAACATGAGTATAAAAGGCTATACGTTTTTTCTTTCCTTTATAATTTTTAAAAAAGATGTAATTGTTTAAATCAGAAATTATAATGCCGTGACCTCAGGTCCATACCGTAACATGTGTGTGAAAACAAGGGCACAAGGAGGAGAGGCAGTGAGGGAACGTCACTACAAGGCACTGTACTTTCTGAAAATCCCCAACGGAGGAATTGAAGTGCAGCACTACAGAAGTACTCAATGAGCCCAAAGGAAGGCAGGAAGGACTTAACAGAGGAACAAAAATGCTTGAGACAAATGGAACACAAATAACAGAATGGCAGAATTAAATCCAAAATAATCAATAATTGCATTAAACTTAAATGGACTAAACGCTCCATTTAAAAGACAGAAACGGCCCTGGCTGCTGTGGCTCAGTGGATTGAGCGTCGGCCTGCGAGCCAAGTGTCGCTGGTTCGATTCCCAGTCAGGGCATGTGACAAGGTTGCACGTCAGGTCCCCAGTTGGGGGCGCGAGTGAGAGGCAACCACTCAGTGATATTTCTCTCCCTCTCTTTCTCCTTTCCCCTCTCTCTAAAGACAGATAAATAAAATAAATTTAGAAAAAATAAAAGAAAATAAAAGTAACTCTGTTAAAAAAAATAAAATAAAATAAAAGACAGAAACTGTCGGCGCGGATAGAAAAGCGAGACCCAACTCTATATGCCTCCAAGAGCAGGAACACTTTAAATGGGAAACATTCAAGGCAGTGACCAAAAGGACGCCGACGCTCCGTGACACACAGTGAGTGAGCAGAGGGACGCTGGGTGGCGATGGTGACGTCACCGCAGACTGCAAGCCACAGATTCCTCCCGGAGATGTTTTTTAAAGTCATGTCTTAAGTAAAGGGTCAATATATCACACAGATAGAAACATTAAATGTGTCGCTTTAAATCGTCGTCGTCGTCGGCAGCCGTCCGTCTCGAGAGACGATGGTGTAGCTTCTTAAGAGTCTATCTGCACCGCTGAGAATGGCTGTGCAGTCCGACTCGGGAGTGACACGGTATCTGTCTCCTCCCGTGTTGAATAGACATCTTGCGATGACGCTGGAGTGTACTCTCCAGTGAAGCTGAAGCTACAGAGCCTGGGCAGGGTGATATGGAGGGTCCGCTGTTGCCCATGCAGCAGACCCCCCCTCTCTTTGCAGCTGAAGGGTCCAAGGGAAAGACGGAGTCAATACAGCTTGGCTTCAGGTGCACCGCAGGAGTTGCCGGTGTTGACTACAACGTCAAACCGCCTTAGGGACTCCGGCTCCGGATTTTCTGTCGGGGTTTACTCCCTTAGCCTTTCCCCTGAAGAGGTATGCCGCAAGGCAGCGGAGGTTTTTTGGAGTCAGAGTTTTCCTTCTCTGATGTGCCCTGACTGGAAGATCGAACCAGCGACACTTAGCTCGCAGGCCGACGCTCAATCCACTGAGCTAAACCAGCCAGGGCATGTCGCTTTAAATACTTAAAATGGAAAAGGTAGGCTTAAAAGTACTGTTTCCTTCTTAAGGAGCTAGAAAGAAATGCAGGCAAACTGAACCCACGTCATCAGAAGGAAGGAAATAATGAACAGTAGAAGTCAACTGAAAAGAAAATAAGCAATGAAGAAACTGACAAAGTCAAGAATTGGTTCTTGGAAAATATTAATAAAATAGACAAGCCCCTAACAAGACTGATCGAGAAAGAAAAAAAATTATCAATATCATAAATGAAAGAAATAATGCTACAGATCTAACAGGCATTAGAGAGAGAAGGAAATATTGTAAATAACTTTATCCCAATAAACTTAACAACTCAGATAAAGTGAGTAAGTTCCCTAACACACAAGTTACCCAACGACACAGGAAAAATAACAAATCCCACGGCCCCATCTAATGAACTGACTCTGTTATCAGAAACCATCTCACAAAGAAAACCCGAGGACCAGAGGTTTTTACCCTTGAATTCTAACAAATATTTAAGGGGAAGAAATAACACCAATCTTAAACAACATCTTTCAGAAAATAGAAGAACAGGGAATACTTCCCAACTCAATTTTTGAGGCCACAATAACCCTGATTCTAAAACCTGACAAAAACACAATAGGAAAAGAAAATTGCCCACAACAGTCCTCTTGAATATAGATGTGAAAACCCTCAGCAAGAGGCTGGCGAATAATGGAGAAGGAACACTCTTCACAGCAGAACGCCCACCAAATCAGCAATGGAGCCAACTCTCGGGGTGAAGGGTGACGAAAAACCCCCTCAGATGGTTTCAGAGTGACGCCCCTCATCACTCCTGGAGGGCTCGGGAAGCGGCCCACTGCAGAAGCGTGGCAGACGCCGCCTCTGCCTACGAGGTGACCGGAGCAGGCGTCACCAGTCCCAGGGCAGAGGCCAGTCTCACGGCACAGGACAGACGCCGGCCTCGCGGCACAGGACAGACGCCGGTCTCACGGCACAGGACAGACGCCGGCCTCATGGCACAGGACAGACGCCGGCCTCGCGGCACAGGACAGACGCCGGCCTCGCGGCACAGGACAGACGCCGGTCTCGCGGCACAGGACAGACGCCGGTCTCGCGGCACAGGACAGACGCCGGTCTCGCGGCACAGGACAGACACCGGTCTCATGGCACAGGACAGACGCCGGTCTCACGGCACAGGACAGACGCCGGCCTCACGGCACAGGACAGACGCCGGCCTCGCGGCACAGGACAGACACCGGTCTCATGGCACAGGACAGACGCCGGCCTCACGGCACAGGACAGACGCCGGTCTCGCGGCACAGGACAGACACCGGTCTCATGGCACAGGACAGACGCCGGTCTCACGGCACAGGACAGACGCCGGCCTCACGGCACAGGACAGACGCCGGCCTCGCGGCACAGGACAGACGCCGGCCTCGCGGCACAGGACAGATGCCGGTCTCATGGCACAGGACAGACGCCGGCCTCACGGCACAGGACAGACGCCGATCTCGCGGCACAGGACAGACACCGGTCTCATGGCACAGGACAGACGCCGATCTCGCGGCACAGGACAGACGACAGTCTCGCAGCATGCGAGAACACTTCCCCGACACCCTGCCAGACGCAGAGCCTCCGGCTCCTCATGGGAAGCGTCACCCCCGACCCCAACCGGGACATGCTCTACCAAAGCGCCGGCCATACTCGTCCCACATGTTAAGGTTACGGAATTCAAAGACAGACCCAGGATCTGTTCCAGATGAACCGTGACAACCCGGTGCACTGTGGGGTCCTGGACAAATGACAACATGGCAACACGAGCTGTCCTGGTTCTGAGCCCCGGGCCACAGGTGTTGAAGAGAACCACCTGGTTGTAAGGGGTGTGCCCTGAAGCACATGTTTGGGAGCAAAGGCGAGCAGTGGCTCCCATTTACTCTCAGGTGGCTGAGAGAAACACATACCCGTGTGCACATGCATGCCCACGTGTGTGTGGGGGGGGCGCAAACGTGCGCATGTGCAGAGAACACGCCAGAACCAACGGCGCTGCACATGAACTGTGGGGAAGCAGGATGAGGGGTGACAGGAGTTTATTCCTGCAACTTTTCTACGAATTTGAAATGAAAACAAAATGAAGAATCCCCCCCTCTAATTTTTAAGAACTCTCCCAGTCCCCCGAGAAAAAGAGAAAGGAGGGGAAGGGAGGAAGGAATGGAGGGGGGACGGAGGCAGGGCAGGAAGGAGTCCTGGGTTAGCAGCCCCCCCACTGCACACAGCAGACAGGAAGGGCCACTGTCCCCAGGACATGAGTGACGAAGAGGCTCGGTCCTCCTGGTCTGATGCACGGCAGCGTGGCAGAGCGACGGCCACAAGAGAGGAGGAGGCCAGGCTTCTGCATCCAGGGTGACGGGCGACCGAGGAGCACCCTGCGCACCTGCCACACCCACGTGACCTTAGTACCACCTGTCTGAAACAAACCCCGAAGCATGAAAGGAAATGTGACAAGAAACGACATTCCCGCGGCCCTGGGAACCCCCTGCATGGAATAAGGATCCAGCATGTAACCGCAACATTGTTTTGAAATAAACGCACAAATAAAAATGAGCTTCAAAATAGGGATGACAGCAAAAAGTGAGGAAGCCTTAATGTGAAAACGTGTTGGGAGAGAAAAATAGGCTTCTGACAATTAGTGATAATCTCAGAATGCTAATGGCCTTCCTGCAAGCACGCGGAATTATAATTGGTCTCCAGCGGCCTGTTCTCGCTGTCGGGACGTGATTACAGGATACAGCGCTCCCAGTGTTCGCCGATTCCCTCGTTCAACCAGCAACGTTGATCGCGCACTGACCCTGGGCCTGGCACTGTACTGGGCGCCAGTGGGGGGGAGACGCCCGTGTTTACGACGCTCACCACTTGGGAGGAGAGACAGACCAACGAATGAAGTTCCCAATTCGGCTGCTAGACGAGAGAAGACAGACAGGAACCCAGCTTTCCGAGCGCACGAATGCGGGCGTCCCTCCATGTTCTGGCGCAGCGAGCAGACTTCACAAAACAAAACCCGTGCACGTGTGAGAAACCCACCCGCAACCCGTTCTGCGTCGCTCCGCTTCAGAGTGCGCGGGACGTGTCCGCCTGGCGGTCTCCGATCCTCCTGGTCATGCGTGCACTAGGGCGCGGGCATCAGGATCCACGGGCTGCAACTTCCATTGGGAATGAAAGTCTAACAGACAGACAGATGCACGAGCTGTCTACGGAGACCTGACGTTTCCGGGGAGCGGGAAGCACTTCCTGGGAAACAGCACTGTCCCCAGAGGCGGATTTAATGGCGGGCACACCGGGCCTGCGCCGTGAGCCCCGACTTCGGAAGGGCCCCGCAAAACCCCAACTTGACACCTTCTTCTAATGACACCAAGTTTGCTTTCACATGTGCAATCTAATTACGTACAAGTTTACAATCAGCGGTAAAACCTGATCGTGGGTTTATGCTCGCTTATGTTCATCATTTCCTTACCACGCTGCACATCGCACACACACTACGCTGCAGAGGCCCGGCGGGCGGTGCTCCCGCTCAGCGCTCAGCGGGCAATGGAATCATGTTTGCTACTTTGTACGTACAGAGGTTCTCCCGTGGTGCAGACTCACGATATATATACACACAGGGATGTAAATGAGTCTGTAGAGATGTACTTGTTTCACTTACGGTTTTAAAAATAGTTTTCTGTGCATATAAACATTTTTATTTTCCCTGTCTCTCTCTTTTTTTTAAGGAGCCCAATATTTTCTTCTGTGCCCGGGGCCTCAACTGACCTTAAGCCGCAACTGACCTTAAGCTGCCTCTGCCTGAGCGTGTGTTTAGGGACATGCAGATGCGGCCATATTCCCACCATGGGGCACAGAGAGAGCCCCCAAACCCCAGGGCATCAGAGCGGGCCTGTGTGCTGCTCCTCACACGTGCCACCTCCCCACAAGCCCACGTCGGTATCCCCAGTGTTGGGGGCTGACTCACAGACCAGTGGAACAAGAACCCTGCCGCCCCTGGGGGCTCTGAGAATCACACGCGGCCTTCTTTCCTTGAAGAATGAGGCCTGCCCCCCACCCAAGTGTCCAAAGATGGGACACACTTTGTTTTCAATCCGTCCTTTCCTTGCTGAAAAGACACAGGGCCCAAATGTGCTCCATGACTCCGGGTGCCCACGAAATGAGTCCCCTCCAAGACCCTGGGCCTTGGGGCCCCAGGGAAGGAACACGGAACGGCTTCGGAACGTGAGCAAAGCCGCACGGGCCGCGCCAGAGCCCCGGCCCGCTTCCCCCGGGGCGCCTGCAGCCACACCTGAGTGCTTGCACGTTCCGGGAATGATATCAGCAACTCGGCTGGGATGGAAAATCCAACTTATGTGAACTAATTTGTTCTGCAAGTGATTTGTGGAGATCGCTTTTTTGAAGACTTGCTATATTTTCCAAATATTTTTACCACACACACAAAAAAGAACAATATTGCTGACAAGAATGGAGTGGTTGGAAACAAAACAAAATAAAAATCATGCAGAAATGCCTTTCGCATTATTTTTCATGGTTTATCAGTCTTTAGGGATAAGATATTTGGTTGCCAGCTGTAACCTTGGAAACTCGCCTAACCAACTTTCAAACAAAAAAGATCAAGTTGGCAAAGTTCACTGCTCAACTGCCAAATACCCCAACTAAATGATGTTATCCGGGTTTGTTTCGCACAATAAATTTAATTTCTTAGAGAGAAACTTGAAATTTATAAGAGCACCCTGGAGAATTTGAATTTTAATAATCAATTATTCTTCAGCCTGATTCATCTTAGAAACATATGGGATATGCAGAATATTAAATTAAGTTTAAAAAGCCAGACCTCTAACTCACAGCTGAGGAAAGCTTTTACATAAATGAAGAATAATTGCCAAATGTTCTGATGCCGTGATACAATTTTTTGGCCGCGTGGTGTATAATGTTTCCGCACTTAGAGAAAGAAAAGAATTCCTTTCTCTCACGTCATTCTCGCCCAGCCAAGAAAACAGCTCTGCTCTGCGGTCGCTGTGCACACAGCTGGGCCCAGCCTGGTCCCATCCTCAGGGAGGGTGCCCCCCAAAGGCTGGCATGATGCTGGGACGCTTTCCCTCTGGAGCACGGACAGAAAGCCCGCGCTGGGCAGCACCTCCCATGTAGGTCAGGGGACAGCAGCCGGGGCACAGCCAGGAAGACAAGGCGGCCCTGGGCGACCTTCCCTTTGGGCCACAAGGCAGCAGGCACGAGGACAGGCTGTGGGGTCTTGGGACGACCTGTGACGGCCAGCACAGACCCCTCAACAGCTAGTGTGTGGACAGGGGTCCAGAGGCGAGCAGAGGGCGCCTGATCACGCAATCCCTTCGCAGTGCGTGCAGAGCTTACAAGCCCAGGGACCCCACCCAACTCACCGGGAAAAGCGGGAGCAGCGGGGCTCAGCCTACTCCCGTCACTGTGAGCCTCTGGCTGCTACCAGCACAAACTCCCCAGCGCGGCCTCCCCCACGCTGCGGTGCGCGTCTGCGCTCCTCAGGCCACTTTCCTACTCGCTGACACGCTGACTTCAGTCTCGTCCTAATCAATAAAACAGGCATGTGTCTACCAGATTGTGACTGTCCTCGTACCACCTCAAGTCGCCACCCCTAACACACTGGGCTCCCTCCTTTGGGAAACAAGGCCCACGGCCCGAGCAGGGTCAAGGACTCCCCTGCAAACCGCAGCACGCTGCCCAGCCGAGGTCCAAGCCTGCCACCTCGGTCCTGCCCGGGTCCCACATGTCCCACACTGTGCCAACCGGTGACACAGGGACAGACCCTCTCGCACGGGCTCAGGTCTGAACGTAAACGTTCTCTGGGCGCGGCCAGACCTCCAGCCCCCTTGTCTATGATGAGAACGGTGCAGGCCAACAGCAGACGCACGCGACTCTCCGCGCCAGGGGCCCGGAGTGAGGAATGGGAGACGAAGCATCGGTCGCGGCGCCCAGTGGAGCCTGGGCAGTCCTCCAACAGCCCAGATGGCCCCGGGAAACCGACCCGACAGCCGGCTCCCCAACACACACAACCACACCCCTCTGCAGCCCAGGTGCCTCACCTCTAAAACAAGGATGAATTAACAAGGGTGCCCCTGCCCCACAGGGAGGTTTGGAGGAGCAAACAAGGTACCCTGGCTCATCTGGGAGCACGCGTGGTCTGTTCCGGGGAGGGCTCCAGAATGGCAGGTGTTATGTGGCAGCAGTCACACGGTAACATAAATAATATGCCCCATGTCGTTAATGTTATACCTCCCATGAGTCTCTGCACGATCAGTGGCCATGAAAAGGACCTGATAACAAACGGAGACAGGATGGCCAGAGACGTAGACACTGGATGGGACCTGGAATGCCCACTCCCACGTGCAAAAAGCAAGTGTCTTTGCTGAAGTGAGAACCCTGGCTCATCAGCGGCCCTCAGGCACGCCCAGCGGCCCACACTGTGGGTTTCTGGGAGGGCAGCCGCTGTTACGGGGGGACAGAGGCCGACGGGAGCCGGGGGAGGGGCACTTGGAAGGGCGGTGGAGATCGAAGGGAGGGGCAGGTGGCCGTGGCGTCTCTGGGGCTGGGGACAGGCAGCCCCCAAAGGCATGCGGATGTGCATGAGGGCATCAGTCTGAAGCGTGCTCAGTACGATGACTTCATCCCGTTCCTGTGTCTAAAGGTGACAGGGATGAAAAGGGGGTGCTCTCCTGGGGTGACGTCCTTCTCGTGGGACAGAGGAGATAGGATGTGGGTGTAACTGGAGGCGGACGCAGGGAGGAGGGGTTCCCACGGCCACCGGCACGCGCCGTCAGCAAGCCCAGGCTGAGTCGGGCCCTGGGCCAGAGCTGGGGGTCACACCACAGGTGCACTGCCCTCCTGGAGTCCAGCAGATGGCAACAGCATGGGACGAAGCTCCGGGAAGCGTCCAATCCGCTGACCCAGGATGGTGTCACTTTCAAGAATGCATCCAGAGGAAAGAGAAAAGCCACCAGAAGGAGGAAGCTGCGTCCTTCCCAGCGCTCTCTGCCTCGAGGCACAAGAAGGCTGAGCGAAACCTACACGTCCCTGCACAGTTGGAAAGATAAAAGGCTAGGAAGCACGACATCTGGGGATTTTCTGGGGCAGAACGCGTGTCCGCACCTCTGCTCCCCAGCACGAAGCGCTCGGCCTGGCTCCTAACGGGCACGCAGGGCCTATGGGAGGAAACAAACGAACGGAAGAAGCCACCGCATCGCGATGAGACCTGAGTGGGGAAAGCGCAAGCCCCTTGAAGAGAAAACACAAAACGAATCAAAATACTGATGTGAGGAGAGCAGAGAGAGGACAGCGCTCTTCCTTCTCTGAAAACGACATTTAACCCTGCCACACTGTTCAGCGGCTCAAAGTGAGTGTCTGCTCTCTTAGAAGCGCTTGGCTCAAGGAAGAAATACAAGCCCAACTTGCAGAATTTCTTGAAAATTACAATGATGAAAACTTGGCATATCATAAAGAATTATAAATACATTTAGCCTTTGGGGAAATTCACCCCCAAATAAACTGATACAGGTAGAAATGATGCAAGGCTATTCGTTGCAACAATTTTAAAGTCGCAAAGAGAGGTAACCCAAGTGTCCACCAATAAACTATGATACCTATGGCCTGCGGAGTACTATGCAGCCATGAAAAAGAAACAAGGAAGCCTTCCCTGGACTCCTATGGACTGACCTTCAGGACACTCTAGACAGTGGGAAAAGCAAGGGACAGCAGCAGACACAGTAGTCACCTTACATCTGAGAGGAACAACAGGGGGCAGAATGCAAGGACATATGTGTATCTGCTTAGAATTGTGTGTGTGTGTGTGTGTTTTAAAGGTAAGAATAACCCATAACCTAATCAAAATAGCTTATTAGGCACGCCTAAAGAATCTGCTGGTAAAGGAGAGACCGCAGGGCGGATCAGGATGCAAGGCACGTTTCTCTGAATGTACTTACTCTGTTTTACAGCTTTCCCTGTTGAATCATGTAAAAACATTTTAAATAATTATAGGTCTAAATTAAATCAAAATGTAAAAGCTAAAGCAATTCCTACAAATAAAAATAAATGAAAACAAATGAGCCTAAATGCATATCAAGTTGTTAGCCTACCCACGAGGAGACGGGCTAATGCAAGTGGCTGTGAACCGCGGTGACGGTCCCACGGCTCTGCCACTCTAGGGGCAGGCGGCCTAAGAACAGCAAACAATCTTAAGCTGTGTTCAATAATTCTACCACAGAGAGATAATAGTGGTATTTTCCTTTTGGATACACACACATTAGTACCATTAAGAAGCAAGATTTGCACTGTGTAAATAAAAAAAAAGATATGTATATATATATATATATATATATATATATATATATATATATGTATATACAAATCAAATAAGTAAAAGCCCTATAAGCATCTGGTATCTCCAACTAAGTTTGAGTTGGAAATATCAATACAGCCTCAGGAGGAATTTTCACTTTTTTAAGAAAATCAATTGCTCTGTCGCTAGGAGCAATGACTGGTCTCGTAGCAAGGAGCGCCCCCGGCGCCTACACCCCGGCCTCCTGTGATCATTTCCCTCTTAAAGGAACAAGGGCTCCTCGGAGAAATGGCCCTTTGTGGGGAGCGGGGAGCTGTCCAAGTCTGCTAGGTCATGTCAAGGAGATTCAGGAGCCAACCTGAAGGTCCCTGCCGGTCAGAGCTGGGATCATTCGATCATTAAAAAGAGTGCCCGCAACAGATGAAAATATCTAATAGGTTCAAATTCACGGGTTTATAACAATCCTCAAAGTAAACAAATTTTTAAAACCTAATTGGTAACGTTTGTGGATTATTAGAACACCGACTAATTATTCGAGAAACTGGTAACTAAAGGGAAAAAATAAAGCGTTTATCCTGCTTTCCACAGACAGACAGATTTTCAGGGTTCCCAAAGAGCTGAGTGGCAAGTGCTTTACAGAAAAGTCCCAGCTCCGAGAAGAAGAAGGACGGACGGGACCCGAGCATCACAACTGCAGCCTCCGCTGCACCCCTGGGCCCGAGCAACGACCCCCCGCAGCTGCTCCTGGGCCGATGGGGACCCGGAAGGACAGGTGAGGCTGACAACCTTGCATCGAGAGACACAGCTGTCCGCGTTCTGATCCGACACAGCGCCTAGGACATGTTCTCACCGGACAGTACAAATCTCGGAGCCTGGCAGCGCCTCTCACCTAACCGCCAGTCCGTGGGGAGCACCGAAAACAGAGGCTGAGCGTCTCGGACGACGCTGTGGAGACAGGAGCCACCAGGTCCCCAGGGGGGGAACTCTGGTGGGATGAATGACCCAGTTTCCTCAACAAATAAACAGCAGGGGGAAGGGGAGGGAGAACGTCATCAATTAAGAGACTTAAAGACGTGTCAACCAACCACCGCGGGTGAGTCCCGGGTGTCTTCTGATTTGAACCGCCTATCTGCAAAACCCAGATCTATGAGAAAACTGGGGGAGCTGGAACAAAGACTGGATAGTAGACGATATTAGGAAGCCGCTGATAATTTTTACACTTGTGATAATGGCGCTGTCATTATGTTTTTTAAAGTGTCTGTGTTTCTTAGAGTGCAATGCTAAAGCATTCACAGTGGAAATGATACGGCGTCTGGGAAATGCTTTTATCTGGGTTGGATTTATCTCGGTAGGAGAACTGAAAAAAGACCGGTCAAATGCTAATGGCAGCTGAAGCGGGGTGCGGGTACAGGAGCAGTCATTTTAATATTCTCTGTTCTGCTATGTGTGTTTGGAAATTTCCATAATAAAAGGTAAAAAAAAAGAAAAAAAGGAAGAACCATCTTATGATAATAAGAACAAGTGTTACCTTCCTCCCACGTGATTAGAGGGATGGGGCACAAATAGACCTTTTGTGCCTGAATCACCCAACTCTGAGAAGCTGTTTCCTGAACCACGAAGATCAGTCAAATAAGACTAAAGAGAATTTGCTACAGAGACCTTGAGATCACAATTTTACACACCTGACTGTTTGGTTCTGCGAAGTACCTCACTACAATAGGTAGGAGATATTCGGAGACCACCACTGGAAAATCTGATCTGCTTTCTTGTGGAAAAAAAAAAAAAAGGCAATAGGAGGAATCTGTTCCATCAGCTCAGTCTGCACTGTGGGTTCTGCAGTGATAAAAAAAAACAACAAAAAAAGAATTATAAAAAAATAAGCCAAGCTTCTTATATAGTACATACTGATAGTTTTTAGCTTTTCTTACTAAAACACTTCATCAAAAAAATTAGACGGATGCCACTTAAGAATCGTTTCCATCTGGAGTATTTACACTACAGACAGGCTTAAGCAGCTGAGAAGCTGTAAGGGAACACGCAAACACAGGAAGAAGAGGGAATGACGGCCCTGTTATAACAGCCACATGTAAACCAAGGAGGGCGCAAGGAGGCCGCACGCTGGGCCAGCGTCCAAGAGCCATTGCGACTCATGGCATATGTGCCAGACCTGTGGGCTGTGCTTATTTAAATTCCAGCCAGAATGTATACATTATAAATAATTCTTTCATAAATGCACTCCCCCACCATCCACACATCCCAATTATTTCCAAGGGAAAGCATTAAACCGAAGAGCGGCTTGAGCACCAATATACCACATTAAACTTAACACAAATATATAATTGCTCCAGCGCTGTAAATGGTGACTCATTTATAAAGAGAATCCATTTAAGGACTCAAAACATCCACGTGGGCCTTTTTAAAAGCGTTGTGTCATCGTCGGATGAATATTTTAAACCAATATGGGATCTATATGGAAGGCTTATTGTTCTATTTTCAGTTAAAATGATCAAAATCTAAAACAAGCCTAAGATTTCTGAAACTTTCTGAAGTTGTTCACCAGTCATTATAAATGTGGGGTGGGGGGGCCACTGTCAGTACCTGCAAACCCACTACTCTCTCATCTCCCTTATCTTTGGTGGGGCAGAGGGGCAGGGGAGGGAGGGTGGAAGGGGTGGGGGAGAGGTGGGAGGACGTGGTGGGGAGAAGGAGGGGAGGGGGAGGGAGAGAGGAGGGGAGGAGGATGGAGAGGGGGACGGGAGGGGCAGGGGAGGGGCTGGGAGGGGGTGTTAACGTCTCAGCGTCTACTGTATGGCAGTGTGCTTTTTCCTTCCAGGACAGTAATCATGGAGGTAGAAAGAAAAAGAAACATCAAGATTAGTCTACAAGATCACAGGTGAGGGACACTAATGACTGGATTGTTCTGATCCAAAGGACTTCTTTTGGCTCGGTACTTCTTAGCAACCAATAGTCTGGCAAAACTCAAGACATACAAAAGGCCTAACTGCCAGGGCAAAGAGCACTCACAGCCATTAGTCATTCTAATTTTCTAAAAATAAGGATAATTTACGCCAAACAAGACACTTGTTCTTCATGATAAAGTCCATTTGTGGTTAGACACTGCTTAAAATTTATCGATTAATAAACAGGCTTTTTATATTAGCTCTCATTGGTTACGTACAATGCCTTGGAAATGCAGGCGTAAAAAGTGAAAGTGTGCATTCCTTGTACAAACCTGCATCTTCTTACGACCTGACCACGATCGCCGTGGCCGTGAAGAAGTCTTCCTCGGTGTCACTGAAGTCCTGGAAGGTATCGGGCAGCCCCCTGGCAATGATCTGACTGCAGAGATGAGACCCAATGCAACAGTTACGTGGGCAACACTGACCACCGGGACACAGGCTGCAGCGGGCGGCACAGCCAGGGAGCAAAGGACAGTCTGCGACCTCCATCCCGAGGGAGGACAGTGCCCAGGGGTGTCCAGAGATGATCATTCCCACATGGGTCAACATCCTCCAGGGACGGGCCTGGATCCTCTGGTCTGGAGGTCACTGGTGGCGGAAGTTGTCCACTTGGGACAAGGGAGAACCTTCTCTCCTCTTCTGACTGACTCTTCAGGCCTAGACAGACTCAGAAGACAGGCCCCAGGACGGCGGGAGGGAATTAAGTGACCAACACGTGCAGAAGGAAAAGACCCAAAGAGGCACCAATGGCCATCTCAGTCTCGAACGCCCTCTGCCACTAGGAGCCGGAGGCATCCCCCTGGCTGCCCCCACCCCATCGTGGGACAACCTAAAAGGTCCCCAGACATGGCCAAAGGGCCAGTGGGGGCAACATCGCTGCTGGTTGAGAACCATCACGTAAGAGGCGCTGCACAAAAGCTACAAGGGAACCCTCTGCACTATCCTGTAGGTTTTCTGTAAATCTAAAACATTTTAAAAGTGAAGTTTAAAGACATAAAACACAAAGGCAAAAAAGATGTCAAGCAACAGGAATGCACAGACATTGTCAGTGAGCCGGGAAAACAATGTAAGTTTCTCAAAAAGTTGGACTGCGCTGATTATTGAACCCAGCACCTCTGCCTCGGGCACTCGCCCACAGGGACTGAAAGGCCACGTCCACGCCCAGCCCCGCACGTGGAGGCCCGGTCCGCACACCCGGACGCCCGGTCCGCACAGCCCGACAGCGCGAAGAGGGCGGCTCCGGCGGCGGCCAGCAGGGGTCGCGCGCAGAGGCCGTGGGCGGCTCCACGAGGGAACTCGACTCGGCCACGAAAAGGAATGGACTGCCGGTTACCATGGGCGCAGATTTCAAACGCATTTTGCTAAGTTAGAAAAAAAGAGAGAGAAGGAGCCAGACAGAAAAGCCCACGTCCCACATGATGTCATACATACGAAGTCCTACAAACCTCACCACCAAAGAAGAACGGTGCAGCGGTGCCCGGGGAGGACGGGGCGGCCGCCAGGGGCAAACAAGGGAGCGGGGTGGGGTGGGGCGGTGGAAACGCGCCGACGTGCCCGCGGGGACCGCTGCGTGCCTGGGGACGGCTGCGCGACGGCCACGTGGACCCAGACTCTCCCTGCACGCTGGGAGCGGGTGCATGTGACTGCATGAGAAATAGGCCTCAATACCGCTGTTGGAGACAAGACCCCGGCGGGGCTCAGCCAGGGCGCTCAGCGGTGCCTGACGGTGGCCTGGGGCCCTCGGGAGCAAGAAGAGGGACTGGCGGGTGGCAAGGGACCGCTGCCCGCCTCTGTCCGCTCCTGTGACTGTCTGGTGACCCAGGAGCAGCACGTGCCACTTCTGACCACGCATCCAGAGAATTAGCTGAAGTCAGAAACCCACCTGGCTTTTCAGGAAAAGAAGACTAGAAACATGGGAGCCGAAGAGGAAGCCTGTCGGCCCGGTGGCCCCAGGAAGAAATCCATCGGCTCAGGCCTGTCTGCAGAGACTGAGCCGGCCCTGGGATGAAAGGCCACGACCTGGCAGCCAGGAGGTTTGGGAAAGTTGAAAGAGACACTCTCAAGGCTCTGATTACATTTCACTGGACTACATTCATGTCCCTCCCCTGGGAAATCAAGCCACTGCTTCTAGGGCCATAGAACGGGGACACAGATCAGCATCCAGCCTCAGGTGGTCACAGGGGACCCGCCCTCTCGAGGAGAGCAGGGAAAGCGGGGAGAGGGCCGGGAGCAGGCACAGATCCACCGCGGCGAATACAGATGGGACGGAGCTGAAGAGTCAAACCACTTGGTGCTCTGGCCCCTACACCGTGGGAAAGCCTGGCTTCTGTGTGTGGTGGTGGCCCGGAGAGGTCCGAGCGGATGAGCGAGGCCAGAAGCCTCGGCCTCGAGACCTCCGGCTTGTCAGCGACGCTGATGAGAGGAAACAGGACAGCTGGGCATGCCGGGAAAGGGTTCGGAGGAGGAGGTGAGGTCACGTGTGAGATGCGCCCGGCATGGGACGCGGCACCTGACGGGCCTCGAGCATGTCAGCCATCTGCATTACCGCAGAAGCGAAGAACTGCGATCAGAACGTCTGTCAAAGGAAGGACGTGTAAGTGAGTTATGCTGTCTATGCACCAACTCACTGTACGACCGTCTTTCAAGGCGCCTGTAGTTACACCCCGAGTCAGGGAGACACCCACGATGCGTTACATGCAGACAGGTGGAGAATTTTACCTATAGTATGAACCCACATCCTGACACAAGTTATGTTTATGTATATACATGTACAGAATGTGTACGTGTAAACGTTTGTGCATACATGTACTGAAGGTGTATGCATAAACACATGTTTTCCTGTGCGTGTGCAGAATGTGCACCCACAAACACGTGCGTATACATGTACAGTGTGTACACACAAACACGTGTCTGTGTACTGTGTATAACGTGTGCATAAGCACACGTTTGTGTAGGCACGCGCAGAACACATGCATAAACATGTTTGTGTGTGTGTACAGAGCATGTATACACAAACACATGTTTGTGTCACGTGTATAGAACATGTACGCATGAATACTTGTTTGCATGCAGAACATGAACACATAAACACATACATGCATTCATTTAGGGAGAAGTCTGGAAGACTAGGCCCTGAACTGTTCACAGGCATTATCTAAGATTTTAGTGGGGAGAGGGAACTCTTACGATTTAATGCCTAAAATTGCTAAATGTTTCAACAAATAAGTATTATTTTCACGAATTTTTTAAAATATAAAGAAAGAGGATGGCTCGGCGTCACATGGTGATGTTCCCTAGAAATGTCACCACGGCAGTACCCATCCTGTCTCTGTTCCTTCCTTCCCTCACCCACTCACAGCTACATGCGTGAGCTGAGCCCAAGTAGCTCTAGTGTCAGGGCAAGAAACCTGGGGTCCAGAGATGAGAGGGTGCCAGGCCTTGCCCTGACAGAGCTCACAGTTGAGGACCATGAGCAGGCCAGCAGATCCTTGATGATGAGCAGCGACAGGATTCTTAAGACAGAGGAGGAGCACGGGAGGAGAGCCGGGAAGCTGAGATTAAGGGGGCGCAGGAGTCGGGCCTCGGGGGGACGCACAGAGGTGAGGACAGCGGGCCCGCACGTGGGACCGGTCAGACGAGGGCTGTAAAAGAAGCACCCTGGATGTGCTGGAGGCCTGCTGGGAGAGTCGGGCCCGTGAAGGCAGCTGAGGAAGACAGGAACTCTGCACCTGCTGCTCAGTTCCTCCACGCGCCTGCAACTGCTCACAGAAGTGGTCCATCAAATGGAGAAAAAAAAGGAAGGGAAATAAATGCTTTTTCAGACAGATGGGAGCTGTGAGAATTCACTGATAGCAGCCTTGCACTAACGAGGATTACTGAAGGAACTTCTCGAGGCAAAAAGAAATTAAAAGCACAAAGATGATAAAATTAATGGCAAAGATTAAAAATATTTTTCTCATTTTAATTGCTTTGAAAGATAGCTGACTGCCTCGAGCCACACAGGAACAAGGGGCTGCCGGGGACGACGTGCAGGGAAACCGCAGCGGGAGAGGCGGGGGGGCGCGGGGGGCTCCGCTCGGTGGCTCTGGTGCTGCCCGCCAGGCGGGGCGCCTGGGCCCGAGCACGCGCGTGCTGAGTCGGAGGCCTGTATCAGCATTCCTGGAACAGCCGGTCGTCGTTTTTTAGAAGAGGTAACTAATCAGCCAATAGTGGAGATCAACTGCATTATTTTCAAACATTAGTTTTTCTTACAAAGGCAGGAAAACAGCGAGGAGGACTGAGACCCGCAGAAAAGAAGGAGTGGAACGGCAGACCCGCACCAGACCACACTGACAGGGACGTCAGGTGTAAACGGTCCAGACGTTCAGACTAAAAGGCAGAGAGTGTTAAATTGGATTTTTAAAAACGCAAGACCCAACTGACTACAATAATCACCCTTTAAAGCTAAGACATGGATAGGGGGAAAATAAATGGGCAGAAATGTACCAAATAAACATTAAAGCGAGCTGGAGTGTATATATGAACAGCAGACGCCGTAAGCTTCAGAAAAAGAGATTACCAGGGACAAAGAGGGACATCCCCCAGTGATAAAGAGAGTGAGTCACGTGAGAAAAGAGCCACACTGCATGTGTTTGGACCCAAGAACAAAGCTTCAAAACACACAAAATGAAACCTGTTAGAACTGAAAGAAAAAGAGATAGCCCCATAATCGTAGTTGCAGACTCCGACATTCCTCTCAGTAACAGACAGAGCTTACATAAGGATACAGAAGATGGGAACACTGTTTTCAACCAACTTGACCCAACTGGCATTTATGAGACACTCGACCCCAAAACGTTGGGGTGCATGGTCTTTCCAAGTGGGCACGGAACATACACTGAGTAAGAGCCAACTGAGCCATAAAAGAAATCTGAACAAATTTTAAAAAGAGAAATAACACAAAGTATGTTTTCTGACAAAAGAGACAAACTAAGAATCAAATAACACAAAGAGACCTGGAAAATCCTCAAATACCTGGAAATGAAACAACACACTTATAAATAACTCATTGGTTAAAGGAAAACTCATTACAGACATTAATAATACTTTATACTGAAAGGTAATTCAATGACATATCAGAACTTAAGGATGAAGATAATATACTCAAGTACTTTTGGTACTTAATAGCAATGTTACAATATAAAATGCAGATGTTATAAAAGAAAGGCCCATAAAATAGTTAAGCATCCCTCACAAGAAGAAAAAAGAACAGCAATTATATTCCCCCAAAAATATCTCCAAGGAAGAAAATAATGCATATTAGAGCAGAAATTATTGAACTAGAAAATAAACATACAATAGAGAATATCAAAGCCAAAACTTGATGCTCTGAAATAATAGAAGTTGATAATCTTCTGGTAAGAATTATCTAGGGGAGAAAAAGAATAAAGGCAACAATAACTGATAACAGGGTGGAAAACGGGGCCATACTACAGATTTCATTAACAATAAAAAGAAAATGACCACTTTCCAACACACGATGAAATGACAGATCTAAGCAATACTGTGACCATCAGCATCACCAAAGGAAGGCTGGTGAGGAACTTCATAACAAAAGCGCCCAGCACCTGTGTCCACAACTCAATAGGAACATGTCTAAAGTGGGACGGCTGGCCACACGGTGTTCCCTGGTGTTCTGTAATAAGAAGTGAATGAAACAACATATGAAGCATTGTTTAAAAACAAACTCTGAAGCAGAGTCTGATCAAGTCTCCAAGTGTAATTTTCAGTTTACAGGAAATAGAGAAAACAAAGGAACATGTTAAATGACCCTGTGAGAGATCCAAGAGATTTTCCAGTTGCAATGGAGGTGTAAGGAGACGTGCTTCGCCTCCTCCTGCAACCACAAGAAGAATCACAACTAACCTCAAAACAAAAAACACCCAGAACTGCAAGAAAATCAAACTGTATGAAAGTCTAACAACCGAGGGGTTAAAGAAGCCATATTCATCCAGATGGGTAGGAGGGGCGGAGCCGGAGAGTCAGGGTGGAGATGACGTGGTGTGGCATGGCAGCAGTGGATCGGGTGGTCCCAAGTTCACGTGTGGTGGGTAAAAATCAGGAGGGACACCTTGGGAGCGATCCCAGCCCCAGGCCAGACTGCGCAGCCCAGGGTTCCAGCTCTGGGAAGATCAAGCCTCTCAACTTCTGGCTGTAAATACCAGTGAGGGTTGGGGCAGTGGAAGAAACTGCAGGCTTCTCATGAGAGTCCATTTAAAGGGCTTGCAGGGGCATAGAACGTATGCAAACCCACCCACTCTGGGAATCACCACCAGGAAAATGGCCAGAAGGGCGCCAGTTGCATACAGGAAATGGGTGAAGTGACTGGAAATGGGCCAAGTGCCGGACAAGCCTCCAGGAGCCAGGCAGTGACACTGTCCCCTCTCCAACATCCCCAACACGCAGAGCCACAAAGTGGCGAAGTGGGTTGCCCGCCCTGGCAAATACCTAAGGCTTCGCCCCATACAACGTAAGAGATGTGCTAAGACAGGGAGTCAGAGCAGCTCTACCTAATAACACAGAAACAAACACAGGGAGGCTGCCGAATTGAGGAGACAAAGAAATATGGCCCAAATGAAAGAACAGAACAAAACCTCAGAAAAAAAAACTAAACAAAGTGGAGATAGCCAACCAATCAAATGCAGCGTTCAAAACACTGGTGATCAAGATGCTCAGAGAACTCATTGAGTAAAGAGAGAATCTTAAAAGCATCAAGAAAAAAGCAGAGTTACCTACAAAGGAGTTCCCATTAAGACTATCAGCTGGTTCTTCAAAAGAATCTCTGCAGGCAAGAAGTATTCAATATGATGAAAAGCAATGACCTACAACCAGGATTCCTCTATCCAGCAAAGCTATCATTTGGAATGGAAGGGCAGATGAAGTGCCTCCCAGACAAGGTAAAGCTAAAGGAGTTCATCATCACCAAGCCATTATTATATGAAATGTCAAAGGGACTTATTTAAGAAAAAGAAGATCAAAACTATGAACAGTGAAATGACAACAAACTCACAACTATCAACAACTGAATCTAAAAAACAAAAACAAAACAAACTAAGCAAAGAACCAGAACAAGAACAGAATCACAGGTATGGGGATCATATGGAGGGTTATCAGCAGGGAGGGGGGAGGGGAAGACATGGGGAAAAGGTACAGGGACTAAGAAGCATAATGGGAAGGTACAAAATAGACAGACCAATGTTAAAAATAGTATAGGAAATCGAGAAGTCAAAGAACTTATACGTACAACCCATGGATATGAACTAAGGGTGGGGTACCAAATGGAGGGGACAACGGGGAAAAAATTGGGACAACTATAATAGCATAATCAATAAAATATACTTAAAAAAATAAATCACTCCATGAGAATAATGACCACCAAATCCAGACGGTGGAAAATTCTACAAGACTAATGACCCCTTCAATAAATGAATGATGTAGGGGAATATGAGAGGGAGAAAACTGTAAACAAAAAAAGACTTCAGAGATATATCAACCTAATGAAATGGATGAACCCTATTTGGATCATGATTCAAACAAACCAACCATAAACAGACACTTTGAGACAGCAGGGAAAACTGAACGTAGACTGGTAGACTGGAAGGCATTACTGCTAATCTGGCTGAGCGTGACATATGACACTGATGTCAGAGTTAAGTCTTTAATGGATAAAATGATACGATGTCCTCAGATTCCTTTACAATAAACCAGCATCAAAGCACTAAACTTCTACTGGGGAAAAAAAAATCGCATTTTATTGGGGCCTTAAGAAAACATAAATAAAAGGAAAGATATACCATGTTTATAGACTGAAATCTAAATATTGTACAGAGAGCAATTCTCTCCAAATCGATCTGTGGGTTCTCTGCAAAACCAATCAAGACCCGAGTAGTGTTTGGTCTTGTCTTGTTTTATGGGAATCTGATGAGCTGATTTTGAAATTTATACAGAAATGCAAAGGATCAAGAATAACAAGGCATGTCAAAGGAGGAAAACAAGGTGGGAAGTCTGGTCAATCAAAGAGCAAGACTTAGGACAGATCTAAAGTAATCAAGACGGTGTGGTGTTGGCTCAGGGAGACAGACCACGGCAAGGGGGGACAGTGCACACAAAGACCGTCACAACAGGGGCGGGATGAGAACAGTCCACACTGGAGAAAGGACGTGCTTCTGATGAGCGGCACCATGACAGTTACGGAAATGAAGCTGGACCCCTTTCACGCAATGAACCAAAATTAACATCAGACAGGTCACAGGCCTGAATGGGAAAGAAAAAACAAATAAACGAAAGACTTTAGAACCGTAAAGAATATGTTTATGATCTTGGGGTGCAGCAAGCCCTTTTGAAAAAGCTTCCAAATGCACTAAGGATAAAGGACAATGTGGATAAATGTGACTACATGAAAAACACATAGCTCGGGTCACCAAAAGACCACCACCAGGAGAGCTGACCACCAGCCGCGGGACCGGGGCTGGCTCCACGCAGAACCGACAAGGTTTGAAATCGAGACTATCCAAAGAATTCCTCCAGGTTACTGGGAAAAAGACCAACAATCCATCTCCCCCGCCCCCAACGAAAGATTTAAATAGGGACTGTGCCAAAAAGAAGAAAAAGAAGAAGAAGAAGAAGAAGAAGAAATACAGACACCCAACAAACCCACGAAAAGGTGTTCAGACTCCTACGTCGGGAAAATGTGAATTTAAATCACAAAGCGGTACCGTGCTATATACGACCGCACTGCCAGATGGGCTAACATTGTTCCAGTTGACAATATCAGTTGGCAGAGAGATTGTGGGGCAAAGGCGGGCCCGTGACCAGACCCCCCGCTTTGGCAAACCGGCGCGGTCACTGGAGGAGGAAGCCGGCACGCCCGCCACACAGCGGTGCTATCCTGGATACACAGAAATGCCTGCTGTGTGCACCCAGGCGCAGAGCTGTCCCTACAGAGAGAAAACTGGGGACTCTAATGGCGGTAGGAGGATGAAGGTCAGAACAGTCGTCCAAGAACTCACTCACACTATGTGCAGAACCACCAAGTAATATACCCTATAGGATGTCACATCTTTCAAATTCAGAAATGATAAAATTAGATTATGTTATTTGAATGTAGATACTTAGGGGCTAAAAGTGAAAGAAATTAAGGGTGTGATAAAGACAGACATCAGATGGGGGGCACTGCTCGGCTGGGGGAAGTGGTTATTAGCGACGGGGGGGGGGGGGCTGTGTAATGGCTACATAGGTACATGTTTCATAAAAATCCCGTAGCCTTCACATGTGCATCTTATCCAGTTATCTGTGTATATTATATTTCACAATAACAGACGCTTTCCAGGGAGTTAAAGAAAAGAGAGATTAAAGGAGAAAAATCACTTGATAACTCCAACAGACGTGAAAGAAGCATTAGATAAAATCCAGACCTCACTGAGGGTTTTTAAAACCCTTGGTAAGTTTATTCTATAAAATAAATAACCTGTACTCTTCAAACCTGTCAGCTATATCCTGAAAAGCAAAGAAAGACTGAGAAACCGTTAGAGATTCGGGGAGACTAAAGAAACACAAAGGCTAAATGCAGGACTGGGTTCTGCCCCAAACTACAGACAAAACCCTGGTATGAAGGACACTATCAGGATAATTGGAGAAGTTTGATTAAAATCTTTACGTGACACAACAGTATTGTGTCCGAGTCCGGTCTCCTGATTTTGATATTGTGCTGTGATTATACCAGTGAATGGTGAGTGTCCTTGTTCTTAGAAAAATGCACAATGAAGTATTTAGAGGAAAGGCAACATGATGTCTACAACTCACTCTCAAAATAAAAGTAAAAATAGAGAGAGAATCATAAATCAGATGGGGCAAAATGTTAACAATGGATGAATATGAGTAAAAGATATACAAGAATTCTTCTAGTCTTGAAACTTTTCTGTGTGAAATTATTTCTAAAAGTGTAACAATAATCTTTAGTAAAGGAGAGATCGAAAGGAACATAAAGCAGAAATATAAATTTTCTGAAGCTGGTAAGAGGTGGCTTCTAGACATGTGAAATGAGACAGGAAAGGAAGAAATAAAACTATCATCCTTCGCAGATAACACCCTTGTAGTAGGTATTGTAGAAAATCCAAAGAATCCACAAGAAAGTTATTAAGTTAATCAGTAAACTTAGCTAATCAGAGAAATAAAAATCCATTTCATTTTCCTAGATCAGCAACAATTAGAATAGAAATTTCAAGAAATAATACAATTTACATGAGCATAAAGGAACAAATACTGCCCTGGCTGGTGTGGCTCAGTGGATTAAGCGCTGGTCTGCAAACCAAAGGGTCACCAGTTCGATTCCCAGTCAGGGCACAGGCCTGGGTTGTGGACCAGGTCCCAGGTTGGGGGCATGTGAGAGGCAACCGATTGATGTATCTCTCATACATGCATGTTTCTCTCCCTCTCTTTCTCCCTCCCTTCCCCTCTCTCTAAGAAGTAAATATATAAAATCACTTTAAAAAAGAGCAAATACCTGGAACTAACCCTAACAAGACACAGAAGATCTCTATGATAGAAATCTAGGGAGCAGTTTCATACTTATGTGTTTATACAGAAATGCACACACACACACACAGAGACACTGAAGAAAGTCCTTAAAAATAAAAATAGGAGAAAACAAAGCATTGCCAAGATGTCGGTTCTTCACAAATCGGCCACGGACGCACCACAATGCCGGCCGAAGCCCTGGCAGAAGCTGTCGCTCTGCAGCCAGCATGGGGCGAAAGGGCACCCGGAAGCGCAAAGGGCCAAGGACAGCAGGGTGACCTAGGAGGACAAGGTGGGTGGGCTGCTTCCACCTGACACCAAGGCTTGGAGGATGAAGCTGCAGATGAAGGCAGTGTGCTCCCGGCGCAATGACAGGGAAACAGACCCACGGAGCGGACTAGGACGTCCAGAAAAGGCCACTGGATCGAAGACCAAGGCGGCGGCGCAGAGCTGACGTGACAGGCAGCGTCCTCCATCGAGGGCACGGGTGTCCGCTGGATGCCACAGGGAAGGAAGTGAGGCCTGGCTCCTGCCTCCCATCCCACGCCAACAGGAAGGCAATGCCGGGTGGGCCGTGGATCGGAATGTGGCAGGTAAAACAAATAAAACTTCGAGAAAGCAAATGAGAAAATATCTTGGTGGCCTTGGGGGAGGCAGACGCTTCTCATGCACAGCATGAAAAGCACTTACCGTAAAAGAAAAAATGGATAGATCGCGAACTACATTTACATTAAGAATTGCAATCAGAAGGCGCCGTTCAGAGGACCATCATTTTCCGATCTGCGCGATTGGGATAATAACTGGACTCGTTCGGTAGCAATTGCTGGGAGCCCACAATGATTTAATAGACGTAAAGACACAGGACATAATTTTTTAAAGTAAGAGGGAGTGGAAGGGAAGGGAAGAGACTCAGGGAGTAGTGCCGGTCTTGAGAGAAGCCGCGACCCTGCTGGGAGGTGGGCAGGCCGCAGGTGCAGGAATCTGAACAAGACACACAGAGGTCTGCAAGGGGGAGGAAAGGGGGTGCCGGGGGCTGGGAAGGCAGGTACCGGCAGAGGCTGTCTGACGGAGGGAGGGCCGCAGGGAGAGGGACGCCCTCCCTCTGAGACAGGCGGGAGGGGCGTGCAGATGCGGCTGTAGGCCGACCGTGAGCTGGAAGGCCCGCCCGCGTTTCTGCTTTCCTCGTGAAACTGGAGGCCGGGTCCTCTGCTGAGGGTCGGAGCGCAGTCTGAGCCTGGAGTAGGTTCCGGCCAGCACCAGGACAGGGACATCAGGTCAGGGCAGGACAGGCCGCAGGGATGTCCCCGAAGCACGGTGCCGTGCACAACCAGGAGGCAGCAAGGCTCCAAGGGACGCTTCCCGGCCAACAGCACGCTCTGCCCCTCCAAGCGCTGCGCGCGTGAAAGGAACCCAGAGGCCACCCTGGCTGTCCGAACACCGTGACATTTCGTCGCCACGGCCTCCCGGGCTCACCAGGTGGCCAGTAAAACAGCAACAAGTGTAATGGAAAAGCCTCCTCTAAGGGTGCCACGCAGAGAGAACCCCAGCATCCTGGAGACGGAGCGTACGCCACCTCGCGCATGAGGCCCTCGGAGCTGGCACCGAGAAGTGGCCGCCAGTGGCAGAGCTTCAGGCAGACACGACAGAGGGGCCGTGAGTGCGTGAGGGACGCGTGAACCTTACCAGCCGCAGATGGTCTCGCTGAGCGCGTACTCCTCCAGGCGCGGGAGGGAGGCGGGGTCTCCTGGCCTGGCCCGGCCTGGCCTGGCTGAGAAGGCTGTTCCCGCATTCTGCCCCACTCGGGACTGCCGTCCTCAAATCCATCTGGAGGGGAAGAGGGGGAAACGCACTCGTGAGTGTGCACCAACTGTGACAAGTCGCACGTGGGCAAAGACACGGCCTGGGAGCGCACTCTCCACGTCCACAGCGGAAGCCTCCGAGGACGGCGAACTTGACAACATCCAGAATGGAGGGAGCAGGTCCGTGGCCCAGGAGAAGGGAGGCAGGGCCAGAGCCACGAGGATGACAGAGTGCCCTTCCAGTGCCGTCGGTCTGAGGCCTGAGCCCCCGCTCGCCCACGTGGATGGGAACTCGGACGTGAGTGAACAGGGGCCCACCCCTCTGGAAATGGCCGTGGCGTTCTGTGCCAGCCAGTTCAGAATGGCCGAAAGAGAAACAATGGAGTTTGACCCTGAAAGCAAGAACCTCACAAAAAGCCCGCCCCACGTCCTGTCTTGTCGTAAATGCGCCTGTCACACAGCTTCATCCATGCTGGGACCCGGTTCCCAGCGACCCACACCCCGGGCCTGGCGACACCCAGCCAGACCCTCCGCGTGGGTGTCTACAGGCTCATCCGCGTCACTCTGGCCAACAGCGAGCCACGGACCCTTCCTCCCAGTCTGGGCTTCCCTTGGTCCCCGGCTGAGGGTGGGCACCCCTGCCCGCAATGGAGCAGGGTGGCTGAGCCCATGGGCGCTGGACTGGTATGAGGCCTCCCACGACTGCCCACCAGCTGTGGGACTAGAGGCAGGGACTTAGCCTTTCTGCACACGCACATGCTCACACGGAGGCTGGGGGCCAAACCTGGCCTCTGCCCATCGGGAGGTCGGAAACGTGGGCTCCGGCAGGACCCCGTCCCTGGTGACGTGACCCACCTTGGCCCTGGCCCGAGCCGCGCACGCCCGCGCTGCAGGGTGTACCTGCTTCCCTACTGGCCCTCGCACTTCATGGAACAGGAGTCAAGGTCACCTGCTGAAACTGCTGGAGAGGAGCACCTCCTGGTGCAACAAGCGGAGGCTCCCGCCTGGCAGGTGGGAAGACCCCGGCTCCTCCAGGCAACATAACCAACGTGAGTTTCAAATCAGAGGTGATCACTGGGTGCCGGGCTGCTGACTTTTCTTTGAAACACTAACCATATTTTTTCTCAACTAATTCTTTTAGGTTAGTAATTAGAGCCTATTAAGATTTTACGTTGTGTAACAGTTACTCACAGAAGTTCAATGAAGAATTATATATACATCTGTACAAGAAATACATGATGCAATCAAATGCACTGTTTTCTGCAGGACCCCTGCCGTGGGGGGACAGGTCCTCCCGGGCCACAGCCCACTCCCGACCACAGGCCCTTTGCCAGTCTCGGCGCGCCTCAGAGGGGCCCAGGAGGAGTGCATCCCCTCCACCCCACCGCGGACCCAGCCTGGCGGGGCCCTGAAAACCGCCAGTGTGAAGGCAGTGGTTCTGCACTTTGGGGTCACGCACAGACACGCGCTCACCGTCTCGTGCAGGACCAGGGGTTTCCAGAGACCCTCTGCGGCCCAGCAGAACACTGCACAGGGTAAGCGCTGTTGTTTTAAACGCACGCTTTGCAAACTCTGTTTCCCAGAGAACTAAAGAACGTACCAGTTGGTCCCACAAAAGAGTGACTGTTATTGGAGAATACTGATGATTCCACTACACTAACTACATAAAACTACACTAACTGTGCCCAAGGCCATAAGGCCATAAAGCAGCGCATAGTTACCGATCTCCATTGGTTACTTCCTGCGAGCCAGGAACTGTAGTGCTTTCTGAACAGCCCGTCCCACCGGCCAGAGCAGAAGAGCCCGCAGAGCGGGGCCCCGTCTCCGCAGCGGGAGGACGGCCCCCTCCGACCGGCCCAGCGGCTGTCAGTCAGGCCCCAGAGGAGTCCAGCCCAGTCCAAGAACGTTCTCTGCACGGCGTAACGGACTCCAGCAGTACTGGGTTTATACAGTCTGTGCCGTAAAACCGAACACCCGGAAATTCTTAATGCCTGGCATCTAGCCAATAGTGCCAAGCATGGAGAGAAGCCAAAGAACGCAACATAACCACAACCAGGAAAAATGAATGAATAGAAATAATCCAAAAAATTATCAGAGATGAGGGAATTCATAGAAAATGATCTTCAAAGGGCAATTAAAAGAACGCTCTATACCCTCCAGAAAGACCTGCTGACGGCCCGGGGGAAGACAGAGACATGCAAAGCCCTGTGGAGGGGTCTCTGGCCGGCTCCAAGGATGACCCCAGAGCAGCACATTCAGGCCGGCTCACCTTCCGCGGCGCAGCCCCGCCCCTGGCAGGCCCAGACCTGTGCCGGTGTGCGGCCCGGAGGCTGGGGACCCCCGCTCTAGACCTTGTCCAGTGAGAAGCTACCGGCCTGTCAATCTGGGCACCTGCGGCTTCTAGGCAAAGAGGCACCTCATACGACAAACAAGCTGCCACTCGGACGTCTCTCCCAGCATCAGCCTCCTTTTCCACCCCCGTTACTCACACCCCAGCCCGGCACACATTCCCAGACAAGCGTGCGCTGTGCACGGCTACGTCTGAACTCCCCCGCTGCTGGGATTCCCAGCACTCACGGCAGAGCTGCAGAGAAAGGAAGCCCCTCCCACCAAACCAAATCTCACAGACACTTCGATAGAATATTTTAGCCCTGACCAGCGTGGCTCAGTGGGTTGGGTGTTGTCCCACGAAGTGGAAAGGGAGCCGCCGGTTCGATTCCCGGTCAGGGCACAGGCCTGAGCTGTGGGCCAGGGCCCCGGTGCGGGGTGTGCGGGGGGCAGCCGAGCGACGTCTCTCTCTCACGTCAGTGTTTCTCTCCCTCTCTTTCTCCCTCCCTGTCCCTCTCTATAAAAATAAATAAATAAAACCTTTTTTTAATAAATGGGCACAACCTTTAAAATAAACAAATAAAATGAAATAAAATATTTTAAACTACAGGAAGGCAAAAATGACATCCCCAGTGAGAAAAAGGAAGCTTGACGTCAAAGTGAAAGCAGCTGGCAGAAGTGCACACTCTGTGGTCAGCGCTGAGGACGGAGACACAGGCCGCAGGCACGAGGTGTCTCAAGCCCACACGGCGTGAAGATAAGGGTAGTGAATCTGAAACGGAGTCCCCAAGATAAGATAGCTGCGGGGAGAAAACTCCAGTTCCGGCAGGAGTGGGAGGAGGGGAAGTCACTCTTGAAAAATCCAAACCACAGGCCTGCATGGCCTACAACTGCAGGGTCCACACTTACGCCCCCCGCCGAGCTGCTGAGGGGGTCACGGTCCAGACTCACCCCAGTTTCGGGCGTCCCAGCAGAAGCCAAAAAGGAAGCTGTTCTCCAGAGACCATCACAACCCAATAAGCACGCAATTTCGTGAAACAGTCCCTGATGAAGATGAAGAGGCAATAAAAACTTTCAAACGACGTGGTTACAAACCATCAAGAAGAGAAAGAGTTTAGCAGACACAACAAATGAGAATTTGCTCCCCAAGATAAGAGGTATTATGCAGAGAATGAGTAGGATGTAAAAACAGATATAATGAAAAAGGGGGGGGGGGCAACAGGCACATTTGAGAAAGAACCAAGTAGAAATCAAAAATAGAGACGACTGAATTAAAAATGCAGCAGCTGGCTTAGACAGCAGCTCAGACGCAGCTCGAGAGAGAGTCCGTGAGCTGGAAGACCGACCTGACACCCCGCCCACAGCGCCGCTCAGACACGCAAAGAGCTGGGAACCCCCTGACGCCAGTGAAGGCGGGTGAAGAATGGAGAGCCGAGGTCTGAACTGAACCCAGCGGGAAGGAGGCGGAGGGATTCGGGGAAACAGGAAGAGGCCGTGTGCAAAGAGACAGTGGCCAACAACTTCCCAGAATGACAAAAAGACGAGTATTCGATTCGAAGAATTACAAATCCTGAACTGAATGATTAACAATACATCCATTCTCCGACTGTAGACAACCAATGGCAAAAGTAAAAAAGCATCTAAAGAAAACAGAGAAAAATTGAAGATTATATCCCAGCTCTCTCACTTAAAAGATGTTAGAAGCATAGCATACAATCAGTAGGAGTGTGGGGTCTTGAGTCAGAATACCTGATTGGAAACCCAGCTCTGGCTCTTATAAGGTATGTTAACCCGGGATGAAATCCCCTCCCCTCTCTCAGTCTGCATCCTCCCCCCAAAATGGTGCCCCCCTCCGATGACGGAAGTGCCGACTAAACAACATGAGACAGACAGTCACGTAGACACAGTTATACAGCTCTTGACACACAAGCACTTGGGAAATATCGGCGGCCAGTATTATAGTTAAATCACGGAGCACATTATACGACTGATGGTTTTTATGTTTCTATGTCTAGCATTCCGAGCGACCACGGGCTCTAGCAGGTGTCCATGAGGTGGGGCAGCAGGGAGAAGACGGGGACTCCTGGAAAGGAAGGCACCGGTGGGGGGCGGCCTCTGTACTGGTGACGCACAGAACGGGTGCGCACTCAGCCCGGACTCTGTCCTGGCCCCTCGGCCACGCGTTTGTGTGGCCAACTCCCCCGCACGGCTACGGCTGAGAGAGCAGACTGGGATCTGGGACGGGACCCACCGGCGGAGAGACAGAGGTGACGATGTAACCTCAATCCATTGGAGTACCCACTAAACCAAAGCAAAACAACAAAATCAACCCTTTCTGAACGAATATAGCAAAATTCAGAGATTTTATAGCACACAATAGTTACAATATCCAGGTCACAATCCAAAATTAACTCAATAAACAAAGAAGAGGAAAACATGAACTAGCTAAAAAATCAATACACATTGAGTCTACAAGAACCCGCATGTCAGAATTAGACAAGCAGTTTGAAGCAACTATGATAAAATGCTTATGGATGTAAAGGAAAGTATGCCTATAATGAGTGAAAAGATATGGAATCTCAGCAAAGAAATGTTAACTATAAAAAAACACCTAATAAAAATCCTGAAATTGAAATAATACCTGAACCTTAAAAATTCATTGCATGGGCTTAACAGAATGCAGATCATAAAATAATGGCCCCAATTCCCCCAATTTGGTGAAAGAAATAAATGTACAGAATCCAGGACCTCAGCACACCCCAAGAAGATAACTACACGGGCAGTCACGCCTGGACACCTCCGAGTCACACTGCTGATGACTACAAGAGATCATCTTGAAAGCAGCGGGGAACAACCACCATCCCACACAAGGGGCAGGGACCAGCGGTCTCTGGCCCCTCACCAGGAACAGTGGAGGCGCGGGACCTTGGAAACACGTCTTTAAAAGACTGGAAGATCAATCCACACCTTCACAACCGGTGAAATATCCTTCTGGAACGAAGATGAAATATAAACACGGTGAGAGCTGAAGAAAAACAACAAAAATAAACAACAATTTATGTTTAACGCACGCTTTACACCCAGCCAGCCGACAGCAGACTACAGAAACGCAGGCTGAAAAGGAATGTTAACACTTGGACACCCTGTTTTCCAAGGGATTCGGGAGCCCTGGCAATGGCAAGGATGTGGGTAAATATTTTTAAAACTATTTTACCTCTTATTTTCCTCAAAACATATATGATGGTTTAAAGCAACACGAAGCAAAAATTATAACTTTGGGCTGTGGAATGCATGACCTATGCAGATGAACTGTATAATGAAAACTCTAACCCCAGGTGGGAGGGCAACGATTGGAACCACAGAGCTGCCAGCTTTCAGCGTTTTACATGAAGTGGCGCGTTATTAACTCTGAGCAGACTGTTCCTGTCTCCACAGCTAAACCCGTTGGCCCTTTAAACCCTGGGACCGTGTCATATAACGACATTGATTTCTATAGAAATCAGTCTCCTGAGACTTTGATTACCAGGATGCAATTCATGAGAGTCTCGCAGCCCCCGAGAAGGCTAAGGAAATCTCATTTCCACAAATACGAGGCGCAGCAAGTAAGTGGCTTAAAGCCGCCTGGGGCTGCACCCACGTGAGTTACAAAGCAGCCACGACGTTAATTCATTCACTTCTGCCGGCAAAAAATGAGAGATCTTAGCTTCAAAAAAGAGAGAAGACGGGACAAAAATTATAATACAACTGCTAAAACAAAATAATGATTCTAATCATCAATACATAGTACACGACTTAATCAAAACTACTCAATTCTCCTAACAATGAATACAGTAGAATTACACTTTTTGGTAACACGTGTTACATATGAAAGGAGGGGCAGAGAGAGGAAAGACATGTAAAATTCATCTGAAATAGTAGGAATTGTGAAGTCAAGGGTTCTCTTTTATTGTAAGAGATGGAATTCCAGTTTTAGTCCCATCCAGGACAAAAACCAGGCTCCGGGGGAGTTCCGGAGTGACAGGCTGCCGGGGGCCACCAAGAGCCAAGGAGAAGCAGCATCCTTCTGACCCTGGGGGGCCTCACCCTCTCAGACTGCAGCTCGGACCCCCAGCAGCCAGGCTGCAAACCCACAGTCCGTCACCAGGCCTCCGAGGGGGGACAGCGTGGGCCCCACGTCCCCAAATGTGACACGTGGAAAGGAAGGTCCATTCGCAATCCCGAAAGCCTGCGGAGGGGAAATGGCGCCTGCCGTGGCCTCCCACCAAGGCAGAGAAAGCCCCCTCCCAGCGCCGGCGCGTGGCACCTGTCTGGCCCCGGTGGCCCTCCCCTCCGGCTGTTGTCCAGATTGTAATCGGGCTGTTTTATTCCTGTCTTACATTCTGGTGAAGTTTCACGTCAAACAACTGACATACGTCTTCTCAAATGTGTTTAAATTTCACGAAGTTACTTGAAACGAAGGAAAACACAGGTGGCGCACAGATGGAGCAGGAACGAGGGGAGGCGGCACGGACGACCGGCCTCTGAACGCCCTGTGTCTGCGTGGCCCACGGGGAGCAGCCCCTCACCAACATCACGTCCCCGTGGGAGTGGCGGGGTCTTCGCCGCGTGCACTGGAAGCCCGCTCGTTCGTTTGCTTTTAACACCCAGGGGAGCATCTTCTCCTGTGTGAGGCATCTCCTTTCAGAATTAGAAAATCCGACCTGAGTCCACGTTCTTACCCATAAGATTATGACTATTCACCTGCACGCAACGTATAGATTGCTTTGAACCGCCCCGTGGGAGCGCAGGTTTGCTGACACGCACCTGACCCCCGATGTGAGCGACAGGGTCAGCACGGCCTTTCCGTCGACGGTGAGGGCGCGCTGACCGGCCCCAGTGGCCGACACTCTCTTCCCATGACGTTCCCGTGGTTTTCTCTCACTAGGTCTTCCAAGGCGAGCACAGTCGGTCAGCAGCTGGGCAACGACACCCTCGCAGCGCCGGGGCTCCCTGCCCCAGCACTACAGGTGCCATCACGCCCTGTGCTGGGCGCTGTGCTGTGGGGCGCTCAGCTCACCGGATGCCGAGGGCCGCCACCCTCTCCCCAGGCAGGGCCACCCAAGCTGTCTCCGGTCATTGCGACGTGCGCCCAGTTGAGAACTGCTGGGATGGAGAAAGCTCTACCAGGTGTGCGTACCTGAGCAACCCCCGCTGCGTGGGCCGACCGGGCCCACCTCTGCCCGCTGGCCTTCGTGCCCTCTGTCTGGCCATGGCCCTCCAGTCACTTCCCTGGCTGGGGGCTGCTGCACCGCAGGGCCTCTGATAACCGCCTTCTCCTCTTGGGAATGTCGGCCCATTCATTCTCTCAGCTGCCCACCTGCGCCCCGCCTGACCCAGATCGACACGCTGGTCTTCCTGGGCACTCCCCACCTGCTAGCACGCACCCGTTGACGTCCCAGGCTCACTGCCCACGGGCTGGTCCACTCCCTGCCGTCTGCACCTGCACCTGCCCCCAGGGCAAAAGCCGTGCTGAACGGATGGACGGACCAATGGGGGGTGAGCGTCTGCCAAGCAAGCCTGTGGTGCCTCCTGACCGCGGCGGCAGTAACTCACAGAATGAGTCCTGCTCTCAAAAAGGATTTTCTAGAATGTACAGTTGCAGCCCCTGCCAGGAGAGCGTGTGGTCTGGCAACCGCTCACCAGAACCGTAAGCTGAGGTCTGCCTGGTGGCATCCCGGGCAGGCGATTCCTCGGACACCCAACAGGTCCGGGCCGCCCGGAAGCACGGGGCCCTTAATTAAGCGTTTAAGTTCAAAATGAAATACAAAGTAGCACATAAATAACTCCGTGTCCGAGTTTTTTCATTGCATTTTCTCTCCCTTGAGAATCATCAGTTATCTACTCCGTTCATAAAAGCTTAATATCATGCAGAAAAGCAAAGCTATCTTAAGAAAATAGCTTCTGCCCTGGCTGGTGTGGCTCAGTGGATTGAGTGCCGGCCGGCGAACCAAAAGGTCACGGGTTCGATTCCCAGTCAGGGCACAGGCCTGGGTTGCAGGCCAGGTCCCCGGTTGGGGCGTGCGAGAGGCAATAAATCAATGTATCTTGTGTTCATTGATGTTTCTTTCCCTCTCTTTCTCTCTCCTCTCCCCTTTCTCTCTAAAAAAAAAAAAAAGAAAGAAAAAAATTTATAATAAATAAAACCTTTAAAAAATAGTTTCTAATAACACCTTCAAGCCCTCTTGGTTCTGTTTTAAATCACAAAACGGCAACACTGGCCGGGCCTGCCTCCGTGCATTTCCAGACTGTGATGGGTCTGTGACCAGAAGCTACTAAGTTGCTGCCCTATATTAGGTTCATTGGCAAGTTTACACAGGACATCATCAACCGTTTTCCAAAAATGATTAATAATTCACAGCCAACAAAGACCAGCAGGAGAAGGGCTTGGAAGAGCTGCCAGTGTGATTCGCAGGGGTGGGTGGCGTCTCCCATGATACCTTCTGCTCAGCAGCCTCTCCCCTGCCACACCCCCACACCCCTGAACTGATGGCCAACGTCCCGGCGGCTCTGCTGCATCACACCCAGCGGCCGTGGCTGCCACCGGCCTCCCAGGGCACAGTCCAAGGTTAGGAACCCAGCTAACAAGCTAAGGGACAGACAGCTCACCTGCCCCACCACATAGGAAGCAGCAGCCTGCTCCTGAGGCAGTAGCCTTCAGCTCGCACGGCCGAAGACAAGCCTGGATCCTCTCCAATGACGCCCTGGCCGGTGTGCAGGAACAGCACCGTCCAGTGTCCTTTGACCCTGATGTCGGGTGACTGAGGAAAGGACAAAGGGGACGCTTCCCTGATTAGAAGTCTCACGAGAAGAACAATTTCTGGAACCTGTAACTCAGGGGGGAAAAAAGAACTTAGCCTACTCTGTGCTAACTAGTTACTCGAGGGTTATCTACGAAAAATAATGAAAAAATAAAATAAAAATAACGAACACTGTCAGAACATCCATCACTTAAAACAGGCTGTGGCCTGAAATAAATTGCGTGCGGATGCTCCGGTGGAGACACACAGCGGCCCGTGAGCACTGGCCTGTGCCGGCGGCGCCCACAGAGCACCGATCCGTCTCAAGGCAGGCCAGGCGTGCACGGAAATTCATGTTTTAATTACCGGGATGTGTGTACAGGTTCAGAGTGCAGTGGATACAAGCTAGTAAAAAGAGAGAAAGAAAAGGAAGTGTATAGGTCATTCTGCATCAAGAACAGGATTACAAGATCTAGTACTGGGCTGGCCAAAAAGTTCATTTATTTTTTTTTTTCTGTACAACGGCTCTAGTGGTGCTTAGCTGTCTTTAACGTCATTTGAAACAGTTTCGTTAGATTGTATTGTGACAGCTGTCATATCGGTGTGTGTTTTTTAAAAAACATCAAAATTGGTGAATTTTAGTGCAGCCATTTTAATATTGAAGATGGAAGAAGATGCATAACATTTTCGGCCTATTATGCTTTATTATTTCAAGAAAGGTAAAAACACACCTGAAATGCAAAAAAAAGATGTGCGCCGTATGTGGAGAAGCGGCTGGAACTGACTGAAGGTGTCAAAAGTGATTTGCAAAGTTTCTTGTTACTGTTGACATTTTGGCCAAATGATTCTCTGCTGTGGGGCTGTCTCATGCACTGGAAGGTGTTTAGCAGCCCCCTGGCCTCTGCCCACTGGAAGCCAATAGTGGGAGAGAGCCAACATACTCAGAATATCCAGATCAATAAACTTATTGGTGAAGATGAAAAACGTGCCTTTTGTTTCACGGGCAGAACTTTTTGGCCAACCCCATACGAAAACAGAAGGCAGGCTGACAGCAGGTGAAAGGAGTAAACCAATCCCGTAGTCAACAGAGGACTAGTGATCAGGGCCGAGGAGGACAAGGTCCCTTGACTCCGAAAGCTCCCAAGGGAACAAGCTCATAGGACACAGGACAGCCCCGCAGCGCTCCGGCACACGAGCGCAGACACGCCGGAGGAGGCCAGCTCGCAACAGGAGGGAAGTGGCGGGAGATGCTTCCCAAGAACAGGAGGGACATTTGAGTGAGGTCCTAAGGTCAAGTCGGAACCCGCCACCTGGGAAGAGAGAGGATCTGGGACAGGGGAAAAGAACATTCTAGAGGAAGGAGAGAACACGCCGGGGCAAGTGCCCGGAGTGCCTGCCTCCTCTCCGCGGGGCCAGGAAGTCAGAGATCTGCCAGGAAGTCACCAACCTCTGGCTGAGCAGCCTCGCTAGAGCTGGTTTTAAGTCACAAGGTGAGAAAAATAAACACAATGAAACATACCCACGGAGATACCTTTATTGGCCCAGATATGAACAGAAGTTCAGACGGAGCAGGACATGACAGCACCTTGATCCCAGCAGAGCATTTTCATTAAGAAGCCCGTCTCCAGGCTTTCCTGATGTTTACAGAGCTCCCTTCCACACGGCACCCTACTGCCGTAACTGCGTGCGGGATGTGCCGCCCCGGGCCAGCCCAGTTTTGCACCTGCTCCAATATTCCGTCCCAGACACGGCACATGGGGACCGCGGTCTGTCTCAGAATGTTAGAAGATTAGTGGATCACCATCAAGGAGGAGGTGATGCAGCCTATTTGCCAAATTTGTACTTAAAAAAAAAAAAAAAAAGAACGCTTAATATAGACCTTGTATAATTGATCATTTTTTAGAGCTTCTCATTAGCCACTCTGCAATGAACAGTAGCTAAGTCTTTGTACCGTCTTAAATGACTAGGGGGAACCGGAGTAAAACGCCCATTAACGTGTTATTCAAAGTGATTTCAGAGCTCCTGCTTACCCGTACAAATGCAGGGTCCTAAACGGGGGCCATGTCTAACAGCCAGAGAAGGCACACCTCTGACCCATCTAAGAGCTCATGGACACTCCTCACTCTTCACTGGCTTTTGCGGGGAAACGGACCCCCACACAGTGCAGGTCCTTGTGGTCTGAACTAAATTTCCACAGCAAGTTGCACGGGCAGACTTTCTCTGTGGAAATGCCGTTCTCTAACAAGACCCAGGCTGATTTATTAGCTCTTGTGCGCGCGGATCCGTCCGAGGCGTAATGCTCTTGGCAGACCTTTGAGGGCCGATGGTTCTTACCAGCACTGCACAGCGGGCGGGCTGGAAACCCCAGCTCGACGCACGGGCGGCCGCCCTCTCTACCCCTCGCACACGTGGAAATTCCTCTTGGGTCTATGGCTTTAATCATGGCTCCCAAAGCCCGTCATTAGTTATGAGGCTGACTTGTGCATGGACGGCAGATGGGAACATTTACTCGGGTTACCTGACAGGAAGAACACGCAGGTGGGGAGCTCCATTTGGACGGTACAAACCTCTGTTTTCCTGCCACCTCGCCGGGCTGGGGACAGACTCGGAGGGGATGGGGTGCTGGAGTCTCCAGTGGACTCGTGAATGGGAACAACAAGACTTAAAAACGCAGCAACTTCCCTGGTCAGACTTGAGGCAGATTGGAAACGAAGAAAAGGTTATAAAAGCAAACCAACAACCTGCATGTCCATGTGGGTCTTCATCTTCCCACCGTCCAAAATACTTGAAGCAATCAAGTAACACAGACCAGGGTCAAGTCACCTGTCCACGGACCCCTCCCTGAACTGCCAGGAAGGCAGCTGCCCCCCTCCCCGATGTGGCAAGCCTTGTGCGTGCCCCCTTCCCGCTCTGCGTCTTCCCCTTTTCACTGACCCTTCACCGCAGTCCCCAGTCCTGCTCCCCCAATGCCTGACTTTAAAAATCAGTACTTTGGGGGGGGGAAGGAAGCATTACAAACATGCAGAAAAGTGTACAAATAGTGACTTTTCACAAACCAAACAGGCCTGCGTCACCAGCACTCAGCTCGAGAAAATCTTCCAGCAGCACCCCCCAAAGCCGCTCCCGCCCCCACCCCACTGACCTGGCCCCAGGAGGGCCCCTCTCCTGCCTTCGCCCCTAGACTAGCTCTGCTTGTCTTGTGCTTTGTACAAACGGAAGCAGGCAGGCTGTGCTCTTCTGCCTCTCGCTGCTTCTTCCACTCGTCACTGTGCGTGGGGTCATCCGTGTCGCTACCTGGAGCTGTGGTGTGCTCGCTCTTACAGCCGCAGGTCCCATGGTGTAAACGTGACCACAGTTTATAATCCCTGTGCCCATGATGAGTAACTGGGTGTGTTCCATTTCTGACTCTTAAGAACAGTGCTTCTACGACCATGTCTTTTTGAGAACCTATGTTCATGTTTTGTGGGACATATAACCGGGAGTGGAATTGTTGGGCCATTCAAATTCTGGTTTTTTAAAGCTTTTTCAGAGTAGATGTAAATAAGGCAAACGTGTTCTGGGCTCATCTATCCAATAAGAGATGCAGCTGCCGCGCCCTACCCGCCCCCCCACCCCCAGTCCCTCCAGCTGCTGTTTCTTGAGAAGCTGTTTCCTCGCCAGGCAGTCAGCTCACCCCAAGGGCTCCGTGGCCAGTGGGGGCTCAGGAAATGACCACTGAGCTCCCGGCACCTTCCCGACTAACTGGGGTCTGCCTCCCGGTCCCGCTGTGTCAGGGACATTCCTGCTGAGGTCACTGCCAAGCCCACAGCCGCTCTTCAGCCCTCCCCTTACCTGACCCCTCTGTCTCCAGGGGCGTGAACAGTCACCCCAAACAGAACCCTGGCTCTGAGGGCCCCCTGGCTTCTTCCCTCTGGGTGTTTGTTCTCCAGGGCCCCCAGCTTTTCCCCTCTCGCCTTCGACTCTGCCCCCCTGCAGCTCTCGGCCCCTCCCCTGGCTGCGGCTACCACCCCCACTGGCAACTCGAAAATCTGATCTCAGGTCCTCACTCAGAAACCCCTACAAGGGGGGCTTTTCAGCACCGCCTAGATTGTGCCACCAGGGCCTCCTGTAAGCACCTCAAAGGAAACTGTCTCCGACGGAAAGCCCCCCACTGCACCCCACCCCCAAAGCAGGCTCCCTGCGCACGGCCTGCCTCACTCGCCCAGTACGCCCCTGTGCCCGCCTGTCCTGTGCTGCTCACTACACCGACCCATGGAGGCCTGGGGGTGCCCAAGATGCAGGCTCACGGGCAGAGCAGCCTCCGGCCGTGCCTGGGGGAAGGCCAGGCTCAGGGGACACGAAGGGGGGGCGCCCCGCCCAGCCAGGGTGGAAGGGAGCCAAGGTGCTGCCCACAGGACGCGTCTCGGAGTGGACTCGTCCCTCACCATCCAAAACACCTGCCACGCCCCCCTCACTGGGTGCCCACGGCCGCTGCCTGCATGCCCTGAACACACTGGTGTCCCCGTTCTGGCTTGTGGCTCCACAGTCCTTCCTTCTTTAAAACACAACTCAATTCAGCTCTAGTCGCTCCCCTGGTAAGAATTCTCCGGTGGCTCCCCACATCTCCTAGAAAAGGACGCTTCTCCTGCGGTGGCCTTATTTATGGCCATGCATGATATGACCTCACCTGCTTCTCTCCCGCCTGCGCCCACCACTCCAGGCTGCCCAGACACGAAAATCCGTGACAATGCCGAGCTCCCGCTGCCTCAGGGCCTTTGCCCTCGCTGTTCGCCATGCCCGATGCCTTCTCTGGCCTTCGAGGGAATAGCTCCATTCTGTTACCCAAACGTTAAGTCAGGGGCAGCTCTCGGAGCTCCAGAGGAGCCTTCTCTGGCCACTCAAAGTAGAGCAGCACCCCCCCCCCCCCAGCAGCCCGGGCCCGGCACTTCTGCTCACGCTCAGCTGTCATCCGTCCTTCGCCGCACCTGGCACACCTGAACGGACCTCGCTCCTTTTTGTGGCCTTTTTCCTGCCTGTCTGTCACTGAACTGAATGCTCCAGAGGGGCACCCATCAGGATTGTTCTATTCCCAAGTGTCCACGAGGCCCAGCGCAGGTGCCTCAGACGTCACAGGACCTCAGTATGTCGGAGAGACGGATGGGTGGATGGGTGGGTGGGTGGGTGGATGGGTGGCAGCTCCTCCGGAGCACCGTGGCTGAGTATCAGTTCCGCAGCCAGGCTCCCTGGTTTGAGCTCCACCTCGGCCACTCACTAGGTGTGTTGTTTGGGGCAAGTTACTTAGCCTTTCTGTGCTTCTTGTAGCCTTGCTTGGCAATAAAATTGGGTTAAATACCGGCCTCATCGGGTTTTTGTAGTTAAGCTAAAATATGAGAGGCCCTCACAACACAGTCTCGCACATTATTAATGCTAAATAAATGGCAGTTTTTGTACCACCGCCTGGGTTGCTTCCCAAGACAGAAACCCCAGGAAAACGTCCCGGGACACCCTGCTGCCTCTCGGGCCAAGCGTAAAACCCACAGTGGCGGAGGCCTTCTTCCCCGATGGCCCCAACCGCCCCCCCAGTCACTGCCCATCTGCCCCTCCAAGAACCCCCTTGCTCCCCAGCCTCCGACCTTCCTGCTACGACTCCACCTCCCTCTGCCCGGAATGCCCACTGCCTTCCTTGGCGTGACCCAACTCCAAGGGCACCTGCCTCCTGCAGCTGCAGAGGGGACCCGTTTTCTGTGCCCGGCTCAGCCGCCGGCACCATCTCTACACAGGCACCACCCCTCCAGCCGGGACAACTCTGCGTGGAGGCTTCTGCCCCCAGAGCTGGCGCCTCGGCGGGCCGGGAGAGCCCTCTGTGCCACGCAGGACTCACTCTCCACGGGGAAGGCAGCCACCGGCCCCCACCTCTCATCTCCCCCACCGTGGTTAACACTAAGTGACTGTTTCTGAAGGTCTTTCATTAGCTGCGTTCTGCTGGATTTTCTGTTTAAAATATCTTAATTTGTGAGGTTGAAAGCCATTTTAAAGTCTTTTTAAACAGAGACAATTTCAGGGAATCTCTGATCATGTTTGCCTCGCAGGAAATGGAAAATACAGACAACCAAAGTAAAACACATTACGATTTATGGGAAGGGAAGCAGAAGTCGATCCTGCTTCCACGACCCTGACGCTTCTGTTCCTTGCCACCCTCGCCCTGCCGGGAGCAAACGGGGACATGTTTTCATCCTCAGCACAGCGACAGGAAAGATGGGACATTAGGTCTGAGCACCTGGCCAAGGGTCACCAGCAAAGCCAAGGCTGCAGCAGTGCACAGCTCAGCTTGTCACCCTGGGCGAGTGGGAAAGGCAGCCGGGTGGGTGGGCTCAGCTACCTGACGGCCTCATGGGCTCCGACAGGGTGAAGGCGGCTTCCCTTAGAACCGGGGCCGGCAAACCCCACCCGGGGCCCCATCCAGCCCCTCCCCTGTATTTGGGAATAAAGTTTTATTCGGTAACAGCCAGGCCCCTCTGCTCACATTATGTCAGAGGGCGCCTCCCGGCCAACTCGACTTCCGTGGTGACGTCAGAACTGGCTCAAAAGCCCCGAAGTACAATGGGTGACCCTCAACACCCCGAATTTAATTACTGGGGTGGCCAAAAAGTCCATTACATTTTTCTCATAAAAGGCACATTTTTCACTTCCACCAATAACTTTACTGATGTGGCTATTTTGAATACATCGGCTCTCTCCCGCTATTGGCTTCTGGTGGGCAGAGGCCAGGGGGCTGCTAAACACCTACCTTCCAATGCATGAGGCAGGCACACAGCAAAGGCTTATTTGGCCAAATTGTCTATAGGACCGAGAAACATCGCCAACCATGTTTGACAGGTTCCATCAGTCCCAGCACCTTCTCCACACAGGGCACACATCTTTTTTTGCATTTCAGTTGCGTTTTTACCTTTCCTGAAATAATAAAGCGCAATACGCCAAAAATGCTGCCCACCTTCTTCCATCTTCAGTATTAACATGGCTGTAGAAAAATTCACCAGTTTGGTAAGTTTCTTTTTAAAAATGCATGCTGATACAACAGACAGCCGTCACAATGCAACCTAACAAAATTGTTTCAAGTGACATTAAAGGTAACTAAGTGCTACTAGAGCCATCCTATGGGAAAAACGTAAGGGTCTTTTTGCCCGACCGCGTAGAAAAAGCTGTGTATTTATTCTTACACGTTTAAACTTTAGTCACCTTCAACATACTCTCCATCAGATGCATACAGCTATTGAGATGTTTTTCCCACTGCTCAGTTACTGAACTTGCTGATTTGAATGCCTGTTAGTGCTTCTGCCGTTTTTGGTTTCACCTCTTCCACACTGGCAAAACATTTCCCTTTGAGGAATTTTTTTCATCCTGAGAACCAAAAAAAAAATGTATCGTTTGGGGTGAGATCAGGTGACTAGGAAGGGTGGAGTACAGGGTCATGATGTTTCTAGTCAAAAACTGCTGAACACTTAGCACGGACAGTGTGCGCATAAATCACTCATCATGAAATGGGCAAACACACTGAAAGTCTCAAAAAAAAAAAAAAAAATTCACTGAAGTCAAATGCAGCCTCTCCCAACAACACCAGATGGTACACTGACCCAGATGCATGCCCAGAACACTCACCTAGCCGGAGAAGCCTGCACTACAAGGGGCCTGCCGTTCAGAAGATAATTTCACATTTTTGCAGGGGTCCCCCCTCATATTCATTATCTCGTCCTTTACAGAAAAAAATTCGCCCATCTTTGATTTAGAAAATTGTTTGATGTCTGGGTTTTGTTCTATTTCCTGAGATTAACATACTCAAGTTCCTGTTCCCGTTCAAACTATTTCACTTAACAGGAGGTCTTTTTTTGTTGTTTAAATTGACACTTTTTGATTCAAGTTTAGAGAAGAGAAAAAGTTCAGCGGTTTGGTTTTAGGCTCAAATTAATAGTTTCTCTGCTTTGGGGGCACCTGGCTTGGTTGGGATCCTTGAGCAGAACATTGTTACAAACCTGGAACAAGGTGGGGAGCTGAAATGGACTTCTTTTGCTCTGGAGGATGTCTTCTATTAACGCTCAAACAGACACTGCTCTCTCCAACACTAAGACTCAAAGAGTCTATCTATATTCCTCTGACTTAGCTAATCCTATTGTCAATAAAGGTCCAGATATCACTTGTTCCCACCTACTTCCAGGGTCTTTCACAGTAACTCTTAAAAACTAAACATTTGAAAAGAAACACAGTGTTCCTCAAATAATATATTCTGAGTCTGTCTTTTGAAGCTGAATGCATCCGACAGGAACTTTGCAGCCAACTTCAGAATTGCAATCCAGCTTCCCAATTCTTTGCGCAGGTGGTTAATCCTATATGAAACTTCCGTATCATCTTCTAAACCTCTGTGTTAGGGAAATTTTCAAATGCATGCCAAAATAGAACAGTATAATAAACTCCCATATCCCCAGCAACCAGCTTTAGATACCAATATCCCGCTATTTTTCCCATTTATCGTTCTCAGCATTTTGTTCACTGTAGCCGCATTTCAAAGCCGACCTCACGCGTCAAATCATTTCACCCATAAGTGCGTGTTCGTTTCTGTTAGATAAGCCCTTTCTCCTTTGAACAAAACTGTGACACCGCTACCTCGTCCAGCGAAATACCTTAACACAATCTAATACCCAGTCCAAGTTCAGTTTTCCTCAACCAGTTTGTTCAGCTAGGGATCCAGATTTGACCACATACTGTATTTTGTTGCGAGGTCTCTTAGGTCTCTTCATACCTAGGGTAGGTTCCCCTCATTTTGTTCACCTGCCGCTGACACACACTTAATCTGAACTGGCCAAGCAAACCTTCCCGGGAGTAATACCTCTTCAGCCTCCTGCCCCCTGAGCACACCCAGATCTTCCTCGGCCTTTAAGCCCCTCAGGCAGACACGCACACAGCTCCGTCTTCCACCTGCAACCTGCCACCCGGACCAGTGTATCAGGACCAGTGTATCAGGACCAATGTATCGAGACCAATGTATCAGGATCAATGTATCAGGCCACCCACGGCTGTGCTCTCCAAAGGAGGAAGTCAGATTGCTCCGCATGCTAATTCACTCAAATTAAATCTTCGCTGTGTTGCGATGGCCTGAAGACCTGGGGTGATTTAAAGAAACAAGGCATCCATTCATTAAGGCTCCTTTCTGAAGTTACCCAAATTTAATGAAGAATCACAGAGCAAATCAGACACGCCTGCTCATCAGTTATTGTCACCAATAACAACATTAATTGAGCACCTAGACCCTTCATTTCATTTAGCATAGCCTTCACTTCTTCCCTTATGCATTTGCCTTACTTAAGCATATCTGTCAAGCCTGTGAGGATCTTTATCACCAGTGTTTTGAACTCTGCACCTGTTAGGTTGGCTATCTCATCATCCCTTAGTTCTCCCACTGGAACTTTGAACCGTTCCCCCTTTGGGCCATGCTTCTCTGTCTCCTCATCTTGACAGGCTCTTGTGTTTGTTTGCCTGTGTCTCAGGTAGAGCTGTCACTCCTGTTACATTGTAAGGGGCAGAGCCTTAGCAATTCGTCAGTACAGGGCGACCTGTTTCACCACATTGTGGCGCTATGTGTGGGGGAGGGGTCCGAGAGGGAACAATGCCAGCTGCTCAGCACTCGCCTCTTTTCTAGGCACTTCTCCTACTTCCATATGGGACTGGCGCCCTTCTAGCTGTTGCCCTAGCTGCTATTCCCACAGTGGGTGAGTGTGAATCTGCAGATGTTCTAGGACCAGGGGGTGGAGGGGTGGGGCCTTTAAACAAGCGGACTCTGTTGAGAGACCTGCAGTTTCTTCCTCTGCCCCAGCCCCCACTGGTTTGCACAGTCAAAAGCAATGAGGCTTTATTTTCCTTGGCGCTGGGACAGTGAGCTGCATGGTCTGATGAGGAGTTGGAAAAGCTCCCCAGGTGTCCCTTCTGATTTTTAAAAATATGTAACTCTGCTTTCCGCCGGCTTGCCGCTGCCACCACTGCTGCCACCACCACACCACATCCTCAGCCCTGGCATCGTCCCTCCTACCAGTCTGGATGAGTATTTCTTCTTTATATATCTTTTTTGTTGGACTTCCATGCAGCTCAGTTTTCTGGAACTTCTGGTTGTCTCTAGTTTTGAGGTAGTTGCGTTCCTTCTTAGTTGTGGAGGGAGATGCAGCGGTTTTGTCTAGGCTTCCATCTTGGTCAGAAGTCTATTTTACTTTTAATATTATAGCATGCTGTCTATGATGTGCTTTAAGTTTCTGAAGAAAAACTCTTAACCTTGTTTTAGAAACAAATTTTAGATGCACAACTTAGAAGGTATTTTTAGCTATAGTGTTTAATAGTATGAATAATATAGTATTTAATTTGTTTCCATCTTCCAGTCAGGGCACATCAGAGAAGGAAAACTCTGATTCCAAAAAACCTCCGCTGCCTTGCGGCATACCTCTTCAGGGGAAAGGCTAAGGGAGTAAACCCCAACAGAAAATCCGGAGCCGGAGTCCCTAAGGCGGTTTGACGTTGTAGTCAACACCGGCAACTCCTACGGCGCACCTGAACCCAAGCTGTATTGACTCCGTCTTTCCCTTGGACCCTTCAGCTGCTAAGAGGGGGGGGGGGGGCGTCTGCTGCATGGGCAACAGCAGACCCTCCATATCACCCTGCCCAGGCTCTGTAGCTTCAGCTTCACTGGAGAGGACACTCCAGCGACATCGCAAGATGTCGATTCAACACGGGAGGAGACAGATACCGTGTCACTCCCGAGTCGGACTGCACAACCATTCTCGGCGGTGCAGATAGACTCTTAAGAAGCTACACCATCGTCTCTCGAGATGGACGGCTGCCGCCGACGAGACCCTGTGAAACATTAGGGTATAGAAAGGACGACCTGGGTCTTTGCCCAGAGCCACTTGGAGCCTAAATGGAGTGTTGATTGCAACGTGGAGACAAAAAGGCCCCACAGGCAAAGAAGAGCCCAAACCAAGACCCACGCCCCTGTCATTCGGTTAGAAATATCTGTAAGGTCTGTGTGGTGGACTGAAACAAACAGAAGACCAGAGTCTGACGGCCGCTCCCGTCACGTGCGAATCGTGCCCCACGGGGCGACTCCCTTCAGCTCGCTCTCAGTTTCATCATTGGCAGGAGACGAATCACCCTCCCACATCCCGGAGCAGCAGCTGCTACCACTGCAGCAGAAAACCGTGTGTGGCAGCCTAGCAATGATGATCAGAGTGACAGCAATGAAATCACTGACCGCGGGGCTGAAATGCCTCACGTGCGCTCGCCCACCCAGTCCTCAGAGCAGTGCAGGCGTCACCTGCTGTTCTCACGTCACCTTCGGAGTGAGGGAGTGAGCTCCCCAAGCTGACACAGCTAGAGGCAGGGTTCCTGCTGCCACCCATGGCAGGATCATGCCACCACAGTAAGGTGTAAAGGGAGGGCCCAGGGCAGCCTAAATGATCGGGGGGCGGGGGCAGGGACAGGCCTTCCTTTATGGCTAGTAGAGCAATTGTGTTGTAAGGCCATGAGTCCAGCACCCCGTGGCCCACACTCCCACTCAAACAGGAGGCCCAGGAGGCTCCCGTACTTGCCCCACTCAAGGCACGGGTATGTGCGGAGGCATAATGGAGGTTTCCTTCCTTACTGGGGCACGTCTGCCGCTGTCTGCTAAGGAGTATTTAAGGCCACCTTTATCCCAAGTCTCAAAGACCCAGTATGTGTTGAAACAGGGCCCAAGTAAAATCACAGTCACTTTTCCTGTGTAAGCGCTTACTTCCTCTTTGTACATACACCGCATACAGAAAAGACTGAAAGAAGCCGGCTTCCTCCGGCAAAGAGGTCCGCTTGCCTGCAGCCACCCCACTCTGAGAAGCGCCCCCAGCTGAGTGAGGAGGCACCTCGAGGGCCGAGCCCCGGCAGCCCTCCTGGCCCACAGCCATGGGAGCGAAGCCAGAGCCTCAGAGCTCACCTGAATCCCATGAAGCTCCTGTAGCACCCAGCCAACCCCTGACCTGCGGGAACACTGAAGTGTTTTTGGTTCCAGCCACCACGTTTTGGGGTAGATAACGAAACAGCCAGAAGTTGGCATCTCCAGCCGGGACATTTATCAGATCTATGCGTGAGAGGGACCTGAACAGCAGCTCTCCATGGTGGATCAGTAGAAGTGCTACATTCCTTCCGTTCAAGGACAACCATCCACTCTGACCTTCGGCTCAGGAAACCCTGGGCCTGCACTGCCCCTGGGCCAAGGGTGCTAAGCAAATATGAATAACAATCACATTAATAATAGTAACAATGGCAGCTAATCTTTACCCACTGCTTCTTATGTTCCAGGCTCCGAACTAAACTTTTTATTAATTTGACCTTCACAAAGGCCTTTTTGGACCACTATTATGCCCATTCCACAGCTGAGGCCGGTGAGGTTCAGAGTGGAATGGGACCTCAACCTCCCGCCCTGTGACGCAGGGACCCGGGCTCCTCCCATCGCCTTGGGCGCCCTTTCGGGGACTATTCTACTTAGGAAAAGTTGCCTCCCTCTAGAAGAAATAACGTGTGTACACAGTTGCAAACTATGCCTGGCCTGCCATGACACCAACTCTTAGGATTAGGAAACTTGTAGGTGGGGAGGGAAGGCTTCCATTCAGGTGAGCTAGTTGGGTGACTTACAGGCGCCCTTCACCAGCCAGCCTCCAGAATTAGGCAGCTTTCTGTCCACGCCTCCTGCCCCACCCCCGGCACTGGGCTGCCCGAGAGATCGCCCTGAGTCTGTTTCATCACGGGGTGGGGGGCGGTTCCAGAACAAGTAGACGCTCAAGAAACGTCTGTGGAATGGAAAGGAAAGCTTCAACCGCCACACGTGCAAACTGGCGCTTCCAGGATGACATCTCCCCGGGTCATCGGTCCTTAAAGGGATTCCAAAGGATTGCAAAGGGGAGGGGACAGGCAGGGGGGAGGGAAGGAGACCCACCGAGAAAGGCGGGCGCCCGTGAGCAACGTGGGACAAGCGAAGGCGGGGGCCTGTGCCCAGGACACCGTGCAACTCTGCGGCCGGCCACGTGGAGAGCGGGGCCTCTCCAACTCACCAGCACTCGACGCAGAACCTGGGGGTCCCCACCCCGCCCCTCCCGGGCCCCGGGGCCGCAGCCGGAGGAGCAAGAGAAACAAAGTGACAGCAAGTCCGAAGCTTCCCAACAACCAAACTCCTAGCCCCCCGGGGGGAGGCCTCTCCATCCCCGGCCGCCCCGCCCGGCAAGGAGGGACCGCCAGCCACCAGGGGATCAAGACGGCTGGGGTCCCACTGCTCTGTTTAGATGGTCTGCATTCTTCCTGAAAAGTAGAATGGCCCCAAACCCTCCTCGCACGTGTAGCACCACCCCCGCGCTTCGTGCACCCCGAATTCTGAGAGACGCCCCCAAGGAGGGGCGGGGACACCCCAACTGTTACTTACAATCGTCTCAGTCATCCTGCAAGTCCACGCAGTACAAGGGGACCTCTGAAAACCAAGGGACACAGAGGTCACGAGGGGCGGCCGCCGCGAGGGCGCTCGGCGGCGGGCGGGGGTCGCCGGGCCTCGCCGGGGGAGTCGCCTATGAGAAGGAAGGGGCCGCAACCGCGCCCCCTGAGCCCAGCCCCACTGGCCCGCCATCTTGGGACGTGCCTGGAGGCGTGGCCTGCTGCGGGGCGTGTCCGAGACTCCTGGCCCCGCCTCTGGCCCCGCCCCTCCCCACGAGCCTCCCGGCGCCCGCCCGGCCCCGCCCGCGCCGCGAAGGTGGCTGCCGAGGTGGGCGGGGAGGTCAGGTGACCCGGCCGGCGTCCCAAGATGGCGGCGGCGTTGGCGCCCGGGAGGCCGCGGCACCGTCCCGGCTGCTGAGACGGTCCCCACGCGGCTGGAGGCGGACGGGCCGAGCCGAGGACGGGCGAACGAGCGCTCGCCGCCTCTGCGCGCCCCGCGGCCGGGGCTGGGCCGTGCGGCGGCGAAGCCGGGGAATGCCCGTACTGGGCCTGGCCTGTCCCTTCTCAACTTAGGGCGGCGGCGGGCGCGGCGGGCCCGCGCCCCGGCTCCCGGGCCATGGCGCTGAGGGAGCTCAAAGTGTGTCTGCTGGGGGTGAGTGGCGGCCGGGAGGGCCGCGGGAGGCCGGGCGGGCCGGGGTCCAGGCTTGCCCACGTCGCGTCCGACCCGGTGCCCCGCCGCGCCCGGGACGCCGCCCCCCTGCCCGGGGCCCGCCCTGCAGCCCCGTTGCTGAGGGTCCTGCTGGCAGGCGGGGGCCCTCCCCTTGCCCCTCCGGGACCCGGAGGTCTCTCCCCGCCCCCGAAGGGCATCTGTCCCTTTCCTACCGGGGCACTACCTGGGGTTGGCCGGCTCTCCCCGAGTCGGACGGGTCGCCGGTTCTTCGCTCCTACGCGGAGCAGGAGCCTCCTGCCCCGTCGGTTCGGTGTTTTGGAACTTGCGCATCCACGCGGACACTCCTCGCAGTTACTTCCCTGGGGGGCCGGTGGAGTCGGGAAGCGGCGCTTCCGGTCTCCCCGGGGCCGCGAGGCCCGGGCAGCGCCTTCTTCCTGGGTCCCCCTCCCGCCCGCTGCGCTGCTCGGGGACCCAGGGCGTGGGTCCCCCCAGCTGGTCTCTCCCCTTCCCCGGCGGGGTGGGCTGGGATCCGCCGGGGCGCCCCAGAAGTAAAGACTCCGCAGTTGACCTGATGCAGCTCCGAAGCCAGCGAGTTGTCGCCGTTGACACTGGGAGGCTTTCCAACGGCCCTAAAGTGTCTTAAAAAGGGCAGAGTCCCTCTTCCACCCTGACCTTCAGAACCTCGTCACTGCCACTGGCTCTCTGTGGCGACCTCCCTGGTGCCCCTCAACTTCTCCAGTTGACCCAAGATGCGTTTTCTAAAATCGTGAACCTGGGGCACACGGTCGTCTTCGGGTCTGCAGGCAGGTGAACCTCGCTCCCCTGTGTCGTTCTCTTTCAGGATACAGGTGTGGGGAAATCCAGCATCGTGTGGCGGTTCGTGGAGGACAGTTTCGACCCGAACATCAACCCAACTATAGGGTAAGAGATCAAGCTTCCTGCGTGCGCGTCGCGCGCAGGGGACCGGCCGTCCTTGCAAATCAGGAGTGTGGCCCGGGGTGGGCCTCGCCGGTGCCGCCCTGGTGGGGTCAGAGACTTTGGTGCCCGTCGTTTCTGGGAGGACTTGGAAGAGTACGGTGAGGGTTTTAAGAAAATTCTCTCTTTATTCGTGAGGACTGAAAGCTTCAAAATGAGCATACGAATTAAAAGCGCAGCGATGTACAACCTTCCGCCTGCATATCCGCACCGGGGGGCAGGGCTGGCGAGACCAGGTCTGCGTTTTCAGGCGCATCAACCAGACGCCGTTTAGATGGTTGTCGTTCCTCCCAAAGAGCAGGAGGAGGGCCCCAGGTCCTTCTCACTCAGTTCCTGCTCTAGGCGTAGTGATGAATTCATAAGGGAGTGCCGAGACGGAGGCTTGGTTAGGGCATCCGGCTCTTCGGCTGAGTGGCTTTGACTGCACTAGGCTTTGGACACAGAAAAGACTTTTCAGGGTGTTTCAGTGTCGCGAGAGTAATGCTTTCCCGGTGAGTTGTGTTTTGTGGGTTCTGATGCTGTATTAGGCTTGCAAAACCGAGGAGCTGCAATGCGCCTTTGGTTGCAAACCGCCGTCAAATGGTTTCTTCCACTGAAAGAGAAAGGCTGTCCCGCTCGCTAGAGGTCTCTTCCTGCGGACGCGTCCACATTGGACGGCCACTGCCCTTCCAAAATTCAAGGGCCCTTCGTTGTCCTTCGGGAAAGAACTGGGTACAGTCACGTGTTTGCAGCGTGAGCTCACCCTCCTCAGGGCCTGCCTGTTGCTGCCCGCGTGGGAAAGGGAGGTGCCAGGGGGTCACTCACTATGACTCAGTGGGGGACGCACCTGACGGGCAGCCTGAGCCGCGGGCACAGCTCTGGCGTTCCCAGGAGCCCCCTCCAGGGAGGTGAGAAGCACCAAGGGTGCGTTTTCGGCTCTGTGTGGCCGGACGCCCCGTCCCGGGCCTCCACTCCTGCCGTGGGCCTTGGCCGGCCCCCCAGCCTGCCGCGGGCCGGGGCCCCTAACCCGCTGCGCGCACCACCTCCCGGGAAACGGCTACGTGTCACAGGGAGGGGAATCCGGGGCTGCCTCCCTTGTCCTTGCACCGCCCCACGTCCGCAGCTCCACAGGCGCCCTCCTCCTCCTGACCCACCCTGCCCCGGCCTCCCTTCTCCCGGCCCCGTCTTCCTGTGGGCGGGTGCGCTCCGCACGGCCCCACGCCCCCACGCCGGCGCTCAGGCTGTGGAGCTCCAGAAAGAGAAGTGCCCACTTCCTCAGCTGCTGCTGGGCCCTCAGACCACTGCCGTCCCCGCGCCACCACAGCCTCCGTCACCGGGCCGGCTCCCACCCGGCCGCCGGGACCAGGGCTTCCTGCCTTCCTTCTTTCCTTCTTTCCTTCCTTCTTTGCTGAGCACCTACTATACACCAGATGGTACCATGTTTCCCCGAAGATAAGTGTCTTATATTAATTTTTGCTCCTAAAGACGCGCTAGGTCTTATTTTCAGGGGATGCCTTATTTTTCCATGAACAAGAATCCACACTTATTCTTGAACAAAAAATCAGCATTTATTAATACACTGTAGTCACGTCCTCACGAACATCAGCATAGCCAGCCAAACGCTGACTTCCATCAAGAATTTGGGGGGAGCTGCAGCCATGACTGCCGCTAGGTCGTATTTTCGGGGGAGGCCGTATATTTCTAAGCTTGAAAAACATGGCACTAGGTCTTACTTTCGGGGAACCAGGGCGGCCTGGCTGCTGGTGGCTGGACTCGGGGCCCGCAAACTGCGCCCCATCGGCCGGCTTCCGGTTCCGGTCCGTAAGGGTCCCTGAGAGCCACGCCCGCTCGGTCACGCCCGGTCTGCACGGCTTTGGGGCCCCAGTGGCAGAGACGCGCTGCGCGACGGAGACCCTGCGGCCCGCAAAGCTGGAAATGTTTGCCACTTGGCCCCCTTCAGGGCAACGTGCCGGACCCCGATTTAGACAAACCCCGTGCCTGCCCCGTGGCCCTGGCCTGCGCGGGGGAGGGACGCAGTGTCTGCGGCCGCTCTCTGTGCCCCGAGACGCGTCAGCGCCGTGAGCGGAGCTCCGTGGGCCCGGGGTGCCCGGGGCAGCGGGGACCTGTCGCGCTGGAATAGTGAGGAATGGGTGGCGTGTCCTTCAGTGAAAAGGTTCTCAGGCGGAAGTGAGCGTGTTGGGGGGCGAGGGTGGGGGTGGCCGGGGGCTGGAGGTCCGCGGAGGCCTCCACGTCACACGGCGCCTTGGGATGAAGCGTGGCCGTCTCTTCCTGTGCGCCGCCCCCCCCACACACACCCCCCTCCCGCGGCCCAGCTGCGCCCGTGTGGTTAGACTCCACGGCAGCCCCTCCAGCCTTTCGGCCTCGGGCCAGGCCCCTGCTTCCAACCCCGGGCTGGGCCTGGGCCTGCTTCCTCCCGGAGCTGGTGTCGGCCCCTGCGGCCCGGCGCCCCTGCCGTATTCACGGCTCTCCCTGATGGGCCACGTGTCCTGTGGGGCGAGGGCGTGGGCCCCGAGGAGCCATCCTGCCAGGACGTGACTCTGGGCCTCCGCCGTGTGCCGGCTGGGAGGGCTTCCGGACAGGTGACAGCCTCCCCGGGAGCCATGCCTACCGCCGGGGTAGCCGGGAGGGCTTGGTGCCGCGGGGCGTGTGCCGGGAGTGCTGGTGCCCTCCGGGAGCACCGGGCGGAAGCCCTCTGTCGTCACCCCCTGCACCCTCCCACCCCACTTCCCCGGCCGGCCCTGCCCTGTCGCGGGGACCACGCCCTGCCCCGCAGCTCGGAGCCCTCCCCCTGCCCCGCCTGGACGCTGCCGCCTAGGCTCCCGCTCAGTCGGTTCCGAGCCTCTTTAAGAACAAGTCTGAGCTCCCTGCTCAGGACCCGGCAAGGGAGACCTGCCCCGTGTGGCCGCCGCCTCGTCCCATCTGCTCCCCGCTTCTCCCTCCCGCTCATGCACCCCAAGTCACCCCTTCCACAGCGTGTGCTTCGCCCGGGCTCTGCTGCCTGCAGGGCGGGCCTTTTCTCCTTCCCTTGGTACGTGCGTGTTTACTTAGGGCCCAGGGCTGCCCTTAGGCCCCCTGCACGGTGGGAAATCGGGGCCGGCAAGGGAGGCGGCGCGCGTGGGAGAACCTGGGCCTCTGCCGTGTGCGCTGCCCCGATTGCCTGCTGCCCTGCACACACTCCCCTCCCCTTTTCACCCCCGTGGGACTTCCTCAGTCCCCTCTGGTTCCCCGTCCCGTGACCCCCTTTCTAGGTACGGCCCCAGCTAGACCTTCCCGACTTCATACTGGCGCTGGGTGAGGTAACGCGTGTGCTGGCTGCAGGTTGCATCCCCCGCAGGGGTCTTCAAAGCCCAAGCTTTGTCCAGATGTCTTCAAGCCTACGCCCATCTCCCCACGATACGCACACGCCGGGGGAGACCTGGCCCCCGTTACAGTCCCCGCAGCAGTGAGCTGCGGCCGCCAGTGGGAGCAGCCTGTTCCTCGGGGTGCCGGGGTGAAGAAGTCACCCACGTGTTACTTCTTCCGTTGCAATCTGCGTGCCTTCTATTGCTTCGACGTGGCTGATTCCGTGAGCGGGGACCTCTAGTGCTTCGTTGAGAAGTGGGAAGGGAAGACACCCTTACCTTACCCCAGTCTTGGGAGGGGAAGGCGTTCAGTCCTTCATCCTTACGTGCAGTGGCCAGGCTCGGTTTTCTGCGGGTACCCACTGTTGGGCGGCGAGTGTTCTTGTCTGCCCCCGAGACAGTGAGATTCAGTCATGAATTGTGCTGCGCCACCAGGTCGCTTTTCTTACAGCTTTGTCACTGTTCTTATGCTCTCTTTCTAGTCTTAAAATAATGAGGTGCAACAATCAAATGTTAACCCAATGTTGTGTTCCTGGGATAAATTTCACTTGGTTATTATTATTTTAATACATTGGATTTGATTTACTAAAATTTTACGAAGGATTTTTGCCTTCATGTTCTTGATGTATATTGATCTGTAGTTTTCTATATCTTTCTCTAGATTTGGAATCAGGGGCCCCATAAACAACAATGTCTCCTCCTCTTCTAAGTTTTTGGAAGAGTTTATCTAGAATTGGTATTATTTCTCCCTTAAAGATTTGGCATAATTCACCAATGAAGCCATCTGAGCAAGGAGTTTTCTTTGTCAGAAAAGTTGGGACGACAGAGTCCCATTTCTTCCGTGGGCATGGGCGTCTCCGCTTCTTCCTGAGTGTGCTTCGGGGGGGTTGTGTCTTTTAGAGGTTTGCCCTCTGTCTCTGTGTTTTTATTTATTGGAATAAAGCTGTTTATAATATTACTCTGTTACCCTGTCAATGTCTTTAGGGTCTGTTCAGCTGTAAGTACATCAATTTGAATGGTCTTCTCAAAGAACCAGTTCTTTGTGGGGTTTTTTTAAGCTGGAACTTTAGAATATTGATTTTAAGGTTTGTGTGTGTGTGTGTGAGCATTTTGAACTATAAATTTCCGTATAAGTACTGGTTTAAGTGAATTCCACAGATTTTCAAGTGTTGTGTTTTTATTTTCACTTATTTCAAAGTTTTCTTATTTCTCTTGTGGCATGTTTGACTTGTTGGGTTTTTAGAAATGTGTTTTCCAACTTCCAGTTATTCGGGGATTTTCCAGAAATTTTTCAATTCTTGGTTTATAGTTTAAATCCGTTGTGGCCAAAAACCGTACTGATGACTAGGTCAGAGCTTTTACATTTGCCGCTGGTTCCTGGGCCTGGACTGTGGCTCCCGTGACCGCCCCCTGCGCGCCTCGCAGGCCTGTCCCGCTGCTGGGCGCGGCATTCGTGGGCCTGGGTTCTGTGGGCCTGGGCTCGGTCCTCAGGGCTGACAGCGGCGCCCGCCTCCTCCGTGTCCTTACAGAAGCCCGGGCCGCAGGAACAGAGATGCCCGAGACTCCGCCCGGTGAGGGTGTTTCTCCTTTTGGTTTAATCCGGTTTTGTTCCTGTATTTTTCAAGCTGTTATTACTGAGTGTGCATACATCGAGTGTTGTTGTTGTTCTTGATAATGCGACCCCTTCGCCCTCGTGAATGTCGCCCTTGGTCCCTGGTGACAGTCCTGAGTGTGAATTCTCCTTCGTCCGGCATCAGCCCCGGCTCTTCAACTCTGTTGACTGGTGGTCGCGTGTCTTCCCATCCATGTACATTTACCCTGTTTATAGCCGTGTGCTTAGGGAGCGCTTCTGACGGACAGCGCTGTGGGACTCTTACAGAACCTGAGCGTCTCTGCCTTTCGATGGGCACGTTTAGGAGTGCGGTTGCCCATTGACTGCAGGGCTTCACTGAAGTTTACGTTAAAATTTAACGTTCATTCCTGCAGCCACACTCACTGCCTTGCAGTCCTCGTTGTAGAAAGCCCTGTTGTATGCTAGTGTAGATCACTTTTATAAGGTACAGCCCTCAGTATGGTTTGGTTTAAATCTGCCACCTCGCTGTGGCTCTGTTTGCTCCGTGTTAATGATTCCATCTTGTCTCCACTTCTGGCTTGTTGGCTCTGCCTCGTTGTTTTATTGTTTTAGTGACTGTGCTGGAAGGTACAGTAAACTTCTTCATCAGCCCACTTTCAAGTAATATACAGGTTCACATACAGCATTAAGCTCCTTGCAAGGCAGACTCTCATTTCCATTCCCCAGTGCTTTGCTGCTACATGTTTTATTTCTGCACCTTATAAAATCCCCCATACATGTTTTATTCCTCAGTCAGTGATCTTTTAAGGAGACTATTCATCTTTTTTCTCTGTCCTTGTAGCAGTATCACAGTTTCTTAATTACTGTACCTCTGTAATCAATCCCGATGGCCAGTGCCGTGAGTCTGCTGTGTTATTCTTCAAGAATGTCTTCCTGCTCTTGGCCTGTGACACTTCCATCCACACATTTAAAACCCTGTCTGTTCTCACACGCACGAACCACTCCCCCGCTCTGCTTTTGATTGGCGTTCCATTGAGTTTATGAATTGTTTGGACAGAAATGACACCTTTATGATATTGAATCTTCTGTATGCTTTCATTCATTAGACTTCTTTATTTTCTTTCAATATTTTTCCACTTCTCTGTGTAATGGACTTGCACATCTTTTATTAGATTTACTCCAAGGGATATGATGTTTTAATGCAGTTTTATGCTGTATTTTTATTTCTTTCTTTATTGACTTTTTAAGCTTTTTATTTCTTATTTTATTGAAACGGGTGTGATCGCCAATAAATGCAGTGTTGACTAGAAACAGTGGTGCTGGGTGTTCTTGGCTCCTCTGCCCTTAGCAGGAAGGCCTTCACTGTCCTACCATCAAACGAGCGTGGTGGGGGTTTTCTGCGCACCCCTGATCGCACTGCAGCAGCATTCTCATCGTTTCCTGGGTGGCTTTTTACCTGAGAAACGGTTTTATCAAAAGATTTTTCGACATCTATTGGGTTGAGCACATCATTATTCTGTTTCATGCTGTTGATTTGGTAAATTACATTGTTGCATTTTCATGTCATAAATCCAGTGAGATTATGACATGCATTCTTTTTCTATATCGCTGGCTTTAGTTTGCTTTTTTTTTTTTTTTTAGGATTTTTGTGTGTGTTTATAAGTGACGTCATCATGGGATACATGTCAGAAAGGGCGTCAGGGTTATGCTTGCTTCTTAACACCAGTCGGGAGACTTCCGTGGACGCGTCTGCAGAGCTGCTCTGGCACCCCCTCCGTGATCAGCAGCAGGCACCGGGGCCGCCGTCTGGCTGTGAGCCGTCTGCGCCGTGGCGTCCGTGCGGCCGGTTTCTGTGTTTGTTTTTAAGAAACTTTGACTTTCATATACTTTTTTCCACTTATTGGCATAGAGATGTTGAGATTCTGTATTGTAACTCTTACATTTCTGACATTAGTTTTGCCTCTGATCTCTCTATTTCACTAATTTCTACTCAGATTTACTGTTTCTGTCCTGTTCTTTTTCTAACTTCTTGATATACATGATTATCTCACTGATTTTCGGTCTTTTTTCTTTTTTAGAAAATATTTTATTATTTTTAGAGAGAGGGAAAGGGAGGGAGAAAGAGAGGGAGAGAAGCATCGCTGTGTGGCTGCCTCTCGTGGGCCCCCACTTGGGGACCCGGCGCGCAGCCCAGGCCTGCGCCCTGACTGGGTCTTCAGGTGTTCTTTTCAGCTGTATTCCTTGTATTTTAAAACGTAAGCATGGCTTTTGCTGGACGCACCAAGCTCTTATATATCATAATTTCATTATCATTTAATTCAAAATACTTTCCATTTTCTAGTATGATTTCATCTTTGATCCAAGTGTTATTTAGATGTGTGTTTCTCAATTTCTAAAAAAGGGAAATTTTCTGGTTAAATTTGTTAACGTTACTGGCGTAATATAGTGGAGTAGAGAACATAGTTGGTATGATTTAAATGCCTTAAAATCTCAGAATTTCCTTTGTGGCCCAGCATATCTTGATTTTGGCAAATGTTCTACACGTGTTTGAAAAGATCGTGTACTCTGCAACAATTAGGTGCCGTGTTCTATGAGTGGAACCAGGTCGGGTTTATCAGTCATGTTGTTTATTTTTTCTGTTTCCTTGCGGGCTTCTTTTGCGCTCCTCAGGTTACTAAGAGGAGGAGATTAAACTCCCCCACTGCGGGTGTGTATGTGTCTGTTTGTCCTTTCCATTCCCAGTTTTGCTTCCCTCGTCGGTTTTGCAGCTACATTAAGTATCTACAGATTTAGGATTTTATTATGTCTTACTGATAATGCCAACCTTCCAGCGTTCTGAAATGTGTCCTTTTGCCTTGAAGTCCAATTTGTTATTAATATCAAGTCGTCACTGACCTCAGTCAGCGTCTGAATGGTGCGCCTTTTTCTCATCCTCTTGTTTCTAACCTTTCTGGGGCTTCATAATTTCGGTGGGTCTTGTAAGCAGCGTGGAATCCAATTTTGATCAAGTGTGCTCCGTATAATCAGCACTAGAAATTCCCGCCACCTCAGCAAGTTCCTCCCTATCGGCAGCCACGGGGTGATCTCGGTCCCTGTAGATTAATTTGTCTGTTCTTCAATTTCACATAAATGAAATATTACGGGATGTACTCTTTGGTGTTCAGTTTCTGCTCCATAAAACAGTGTTTTGGAGATCCGACCTAGCTTTTTGTAGCATAGGCCTTTTAAAAAAGAATTGGTGAGTATATTTCCTTTTTCTCTTGAAGTATATTTTATTGATTATGCTATTACAGCTGTCCCAGTTTTTTTCCTCTTTGCCCCCCTCTGCCCAGTACCTGCCTTCCCTCCAGCAGTCCCTCTGCTTAGTTCTCCCACTGGAACCTTGATCTGCTCTCTCCTTGGGGCTGTTCCTCTCTGTCTCCTCATCTTGACAGGCTCCTGGGTTTGCCTCTGTGTCTTAGGCAGAGCTGTCGCCCCTGTTGTACTGTAAGGGGCGGAGCCTTAGGGGTTCGTCAGTGCGGGTGACCCGGTTCACTGCCCTGTGGCGCTGTTGGGAGGGGGGAGGACAATGCCACTTGCCCAGCACTCGCCCCTTTTCCTGTCACTTCACCTCCTTCCCGTATGGGACTGGCACCTCTGACCGTTGCCCTGGTGGTGGTTCCCACGGTGGGTGGTTTGCGTACATTCTAGGACGTCGGGCCCCTCGGCGGACTCTGCTGAGAGACGGCAGTTTCTGCCTCCGCCCCTCCCCCTCGGGATGGCACGGTCGGTCGGGGGCAGGGAGGCTTGACTGCCCCGCAGTGGGACTGGGAGTGCTCCCCAGGGGGCCCTCCAGGCTTGGACAACGTGCGACCGCGGGTTTCCCCGCGGCCACAGCCACTGCCTCCTTGCCGCTGCCGCCACACCGCGTCCTCTCCGCCCCGGCTCAGCCCCTCCGACCCGTGCGGATGAGTCTTGCTTATTTCTACCTTTGGTTGCTGGACTTCCATGCAGCTTGATTTTCTGGTAGTTCTGGTTGTTTTTAGTTTTGAGGCAGATGTAGTCCTTCTTATGGTTGTGCCAGGAGGCGAAGCATGTCTACCTGCGCCTCCATCTTGCCCGGAAGTCCCCCTGTGCTCTCTCTCCTGTGTGAATAGATAACAGCCAGTCACCCACCTCCTGGTCAGAGACACCCAGGTCATGGTCAGCCGTTGGCCGCTATGAATATGGACGCTGTGGAAATGGTTTTACAGCTCTGTTTGTGGACAGAGGCATTCATTTCATTTGAGTACATGACCGGGGTTGGCACTCCCAGCTCCCAGGGGAAGTGAGACGTAAGTCACTTTGTAGGACGCTGCCCTGCACTTGTCCACAGTGGTTATGTCAGCTTCCCCGCCGCCGGGCCTGTGGTCTGCCAGGCGGTCCGCCCTCACCCCCGTCTGCCTGTCTTCTCCCCGCTGGGACCCTGCTGGGTGTCCCATGCACCTCATTGGGCTTTCTTCTGCATTTCCCAGGGGACTCTGCCATCGCGCACTTTGCACGGGCCTGTTAGTCATTCACATTTCTTTCAGGGAGTCTCAGTTCGTATCTTTTGCCTGCTTATATTTGGGGTTATGTCTTATATCTTACAGATTCGTAGAAAGTCTTCATGTATTTCAAAGACAAGTTTTTTGCCAGGTGTATATATTGGGAATATTTTTGCAGGTATATTTCTGGTGAATGTTTTCTTCCGTTCTGTGGCCTGCCTTTTCATTTCCTTCATGATGTCTTGTGTTGGAGAGAAGCTTTCGTTTTAATGAAGTCTTTGTTATCAGTTCTGTCCTACCTGCTTTTCTCTAAGTCGGCTCTGCCTGCCCCGAGGCCTCAGAGATATTCTCCTGTGTGTTCTTCATAGTTTCCACTTCGCATTTAGTTCTTGGAGCCCTCTCACATTAATTTTTCTGTGTTGTGGTTTCTACTGCGTAGCCTGTCATTCATCCTTAGTATATATGTAATGTGTCTTTTTATTATCTGGCTGCTTTTAAGATCCACTGTTTATCTTTGGTTTTCAGCAATTTACTGTAATACTGTAGGTGCGTAATATACTCTGGGTTCACTGAGTTTCTTTAATCAGAAATTCTATTATTTGGGACATTGTCATTTACTGTTTCTTAAAATAGTTTGTCTTGCTCCTCTGGGATTCCAATTTCACACGTTAAACTGTTAGATACTATCTCATAGGTGACTGAGGCCTGGCGGGGATTTTTTTCTTTTTTTTCATCTTTTTCTCTCAATTCTTAGGATCACATTATTTCTATTGATCTGTCTTTGAGTCTGGTTGCTCCCTTATAACTGTTTGGCACATCTGGTGTATCTTCTTTTCCTTCAGATGTTGTCCTTAATTCTAGAATTTACATTTGGTTCCTTTTTATATTTTATGCTTAGATTTCCCATCTGTTCACTCAATATGGCTCTTTTGCTTTAAGTCCTAATTATATTTATAAGACGTGCTTGTAAAGTACGTTTCTGCTAATGCTAACATCTGGATCAGCTCAGGATCTGTTCTATGGACTCTCTCTCTCGACCTTGGGTCGCTTTTTTGCGTGATAGGAATCTGTTCCTGTGTGCAGGACAGTGCACTGCAGAAGATACCGCAGAGGTGCGGCTGCTGCTGAGGGCAGTTGGGTTTTGTTCCAGTAGAAAGTCAAGTTGTAGGTGGGCTAGCCACCTTGAAGTTCTGGGGGCTGGCTCTGACGCTTTCTTAGGGTGCTGCTGGCGGAGCGCTGCCTTTAGCCTCGTGGTCAGTCCTGCCTCTTGTAGGGCGCACTCCCAGCGCTTCCCTCCCTGCAGGCGGCAGCAGCGAAAGTCCCCGCTCAGCTTTGTCAGCCTTCCAGCGGGGGCTGTCCTTGGGGGCTGGCTCCCCATGGTGTGTGGCTGAGGGGTCCGCCGGCCGTGGTCTGAGAGGAGTCTGTGGACAGGACTGCAGCGCCCTCCTTTCCAGCCCACGGGTGACCCTGGGCCCTGCCCTCCAGCGGGAGCACGGGTCTCTCCCCGCCGCGGCTGCGAGGGCCCTTCCGGTCCACGCACCACCACCCCAGCCCCCCCCGCACTCCCCCTTGGCTGGACTCTCATTTGAGTTCTTAATTATTTTACTTGTAGTATAATTAGCGAGGTATTTGTGCTTAAACCTACAGTCTTACCCTTTGCTTTTGAAGTGCTTGGTCTGTTCTGTGCGCTTCTGGGTTGAACTTTGTTTTAATCCCGTGTTTCCAAACCCCTCTGTTACCTTGGTAACTATACCTTCTTATTATTTTTTATATGTTTGCTGTAGAAATTACCTTTTGCATCTTTGACTTACCAAGTCTAATATAAGGTATTACTTTTCCCATGTTCCAACAAAGCAAGGATCTCAAATCCAATATCTCTGCCTCCTGCCTTCATGCTCTTCGAGTGCGTTTTAATTTTGTAACTTAGACCTCACAGGACATTCGTTATTGTCATGCAGCCAGCATTCCTGTCACTTTCCTCCCCGTGTTTACTCTTCCCGTTGCTTTATATTCTGTCTGCATTTCTAACTTTTCATCAGGGATTATTTAATGTGTTTTGAAGAACACTGTTTTGTATTTCTTTTAATATACTCTTCCGGCACTCAGTTATTTGTTTGAAAATATCTTAATATCTTCTTTTTCAATCCAGTTTTTATTTGCATGTAATAAAAAGTGTAGTTCAGTGAATTTTTAGCTTGTCCTTGTGTAAGTGCCATCACGACAAAGAGCGTTTCCCTTCCTGGCTCCCCCGCTCACCTCACCAACACACCCCTTTCTGTAATTTTAAACTTGGTATGAATGGGACTCATTGATGCTGCTGCCTTTTACTCAAAATACTGCTTTTGAGACTCATCCATGTTTTGCATACATAGTTTGCTGTTTCTGACCGCTGGGTAGTCCTGCGTTGTGTGAGCGGTTTGTTCATACGTCTCCTGTTGGTGGGCATTTAAATGGAGCCCGGTTTTGAACTATCGTGAGTGAAGCTGCTACGAATATTTGTACACAGTTCTTGTTGCGGACGCATGCGCGTGTTACTCTTGAATGCCTACCTGCTTAATAGGCATCTCTGTTCTTTATCACGGTCTAACAGACTAGCATAACACAGCGTGAGCGTGTGTCCCCTCACAGTTTTGTGGGTCGGGTTCAGGGGCAGCTCGGCGGGACTAAGGCGCTCCGCTCAGCCCCGGAGCCATCCTCCTGCTCACGAGGAACCCGTGAGAGCCCCCGGCGTGTGTCCGTCGGCCACTTCTGTGCCCGCCCGTAGGCTGCAGCGGTCGGCCACTCACGGTGGGAGGAAACCACACAAGGCCGGGAGTCCCGGGGTGGGGACCCTCAGGGCCACGCTGGATGCTGGCTGCCACCGTCGGTCTAAAGGCATGTTTAACTTTATAAGAAACTGCTTTTGCAGCACAGGTGTATGTATACATGTGTTCTTGATTCCCACCAGCAGTGCGTGAGAGGGCCGTTTGCTCCGCGTCCCCACCAGCGGTGGTTGTGAATTGCAGCTATTTCAGCAGGTCCTGGTCATTTCTGAGGTCTGTTTCCACTGGATAAAGCATTCTTAGTTTTCAGTCACTCCCTTTCAGACCTTTGAGAGCAGATACCCTGTTTTCTCCTGACTTCACCGGTGTTTATGGAAGTCACCTGGCAGTCCTGTTGCTCTTGAAAGTGACCTGCCACTGTTTCCTCTGCGAGCGACAGGCTTGCCTTGTCTTGGGGTTTCAGCATCTTTGCTTTGTGTAGGTGAGGTTTTCCTTACATTTATCCTGTTGGACTCACGATTCCTTGAATCCGTGGTTTGGTTTCTTTCACGTTAGAAAACTCTAACGTTGCCTCATCCGTCCTGCTCTGCCCCGCATTAATTGTCCTTCTATGAATGTGTGTGATGCTTCCGAAGCCCAGTGTTCTAAGCACTGAGGTTATTCCCGGTTTTCACATGAGAGAGCGGAGGCCGAGAGCAGCCACTGCCTGGTCCAGGGACACCCTGTCGGGAGCACAGCTCAGCAGTCCCGCAGCCCCACTCAGGGTCTGCGCTCCGTCCGGGGCTCTGGTCTCCTGGCTCAGCCGTCCCCCTCTGGGACGGTCCTGCAGACAGACTCCCAGTGTTCCCAGTCGTGAGGTTAATGATGGCAGCGTTGCTGACCGTGGGACTCGGGTTATATAAGTTGTAGTGCAGGCATTCAGTGTGATAGGCTAAGGGGACAAACAGCTGGAGAGAACTATGTCTGCTTCCATTGGACGATCTCCTAGGTGTATTGCAGAGTGAAAAAAATCAGACACGTGTTAAAAATCAGTGAAGACAGATTCGGTGGAAGCTGTACGCACGCACCTGTATGAACCCGCAGTGTTTCCGAAAGGAGGCCTGAGACGCTGAGAAGGGGAGGACTTGAGTGTCTGTGAGAACAGGGTGGGGGATGCTCCGGCGCGTGCCTGTTCAGACATGAACGAGCCCAGTTTTGGTTTGGAAATGACTGCGGCAGCTCAGGAGACGCGCGGCCCGCGTGTGTCCCCGGGCAGTCCTTCTGTCCCACGGCCCCTGGGGCTCTCGCATACACGCTTCCCTTCCTGTCTTCCGTCCGGTCTGTCCGTGCTCCTGCGGTCCTTAGCGTGCCCGAGCTTCCGCCTGCCTGCCCGTTTGCACTCCCACCCCTGCAGTGTCCTTTAAACACAGACCCAGCCCTGGCCAGTGGCTCAGCGGGTTAGAGCACCGTCCCATACACCGAAAGGTTGCAGGTTGGAGTCCTGGTCCAGGCACCTGTCTAGGTTGCAGGTTTGGTCCCCAGTTGGGGCGCATACAGGAGGCAACAGATCGATGTTTCTCACGTGGATGTTTCTTGCTCGCTCGCTCTTCCTCCCTCTCTCTAAAATTAATAAACCTCTCCTCGGGTGAGGATTTAAAAAAAATAGATTCATCTCACTGCTGAATGGGTTGCTGAGGGCCTGGTATCTAGTAGAGGGGCCCTGAGGTCCGTTGCCCGCTCCCAGAATCCATCTCCAGAGCAGATGGAGGGCGGCACCCCTCCCTCCCCCTCACGGGCTCCCCTTCACCTCTAGCCGTCTTTCCAGGTGGTCACCTGTGAGGTCACTCAGATGTGCACAGGTGAACATTTTACATTCATATTGCTAAGTGTTCTGTTGTCTGTCAGGGCAAATAAAACGAGTCCGTGAAACCTGTGCGTTTTTTATTGTACCAGTGTTCTTGCTCAGACAAGGTTTAAGTTTTTGCAGAGTGGGAAGTAATTCAGATGGAACACGGACACAGTGGCCGTGCGACCCTGGCTCGCAGCGAACAGGACCTCGAGGGAAGGAGCCGCCTGTGGGTGTGCCCTGCGGTGGCGGGCTGCCCTTCTCGCGCGCCCCCGCTCGCCTGGGCCCTTTCTGTGGCTGCCTGGGGGCACTCACCACCCCACCCCTCCCAGGCCCTGTCCCCGCCTGCCCCTCCTTGCCTCTGGGTTTAGCTCAGGCTTGACCTCGGCTCTGAAGTCCTGCTAGTGTATCAGTTCTGTGTTGCTGCTGTAAGGAATTGCAGCCCGTTCAGGGGCTCCCAGGAGTGCAGGCTTGTTAGTATGTAACTGTGGGATGGGAAGTCTGAGCTCAGGGGAGGGTTTGACAGAGGCCCTGAGGGGAGAACCTGTTTCCTGGCCTCTTTCCGCTCCCCTGGCTGCCGGGCCTTGTGGTCCTTCCCCGCCTTCAGGGCGCATGGCTGCAGCTTCCCCCGCCTGACACCCCTCCTCCCTGGCTCCCGCTGCTCCCGGCCCCTCTTACCAGGACCTGGGCATTACATTGGACAGTTCAGCCCCCTTACCCACTGCGGGCTTCTTAGCCTGGTACCGTCTGCAGGCTCCCTTTTGCCACGGAAGGTGACCGAGTCCCACGCTCCTGGGGCAGCGCGCGAGTATCCGCGGAGGGAGCGCCACCATTCAGCCTCCTGCGCCTGCCGGCCCCACGCTCCCGGGTACGCGGGCTTGGCTTCGCCTCCGGCTCCCACGGCTCTGTCCGTCCTGGGGTGTCTCGCTGAGTGTCTACCCCCCAGTCCACCCACGGGCGCCTCCTGAGAGCGGGGCTGGGTCACACCGCTCGTGCCTGCCTGGTGTTCCCATCCTCAGGCGGAAGCCCGCATGCCTGCGCGGGTAGAACACCCAGTGCCAAGTGGGGGTTGTTGGATGAACAGTCAGACCCCGCAGAGCCTCAGGGCGGGGAGGACGGGGCGAGCCGTGGGGTGCACGGAAGGGCGGGGCCCTGTCGGTCACGAACCCTCTGTCGGGGCCGCGGAGTGTGTCGTTCGTGCTGCGTGTGAAAGGCTCCGTGTTATGTTGTTCTCGACAGAATTAGGAAAGACGAGGCCAAACTCTGTTATTAAACTTTATATTCAAAGAAGTGTTTTTGTGACTTTAATATCTCCCCAAAAGTTTGTATAATGACAAAAATGTAGAAATTACTGAAGGATTGGCTTGGGATGGCCACGAACCTGAGGAACAAAGTGTCCGCTGTGCGCCCTCTGGTTTGGGGGGCAGTGACGGTACAAGGAAGCCCTGCGCAGAGCGGCCCCTTAACCCTTAGGTCTCCTTAGTTTCAGAGGTGGGAGAGCCTAACGGAAGGTGAAGGTGCGTGTGACCGCAGAACCGCTCATCAACTGGTTTATGGGTCCTCGCGAGGCCGCCGTGGCAGGAGACGCACAGGCTACGTTCTGCCAGGCCTCCCTGAGCGCCGGGTCAGTCCTCGCACCCCGGGACGCTCCTGAGGCCTCTGCTGTGTCCGTGAGCGGGACACTGGACCGCACGCCATGTTGTCTCGCCCGCACGCTGCTGTTTCTGTCGGCGTCTGCGTCCTGGAGGGGCCGGCGTCGTTGGCGTGAGACTGAGCGTCATCTAGAAGTTATGGTGCCTTGTTAATGTTCCAGTGGGCCGAGTGGTTCACCCTTCAAAGGCACCGTCCGTCATTAGGGGGTGACAGACGACGTCCCGTGTGCTGTTCCAGGAAGAGGGCGTGAGTCCAGAGAGGCACTAGGGTGTGAGGGCAGGGCCCCCATGTTCTGAGGGAGCCTGGCAAGCCCCCCGCTGCTGAGGAAGAGGAGCTGTAACTCACCCCGTGGCACGAGTTTTCCTCGGGAGCGCGTATGCTGACCAGAGGTCGGACCGCGAGGTGTGCGTGCAGTCGTCGGTGTAGAGTGTCATGGAAAACGGAGGCGCTGTGATGGACACTCGGGCTTTAGGAAATGATGCTAGTGGGGGTTTTAGACCGAAGAGGCAATAAGACGTGCCTAGGTGGAGTGAAGGGGGGTGCGTTAGTAGTGACAAATGAGGTGGTCAGACACATAAGCGGCAGGCTGGAAAAGACGTGTATCATTTGGGTGGCAGGAAGCCATTGCAGTTTTTCAAAAAGCAAGATAGCGAAGTTATCACACCCTGTGCGTCACTGAGCGTGAATGGTAAGGAGTGATCCTAGAGTTCGCGTGACAGTGGGAGGGGAAAATTGTCGTAGTCCTGTTCAAAGCTTGGGGTCCAGTTTACGAACTTGTATCGGGTTGGGATTCAAGTGCAGATCAGACATACAGTGGGGACGAGGCAGCGCCGCGGAACTGGCTGCAAGTGACAGAGGACACAGACCGCGCTGCAGCCGAGCCCCAGCCCGATACCCCTTCCCTCCAGCAGTCCCACCCCCTTAGTTCATGTCCGTGGGTTGCGCATGTAAGTTCTTTGGCTTCTCCCTTTTCTACATTATTCTTAACTCCCCCCCGCCCCCCCCACCCCCGTCTATTTTGTACCAACCAGTTATGCTTCTCGGTCCCTGCACCATTTCCCCATTTCTCCCCCTCCCCACGCCCAGCTGGTAACCCTCCAAATGATCCCCATACGTATGATTCTGCTCCTGTTCTGGTTGTTTGCTTAGTTCGGTTTTGTTTTTATTTTTTAATTCAGTTGTTGATAGTTGTGAGTTTGTTATAATGTTCATAGTTTTGATTTTCTTTTTCTTAAATAAGCCGATTTACCATTTCACATAACAATGGCTTGGTGATGGTGAACTCTTGTTAGCTTTACCTTCTTTGGGAGGCACTTGATCTGCCCTTCCATTTCAAATGATAGCTTTGCTGGGTAGAGTAATCTTGGTTGTAGGTTCTTGCTTTTCATCACATTGAATAGTTCTTGCCAGTCCCTTCTTGCCTGCAAAGTTTCTTTTGAGAAATCAGCTGATAGTCTTATAGGCACCCCTTTGTAGGTAACTCTCTGCTTTTCTCTTGCTGCTTGTAAGATTCTCTCTTTATCTTTAACCTTTGGTATTTTAATGATGATGTGTCTTGGTGTGGTCCTCTTTGGGTCCAACTTGTGTGGAACTCTCTGTGCTTCCTGGACTTGGCATGTCTAGTTCCTTTGCCAAGTTAGGGAAGTTTTCTTTCATTACTTTTTCAAGTAAGTTTTCAGTGCCTTGCTCTTCCTCTTCTCCTTCTGGCACCTTTATGACTCGGATGTCAGTACATTTAACGTTGTCCCAGAGGTTCCTAAGCTTCTCATTTTCTTCAATTCTTTTTTCTTCTTTCCATTCTGGGTGAATGTTTATTTTTTCCTTTTGTTCCAAATCATTGATCTGAATCCTGGCTTCCTTCCCATCGTTGTTGGTTCCCTGTGGAGTTTTCTTTATTTCGCTTTGTATAACCTTCACTTTCCCTTTATTTTGTGGCTATACTCAATCATTTCTCTGAGCATCCTGATCACCAGTGTTTTGAACTCTACATCTGATAGGTTGGCTATCTCTGTTTCATTTAGTTCTTTTTCTGGGGTTTTGTTCTGTTCTTTCATTTAGATCATGTTTCTTTGCCTCCTCATTTTGGCAGCCTCCCTGTGTTTGTTCCTGTGTATTGGGTAGAGCTGCTTTGACTCTGTGTCTTGGTCGTGTGGCCTAAGGTAGTAGGTGTCCTGTAGGGCCCAGGGGCACAGCCTCCCCTACCACCCAAGCTGGGTACTTGAGTTGTGCCCTTTCTGTGGGCTGAGTACACCCTCCTCTTGTAGATGAGCCTTGATTGCTGTTGGCAGATCAATGGAAGGGATTTGCCCAGGCCAGTCAGCTGCAGGGACTGGCTGTGACCACTGACCACCAACCTCCACCCTCTGTGGAGGACCAGCTGTGCAGGGGCAGGGTGGCGGTGCTCCAACATGGTCTGTAGATGTCCACTGGGTAGGCTGGCCCTGGGGTTTTCTGGGGGGTGCAGGCCAAGGTCAGCCCGCACCTGTGTTTTGCCTGGGGCACCCTGCCTGAGCTATAGAGCAATCTGAGATGGCTGCTACCTGTGCTGGGCTTGGAGATTCCCAGGCGAGGCCAAGCTGTGAATCTAGGCTGGCTGCTGCTGGTGTGGGCCTGGGGGGGGGGGGGGGTCACTGAGGCCAGCTGTTGCTTGTTTGAGAGGATTTGGGAAGTTGTGAAGCCTGAGCCAAGACCAGCCTTTCACATGGAAAAGCAGCTTGGGTGGGCCCTTAAGTTGGGTGGGGAGGAGTCTATGGGATCTCCAAGGCAAGTCAAACAGTGTTAGCCAGGTTGCTGGCGTCTCAGGTATGGCACCAGCTTGCCAGCCCAGTCTCCATAGATGCAGTTTTTTAATTCCGTAGTTGTCATACTTCCATTCAACTCAATTTCTGGCTGTTCCGGCTGACGGCTGTGCTATATTTCAGTTGTAATTTTGATGTGGTTGTGCGCAGGGGTGAGCTGTGTCTCTCTCTGCTGCCACTGGGACCAGCTCCACCCCAGGTACCTTCTCCTCTCCTGTGAGCAGCCGCAGTGGGTGTGTGGGCACCTGGGCCGGAGAGCAGGCCTCCAGGGACGCCTCCTGTTCCTCTTAAACGGACTCCCCCACGGTGTGACCGCTGGAGAGCGGAGTGGCCGACTTCTGGGGCTGACTGTAACGTCTAAACTGAACCACTTCTAGAAGCTGCGTAAATAACAGCAGTAGTACCCGGTGTAGGCACAGTGCTTAACAACGTACGGAGCGCTTTCCCGCCAGCCACACCATTCACCCTTGCCAGTGGGCCGAGGCTGTGTGAGCGCCTGGGTCTCTCCTGAGTGGGAAATCATTCTGCGTTGCCGCAAGGTCTCCAGACAGTAACCATTTCCTGGGTACCTTCTGTGCATGAAGCCCCGCGGGAAGGGTGCCGGGGCAGACTCCCAGGAAACAAGGGCCCGGCAAACAGGACCTGCCCGCCTCGCGTGCCCTGCCTCGTCGCAGGCGCTGCTGCGCGGCTGCCGGCCGAACCACAGGTTTGTACAGATATCGCCAAGGACGCAAGTGAGGCGGAATTTGGGTTTCTGAAACCCAGAGTTCTGATGCTGAGCTAAGCTCAGTGGTTCTTTAGAGTCGTTCTGTCGACTGCAGCTTGCACCGCCTTGAGGTTTGTGGAGCTGTTACACGATCTCAGAGGAACCTCAGGCCCCCAGCACGCGGGAAAATGCCCAGCCGTGCGCTCGCTGTCCTGGGGAGGCTTTGTAGAGCGTGCCTCCGGGAGGGCAGCGGGGCCCTCGGCCCAGACGCTTACTGGCCAGTAGAAAAGGAGCCATGACCGGCTCTGGGGTCAACGATGTGCTGAGGGGCCTGGGCGACACGGGACTCTCGGGAGGGAGCCCGGGGTGCCGTGCGGGGAGAGAGAGCATTGGAGCCCGGCCTCTGGGGGCTGCCACGCTGTCCGGGCGTGCGCTCTGGGCTGCCGGGGCTTTTCCGAGTCTCCGAAAAGGGGGAGGGCCTCCGCCCAGGTAACAGGAACCCCTCCTTCAAAGGCCCAGGGCAGAGTGGCCGTCAGCATGAGTGGCGTGGCCCGTCGGGTCAGCTGTGACCAGGGCGGTCACCAGCTGCCTTGTTTGATGTCCTAGTCCCAGTGGCCCCAGTGTCACACCTGCCTTTGTTCGGTTGTTCACGTGGCCATGTGGTTTGGGAACGGGCGACTACCAATCCACGTGGACTAGTATTTTTGACTGGAGTACTCATTTCCTGTTATAGAGAGTTTTCCCATGACGCCATCTGTTAAAAGAGCAGCTTGTGTATTTCACAGGCAGGGTGCTGTCTGGGTTACCAGGTACCTCTTGGTGCTTCTGATAGGAAGCTTGGGCAGCACAAGCGGAAGGCCACCTGCTGCTTCGTGCCGGGCAGGTGTGCCTGACGCTCTCCTTTGGCACAGACTGTGCAGCCGGTGTCTGAGCATCACCCAGGTGCCCCGGGAGGACCACGGGGAGGACGGAGTGAGCGGGGCTCTGGGTGTGAGGTCTGGTGATGTGTCCCACTGGGCTGGCCGCGTGCTTTAAATAACTGTTCTGACCATTTAGGTCTCTCTTTGTAGGGCATCTTTTATGACCAAGACGGTCCAGTACCAAAATGAGCTCCATAAATTCCTGATCTGGGACACCGCCGGACAAGAGCGCGTAAGTCACTCTTTAATTCCCTCTGTCTTCTGAGGCCCGAGGTAAAGCTCCGACTGAACCGTGGAGGTCCCTGCCATGTTTCTCACTGCTCTCCGGCGGGCCGGAGACACATTTATTTCCATTTGCATAGGCCAGCCTTTTCCTTTTTAATTAGCGCCACAAAGCCCGCTGATGGAGAAAGCGATAATGGGCACTGAGGGCATTTTTATGCTTTTTAGTGTCTTAAAGTAAATGCTGACTAATGGGCCTGATAAAGTCCCACTCAGAGAATTGTGTGCAGTTTGGGGCTCCAGCCTCTAGCAGAGACGTAAGAATCAGTGGGGGGGGCGGGGTGGGTTAAACACCTCTCGTTTGCGGCCGCCTTTTAAAAGCTAAAGAGGGGGCGTGGCGGCACAGGAACCTTGAGGTATAAGTGAAACGGGCGTGCTGACACAGCGCCGGGCAGCAGGTGCGCCGTCCGTGCCTGAGCATGCAGTTGCCCCGGGAGGTCCTCTGCCTGAGGAGGGGCCTGAGCCGGGAGTGGGCACGGGGCCGAGGCGTCCTGGTGCCGAGTGGGACTGGGCGCAGCCCACCCGGATCAGGCAGGAGCGGGGAGGTGGGCAAGCAGACAGACGCCGGCCTGCTGCCGCCTTTTCCTTCTGGACCCTGAACCGGATTTCCTGGTTGGGGTGCGTCTGGCAGCCACCCCATTATTCAGCTGCTGTTCCATTTTGTTTTCAAACAGCACTATCAGAGCAGAACATCTGATGGATGCATAGTGCTATCTTACGCCCTTAGGAGTGTACCAGAGGTGATCAGGAGAGACAGTCTGTTGCCGGGGTCTCAGCTAAGACAGCAGAGGTACTGCCTGCGGCCTCCGGTCTGACTGGGTCGCCACAGACAAGCTCCCCGTGGCCCTGGACGCAGGCGCGCGGCGTCTGTATGGATCTGACGTCCCGAGCTTGTCCCCTTGGCTCTCTTCTGGTCGTCTGAGTGCCGGATGTCACACCTGTGTCCAGTTACTCCCCTGAGATCCGTAGGCTTCGCCTTCCATCCCCCACTCCTCCTCGGCTTGCGCCTCTGAGTGGGACGTTTAGGACAGGAAGGCCTTTGCTCACCACCACCCTTCCTCCTCCAGAGGTGTTGCTTCCCACAGAGGTTTCCTGAACATGCCTGTAGGCACAGCTCTATTGTCTGTTTCATCAGCCAAGAACTCGTGTGGCTCTTCATACTCATAACGTACATACCCTTTTAGCAAATCCCAGGTGTCAGCACCCCTCCCACGCATCGGATGATACAGCAACACCCTCATCATAAAGAATCGTGCTGTGACAGAGCTTTCCCAACGCTCTGAGTCACTTTACACTGTGATAGATAACATCTCTTTTCCTACACCATAGAAAGGAATAATAGGGGTTCATGCCTCTCCCTTACTGCTGCCACAACAGCAGGATTCTGTTAGGTTTTGTAATTAGCTGGTTTGCCTGCCCCTTCTTTTCCCTGCTTCTCATGATTTTGCACCAGGAATCGGTGCTCTGAGACGCACAGCTCCCTCACCCCTACCTGAGGGACCACCTCTTAGCCAGGGGCTCGCCCAGGGGATGTAAAGGAGACGGGCAGGCGAAGGCCGAGAGCACTGGCCGCAGAACCAGCGCCGGGAGACGGGGCCGAGCGCCCACCAGTAAGTGTGGCCCCGCCAGTTCTGCCCACCCAGAGAGTGCGCCGGGGCCGAAGAGCAGCTGCACGTCTGCACGCCAGTCGCAGGTGGCTGAAAGTGCTGTGAGCGCTGTCCTAGGCACCCCTGGGAGCTCGCTCTGGCTGCCAGCTTGTCCTGAGCAGGGCCTACGAGGCCAGCCTTGGCCAGAGGCTCTGTCGGCACTTCCCCATGTAGTGGGGTACCCTCTAGAGGCTTGGAATGCCCCTTCCACCGGTAGCCTAGAGAACTCACCTCGATGGCACCCCAAGGGGGGCTTTCCTGCTGTCTCTGCCGTTCTCAGATGAGTGTCCGCAGTGCCCATGTCAGAATGGACGTGGCCTCCCTCTGACTGCCCCCTCGCCCTCTGCCCTCGCGTCTGCTCCACCAGCAGGCCCTCCATGCACCTCTCAACTCGTCATTGCTCCCCACCTCCGCTGCCCGCACCCTGCTCTCAGCCACCTTCAGCCCCCCACTCAAGTGTCCCTGCTCACAGGACCCAGGGGAGCTCTCTGAAACCACAGATCAGGCCTGTTATCTTCCCGCTGACCTCCCTCAGGAACTTCCCGCAGCCCACCTCCCGCGGCCCAGTGCGGCCCACGCGGCCTGCTCCGCTGCCTCCCCGCGTGCCCCGGGCCAGCCTCCCGCCCTCGGTGAGCGCCCACGGCCTCCCTTCGGCCCCTGAGGCCTGGCGCGCACTGTGTCTTCAGCTGCGGCTGCTCTTCCCTCCCTGGGGCCTGGCTGGCCGCTCTCCCCGGCCCTCTGGTCTGAGGGCAGCTTCACCCTCGGAGTCTCCCTGACCCACAGTTCCTTCTCCACCAGTGCCCCTCATTTATCATCCTCAGGACCCTCGGTGTGAGTTGTAGGTGGGTCTCTGTGTCTCCCCACAGACCGTAAGCTTCGGGAGCCGGGGCCACCGTGTCTCGGTCACTCACTGCGCGCTGCTCCCTCGCACAGAGGGCTGACGCACAGAGGGCAGGGGCCCGGTCAGCGGGCAAGCTCTGCAGGGAGGGCTTTATGTCCCGAGGCGTCTGACTGCCCTCATCCGAGGGGCTGTCGCCTGCCTCCGCCCTTGTCTGCCGTCTGTTAGGCCGTGCGCTCCTTGGGGGCACGGCCGCGTTTACACCTGCTCCGCCCCGGGCACGTGTGCGCACCTCAGGCACACCAAGGGACAGGCTCCAAATTTGCCCTGTGGGTATTGCATGCCCTGAACTATATCCTTCTGGTACTTGCACATTTATTATCCTGTTCTTTTTAGTAACAAGATTCATTGTGGAACGGACCAAAGTCTTCATAAAATGGAAGCCCTTTGCGTGAACTGGCGCCCCCCACCCCGGGCTGACCCTGCAGCCATTGCTGTGCGTAGGTGTTGGTGGCCTGGGTGCAGCCGGTTGCAAAGTGATTTCGTTAACGTCGGCGGAAGTGATTTTGGAGAACTTTGCAAACGTCATGCAGAGTCCTTGATGTTCGGGGTCTTGTTAAATGGAGAGAAAGATGCTGACCAGGACGATGACAGGAGCGCTTCACGGGATGGTGATCTGTGTCTCAGGTGGTTGAGAGGCCTGAGGAACACTCAGGCGTCCCCAAATAGTCTTATAAAAATTACCCCTTTTTAAGGAGGACCCAGGGAGTTGAAACGCAATGAAGGATGTCACCATGTGCAGGCACGTAGTTTTATCAGAAGACTCCCAGTCAGATTATCAATCAACTTGATTTCATGTTCATTCAGGAAGCCAGTTCGTGGCTGCAATCATAAACCTAAGTTTTTTCAAATAGCAGATAAAATGAAACTTGTTTTCATAACTTAACATTTATTTTCTCAAGACAGAGCCTGTCAGACCTTTTTATTCCTATTTTCTATCCCTAATGAATTCATTCTAGGCGACATTTCCCCATCAGTCACCTTTCCCTGACAAGGACTTGCACAGCGATGTGGGGACCGTGCACAGACAAGCACCACACACACGCACCATCAGTGCCCCACGCACGGAGGAGCACCGTTTTAGACACGTGTTGCCTGTGTTCGTATCAAAGACAGCTGCTTACCCCGCGTGCAGGAGGCAGCGAGTCGGTCCTTCAGAGCCGCGTTCCTGCGCGCTGACGCGGTTCTCCTGATGCCTCTCCCCCGTGACGCGCCCAGAAGGCGCAGGCTCACCGATTGTAGCAGCAGTCAAGGGAGGAGTTGCTGTTGAACTTCAGGTCAGGAGGAGTGCAGTGGCCTCATGCTGGCGAGAGCCGAGGCCGACCCGTGGCCTGCGGGCTGGACCCAGCCAGCCGCCCGTTTCCACAAAGCACACCTCCCCGGAGCACAGCCATGCACTTGTTTGTTAGCGGTTGTCCCTCGCGACTTCCACTTGTCGGGAGCACAGTCGAGTGGTTGTAACAAAGGCCCATGCAGCCTAACATACGGAATCCCTGGCCCTTTCCCGAAAAAGCTTGCCGACCCCTGATCTAGAGCCAGGTTGGGAGCAGAGACGTGCTGGCATCCTGAGTATCTTTGAGCTGCCATGTCCCTTCTTCACACAGAAGGACATGGGGACAGTTTCAGTGTGAGTCACAGGGGCGGCTTGTCATGGAGCCGCCTCCCCGGGCACCAGTTGTGGAGAAGCTCTGGGTGACAGGACACAACGGAGCCAGGTGTAATCGGGGACGGGAGGGCAAGTCCGCCGGGTGAGACGCGCAGGTGTGCAGTTTTCCCAGGGCACGCTCCCCGGTCCTTGCAGCAGGGGGACGAGCACCCAGCAGAAAGCCCATCGTCTCGACTTGTGGCATTCTGAGACAAGAGTTAAAGGCCGCTGGACGCGCCGAGAAAAGAAGAGGCAAGTTGCAGGAAAGGTGGATCCATCAAGGAGGGAAGCCCTGAGGTCTGCTTCTAAGTCCCCTTGAGTCTGTGTCTGGCCTCGAATTGTGAATGCGCAGGGGAGACGCTGAGGCCCCCAACAGAAAGCAGCAGCCGAGGGGTGCCGGAGCCGAGCAGAGGTCACGAGGAGGGGAGGGTTCGGGGTGGAGTCCAGCCCTGCCATGCCGGAGGGATTGGTAAAGACCCTGGACTTCCACTGGAACTTGAGAAGGACCAGCCTTCGGAGTGGACGCCAGGGTCTGGGGCCGGAGGCAGACCCTACAGCCCTACGCCGACCTCACCGTGACGAGCTGCAGTTTCACGCTCCTCAGACGGGGCGAAGGCACTTTCAGCTGTCCCGAGGTGGAAGGAGAAGGAGTCTCATCTGCGTCGTGCAGGGGGAGTGGCCGCACGGAGCGGGCACGAGCAGCCCGAGGGCACGCTGAGCGCTGGCACTTCGGAAGCCAAAACCCACGGGCGGGGGACAGAGACGAACCAACCGGAGCACAGGGAGCGCGTGGGAACGTAATGAGCAGCCTCCGCACCTCAGGGACAAACTCACACGGACGTTTATGTAACAGACCCAGAAGGAGCTGGGGCAGAGGGGCAGAATAAAAAAGATATTTCAAGAAATAATAGCTGAAAATTCCCCAAATCTAGTGAGACATACAGCTCACAGATCCGAGTGCAGCACAGCTGGAAGTGCAAAGGGAAGCATGTCTGGACGCAGCCTGGTCGAACTGCTGAAAACCAGGGCTGAAGAGGAGAGTCCTGAAAGGAGCGCGAGGCAGTAGGCACATCATGTGCAGGGGACCATGTTAGCGGTGGCTCGCGTCCCACAGAAATGCCAGAAAGCCGTGGAACGGTGTCTGAAGCACTGAGAGCAGGAAAAAGTCAGCCTGCCACGCTTAACACGGGGCTGAAGGAGCGATAGGTCCCGGGAAGCGGCTGCAGCAGCCCCGGAAGGTCTCCAGGTGCAGCGGGTGGCGCCAGGTGGGAACGCGGGCCTGTGGGAAGGAGAAGTGGCACCCGGCGATGCTAAACAGAGACCTTGCTCTTCCTTCAGCTTCTTTAGGAGACTGGTGACTATTCGTTTATTTCTTTTATTCCTCCCCAAGGACGTGTTTTCGTTGCTTTTAGGACGAGAGGAAGGGAGAGAAGTGTCAGCTGCTGCCTCTCGTACGTGCCTCACGGGGGATCAAACCCACAACCCAGGCGGGTGCCCAGCCAGGAGCTGGACCCATAGCCCTTGGGCAACTGGGCCACGCTCCAGCCCACGGGCCGCACCGGCCGGAGCAGGACCTAAGACTGTCGACAAACTGGAGGGTTTGCACTTGTCTGCACGGATGTCACCTTCCAAACCTGCAGGCCGAACGGGAGCAGCAGCCACAGCCTGCAGAGGGCACTGCTGGTGCCGGGCGTCCACAGCAGGCGCGAGCGCCCTGGCCTTCGTCCCGCCTGCGCGCCCCCGTCCCCCATGCGCCCCGCGGGGCTCGGCTGGTCTTTCCCACCCCGCAGTGCAGTTTCCTCTCTGTAGCGCTTCCTCACCCACAACCTGTGTTCGTGGTTTTTTCTCTGTAAAACACTGTAGTTCATTGGGAGTTCTCGGGCTCCCACGCCAGAGGCAGGACCTTTCTCCCAGAGACTAGCAGGACTTCTGTGTGTGTACCTCGGGGCCCGGCTCTAGTTTGACGTCGCTCAGCAGTCCTTAGCGGTTTTTGTTTCCACCAATCCTGGCTTTTCTACAGTGTCCAGGCACGAGACCCCAGGGAGAGAACGGTGGGGACAGACAGGCCGTCTTCCCTCCTGGAGTGAACAGTCACGACCTCACTCCCTTTATAAAACTCAGCGTGGAAGTTTAGAAGCCGGAGGTTAAGCTCATTGGGCGAGAGGCTGCAGGCCGCCATTCTGAGCTGTGCTGCGCGCCCGACGTTCACCTCTGGGGACAGTTCCTGCCTGTGTTAGGGGCTGGGGGCCAGCACAGAGCGGGCGGGAGGGCCGTGGTGTCCCGTCCAGTGTGGGCCCGGGGTTCAGAGCCGTGGCACACGGCAGACATCAGGCGCACGTGAAGTCACTGTCCTTCAGCACTGGCAGCCCGGCCACGGCGTCAGCCGCTCCGCCCAGCACCCCCGGGTGCCCAGGCGCCAGGGCCAGTGGGCACAGGGCTCTGGGTTAACCTCACACCCGGCCCGGCCGTTGGAGTGGCTCCTCCCCCACCCCCGTCTGTGCCCCCCACCCCGCCGTGGGCCGTGGGCGGGAGGGAAGCTGTGCACCCAGACTTCAACTCACGTAAATGCAGTTGGACCCTTCCCCGCACCTGGGACTTGCTGCCTGCAGGGAATGAGCCGGAAACGGAGTCACGGACTCACCCGAGGGCCGCGTGTGGCTGTGCGGCTGCTTCTGTGGTCCGCCGGCATGCGGGAGGCGGGGTCTTTGGGACCCCCAGCGCGGCCGCGTCTCTGGAGAACCGTTCACAGCGCGCGTTTTCTCTCCTGACGGCTTGGGAAGCCCGGGTTAAAGGACAGCTGGATGAGTGAACGTGGGGATTGTAACATTGAGTTCAGTTAAAATGCCTTTTAGCCGAAACAGTTGTTTGTAGTTCCATGCTTAATTCCTAGAAAACCGTATTCTAAATGGCTTCTGAGAGGGATTTCGGTGTTAGCATTAAGAGCTGTTGCCTGAAGCCCTGGCTGCTGTGACTCAGTGGATTGAGCGTCGGCCTGCGAGCCAACTGTCGCTGGTTCGATTCCCAGTCAGGGCATGTGACAAGGTTGCACGTCAGGTCCCCAGTTGGGGGCGCGTGAGAGGCAACCACACAGTGAGGGGAAAAAAAGAGCTGTTGCCTGTGGCATCACCAGCTCGTTTGCTTTAAAGCATCGTGTGTCTTCTGGGCGAAGGGCGGGCTCACCCGTGCGCAGGGACGGTGGGCTGCGGGGTCTCGTGGGAAACGTGCTGACCGGCTTTCCCGCCCTGCTGTCTCCTCCGCAGTTCCGTGCCTTAGCCCCCATGTACTACCGCGGGTCGGCCGCAGCCATCATCGTGTACGACATCACGAAGGAGGTAAGCCGGGCGCTGCGGCCCTCGGGCTGTGCGGAGAACGCCCTCGGTGGCCTGGCTCCCAGCTGCCTTCCTCTCTCATGTTCCAGGAGACGTTCTCCACACTGAAGAACTGGGTGAAGGAGCTTCGCCAGCACGGCCCACCCAACATTGTGGTCGCCATCGCGGGAAACAAGTGCGACCTGATCGATGTCAGGTGAGTCGCTAGCCCGGAGGCCGCAGGGTTGGCGGTGGGATCCCTTGCTCACTGAGCCCCGACCCGTAGGAGACTCTGGCTTCTGTTTTCTCTCTGACATGCAAAACCTGTTTGCCACGGTGGCTGTGGGCCTGGACTTCCACAGCCAGATGAAGGGTTGGGGCATTCGGGGCCAGGTAGACTGCGGATACAGACAGGTTTTTAAATTCGTTTTAACATCGGTGGCATCAGGCCTGACGTTACTTGAGCTCAGCATAGCCCCAGCTCCCGTGACGTGGGACACTGGGACGGGAGCGCAGACTTTAAGGAAAGCACGTTGTGGGCCCTTCCGGCGGACCACAGGCAGAATCCCCAGAGCAGGGCGTTCCTCGAGGGGAAGGAACGCCTGCCGTTCTCTGATCGTCCCACTGCGTCCATCACGAGTGGCGCGGTCTGTTTTTTAACCGTAGCCACAAGCCGTTCGCGGCTTCCTCTGGCATCAGAAGTTCGGTGAATTAGGGGGTAGGCGGGGTCCCTTGACGCTCTTGATGGGTCACATCTCTGATTTGCGATCATTGCCTTCCAGAGAAGTCACGGAGAGGGATGCTAAGGACTATGCCGACTCCATCCACGCCGTTTTCGTAGAGACGAGCGCCAAAAACGCGATAAACATCAACGAGCTGTTCATAGAGATCAGTGAGTGTCTGTGCTGTGTGGGTCTCCGCGTGCAGGGCACCTTCAGGCGTCCCCTCGCTGCGTAGGGGCCTTCCGTGCGCAGAGTTGCCTGGCCTCTGGCACTGTGTCCGTGACAGCTGGTGTTCACGTCACGTAGTCGCCGGACAGCTGCTGCCTGATGAGCGCGGCCCTGCTGTCAGAGACGTAGCTCCTGAATAAGTAACCACAGGGCCTGGGGGTCTGGGAGGCGTCGCTGCCCCTCTTTCTCTCCATATGTGTCTCAGTCAGTCGTCCAAGGTTATTGGAAATGAACGAGTGAGTAGGGGAAGTGCATGTGGAATTTCTCTGTAAGGAAATTCTCAAATCAATGCTAGGCGAGGAAAAGGTAAGACCTGTGTGCCCGCCGCGCCCCTCCCCTTCCAGCGGTGTTCGCGTGATGACATGTGATGGCGGAGAGGCTGCTGCGTGCCTTTGGGACCCTCTGCAGATTGTATCTGTTTATCCATCCCGTTCCTTTCATTCAAACCCGTCACAGTATTTACTGAGAACTGCTCCAGGCCCGGGGGGACCGCGGCAAACGAGACAGGAGCACAGGCTGCCCTGCAGGAGACGGACAGCGAGCACAGAAGATAGGGGCGGTCCTTCCAGCCGACAGGCAGTGGCGGCAGGACAGTAAGACAGAGCGCCCTGAAAGGGCGTCTGCAGGTGGTCAGCGAGGGGGCCTCCTGAGCAGGTGACGCTGGCGTGCGGTGTGACAGAGCAGCCGTGCCCGGGCCGGCGTCACATCAGCGGAACATGTCAGACTGCAGGTCCAGGACAGGAGCCGGCCGCTGGGCAAGGTGGCGGCCCCGAACCGGCTGGGCGCAGGGGCCCGGCCCCGGCAGTGGCCACGCCGGAGCCTAAGCCTCCGTTGCCCATCGCTGCCGTGGGTTTTGTTGTTAGTTTTAGTTTTTGGTGTTTTTAGTTCGTTCAGAGAACCGGGGATCTGAATTTTGTGTCACTCGCCCGCTGTTTATAGATTTGGCCACTAACTCGGCTGTTTTCAGAGCGCTGTGCAGCCCCCCGAGCCCACCTGCCAGAACGCAGGGCCGTGGGCGGTGCCGGGCGCAGCCTCCAGTCCAGGCCCTTCGTCTCACCACTGAGAAGCCAGACGCTGATTGTCCCCTAGGTGCTGCAGAGCAGGTGCCCAGGCGCACTCCTGACGGAATGCAGTTTCTCACAGTTCACGTCCGTGTGTCCCAGCGCGCGGAAGTCCTTACGCTTTCCGAGTGGCCTGACCCCAGTGGCACTGACAGGGCGGCAGGGGCACTGCCGGCGTGAGAGCCCGCAGAGGACAGCGGGGCGCGCGCACTCGCCTCGGCTCACGTCCGCACAGATCAGGAGAGCCGGGGGGGGGGGGTCCTGCAAGTGAGGGGGAACCGGGGTGGTCCTGGGCGTGTAGTTGCGTTAGCACCGCACCCAGCCTCCTTGCTCTCCACCGAGCGCTCCAGGGAGGTTTGCTCCTGCAGTCTGCACCCCGAGCAAGACCCAGGCCCCCCGGAACACCCCACCCAGCCCCAAGGGAACCACCGTCCTGACAACCGGCTCTTCAGACTTGTTTTGCCCGTTTTCGTATTTCCTATTTCCTAAAGCATACTGTGTTCACTCTCGTGTCTGGCTCCCTTATCTCTGCATGCGCTTTTAGGTCCATCCGCATCTCTCGTGACCCATGTGGTCGCTGTGGTGCTGCATCTGTCAGTGACAGAGTCGGGAGTGGGGAGATACCCGCGGGCTGGCTGTCCGTCCTGCTGATGGGCGTCTGGGGGCTGTTTCCAGTTTAGAGCTGTGACAGATGGTGCCCCTCTGAGCATTCTGCCCTGTGTCCAGCGGGTCCACAGCAGTGCACGGTCTTGGTAGGAGGACTGGTGGCAGGAGAGGAGTGACGGGCCCTCGGGGGTTCATGTGCTCAGTATACACTCGCACGCTGGCGCTCACACCAGGGCGCATGTCGCCTCTCTGTCTCCGGACAGTGGCAGTCTGTGTCTCCGTGGCCGTCCCTGACGCTGAGCGCCTTTGCAGGTGCTAGTGGACACTGGCATATGCTCTCAGGGACAGTCGGCCCATGTCCCTGTTCCGCGCCCCGCCTTCTCCTGAGCGACTGCAGTTCCCTTTGAGGATGGGTTCGCTGATGCCTGCGCAGTGACAGGTCTCTGCTCTGTGGCCTGACTTCCATTTTTGCACCAACTCCTTTGATGGCCTTCATCTTCACACGTTGCGTACTGGGGTATTTAAATGCCTTTTAGAAAAGACGAGAATTCTCGCCACCCATATGCAATTAACAGGGTCCCACTGGTCCTTGTGTTCCTTTCTGCGCAGCGCTCTTTGGCCGCGGTTTGAGAAGTCGGTGCCTGTCCCCAGGTCAGGAGGACGTTCTCTGCTTTCCTCTGAAAACATGTCAGAGCTGGCCCTGACCTCACAGGCGTGGCTCAGCGGGTTGGGTGGTGTCCCGCAAAGCGAAGGTCAACGGTTGGGGCATGCACGCGTACGAGAGGCAGCTGATCGGTGTTTCCCTCTCACATCAGTGTTTCTCTGCCTCTCTTCCTCCCTCCCTCCCTCTCTCTATGAAGTAAATACAACCTTTAAAAATGTTCCAGAGATGACTGTGGTCCCAGCTGTATTTCCAGTATCCATTTATTGGGAAATATGTAATGACAAGAAGCTTCAGTAAGCTTTTAAATTAATTTGCAATTTATTCACAACAGCATGTACAGACATTTGGAAAATTGGCAGGATATCCTGGGGGACACTTTCTAGTTGCGTGGAGGCCGAGCTGGGTACTACTCACCCAGATCTGCAGACTGGAAGCTCCAGGCTTGGCGGCCAAGGCCCCAGGAGCCTGCAGGCTCCCTGCCGGCCTGCTCATCCCCCCGGTGCACGGGCCCGTTCCGTGCCAGGCCAGCTCCGTGCCAGGCCCTGTGCTGAGCAATCCCGGAAGCAGAGGTGGAAAGGGGGGCTCTCGTCCTTTGGAGGGCTGAGGGGCTAACCTGAGGGAGGTCGCTGTGTGAGCGAGTACGTGACCTCGTGCTCCCAGCGTCCTGGTGCATTTTAGTGCCGGAGACGTTCGAGAGTTATTGCGGGGGCGGGGGGCTGTCAGGAAAACCCGTACGAGAAGCACCTCTGAACTTAGCAGGGACGTGGGCAGATGGGTGGTTTCGACTTCCCTCGGAACTGACACTGCGCTTCGTGGGGCAGCAGCGTGAAACCTGTTCGTTCTCACACGTCGTTGGTGCCAGGACACAGTGGCAGCACCTGTCAGAGTTCAAACCGCACGTCCTTACGGCATCTGCTGGGCGGCTCCGGGCCCCAGGGGACACGTCGGGTCAGCGCCCGGCAGTGGAACAGCGCGGCCTGGCTCTCCCACTCCGTTAGCGTGCGCAGCACGTGCGCTCAGGTTCAAAGGTATTTCTGCGCCACTGTTAGTACCGTCAGCACATTGCAGACAAACTAATGCCCGTCAACAAGGGGATACTGCGGTCATGGCCAGTCCACGCGCTGCCGGGAGCCACTAGACAGAGGCGGCAGCTCTGTGAGCCCCGTGCTGGGCAGGCCCGGGGTGTGGGGCGAAGACGGCAAGACGGACACCCACACACCCCGCTCGCTCTTGTCAGGTTTGGGAAGGGGGACGGGTTGAGGTGTGTGTGTCTGTGCACCCCTAGCCCTGGACAGAGGGACGGGCGTGTTGTACAGTACCCTCACTTATCGCGGGGATTACGTTCCAGACCCCCCGTGAAGTAGGAACCTTACGTTTATTCTACACTCTTAAACCTACGTCACTTTTACAACATACGTATACAGGACCGCAAAATCCCACGACAGAGCGAAAAATCCGCGATAAATAATTAAATATCATATTTTTAAAAATCCCACGATACAGTGAGGCCGCGATAAGTGAACTGCGATATAGAGAGGGGCTGCTGAACTAATTTTTTTTACCATGTGGGTATTACCTACTCAAAACAAGATGTTTTTTAACAGGTAACTTTTTTTTCTCGATTAAAAAAATGTTACTGAATGCCACGTGATATCCCCATGTGGACGCTGGCAGAGAAGCAGAGCACCAGTGGGAAACTAGCAATGCGCCAGTGTTGACGTCTTCTCTCTGACAGGTGCCCCGTGGCAGATAAGATATTAGCATTAGGGGACCCGGGTGAGGGGAGTACAGCAACTCTCCGTATCATCTTTGCAACTTTTCTGTGACTTTAAACCATTCCACAAAAACTTTATGTTAATGAAACATGTCAAATTGCATCTACAAAGTTGTTGTGTCTGATGAGGAGCAGATCTGGAAAGTTAGTGCTCATTCCCTTCCCGCCTGTCCTCTCGGTTTTAGGTCGAAGGATCCCGTCTACGGACTCCAGCCCGCCGTGCGGCGGGAAGGGCTTCAAGCTGCGGAGGCAGCCTTCAGAGCCGAAGCGGATCTGCTGCTGACCGGGCCTCCGCCCCTCGGGCTCGGCGAGGAAGTAGGTGGTCCCGACAGCCGGCAGGATGGGGGGGCCGCCGCCAGGCTCAGCCGAGCTGGTCTGGGGTCTTCTTCGTGCAAAAAAAGAGTCACAGAAATTGATCGGTCTTCTCCCCTGTGAAGACCGCAGCAGGAATGTTTCAGTCTGGACTTGTGTTATGTAAAGACTCTCTGGGGTACAGAGGGGCTCCCGTCAGGGGCTCTGACCTTGCTGAAAGGGAACATGGAACTGTATGGCTGGTGGGATCAAATCGTTCAGTAGTTTTATAATCAAGATGTTATGTAACGTTTGTAAAGAGAAAGTGGGCACTTTGGCGGTTCGTGAGGAATGCAGACCTCTGGGGAGTCGTGTCGTCGAAAGCGGGGCAGGACACGGTGAAGCGGAGGGACGGCAATTACTGTCTGCAGGTAAAACATGGCTCTTTATAGGGCTGATGAGGTGACCACAGCCGCCCCCCGCCGGCGCACGTCCCATCGCACACACGGGGCGCCCGTGCGGCGCCGGAGAGCACGTGCCGCCAGACGCGCTGCCGCCGCCTGTGTGATCGCTCTCAGGACCAGGATGCTGGTGGCAGGGGCGCTGCCTGGAATCAGCTGGATTGCATATGTTTAAGCCAACTAACTGGTTTTAAAAGGAACAAGAAAGTAAAGAAAGTGGTGTAAATGCTGTCAATTTTTTATTTAACCCGGGTATTTCGGTGGGAAAACAGTTACCTGTTGCTTAGCCTATGTAAAGTTATAGCCTATATTTATGAGACCATTGCTTAAAAAGTATAAATTATGTAAATACATGAATAAATTCTATGTTTCATTCCATTTCATCCTGCCCCGTCTTGCATATGCCCACCCGCCTGCGGCCTGCTCGCAGGGGACTCTTCAGAGCGCAGTGGGCGTGGAGGCCCAGAGCCTGCGCCTGGTCTGTAACGGCTCCCCCGCCCGCCCGTCGGGGGAGGGTAGTGCCGACGGCTGCCACTGGGGCAAGGCGGACCGGCCACCTCCGCCTTGGCTCACAGAGGAAGCTGGGAGCGTCTTCGGCCGGCTCTCGGCGTCACGCTTCTCTTCGCTTCTGCAGCAGCCTCAGACCCACTGGGCAGAGCTGTCCTCGTTACCAGCTTAGCTTCCCTGTCCCCTCCCCCCCCCCCCCCCCCCCCCGCCTGTGTTCGTGGGCCCCGCTCTTCTCGCTCGGGGAGCCCAGTGAGCTCTGTAGCGTCATCTAACGAGAGCGCGCTGCCGTGACGTTGGTGAGAACTTGTGCCTGGTCCGGTGTGGCCCCTGCCAACCTGAGCATTGTAAAGGAAGGAAACGCAGAAGATTCAGTAGGAAATGAAACAGCCTGAATCTCAAACTAAATCCTGTTTTCAGAGCTCTCCTTAAACTGAACAGTCGAAACTTTTAAAAATAATTGTTATTTCTTGGTGCACTCCAGTTGATATGGATATGGATTTTAATGGGAAAATTACAACTCAGATGAAGTCAGAAAGCAGCTCCTTACTCCATGGTGGATATCTTAGCATGTGAAGTTGTTTATTTTCTTACTGAAATCAGATGGAAGGAATGTAGTTAGTGAAAATTCTAACATCGCTGTGTTTAAAATACATGTGGACTCTCTATACCACCCCCACCCTCCCAGCGTCTTGCTTCCCTCTCTGGGAGCTTTAGAGAGAAAAAGTAATTCCAAGGGCTGAGCTCTTCGAGCCTGAAGGTGGCCTAACTTTACTTCCTACACGTCCAGCTGGATTGGGGCATCTGGCCGCTGCCCGGTATGTCGCCAGCCTTCCCACTCTGGGCCTCTTATCTCCACGACAACAAAATAAAAACAGAGGTGGCTTGAGTCATTACCGAAGAGGCCATGCGTGTGTGGGTGGCCCTTTCTCGCCTATTTTACCAAGAGATGATGCAGCTCTGTGGCCTTCCCAGTATTTCCACCGGACCTGCCTGTCCTGCTGACAATTTCATGTCTGGGTGCCCGGGGGGAGCAAAATGCGGTGCGCCTCGTCCTGCTGGAGAGGCCCGTGCGCGCCTCTGACCCTGTTGTGACGTTGGCCGTCCTCGGCCCCAAACAGACCCGGCCCTGCGGCCCTGCAGCCCGTGCCCCGGGATTTCTCAGATACCTGCTGCCTGTAGAGTGACTCCCTCTGTTGTAGCCACACGTTTATTAAGAGAACGGGTGCCCTGTGGCTTCACACCGCCCCTGTCCCCATGCCTTTCTGGGGCCTCTTCGCCCCTCACTTCTGTCCGCCTGTCCAGAAACTGACGTGACTCCCTTTCTCATGTGGTATCTTTTTAATCCGTAACAGCAACAGAACGCTCTCAGCTCCATGATACGTACACAGTGAAACGGAGAAAACACATTTTCATTCGTTCTGTTTGCTTATGAAATACAGAGATGAATATTAAAGGTCAGAAGCAGTGTTTTATTTTGAATACACTTCAGGTATTAACCCGGCTGAGCAATGATCTAATACACATTTCATAGCGTCTTTATTCTTATTTCTTAGGAGAGAAGGCTAGATTTCAAAGGATTGAGGTATAACTCATCTGTAAAAATCATCTTCTGGTTCCTGTATGACAAAGGGCCATTTTTTTAATGTTCGGGACTGAAAAGAGAAATGTCATTAATTAGCTGCAAATGTATATTGAGTCCTCTCAGAGACACTGAAATAAGCTCTTCGCAGGTGTCTGGTCCTAGGAACCGTGGGTCTCCAGAAGGCTCCTTCCACACGAGTGTTTTTCTGATCCTCTGGTAACTAATTAACTATCATTTGGTGATCAAAAGAACAAACTAAGAGTATGATCAAGTGCCCTTCGTTGTAATTTCTCTTTAAGAAGTGATTGGGGCGACGTACCTATATGCAGGCCCCGCAGGTCCAAATGGACCCTCCATCACCTGCTTTTTAGCCACAGCGAAGGAAACGTGGCGTTCCTTTAAAATCACACCCTCCTTGGCTGCCCACTTATGATTTTGTTTGAAGGGCCCGCGTCCCCACCTTGGAAAGGATCAAGCCTTTTATGTGGGAAGCGTGATCCCCTCCGCTTGGGGGCTACTGTCCTTAAGGTTATCAGTTTTTATTATTTTTAAATATATAAAAAGGGGAAAAAATTACATTTAATTTCTCAACTTGTTTTTAAGTCTTCCATGTGTTTCTTTTCTGCTCTCAAGAAGGAAGTAGGTGCAGGAGGCATTCTGAGTTGAACCGGGAGCGGCAGGCACCTGGGCCGCAGCTGGCCTGCAGAGGGGAGGCCAGAGCACCTGCCCGGGGGCCCCACGCGGGCTCAGCGCAGACCCTGCCGCGCCAGCGGGCTGATCGGCCTCAGAGCTTGAAAAGGCATTTGTTCGTCTGCATTTGCTACATCCTAAGAAAGAATCGCAGGAGAGATTATGTTCATTCCTATCGGCATTTTTCAGGCGTTGTTTCAAAACTGGAAACATGACTCATGGCCCCTCCATGTGTAAGATATAGGTGCAGAGCATGTAACATGCATCACACACCCAGGAGCCTTTGCAAGAAGCTGTAGAAGCAATGAGAGAGTCCGTTCCCTTTGGGGAAGATCAGCGGAAGCCTTTTGACTGGTCTCTACTGGGCACCCTGCCTTCGTACACTTTGGGGGAATGAGGGCCCCCAAACACAGGCCTCTCATAGGCCGGGCAGTGGGAACCTGTGGACAGTCTTGTGTTTAAGTTTGTTTTAGAGGGACTGGCAGCATGACTTCTGCTTACTGTCCGACTTAGGAGACAGTCTGCCTCTGAACAGCTCGTGTTTTTTGAAGGAAGGAATGGAAGGTACCTTCAGGGGTCAAGTTGTCACTGCAAACCTGCCTTCACTTAGCTCGGTCCATCAACAATATTGAAGTGATTCAAGGTCATGTTCAGGAGCTAAGAAGAATAGTCCAGGCAACGACTGACCAGGCAGTAGACGTCCCGTATGGTTTTAGAAGAGGGGCTTGGGGGTGGGGCTTAGCACAGGACAGGAAGAAACCACCTCTGCCCGTTCCTCTGGACACGGACTTCTCTGTCTTCACTTCCATCTTCACTTCCAGTCACAGAAATCCAGGCGATCTGATTATCCATTTGCAAGAAACATTCATGGAAGTCTGGGGCCTTTGTCCTGTTCTTTGTGCAAATGAAAGCCTAAAAAATATTAGAAGGGCGTTGCATTTCTCAGGGGCCTCCACTTTTTCACTTTGAGAGGAGGGTAAGAGAGATGTGTGACGAGGTTTCATTAGACATAATGAAGAAGGGGAGTAAGTAGAACCAAGAATGTCTAGGTTTCTCAGTTTGTCCTTCAGGATTCTCTTAGTGTAGGGGAAAGTGATTTACCTCCCAAGTCAGGAGGGACCTCCAGACGAATAGATCAACTTTAACTTGGTGATCTGTACCGTAGGAATAACTAATATCTGTGTTCTTTTACTGTACAGAATAATCAATGATGGATATGCTAGAATATTGGGGGCTTCGAAACAAAAAGATTCAGAAGTTCAATAAAAAGAAAAACCTTTCATCTTTTTATTACGTTGGACATTTTAGATAATAAAATTAGAAAGTGTCATTAGTAGACACTGGAATTAAGATCATTGAGCCTTAAATGTAACAACAAAAACAATGTTGAATTTATTGCCAGTTCGTTTTCAGATGCTACGAGGGTGCCCAGTGCCTCGTCAAAATGCTTCATAACTGAAACAATTCTGGGTTGCTCTCTATGAACAGGAATTCAAGTGCCAAGAATTCAGCCAATTAATGGGAAACCCTAAGACAGCAATGATCTTTTTGAAAGAGCCTCCTTTAATTGGTGGTTTTCCACAGTAGACTTAATGTTCTTCTTAATCAGGCAACAGAACAAAACATGCTGGTTCCCATGCCACTTCTTGATTCAGGAACTTATCCGTGTTTCCGGAAGCAATCTATTGACTATCAGTGCTACTTTGGAGAAAATTATTTTCCAGAGAGCGTTCTGTGCACAGGCCGATCCTCTTACGCAGAACTGAAATCGTCCAGGAAACTCCCACAAAGGCCGGGGGGGGGGGGTGCAGGAAGCCCGTGTGCCCACTTGCGAACAGGGTCGGCACACGGCAGCGTGTGACTTCACTTCAGGGCTTAGCCCTAATCTCATCCGTCCTTTACGAATGTTTTCATTCATTTTCCCCGTGAATGGTCCGTTTCAGCCCCTGAAAATTCTCAAAGGCAGGGCTTGAGTTTGTGTGCATCCTGCTCCTTTACACATGAGGGTCTTACACAGTATATGAAACCCTTCCCTACTATGGATCACGCTCCTGATGTCAGAGCGACCGGTCACTTCACTGCAGGAAACATTTTCGGGGGCCGGCTGGTCGGAGCGACTGCTGGCTGGCCGATGGCTGATTTCTAAGCCGTTTGCCGTACTGTGTGGGCAGAGCTTTCCTCCCTCATCCAGCCCCGTCTCTCCATCATTTCCCTGTGTGAGCCGCTCACACAGCGGTCGGTCATGCCTCCGACCTTCTTAAGAACTGATGTCTTGCCTTCTCTGTGATCGAAGCGGACTTCCTGCCTTATTTCTCCTTTTCTCCTTTTGCAGTGGGCTCTCCCTCACAGACGCGGGGCACTCGCCCGTCCCCCTCCCCACCCCCACCCCCTGCGTGGCGTTCCTTGTGCTCCCGTGCCGACCGCGGTAGGGTGCGCTTGCCACATCCGGCAAGGGAGGCGATCACAGCCAGGGTCATCTGAGAACAAGGCTCATTTTAGGTGAAGGACTCCCGTGTTTCAGAGGCCGTGGCAGCGGGATGGGGTGACAGTGTCTTCTGCCGTGGGCGGTGGGATCGTGCAGTTATCACAACTTTCTTAGGTTGTCATAGAGCACTTGTCACAGGGTGTAAAGGTCCGAGGCCACCGTCTTGGAGAGCAGCGGCTGTGGCGTGTGGAAGTGAGCCAAGACGTGAAATGTTAAAAAAAATTTTAGGCCGTTATACCAGCAATTCTTCTTTCTCCTAAGAATGTCATGCCTTTTCAAGACCTGGTGCAGGGGATGAGATGTTTGTGCCTTTTTATAACAGTGTCTTTATGAAAAAATAAAACGGAGCTGCTTCCCGTCCCAGCCGCTCGGTAGCGCTATAAACAGCCGCGATTTACGCCCGCGCCGCCCGGCATGACGCCCCGCTGGCTGCCCTGCAGTGAAGTGTTGTGCTGACGGTTTGCCACGCTTCTCTGGATGTTCAAAGACTTAATTTTTGCCGTCTTAACCTTGGGCTGGACCCGAGCCGACAGGTGAACCGTAGGGTGTCTGCACTGTTGGTAGATGCTGACAAGAGAAAACTAGGTCTTTGGGTTTTCGTCGTAAGACTTTTCTGTTTTTATTTACGCTGGTGCTTGTTTGCAAATGGTGGTTGGTCTGACACGCTTTAAAAATGTGTTGTTTTAGCTTGAATATTCTGTCATCAACTTTTCTAGAGGATAACGTGCTCCATCACTACAAAATTTGTTGTATTGTAGGAAGGGTGTAAACGTTTTTGTTAATAAAATGCTATGTTTATAAATACATGCATCTGCCTTCTGGATGGTTTCTCTTTGTGGTCGTATGCATCACACGTTTTTCTTAACCAAATATTCTGAAGTCATGTTAAAATGATTTTTGAAACACAAAATAGCAGATCCCTGGCAGCCAGGGTGTCTGGTGAGCAGCAGGCTCTATGCACGTGCACGTCCAGCCCCCCATCTCCCTATCTCCCTACACACGCCCTCTCCCTCTCCACGACCTTTGCCCTCCCTGTTACAGTGGGGCAGGGCCGCCTGCAAAGCCTCCGAGGAGCAGAGCGTCCCAGGGAGTCCCGGGGACGGTGAGGTGCCTTGCTCGGTACCTGGGAGGAAAGCTTTATGCCATCACCCATTTCGGGGGGGTTCCATCAAAGGTGCCAGCAGATGCCCCTTCTGGTGTTGCCGTGACCCCAGGAGTCCCTCTATGCCATTCACTGCCTCCAGAAGGCATCACGCTCGTGTTATCGGAGAGACCCCTCTTAGGGAGAAGCACACCAGAGGACCGACACCTTCAAACGAGACCCAGGCAGGGCTCCAGACAGACAGCCTTGGGGCTGAGTCTCAGTTCAGCCCCATTCGAGACTGTGTGGTTCTAGACCAAGTCCTTGACCTGTCTGAGCTTCATTACCTTTATCTACCTTTAGCTATAAAGCGGGAAGATAAAGAGAGCCTACTGCACGGGCAGCGTATTTTGGCGAGATGCCTATACATGTGTACTGACGTGCAGGACAGCGTAGAAGCACTCCGCATATATTTAGTTCATAAAAACCATCTCTCCCTGATAATCCATGTCTGATTCAGTTAAAATAACTATTTGTCATCAGCTTTGCATTTTATTTGTTTTCTGCATTTTTTTAAGTATAACATACAGAAAGTGCCATCAAGCTGTGTCCACCTCAGTAAATGTTCACAGAGGAGACATGCATGTAACCACCCCCCACACTGAAGAACTGGACATCACCCACATCCCAGAAGCCGCACCCCGTGCCCCCTTCCCATCACTACCCTCTTTTCTAACACCACGGGTGAGTTTTGCCTGGTTTTGAACTTGACGGAGACCCCAACCATACGGAACCATAGGGTCATAGGGTATGTGGCCTAGAGTTGGGCTTCATTCAACATGCATGTAGCGTTCGTGTTCGTTCTCACTGCCACGTAGTGGTCCACGGTGGGAACACGCTACCGCCTACCCGTTCTGGGTGGACAGGCGTTGCACTCCCTCCAGACTCACGCTGTTACGAATGCACCGCCAGGGACATTGTAACCCGTGTGTGGCGCCCCTGCGCAGGGGTCTGTGGGACACAGACCGGGGAGAGCAGCCGCTGGGTCACGAGGGATGGCTGCATCTGTAGGTCGGGGGGTTGGTGTTGGCTTTAGTACACACGTGTTCCGAGGTGGCGCAGCAGGAAACGTCCTCCTCGGCGTGTGAGACCTCCCGTTGCTCAGTGTCCTGGCCAACACCCGACACTGTTCTAGCCACACCGGCAGGTGCACGGTGGTGTCTTTTAGTGGGATTTGCGTTTTCCTATTTGAGGGGTGCTTTGCGGAGCTTTTAACTCGCGCCGGGAAGGGAGTATATCTCTTCGTGCATCTCCTCCGGTGTTCTGTGTAGTACGCACGCTGGTGGCCGGAGCTGGGGGGGAGGGGGGCGGGGGGCTACCAGGGCTGGCGCAGAGCTGCGGACCCCAGCCCTCCATCGGGCTCCCCGACCCAACACACCAGAAACACCTATAAACAAAGTGGGAAGGTGGCGCAGACTGGGCAGGACATGTTTGCCACCTTGAGAACAGCACAGATTCCCGTCTCTAATCCACCGAGAGAGTCTACAAAGCGAAAACAACAAGCCTCAGCAGGAGAAATAAAAGGACCCGTCACATGAAACAGCAATTCCCCACAAAGAAAACAGTGCATTAACAAATCAAAGAGGCAAATGCACACTGATGTCCCTCCGAGCCACAGGGAGCTGGTCTTGGGCCCGCTGGTGACCTGCGGGGACAGGAACCGCCTCCTGCAGTCCCTCGTCCCCGATCTCTGTGTTTTATTTAGTAAGAGCAAGAGATTCTAAGATGGTAGCAATGAGGACAAGGGACGTGGGCTGAGCTCCTTCTCCCCTCTCCTCCAACAGGAGAGGCATCAGGAAGCAGCACCGCCCCCTCTTCTGGACAGGACCCCTCCCCTGGTCCACAGCTAAAGGCATCGCCCCGGAGGTGCCGTGGAAGGACGCCCCCCCTGGACAAGCACGGGGCAGCCTCGTCAGTAACTTCTGGAAAGGGAGCCTGAACCGTCCCGGACACCCCGACGTGGCAAGCGGGGCCTGATGTGGTGCTGCCTGAGAAAAGTGGGCAGCACTTCAGAATGTGCCGAGTATGACGCCATTTACAGAAGTCAGATTACACACACGGACGTGGCGGCGTGTGCGTGCTCTCGAAGTCTGGAACGGACGGGCTCCAGGCTGTGGACAGTCGTTATTCTGTGGAGCGAGGCTCAGGTGACAGAACGACTTTTTTTTTTTTAAGATTATTTATTTATTTTTAGAGAGAGACGAAGAGAGGGAGAGAGGGAGAGAAACATCAATCAGTTGCTCTTTGCACGCCCCCAACTGGGGACCCGGCCCGCAACCCAGGCCTGTGCCCTGACTGGGGATCAAACCAGTGACCCTCTGGTTCGCAGGCCGGCGCTCAATCCTCTGAGCCACACCGGCCAGGGTTTCACCTTTTTTCACATTGTTTTTAATATGTATTTCTCTACTTCTAAATTTTATTTTGATATTGGATACATATCTTTTTCAAGCTGCCCTATATACATCATCCTCTTGGAAGGAGGGAGTATAAACACATGTATGTTATGAAGGAGAGTATCAGTCTAGGCCCTGTAAAGAGCACTGGCGTGGAAGCCAGTCGCAGTGACGGGGCCCAGAAAGAGGAGGACTCTACGCCCAAAAGGAAGAGACGAGAAGCACAAACAAGGATGTTTTAAATGCACACACGAAGCAACTTGGCTTTATTTTCCCACAAGCCCCAGCTGCTTGCTTCCGAGCAGAGAAAAACTAAACCGTGCACCCAGGTTTCTAAGCAACCGTTCTGTTTATGGCAGACTTTTTTTCCATTAGGACTTAAGGACGAGATTTCCATTAAGACGGGAAATTATGAAATAAAATGCAAAACCTTTTAAAATGTTTAGTTGTTTTGGCTTCTAATAATACTGGCTGAAAATGTAATTCTCCGCTGAAAACACGGGGTGGGAAGTCAAGCATCGTCGGCCTTCTAGAATGTACTCTCCGCGGGTACGAAATTACCTCTTTCTGCGAACCGCTGGCGGAGGTCACGAGACAAGCAGGAAAAAAGACTTCACCGCTAATGCCTTGTCCGAACGCATCGCTTTGTGAAGCACGGTTTCCTGGTCATTTCAATTTTTTATTTTCAGCGCAACCTTTCAGCATCTTCCAAGAAGAGAATGCAGAGGCCACCTTTCAAGAAATTTGCATAGAGGTGCTACAACCGTAAATACCACTGTTAAAGAGGTGGGCAGCAAGGCGCCCAGAGGACCCGAATGCTCTGTTTAATCCTCTGTGTGGAATGTTCCCTTCAGGCCTCTGTTAAATCAAGGACATGAAGAATTTCATGGGAAACTTACAAAGGCCCCACTCTATTAGAGAAAGAGCATTTTTCAGGGGGGAAAACAAAAGCTCAGGGGTTGGGAATGATGGACGTGGGACGGCAGGCCCGGCAGGAGGACACAGACCCGCACGGTACATAACGTCACCCACACGGGCATTTCCAGCAGCTGCTCCAGCCAGGGCCTCAGGTCCTGTCTTCCTTGCATAGAAATGGGAATGCATCGTCATTTTTTATTTATTTTTTAATAAAAAAAAAAGAAAAACAGCAAACACTGCAGCCACAGCATGGGGGTCTCTTTGCCAACAGGGTGATAGGCGGTCTGAGCCAGTCAGGTAACATCTGGGCCCCCGAATCATAAAATAGCCCACCAAGAGGGGCACACTTGCATGTATGTTTCTAGTTTGTATTTCCAGTGGGGTAAGCCGTGTGAGACAAGCAGGATCCCTGTGGGGTTCCTTCCGTCCTTCTTAAGTCACTGCTCCCCAAACAAACCCGGATGTAACAGGAGATGGGAACGTGGGTGGCCAAGAGGCAGTTTTTATAAATGACCTGAGGCCACTTGGTGGGCACTGGAAAGACAGCAAGTTTTGAAGCCTCTTCCTGAACAGCAAGCGGAGAGGGTTATGGTGAGTGTCAGGTCCCCTCTGCCCCCAGCTTGGGGGTCGGGAGACGGGATGAAAATGCTGTGCAGGTCTCCAAGACCCAGAAACTGTCAGGAGCGCATTTCAAGACGCGGACTAACGCGGCGTGGGTTTGTGCTCTTCTCTGCGTGACGCAAGGCTCGGCTTTCAGAGGGGGCTTCCAAGGGCAGCCGGAGGACTGGCGGTATTTTGCTGACTTGGGCCCTGCTTGGCCCTTGGCCGCCTCCTCTGTGGGGGCGTGTGTGATTTTATTTGCTAAAAGGCAACAACGCAGACTTTATGGGACTACACGAATAGCTCGCGGTGACAGGTAGTCAAGCTCCGTACATCAGTTGTCAACCCCACCAATGATCAACATGTAAATACCATGATCAGCCCTAGCACGAGACACGGCGGCACACACAGAGGGCCGCTGTTCGCACCACGGGCCCGCTGTTACGGCATAAACATATACAAGTTTGCCTTTCGCCCTGGCGGGTGTGGCTTAGTGGATTGAGCACCGGCCTGCACACTGATAGGTCGACAGTTCAATTCCCAGCCAGGGCACATGCCTGAGTGGCGGGTCAGGTCCCCAGCTGGGGACCCGTGAGAAGCAACCAGTTGATGTTTCTCTTGCACATCAATGTTTCTCTCCCTCTCTTTCTCCTTCCCTTCCCCTCTCTCTAAAAATAAATAAAAATAAAATCTTTTTTTAAAGTTTGCTTTTAACCCTACTTCAGTTGGTTAGAGCATCATCCCGATACCCCAAAGTTGTGGGTTCAATCCCCAGTAAAGGCACATAAAAGAAACAACCAATAAGTGCATAAATAAGTGGAACACAAAGTCGATGTTTCTCTCTCTCCCTTCCTCTCTCTAAAATCAACAAAATAAAAATTTTAAGTTTGCCTTTATTTTCCATAACGCTGTAGTTTAGAAAAGACACGTGCACAGGTGCCTGCGAGTCCGCACAAGAACACGACAGGCACAGAGGACAAGGGACTTCAAGTGCAGAGTGAGATGATGAGGAAAAGACAAAAAGCCCCTTGCAGCCTTGGCCACAGGAGAGGAACACCGGGTCAGAGGGGTGGGACGGGGATGGGGGAGAAGGTGGAGACGGGGAGGGCAGCCGCTGCCCACCACCTAAGCACAGGTGGGCCCCCGCCCAGGTACCAGCGTGGCGAGGCCGGTCCATCATCATTTATTCTGCGCATAGTCAGACGCGACCGTCCTGCCCCTGCAGAGCCTGGCTGGCATCTCAGACACAGAGAAATAAACACACGGACCCCCAGGCCCACGTGTTCCGGCTCCTCTCACAGACGAGCCGTTCTGGCAGCACAGAGACCAGGACCCCAGTCGGGACTTAATCTCCTGAGAGGCGAAGGGGGGCGGGGGGCGGTGCTGCTGTGCGATGCCCCCCCCGCCGGAGGAGAGGAGGGGAGGTGCTCACTCCATGTCCCTTGTTCTACAATTTTAGAATCACCTGCTTTTACTAAAACATGTAAAGATCAGGGATGTGGGCGGTCGTCACCGAGTTTCCAGTTCGTGATGAAGAACCAGCCAGTTGTTAGTGCCCTGGGTCCTGCGTGGGCTGTGTCTGGGGTGAGGGGACCCCACCGGGGGACGGACTCATGGCTTCTCTCGGGGACGCACTGACCTTGTGTCTGTGCGTGGAGTCCCCCGCAAACCTGAGAGGCGGAAACCTTCATCACTGCCCACCTTACAGATGAGCAGACGGAGGCCCCGGCGGCCAGGAGCTGGCCTGCGCGCTCTCTCCCTGAACATGAACAGTTCCACAGGGCACAAGGCCACTTGGTGACCATGGCGCATCCAGACAAAAACAAGACCCCTCTGCTCCCATTCCGAGCCCGGGCCAACAAGAGCATGTCCACGTCCCTGAGACCCACCAGGCATTCCTGTCTCCCGGCTGCTCTGCCAGGCACAGCTGCGGGCCGGCTGGGGTCCGCCCCCACGTCCAGCCACGCAGTCACAGAACTGCCCCCACCCGGCAGCGTGGACTTGCCACCCCCGCCCCTCCCCGCAGTGAGAACCCAGCTGCTTCAACTATAGGTGTGGCCCCTGGGCCTTGCTCGGGCTGGAGGGCGTGGTTGCCAGCAGCTTAGTCATCTGAACCCTGTCACCCCCACTCTGCCCCACCCCACACAGGGGACACGTGGCGCAGGCCGCAGCAGGTGGAGTGGTGGGGCCCACCGCAGCGGGGGTCTCGTGAGAACACTGCGTTTGCTTAACGTGGTGTGATCGCTCGTGTTTGTTTTTCCCCAGATAGAAAAGCCTCGTCGTGACAGTCACTCGAGAACCCGTGACCCTGAGTACCCCTGAGAGTGGGCTGCAGGAAAGCGGAAATGGAGAAACAAACTTGAAACTGCCTCCCCTTGTCCCTCCTCTCTCCCCGTGACTCCGAGGTCCCCGTGACTCTGAGGTCCCCAGCCTCCGAGGTCCCCGGCCTCCGAGCGCCCCGGCCTCCTAGGTCCCCGGCCTCCGAGCGTCCCGGCCTCCGCGCTCGGAGCGCAGGAAGACAGCAGAAGCTGCGTGAGCACAGCACGCGCAGGTTTAAAACCAGACCAATGAAACGGTGCCGTTTGCTACCGATGGCTTCCGCCGCTAGCGGCATGATCTGCTGTACTTGTAAAATGGGTACCTACTATGTCATTGAATTGCAGTGACTTGGGGAGACGCTGGCACCCCCAGCTCCCAGCCACTCCCAGGTGGGGCCGCGGGACACTGTGTCGCTTTGCTTCGCCTCCTGGCTGGACAGGGACAGAGGGGCCGGCATGTCTTTTGTATTCTGGTCCCCAGTGCGCCCCTCCGTGAACGAAGGCCGTGCACTGGGAAAGCAGTAGGGTTTGGGGGGAAAGAGGTGTGCAGGTTTTACCTACACACGGATGCATCCCCAGCCCCCCCCAAAACACTGGGATGATCTGTGGGGACCCCATTAACCCTCCTCGCTGCTCACTGCCTGCCTCATCCCACATTTACATCTAGGTCTGCCTCTGGCTGCCACGGCAGAACAATGAGGTAAATAGCCTGCCTTACCCCGAAGGGCTGTGGAATCTAATTATTTCCCAGAGCTCCTTGGGGATCTGCTTACCAAATCAATAGCAACGATTTATAATTAGAATATCAATTATTTGCATGCAAATATGGCCTTCCGGATGCCTGGGGAGGAGTCCTAAGGATGAAGAGACTCTCCCCAGCCCACCCCCGACCCCACCCCTCAAATTCTTAATTACATTATTTCCTTCATCCATCAGACATTTATTGAGCACCGTCTACGTGCCAGGCACAGAGACGGGGCCCAGGAATCCACTGTCAGGAGTAAGGAAGTAAGGGAGTTTGGGGTGCGGGGAGGCCCTGGTTCCGGGGCGAAGGGAAGGAAAGCACAGGGGTCCTGACTCAGCCCCGCAAAACCTCCCCCAACCACCTCACTCACTGAGACCCTACGCTGAGCAGGCGGCCCCTCCTGAGTCCCCCTGCCTGAGACTGAAGGGGCCCCGCTCCAGGCCAGGAGGAGGCCACCGGGCTGCTCCCCTGTGAGGCAGCACTGACTCGCCAAGCTTCCCAACCCCCGTCCACGCTCATTCCGAACCGCTCTGTCTGCGAGGGTCCGAACCAGTCCCGGGCGTCAGCTGGTCCTAGAACTTGGAGACATGGCGACTCTCAGCCTCCCTCCCTTCCTCCCTCCTCCCTTCCCCCTCCCTCCCTTTCCTTCCTTCCTTCTTTCCTTCCTTCCTCTCTTCCTTCCGTCCAGCCATGTTCATTTCTCCTCTATTAATTGTCCTTCAGGGATGAGTCGCTTACGGAACTTGCTTTCTGATGGAGAGACAAACAGCAGATAGATTAAGAAAGAAGTCATCCCACCTTGGCAAAGTGCTGGGAAGGGAATGGGGGTGGACCTGGAAGCTGGGGTGTCACAACAGCATCAGGGGAGACTTCCAGAACACCGTCCGCCCGGCTCACACCCACCCACAGTCACCTTTTCATCGAACTCCCTTCCCGAGGGAAGCCGGCCCCTGCGCAGGCGTGCCTGGTGCGCCCCCACCGCCTGGAAGCAGGCTTCCCACCGACCCCCCAACCGCGCCCCCGCAGGGCCTAGCGCGGTGCCTGACAGGCAGCAGGCATTCAAGAAGTTGCCCCGTGATGGTGTGATGGCGACGATGGTGATGGTGACAATGGGAGGGCAACCAAGGGAAGGGCGCTGAGGGGCGGGCCTGTGGCAGGGCCACTGCGATTCTCCAGGGTGACCTTCAGGCCCCCACCATGGCCCCTCCTGGGGCCCCTACTTCTGAGAAATGTGCCTCTCCCCTGTCCCTGTGTCCTAGTTCACCTTGTTCTCCATCTCTAGTTCCTCTCAGGCAAATTTCTTTATTTTTTATTTTTTTATTGATTGATTTTAGAGACAGGAGCGGGGAGAGAGACACACACATCAATTTGTTGTTCCACTTACAGATGCACCAGTGGTTGATCCTTGCATGTGCCCCGGCCAGGGATCAAACCCACAACCTTGGTGCATCAGGACGACGCTCTATCCGCCTAAGCTAGCCGGCCGGGGCCTTCGGGCAGGCTCCTAACCCTCCCTGCGCGCCTTTCCTCCCGTGTAAACCGGAGCCCATAATGTTACCGCGTCGTTGTGGTGAGGCCGTATGAGTGACCCCTGCCAGCCGGCCAGAACAGGGCCTGGCACGTGGCTCTGGGTCACGGGCGGCACAGCGGCTGTTACCGGTCCGCATTCCAGCCTGCTTTCCGAGAACCGCTGGGAAAAACGAGCCTGCTAAGTTTGCAAAGTGCAACGTGGCGTCTTGGACCGGGTCCCGGGACGGTGGAAAAACTGTGCTGTCCCAGACAGTCTGCAGTTTAGCGAACAGTAACGTCCCGGCGCCGCTACCACAGTCACGTAAAATGAAGTAAAACGATCCCCTTGGGAAGGCTGCGTGAGGCCGTAGTCGGGACGCTGAACAACCTTTGCCGCCTCTCTGTAAATCTCAGGTCATTGCAAAAGAGTTTATTTGGAAACAATACATTAGAATTTTTTAATTTAAAAACAAACACAAAAAGAATTTAAAAAAATAATATAGGTGGTCATGTTACTCCTCTGTATAAAAGCGCCGGGACAGCCAAGGGTATCCAAGGATAAAATCGAGACTCTGCAGCATAACAGAAGGCCCTTCATCCCCGGGCCCTTGCTAGCTACAGTTCTCAGGCCCTTGGTCTCCTCCTCTGCAAACGGGGGCTAAGCCCTGGCCAGGTGGCTCAGTTGATTAGAACATTGTCCTGATACCCCAACGTTGCAGGTTCAATCCCCAGTCAGGGCACATGCAAGAAACAACCAATGAATACATAAGTGAGTGGAACAACAAATTGATGTCTCTCTCTCTCTCTCTCTCTCTCTCTCTCTCTCTCTCTCTCTCTCCTTCAAATCAATAAATTTTTTAAATTAAAGAAAATATTTTTCAAGTGGAGATAGATGCTTGGACTTGACGTGAGGATTAAGTGAGTTAACAGGAGTGAGGCACTCAGTGCGGTGTCCCGCCCACAGGTCCCACTCGGTAGGATGGCAATAGAGGTCCGGGAGAGAAGAAGATAGAAGAAGCTACGCTACTGGCTTGGAAGAGGGAGGCAGGGGCCACGAATCAAGGAACACGACCCACCTCCCAAAGCTGGAGAGGACAAGGAGCCTCCAGCCAAGCGCAGAGAGACTTTCGCCTCGTTAAGACCCAATTGCAGACTTCTCACCCCCAGAACTGCTGGTTAATGAATTCTGTGGTGACGCGTTACAGCCCCGCAGGGCACGGACACATACTCTGATATACTGCCCGATACGGGGCAGAACCTGCATAAACCTGAGAAACCATCCTTACTCCTCGCCTTCCTCCAGGCAGGCCCTGGCAGGCCACGCACCCTGGGGCCTTCCCGTCTGCTTTTCCTGCCCTCGGAGAGCCCTTCCTCCACTTTTCCGTCTGCCAAGGTCTTTCTTGTTATTTTTCCAAGACGATTATTCTCTAATACCTCTGAGCTCGTACGTTTTCTCCCAGCCCCGAGAGTAAGGTTCATCGTCCCTTCGCAGCTCTCTCCCCGGCGATTTTAGCGTTTATCACGGATGGTCGTTACGGGGGTGATTTTTTCCTTCCACCTCTGCTCACTAGACAGCGGGGTCTTCGGGGCTCCGGCTACAGGCACCTGCTCCGGTGGCAGCACCTGCTCCGGTGGCAGCACCTGCTCAGGGGAGTGAATGAAGGAGGCAGGAGTGAGCGAGCCAGGGAGGCCATGCAAGGTGGGCGGCGTCGGGACGGCCGGAGGTGGTGGCATTTCCAAAGCCGGAAGTGGGGCGGGAGGGTGACACCCCCCCACACGGAGCCATGCATTTCCTCGCCACGGGTCATCGTGGCGCCTTCTGGTTATCAAAGGGCTTCAGGGCCCGAGAGCCAGCGTCACAAATGGCACTGCAGAGAACGCTGATATGGGGGGTTGAAAGGCCAATGCAACCACTTCAAATGAACTTTTAATTTAGAATCGTTTGGGAGTTACAGAAAAGTTGCCAAGACAGTCAACAGAATTTGTGCCTGTCCAGCACCCAGTGTCCCCTGCTGTGAATGTCTCACACATTAATGAGTACATTTGTCACAACCAAGGAGCCACAATTCATACATGAATATGCTATTTTCAGCTAACGCCCATTTTTCATGCAGATTTTCTTGGCATTCCCCCTATGCCCTTTTTCTGTTCCAAGGCCCCATTCAGCACTCCACATGACATCTGGTCTTTGGCTCTCTGGGCTGTGACTTTCTCAGACTTCCCTTGTTTTTGATGAACTTGACATTTGAGGAGCCCTGCTGAGGTTTGTTGGAGGACGTCCTTCCATTTGGATTTTTCCAACGCCTTCCTTATAATTTGAGTGGGAATGTGGGCCCTTCCGGGGGAAGGACCACCGCGGCGAAGTGCGCTTCTCAGCACGTCATAACGAGGTCCGTGCTCTCAAACTGAATGGGGTCACCTGGCTGAGGCACCATTTGCTAGGTCTCGCTGTAGAAAGTTGTTATTATTTTACTTTCCACACTGCACTCCTTGGAAGAATGTCACTAAGCACAGTGCACTGAAGGGGTAGGGAGTTAGGTACCACCTCCTTGGGGGAAGAATGGCTAGTATTAACTATATGGAATTTTTTGACATTTTTTTTTCTTTTTTTTTTTTTTACAAACATGGCTAATTTTCATTTTTTTAAGTATATTTTTTTGATTATGTTGTTACAGTAGTTCCAATTTCTTCCCCCTTTGCTCCCCTCTGCCCAGTACCTGCCTTCCCTCCAGCAATCCCACCCCCCTTAGTTCATGTCCATGGGTCATGCATATAAGTTCTTTGGCTTCTCCCTTTTCTACATTATTCTTAACTTCCCCCCGTCTATTTTGTACCAACCAGTTATGCTTCTTAGTCCCTGCACCGTTTCCCCATTTCATCCCCTTCCCCCTCCCAGCTGATAACCCTCCAAATGATCCCCATACCTATGTTCTGTTCCTGTTCTGGTTTGCTTACTTGGATTTTGTTTTTATTTTTTAGATTCAGTTGTTGATAGTTGTGAGTTTGTTGTCATTTTAGTGTTCATAGTTCTTTTTAAGTAAGTCCCTTTAACATTTCATGTAACAATGGCTTGGTGATGATGAACTCCTTTAGCTTCACCTTGTCTGGGAAGCACTTGATCTGCCCTTCCATTCCAAGTGACAGCCTTGCTGGATAGAGTAATCCTGGTTGCAGGTTGCCTTTCATCACAGTGAATACTGCTTGCCAGTCCCTTCCTGCCTGCAGGTGTCCTCTGAGAAATCAGCAGGTAGTCCTATAGACACCCCCCTGTAGGCAACTCTCCAACTCTCTCTTGCCGCCCTCAGGATTCTCTCTTTACTTTTCACCTTCGGCACCTTAATCATGATGCGTCCTGGTGTGGTCCCCTCTGGGTCCAGCACACCTGGTACCCGCCGTGCTTCCTGGACCTGTGTGTCCATCTCCTTCACAACATTTGGGGAGTTTTTCTCATTTTTTTCAATTCTTGCTTCCTCCTCCTATACTGGTTGACTGTTGTTTTCCTCCTTATGTTCCAAATCATTGATTTGAACCCTGGTTTCCTTCCCTTCACCATTGGTTTTGTGTGGATTTTCCTTCATTTCACTTAACATAACCTTCACTTCTTCTCTTACGAATTTGCCATACTCAGGCATATCTGTCAATCCTGTGAGCATCTTTATCACCAGTGTTTTGAATTCTGTGTCTGTTAGGTTGGCTCTCTCCTCGTCGCTTAGTTCTCCCACTGGGCCATACTTCTGTGTCTCTTCTGACAGGCTCCTGTGTTTGCCTCCATGTCCCAGGCAGAGCTGTCGCTCCTGTTACGTTGTAAGGGACGGAGCCTTAGAGATTCATCAGTGCAGGGCAACCTGTCTCACCACGTTGTGGCGCTGTGTGTGAGGGAGGGGTCCGAGAGGGAACAATGCCGCTTGCCCAGCACTCGCCCCTTTTCCAGGCACCTTTCCCACCTCCATATGGGACTGGCACCCCTCTAGCTGTTGCCCTGGACGTTCTTCCCAGAGTGGGTGGGTCTGCAGATGCTCTAGGACCATGGGGGCCCTTTAAACAAGCGGACTCTGTTGAGAGACCGGCAGTTTCTGCCTCCATCCCAACCCCCCCTGGTCTGCACAGTCAGAAGCAATGAGGCTTGATTTTCCCCCGGCGCTGGGACTGTGAGCTTCGTGGTCTGGTGAGGAGCTAGGAATGCTCCCCAGGTGTCCCTCCTGACTTTTTAAAACACGTGACTGTGCTTTCTGCTGGCCTGCCGCCACCACCACTGCCGCCAACACCACACCGCGTCCTCCCTGCCCCAGTTCTGCCTCTCCTACCTGTCTGGATGAGTAGTTCTTCTTTATATCTTTGTTTGCTGGACTTCCATGCAGCTTGATTTTCTGGAACTTCTGGTTGTTTCTAGTATTGAGGTAGTTATATTCCTCCTTAGTTGTGGAGGGAGATGCAGCATGTCTGTCAACGCCTTCATCTTGGCCAGAAGTCTGACTTTTCTAATATATTTATTTACTAAATCATTTATATCAGTGTGAACTCAAGGATACTTATTTTCTACTTTGGGCTATAATCCAATATTATGTTATTTATTGTCATTGCTCCAACTGTTCCAACAAGCCCTCACTGAAATAGAATTTAAAGTGATCCTAGCTATAAGTTCTTAGATGCAAGAAGAAAAGATAAGCAGAGAAACTGGCAATTGTGTATCTGACTCTAAACTAACATCAACTATCTAAAACAACTCAATACTGTAATAACTTATGGGGTGAAAAAGATTAAACTTATAATATGCTACGATTAAAGCATATAATTGAGAGGATGGGTGATTAAAATATCCCAAAGTCCTTATATTTTAAGAAAGCAAAGTAAAGGCATTTTAAAAACTGGGCTTTGTAAGTACTCATATTAAAATTTCTAGGGCAATCACTAAAACAACAGAAATAGAGTATATGTTAAAAGGAAAAATGGAATTAAAAAAAGTCAGCCCTGAAGAAGCAAGAACAGAGAGGAAAAAGAAAGTAGGCATGACAAATAGGAAGCACAAAATAAGGTGGTAGGAATAAATTCAGATATATCAGTAAATATAATAAGTGTAAATGGACCAAATGATCTAGTTAAAAGACAAAGATTATCTTGAAACAACCACTTTTTATTATGAAAAATTTCAAATATACAGAAAAGTGGGAAGAATAGTACAAAGAACATGTGCCCGCCATATAGAGGGAACATTGTTAACTATCTGCTGTTTGTTTCATCTATTATACATAGGAGACTAATAACACACATTTTCTGTAGTAAACATTATACCACGAAGTAACATTTAGATGGCAATAATGAGGCAGCGCTCACTTTTGAAGCCACGCAGATCTGAGTTCCTAGTAATTTTTAATCACGTAACTTATTTGTGTGGTTATTGACTTAAAGGCTGTCTCTCCAACAGACTCCAGTGAGAGGGTAGGAACCAGGTAACTTTTCTGATCTTTGCATTTCTAAGTATCTGTTGCATCTATTAGTAAAGAATTCCGCACAATGCCTGGTACACAGCAAACATGAAATGCAGCATTGCTTTTATGTTAGCTGTGGTGGCACAAAGAGCGGCACAAAATAAACAAGCAATAAATGGTAACTATTTATGCTTACTTACTGCTTTTCAGACTTCACAGTGCCTAGCGCATAACTGTTCACCCATGACCATGTTTATAATGAGAAGAGTACTTTCATTATTATTCAAAGCCTCTAACAGCACTTGGAACTACATAAGCAGGGGAAAAGTGGGAGTTTATTGTTATTAATTATCGTTATTGAATAAAGCGCTTAACACAATTGATGGTCCCCACAGGCCCTGCAAAAACAGTCTCCGCGGTAACTGTCCTCATTTCTGCCCTTCCTGGGCACGCCCCTCCTCCAGCCGGAGCGACGCCCCGCCCCCTGCCTCCTGTCAGCCCCGCCCCCAAGGCCAGCGCCGCGCCTGCGTACTGCCCCCAGAGCAGTTCCGGGAGCGCAGCTTCCCGCCGCCCGATTGCGCGCAGGTCTTAGCCAGCCAGACTGCTGCGTGCGTGCGTGCGTGCGTGCGTCGCTGTGTGCGTCGCTACGTGCGTGCCGTGCGCTCGCCGGGCACCGCGGCCTCGCCCTCGCCCTCCGCCCCTGTGCTTGCACCGCGTAGGCCACCCCCTCCGCGCGTACCCCACAACGACCCCCGCCCGCGCCCCGGCCGGCCCCCCTCCGCCTAAATTTAAAGGGGGCGCAGCACTTCCTCTCCCCGCCTCAGGTGACCTCTCAGGGGTCTCCCCGCCTGAGGCGCCCCGCCGCTGAGGAACATGGCGAAGGTGGAGCAGGTCCTGAGCCTCGAGCCGCAGCACGAGCTCAAGTTCCGAGGTAAGCCGGAGGCCAGCCGCCCCGCGCCCCCGCCCGCGTTCCGGAGCCACCGGCCGGCGCGGCGGTGACGTCGGCCCTGCCCGGCCCGCGGCCCCCGCCCCCGCCCCCGCCCGACGGCAGCGCGCCCCGCGCCCCCCGAGCTGGCCTGGGCCGCGTGTCCCCCGGGGCCGGGCGCCCGGGTGTCGGGGAGCGGGAGGCGGCGCCGCTCCCCCCCGCGCGCCTCCCCGTCTGGCCACTTGGCACAGTTGCCACCTCCACTTACTGTCGAGTTTGCGGGGCCGCGCTCGCGAGTGGACGCCTCGGTGACCGCCGGTGACCGCTCCAGGCCTGGGGTGCGGTGTCCCCGCTGAGCAGCCCCCGACACGTGCAGCCGGCCCCCACGTCGGCGTCTGCGGCCCGCGCGTCCCCGCGCTGGAGCGGAAGCCCCATGAGGGCAGGCTCGGGTCCCTGCCGGCTGCCCGCGCGCATGGGGACCTGGTCCGCCCCGGGGCCGCCGCCGCAGGAAAGGCGCCTGCGCGGGGGTCCGACGGGCCGGGGCGGCCGTCCTGCTGCGGCGGTGACGCTGCCGCCGTCGGGGGCCCCCACCCCGGGGCTGCCTCCAGCGAAGGCCTCGGGGCTGGGGAGTGTGCGCCCAGCCAGGGCCCTGCCCGGCGGACCGGCTCCGGTTTAACGTTTCTTTTCCGCTCTCCGTCTTCCAGCAAAACAGAAGCGCCCGGGACCGCAGGGAGCTCGCCGACGGCCCGGCACCGCCTTCCCCGCGCCGTCGGTTGCTGGCGGGGCAGGCTCCCCGCTCGTCGGCGAGGGAGACGCCGCGGCCGGGCCCGGTGGGTGTTTGCGCGCTGAGCGCCGGCCGCCTCCCGGGCTCGCAGCCCCGCGGGACTCCCGGGCGTGAAGAGCCAGCGGTTCCCCGTTTAACAGGAAGCCAGAGCGGAAGCTGGTGCGGACCGTCGTCCCCGTGCAGCTGCTCCAGCGTCTGTGGCGGCCCCGGGGCCCCCGGCGGCCGGAGAGCAGGTGGCCGGGGCCTGGCGGGGCTGCCCTTGGACGTGGCGCCTTCGTTCGTTCCGCCCGCGGGCGGTCGCTGAGAGCCTGCCCCGCGCGCCAGGCCCGGGCAGCACGTGCGTCCCCTCGCGTGTGCCCTGGTCGTCCCTCGGCCCCCAGGCGGGATCAGCCGGGCGGGCAGTGACGCGGGTGCGGGAAGGAGGTCAGCTCCTCCGAGGGGTGTCGTCTGAGCGGAGAAACGGGTGGGGAGCCCGTGCGGGCGGGGGGGGGCCCCGGGGCTCTGCACGGCAGGGCAGGCCGCGGCATCTGCCGGGTCCCGGGGCCGTGGGAGAGGCCGGCGGGAGGCGGGGGCGGCTCGTCTCGGGCCTTCTGTGCGCAGGCGGAGCCGGGGTGCCAGCCGGGGCTTGCGGCTTCCCCTTGGCTGGCCCTCCTGTGGCAGGCCAGCCCCCTCGCGCCCCCGGGCCCGGGGCACCCCCGGTGGGGGCTGGTGCGCAGAGCCACCCGCACGGTGTCCCACAGAGAGGGGCGGGCGCGTGCCGGCCGGCGGGCTCACCCCTTCGGCGGGGCGGGAGACGGCCTGGCCCCGGGCGGCCGCGGGGGTTTTGCCGGGAGAGCGGTTCCGGGCGCGCCGGTGCTGACCTGTCGGCGGCTGCTGGCGGGGACCTCAGAGGAGGCGTGCGCAGTGACGCCGGGACGGGGCCCGTCTGTCTCCCCCAGGGTGCTCGGGGTGACGGCCGCCTTCGGGGGCTTCACCCAGACGAGGGCTCAGACTTGACCGCCGCCTCCACCTGAGAGCGCAGTGATTACAGTGCCTGTCGCCCGAAGGGAAAGACGGTCGCCTCTGACGGGCAGCCCGGGGTGACACGGGGCTGCCCGCGTTGGCTTCCAGTTGGCCTCGGGCCTTCTGTGTGGGGGTCGAGGTGAGAGTGTTCCGGGGGAGGGGGAGCACGGCCCTGCGGGACCCCGTCCCGTCTCCCAGGAAGGGCCGTGCCGCGCGGGGCTCAGGATCCGCGGGCGTGGCGCCGTGACGTCAGCCCTGGCCACACAGCAGCTCGTGGGCTGGGGCCCTTCCTGGAGGACACGTGGGCTCTGCTTTGTCGCGCCTTCCGTCCCATCCGCTCGCCGCGGCCCCACTCGCTGCCCGGCCCAGAGAGCGTCCCGAATGAGTCACGCTTAGGGCGGCTGTCACTTCTGTCTCCTCTCCCGCCCCTTCCGTCGTGTTCCGGCCCCGGTAAACGGCGTGTCTTCTGCTCTCTTGGTCACTGTCCGAGGCTCTCGGTCCTTCTTCACATCCGAGCCCACCTCCGCTCCGCTCCCACCACCGCGCCATCCTTACGGGCTGAGACCTTCAGGCTTCAACCGGCGGTGGGCCCGTTCGCCGTCGCTGGGGTCTGAGGCTGACCCGGTGGCCTTCACGGAGGCTCGGTGGTTGTGCTCTCGGTCACTGTGGGTGCCAGGCGGGACATCACCTCGGGGAGGAAATGGGAGCGTGGGTGCTGTAGACGGGACGGAGGTTGGGGACGCTGTCTTTTGTGTAAGGAAGGCAGTTCCTCCCTGAAGTTACTGTGCCGTCTAACGTTGCGGAGGAAGCAGAAGCGCAGAGCCCCGCCGACACGGTCAGTTCGATGAGCGGTTGCCTTTCAGACGCCTAGCGCGGCGCTGGCTCTTCGGCTGTAGCGCGGCAGGGACCTCCCCAGCGTCTCGTGGTCTCGCCAGGCTGCTCACGGCCCGGCAGACGCAGCAGGTGCCCGAGGCTCTCAAGGGCAGCGGGTTAGCCAACCCTGACCTGAATGGTGTCTTCATTTACTCACTCACCGGCTTGCTCATCAGGAGCAAGTAGCATCAGACTTTCTTAACTTGAGTCAAACTTAAACCTTCCTAGATGATACTGTTTAATCACAGTTTCGTTCCTGGGAGATAGAAAGAACTAGAAGTTAACTTCCTTTTATTCATTTACTTTTCTTCACACTCGACTCCTTAGGGAGAAAACGGTTATTCTAGGCTGTGTGCTTACATGGTATTTGGGAAACGGTGATAGTTTCCTGATGTCAGTGGTAGTAACACGCATCACAGTTATCTTCGTGATTATCTGGCTGTTTTGCATTCAAGTGTGGGTTTATTAAAATAAGTAGAGCTTCCCTGGCTGGTGAGGCTCAGTGGATTGAGTGCTGGCCTGTGAATCAAAGAGTTGCCGGTTCGATTCCCAGTCAGGGCACGTGCTGGGTTGCAGGCCAGGTCCCCAGTTGGGGGCACGAGAGACAGCCACACATCAATGTTTCCCTCCCTCTCTTTCTCCCTCCCTTCCCCTCTCTCTAAAAATAAATAAATAAAATCTTTAAAAAAAAAGTTGATGCTTATTAAAGAGATGAACTTGTAAACATTATTAATACTACCTTTTGTTAAAATTATGTAGCGTCTTTCTTCCCAATACGTAAGGCAAAGTACTGAGAACTCTGACCTACAATATTACCACCGAGTAGTTGGAAATCAGGGGAGGAGTCAAGGGAGTAAAGTACATTGGTTGTCAGTCAAAGACTGCCCTGAGGCTCAATGTTTGGAACCTGAAACTAGAATTCTTGCATAAGGAATTGCCTCCAAGGTGGCCTCTTACGTATATCCCGTATTTGTCTTTGAAAAATTCGCCATCTGAAAGATGGCCATGGTTTGGAACAAAGGAGCACAACTTTCAGCAAGATGATGAGAAAGAGGAACACAGACACTGCTGAGTTCCCTTCCTGGGGGACAGGGTGGCCCTGAGCGTCTTGATAAAACAAAAGCCACCGCGGATTTTGTTAAAAACAAAGTTGCATTATGGTCTCCAGGCCCTGTCGCAGCCTAGCGCACCCAGTGGGCACGTGCATTCCTTGAGGTTTTTACTTGACAGACCTAGGCTGGCTGCTTTATAAAAACAAGTTATTTAAAGAGCTTTGTTATGGAAACAAAGTTACTGAACTTGACAGTCATTTTAAGATTATTTTTAAAACATCAATCTGGCACATAGTGTCTCTAGAATATCTATTTTTCAAAATGTTAACTGTTTTAACAGTAAGTGCTGATGTCTAGAAACAATGCCCTAATGTGCATTAGGGTTCCCCCTCGCGTGGGGAAAAAATCCTTCAGACCGCTCAACGTCCCTGTGGGAAAAGCCTTGAAGGGCTTCCTTTTAATAACGTTTTAGCATCCATCGCACAGAACAGTACAGCTTCCTAGAGTTTTCCTTCATCCTTTCGATTTGTTTCCTTTATCCTCCTCGTTTTTTGACTAGCAGGTTAGCATTTTTCTTCATCTATGTCAAATAATGTTTTCAGTGAGGCTTCGGGTTGGCGTGTGAGCGCGCGCACCCAGCTGGGCACCTGCGGCGCGTGCGCACCGGGAGTGTGTCTGAGTGAGTGCTTGGCATTGCAGCGGGCTCCTCCAGCCTTAGCTTATTGGGAAAGGGGACTGAGGGTCGGCCGGTGCCCCGCAGCTTACAGCGCGTCACGTCCTGAGAAGGCCACCGTAAGCTGGAAACATTACAAGTAGAAAATGCACTTAATACACCCAACCTACCGGATGCTTAGCTTAGCATACCTTGAACGTGCTCAGGGCACTTAGGTTAGGCTTCCACTGGGCAAAATCACCTCACTGCCCCGCATTGTGAGCGGGTGTTGGACTGCACGCTGCTAGCCTGGGAGGAGATCAGAATTCAAAGTATGGTTTCTGCTGGACGCGTGTCCCTTCCATACCATCGTAAAACGGAGAGCTCCTGAGTCAAACCATCGTACGTCAGGGGCCCTCTGGGGGGGAGGAGCGGATCTAGACTGCGAATGTCGCTTGTGTCTTCTGGGTTCTACCTGGAGACAGTGGAGTGGACCCCTGGATCCTTTAACTGGATTTGAATTGCTTGTGATGTGGCTTGGAACCTTGATGACCATTAAGTTTCTAGGTTGTCTTTGAAGGCCAGAGGGTGCTCAGAGAACGGCAGGGAAGGGAACACTGAACCTCGGGGCCGGGCTCAGAGGGCACGTTTGTAGGGGCAGAGTGGTGGGCTCCCCGCACCCCCTCAGTGGGCTGGGTCTGGAGTTAAAAGCAGGGGTCAGAGCCGGGCTGACGTTTGTTTTGCAGCAGGAGGGGAGGAAAGGGTGAGGGCGCAACGAGCGTTTCTAGCAGATGAACGCTGAAGTTCCAGGACACAGCCCCCAGAGGCCCGGGGCTGGCGGAGGTGCTGTGTGCTCTTACTTAGCCTGCCGCCGTCCCGTGAGGCGGGCGCCTCGGTGTCCAGGCAGCTTCCCCGTGGACGCGGCCCCAGTGGTCAAGAGCGGAACAGGATTTAACCCGGCTTGTCTCCTACCGAGGCCCATTCCGCTGGGGAACCACCACCAGCTTCTTAGAATGAACTCATAAAGGGGTTCATTCCAGGGGGCGGGGGGCACAGAACCTGAAACCGTTGAGGAACTGTTAGTAGTTCTCAGGGTAATTTACTGAGAACATTACTTAATTAAAGATTGGTCTCTGCGGAGTGTTTAAGTGGGATTTCTTACCATGCGTTTTAAAAAAGTTCATATCGATAACTCCAAACCATTTTTTGACTTACCTTGTGAATATTCACTTTTTATATATGATTTTGATGCTGTTTAATGATTCTTGTATTTAGAACACATTAGCTTTGGGGTAATTTTTGCAGTTCTGCTCCTGAGTTTGGAAGGTAGGGTGGAACTTGCGTGTGGAAGAGGGTTCAGCAGGTCTGCAGATTTGTAAAGCAGGAGTTAGAGACGTTTTAAAGGGTGCTTGTTTCGATAAGCATGTCTGAAGCCTGACCTTTTTAGGTGCCGCCTTAAACTTGGCAGGCATGTAAACTGCAAAGCCTTTAGCGCTGCGTGCTCCTGACAGGTACTCACCTCAGGAGGAGGACCAAATGAACGGGAGTTCTGTATAGCTGAGGTTTCTCAGATGCTGAAAGAGGGAAACCAAGGTGAGTAACAAAAGGGGCTGTTTTATTCTGTGTGAGATTTACTTCAGGAGGTCATTTCCCCTAAAGGTGTCATCCAGGCCCATGAATTGGGTCGGAGAGGGTCTGGAGACGTGCGTGGATGTAACGACTGTGTGCGTGACAGACGATTGTCCAGCTGGGCGTGGTGCAGGTTTGTGCCTTTTTCTCTGCTCATTCTTTGAGGGTTCCTTCTGGGCCGATGACCCCATCTTGTCTGGGAGAACAGAACGTGACCGTGATGCAGGGCTGGTTTGGTCACCACTCCCCGCAGGCTTCCTGTGGGCCGCACACTGAGTCGGGGGCGAGGGAGGAGGCCCGGCCCCTGCAGTGCCCGGGCTCTCGGGGGTGTGGGGGAGAGGAGAGTTTGGAGACGGGGCACGTACAGGCTCAGGAGAAGCTGTGTTGATTCCACGTCACGGCTTGGCTCTCACAGGGACGGTGACATCTGAGATTTGTGATTTGGCGAGCTTACACTGCGTGCTAGGCACTTTTCTGTAAGTGCTCATCTGACTCCTACAGCAGGCCTGGGAAGGCGGTGCGGCTGTGACCTGCGGGTGCCTCACTTATGCACCTGAATTAGAGGTGGAGCTGCCGTTTGAACCAGGGTCTGTTGTGACTGCAGAGCCCATGTTCTTTGTCATTATGGGGGCTGTATTTCTTCCCACAAAAGATGAGTGGGACGTGATTGACTAGGAAGACCCCGTTTTTCTTATTTATTATGTTCTTAGGAAGATGAAAGGACTGGACCTAGGACCGTGGGAATGGGAAAAGAGGATTGATTAAAAGAGAAACGAGACAGACAGAGAAGGGAGCCTAATTGTAATTGCAATCTAGTGATGGCCTCCTTGGCGCTGCTCACAGGAATGCAGAGCCACTCTGCGACGTCAGAGCAGCTGCCTGAGAGGTGCTGTTCCCCAGGCATTGGCTCCTGACACAGTCACTTCGATGGTGTCATTATTTGTGCTGAAACTCGTGTGCTACTAGCAACACTGTACCTTCCCTTCTGCCACCCCGCTCCCTCCTTGACGTCTGGCCGGGGAGCTCAGCGGGTTAGAGCGTCAGCCCACTTGGCAAGGTTGCGGGCTTGCTCGCCGGTCAGAACGCACACGAGAAACAGCCAGTGGGCAGTACCTGCACTTCTGGCCAAGATGGAGGCTTCTCCTCACACAACCATAAGAAGGATCGCAATTAGCCTCAAAACAAAAAACCAGAACTGCCAGAAAATTGAACTGTGCGGAAGTCTGACAACCGAGGACTTAAAGAAACCATATTCATCCAGATGGGTAGGAGGGGCAGGGCTGGGAAGCCGAGGCGGAGAGGATGCGCTGTGGTGGCAATGAGGCGGCCCATGGAACGCGCAGTTCCACTTTCCCGTGTGGCGGATAAAAGCCAGGAGGGACACCTGGAGAGCGCTCCCGGGCCCAGGCCAGACTGCGCAGCCCAGGGTTCCAGCACTGGTAAAATAAAGCCTCGTTGCTTCTAGCTGTGAAAACCAGTGGGGGTTGGGGTGGTGGAAGAAGCTGCCAGTCTCTCAGGTGATACCATTTAGAGGCCCCCATGGTCCTGGAATGCATGCAAACCCACCCACTGTGGAAACCACCAGGGCAACAGCTGGAGGGGCGCCAGTCCCATACGGGAAGCGGGTGAAGTGCCTGGAAAAGGGGCGAGTGCTGAGTAAGCACCATTGTTCCCTCTCAGACCCCTCCCCCCCCCACAGCACCACAACCTGGTGAAATGGGTCGCCCCTCGCTGATGAATACCAAAGGCCCTGCCTCTTACAACGTAACAGGTGCGCCAAGACAGAGTCAAAGCAGCTCTAATAGAAACAAACACAGGGAGGCTGCCAAATTGAGGAGACAAAGAAATATGGCCCAAATGAAAGAAAAGATCTAAACTCCAGAAAAAGAACTAAGTGAAACGGAGATAGCCAACCTATCAGATGCAGAGTTCAAAACACTGGTGATCAGGATGCTCAGAGAACTCATTGAGTACAGCCACAAAATAAAAGAAGAAATGAAGGACCCACTGAGTGAAATGAAGAAAAATCCAGAGGGAACCAATAGTGAAGGGAAGGAAGCCAGAGTTCAAGTCAATGAATTGGAATATAAAGAAGAAATGAACAGTCAAGCAGTACAGAATGAAGAAACAACTCAAAAAAAAATAAAAATAAAAAACGAGAATGAGAAGACTCTGGAACATCTCAAAAAGTGCCAACATCTGAATCATAGGGTTGCCAGAAGGAGAAGAGGAAAAGCAAGAAATTGAAAACTTAATTGAAAAAAATAATGGAAGAAAACTTCTCTAATATGGTGAAGGAAATAGATATACAAGTCCAGGAAGCACAGGGTCCCAAACAAGCTAGACTCAAAGTTAGAGCCAAGACGCATCATAATTAAAATACCAGAGGTTCAAGATAGAGAATCTTAAAAGCAGCAAGAGAAAAGCAGAGAGTTACCTACAAAGGGGTCCCTACAAGACTTTGTCAGCTGATTTCTCAAAAGACACTTTGCAGGCAAGAAGGGACTGGCAAGAAGTATTCAATGTGATGAAAAGCAAGGACCTACAACCTAGATTCCTCTGTCCAGCAAAGCTATCATTTGGGATGGAAGGGCAGATGAAGTGCTTCCCAGACAAGGTAAAGCTAAAGGAGTTCATCATCACCAAGCCATTGTTATATGAAACGTTAAAGGGACACATTTAAGAGAAAGAAGATCAAAACTGTGAATACTAAAATTACAGCAGACTCACAATTATCAACAACTGAATCTAAAAAAACAAAAACAGACTAAGCAAACCAGAACAGGAACAGAATCATAGGTATGGGGATCACTTGGAGGGTTACCAGCTGGGAGGGGGACGGGGAGACATCGGGAAATGGTACAGGGACTAAGAAGCATAACTGGTTGGTACAAAATAGACCGGGGCGGGGGGGTGGTGAGGGGAGAATAGTGTAGGAAAGGGTGAAGCCAAAGAACTTACACTTATGACCTATGAACATGAACTGAGGGGTGGTAGCTAGAGGGAAGGGGCTACCAAGTGAGGGGGGGTAAAGGGAAAAAAAATTGGGACAACTGTACTAGCATAATCAATGAAATATACTTAAAAAAGCAACAACGAATGAATGCATCTGTAAGTGGAACAACAAAGCGATGTTTCTCCTTCCCTCCCTCCCTCTCTCTTCCTGTCTTTCCCTGTCTTCCTTGCTCTCTCTCAAAGCAATACATTTGAAAGAAAGAAAGAAAGAAGAGAAAGAGAAGGAAAACAGACGGAGGCCCACCACGTGGCAAAGTGTGCTGCTTTGCTCCTTTCCAGCTCTCAAGCTTGTGTGCTTTGCATTACTAAGGAGGCATAGGGTCCTGCCCTCGTGGGCACTCAGGGGCACTCGGCGGACCCCAACTCTGAATTCCTCCTGTTGGGTGGGAGGCTGGAGCTCAGTGCCTCTCGGTGTTTCTCGGGCTCCAGCTTGGAGAGGTTCGCCTTTATTTTAGCTGAAGAAGAAAGATGGCAAACCGCCTGAGGACAGAAGCCGGAGCTCACACTTCCCACAGGGCCTCCCGGGCGCTGCACTGGCGGGCTCGCACGTTTTAGTGAGCGCACCCTCCTGCTCCTGTTTGAAAGCTCACCGCGCCTTCCGCCTTTCCGGGTGTTCTTGGGGAGTCTCATCAGTTTTCTCGGCGTCGCTTCACGTTTTACAGCTCGAGTGTCACGCGTGTTCTGTGTGTGCGTCTCACTCTCCGTGTGCTTCGCTGACTCGTTGCTCTGTCCTCCCTGCTGGAACGCACGCTCCTGCCGACGGCCTCTTCCCTTCTGACCAGTAGGGGCCAGTGGGACATGCTCTGTTGCTTCTCATAGGGACCCCAAAGAAGGGGAGAGAACCCTGACTTGGGCGTCTTTAGTGTGTGGTGTCACACACACACACACACACACACACACACACACACACGAGTAAAGGGCGGGATTTGCTGGAAAACCAGGGGTGCGTCCTGGTGGCGGCTGGTCTGAGTTCTCCTTCTGTTGGTTGGATCGATTTGTTGGCGTGTGAATGTATCCTGGTGGGCTGCTCAGAAAGTCTCAACTCCTCACGTTTTGGCCTTTTTAGTCAGGCGCTGCTTTGCTAATTGGACGAACGGAAGCAGTGAATCCCTCCTTGGTGACTGCGGACGCACTCGCTCAGAACCCCCGTGCGACTGAGGAACAGGGTCACAGCCGAGGGTGGGGGGGCGTGCCTGGCTGACCTCTGACTTTGCTCAGAGGGTGGCAGAGGTGGGAGACACACGAGAGGTCCCCTGGAGGAGTCCAGAGAAACTGGGCCAGTTCATTTGGGTCTTTTTTAAAGATTTTTTTTTTCCAATTTTATTTTATTTATTTACTTGTTTATTTTTTAGGGAGAGGGGAAAGGAGAGAAAGAGCAGGAGAGAAACATCACTGAGTGGTTGCCTCTCACGCGCGCCCAACTGGGGACCTGACGTGCAACCGAGTCATGTGCCCTGACTGGGAATCGAACCGGCGACACTTGGCTCGCAGGCCGACGCTCAATCCGCTGAGCCACAGCAGCCAGGGCTCATTTGGGTCTTTTACTTTATTTCATCATTATTTTTAAACAAAACATCTTCGTTGCCTTTTCCTTTCAAAGCGAGGTTGTTCTTTTCTCCTTTATACACCTGACAGGAGCACAGTGCTCGGCACTGAGTCACCTGCAGTAAACCTTTGAGTCTTGTCTCCGCCGTCTTTGAAGAAGAGGGACTGCTTTCCCGCTTGCCCAGCAGACTTCGGGGGACAGCAGTCTCAGCCTCCATGTCTCCCTGCCCGTCGCTTCCGCAGCCGTTGGCCCGGAGCCTAGCGTGTGCTGCAGCCCACCCCCGCCATGGCAGTTTCCCGCTTCCCTCGGGTGCGCTCTGTGGCATTGGGAACCTGCTGCCATCCTGCTCCATGACTCCCCCTTCACGCCCCAAACCACTCTCCCGCTTTCTCCCCCTGTTGGCCGCTGCCCCTGTTCCTCTGGGGCCCTGTTGATGGTGCACAGGGTTACAGCCCCCCAGCCCTCTCCCCTTTGTCTCTCTCTCAGTCCCCTGTCCTTTCCCCTTTGTGGGGCTCTGCCCATGCGAGGGCCGCTCCCAGGCCTCGCCCAAGCCCCCATACGGGACCGCGGGGCAGCGTGGCCCCGGCCGGACCTCTCCCCGGCCCCTTTCCCTTTTTCCCTCCAGGCTGCCGCCGCCTGGTGTCTCACCGAGGAGCACCACATCCGCACAGTCGGTATGCTCCCAGGGCCCATGACTCAGACCTGCCCCTTCCCCCTTGTGGCTGCCCGCCCCCGTCCCCCCCCCATGACTGTGATGGCCTCTTAATTGCTCTTCCTGTCTGGTTCTCTCTTCTCTCCAGGCTGGTGGCACTTTCAAGTGGGCAAATCGGAGCTTATCTTTTGCTTGATTAGAATCATTAAATGTCTGCCCAGTGCCAGAAGAATAACACTTAAGTTCTTTAACAATACCTAGAAAATCATCTGTGCCTGTCACCCTTGTTCTTCCTTCGTGCCTGCGCTCCGGCCTCTTGTCCTTCCTGCTCCTGGGCTCTGCTCTTGCATAAGCTGTGCCCGCCACTCAGGGCGAGTCATCCCTCCTCCCACTCGGGCTCGGGGCAGCTGCCCTCCGCCGAGGTCGCTGTGTGCGCCCTCTCCGCTCACCGTGTGCCTCTCCCTGTGTCTCCACGCTCGCCGCAGTGCGTGGATTCGGTCACTTGACTTCCTTCCCCCTCGATCAGCGAGAACTTTGCATATTGCACGGTGTCTTTCCTCCCCAGGGCCCGGGGCCTAGCACGGGGCGAGCAGGGAACCGGCTGTGGCGGGTGGTGAGTCCCATCGGGAGGCCTGCCGTGGGCACGGGGCGCTTTGCTGGGACAGTTTGTGAAGGTGGTCCTACTAAGTGCTGGTCCCTTTCCCTCTCCTTCAAATGTCCGTGTCCGTGCCTCCTGGCCTCCGACTCCAGAGTCTGCCCGGTCCCCTCGCCGCCTGTTCTCTGCCCACGCTGCTCCCGTCACGCACACTGCCTGCTGCCTTTGTCGGCCTGTTTCCGGTCTTGAATTTCTCTCTTCCTTATTCCTTCCCAGGGCCAGGAACACGTTTAAGTCTCCCTTCCTAAAAAGAAATCGCATTCCTCCAGATTGTTCCCCCACTTAAGCAAATGCCCCGTCTTCGTCAGACAATAACTTAAAGTCTTGAAGGCAATCAATCTCAATTATTTGTTTGTGTCTTCACTTTCCTTTCAGTTCTGAGGCTTGACCCCTCCTCGGAAACCAGGCTTCTGGATGCCGACATTCCCAGGCTTCTGCTCCATTTTCGCTGCCTCTGTGTGTTCGCTCATTCATACTGCCTCCAGCTCTCACTCCTGCACAGGAAACTCCGGGTCTGTGCTCTCGGCCGTCTGCTTAGTGACACCCCTGCCATCCGGTAATCACAAAGCATCGCAGACTTGATAGAGGCCACCCTGCACTCACGACTGACTTTCTTGTCCCCATCAAATGCATCCTCTGTGTTTTGGGAAGGGCCCCGGCTCCCAGCTGGGTGAGGCAGGAACCCTGAACGCATCTTTCACACGCCTTTTCCACGCCTCTCCTGTCTCCTCTCGGGCCCGTGGCTGCTTTCTGGCCCCGCAGCCACGGTTGGAGCATAGGCCCTCTCCCAGCCTTTGGTCTCTGGCTGCCCCCAGCTTCCCTCAGCTTTCAGCCTCCCTGTGTTCAGTCTTCAGTTCTTTTTCTCAAATCAAAATGTGATCATGTCCTTTATTTTAAAACATTCCTTGACTTTCTAGTTCTTACAGGTTAGTGGCCAGAATTCTTAGGCCGCGTCAGAGCCTCTCAGAATTGGACCGTGCTTTAGAAAACAACCTCAGCTGGTGTTTTCTCTGTTAAACAGCTACAGTATTTACAGACTGTTCAGAACAATAAACACTCAGACGCACCGCCGCAGACAGGCCACACGTACATGCATTTTATGTGGTTTACACTGAATGCGGGTGGAGGCAGTGAGGACTTCCTGAGGGCCCGTGATCAGAAGAGGAAAATGCATTTCCCCCCTCACACTTACCTTCCTAGAATCCCGTCTGATATTTTTCCTTCCCTCTCTTCCTGCAGAGCTCATGGCCAGACTTGTGGGGCTTAAGATAGTTTTTACAATTTATTTTTACTTAAACTACGTACATGCTTTTAAAAAGCATGAGGGGAACTGTTTCCCCCCATTTCTCAGCTTCACCCACCTCCCGCATACCCCTTCCACCTCAGTCGTGGGGGGCCCCGTGGACGGCACCGCGCCAGGTCCTCTCCTGTCGCTCAGAACGTGTGCACCCGCGTCTTTTCATGCAGCAGGGCCTCTGCAGTGCCCAGCTCGGCCCTCATAGCCTCCCGTGTGTACGTGTAAAACTTCACACGGTGACCTTCGTACCGTCCTCTGTGTCCAAGAGGCAGCCCGCAAGCCTGCAGGCAGGAGCGTGACCACAGGGGCCAGGCTGCTTGGGGGTGAGTCCGGGGTCTGCCCTGTGAAAGTCACGTGTCGTGGACCACACATTTAACTCCTCTGTGCCTCAGACCCGTCACTGCGGGGCGTGTTAGGAGGATTAAATGAGTTGACACATGTCAGGTGCTTAAAATAGGCCCGGCACTGTTGAGTGCTAACTGCCGTCACTGCCACCTGATCGTTCTTGTCCAGGTACATCATTCCAGAGCCCCAGTCCCAGAGACGCACTCATGAGCTTCGGGGGGCCCTGGAACGGCCCTCCAGGCCTAGTTGCCGTCTTCTGGGGCTGCGGGCGGGCGCTGCAGTGTCCCCTCCAGCTCGAGGGGCCCAGCACCGCGTCAGGGTTTCCGTTCATCAGCACCCTTCGGGCTGCCCACCTGTGCTAGGTGCTGTTCGGAACCTGCCAGACGGAGGTGAGAGCGGCCGGAGCCTGGGCCTTGGGCTCCCCTGGTGGGCACGGGGGGGGGGGGGTGTGCAGAGGGAGACACGAGACTGGCGCTGGGCCGTTGGGAGGTGCCCGTGGAGGGGTGCAGGGTGAAGGGCATGGGCGTGGGGTCTGTCCTAAAGAGGGTGACTGGGAAGCCCAGGTCTCCGGGAAGGCATTCCTGAACCGAGACCCTCTATCAAATGAGTGTGCAAGCCATGCACACACTGAGGGGAGCAGCGTTCCAGACAGAGGGATGGGCACATGCAAGGCTCCAAAGTGGTGATGAGCCTGGTGCATTCAGGGGACAACAAGGTCATTGTCCCCAGGTGGAGTGGTAGAGTGGCACGCTAGGACATGGGCTCAGAGAGGAGGAGGGGTGTCCCTGGCAGGCAGGCTAGGCCGTAGGAGGGACTGTGGACCTTGCTGTGAGATGGGAGGACATGGGGGACCCTGAGCAGGAGCCCATCTTTCACAGCACGCGGCTGGTGTGGGGGAGGGGGTCCAGGCAGATGTGTGAGAGACACTCACTGGCACCGGGGTGGTGGCAGTGGAGACGGGGTACGAAGTGCCCAGGCCGCAAATGAGATTCGAAGGCAGAGCTGGCAGAGCAGGCCGACGGCGCAGTGTGGGTGGCGGGGTGGGGCGGGAGGACCAGCGCTGCTGCCTGTGGGCGCCCGCCGTGGTGAGTGGCCTTTCTGTCCGGGGTTGGGAAGCAGTGGGCGGGGGCGGGGGGGGCAGGAGCGCATTTGGGCCCCGTAAACGGGGGGGGGGGGGGTGCTGAGTCCGCCAGGCGGGCGGCACATCCCTGGGGCGCGGTACAGGGAGGGGTCGCCTTTCTCACTGAGGTCAGGGGAGCCCCTTCAGAAGAGAGGGCACCTGAGCCAAACGTGGGGGCACGAGTGTGAGTTCCGGCGGTGAGGGCGGGGAGCACAGGACAGGCTTCCTTCCTCCAGGCCTCGCAGTCTCTTCCCCGGCCCCTCGCTGCTGCCCTGGCTGGTCACCCTGTTCCCCGGTCTGGCTGCCTAGGGGCTCTCCTGAAGAGGAGGCCAGAACAGACCCGTCCTGCTCTTCCTCCTTGTTCACCAACGGAACCTTCAGGCCGGCCCCGGAGGCGCCGCGCGCTTCGGGCTCCTGGGTGCTGGGCGCTGGGGGCGCCTTCGTGTGCGCCATCCCGGCCGCTGGGGCCCCAGCATCGAGGGGAAGGTTTTACTTCCGCGGATGCTGACTGCGTGCATGACCCCGCCTGTTAATTTACTGCTCAGGCCCGGTAAACCGCATCCCCAGCCTCCAGGAACCGGGACGACCTCGCTTCTTGCCCCTGTCCCTCCTGCTCTGAGAAGGAGATGAGGCGTGCTGCGCCGCTCTCCTGTTTAAGGAGAATTTTATTTGGAGTAGAAGACTGCTTATCTTTTCGTTTATTTTCATGATCACTGTAATCACAAATTCTGGTCTTCTCAATAGAGAAAAATTACTAGATGTTTGTTAGTGGGGTAAAGACTGTGCATTGAAAACATTTAGTTTATTAAATAAATAGGCTAAGATCTTTTTAGAGCTGGTATATGAAATTCATACCAGTCACGTGTGCTGTTATTTTCAAATAATCTTCAGCTGTGTACTGTAATCTGTTTCAGGGCCGGCTGCAGATAGGATGTGGGAAACTTCAGTCCTTCTCGTACCTGTAGCTGTTTTTCTATTGAGAAATGGTGTTGCATTAAAGAAAAACAGTCATAGTATTTATCTGTAGGTGGGTAAGGGCTTTAAGTCTTCAGAAGTTCTTACACTAGATTTGGTCAAAATCTCAGGTTTGTATTTGTTTTCAATTAAGGAGACCGCCGTGCCTCTGCACACGGTGTAGGCGCGTTGTTTTTCGGCAGCTCCACCAATCAGGATTCCAGTGTTCTTACACATACAGGTCATTGTGGGCAAGAAGAAGGTTCTTGAAAAAGAACAGTGTCTGGATTTGACATGAACTACATACAGGTAGCTTGCTTTATGTGGAAAAAAATTTACTGAAAAGTACAGATAATATAATAAACAACACCTGAATACAGAGTAACTAACTGGGAATAACTTATTATACTTGTTTTAAACCTTTTCTTTAACAAATAAATATCACTGAGAATTGAGAGACATGTCTGCCCTCCCTCTCACCCCCTAGAGGAGTTGAGTGGGAGCCCCGTGCTGGGTTTTTCCTGTGCCCCTCAGTGGGGCGCGAGGCCGTGTACCACGTCACGCGTTTCTGAGACGCCTCTGTTGTAATGCGGGTCTAGCACGTTCTGTAAGAACTCAGCGCAGTTGTTACTAACGAGAGCCCTTTGTGTATTCTGAGTGATGGCGGGCGTGGTGCATAGCCGCACGCCTCTCTCTGTTTCCTCGTCCCGCCGTGTGACTTTGGGGGGCAGCTTTCCTGAGTGTGATCTTAGGTCTTCCCTGGTGCTTGCCTTCGCCTCCTGGGTCTGTACACCCGCTCTCCCGCCCCCGTGGCAGGCTGGGCTTGCCTGCTGGCTTCCCGCTGCAGAGGAAGCGGCTGAGAGGCTGGTGCGGGCTGTCTCAGGCGGGCCGGCTTCTGGTGCTTCTGTAATGGCACTGTTAGTGGGTACCCTTGGTGTTGATTTCTCTTGCTGTAATAATGGGTGTGATGTTTCTCAGTTGCTGGCTGTCTCCCGAGGGTGTCAGGGAGGTTACTTTATTAATTTAGAACACATTGCCGTCTGAGATTTCTTCAGGAAAGTTATGTGTCTGTGTGAAGGTTCTTTATGTGCGGTTATTTCAAAAGAAGAGCTACACAATGAGGCTTCCTGCTGAAATATTGGAATCCACTGTCTGCCGTTAAAAGCACATTGGTTGCAAAGCTTTATTTGTTTCTCAAGCATTGATTTAATGTGTGAGCTAACAATTCAATCAAGAAAATAGATTTTTTTAAAAAACTTCTTCGAGTGTCCTTACTCTTGGATTCATGGCTACTTAAGAGCTCTCCCTCTTTGAATGTCTGTTGCTATGATTTTTTTCCCCATTTTTTTAGAGGGGGCAACTTTAAACAAAATTATCGTAGAATAATAATGATAAAAGCATAATTGACACAAGTGAACATTTTAAAAGCCTTCAGCCTGTAATGAACAGCACAGATTTATCATGACTTTAGACCCTGGTTACGGAGCAGGCACCTGTTACGGGACAGGTGCCAGACTCCGAGTTGAGCTGCCTCTTGGGGAGCCTGGTGCTCATTCACGCTGCACGCGTGCCCTGGGCCCCGTGTTACCGCCGGTCTAGGCTCGGGCCTAGGGAGGTTCACCCTAGATGGGGACAAATGAGATGTGATTGGTCCACAGTCCTGTGCTGGAGGCAGAAAGGGTGGTCTTGTACGTTCCTAGAACGTTATACAATTGGAACCCTACCGGATGTAGCCTTTTCAGACTGGCTTCTTTCATTAGGGGTCTGCATTTAAGAGTCCTCGTGGCTGAGCACAACAGCTCCCCGCAGTACTGAGCGGGGTCCGTTGGGTAGGCCGCAGGTCACCCATTCACCCGCTGAAGCGTGTCTCAGCTGCCCCCTGCTTTTGGCGGTACGAGTCAGTGCCAAGGGGTGAGACTTGGTAAGGGTTTTTGTTTCCTTGTTTGTTTGTTTATAGAGACAGCCATAATGTCTCCCAAAGTGTACCATTTTGACATCAGTATGTGACAGATACATGGATCTGTTGCCTCTTGCGCACCCCCAACTGGGGACCTGGCCCTTAGCCCAGGCCTGTGCCGTGACTGTGAATTGAACCAGCGACCTTTTGGTTCCCAGGCCGGCGCTCAATCCACGGAGCCACACCAGCCAGGGCAGATTTTGGCTATTCTAATGTGTATTGGTATTTCATTGTTTCATTGCTGTTTTAATTTGCAACTTCCTAATGACATGTTAAACATCTTCTATAAGTATATTTTTTCCAATTTTACGTTTTACTTTCCATCTGGGTATCTTTGGTGAGGTGTCTGTTCAGACATTTGCCCATTTTTAAATTGGGCTGATTGTTTTTTCATTGTGTTTTAAGAGGGTTTTTTTTTTTTTTTTTGTATATTTTGGATGACAGTCCTTTATCAAATTTTTTTTTCCCCAAAATATATTTTTTGTAGATACCTTCTCCTAACCTGTGGCCTGCTTGTCTTGTTTTAGTTTTTGTGGGTTTTTTTTTGTTTGTTTTTTTAAAAGATTTTATTTACTTATTTATTTTTAGAGAGGGTAAGGGAGGAAGAGAGGATGAGGAGCATCAGTGGGTGAGAGAAACATGGATTGGTTGCCTCTCGCGCACCCCAACCGGGACTGGACCTGCAGCCCAGGCCTGTGCCCTGGCTGGGCATCAAACCGGCGTCCTTTTGCCTTGCGGGGCGATGCCCAACCCACTGAGCCCCACTGGTCAGGGCTGCTTGCTTTTCTTCTCATTCTCTTTGACAACATCCATTGTAGAGCAGATGTTTTTAATGAAGTAGAGCTTATCAACTATTTCTTTCATGGAGTGTACCTTGGGCGTTGTGTCTGAAAAGTCATCGCTACATCCACAAGGTTATCTAGAATGTTTTTGTTAACTTCTAGGAGTTTTATGCTTCACACATATATGACTATACGCAGATCTCTCTCTCTCTCTCTCTCTCTCTCTCTCTCTCTCTCTCTCTCTCTCTCATACACACACACACACACACACACACACACACGTCTGTCCAGAAGGTATGCAGCCATGTAGTATGAAAAAGAGACATTCATTGAAGATACAAGAAACATTGTACACAGGACAATGACACCTCAGTCCCCTTCAGAGCAGGCACGTTAGGACCTCACACAGTTTTCCAGTCGCCATCAGCTGCCCTGTCGTATTTTCCTGAATCTCATCAATGGTCTAAAATCTCTTCCCTTTCAAAGGTGACTTTAGTTTTGGGAAAAGCCAGAAGTCACAGGGTGCCAAGTCTGGGCTGTGAGGGCTGAGCCACCTGGGTGAGTTGCTTTTTCTCCGAAAATCTCTGCACGAGACGTGGTACATGAGTGGGCACGTTGTCGTGACAAAGCTGCCAGTCACCAGCTGCCCGTGGCTGCGGCCTCTGAGCCATCCGAATAGTTTCCATGGAGGAATGTTCAAGCTTAACACAAAATCTGATGCAGATCCCTTGCTCTACTCAGTCAGTCATTCTGAATGCGACGGCCACACAGTGCACATGCTCACTCCATGGCATCTACTGTCCCCGCTGACTAGTACAGTGAGGTTGTCACTGTTCACACGTGTGCATTCCAGTCCCCTCTCCTTGGCTGCCCGGTCACATCGATGCTGCACAAACCGTTCTAGTCATGTTAATGGCTGGACTTCTGGACAGACACGCACACACATATATGTACATATACACACATAATTTTTCTAGTTGAATTGTTGAGTGAAAATAAAATGACATATTTGCCCCTTTAAAAACAGTTCTGCCCTGCTTCTTACAGATGAGCGCTGTAATATGCTTGAAGGCGCACAGATGATAAGGCCAAGGCTGAGCTTTGCGCTCATCTGACGTTTCCACTGGTACCTTTTCCAGTTGTTGGGACTTGAACCCAAGGGCTCTGACGTAGCCTTTTCTCGCGTGGGTCTCTGAGCGAATGACTACCGAGAAGTGCTTCACCACGCACAGATCGGCAAAACATTTAAAGAGCCCACGGAATACTTTTCCCACAGATTGCGCTCGTGTTTCCTGGTTGACAAGTCTGTGCTGCCGTTTTCAGTGACCCTTCCACTGCCTGGAACCCGAACTCTTACTGTCAGGAAGGTCGCTGGCTTAGCGCCCGCTTTCCTTGGCCTTTACGCCGCACTTCCTAGTTCTCAGGCTCTGTTTTCAAAGTAAGACTGAAAGTTTGTTTCTCTTTCCACTTTAGCGCTCTGCAGATTGTGCTGGTGTGGTGTCTGCTTTCTGAGGTTGCTGCTGGGCTTCTGTACTCTCAGAGTGCTTGACCATGGGAAGTCGAGGCCAGGCGCAGGACAGACAGTGCGCGAAGGGCTTTGTGACTCCAAGCACAGCGATGTGCAGTGACCACTGTTGCCGTGGGCTCATTGCTGTAAACGGGAGCGAAGGTCTTAGGGCGTCTGCCGGTGCCGCGACGAAGCGGCGTTCTTCGGGCCCCTGCTGTGGTTCGTACGGTGCTCGGTTTTATCAAAGGATCTTTTAGCGCATGTCAGGGGTTCCACGTTCACATTGGTGAATGCTCTTTATGAGCATCTGTCAGGCTCACAGGAATTTCCACAGGTGAGCGTGCATATTACAGGGCATAATGAACAGTAGTCCAGCTGTCAAAAAGAAGAAAAATTTAAACAATAATCCCAATTTCTTCCAAAATCATGTTGCTTCATTTTTTGATGTCCCGTTTCACATTTTAGATGCTTAATTCCTAGTTTTATACAAACATTATCTAAAGTAAGGCATAGAAGTTTGTAAAGAAAAATGATTCAAAGTATGTGCTGTGATTCTAGAGATACCTAATCTTTTTCATCTCTTAAAAGAAAAAGGTCTAACTTTGGAAGGAGATTTCATTTGTAAAATTGACTCTACTTTACAAGCAATGTTTAAATTCATTGGTGATAAATATGCATGTTGGTATAGTAAAATCCCATTTTTTACATAATGCTTTAATGGAAATGGCAGTTTTATGAAATGAAAGTGACTAGTAAAAATCTGAATGATGCTCATAAGCCCTTACATCATTTTTATTGAGGTTTTTGTGTATTCTAATTCATTAATACAGGGGAGAAGGAGAACACTATCGTGGTTTATTCCCTATAATTACTCAAATCGAATAGAATTTATTTTCAATAAAAGTCTTAGGAGTAAATTGCCGGGGGTGGGGAGAGAAGGACTGGCCTGTTTTTATAAAATGTCTTGATTTTTACTCAGAGACTTTGCTATTTTACCAGTGATGTTGTTCACTTCCATATATTTTCAGTGCACTTCCCTCCAGAATTTTACAGATTAAAACCTGTGAAAGCCCAAGAAATCCCTAACCCTTAAAGGCATAGACTGAGTATTGAGAAATCTAGGTTATTTATTTTATCCTGCTTATTATTACAAATACTATCTTTTAATAATTTGGGTTACTTTTGATGTGATTCATATAGGCTGAAACAGTATTTAGATTGCTTTGTAATAGATGAACCGGGGGAGTTTCCAGAAACAGCTTAGTGTTTACAGTTAAATTTAGTTCCTTTTTTATGGCGTGCCTGGAAGAAAAGGTCGGTGTTAAGGGGTAAACAGGTCCAGCAGGTCCTCAGTCAGTGTCGTTTCGTTCAAGGTAGTTTCTCTGTGATGTTGCGGAGATGCCTTAGGAGCTGGTGGCATTTGACCCGAAGATGCTCCCTTGTTCTCGAGGCGGAGTTTTGTTGAAACTGGTAACTTTAAGCTTCTGTGCGGAAAGCTTGAAGCCCTGAAAGTTCATACGTCACCGTCACGTTGTCCGTGAGTACCTTCTCACGCCGAGGCTTGGTACTGGAAAGCCCGCCCCTTCCACGTAGGTCTTTGTGAAGGGGGACACACGTCCGTCGTCTGCTTCCCTGGTGCTGTGGGGGTTCCTCGGGGTTCCTGGGATGGGCGGCTTCGAGGTGAGGGCCCGCAGGTGTGGGCAGGTGGGGTGGCTCCCACGGAGCGCTGTGCGTGGTTGGGCGTGAGTGAGAGTGTGCGTGCATGTGCGTGTGTGTGTGTGTGTGTTCCCTGCACCCAGGAGACCGGAGTGGTGTCCCGCAGCAGTCCCTTTTCTCTCCCACACTGCTGACGCGGCCCCCACCCCGTAAAGCGAGTGGACTCTCAGCGGGGCGCGGCCTCGCTCCACCTTCGCCTCCGTTAGGGGACCGCGCGCCCTGGTGTGGGGCCCGGCCCGGCTGCAGGGCCGCTGTAATGCCCGAGCCTGCCTCAGCCCCCGGCGTCCCGTTCCTCCCTCGGTGCCAGGAACCTGATACGCGGCTGGAGTGTGGTCAGCACCTGGCTTTCCCCCATGGTAGCTGAAAATCCTCTCGGGCCACAGCGGACCTGCCCTCCTGCGTAACCTTAGCTCTTCACAAGGAGGTGACTTTGGGTGCAGAGAGGGTAGGTGACGCACCCGAAGGGGCCGTCTTTCCCCACGTGGGCAGCCGACACCAGAGGGGGGCGACGGCAGGGGCTGGGGTGGGGAGAGACTGCTTCTCTTCGGGCATTTCATTCTGGAGGGTACCATTGCCCATGAAATGAGAACAGCGTTTAGTGCAGGTAACCCCCAAACAGCAGGTGACCCAGTAATGCCGTTGGTTCTGTTTTAATGTGACATACGCATTCCTAAAAATGGTCGTTCTACACAAAACAGCGCCTGAGAACTGCAGGACTTAGGAGGGGAAGTGAAGTTAGGTGCCTGAAACACGGGCTCTGACCGGTGTGGTCCGGCGGCGTCCGCAAAGCCGAGGGCCGCCGGTGCAGTTCCTGGGCAGGCGCGGGCCTGGCTTGGGGGTCTGGTCCCCTACGGGAGGCAACCAGTTGATGTTTCTCTCTCACATCTGTGTTTCTCTCCCTCCCTTCCCCTCTTACACACATACACACGTAAATACATACCTACACAAATTCTTAAACTTTGTTGGACGCATGCGCTCACACACAGGAAGCTAATAAAAGCACTGACATGGGTTGGCGTGCACTAAATGGGCAGGAAATAACGTAAACACTGCAGTTAAGTGCGGCCCTTGATTCGCCTCTGGAGACCTGATGTTTGCCCGAGGGTCACCTGCACTAGAAGGGAGTGTGGGAGCACCAGGTGTGACGGGCGTGGCCCTTGCCCACAAGGTGGGCAGGCAGCAGCCGCTGGTGGGGGAGAGGGGTCAGAGGTGTGCCTTTCTGGCAGCGCGGATCCGCAGGGTGCAGTTTCCGGGGTGCGCCTGGCGTAGCTTTTAGACAATCACGCGTAAGCAAACGTGAAATTCGTTTATGCTCCGATTGTCCCCCGGATATGCACGCCAGTCACATTGGAACTAAGTCACGGTTTCAAAATGAGCTTTGTAGTAGTTTATTTGATTTTGGAATTGAGTTTCTTTTCCTTTTTTCCTTTCTACCATTATTGATTCCTTAATTTATATTTAAGTTAAGCCTGCAATAGGTTGATTTTTCATAGCCTGAGCACCTCTGGAGGAGAGAAAGCAGCCTGAGATTTTAATTCTGCTAGTGCTAATCCATGAGGTAGTTTCCTCCTTATTGAATGAATCTGTGTATATTTATGTCTATCTCGACACACACATGTCCTTTTCCTTGGTGCCAGACACAGTGCCAGGGGTACAGGAACCTGGAAAGTGTCACCCTTGTCCTCGGGGCTTAGTGTCATTATAAAGTTTTCGAGTCACAGATTTGAATGTCTGTGTTGGTTGGGCCTCGTAGGGAACATCCCGGTGAGGCAGCGTTTTGTGATTTTCAGTTGGTGAGCACACCCCCACACAGCTGGCCACCCCTTCTCCGTCCTTGGAGCGGAAAGGGCTTGCCTGGAAAAACAAGGTATCGTTGATTTCCATGGTGAAAAGGTACAAGTTTGAAAAGGGCCTAAGGGGTCTTGTAGTTCCAGCTTCCCACCTGATTCCCTAATAAAGCCAGTGGTCAGGTGTCCACAGTAGACTGGGAAGTGGAAGAAAAGTAAGTGTCAGAGTGCTGTGCATAGTATGATCCCGTTTCTGTGACTCCTCCCTCCCCTCCCACGTGTGTGTGCTGTTCGTATGAGCGCAGACGATGTGGAAAATCTCCCATATTGTTACCTCCGGGCAAGGGAAAGCTTATTAGCTTCCTCTTTATTCATCTTTTATTGTTGAGCTTGTCGTAAGAAGCATGTTTTACTTTTTTAATTAAAAAATCTAATACAGTAGAAAATGAATAAATAATAATAAAATACGCCCTGAGGGCACCGAGCTTTGTTTCAGTTTCCCAGCAGCGTGGGTGGTTAAAGCTGGATGCTGTGTCGGGCGCGGGCTGCCCGGCAGGACGCGAGCGCCTAAGACGCCCCCGACTTTCCTGGCGGGACACGGCTGCCGGGCTCGCTCACAGCGAAGCCTCCTCCACCTGCCGCTCGGCGCGCTGCCGTCGGTCACCGTGCGCGCCCGGCCCGGCCCCTGGCGCGCTCCATCGGCTCTCCTCTGTTACTGTGGAAGTCGGGGTTCCACGCAGGCTCCGACCTGGCTTTGGGGTCCGAGCCTCACTACCTCCGAGGCGGAGGGAAACGGAGGCAGGTCGCGGGTCCTCCCGAGTCTCCGCCCTCCCGTCTGCGGCCCCGCAGCAGCCCTGGAGCCGTGCGGGCGTCGGCGCTGGCCCAGGGCACGGGACTGAGCCTCGGCGCGCGTCCGCGACCGCGGTGACACGTTGGGGGCCTCGAGTCTCCTCTGCACCGCGCGCCCCGCGCCCGGACTGTGCGCCCGGCTCTGACCCCTCGGGAGGTCTCCATCCACCTCTGTCTCTCCTCCGCAGGCCCCTTCACTGACGTCGTCACCACCAACCTGAAGCTCGGCAACCCGACAGACCGGAATGTGTGCTTCAAAGTGAAGACCACGGCGCCGCGGCGGTACTGCGTGAGGCCCAACAGCGGGGTCATTGACGCGGGGGCCGCCATTAACGTGTCCGGTAAGTCCGCGGGCTGGAGCGGCGCCCGGGCCGGCGGGGTTGCTTCGCGCCTCGGTCCTCCAGGCGCGGGTGCGGGCTCTCTGGGCAGATAAGGACGGCCCAGTGCGGCGCGGTCGTCTGGAGTCCCTGGGCGGTGAGCGGCGGAGCTGGCCTTTGAAGCCCGGTGTCCCGGCTCCTGTCCAGCGGCCCCCGCACCTGTCGGTTCCCGTAGGTGATGCCCCCTTGGTTTTCTGCTTTGTGCCCCAACGGTCAGAGCGGAACTAAAGTGGTGACTTCAGACTTCAGAGTGAGTCTGGTGTTCACTCCCTTGGAATTAAATCTGCCCTTTGGCAATAAAAAAGGGCTAAACAAACATAATTTTACTTTGTGGGAGAAAGCGAAATGGAGTTATTTCCTTATTTAAGCTAAATGATTTCTGACGTTAAGCTCATGTCATTTCCAGTGATTGGTAACCGCACTTCACTGATTGTGAAAAGCTCAGGGAGACCAGGGCTGAGGCACTTGGAATGTATTCAAGGGTGTAAGTTGTGTGCATGGCTGACGGGTTTTTTTCCCCTTCTGAGAGTGCATCTATTTTCCAAAGTCAGACTTTTGAAAAGATGCTGGTAAAGTGCCCAAATGGAGAACTGGATTTCAGAATTAAGGAGATGTAAGTGATGGGCGTGAGTTGAATCTATTTTAGAAATGGAATAAATTTTTAGCTTATTGGAACTTCTGGGTCCAGGAATGCTTTTGTGTTTGTGAAAGAGCCACGGTGGGGGGTGGGGGTGTTTATCCTTTAAGGCTCAAGAGACTGTGTCCCAGCGGGCTCTGTATCATTAGACGCTACTGTTCATCGGGGTGGGTACCTGGCTGGCTGGCTTTTTCCGTGACAGAGCTTGACTGTGATACATTTGGCTAGTCACTTGACACCTAAAAGAAAATGATTCACTTCTTTGGAAAGATGGGAGGTGTTTCATTATCTGATCGTTTCTGCAGACTCTTACTCCCTGGCGTCTGCTGCCTCCCTTGTTACGGGGCGCCCGCACCAGCTCCCCCGCGCTTCTCTGAGGCTGCACGGCCTGTTCCAGGCTCTGGAGTTGGCTTGTTATCCAGGAGGAGGCAGGAGGGCAGGGCCCACGTTCACCGCGGGTCTCCAGCGTGCCGGGCCTGCACACGTACTCTCTCCTGTGACTTTTGCGCTCTACCCTGGGCGGAGGGCACTGTCACTGCGTTGCACCCAGGAGGGCACCGGCTCCTGTGCGCTCAGGAAACACGCACAGGGCAGCAGGGCGTGGAGGACTCCACCTGGCTCTGCAGCCCCGGCGCTGAACTGGGGCCCCCTCTGGGGTGAGCGGGAGGGGCCCAGGCTCTTAGCACTGCTGCGCCCTTTCGTTCCCTAGGGTTAAAATTCACACGGGTTTCCGTTTTTCTGTTGAAATCAAGGGCAGCCTAACCTTTCATTCCCTTCTTTTATTGACTCCCCCTGCCCCCCAGTTTCCTTGCCCGTATCACATTTAAGCAAAGGTTGTCAGTAGATGAGGATTACCAATTTTCACAGTAAATATGGGAGCAGCAACATGGTTTTCTGATAAAATAGTCTCACCAGGCAGTTGTACAGTTTCGGTGTGTTTTCTGATGGGGGGGGTGTGTGTGTGTCAGAGAAAGATCCATCCCTCTCTGTCATAGAAATGTTTTGTAAGGTAGTAATTAGCCCTGGACATTTGTATTGATTTATGATTACCAGCTTAAGGAAGACCAAGACATGGATGCAGCCTCTCTGGGCAGATGAGAACAGAGCGTCCAGCGTGGGCGTGGTCATCTGGAGTCCCTGGGCGATGAGTGGCAGAGCTGGTATTTGAAGCCAGGTGTCTCAGCTCCTGTCCAGTGGCCCCCAGCTGCCTCAGCAGCATTAGAGAAAGCTCTACTTACAGGCAGACCTCCAACATAAAGTGCCCTGGCTCACAGCTTGTGATGTACTTGGGGAAAAGCAGTTGAATAATAAAATGTCCATGTGTCTGCAGACCTTCCTCCTGCAAGAGGCAGGAGATGTGTGCACGTGGAAGAGGACTCGGTAGCTTGTGTTTGGGCTGTGTGTATTTCAGTGCTGAGGGGCACGTGAGTGAGGCCACATGTCACTGCATTTGCAGGACAGCCTCACCTGGCCCCCACATGTGGCAGTTCTGCTGTGCCCTTTATTAGACATTCATATCTCAGGGTGGAAAAGCACTGCATTTCCCCAAGGGCCCTCTTACATGCAGTTACATGATGACATCTTGGGGAATGCGTGGTGTTCCTGGTCCCTTTGGGAGAGAAGATGTCCTTTGGAGGCCGGCAGTGCCAGTTGTCCCAGGCCAGCCTTCTCGTCTCAGGTGTGCACGTGACCAAGCGTGGTCTCACCCACTCTGCTCAAAGGCCACTAGACCTGGGGTCCGGAAACCTGACTAGGAAGCCCAGCTCTGCTGTTTAAATTGTTGACCGATCCTTGGCCAGTCCATCACTTTCCTAGGCTGTAGTTTCCTCATCTGTAACAAGGAGAGTAAGGAGTATCTGCCTCGTAGAACGTTTACCGTGCTCTGTAACCTGTACACGTGTACACATGTTACAGGGGAGGGATTCCACTAGCTTTGACATAGTTGGCTGGTTGTTGTGGAAGGTGGCGTGTACGTACTTGAATTGCCTTTTTAAAAATAAACTAATTGCATACCTTTCAGTAACTTATGGATTTTTCCTAATTTTAAGAAGAAATGGGTGATTTTTCTTCTTTCTGTATTTGACATTGGTTTTATAGTAAAAAGCCGCTGGTAAGTTTTGAGAGATAATCTATGAAAAGGTGGCCATAGAATCAACTTCAAATATACCAGCATGGCCCTGCCTATGACACAGAATGTCACTGCATACCTGAGAAGGACGTGACTGGTACATCATTGCTTGTCCCGTTTCTGAGAACACTTTCGACGTGCAGCTGTTAGGGGAGGTTGTAATTCATTCTTGAAGACAGGGGTGGGCGTGGGAGAAGGGGCTGGAGGAGGAGTGTGCCCACTCGTGGAGCTAGCCAGAGGGACTGAGGTGGTGACGTGGGAGCGAGGCTGTCTGGCTGTCACATGTCTATCTTTCAGGATGCACACTCTGAAACTCTTGCTTTTCTTTTTTTCTCTTTTGGTCGAAAGTCCAGATTCCGACCTTTCCTGTTATATTCTTCAGAAGATGGCGCATCATCACTTACTGGGTTCTTTCAAAAACCAACTCTGTTTTGTAAACCTAGGTATTCTGAAGCTGGTCGCTCAGGTCTGTGATTTGTTCTTTACTTGGGTGCTCAGCGCACCTCCTTCCAGGAGCCCCTTCCGGGACCCGCACCTGCTGGGGGGCAGTGCAGTGGGAGGGTGCGGGTGCCCTCTGTCTTCATTGACTGGCCCTGGAGGCCAGGGTCTTGGCCCCTTGCTCCCTGATACACACCATCTACTAAAGATGGTTTTGAATTATTCAAAGCTGGACCTCAGCAAAATAGGCACACTTAAATGGAGACCGGAGAAGAGGAGATTGGGTATTTTCCCCCTGAGATTTTAAATGCAAGGAAAATAGAACGTTTTGAATTAATGAATTGTTTGAAGCAGTGGGGGGTCTCCCCATTGGTTCTAGCTTTACAAAATTAAGTCTGTTTTCTGAACTGTCTAATGGGAAAATATTTTTAAGGTAGATAATTTCTGAAAATGTCTTTGTGGTAAGCTGTTAGTGGTTGTGGATTTTTTTCTTTAATACTGCAGTTTAATAATGAGGGAGTTTTCCATTAATATTCCAAACCATGTTTGCCAGCGGATACAGCAGGTGAAGTGGTAAAATTATGGGCCCATCAAAAATACTTAGGCTTCCTGTAATATGATATTAAGTTTAATATTTGTATAACCTTCACTGAATTCTAATTTCACTAAAGCAGCAAGCACGGCTCCGTTTGCAGCTCCGTTATGCACACTGGTTGCCTGTGTACCAAGCACATTAGAAATGCAGGCCATCTCTGTGACGGGAGGGGCGGAGGGGAGCGTCATCAAAGACACCAGGGCTTAGGTGCGGAGACACTTTACTGAGTGTACCCTGGGAGCTGAAAATGGGTTAGAGACAAACACACACAAATCTTCTAGTGTCTGAGTCTGTAGTTTAAATTAAAATTCAGAGAATTAAGGAGCAGTATTCATTCCTGACATAGAGCCTTTTTCAGCACTTATTTCAATCACATTTAAAGCACAAAGTTGTTCCAGTAAAATCCCGAGGACAATGAATATCAGCAACTCTTCTTGGATGGAAACATTGGTCAATTAATGTAATTGGGTAGTATTGCAATTGATAATTAATCCTTTTATGATTTTGCTGACTCAGTTTCATGGAGCTGTTTGCTCGCCCTGGACCAGCCAGCCCTGGGCCACAGTCTTTACCAGCGTAGATGTGCACAGCCCGCTGGGAGAGGTCAGGCGTCCGTCTGTCATGTGCTGCTCAGAGAGAGCTGCGGGCGGGGGTGGGCATCTTCACAGCAGCGTCCTTGTTCGTGTGATCGTTTGCCTTGGAACTGAAGTGTCTGATAAGGGAAACAGTCTGTAAGTGGTTTTCACGAACCCGGTTTATTACTCTCAGATAAGAACAACTCACATTCGCACTTAACAGGTGTATCTAATCTTTTTCTCCGCACGAAATTCTGGTTTATTTTTTTAAAACTTACCAACAAAAATTAAGCTTAATTATACTTTTAAAGAATTTTTAGTTTACTATAATATTTAAGTTTCTTAAGAAGAATTCTGTTTCACGTTTTATGAGTATGACAATTTATTCTTTACAGTTTCAGAGGGCAGCAGGCCTCACAGGTCCATGTAGGGCCCCCACCCCGCTGAAGGTGGCGGCAGCGGGCCTGCGGGCCGCACTCAGCAGAGCGTCGCGCGCACCGAGTTGGGTTCTTTGCGTATCAGACACTGGTGACCAGTCACAGGCCAGAATGGACGGAAGGGGCACCACGATGCGGCCACAGTGGGGGACTCGCTGTGCTCACCTGGAACACACACAAATACAGTTCAGTGTTACCTTCTTCATAAATAGATACAATTAACTTCACCTGCTAGACTCAGAGTTCCATCCATGGGTCCCTGAATAGGCAGAGGGCCAGGAAAGCAGTGACGTTTTCAACATTCTGAGGACCCTAAAGGAAATAATGAATTGGCTCACGGTGAGGGGGCTGGGTAACCAGCTGGGGCTGCTTCGCTTCAGCTAGAGCCACGTCACGCGGGCATGGCGGCGCTGACCGTCGTAAGCCGGTCGTGAGCACTGACTCGGTCCTGATTAGTCTGAAGCAGTGGAGCAGTGACTTCATTATTGCACCGGAAGTGCAGTTTGGTGGAGAACAGCTTTTTGGTGCACAGGCTGCTTGAAAGGCAAGAGAAAGGCCAGCACTGACCCGAGGCCGGGAAACTGTCTTGAACTGCGCGCAGGACAGTGAGTGGCTCTGGGCGGGAGGGGAGAGAAGCTGGCTGGGGGAGGGTCAGAGGCGGCTCTCCTTGTGCTTCCCACGGAGATTTCTAGGGGGGCATGGGCGTTGGAAGGGCAGAAGGGACACACCCACGAACTGGCGAAAAGCCACAGGTGAGTGTCCAGCAGGTGAGACCAAAAGACGCGAAGCCCCGGCCTCGGGGTGCGTGGGTACAAGAGGCAAACCCATGGCGGGGCTGGGGCACGTGAGCGTCAGGCTGCGTCCACTGACAGAGTGAGGCCTCGCAGTGAGAGACGGCGCGCGTGGCCCTGCAGCAGGGCTGCCGTCCCGGGAGACGCCCGGGAGCCCGAGTTCTCCGCTGCGGTTGCCGCGCCGGCAGCAGTGGCGCCTGCAGGAACGTGTTGGGAACGCGTGTCCTCAGCCCGCTCCGACCGGCCAGCAAGCACACCACGCCCGTGGCAGGTCAGACCCCGGAAGGTGTGCCTTATTGGGGTGCGAGGAGGGCAGGGGGGCCAGAAGGGGAACAGGCAGGTGGGGTCAGCATGGGAAGAGGAGACTGGCAAGGACAGACCCCTGGGGGTGGGGGTGGGGTGGGGCCGGCACCCGGCGCACACCCGTAGGGCCAGCAGGGGCCTGTTGTTGGGTCGGGTTCCAGGGACCGACGCAGAGCCGGGCTGGTGGTCTTTCCCTGCAGAACAGGAGGGTTTTGATCTGAGACCTGTCATGCTGACTGGGCTACACGGGGAGACCAGGTTGGTGGGAGTTGGGGAGGCTCTGGAACGAGGGGAGCGTGGCTGGGAGAGACTGGAACTCCCACGCTGGAGCGTCTAGGTGTCCGCGGAGGCCTGAGCTGAGATCGGTCACGTAAAACAAGCAGAGAGATGCTTTGAAGGTATGATTCTGAGATTAAAAACTAGTAGTAATCACACGCTGCGGTGCTTGTCAAACTTTTATTCATCAGCTCCATTACCATTAGGGTGCAGGTGAAAATGACGTGTGACTTGCCTGGCTTCTCACAGGAAGCTTTTATGCTGCGTTTAATCAAGTCGTCATCCCCCGAAAGTGTGTGTGTGTGTGTGTGTGTGTGAAGCGGCATCCAGACCGCGCTGCTGCTCCCCTGAAGGAGGTCTGGTCCCTCTGATCCAGGGCTCTGTGACCCGGGGGCCCTCCCCGTGCAGGACCCCGAAGTGCAGTCCGTGCCCCACGGGGCCCTGTCACAGCGCCAGCGGTGCACGTGGCCGGGTCTCCAGGCTGTCTCCTGGTAACGGACTTCTTTTTAATGTGGTATCAGCAGATCCATCTTAAACGCAGGCTAGATGGTTCATTTAAGAGGGTTTTATCATCAGTGTCTCTGGTATTCAAGTGAAGTAAATTAAGTTAATGGGAAGCTCTTTTATAGCCTGTCATGGAAAAAGTACATAATTTCTGTCACAATTTGCATGTACGGAGCTGAAAGGACAAACGATTAACAGCGTTTATTCTGTCATGTCCTCATAAAGTTCCAGCTTGTAGGGCCTCGGCAGTGGGATCTGACGTGAGTGACAGCAGCCGAGACAGACAGGCCTCGGGACGTGCGGAGCAGGGTGCAGACGCTGAGGCCTGGCGGCGGGATCAGGAAGCGGCACGGGGGGGTCCACGGGGCCCTTGACCTCCCCGCCCTGCCTGCTGATGTGGGAGCCCAGAAGGAAAGGAGGGCTGGTGAGGGCGACACCGCCTTTTCTGCCTGCTCTTCAGGGCAGGAGGGTCGTCTCTGCGGGGGAGGGGCCGAGGGCCCACCCGCCTCTGGGTGAGCCCCCCAGGGCTTCGCCAGCAGTCCCAAGGTCTCGCCCTCAGCGGCCCCCCGAGTGCCCACCTTTGCAGAAGGGATATATATATATATATTAAAGCTTTTAGTTTTAGAGAGGGGAAGGGAGGGAGAAAGAGAGGGAGAGAGACATTGATCAGTTGCCTCTCCTGCGCCCCAACTGGGGACTGAACCCACGGCCCAGGCCTGTGCCCTGACACTTGCTTACATTCCTGTGTAACGTGGAGGTCTGAGTGCACATGACACTTTTCGCAGGCCTCCATGTCTGCGCTGGGGGCACTCCAGGCCTGCAGCTGTGCCGAGGACGGCTGTGACGTCCGCAGAGGGCAAGCAGGCAACGGCAAGGCAGTTTGGTTAGAGTGGCACAAGGAGCCCGGGCCCCTCCCTGTAAGGGACATGTGCGCTTCCGATGCCACCGGGCCCCGATCAGTGCCGGAGCTCAAGGCTGGGTTTGTGTGAAACTGCTTTCTCTCGGAACTGCGGTTTCTCTGCGCGGGGTGCTGCTCAGCTGTCAGGCCCTCACTGGGGTCCCTTTCCAGGCCGCTCACGGACGGGGTGGCGCTCACGGTTGTCATCCTAAGGCCCCGCACGCTCTCAAAAATTAAAGACCCAGGAGCATTTTCGTTGTGGGTTTATCAATATTTATCATATTGCAAATTAAACTGAGAAACTTAGAAAGTATTAATTCATTTTGTAATCACATTAATCAGTTACATCCAAAAAGCGTAGTGAGAAGACTAGTGTTACTGAACACGCTTTGCGTGGGGGACAGCCTGTTAAGAGTGTCACTCAGACAAAGGCCTGCGGAGGAACAGTACTTCTGTCACAGAACGCGCAGCTGAAAGGGAGGCACATGGTAGTAGCCTTTTCAGATCGTCACTGACCTTCTTCTTTGATGCACACCAAACCTGACAAGACGCGCTTCCTTGGAGAGGTGCAGTGTGGGGCCTGAGACCGTCTGTGACCTGTGTGCTCTGCGTCTCTGAGTTGCGTTGGTCTGTCCTGAACTGTGGTTAGATCGTGTAGCATTGTGGGAGCGCCTCCGAATGCTGGCGCGTTTCACTGTATAACGTCAGAAGGAGCACGTTCGTTCCTGTTCCCCCTGACCCCACTGGGGGAGTCTGAGTTCCTGGGCAACTGGGCTCTTGGTGACAGGCGTGAGTGTCCAGGGTTGCACGGGGGCCTGGGGTTTTCATTGGCCACGACTGCTGTACGTTGTTTTCCTTGAATGGGGAGACTCACTCCATTCCCATTCGAGACGGCACCTGCCCCGTGCCCAGGTCGGAAGAACCGCGGCTTCCAGGTCCGAGACGGCGTGTGGCTCGGCTCCCAGCCAGGCAGCAGCAAGGCTTTCTGGGCAGAGTGTGGCCGGCTGTGGTCAGGGAGCAGCATCATTCCCCTTGGCCACCAGGGGTGTTCCTGGAGAAAGCAGCCCTTTCAGAGACGCCATGGGGTGTGGCCGCGTCCGGCGGGAGGACACCTGCACTGCAGGTGTGCCGTCTGCTCCCCTCACGGACTTTACCATGGCTTCTGGGCCAACACACTGAATGGCGGCACAGACGACCTCTTGGTATTTCCATGACCATGGTTTTGGCTTACGGGGTCACCCAGAGCGGGGCCCTCAGGTCTCCGGATAGCGCCCTGAGAACCTGTGCTGGGGCAGTCTGGCTCCGGAGCCAGAGCCAGGGCGGAGCGCTGCCCGGCTGTCACAGGACCCGAGGGAGGCCACGGAGCCTTTCTGGGCCTATCTCCTCCGGACGATGGAGACTTGGGTTTCTTCAGCGGATCGCCGAGAGCCCTGAGTGGGACTGCCAATGGGGGGGACCGGCCTGCCGAGGTGCCGCATGTGCGGCCGGCCCTGGGGAAGGCTCCTCTCCTACCCTTCCTGGCAGAGTGGTTCTAGCCAAGCAGGGGCTCTTGGCTGCTCTCGCTCACCTGCCTGGCCTCGAGGAAGGGGGAGCAGAGTGCAGAAGGGGGCTGTTCAAGTGGGGAGGCCTCAGGCTCTCGGGACCCCGCGGGTCTGTGTCTGACTGAGTGCAGTGGGAGCTGCTGAGCCAGGTCTCTGAGAATCAGCAGGGTCTTGTTGGTGCTCCCGTCTCTGGGTGTCGGGCTCTGCACACATAGGCCTGGTCCGGCCACAGAGCCCCCCCTCCCCGCCCCCCCAGGGTGGAGGAGCGGGGACTCCTCACAGCTCGGAAGAGGCAGCTTTCTGCCATATGGAGTGTCACGTGGGACAGAGTCTGCCGCTTTCCCATCCAGAAAGCATTGGAGCGTGATGCTGTCACAACCAGCCGGGACCCAGGATTCTCAAAACCCAGTTCAGTTTAATTTTGAAAAAATAAACATTAATCTGACAGTAGTTTGAAGACTGTGACCCAACTCCAAACGGGATTGGCAGTTCCTGTCCCAGAACGATCACACTGACCCCTTGGGTCATCGTGTGTTACCTTCCTTGGCGCACTGGAGATGGGGGGACTCTGTGGGAACATAGCTTCCAGAAGAAGAGTGCATGGTTTTGAGCTGCTGGCGGGTCACAACGTCCCAGGTCTGTCTGGGAGAGCCCTTGCCGGGACTGCTTTTTCTGGGGGGAGCCCCGCTTCTGCACCTGCTTTCTGTGTGAAGTGACCTGTGTTCTCTCTGCTGACAGCCACACTCTGGATCTTCGGTACTCAGGCTGAATGCCATTATTTTAGTCATCTTGACTTGGTGTCGTGTGTAGACAGCCTCACGTTTTAAAAAGGGTTGCACGTTTATTAATGTTTGTCCTGAAGGAGTCCCCCAGCGAGGCCCCCTGTAGCTCAGAGCACTCAGACGGGCAGTGGGCGCAGAGCCGCCCGGGTGGCTGCGTGCCTGAAGCGTTCCCATCGCTGCACCGTCAGCTTCTAACAGGCTCTCCTGTCCCGAGGCAGAAGGGACCCCTGCGGCCCCAGGGTGGGTGGGGGCGCTCTCTGTACAGTGTGTGACAGTGGGCCTGGTGCAGGAGGGGGACCCACGTCCAGCTGCGGGACCCTCGTGGCAGAAGGGGCCCTGGGCTGTACTCGGCACTTGGTCTTTCTGACTGGGACCTTGGGCAAGTTAGTGCACTTTGTTGGGCTCCAGCGTCTTCATTTGCGAACTCCATCTTAGGACACTTGCCCTTTACCTGCTGCAGGGGGTGGCTGATGGAGAGGCTCAGAGGAAGGACCTGGGGAGCCCTGAGAGGGGGTTCAGGCTGAGAGAACACCAGTGAACCCCCAGGTGGAAGGGTGTGGAAGGCCTACCGGTGGGAGGACAGCGCTCACCCTGCCCAAGGACGAGCCAGGCTTTCCAGACAGACCCCCGCATTTGAGTGCTTGCCTTTCCACGGTGTGGCCTTCCTATGCTTCAGTGTTGTCATCTGAAAGTAGGGGTCACGATCCCCTCCACCCGGTGCCTGCCCCGCAAGGTTCAGTGGGTAACAGGCCTAAAGTAGAGCCTGGTTTCTGACCCACGGGAACCGCCCCCTCCACGCCAGCTCTTAGCGCGGTCAGGACCCCAGGGGGCTCTTCCTGCGTGCGGGACGCGGTGTCCGGGAGACTTGAACTGGACGTGCGGTTGGGCAGCGCCTCGCAGCAAGCGGGTCCTGTGTGCGAGAGCCGCCCTCGGCTGAGGAGCTGGGGCGGGCCTGCAGGGCACCTCCCTGGGGACAGGGAGAAGCAAACACGGTTCCCGACATGTCTCCTGTGATCCTATTTAGCTTGTAAAGAGGTTATTTGGGTGTGTTTTCGTAAGCAAAACTGGCATGTGGTGTTTCTGCCCGGTCCCCCTGCCCCGTGAGGGCTGCAGGTGCCGCTGTGTCAGGCGTGCGGCCAGGGGACCAGGGTGCAGGAGACCTGGGCCCCAGCCCAGGCCTGCACTTCCCGCCGTTCCGCCTCAGGCAAGTCACCTGCCTTCCGGGACCTCGGGTTTGAGACCTGAACAGCGGGGGAGATGCTGGTCCCTGCGCCTGCTCACGTCCCCCCGTGTCCCCCGGGTACTGCGAGGCTCCGAGAGAGGACCGGGGAAGTGGCTCTGCCACCGAAATGCAACTGTTAACAACTGGCTGCTGGTAATCACGTCTGACCCCCCTAATGAACTATTTTCTTTCCCAGTGATGTTACAGCCTTTCGATTACGATCCCAATGAGAAAAGTAAACACAAGTTTATGGTTCAGTCTATGTTTGCGCCGACTGACACTTCAGATATGGAGGCAGTAGTAAGTACTGAATGCTTCTTACTTTTCCGTAGCGCAGCGGTCAGGTGCGGAGCTGGGTGCATGCGGAGCCGGCGCGTCCGGGCTGTCCTCAGGGGAGCGGTGTTCCCAGGGGGCTCTGTGCTTTCACTGCCCCCCACTTTGACTTGAACGCTTTCTGCAACTCTCCGGAGCACTGCTCTTCCCTGGCTGTCCTGCCTCGGTTTCCCCCGGCACTTCCTTCTGATGGGTTCCATCTTTAATGGATTGTGGGCCCCCCTCCCCATCCCGGGCCCCACAACCGTCCTGCCAGAGCCCAGAGGGGCGCGAGAGCTGCCTGCTGAGTGTCCTCCGCCCTTACGGGGCTTCTCTGTTTGTTTTCTGATTGGTTCTGGTCAGTATGAGTCTTTTCTTTCTTTTTTTTTTTCTTTAGATTTCTTCTTATTTTTCTCCTTGAATGTTTAACTCTGATTTGGGTAAAAATAAGATGACTTCATTTTCACAAAATAAATAAGTGGTACAATATTACTGATTTTTCTGGAAAGGGGGGTAGAAGAATGGAAATGCCAGTCAGCTTGTTACATGTGGAGGAGGCGAGGAGGCCCTCCCGGGACGGCCTGCAGGGCCCAGCACCAGCCCGGACAGGTGCCTGGCCCTCCTCATCCGCCCCAGGGAGGCGGGGCCGCCTCAGCCTTCCCACCGCTCCCCAGCCTGCCAGCCCAAGCCAGGAGACCGGGGTCACCCGGGAAGGCCCCCCAGTGGGGTTCGCGGCAGCTCGCGCCCGATAGGGCTGGTCCTGTCTTGGCATTGACAGCAGGGCCTGTCCCGTGCATGGCCCCTGTGTCCCAGCCTTGCCACCCAAGCTTCTCTCGCTTGGAGAGGAAACTGACCGTCTTCGTGGTGCTGACCTTCTGGGCAGGAAATGAAGGAGAAGCCACTGCTTAGGGCCTTGAGAGAGATCAGTGATAACGAGCCATCTTCCTCCCCAGAAGAACGTCACTGAGGCAGGCACCGTCCTCCCTCGTATCTCCTGGGACACGGTGTGTCATTTCCTATGAACCTGGGTGACCAAGGACATGCACGGCAAACACGCGGTGTGCGCTGTCCGAGGACGCGGCTGTGGGGCTTGTGCTGCATGGCTTCTGGGGGTGCATGGGCTTGGTGTCGGGGTGCTATGTCTGCCTTGTGCTAACCTGGGCCTGGGGCGCTTTCCGCTCTCTGGAGGGTCTGGGCGCCTGGGACCGGGGCCGAAGGCCTGCTGGCGCGGTGGCCGTGAGAGTGAGTGTGCTCTGTCCGAAGCTGCGGGCTGTGTCCGGCGCTGTCCCCCCACGCTGACAAGCCTGGCACTGTCCCCAGTAAAGGTGACTCTCACTTCCTGTGTGATCGTTTTTACAACAGTTTCAAGGATGTTTATATGAAATGGGCATTGTCAGATTTTTGGAAACACAAAAATGGAACGTTGCCTGTCATTTGTTCATACTCAGCCCAACCACTGCTAATGAAGGGGAGCCTTGCGCTTTTTCTTCCCTTTAAAATAGTGTTCTTTTTATTTTGATGTACAGAAAGTTGAAAAACTGGTTTACTGGCCACTCGTATCACCTCTGCCTAGATGCACCCCCTAACAGTGTGCCGCATTTGCCCCATTTCTGTCGTACGCTTTCTTTTTACTGAGTCACGTGAGCGTAAGATGCAGACTCCACCCCTGCGTGCTTCAGAGCAAGGACAGGCTCTCACACGGCCACGGCCTGTTGCCCGGCTGAGGGCGTTGGCATTCTAATCCCATCTACTAGAGAACCCCCATCGCAGTGTCTTTCAGGGGCTCCCCAGAGGGCCTTTCGTTCCTGCTCTGGGAGAGCAGCCTCGGCCTTGTCCGTCTTTCATGGCTTTGAAAGTCCAGGCCCGTGGACTTCTAGAAGACCCCACATTCTTGATTTGTCCAGTTATTCCCTCACGATTAAATTCAGGTTAAGCCTTGTGTGGCAAGCACAGTCTACATAGGTGATGTCATGTATGCATCATATCAGAAGGCATGTAATGCTGACTGTCCCTCTTGGAGACGCTCAGTCAGATTACTTGGTTGATGGCCAGGCCAGCCCTCCGCAGGGCCTGCGCTCCTTTGCCCCTTGTGGGTAACGCTAGGGAATCTGCGGGGCTCTGCGCACGTTGGACATTGGAGGCCACGTGAACATCTCGCCAGCGCTTTCTCCCAGTGGCTTCAGTGTCCCCTGACAACCCTTGCCCGATGCTCCGTGGCACGCATGCACATGTGCACGGGAACAGACAGTCTTGTCTGTAGCGTCCTCACTGACCATGCCTCGGACGTGCCCGTGGAACTGAACAGGCTTCAGCGTCTGTTGAGTGGCGTGCTGTTCCCAGGCCTCACTAGGCAGCCCCCGTGGCGCACGCCCTGGCCGTTCTCCATTTTTGGCTCTTGGTCCCCGTGTCGCTCTGGCTGCCCCCTGCATGGCCCTGGGGCAGGGGTGGGGCGTTGTTCCTCCTCTGTGTTGTGCCTTCCTGCTGCGCTGGTCTGCGGTGGTCCGAGCCCCCTGAATTCCCACCCTCTGCCTCCAGGAGGAGGAGGGTAACCCAGAGGGCACCCTCCCGGAGCAGGACTTAGCCAGGAAGTCGTCCGCAGGGACAGAATGGAGTGGGCTGAGCCACCAGGAGGGGCTGGCTGGTTCACCTGCTCCACTGGGAGTTGGGAATCTGGTTCCAGAACCGCTTCCAGACGGGCCGTGCCTCCTCTAAGCAAGATGTGCCCAGTGAAGCAGGCTTATTTCCTTCAGAAGCCAGCTCTGGCCCCTCAGGCATTAGTGGTGGTCCTCACTGCCCCAGGGGCAGCCCGCAGGCGGGGCACTGACTGGCTTCAAGGCGTCAGGTGGCGAGGCCGGGATCTGCGGAGTGTAATAAATATTCAGGAAAGCTAGTGTATTTAATCTTGTCATGTTGAAAATATTGAAATCTCAGCAGACTTAAGTTCTTTATTTGATATACATCAGGGCTTTCTCATTAAGAGTATTTTTCTGAAATTGTCAGTTATAGGAAGAAAATTATTCTTCCAGCAGCTTTATAATATCCTGATTATTAAATTTAAATTGTTTTAGTGGAAGGAGGCAAAACCGGAAGACCTTATGGATTCAAAACTTAGATGTGTGTTTGAATTGCCAGCAGAAAATGATAAACCAGTAAGTATGTTTATAGTTAACAATAATTGAATGTTGCAAGCTGATACTTATTTGCATACCATCTTCTGCAAAACCAAGATTTAAGTTGGCAAATTATTTTCCTCTTTCTGATGTATGAATTAAAAAAAAAAAAAAAAAAAGCTGAAGTTGACAAGTAAGTGGGCCCTCGTGAAACCAGCCTTTGGGAGACTTGCAGAAGAACAAGTAATTGAAGCAGGTCTTCCCCTTGCAAAGCGCACCACGCTGGCTGTTGAAATGTTACAAACCCCAGGGGCGTCTTTGACCTGGCAGAGTTAGGGGCTGCTACTAAATGGGGGTAAGACCGGAACGGGGAATAATTTGCCATTTATTGTGGTGCCTGGCAGACGGTGGTAAACGCACAGGGCCTGTTGTTTGAGGGAGGCCTGCGCGGGGCCCCCCGCCTGCTCGCTCCCTCCGCCCCGCTCTGCCCCGGCCAGCGCCCACCCGGCACGCCTGCTGTCAGAGGAGGGCTTTCCAGGCTGCGGCCCGTCTCCGCCGGGGCCCCACGCGCTGCCGTGGGCTGTGCTGGCCCCGGGAGGAAGCTGGCGGTGCCCTAGCTCTGATGGCCTATATGGTGTGCCGCGGCCGCAGGCGCCCGATGGGCGAGCCCCGCACGGCCCTCCCTGGGACCGGCTGAAGGCGGAAGACTGAAGTGCTAACATGAACTCCCTTCAGCCTAGTCAGGGAACCTTAAATTGCACTAAAGACACGATTCGAAGCCAAGGCAGAGGATCAGCTGCCCTGGCTGCTCACGGCTGGACTCGGAAGGCAGAGGTGCTCTGCGACCATCTGCGCACGTTATCCCTGACAACCCCCAGGAACGCGGCAGGCCTGTGCCAGGGGCGTGGCGCGCGCTTTCTGCCCAGTCGTTGTTAACACCCCCGTATGCTGTTCCTCGGAATCACCCATTACATCCTGGACAGGGCAGCTGGGAAGTTGTGGGGCCTGTATTCTGGTCCTCGCTCTGTGCCGTGTGAGCTTTGCAGACGGGACCTCGCGCAGGGCTCCTGGCCGCCACCTGGAAATGAAAGGGGGCCCCAGGTGGGTGGTTCTCAGGGACTGGGCTCCCCCCAGCACACCTGAGCCCCCACGCCCTGTGTGCCCCCCGCACTGACGTGTCCCGGTCAGCCTCAGGACGATATCTTCACGTGGGGAGGGGGTGATGCGCAGCTTCCCCAGACTGAAACGTTGCAGACGCTGCTGGTCCCCGCTCACCCCCGCTCCCAGGCGCCCAGGTCAGGAACGGACTGCCCTCTGCGCCCTCCCTGGCCGCCCGCACCCGCCCATCCCGTCCTGGGATGTTCATATCTTCCTGGCGACAGTAATTTGTGGCTCACAATTCCTGCGTGTGCACAGCTCCCGTGGGCTGATTCTGCGCGGCAAGAGTTGGGTAGCCCAGCACACACAGCCCTTTTTCTCCTTCCTGGAAGTGCGGTCTCGGCGGACTTCGTTGTTTGTCCTCGTCCGTAATGCCTGGGGCCCGGGTGCCTTAGAGTATCGAGATACCAGATACAGTGATCCGTTTTAGAAATAAATGTGACGCTTCACAGTGTGGATGAAGGGCTGCCGCGTGTGGTGTTTGCTGAGAGCTACTTTACTTTGCATGAAAAGTCCTTTATGACGTAGTTGGTGATACTTGGGCTTTCATTTATTTCTGAACAGCATGATGTAGAAATAAATAAAATTATGTCCACAACTGCACCAAAGACAGAAAGCCCAGTGGTGCCCAAGCCTCTGAGCTCTTCCGCGGACGACACCGAGGTGAAGAAGGTCATGGAGGAGTGTAAGCGGCTGCAGGGCGAAGTCCAGAGGCTGCGGGAAGAGAACAGGCAGATCAAGGTAAGACGGCTCCTCCGGCATCCGCGCTGAGCTCGGGGTGGGGGGCGGTGTGGGGTGGGAGGGTGGTGCCCCTGAATTTGCACTTTTTTCCCCTGGGGAGAAACTTCATCGCTTCCTCCAGGCTCTCGGGGGTCCTGAAACTCCCTCCTCGCCCTCCCCATCAAGAACCTCAAGTTTCTCAACTACTTAAACTCTTATCCCTTGTAATAAACAAACAAAACCAAACCACCTTCCATTAGTGGAAACTGAAAATAAGATCTGAGACCAGAAATAGAACAGCAATGGTTATCTGAAATTTAAATTTTCAATCACCACTCCATCCCCACTGGCTGAGAATCTCTTTGAAGAGGGTCGATTCCGACCTGGCCTCCACTTAACACCGGTGTGACTCTGACCCCTGAAGATTCTCAGTGGGTCTGAGCAGAAAGCCCTGATGCGACGTGCGCCCCCCGGCTGCGCTGGGCGTAGGGGGCGGCGGAGGCGGGGGCGCTGCCTGGAAGGGACGGGCCAGGCTGGAGCTGCCCCTGAGCGGGACGGCCCCAGCGTCTCCCGGAACGGCGCTCACCAGACGCCTGTGCGGCCCCTTCCGGCTCCCAGAGTCGGTCTGTCTGAGACTCGGTGTTGAGGAGAGCGCTTCTGACGCTCTGATCGTGGGAACTCCTGTTGCAGCTTTGGTTCTGAGGCCAAGCTGTCCTGCCCCCTCGGGCAAGATTGTCACTCTTCATCCAGCGCAGCCCCAGGTCTCGAACGCAGTCCTTCCAGCCGGCCCTCCTTCCCTGCCGCCCAGTGCTGGGGCGGGACAGAGCTGACGGGCCTGGCAGGCCCCCACCCCCACCCCCCACCCCCCGCAGACATCTTCATTGGCCCGCCTCATAGGAAAATTCTGACGCTGACACTTCTTGGCTAAAAGTCTAAGATACGCCTAAAGCTTCTTGCGTGGATTTCTCCTCAGAAACAGTTCTGTGCCATTTAAAGTGATAAATAGGTAGAAATCGCTTCTTTATAAACCCAATAAAATAAACGCTGTATTTTACCGTGCCCATTTTTTCTAAGTTAATCGAATAGCACTGGTCGTTTATCACTGTGCAGCGATACTGGCCATGCCCCATGAGCAGAATATCGTTAAAATATCATCAGACCAATCTTGACATAGAAGATTCTTTATCCTGCCAAACACTGAGTTTTTGTTTCGTGTTTTCTCATTCTTTTATTTGGTCAACACATTTACTGAGGCCCCACCATGTGCCCAGCGCTGTGGGCACAGACAGGAGCAGGGCTGCCCTTGGGGAGAGCCCTGCTGACAGTGGGGGCGGCGGCGAGACCAGGCACTGACCGAGACGGGCCGCCGCGGTGCGCTGGCCGCCGGGGCTCTGAGGCCTGCTGGGCACGCACGCGGTGGACGTGGAGGAGGAGGAGGAGGGCAGGTGCAGCTGGTGTGTGGGTTCCGGGATGAGCAGACGGCATCGGGAGCCGGGGCTGCAGCTGCGGGGTGCACGTCCTGTGTGGGACGGGGGTCGGCCGCTGCGGGAGGAGAAGGTCCTGTGCCCCGCACCTCTGTGGTCGGGGCCACGTGGGGGAGACAGTGTTGCCTCTTCGGGAAATGCGTGCATGCGTTGGAGAGAAACTATTTGAGGTGCATGTATCACGTTCAGTCACAGTATAGTGTTCCAAGTGTCCTAGCATGGCAACAGTGGAAATCCAACCATCTGCTCGTAACTTACCGGGTACCCACTGCGCCCTCAGCTCTGTACTGGAAGGCTTCCACGTCCCTGCCCTGGTATTTCTGGTGGTTTTTATATTCATGCCTTGAGAGACCCTCTCATTCCTGAAGTCCTCAGTGACTTGATGAGGGAGGCCTGTTCATGGAGGAGGGAAGCACAGGGGGCGGGGAGGTGTTGGCTATAGGTGAACAGGGTAGCTGGGAGCTGTGGCCAAAAAGGTGGGTGGGCCCAGCCTGGACCGTCTTCAGGGCTTTTTGTCTATAAATCATGGGGAGCCAAAGCGTGCCCTGCTCGGATTTGTGGTGTGCAAGGTCACTGGCAGCAGTGCGGAGGGTGGGCGGAAGCAGAGAGGGGCAGTATTTTGTAGTGGCCTCAAGCCAGGCTTCCAGGTGAGGAGGACGGGCCCTGCGGCGGGTCCGAGTCCGGGCCGGCCCGCCCCTGCTGCCGCATGCACCGTCCTGACACGTGCCTTTGCTCCCGCAGGAGGAAGACGGGCTCCGGATGAGGAAGGCGGTGCGGAGCAGCAGCCCGCGCCCCGCACTGGCCGTGGCGGGGAAGGAGGAGGGCCTCAGCGCCCGGCTGCTCGCGCTGGTGGTCCTGTCCTTCATCGTGGGGGTCATCGTGGGGAAGATCGCTTTGTAGAGGCAGCCGGCGAGGGTGGTCGACGGGACTGGTGGGTCCGCCATGTCGTGGGATTTAAATTTATCGTAACCATGTATAAAAAGAAATTAACGTATGATGACACCTCACAGGTCTTGCCTTTAAATGACCCCTCCCTGCGCGTGCGAGAGCACACACACACACACATGTAACATAATACAGCGACCTTTTAGAAAGCTAAAAATGTACACGATTGGGGAAAAGAATGACTTTGTTAATGACAAGGGAAACGATGATTAAATGATAATAATGGCATGTTGTAAATGTCATTTTAAACACGTGTAGCCTTGTCCGTGTTGCTGGATTACTCGCTGAAAACACGACGCCTCCTCGCCCAGTAGTGTGGGCCCTCGGAGCTGGGGCCCCCGTGGTGGGAGGGCCGTCCCCTCCTCCGCTGCCCGTGCCGCCCGCTCAGCCCACAGGCTGCTGGCCCGCGCGCCGCCCAGGCCGTCAGAGCCTGGGGACTGCGGGCCAGGGTCAGACCTCGAGAAGGCCTGTGCTGTGGCAGCGTCAGGCAGACTTGCTGGGCGGGGGGCCGGGGGGCGAGCGGGACCGACCGGCCCAGCACTGGGGAAAGGAAAGGCCACGCTTCGTCCTCTCGAAGGGACCAAGCTAAGTCACTGTTGGTTCTTGTAGTGGGCCTGCACTGTCACTCAGACGTTGAATGCATATTTAACTTATTTAATGTATTTCATCTCATGTTTTCTTATTGTCACAAGAATATAATTAATGCTGTGACCTGAAACCACCCATGCTACCTAATGCTGTGGCTGAAGCTGGCATCTTGGCTAGAGGGCTGGGGGTCCCGTCTGGAGGTTCTGGGCTCTGCATATGGACATACGGACGTGTGGTCCATTTGGATGCTGAGAACAGCAGCCGGGAAGTAGCAGTCCGTGTAAATAACTAACAGCTGCCGCGGGGAGGGGCCTCTGTAGCAGCGACGACCAGCTCCACATTGCCCTTCCCCACGGCGCAGGGCAGCCGGCCTTCTGTGGTGCCCCCAGCCTGGTCCTGATGTGACTCCTGCGGCCCCAGCTGGGCACCGGGGCCAGCGGGCGGGTGGGCAGGGCGATGAGGCAGCAGGGGGTCAGGAGAGGGGGCCGGCAGGTGCAGTGGGAGGGGCGCACAAGGGGCTCTGCCGACCGCCCGTCTGCCCCGTGGTAACAGGGAGTTTGTGGGGTCACTTTATGCCATGAAAGACCAGCTCTGTTTGACTATGTAGCATCTTAAAAAGAAAACAAATTAAAATAAAGCCCCCAAACTAAGAATTCTTTTGTCATTTTGTCACATTTTCTGCACGGGAGGATTTGTTATTTTTATCATCATCATTTTGTCATTGGAAGGTTGATTTTAAAATGCTCCCTATACGAGATCTGTCCAGAAGGTATCCAGCTATATAGAAACATTCATTGAAGATACAAGAAACATTGTACACAGGATAATGGCGCCTCAGTCCCCTTCAAAGTAGGCCCCTTGGGACCTCACACAGTTCTCCCAGTCACCATCAGCTGCCCCATGTGTTTTCCTGAATCTCATCAATGGTCTGAAATCTCTTCCCTTTCAAAGGTGATTTTAGTTTTGGGAAAAGCCAGAAGTCGCAGGGCGCCAAGTCTGGGCTGTAACAGAGGCTGGGTCACCCGGGTGGTTTGATGTTTCACTAGAAAATGGCACGAGACGTGGTATGTTAGCGGGCACGCTGTCGTGATGAAGCTGCCCGTGGCTGCGGACTCTGGAATCATCCAAATAGTTTCCGCAGAAGAATGTTCAAGCTTCATGTAAAATCTGATGCAGATTCGTTGCCCTACTCGTTCATTTTTAACACGACAGTCACTCAACGCTGTCTACCGCCTCCACGGACCAGTACAGTGAAGTCATCATTGTTCATGCACGCGCATACCAGGCCCCTCTCCTTGGATCCAGGTTACATCGATGTCACGCAAACCATTCTCATTACATTAACAACGGCTCGACTTTTTCCGGACAGACCTCTTATGTTTAATTTCTCTCTCTCTCTCTCTCTCTCTCTCTCTCTCTCTCTCACACACACACACACACACACACACACACACACACACACACGGGAGGGGGTGGCTTAAACTGAGAGCATAAAAATAAAGCTGCCGAACATCTTAAGCAGCGTGTTGGTCCCCCTTGCCTTTCCGTTGCTTTGCCCTCAGAAACCTTCGCCCCAGGCACAGGGGCCTGTGGAAGAGACCAGGACGGCATACTGCACGTGGCTGCAGCCTGTGCGTGGGGCCTAGAGACAAATCCATCACCAGGAAGATCGTTCTCAGAAGTCGTGCGCCACGTCACCTTCCCCTGAGCCTGGCAGGGGCAAGGTGGCCTTAGGTTCTGGCTCAGGCGATGGGTCCGGTTGGGACCTAGAGAGAGACACGGGGAGGCGGTGGGCTCTGGCTGACTGGTAACTTCCCGTCTTCACGGTCAGACGTTCACTCTGCATCCTGAGCCCTTGCCCTGAATGCACCTCTGGCTCAAACTGCACTGCGCTCGCAGACATGGAAGGCTGCCCAGTTATAAATTAGTCTCCCGTGTTTTATCCATGTGGGTCCACGAGCAGAGGAACTGAGTCGTGAGGCATGTGCCTTCTGCCATTAATTTTCTGTAGGTGGACTAGGGTTTGCCCGAGGCTAGGAGCTGCACGGAGTCCGTTGCCATGGCCTCCGGGAGCTCCGGCAGGAGGGCCGGAAACGCCCCCGAGCAGGCTGCCTCTTACAGGACAGGGCTGCGTGTTCTGATAAAGCTGTGTTCGCGACCACAGCTGCCTGCCCGGACTGGCGGTGTGGCCTGAGGCTGGCGCCTCCCCAGGGTGGCCGTTCCGTAAAAAGTCCCTGGGGAACTGCCTCTGCTTTGGGTCTTTGAATGAGACTTCGCATTTTGTCGATACCTCGGAGCAGGCGGAGGCGGGCGTTTTATTTGTAGCAAAAAACTTACATTTAAAATCCAACGCTGTCTCTCCTTTTTAACAAACATCCTGCAAAATCTCTTTCCCTGTTGTGGGTTTGGACTTGGCGCACACAGTCGTTTGTTTTGTCTGGGTGGGAGAAGGGAGTTCCCCAGGGAGGGTCGTGGCAGGGAGATGATGGGCTCTTCTCTGAGTTGTCCTGGTCAGCCAAGAGCGTGCCAGGAGCCAGCTCTGCGAAGGTCCAGGGGCGACTTGTAAGAGCCGGGACCCTGGAGGAGCACACACATTTGGAGGGTCTTTTCTCGGAGGAGGGAGAGACGAGCGGAAGGCAAAGAGGGGGGTGTGCAGGCCTGTCACAGGGTCTGTTGTCCCCTGAGAAGGTGAGAGACGGGTCGGGGGCGTACGCCAGAGGCTGCCGCAGGGTCAGCGGGGGCCGGGCGCTGGTTTTGCAGCACCTCTGACCGTGGCGCCCTTGATTTAGAAATACCCACCACCCAGCTTGCGAGCCCTGGGAGACACGGGCAAGAAGAGAACCCCATAAATCCGTGTTGACTGAATTTTTAAATGGATACTTTAAGCTCTCTTGGCATGATACAAAATACATCTTAAAAAGAGAGCAGGCTGTATTTGTAGGTGCGGGGGCCCGGCTTTAATTTTTTCTCTCCTAGTTTGCGTGTTTTCCGTCCCTGGCCCTTCGAAACAGCTAGCACCAGCGGTAATAAATACTGATAAAATCAAAATTGATTTTTACCAGTGGACAATTTAGGCCTAGAGAGATGGCTTCTACCTCCAGAACGGAAGGGGCAGAAACGAGGGACCTTGAGAGATCCACAGAAACCTAAACGCTTTCAAACAAATCTCACGCACAGAATTGCGATACCGGCGCTGGGCTTGCAGGAGCCGGAAACCCCTGTACCCAGGGACAGCTCAGAGCTGAATAGCCTTTCACGTTAATTTGGAAACAGGCAGTGTGTGCACACGCACGTGTGAGTGCAGCGTATGTGCCACATGTAAGTAGCTCCCCATGTTTTTCCAACGGTGTCTGTATTTTTTGCCCACACACATCTATTTGCAAACCCCGAATCCGAGCCCCTGTGCAGCCCCGTTTGTCATTCTCGGCTCCTCCTCTGAAGAACTGGCCCGTGGACAAGTGTTTGGTTCTGGCATGTTCATGAAATTCTCGGTTTACAAGAAAAAAAAGAAGAGAAGTGGGCCTAGGCTGCAAAGTCACCTTGGACAGGCGAAGGACAGGGACCTCCGGGGCCCTGCTCCTCATGCTGGTGGTGGCAGTGCACCGAAGGGCGTCCCTCCGGGGACCTCAGTCCCAGAGCGGTCTTCCCTGCCTCTTCCTCCCGAGCCCTGTGGCTGGAGGAGGAGCGGCGAGCGCTGAGGGGAGCCCTGGAAGGAACACAAGCCGGCCCTAGGAGTCGCGCCGGCAGCAAGCCTGGGCTGTGCTTACCCTTATTGAAGTGGCGGTGGATTCCGGTCCCCGGAGAGTAGACTGGGGACTCCCGTGTACGGTTCCTCCGTGTGTCCCATGTGATGTGAGGTCCCCTGCCCTGGTGACGTGTGCAGGTGGCCTTGTCTTTGAAACCTTCCTCAGACTGATCTGCTGAGATAGGATCTTCTAGAGAAAGTGTCTGTGCGACTCCCTCCCCACCCTGTGCGTTTCCCGTACATTCGCTCGTGACCTTCATCCTCACGATGACGGTGGCCAAGGGGACAGGCCTCGGTCTGTTTGCAAAGTAGGAAAAGACACCTCCAGGAGATTAAGTTCGGCATCTTTTTCGAACCCCTGGTTTGGAATGAGACCTGTCTCTGGGAAGCCTGCTGCGGGCCCTGAGTCCCTGACGAAGACACTGTTTCGACCTCAGGACCACTCGGGGGGGCCGGGGGAAAGGCCGGGGTGGCTCCTTGGTGCGTGTGCCCCCCTCACCCCTGCCATGGGTATTATAAAGTGGCTTGAATCAGGACTCTCCTTCCGATGCTTTCTGTTCTTGGCCCTGAACACACTTCAGACCGTGAAAAAATGTGCTTCCCATTTTCCCACCGCCTGTAGTCTCTGCCCTGTGCTCCTGGGCAATGACTTTGGGGGCTTTGGATTCAAACCCACAGTCTGTCTGAGGAGGTGGTGAAGGGTGCTGGCCACGGGGGAGCGAGGGCAGCTCGTTGGAACGGGGGTCACAGAGTGGCCTGCCAGGGTTGGGAAATGGGGGGCAGGGTGCTGGTCTCAGGCCCCTCCCGAATCAGGTTGCATTGCTCCACGAAACCATCGAAATGAGCCAACAATAGCAGACCCCGATCGGGAGCGTGGTCAGAGAACCGGACTTGGGAGGGTGGGAAAGGGACTCTCCAGCCTGATTCCCGAACCCGCCTCCTCATCGGCGTCCCATGGGCCAGGGCCCCGGGCTCAGCCTCCAGGCCCATTAGTTCGGGCACGTGAGGCCACACCCCCACTCCCCCACCCGGTGTCGAGGGACCCAGACCTCCCCCGGAGAGGCGTCTTTATCTCCACCACTAACAAATTAGCTTTTGTTTCATTTATGTTCATTACAGAGTTATTTTGAAAAATTTAGAAGACGTGCGCACACGTACAAGGCTGTGCATGATAGCTAATAGGGAACCCGGTGCAGGTGGAAAAGAGTTTGTCCTGATTAATACAATTACTTCGGATATTTTTCTTAATGGAATTAATTCATTAGAAAATGTCAGCCTCCGATCTTTAGGAAAGGAAGAAAAAGCTCACCACAAAAATACAGCTATTATCTAACTTGCGATAAATATTTGCAATTATGATACCTTGGAATCCTGCCACGATATGGATTGCTTTGATTAAAAGATGTCAGTTGAATAAAGCAGTACCGGGTGTAATAGTTCCTGCTGCTGGATAAATGCTGATGTTTATTTTGAAACCCGGAAACATTGATCCTGTGACAATGCCCTGTTCCAATTACTTTATTATCCCACAGGGCTGATGTATATTTAATCATTGGGCTAATGGAAGTGGGTGCAGTCCCCAGGCTGGCTCCCTGTCCCCCGCGCCTGCTCGCATTTTGATGAGCGGCAGGACCGCCCCGGGCGGCTGCAGGTGCGGCTGCTGCCCAGAGCTTCCTGTCACGGGTACCCAAAGCCGGGTCTGGTGGAAACCAAACAGGGCCCCCTTTAGTTTTGGTTTCACGTCAGTAAACACCAACCAGGAGAGAGAAGTCAGTTACCCTAACGCAAGGTCATGAAGGCGTCGCGCTAACGAGGACGCGTGTCTTTTTCCGATGGAAGCCGATGATGAATGAGCCTGTGTGTCCCTCCCCTTGACTCGGAGGCATTCCGCGCGGTGCCCAGAGCTCTGGCTCTTGTCACGAAGCGCGTGCCTTCATTTCCCGTCTGTCTTTCGGATTTTAGACGTAAGCTAAATTCAGCGGTTACCCTCTGGCCCAGCATTTGTTTAGAACTTGGTGTTTTTTCCCGTTGACCCTCTTCCTGGGAACCAAAGAGCAGAACGCATTGTCTGATCCCGAGACCACGTGCTTTTCCTCATTCCCTCACTCACTTGGCAAACATGTATCACGTTACCTTTTCTGTTAGTGACGGAGAAATTCATCAGCTCGAGGGATTGTTTCTGTGGTTCTCATTCATCAGCAGTAAGGGGGTTCAGCTGAGCTTCTACGTGGAGAGGAAAATACAAAATACATGTGACGCTCATTCCTGTTCCCCGAGTTTCCCTTTTAAAGACAATTGACAAACAGCTGCCATTTGGAACTTCCTATAAGAAACTCAGAACAATCTCTTTCAACGTCCCTTTCACCTCCGCTCTCCTCTTTTTGAGCGAACAAGTATTTCCGTGCGTCTTGCTGCTCTTTCCTCCCCTGTTTTACGTCTTTCTGGCCGTCTGGAAAAAGACCTGCCCGGCCTGTTTCTGTCGCCACTTCAGTGCGCATGAACCTTTGGAAACGGAGGGTTTTAAGAGCTGTCTCAGAGTGCTTTCGTTTGCATAATTTTTCTTTGATGTATTTTAAGTGTATTTCCTGTTTGGACGCGGAATTCATTTGAAAAGGTGGTGCAGGAAAGGACTCCCCCGTTGTACGTTGTGATGATCTGGTATACAATCACTTCGTGGTGCTCTGGCCGGGTTTCCGTTTGCCGGGCGGAAGGAGATGAACTCCCGCGGCGTCCAGGTGGAGAGAGCCCTTCTTAGAATGTGCTCGCGTGTTTCGCGGCGGCCTGATGAAACCCCGCCCGCCGAGGCAGGAACTGCTGTCCTGGCCGACTCCACATTATGTTCAATACACCGGGCTCCGACTCTATTTAAAGGATGCTTCGGGATAAAATTATTGGGGATGGATGGCGTAAGAGCCTTGAGATGTGCTTTACAGAACATTCTAGAGCACATCACTACCCTTTCACTGCGGCTTCGGAACAGAAAATTGGTTTAAATGAAAAATTATAGATATTTTACACCAGAAAACAGACACTTAGGTCAGTGTCCTCGTTTTTCTGATGAGAAAATTTCTGCCCAGAGAGCGTCAGCCAGGGCCGGGCCTGCCCCACGTTTTCCTGTTGGGCAACCATGTGGCATTGATTGACCGGTGCTCACTGGTGTCACTTGCTTCTGAGTCTGCGATGTGCGTGGTTCCTGTCCCAGGCAACGGGTGACAGTTCTCCATGCCACACTGTTGTCTTGTTAACAGGTTAATCAAGAAAATTTTAGCTGCTTTTAGGAACGTACTACATGCACACACATTAAGATGTCATGGGAGACCAAGAAGCACACAGGACAGACAGATTTCGAAGCTCAAAATCCCTTCCCTTCCCCAGAAGCTCCTGGTTTTCCTGTTTCTTGACTCCAGAGACCTGCTGTGCACGTGTGTGTGAGTGTGTGTGCACGTGTGTGTGAGTGTGTGTGCACGTGTGTGTGAGTGTGTGCGCATGTGCCTAGCCTGTGTTTTCTTACCAGCGGCGGCTTGCCCTTCCCGCCCCGCTGTGTGTGCTGCGTTTTGACTTTGTGATGGATGTTGGGGATCATTTCACATCCACGTATTTTCTTAATGGCGCTGTAGTTTCCCTCTGTGCGATGGGCCCAGAGGTCACTGAATCAGAGGTGCACGTGTGTAGTTGCTGGTCTTGCTGCTACAGACACAGCTGCCGCAAACACCCCCGTGGATGAGCAGAAGTGTCAGGACAGCTCCTAGAAATGGTAGTGTTAGGTGGGAGGCAGGGGCTGGGGGTGGGGGTGGGGGTGGGGCGCTGCCGTTAGTGTGTCTCCCAGGGAGGGTGTCCCCACTCCAGGCCCCAGCTCCGGCTGCGTCCCACTCCCTCGCGCAGGCCTGAGGGTCTGACCCCGGCCCCTCTGCCCCTCTGGGGGTGCTTCGCTTTGGTTCGCCTTTCTTTGCATGAGGTCCAGCGGCTCTTCCAATGAGTCAAGGCCGCTTGAACACCCAGGAAGTCTGGGAGGGAATTAGGTCAAAGGAACCGGGCTCACCACACCCAGGGCTGATGGCGGAACAGCAGGAAGGAAGAATCGAAGGCCACATCGTTAAGGTGTGGACGCGGGGGTCTGTATTATTTCACTAATAGGAACTCACAGCAAAGGAGATAGAAATGGACTGAGCGGGGTGGTGGGGGGAGGGGTGGATAAATAACTCCCCGTGGCCATGCCCTGGAGCTCGGTCCCCGCCCTGTCCTGGCCACCTCCTCCTCTAGGTGCCTGCGTCACACTCAAATGCTCAGGGGTTCTCTGTTCACAGAGGACATACGAGCCGGCACCCCAGGTCGGGGGAGCGTCTCTAAGGGGGCTGGAAACGGTGGTGGTCTTGAAAGGGTTAGGGTTGGACCTGGGAGATACCGGTGTTTTCTGAACAGGAAAAGAAGGAGTTGTTTCAAAGAAGTAACTGCCCTCATTGGCCATGTCTTTGGTTAGTGCGTTTGTTCGAGGACAGATCTGCCCCCGAGAGGTCGCCGGGGTCTGTGATCGGTGCCACGTGCCCCACTAGAGACCGAAGATGCCCTCAGAGGCAACACTCAGAGCCTGGATTTCCTTTTTTTTTTTTTTTTTCTGTTTCAGCTTCCTTAGCAATGTTTGCTCAGATCACTTCAGGAAAGAAAAGGAAGAGTAAAAATTTGGAGGAACACGAAATTAGTGTTCGGGACTTTGGGAAAAATGTGCCTCTGATGCTACTTCGAAGACGTTAGTTAGGGAAGTGGGGGGACGGCCAAGCTGAGGCCGGCTCTTTCCGTGTGTCCCTTCCTCGGGGCCACGTTGCTTGTCCTCTGTGTGGCTCCAGAGATGTTGAGCCATCACGGAGTGTCCAGCTGGTGAGGAAGGGCTGCGGCCCACAGCGGTGGCCCCGTCATTGTCGCTCTCGGGGTATTCATTCCCCCCGCGCTTTCCTCGGTCTCAGACGCTGACAGTGAGCCCAGTTTGCCCAGACCCTCGGGTGCAGCCTTGTCCCCTTAGCTGGCACCACCCGCTCCCTGGCACGGGCCCCGCCCCGCACTCTCGGCCCTGCTCCCCAAAGCATTTGAACCCTCCCACCACGGTTTGGCGGTGGTTGGATTTGGTTTTATATTTTTAATTTAATTTTTACCAAAGCATTTCATGTGCGTAGTATAAAAAGCCAAACGCAGCTGACCCTTGAACAACATGGTTAGAGGCAGCAACCACCCCATGGAGCGAAAAATCTGCACAAAACTTAACTACTGCAGCCATAGTCTTACTGGTAACGCAGTCAGTTGACACGTACTTTGTATGTCGTATGTGTTATAGACTGTATTCTTACAATGGAGTAAGCTAGCGGAAAGGAAGTTAAGAGAATCACGACGTAGAGAAAATAAAAAATTCACGTACACGTGGACGCAAGCATGTTCCGGGGGCGACTGTCGTTCTAACGGCTCCTGATGGAAACCAGCATCCGGTCGTCCCCTTGCGGGGGGGCAGCCATTTAGCGCCATGTCTCCTGGTGTTAGAATCTCTCTGTTTCTGAATAATGTCGCTCTGTTACTTTTCCTTGGTTTTTCACTTCTAGGTGTGTATCTGTTGGCTTCCTTCTGAGGAAGACAAGGATTCAGCTCTAAGAACCTTTCTTTCCACCCACCCGGAAGCACATTCTGCCTCTCCCTCTCATGGTGTAATTTTTGGCTACATCAGTGGTGAAGGCTCCTTACGGTATTGTTCCCGGATGCGTTCTGGCCTGGGATCGTACGTTTCCCTCCCCGACACAACCGTTTCCCCTCGTGGGCTGGCAGATCTCAGTCGTAAATTCAGCTCCACACCCAGGCTGTAAGTCTCCTCAGTGCATTCACACACAGGGCATCTGTGATTTTGATGTTTGTGTTTTTCCTAGAAAGGTCACTCCCAGGGCTCTTCATTCTCTTGTCAACTGGTTGCTCTCTAGACCCTTCATTCACTGTCATCGGTGGGGGGGGGACCTTCTGTTCCCTTCTGGGTTGGATCCCCCGTTTTCTGGACCTCTGGCTTCCTCTTGTTTTACTGCCTCATGCGGGTGGAGCACAACCTTTAAACAGGTTTCTGAGAAAGGGTGACGTGGGGGTAATTTTTCTGAGAACTTTACATGCCTGAAAGCGTTTCGTTCTGGCTCTCCCACGGGGTGGATAGTTATACTGGGTATGAAAATCAAGACTGGAAGTTATTCTGAGACCTTTGGGAGTGTTATTCACTGACTGCCAGCTGCCCTTGGGAACTCTGATGACATTTTTAATTCCTAATCCTTTTAAAAAATTATTTCTAGGGGAAATTCTTCAACTTTAATTTTTCTCATTTTATTTATAATGTTTGAGGATTGTTGCCAGTTACTATTATTTATTTACAGCTACCTGCTCTTGGTAGAGGTATAGTATTTTCTTTTCATTGCAGAAGGTGCAGTTCTTTGTTGTTCTGTAAGAGGGACTGGGAAACGGTGGTGGCCTTTAAAAGGCTAACGTTCATTGTCGATCTGTTGCCTGCATTGTCTTCCACTTGCTAGTCCCTTTGGACGAGGTTGGTGTCTCTGTCATTTTGGAGGCTTCCCTCCAATGCCTGGTGGTCCTTGAATATCCTTATGTATTTACGAGGGACACGCTGACACGCAGATGGGCCGCCACATGTATGCAGGCGGGGTACGAACAGTGGGTGTCTGTGAGTGCCAGCTGGGTCAGGACCCAGTACGCCTCGCAGGGGCCTTCTGTCCCTCAGGGTCTGTAGTTTTTACTCGGGCTCACTTCTCGGCAGAGGAGGCTTGGCCACCCTCTCTCAAGGCAGAAGAGACCACGCAGCTTTCCAGGTTCCAGAATTTTACTGACATCTCTTGTTGGCTGTGTTCTCTGCTCCTTCTGTGTTTAGCCGCGTGATTTGTGCCTTTTTAGTCTCAGCCCATAGCTTATTGAGGTTTCAGAAGGAAGCAGAGGTGCACGCTCCACCGGCCATTTCGGCCAGCAGTCGGAGGCCTGCCTCCCAAGGTACCCAGTCAGTGCTTTCTGTATGTGAGGGTCTCACATGTGGCTCAGTACATATATGTGGGCCTTGTTAACCCGACGTGGTGGATTTTAACAGAAGTAACGACCACCCAAGGGGTTTTCTTTGTTAATTTTTTTGTTTTTGAGGGATTGAAAATTACCCAGTGTAGGAATGGGAGTAGTGGGTTACTAATTAACCCCCGGGAAACAAACACAGCATCGTTGGCAGAGACCTGTGCTGTCGGAGAGTTTCTTTGTTTCAAGTTTAAAGCCCCCGCTCTTAGAATACACCATTGATTCCTCTCGGGTCGGTCACCAGTGACGGTCTTTCCAGGGGTTGGGGCTGATGGTCCCAGGAGTCACCAGGTCCCAGAAGCCAGAGGCCCCATGGGCAGGCTGGGAAGTCCTAGATGTCTGCCTCAGGCCGAGGGTCTCCCCGTCCTCGCCCACCCCCCAGGTCCGAGAAATCTGAGACAGACTCTCGGGGGACCTCACATCAGGCCCTGTGGCCCTCTGTTCTAGGACAGCGGTTGTCCCCAGTGCCCTCCCTAAGGAGCCTGGCTAGCGGCACACAGGTATGCTCAGGTTCATGGTTGCAGGTTCTGCTCTGTCCATCTTATTTAAAAAAAAAAAGGAACACCTACATTCGAGCCACTGCTTAGAGTATGTGGTTGTCCTGTTGATGCCTGAGTTCCGAACCTCCAGCCAGTCCATACTCAGCATCTATTCATTCAGGGCTTACTGAGCTCCTACTGTGTGCCTTCCACACACTGGGGGCGCAGTGGGAAAAGGAGCTCATTCTAGGGGGGAGAGACCGAGGAGAAATAAGGACCTTCAGATGCTGATGAGGGCGCCGGGGCTGGGGCTGCAGAGGGCACTGCCCTGCAAAGATCCCAGGAGGCTCCAGGCTCCAGGGGATTTTCGAATAGTGGGGAGGCCCCTTGGCTGGGGTGGAGGGTCGGGGTGGACCCAGACTCTCCAGTCCCGGGAGGTCACCCAGAGGGGGTGCAGGTCGAGATTGCTGCCCACCTTCAGCCCGGAAGTGGGAGCAGCCCCGCCCCCCGGGGCTGCGCCAATGGCCCTGAGGTGGCCCTCAGGAGCCCCCTCCCCTGTGCTGGCCGGAAGCTGCCACCCCCCCCACCCCCAGCCTCTGTCCTGTCTGAGTCACCAGCCCCCCGGGGGCCAGGGCCAGGCGGCAGAGCCGCGTCACCAGGCCCTGCGCTCTGCTCCTGGGGCCAGCGGCGCTGCTGGGAGATTAAACACGTTCGCTTAGAGAAAGCAAAGAAATAACTTCTTTTGATAACCAGCATCTGTTAGTTAATGGGCCTCTGAGAGCTGTCTACAATTTAAACTTTTTATTAAAAAAGAAAAAAAGCTCGTTTACTCTCCTGGAAGCTTACGCTGTGAAATTATCAACCGCTCCGGTTTTCCCTTTAAACGTGACTGAACCTACAATGGAGAACATTAATTTTGTTGTGTTTTGTTTGAATGAGAACTGTGGGTTTTACTTTCCCCGCTTTTGATTAAAGCCACCTCGGTTTGTACGTGTGGGGGGACCAGACGCAAGGTGGGGAGCCAAGAAAGGCCCCCCGGGGCCCCCAAAGCCACCCCCCTGTTTCAGCCCCGAGCCTGGAGCCGCCCCCTGGCCTTTCTCCAACCGAGATGGGATGTTTTCCTGCCCGCGGCAAGGGCTCCGGAACCAAGACGCCCAGGAGGGGGGCGGCAAGGGGGCCTCGGCGCAGGCTGCTAATCAGAGGAGGTTCACGCTGCTCCCCCGCCCCACAAAGCAGCCCCAAATTGCTTCCCCCCAAACAGTTAAGGAATCCCACCCCTGTTAGGGATGGCCACCCTAGAGGAGGCTCTGAGGCCCGGCTGCCGGTGTCCTCGGGTGCTGGTGACCTCAGGCACTGCCGAACCCACTGGAAAAGGTCACGAGGACTGACCTGGCCCTTCCCTTTTACGTTTGCTGTGGAGGAAGCAGCGTCCACGGGGGGTCATCGCTTCCGACAGTGATCAGGCAGGTTCATACAAAGCATAAAACGGGTGGGATGGCTAGAAGATAAGGGAGAAAAGGAGGCTGCTTTTTGGGGGTGCTGATGGTGGGTGTCCCCTGAGGAGGTAACATGGGGTCTAAGACGTGAATGACAAGAGACAGGCTTCTAAGGATCTGGGGGAAGAGGTGTTGAGCGGGAACAAAAGGACATGTGCAAAGGCCCTGGGGCAGGAAGCAGCTCGCTGAGATCAAGAGAAAGGAGGACTGGGGGTGCGGCCTGGGCCAGGGCGGTGCAGGGGGACAATGCAGACATCGGGGGGCTGGAGGCTGGGGCTTCACGCACAGCGTCCTGGAAGCCCCCGCTGCACTCCGCGCAAGGCCTGGTCGCAGCTCAACTCAAGGCGAGTCACAGAGAGCGCGTCGGTCTCACTGGCTTTATTTTCTAGGGAAGACACTTCCCTTCCTTTCCTTTGAGTCATAATCCCCTCGGTTGACTCTAATAACTGGCAAGAACATTTTTCAGGCTGTTTAATTTTATTAAAAGATTCAAATTTGATGATAAATAGTGGCATGATTGCCTCAAGCCGCAGACACAAGCCGTGTTCCGCCATGGACACAGTACTGCCGCCCCCCCTTCTCCCCACAAGGGCCCCCCTCCCGCCCCCCGCGGAGCTGCCGCCCTGATGTAGGCTGGGGCCGCAGGTAATCATTCCTTGTGCTTTGGTAAATATGCCGGGAACGCTCTCGCTCTCTCAGACCCACAGACAACATTAACTTGGTGTTTTTCTTTTTTTAAGAAGAATGGGTAGATAAGTTAGAGCAATTCCAGCAGGCTGATTGAACCCTACACAATCTAACAGAAGCACAGGGCTTCCTTCTGAAAGCGTCATTAGCCTCACAGACAATTGTTGTTTGAGATCCGTGACAAGAGCCAGAGATGGGGATCCGGCGGAGGAAGGAGGGGCCCTCCGTCTGCCTGAGTCCCGGAAATCCTTGTGCCCACCGGGATGCCAGTTAATTTCACAAAGCAGGGCCGGTCCCAGCGCTGGGCACACAGGCCCAGCCCGTCCCCACCAGGCAGAGGAGGCCACCGGTGTCACGGGAGCAGGCTGCCTGTCCTCCGATGCCTCCGTGCGCCCCCGTGCCCCTGACCTCTCCCTGGAGTGGTCCCCAAGACACATCTGGCTCGTTTTTCTCCCTCCTTGTCAGTCAAGCACAGGGAGTCTTGAAAACAGAGGACACCTGTGCAGGGCTCATTACCGAGCGCATTGGTTAGACCAGGATCGTTAGCGTTAATTACCTGCCAAAGGCTGAAAACCCCACTCTCCTCTAAAGACCTGCCCCAGCAGCCGGCCCAGCCCGGCGGCATTTGGGGGGGGCGGCGGCGGCCACGCTCCTAGGCTTGGACGGGAACATAGTCAGTCACACGTGGTGGGGGCAGCTCAAGGCCTGCCTCGCGGACGCGCCCGTGGGTGCACGCAGGTGCTGGCGGGCAGAACTCGAGGAAGCGGTTTTCTCCGAAGCGACGAGCCCGCTGCCAGAGAGCGCGCGCCGGAAGCCCTGAGCGGCACCTTTAATTCGTGGCTCTGGTCTGAGTGTGTGTTGCTAAATTTGAATTAACGATCTTTAAACACCCACCTGCGCCAGGCAGGCCAGCGGCAGCACCCACCCCCCCGCCTGCCCTCCCCCTGCAGGGCCTCACCCCCCACCGCACAAATCCCAGGGGTGCAGGCGGGAAGGGACTGTGGTCCAGTCCCTGCCCACGAAAATTGGGAGTGAACATTCAAAACCCAAAGCGGCTGACGGACATCACCGGGACGCCGAGACTCGTGGGGACGGCTCGGGGATCGGCCGCCGTGTAGACGCCGCAGGTGCCGTTGAGGTCCGGGGCTGAGCCACCCCAGGACACGGGCTGAGCTGACAGTGGCAGGGCCACTAACTGTCCGTGACCCAGCACGGGGACCAGGGGGGCCTCCTCACGGATAGGTGGCGGGGTCTGGGCCCGGTGGGAGTCCCCGGGGCCGGACGGCGCACCCTGGTCTCACAGTCCCCAGAGGAAGGCCAGGCCGAGAACTAGGAGCAGAAGCAGAGGGGCGCCCCGGGGACAGCGCCCCCCACGGCTGAGGGCCGTCTGCAGCAGAGGCCTGTGCTGCGGGGGGACGTCCTGGGCCGCCCCACCGCAGAGCACCAGGGGCGCTTGGTAGGACGTGGGGCGCTTCTCGGGGCTGTCGGGACTGGACCCGTCGGTGGGCCTCTGCCCAATGAAGAGCAGGCTTTGCCCGAGGGGGTCTCGCTCCATCCGGAAAAGCTCGTACTCCACGTGGGGGAGCCTGATGCCCAGAGGCAGGCAGCCATTGGTGACCGTGACATCCCGCTCGGTCCCCAGGGACCAGGCCCCTGGGCCCCCGCAGCTGCCGGGCTCGGAGAAGTTGAGCAGGGCCGTGGTGACCTGGTCCATGGGGGTCACGCGAGCCTCTGTGACCTGGAACACCAGCTCTGTGCCCCCGAGGACCTTGGTGGACGGCGTGCCCCCGGAGTAGCGGCCGGCTGCGTAGACGGTGAAGGTGGGCTGCCGGCAGGCGGGGTCCGAGAAGTGGCGGTAGTACCCTTCCCAGGAGCGGTTGTGCCCGTGGAAGGTGAAGAGCCTGGTGAGGAAGAGGACGGCGGGGCGCGCCTCGCACCCGGGGCTGACCCACCGGCCGCCGAGGCGCAGCCCCAGGGCCGCCTGCGCGGGCAGCACGGGCGGGTGGTGCTCGTCGGAGCGCGCGATGAGGCCGCAGGCCGGGCAGGGCCGCGCGTGGTGCTGGGGAGACAAACAGACGGCAGTGACTGTCCCAGGGGGAGAGGGATGGGGCGTTGTGGGGGCCTGCCCAGTGGTCCCCGCCACCGACCTCACTCCCTGCCTCCGCCCGACGGCTGCTTTGCTTTCCTTGGGCCTCAGTGAGCTCCTCTCTCCTCTGGGCCTGCGCCCTGGGGTGCCCCCGGAAGGTCGCCTGCTGGGCTCCTGCTTGTCCTCCAGCACTCGGCTCCAAGAGGGGCCTCTGGGAGACATTCCCTGGCTGCCCCCCGCGCCCGGCCATCCTCGGGTCCTCTCTGGCACTCAGACCTGTCACTTGCCCTTCTCTCCACGCTCCACTTCATGGGATCGTAAGCTCCAGGAAGCCAGGACTCTCTCTCTCTGGGGCTACTCTGTCCCCAAGGCCTGGTGTGGTGCCTGGCTCAAAGCAGGAACAAAGCTGCTGAACGATGAAGGAATGAGAAACGGCGTGGAGGTGCCTTATGTCCTGGGCTTTGACAGACGTCACCCTCTGCCATAGCCTGTGTGCTTGGTCCTGAAGTCTAGCCGTCCAGGTTTGTTGTCTCCCTGCCCGCGGAGACTCCTGCTGCCCTCCATACTGTTAAGTGCTCCCTAAGGGCTGGGAACCCTCTAGCACATCTCCTGCCACTGTGTCATGCTGGAGCAGCAGAAGCTACACCCAGTGGGCCAGCGGCCGGCCAAGGACGAGGCAGAGACAGGCTGCCCCCTGCCCATCGGACCTCATCGCCTTTCCAGGAAGAAAGCCTCATGCGCCTCCCAGGAGTCCGTGTCTCCACTGCCGGGTGGAGAAGCGACACTTTGTGACTTCAGAAGTCTCACCTCGGAAGGTGAGCATCCCCCCTACCGCTGCCTCGGATGGTGACCACGGCACCGAGGATGAAGGTGCTCACGCCCGTGGAGCCCCGTCGCTTGGAGCCTGTGCTGAGGCGGCGGCTATGACTTTGCAAAGAGATGGGACCCAAAGATGGCCATCGCGGTGTCATTCACGGTGGGGACAGCCAGCCGCCCCCGCGGGTCGGGCACAGCCACCGTGCTCTGTGGCCCGGGCCGCGACCTCGTCCCCTCCCGAGTTGGCCTTATCTGCAGTCGGCCCTGCCTTACAGGGTCTCACGGGCTGGGCTTACAGTAAACCGCGTCAAGAGGCAGATGCTCCCCCAAATCACGTGGGAGCAGTCAGCCTGCGTGCTGGAGTGAAAAAGCTCCTCAGAGGCCAGAACGGAACCAGATACAGACATCTCGGTGTTTGTTTGTTTGTTTGTTTGCTTTTTAAAGGAGAGCTGGTGCCCAGGGCTTCCTCCAGAGCATCGCTCTGGAAGGTGCATCTCCTTGGAACAGGCACCTGTCAGAGCGAGGCTGGCATGGGGACCAGCAAACATCTGTGTTCGCTTGGCAGGCCAGGGAGAGGGCTTTTCGGGGACCCAGCTGGGAAATCAGCTTCTATTTTGTTTTTTCTTGCAAAAACAAAAGATTTCCACAGATTGCTCCTGGGTGACTTTCATGCCAAACAAGGGCACTGGGGAGTTCTGGTTTGGGAAGAAAATACTGGATGATAAGAGAACTCCCCCCCCCCCCTTTCAGATGGCCACATTATACAAGTCAGCTTCTCATTTATTTCTGCAATGAAGCTCAACTTGCCTTGATTTCCATACTGTAGGGAAGTCTACTGCTTTTGATTTAGGGGATTTTGACCCAAAGTACTTGAAGGCTCTTTGAAATACAAATAACCGGTGGCAGAGATGTTTGTGATGGAAATAAGCGGCAAGTGGGTGGTTAGCGTGAGGGAGGGGATCGGAGCATGGGCTGGGAAGAGCGTCGGACACAGGCATCCTAACCCACATCCCGACCGTGGTCACAATGCCATGCGCTACACCAGATCCATCCCGGGCCGCCCTTCTCCCGAGAACAGTACTGTCTTCTGTAGACAGGACATGGGCGGACGCTGGTGGGTGAGTTGGGGCAGGTGTTTTTTCTGGAGCGCAGAAAACAACTGAGAACCTATACAGCTTGTAGGGCGAGAGAAGGGGGAGAAAAGGCGTGTCCTTCTCAGAGGCTTTCGAAGGGGGCGAAGGAAGGGGACCTCTGTCACCCGTCTCCAGGCGCCCTTCCGCAGAGGCCCGGCATTGCAGGTGTTAATAAGCGAGGCCCCAGCCAGAGGAATGCATGTCTGTGTGGGAGCCAGACTCGTCCTGGTGTGAGCCTGTTACATAAAGTTCCTTCCGCAGCAGCACATACACTTTCTAATTAACCCCCGGAGGTGACACCAGGCTTAAATGATTTTGGTTGAGTGCTGGCTGATTGATTAGGATGCTCTATCCAGGCAATGAATTTGGGGATCGAATTGGTTTTAAATTAACTTCTAGAAACGTTCGTGTTTACCATGTGGTCGGGGCCGCGGGCACGGCTTGGGCCCCGCAGAGCGTACGGTACCGGCTGATTCGTCCCTCGGGGGTTTATGGGCAGCATTTCCTTTGAAATTATCTTCCTCCCCTTTTTTATTTTTTTTCCAGAGAGAGGACATTGAAGTTAATGTCCATACATCTGGCACTCCCGTCTGTGCAAACGACCCTGTGTATTCCGCTTCTAAGTCACGTGGCAGGTGGCATTGGCCACCCAGCTGGTCAGGCGGCCACAGGGCAGGCGGCCACTGCCCAGAGCCCAGCCCGAGGAGATGTGAAAGTGTCTCTTCCTCTGTGCCAGGGGGGGTCCATCCTAAAGAGGTGGTGGGCCCCAGTTATCCCCACCCTCCCCCTACACCCCCGCCAGCACCTTCTCCTAAACAAGAGTGACGTCACACCAGACTAGAACACTGGCTGCCGAAGAGGGAATACTTTTGAGGTCAGGAAAAGAACGCAGGCTGGTTTCCTGATTAGGAGAGTGTGTGGTGCTTCTTCTCTGCTCCCCAGATCCTGCCTCGGGAGGAGAGGGGTGGCCTCTCCCCAGCCCTCACCTTGGGGTGCTTTGACAAGTGGTTACTCCCAGGGGTGAGAAGTTGCCCCATCTGGTTTAGTTCCTAGAGCGCCCAGTACATAGTAGGCCCTCAATATATGCTGAACGCTGAGGTGACAGTTGCCTATGGGCTCAAGGAGCGCTTAGTAGGGATACCTGACCTCATCAGTCCCTCCCTCCATCCATTTGTTTTCCCTTTCAAAGAATATTCCTTGGGTGCCAAGTTCTGATGTTCTTAACCTGGAGCCCTAACCTCGACTTCCTATTTACTAACCTCTAATAATAAAGTTACAGTTTCTTACACAACACAGATGAAGTTCAGTTTCTTCCTGCCTCAAATCGGGGCAGAAAGTTTGTGACGACTTCATTTAAAGTCCAGGTTAATCGGCTCCTGTGATACTCACTTTGGAGTCCACGGGGTGCTTCTCAAAGAGAGGGCAGCTCCCTTTACATTGTAGCCCCCTGCCCAGCGGGTGGTCCACGGACCACCTGGGAGCCTGTGAGAAGTGCATGGTCTCAGGCCCTGCCCCTGACCTGCGGAGCCCGGCTCCGCGTTCTGCCAAGACCCCCAAGTGAGGCGTGCGGAGAAGGGCCGGGGTGACGTCAGTATGAGGGGACAGTCAGTGCCTCTGGCTGCAGGTCACCTGGAGCTTTGGAGGGGGCCTTCCGAGGGTGGTGTGGCTGCCCTGCAGGGCCCTGGAGGAAGCTGCCCTCTCCTTGGCTCAGTCACCAACATCCATTGGCCCTGGGCTGGGTGTGGGGACTCAGAGGGGCAGGGCTTCACCACGGTGGAGGGTCTAGTCCCGGGGGGCAAAAAAGGCAATAAACGAGGACACAGAAAATGTAGCCTAGGGCTGCCGAGTGGGGAGGACCTGCCCAGGTCCACATGCCCAGCAGGGGCAGAACGGGCCCTAGAGGCCCACAAGGAGGCGCCAGGAGGGTCAGATGTGTGAAGGTGGAAGAGCGGCCCCTGGCAAGAGCCAGCCCTGTGAAGACCCGAGAAAGGATGGCTTGAGCAGCGGGAACAGTGTGTGCAAATGTCCTGCGGTCAGCAGACCAGGGTGGGGAGGCAGGGAAGGCCGAGCAGGGAGCAGGGCAGGTGGGGCCCGTCGGCCACGGCTCAGGGCGGCCCTCCCAGGGCCCCACACTCACCAGGGCGCTCTGCAGCGGGCGCTGGTAGCCGGTGGGCCGGTAGTGCCGCCTCTCCGCCTGGTCCGTGTGGATGTCCCCCAGGTACAGCTCCTCCACCAGCCGGGGCCCGGCCGGGGGCTGCAGCTGCAGGCGGCGCTGCACGCGGACCAGGCTGAGCTCGTGCATGGTGAAGCCCAGGGCGGCTGTGCAGTCCCGCGCCGTCCGCGCGCTCAGCAGCTCATACAGCGCGCCAGGCGCCCAGGCCCGGGCTGGGGGCAGCCGCTGGGCACAGTCCCGGCCGGCCGGGCTCCGGCGGAGGCGTCCCGTGATGTCCAGCAGGGCACGGCGGCTGTGGAAGACGATGCCCACCTTGTGCAGGTGATAGTCTGCCTCGGTGGCGCCCCGTGTGACCCAGGAGGCCCGGCGCAGGCGGACCTTGCCCTTGATGACCAGCGAGTGGGCGGGCTCCCGGCAGAGGGGGTCCCTGTAGTAGAACTGGTAGGCTCGGAAGAGGCGGCCGGGGAAGAAGGTGTAGGACCGGGTGAGGAACTCGGGCCCCGGACGCACCTCGCAGCTGTCGGGGGGAAGAGACGGGGCGGGCAGAGCAGTGAGGACCTGCAGGTGAGCCCCGCTCCCTCTGGGTGGGCTCCCGCCCCACAGCCCCATCGCAGACCTCAGCGCAGGGCTGGGCCCCACTCTGGGAGCCGGGGGTCTTCCACCCCATGCCTTGTGGCCTCAACGCAAGTCCTTAAGTCCCCCCTCCACTTAATCCCCTGCCTCGTGGCCCCCGTGGGTCCCCGTGGGTCCTATGGGTGCCCCGGAAGTGCACAGGCTGTGCAGCTGGAGGACCTGGGTCCATTCCTTCTTCTGACCCTGTGGGACATGGAGGTGTCAGAGCCACAGTCACGGCCTCCGGACTTTCCCACACAGTGGCGGCCCCTGGGAGGTACTGAGGCGGGCTCCTGGCACCATCTGGGACCGCTGTGCTGAGAGCTCTGCAGGCACCTGGCCCAGAGCCCGGGACACGGGGCCCTGCCGGCGTCCTGGCTGATGACGCGGGGGCGGGCACAGACGACAGGCACTCGTGTCCTGTCTCCCTCCTGCAAGGCAGGCTTCCCTGACCCCGTCTGTGCCGGGCTTGTGGATCGGACCCAGAGGGCAGCCGCCCTTGGACAGGGTCAGAGCATAGCGGCTGGGCTTCTGCGGGCCAGGTGGCACCTGCGGCAGGTCCTCACGGGTGTGGTCGGAGCGCTAAAGTAGCCCGAGGCCTGCGCACCTGTGGGCGCGGCGTGGGCCGGACCGGACCCCAGCCCTAGTCTGCGCGTGGGGAGCATGAGCACGGCGTGGGCTTGGGCGCTCAGAAATGCTGAGTGACTCCGAGACCCACAAAGTCACACCTGGGCTGGGGCAGGGGCACCTCCGGGACTCCCCGACCCAGGGCCCAGGTGGGTGCATGGGGAGGCGTCCGGGGGAGAAGAGCGGGCAGGTGCCCCTCTCAACAACGTTCTCTTCTCCCCGCGTTCACGCCCGGGCTGCGCCTCTGCGGCTGTCCCTCCGCAGCCCCGGGCGTGCTCAGAACGAAGTCTCTGTCGGAGCGCATGTGTCTTTCACGCCACCATCCCTCCCTCCCAAGGAGCGCAGACTCGGGGCCTCAGGCAGGCAGCGAATCTAGTGAGCATTTAATTATGTTGTTTTGTTTCCGCTGACTTTCTTTTTCCATTACCTCCCGTTTATGGCAAGTGGCTGTGCGCGCCATATCCAGGGAGATATTATGCTTCCTTTAGAAATAATTAGAGGACACTGTAAATGTGCTGTTTACTGTATACCAATTATACCTCAATGAAGCTGTAAGAATAAATGAATATATTTAAGTGAACAAAAGCAAGTTGGCTTAGAGGAAAACCGTAAGGAAACACCAGCACAGGTGGCACTGAGACCCGGAGAGGGCGGCCTGCTTCCCGCGGGTGGCCTCAGCCCTCTCCTCCCGGGCCCCAGACCAGGCCGGGAGGGGACGGTTTGCCTGAGGGGTCGCAGCAGGTCACCCTGGACATCTCAGTGGTCCCCAGACTCTGGATCCTTCCCTGCACTACTCTGGGAAGCAGGAAAGCCTGTCTGGAAAGCACGAAGGGGAACTTTCTAGGAAGAAGGTTCTAGAAGTTTCTAGAAGCACTGTTCTGGAAGGCTGTTGTCCTGGGGCAGGAGCAGCCTGCAGCTGGACCCCACCCTTCCCGAGCCCCAGTTCTGTCTGAGAGTGACCCCGGCCAGCGGGGCCGTTGGGTGAGAGCCTGGGACTGCATCCAAAGAGGCTTTGGGAGCCCACCCTCTCCCCAGAGCGATAGCAGATGTTTGGCAGCTGCCTTCTGCCTGACCTCAGAAGGTACGTGGGGGAGATGGTGAGTCCGTCCACTTCCTGATCTCAGAGTGGGGCTGGCTGGGAGCGGTTGGCGGGGAAGGAGACGATGGGCTAGCTGTGCAGGAGGCCACGGCCTCCCTTCTCCCCATCCCTGCCCCAGGAGGGGGCGCTCAGCGGGCTGCTGCAGAGACTGCGCCCCACCAAGGAGGGCAGCGCACAAAGCCCAGTGCCCCGGAGCAGCTGCAGTGCCTGAGCAGCCAGGCAAGCCTGTCAGGTTGGAAGGAGGCGCAGACAGGCAAGCAGGACACCTGGGCCCTCTCCGGAGCACCACTTCCTGCCGCAGGACCTGTGCACCCACTGTTCCTGCTGCCTGACTCTTCCTCTGGCTCTTGGAATGGCTGACTCCTCTTCATTCTCCCCCTCAACCGAACGTCTCCACCTCCGAGAAGCCCTCCCTGACCATGCTCACAAAAACCCTCCCCAGTCACTCACTCTCACGTCCTCAGTTTTATTTCCCTCATCGCAGAGCTTCGCCCCACCTCGAGCTTCTGTTACTTATTTCTGTGCTCATGCATTTAGAACTTGTCCCCGCAGTCCTAGTTCCTACTAGGCACTTGGTAAGCATTGGGATGGTAGGTGCTTGATGTATTGCATGGGTGGATTTTAACCAGGTGCTGCTTGTGGCGGGGGCATGACCCCCAGCGCAGTGCCTGCCTTCCAGCCCGGCTTTGTGCCTGTTTGACAGATGTGGGGCCTTACCCAGTGGAGATCCAGGGTCCCTCGAGGCGCGGGGGCAGCGGCGCAGTCACAGGCGCTCTGTCGGTCAGAGGCTGCTGGCAAGGAGGTGCCCAGCGCAGGCGGCTACCACCTGCTGTCCCAGCCGCCTCCGCAGCGCAGGCTGCAAAGCAGACAGATCCGGGTTAGCGGTCCCAGCGTTTCCCAGGTGCTCGCCTGCCGCAGCCTCCACCTCTGCCCCTCCTGGGCACCCACCTTCCCTTCAGGCCACCCCGGTCCCCAGACAATGGTGGGGTGCAAACTTGGGGTGCCTAGAATCAGCCTCGGGACTCGTCTCCTGGATTCCCAGATGTGACCACCATGGAATCCAAGCCTCCTGGAGGGGACCGTCCCAGATTTCAGAAGTGACTTGCTGAGCCAGACCACTGGCAGCCCCAGCACTGCTCAGGCTCCCCTGCTGTGGCCAAGCGCCAGGCACTCCGGACTGGAGGTGCCCTAGCCCCGGGGGCAGCGGGCCTGCCTCCCCTCTGCCGAGGAGCCCGGCTTATGGCCCTTCCTTGGAGCCAGGCCCATGTGTGTCCCTCTCTTCCTCCTGGGACCCAGGCCTGCGCCCGGCACATAGGTGCCCAGCAGGTGTGTGGTGGGCGCTGGGGCTGATGCATGAGGCCCACAGTGGGGCCAGGGAAGAGCGCGGGCCTCAGGGAGGATGGGCGTGAACGGTGGGCCCCAGGCCACAGTGCGTGAGCCCCAGATGTGCTCATATGTGGAGACAAGCCAGGCCTGGCGTGGGACTGCTCGGTCCCTGCTGGAGCCGCTCAGAGGCGAGAGCACAGGGGCCTTCAGCTGCTAAGGAGCAGTGATCCTGCCAGAAGCCGCCGTCCCGCTCCAAGGCCCGGCGTTGACGCGGCCCAGATGGCGGCTTTGGTGGGAAGCCGGGGGGCGAACAGTGTCCAAATGTGACAGCAGCGGGCCTGGAGCCCGGCCCGGCTCCCCCGCCAGGGCCTCCAGGCCCTCTTCCCACCGAGCCTACGGCCAGCGTGGGTCAGGGGCTCCGGGCCTGGTGGAGGGGTCAGCCAGCCCAGGGAGGCAGGCCCTGGTGGCCCACGGGCCACGGGAAGGTTGGGGGGCTGAGCGAAGAAGCGAATGCATGATGTGTTCTGGCCCCTTCCCATTGCACGTTCACACCTTCCTGGGGGGCTCAGGAAAGGCAGCGGGGCCAGGGGCAGGCCTGGGATACGGGGTGGCCAGCGGCCTCTCAGGCAAAGGAGGCAGAGTGGATTCCTCACTTCCCTGGCGCCCGGGGGTCTCTTCCGGAGACTGTTGGGGTCCCCGGCGATCAGCTGAGAAAGCTAGAGCTCTGCGGGCGGTGGGGACGATGACAGGCGGGTTCCTGTGAACCGAGTGCTGACCCCGCACGTTTTTATACATCATGTGACCTTCGCAACCACCCTCGGACAGGGGGGTCCGTGTTAGCGTTGTCCTCGGCGACATGGGCTCAGCTTGCACCGGGGCGCTGGCCGCCCAGATGGGACAAACCCAGGCCGTCAGACTCTGGCCTGATGTCTTAGCCATTGCTCGTCTTGAAGGGGGGCAAGGAGAAGGGTCTGTTTTCAAGACTCGGTGGGGTGGGGGGTGCTCCTCAGGCAGTTGTGGAAGGAGGGAGAGAGGAAGGAGGGGAGGGGGAGGGAGGGAAGGAGGAACGACCAAGGGGAGTCTGGAATGAGAGGCACCTGTGCTGGTTGCGTATGAACCAGGCCCAGTGAATTTTGCGGGGACTGGAGGAGCCAGGGCCTTGTGGTGGGTGGGCACCGACAATGTGACCGTGCCGGGGGCCCCAAGCCAGCCACACACACCTCGGCGTCAACTGCCGCGCCTGGCTGTCTGGGAACTGGGTCCCCTGCGTTCGATTCTGCAGGTGGGCTGGAGCGTCCGCTGTGTCGATGACACCTGCCCCCGGCGCTGACCTGGAGAAGGGGTGTGAGCGGAGGGAAGCGAGGGGGCCACAGCAGCCGGCCCTGTCTGCTCCAGGCTTGTGCGGGGACCCTGAAGTGGCATTGGCATGGTGCCCACAGAGTGCGGCGCCTTGTGGAAATGTTTCCTGTTCCAAAGAAGACACGCCTTTCCGCCGGTCCCCTCCCGGAAGGCGCTGCCCTGAATCCTCAGACAGGGTGCTGCCGGAGCTCAGAGATTGTCGTGCTCTGCTGTGAGAAGTTAGGGTTTCCTTAAGTTGGGAGATGACGGGACACGGTGGAACCCCCCCTGCGTTCAGAACACGCACGCACGGAATGAAACACGCAGCCGGGGACTTTGCCCCGCGGCCACTCGGGGCCCGTCCGCGCCCAGGCTGCAAACCTTAGATTCGCCAGCTCTAGATGAACACGTGGCCTTTCCTCAGCAGCAGCTTTTGAGGGAGTCTCTTGATTTTCTTGCCGTCTGTTTCTCTCCCTTTTCTCTCCTCCCCGGGAAAAGCCTCAAGGAAACAAACAGCCGCGGGAAGCAGATGGCGCGGGCGGGGGGCCGGGTTGCGCAACTTTTCGCGGGGACCTGGTAGACTGAGTCAGATGTGTGGCCAGATTGATTTTTATCAACCACGGATTTTTAATTAACCGCGGTGTCCACTTACAGCCGTCCATTATTGGCTGTTTACCCGCTAATTAAAAATTATGCTGCTTTTGCACTCGTCCGAGCAGGGGCATCGGAAATTAGATCACGTCTTTCAAATTCCCTGCAGAATTAAATCCAGAGCACCCAGTTGCGCTCAGACCAGGCAGCTGGGGTTTCAGATCTGATCCGCTCCAGCCTGGCGTGTTACTGTGAGTCAGGGTTCCCGGAACCTGCGGGGGGCCGGAAGGGGGTCGGACTCGCTAAGCCTCTCCCACGTGTGGGTGCTCCGCTGAGACTATGTCAGGTCAGCTGCTCGGCCTGCGTGGTGGGGGGGCATCGCCCGCCATCCGGGGGGAAGTGGCCTGTCAGCGGCAGGGATGGCACGCGGCCCTGCGCCCACCATTCCTAGGGACCCACAGCTATCGTGTGCACAACCACCCATGGTGGAGATTCAGGTGATGCCTCCACTTTGCAGGTGAGGAAACTGAGGCCCAGAGGGTGGAGGGCCTGGGCCGGTGTCCCTCTGCCCCAACTGGCAAAATATGCGTAACATACCATCCACCCTTTTAAGCATTTTAAAGGGTGCAAGGAAAAGCCGGCGCCATTTAGGACATTCACCAGGCTGCTCGACCATCCGCCCTGTCCCGTTCCAGGGCGCTGTCATCGCCCCCAGAAGAAACCCCCGACTCATGAGGAGTCACTCTCCAGCCCCCTCCTCTCCAACCCTGGCGACCGCAGATCTGCGTTCTGTCTCTGGGTGGGCCTCTTCCGGACATCTCGCGAGCCGGATAAACACACAGGTGCCCTCCCCTCGGCTGCTCTCCCCGGCACTCCTCTCAGGTGGGTGTGCTCCGCCTCCTGGCCCCGAGGCGACACGGGCGCTCAGAGGGGTTTCACACGCGGCCAGCAGTCTGTGAGAAAGGGAGCCCGACTCCAGGGGGCGGGGGCTGGTGCAGCGGCGCGGGCTTTGGGGCCAGAGCAGATGGGGAAATAGCGGGTCGTCTCGGACGGCGTAAAAGCAGAATCCAGCGCCCTCTTCCTGCGCTAACGGCGTGTCTGCGGCCCCGGGTGGTGTGCGGTGCGAGCGTGTTTATTCCCGTGCTAATGCACGGGGGTGGCGGGGGGGCGGGGGCGTGGAAAGGCAGCCCCTCACTGGGGCACACGCGTGCTTTCCCTGCCCAGGGGCCCAGGACAGACTGGGTTTTAAAAGGGGGTTGCTCTGAACTTGATTTTGAAATGTTAAGAAACACTTTAAGGAAATAGTATTTAGTAAGTAGCTGGAGGTGTGACTCGGGGGCGTGGTAAATGGCCTGAGGCGGGGGTGCTCGAGGGCGAAGGGAGGGATGCAGGAGGCTCACTCACTGCTCGCCTGGAGGCTGCCTGCCCTGGGGTCCTTCTAAGGAAGCACCCAAACCGGACGACTTAAAACAGCAGAGCTGTGTTCTCTCACACTCTGGAGACCAGACATCTGAAACCAAGGCGTGGGCCAGCCACGTGGGAGGGTCCTGCCTGCCTCTGGGGGCCCCTGGCTTCCCTTGGCTTGTGGCCACATCGCCCCAGGCTCTGCCTGCTCCCTCACACGGCCCTCTTTCCCCTCTGTGTGTCCGCATCTCATCCAAGATGCCGTCTCTTTTTTCTGTTAGAGACACCTGTCACCCAAATCCAACATGACCTCCTTTTAGTTTGATGACATCTCTAAAGACCCTATTCCAAATAAGGTCACATGCATAGGGACCAGGCACTGGGATTTAAACATCTGTTTTCCGGGACAGTTCCGCCCACGGCCATCCAAGGCCCAGGTGCCCCCCAGCGATCTTTGTCCTTTCATTCTTTCACCCACAGACAGAGTGGCTGTTGGACGCTTTCATAAGGCGTCACCTCGGGAAGCCTGCGGTGGCTTTTTGTCCCAAGACTGGGGACGTTAATTTTGACCACTTGCTTAAAGAGGTGTCTGCTAGGTCTCTCCACTGTTTAATGACCACTTTTTTGTCGATAAGTAATCGTCGTCTTACGGGGGTTACCCTGGGAGGTAATGTAGATACCTTGTTTTTCCTTATACTGCCCCTGCAGTTTCAGCATCTGCTGATGACCGTTGATGCTTCCTGCCTACGGAAATTATGACAGTGGTGTCTTCCAAATGGCCGTCCTCTGGCCCCGTTGCTCCTTCTGAACTCGTTAGCTGGAATTGTGCCGTCAGGAAGCTCGGCCCCATGTCCCGTCCACCTCTGCGGTTGATTAGTGTTTGTACTGGTGGAAGCTCCCAGATGCTTATTTTACCTTCTAGGTTATGACCTGCTGCCATCATTATTTATTTTGTGGCTCAGATGGTCTCCAGCTCGGCCCATGTGTTCTTTACACGTGGTCTTGTCCTTTTTTTCCCGCATTTTCTGGTGCCAGACCATCTTCCAGGCTCCTTTTGAGACTTCCCCTGCCCCAACTCGGGAATCGGGCGTTTCTCCGCAGAGTCCAGGTGTTTTTAAAAAATTGGAAAATGGTGTTTAGAAGCCAAGATCTGAATGCTGGGTGTGCTCATTGCTACTGAGGTGCCACTCTGGGCTCTTCGACTTTCCTTCCTCCCTCCCTTCCTTCCTTCCTTCTCTCTTCCTTCCTCCCTTCCTTCCTTCCTTCCTTCCTTCCTCATTTCCTTCTCCCTCCCTTACTTCCTCCCTTTCTTCTTCTTTCCTCTCTCTCACTATCCCCACCCCACCAGCTCTCCAGCTCTGAGAGGAAGGTCCTTAGGATCCCCAGCACCTAGCGTGCGCCCGAGGGATGGTCAGTAAGTGTGTGTTCTGTGAAGGCACGAGCAGCAGGACAACTCGTCACATAGCGCTGTGCCAATTTTCGTTCTGACGTGTAGCTGAATGACTGAACGAGCGGACAACTGACCTGTGCTTTAGGAGACCAATGCCCAGGGCCCCCTGTCGGCCCTCCTCCCGCCCCTCGGGAGGTCCCCTTGTAAAACCGGCTGCTGATGTCCATCGTGAGTGTGGCTTGGCTTGGAATGGACGGGGAGAAGAGAGGGCTAGCAGTGGTCTGGCTGAGGGCGAAAGGGAGGTTGGCAGGGCGTTTCTCAGAGGCTGGGACACCGACTGGCTGCTCCAGGCAAATAGAGGAAAGAGAAGCAGATGAAGGCACATTGAGGTGTGAGCCTCTAATTCTGCCGTGAGCTTCGAGTACGGGCTGTGTCTGCAACAGGGGCCTGATGCAGGGCTCCCCTTTAAAGCTTCTGTTGACGCTCGGGACCTGCTGCAGCCGAGCCAGGGCGCCGTGTGACACCCTCAGGAAGGGCCCCACCTGCATGCACAGAACCCAGGTCAGGTCAGGAGGGACAACGCAGGCCACACCTGTAAGCCTCTTGTGTGGTGTTAGGTTTCCTAGTAGCTAAAAAGGAACGGGTGAAATTAATTTCAATGATATTTGAACCAGCCCGGAACAGGATAGTTCAACACGTAATACATGAGAAAGCTGTTGACGAAATACTTTACATGTTTTTTTCCATACAAGCCTTCGAAGTTGGGTGTGCACATGTACACACAGCCCGACTCCATGTAGAGCTGGCCGTGTTTCTGGGCGCAGGGGCCGCATGGGGCTGGGGGCTGCCTGCGGAGCGAGCAGCTCCGGCTCTGGTTCCGGCTCCGGAGAGGACCGTGGGGGTCGCATTGCACCGTGTCCGAGGTTTTCCAGCTGCTCCTGAAGACGGCTGGCAGTTTTTTCGGGAGACAAAGGGAGAGCCAGTGAGTGGGGCTCCGGTCTCTCTCCCCCAACCTGAGGCCAAGCAGCCCTTACCCTTCGCTCTGGTTTATGTACCAAGATCCTAATTAAGATCTACTTTGAAAAAAAAGAAAAGCGTTCTCTTGCTTAAAGAAACCCTCTGGTTTGTTTCAAAATCCTCAGCTTGAGGTCATTCACCTGGAATGTTTGCACTGGGAACCCTGTGCACATTTTAAATAAAAATCCCCACCCCAAAAACCACCTCTGCGGATTAGAAGCGGCGGCCGCTCCCCCGTCGGGGCATGAGGCGTGTGCTGGTGCCACGTCCGCCCGCGCGCCGGGGCCAGCGAGCCTCATGAGGCGGCGGCGGCGACACAGAAGTCACGCAGACGGCGCGGAAACTCCCCGAGAAGGCACCAGAGCGGCCCCAGCGAAGCACAGGACTCCGACGGCCCGAGCTTCCCGTTCCCCGCGCCCCTCCCTTGGCCGCGCCCGCGAAGCATCTTCCATCAACTCCGAGGTTCTTTGCCTTCAAGGTCCAGGGTGGGGAGCCCGCTTCGCATTCCTGCGGGACTCTCTCATGTGCGCTCTCGGAAAAGTACGGTCCGCACCCCAGTCCCAGCGGCGCCCCAGGACTTTGGAACGTTGCCCTCCCGTGCCTGGTGGGCGGGGGTGTCCGGGGGGCCTGGCTGCCTGGGAAAGCAGGCTTCCAGCTGGGGGAAGGGGCAGGACAGCAGGTCCATCAGCAGCCAGGACCAGCGAAGGGACTCAGTTTGTGCCCTGACCGGGAATCGAACCTGTGACTGTCCCGTCTGCAGGCCGGCGCTCAATCCACTGAGCCACACCAGCCAGGGGACGCAGTTCGGTCTGTCACAGCTCCTCCCGTTCTCTGTGCCCCGTCCCAGGCCAGGCTGGACCACAGGGTCGGCGGCAAAGGTGGGCCTTGCTGGGCACCTTGTGGAAGCGGCGATTCTTTTACGTTTGTGTTTCTGAAATGCAAAAACTTTGGTCGAGGGGAGCAGCTGGCCACACAGACATCTCCCCACGGCCATGGTGAGCGTTTCCAGCTGAGGAAGGAGGGCCGAGCAGCTCACGGAGTGGGAAAGGAATGGGGGGCTTGGGGAGCCTGCCTGGCCCACCAGGCCTGGCTCATCAGCCAGGTTTCTGTTGTTTGTTTGTTTGTTTAGGAATGTTCCAGTACAAATCCGTTCAATCAGAACTCTCCCTGGGCCCCCTGATAATGCTAATTACGCCTCGCTCTGGCTGGGGCTTGCACCCAGATGAAAACTGGAAAATTCCAGCCAGAGCCCAGCTGTTTTCAAACCGCTGAGGCATCGGAATGATTGATGGTTGATTTTCCCTTTCCACCCAGATGTTCTGGTGTATTGGACACGAGGCCTCCTTAGTGCGACTCCGACGCCAGCGTCCCAGATCTGCACGCAGGCCCTTCCATCATTAAAATTTTTGCCGAATTCGGTCAACGCCCTCCACTGATAGCGATGTCCCATCCAGCGCTTTGAGGAGGGGGGCGAGGGGCGCGGGCCTGGGTGGAGACGTGCTTGGGTCTCCCAGGGGTGCCATTCCGAGTCAGTATTTGCTAAACAGCACATGTGTCTAGAATTCTCCCATTGGACTGAGTCCCCCTCACTCTTGGCAGAAGACAGACGCTTCCATTGTTCTATAGAACAGGAACTTGGCAAGATAACCCCAAGGATTTGACACGTTCAACAAGAAAGAAGACGCCTGCGTGCGGGCGGTGATGCTCCGGGAACAGGGAGCCTGGGGAGGCCCGTTGGAGAGCTTAACTCTTCCTGGGGCCTCCGGGCCTCGTTTCCCACCCCGTCTTCCTTGGAAGGCCCGAGAACCTTCTCGCCTCAAAGAGATATTTAGGTTTTGAGGCGAGAAGGTTGGAGGCTGGTGGGTGCCGTTGAGCGCCTTTGGGTCTGAGGGGTGTCGGGAGATCTTGGGGCTCACAGGCAAGAGCGTGGGGACGTGTGCCACTTACGGGGGTGTTCTTGGGAGTCTCCACAAGGGGGCCGTCTTGAGCTTTGGTTGGGGCGGTTGGGCGCTCGGGTGAAACCCGGCACCACCTCCTCCAGCCTCAGCCTGCAGCCCAGGGCCAGCGGGCTCCTCCCCTCCGTCCACCCCGACTTCGGTGAAGACGGCGCCCATGGCCGGCGAGCGTTGGGGCCCACGCTGCCCTCCACGTGGGAGCGCTTCGTTTTCCACTCGCGCAGAGAACGTCTTTGGAGACCCCAGGGCGAGGGGCACCCGGTCACCTAGCCTCGTCTCCTTTCAAAGACATTCGCAACACAAAACAAGAACTCCAACTGGAACCACAAGAAGCTTCATAAACAATGAAGCAAGACATCTTGGCTCCTCCGGCCTTTCCCCAAATGCGCGTTTGGGGGTTGGGGGATGGGGCGGTCAGCCACTACAGGAAACATGAAGACTTTAAATGCAAAAAAATTATTGTAACTTAACAAATCAATTTTTCCTACATTGTGTTGAGATTAAGTTCCGGGTCTTTCTCATACGTACGAAATAAGGAATGTCCCCGGAGTGCAATTTTGTGGGAAAACCGATATCATGTTTCGAAAAAAACCCGTTTTGTTAGGAGTCACCAGATTTTATTTTAAGAGAAATGGTAATATTTAATTATGGCATTATTTTACCGTCTAGAAAATTAACGCGTTTCCAGAGTTTCGGGAGAAAGACCTGCTGAGAGTCCGAACCCTATTTTTAAATTTTCATACAAATAGAATCCCAAAGACGCAAATATTGGCTTACGTGTTGCAGGCAAGGTACAGGGAACTGTTTAGCTTCCTACACGTTAAATAAACAGGGCTGTAATTCTTGCCTCCCTGGACCTGGCCCTCGTATCCTGGGAGAGCGAACCCAGCTCAGGGGCAGCGCAGTGCAGACTGGGTGACCGGAGCGGATTAGCCATTGATTAGCGGGCACTCTCCCGGGCACCGCCCAATAACGAACTGCCGTTTCTGCAAGGCTCTGGTGGCTGCGAAGCCCACGCTGACCTGTCTGCGGGACCCTCCTGTCCCGCCTTCACGGTGGGTGCTGTGATTGTCCCCATCTTGCAGGTGCGGAAACAGAGGCTCCAAGAAGCAGAGTCTGAGCGTGTCCAGCTCCAGTCCCATGAGTCGGCAGGTGGACAGGCCCACACTCCAGAGCAGGTCTGTGACCTAGAAACTCTTTGCTTGACAGTCACTGAGCACCTACTGTGTGCCTGCCCACAAGGTGGCAGAGATGCTTCCCCAAGGGCACAGGACCTGGTGTCCCAGCCAGCCCGCTAGAACCCGGAGATGAGCTGCTGATGCCCGTGCATTTGCTGAAGGGACAGTCTAGGAGGGGGCCGCCAATGAGGGGCCTGCTGCCTGTGGCCTCTCTAGTCTTGTAGGTGAGGAGCTGCTTGACAGGTGGAGGAGCCCTAATGGGTCCTTGCGCAGAGGCTGCGAAGCCAGCAGGGAGGTGTGAAATAGCAACCAGAGAGGGAGGCATAATGAGCCCCGTGCAGGGCGCAGGCACTGGAGGGTTGTCATGGGGAGAGATGGAGAGGCCCAGCCACCTGGGGGTGGAGGGGACCTGGAGTGTCCTTCAAACGGGGAGCCATGCAGGGGAGTGGGGGCGACAGCCGGTAGGCACTCTGAAAGGCAGTGCTTTCCACGGGGCCTGTGCCTACCTGCTGGCATCTCCATAGTCCCAGGGGCGCAGGGGGCAGTCCACGTGGGGCCGCCAGCACGTCTCTCCGGACTCAGGCTGATAGTGGGCACAAGGCCAGTGCGCACAGGGAGAGGGTATCTTTAAAATAAGGGGAGATGAGTTCATGGATTTGGAGAGAAATGTTGACCCAAGGACAGTGGCAATCAGATGTGACAGGTGGTTGGGCACCGAGGCTCTAAGGCCCGGCTGGCGCGCGTTCAGGACAGTCCAGTGTGAGAGGGAGGGGCTCAAGGCCACCGTGGGAGGTGACCTCAAACCTCCAGGCGAAGGCGAGGAGGGACCTGGAGATGTGGGGTGAAGGGAGGCGCCGTGGCTGGTGGGTGAGCTGTCTGAGGGCCTCCCAGGGCACCCCGGAGGGGCCGCAAGGGGTGCTGGCCTGGGGCCCCACATCTGTCCCTATGCACACAAGAGGCAAGGACAGAGGGTGGAAGTCAGCCAGAGGCAGAATCCCAAGGAAAACAGCCTCCAGGGAAAGGCTGGGCCCGGGGAACTTTCAGGGGGGGCACAGCGCTGTTTGCAGTGGGGTCGCGGGCACAGTGTGGGCCGCCCACTTCCATTCGGGATCCAGATGCGCAGCACAGGTGCTGGGATCAGTGTGTCCGGATGTTGCCTGGGTGAGACCGGGGTCGGAGAAGGGAGATGGAGCCAGGGGGCAGAGAGGCCACAGTTCACGACTTCTTATGTTTATGTAAGTTCTTTTATGCCGTAGAGACACAGGCCCCCACAGCAAATCGCAAAGACAGGAGAGCGAGGAGGTGACGGGAAGCTCAGTCACAGGCACCCCCGTCTGAGTGGGCTGCCACGAGCCTGCTGGTACACGTTACCCTTTAGATCCCAGAGTCTGGGATGCCGCAGGCCCGGGCTCTGCCCCCTCTGAGCATCGTCCACAGCACCCGCGGCCCGCGGCAGACACACGTGACGTTTTTGTTGAGTGAGTGAGTAAATCCTTCCCGGCCTTTTTTTTGTTTTTACTCACACGTCCATGCGTGTACCCAATTATTTTTTACAAACATGAGATCGTCCGCTGCATATTTGAAATCTATGTTTTTAAACTTAAATCATTTTTAGAAATCTTTGAGGGAAGTTGGCTGTTGGGGAGCTTCAAGGGGAGGGACCACGGGACACTCGGAAGGGGCTCCAGCCGGTGCCTCCTCAAGAAGAGACCAGGGGATAAAACAGGCTGAGCTCGCCAAACCACAGCGACCCATGGCTTGCAGGGGAATTCTCAAAATGTATTAAAAAGGTGTAAAATGGAAAGTGAAAGTAGCTTTCTACCCCGAAGCCCTGGGTGCTCCCTCCGAAGTGAATTATTTTAGCAGTTTCTTGTGCGCCCTCCCAGAACATAGTTGCGTGCCAATCTCTGCATATAAATGTAGATTTTTTTTTATTCAGCTATTAAAATTTTTTTTTACGAATGCTGTCTTTCTATACACATTGTTCTGCATTTTCCTCTTTTCCACTTAAATTATCAGAGCTCTCTTTCCACCTTAGACTAATCTCTTTGTGGAAAAGACAAAATAGTATTCCACAATCCAGACGAATCTTGATTCATTAGCCAATCCTCTTTAGATTATGGTCTTTTTTTTTTTTTTGCTGTTGTTACAGACAACAGTATGTTGGGCATCCTTTCAATGTACCTTAGTGTACATTTTGTGTGTGTCCTTGGAGATGTTCCTAATAAAGACGTGTCTGCATGGAACACGCTGATAGACATGACCAGACTGTGCCCTGGCCCTGGTGCTTGGTCTCCCTCCCAAGAGGGTCAGCGGTCCTGCACTTGGTCCACACTGTCGGGTCTGTGAGTCTGACATGGCCAGTGGGAGAGAAATGACAAATTAATGACAGTTTGTGGCTAGTCACACGTTTTTGTGCCTATAAATGAACAGCTTATTCAGCAGATTCTTGGCTCACTTGGAGCTCTGCCCTTCTCTGTGTGGTCACTGCCACCGGTCTGGACCAAGCCACCACCCTTCCTCACCCGCAGGACGGCAGGCGGCACCGACCCCGCCCCGGAGCCCATTCTTCACAGAACAGCTACCATGACCTTTGGAAAATGCGAGTCAGCATCCTGCTTCTGCACAGTGGCTCTCTGAGCATGTTCAGGGACACCCTCATTGCGTGCAAAGAGATGTGATGTAAAGGTAATTTGTCAGAAAGTGGGGAAGCCTCTGAGTTCCCTGGCCCCAGAGTAAGCTGCAGTGGGACCCCTGGGGGGCAAGTGCCACCGTCAGCACTGCCTGCGGTAAGAGGCTGGCGGGGACCAGGGTGAGGTGCTGGCACCCCCTGACTCCGGGAGAAGCAGATATGAATGCTCTCTTGAGGAATACACAGTCCGTTTTTGACTCCAAGATTTTTCATGGATTAAAATTGATCAGCATGAGTTCTCAATTAAAGATCACCAAATATGCAAGTAAGCAACCCACTATGGAAGGAGAGTTTTTAGAAGAAAAAAAAGAATCTAAAGAGCATCAGATATTGGAATTATTTTTAAGTATATATGAAATATTTAATGAAATATGGAATTTTTAAAAATGAGCAACAAACACAAGCCAATATAAATGACCAAGCAGATCTGAAAAACAATCAAATAGAACTTTAAAAATGAAAAATAAAGTTGTTGATATAAAAACTTAGTAGTTGGATCACAGAACACATTAGATACAGTTGAAAAGGGAATCAGCAAACTGGAAAATCGATGCAAAAAAAATCACCCTGAATTCAGGAAAGAGAAGTAAGGGGCTGAAAACTAAGAAAAAGGAGTGAAGAGGCATTGGAGCTATAACGCAGAAGTCTAACTAATGTCTCTCAAACGGCGAGAGCAAAAAAGGTAGTGGATAAGCAATGGGTGAAGGAAAAAGGCCTGATCCTTTTCCAGACGTGACAGAAGACACCAAACCACCGGTGTCACAAGGACAGTCAGTGTCGGGCAGGGCAAAGAAAAGGAGATGGCCGCTGGGACCCGGAGAACAGAGCCATCGGCATGCATTTGTGTGCTCAGCCACGTAAGCTTTCGAGAACGAGGACAAAACATTGCCAGGTAAACAAACGCCGAGCGGTTGCCACGCCGCTCAGTGACCTTCTGCGCACGGGACCTCACGAAGAAGGAATGTCTCATTTGAAGAGCTATAATGAGCGAAGAATGGGAAATGTTGCCAATCTAGGGGGAAAAAAGAATAAATGGACAATCTCTAAAGGTCCCCGAAAGGCAAAAATAAATACCGGACACAGTAGCATGTAGTTTGGGAGAGAATGGTTAGGTTACTGTTCCAAATTCCTTGCATTATCAGGAAAAGGGTTAAGATATTCAGATATAATTTTAGAGGTAGCCACTAAAAAATAGAGATATTGTATAACTTCCTATTTTTATGTTTATTTTTTAACTCTCACCAATGGATATGTTTATTAATTTCGGGGGAGGGGAGAAACATTGAAGTGAGAAAGAAACATCGATTGGTTGCCTCCCATATGCATCCTGACCAGGGATCGAACCTGCAACCTTCTGGTATGTGGATGGCAGTCCAACCAACTGAGCTACCCAGCCAGGGCGATAACTTCTAAATTAGAAGGAAAAAAAGTAATAGGAATAAACACAACTCAACTAATTCCTTAAATATATTTTTTAGCTATTAATGCATGTTATCAGATTGGATTCTTTCAACTCCTGATATACGTTATCCACATCATTAAATCATGAGGACACGAAGTAAAAGGATTGAAAAACACGTGCTTGCCAAATACTACATAAAAGGAAATCGGATAAAACAGGGTACACTTTTGAAAGCATTATTAGGGCAGAGGTCACGCCCTAAAAGGTCCATCCAATTTGCCTGGAATATCTGATCACCAAATAGCACCAAAATGGGTGAAGGAAAAAGTTGCTATGGGCCAAGGGAGACAGTGACACATCCATCATCATTGAGCGAGACCTTTCGCCGCAGCCCTTTCAGGTCCTTATAGGTCGCGGGGACAGAAGGTCTGTAATGAGGCAGAAGACTTGAAAGCACAATGAACAAACTGAGTTCATTTTATATGTGTGTGCGCACACACGCACGTGCACCTGACGTATGTTGTAATGCGTGTTGTGTACACACACCTACGCAGATACACGCGTACGTCTACAAAACGCTGTGCCCAGCAGTGGGAAAATGCATGCAGCACTCAGACACTGAGCCCGCTGGGCCGGAGAGTGAATCCTGACGAATTCAGAGCTCTGGTACCACACAGGCCGCGTTTCTGACCACAGTGCAACTAAACTACAAGTCAGAAAGAAAAACGTTTTTGAAAGTCCATGTGTTTGGAAATTTAAACAATCTCCTAAAACACTCAGGCCTCTAGGGAGAAATCAGAATAAAGTTAAAAATACGGAATGTAGAGCTAAGCAGAGAACATAGCGCTCCCCAAAACCTGTGGGGTGCAGAGAGGGCAAGGCTTGGAAGGACGTTTACAGGCTTATAAGCTTATGTTTTAAAAAAGAAAGTCTGAAAATTAAAGATAGTTATTCAACTTTAAAAGTTAAAACAAGAAAAATAGAGTATGCCCCAATAAAGCAAACAGAAGGGTAAAATAAGGAGAAAAAAGCAGACATCAGGCCCAGACTGGTTCTCTGAAATCCTTAGCAAATTAGATAAACCTTGGGCAAGACTGAAGGAAGGAAGGAAAGAGAGAGGGAGGGAAGGCAGAAGGGAGGGAGGGAGGAAGGAAGTTACAGAAGTCCCTTTTATTTTTCCTTTTGCTCCCCTCTGCCCAGCACCCCCCTTCCCTCCAGCACTCCCACCCCCACACCTATGATTCTGTTCCTATCCTGGTTTGCTTAGTTGGATTCGGTTTTTATTTTTTAGATTCAGTTGTTGATAGTTGTGACTTTGTCGTCATTTTAGTGTTCATAGTTTTGATCTTCTTTCTCTTAAGTAAATCCCTTTAACATTTCCTATAATAATGGCTTGGTGATGATGAACTCCTTTAGCTTCACCTTGTCTGGGAAGCACTTCATCTGCCCTTCCATTCTAAATGCTAGCTTTGCTGGATAGAGTGATCCTGGTTGTAGGTTCTTGCTTTTCATCACATTGAATACTTCTTGCCAGTCCCTTGTTTCCTGCAAAGTTTCTTTTGAGAAATCAACTGGTAGTCTAATAGGCACCCCTTTGTAGGTAATTCTGCTTTTCTCTTGCTGCTTTTAAGATTCTCTCTTTATCTTGAAACTTTGGCATTTTAATGATGATGTGTCTTGGTGTGGTCCTCTTGGGCTCTAGCTTATTTAGGATTCTCTGTGCTTTCTGGACTTGTATGTCTATTTGCTTTGCCAAATTTGGGAAGTTTTCCTCCATTATTTTTTCATGTAAGTTTTCAATTTCTTGCTCTTCCTTTTCTCCTTCTGGCACCCCTATGATTCAGATGTTGGCACGTTTAAAGTTGTTCCAGAGGTTCCTAAGTCTCTCCTCATTTTTTTCAATTCTTGTTTCCTCATTCTGCACTGGTTGACTGTTGTTTTCCTCCTTATGTTCCAAGTCATCGATTTTAACCCCGGTTTCCTTCCCTTCACCATTGGTTTTGTGTGGATTTTCCTTCGTTTCACTTAGCATAGCCTTCACTTCTTCCCTTATGCGTTTGCCATACTCAAGCATATCTGTCAAGCCTGTGAGCATCTTTATCACCAGTGTTTTGAACTCTGCACCTGTTAGGTTGGCTGTCTCCTCGTCTGTGAGGTTGGCTATCTCCTCGTCTCTTAGTTCTCCCACTGGGACCTTGATCCGTTCCCCCTTTTGGGCCATACTTCTTTGTCTTCTCAACTTGACAGGCTCCTGTGTTTGCCTCCATGTCCCAGGTAGAGCTGTCACACCTGGTACATTGTAAGGGGCGGAGCCTTAGGGACTCGTCAGTGCAAGGCAACCTGTTTCACCACGTTGTGGCGATGTGTGTGGGGGAGGGGTCCGAGAGGGAACAATGCCACTTGCTAAGCACTCGCCCCTTTTCCAGGCACCTCTCCCACTTCCGTATGGGACTGGCGCCCCTCTAGCTGCTGCCCTGGCCGTTGTTCCCAGAATGGGTGGGTCTGAGGACGTCCTAGGACCGTGGGGACCCTTTAAACAAGCAGACGCTGCTGAGAGACCAGCAGTTTCTGCCTCCACCCCAACCCCCACTGGTCTGCACAGTCAGAAGCAATGAGGCTTGATTTTCCCCGGCGCTGGTACTGTGAGCTGCGAGGTCCGGTGGGGAGCTGAGAGCGCTGCCCAGGTGTCCCTCCTGACTTTTTAAAATGTGTGACTGCGCTTTCTGTTGACCTGTTGCTGCCGCCGAGGCTGCAACCACCACACCGCGTCCTCTCCACCCTCCTGCCTGTCCGGGTGAGTGTTTCTTCTTTATATCTTTGTTTGCTGGACTTCCAGGCGGCTCAGTTTTCTGGAACTTCTGGTGGTCTCTAGTTCTGAGGTAGTTGTGTTCCTTCTTATTGTGGAGGGAGACGCGGCGTGTCTGTCTACGCTGCCACCTTGGCCGGAGTCCTTACGATGGTTTCTTCCCGCGCGTTTCGGGTGGGAGTGTCGGCTGCCTCCCTGGGACAGACTGCATTTTCATGCTCCACGTCAAGTGCAGAAGGTCCGGCCAGACTTCCTCTGGCCTGCGTCGACTGGAAACATTTGTGGTCACTGACAACGAGGAAGGTGTGTCTTCAGCTCCCACCTTATGGTTATGATGCCGTACGTCTTGGGGTCGTTACCACGTTTTGGGAAGCGGCCACCGAGCCTCTCTCCCGTGGACTGGGTAGCGGGAAGCAGCTCCCCACCGGCCAGCCCCGACCCCCGGCCGCCCTCCGCGCCCGCAGTTTTGGGGACGGTGCCAGAGGACCACCTCAAGGGCAGCCTCATGGCACGGCATGAAGGTGCGCGGGGAGAGGCCCCGGTGTCCCAGAAGCCAGCCTGCCCCTGCTCAGGTGGGCGTGACTTGGCCCACGCAGGCGGCTGCAAAACACGCGCACCTACCCCACGGAGTCGGGTCATTCCCAGCCCATCTTCCCATGCGCTGGGTCCCCCAAATGCTTTGGTCACCCCAAACACATGACAGCAAGAAGCACAGCGATAAAAGGAAAGAGCTGGCGGAAGGGTGGAGGGCACAATCCCCCGACAACCTAGAACACCTCACGTTTTCAGCATCCATGAAACTGATGTCCATGCGTGCACCCGGCTGGGGCCCCTGCCCGGCTCCCCGGTTCTGACAGGACCCTCAAAAGAGAGTGGCCTTCCGAAGCCTTTTGAGGGCGGTCCGAGGAAGGAAAGTTACAGGACAGTCTCGTTTATGGATGTGGTCGCAAAAATCCTGAATAAAATATCGACCAGTAGAATACAGCAGTATTTTTAAAAGGTCATGCAGGGGGTCCATGTTGGGTCTGCGCCAATAATGCAGGAGTGTCGAACATCAGAAAACTCTGCAGATGTCATTCACATTCACAGATGAAAAGAGAAAACTGTCTCCCACTCACAGGGACAGGGCCAGCGTCGGCTAAAATCCCACAGACACCATGGTAAGTAAATCTTATCAAAGGAGAAATAGTTTGAAACGTCCTCCTGATGAGGAAGGGCAGTACCCAAAGCCCTACATCAAACGATAATTCTTCGTGGTGAAATCCTGGACGTTTGCGGTCAGAAATAAGAAGGGACGCCACAGCCCCCGGAACGACAATGCTCCCCGATGGTGCCAGGAGTGAGATGAGATGCAGAAAATTATGAGGGTTCCCAAAGAAGTAATATTACCCCTGTTTGTAGGGGACGTGGGTGTCTATTTCGCAGCTCGGAATCTCCAGAAACATTGTTAGGAACGATCAGAGGATTCAGCAAAATGTCTGGATAACAGAAATCACTAAAAAAATCAATTACCTTCTGTGACAGCAACAAATGGAGGTGGCAGGGAGAGACCATTTACAACAGCAGTAAAAAGTATAATGTATCTAGGAATAAATCTAATAAAAATGAGCAAGACGTATGTGGAGAAAATTATAAAAATGTATTGAAAGACATTAAAGAAGACATAAAGGAATGAACTGATATATTCGTGGATGGGAAATGTCAAGAGATGTCTGTTCTGTACGGCACTGACCCATAGACAATGGATTCCAGTCGAAATCCCAGCGGATTATTATTTTTTTAGGGTCTTGAGAAGATGGTTATAAAACTTATATAAAAGAGCAAAGGTGTCAGAAATGGAAGAAAATAAGCTACAGAGGCCTGCTGTGTCAGAGATCAAGATTTATTGGGAACTGGAGTCACCGTAACGCTGTATATTCCTCAAAAAGATAAATGACTTGACCAACAGGACAGACTAGGGGCTCAGACACGGACTCGTGGAATTTATCAGCGTGACGTGTGTCGGGGCTGCTGACCAGGGGCAAGAGCCAGCTGCTCAGCAAACAGGGCCATACACTTAGCTGTCCACATGCAAGTTTTTTTTTAAATGAACCCCTTCCTCACACCATACCCCCAAATCAATTTCCAACTGATAAAAAACTTCAATGTAAATGGCAAAAATGCTAAAGCTTTTAGAGGGAAATGTCGAAGAATATCTTTATGATCTCGAGCTAGCAAAAAATAAATAATAATAATAACTAAGCATACAAAAGGCAAAGAGTGTTAATACCACATTCAACGCAGGAGCTTCTGTTGCTCAGAGCGCCCCAGAAAGGGTGGAAAAGGAAAGCCCGCGTCAGGAAAGACCCCGCAGCCCACACGACCAGCACGGGGCTCACACACACAGGGTGCGAAGAGGTCCCTCAGACCCTGCGGAAAAGACCAACAGGACGGTGGAAACTGGGCATGAGACGCTCCCTGAAGAGTGCACGGGAGGGGAAGTGGGGAGCTTTGCAGCCCCGTGCGCAGGGCTGTGCCAGGGGGGACCCGGCGAGGCGCCGTTCTCGCGCTCACCCGACAGCAAACATCATGAACCCCAAAGGGGCGAGTGCGGGGAAGGTGGACGGGCAGCCTGTGGTCTGGCACATGAACTGCAGTGACTATTTTGTAGAACAACCCGTGGAAATTAACTTTCTAGAAGTTTACTCAAGAGCAGTGGCTGACAAACACCTTCTCTGCCCCGCGGGTAGGAACGCACGTTAACACCGACACCCGATGCGTACACCTGCACACACGCACGCTGGCGTGTGGATGCACTGCACGCCGGCATGCACACGCATCTGAAGGAGGATTCAGGGGCTAATACGGGCTCTTACTATGAGCCATCCCCTCTGCAGCGTTTCTTCTGGTTCGTTTAAGAAAACACTCTGTTTGAGCCTCGCTAATGGGGCTTCCTGACCTGTTGATAGATCCTGGCTCAGATTTAAAAGATCTTATTTATTTATTTTTACAGAGAGGGGAAGGGAGGGAGAAAGAAAGGGAGAGAAACATCAGTGTATTTCCTTTAGTGCATCCCCAGCTGGGGACCTCACCTGCAACCCAGGCATGAGCCCTGACTGGGAATTGAACTGGCAACCCCTTGGTTTGCAGGCCAGCGCTCATTCCACCGAGCCACACCAGCCAGGGCTCTGGCTCAGATTTTATAACTCTTGCTCATGTGTTCCAGGTGACAGGTATTAGAATGTTGTAACAGCCTTGCTTGTAATAGCCCCAAACTGGGCACAAATGGAATGTTCACAGACCCAAGGGAAGGGAAGGAACGTGCGCTCACTGTTATACAGCTCAAGAACAGGCCCGGCTAACAAACATACGCAGGGCCCACCTGCTCTGGACTAAATCAAGGAAGGAGGTATGGAAACTTTAGGAAGGGAAGTTGAACCGGTGGCCAAAGACTGGTGGGGTTTGGTTCTTGGTGTGAGAGATGGTTCAGAGCTGTCCGTTTTATAGTTCAGAGTACAGATATTTTTGTAGGCATCAAATATGATGGAGCCATGAAATACGATGGGCTTTGATCAAGTCTGACAAAACCCAGTCTTCACCCACGATTCCTCTCTTATGTTCTCTAGCACGTGGCAGACTACACCCTGACCTACTGCCAAGTTCTTTTCATCATACCCAGTATTATGGACCGAACGTGTGTTCCCCCCAAATTCATCTGTTGAGTCCTTACTCCTCAGGGCAATGACACTTGGAGGTGGCACCTTTGAAAGGTGATTATGTAGAGATGAGGTCATGAGGGTGGAGCGCCCGTGTTGGGATTCGTGCCCTTCCAAGCAGTGGAAGAGACTGGAGCGCCCCCCTGCCCCCCGCTTCGGCAATGAGAGGACGCAGCGAGAAGGAACACTGAGGAGTGGGCCCTCACCAGATATAGAATTTGTTGGCACCTTGATCTTGGGCCTCCCAGGCTCCACAACTGTTTGCTGTTGAAGCCTCCCAGCCTGTGGCATTTTGTTGGAGCTGAAATGGCTGACATCCTGCTTATACTCACCCCAGGGCCTTTGCACATGCAGTTTCCTGCCCCCCCCCCCGCCCCCCCAGGATGCTCTTTCTCAGGCTTTGGCCCAGGTGTCATGCCCTCAGTGAGAACTTGCCCACGACCCCTGTGCCAAGGCGGGCCCTCCAGTGCCCCCTGGAGTCTGCCGCCTCCTCCACTGTCTCCATCGGGGAAAGTGGGGGCTCTGGTCCCTCTCTGCCCATCCCTGGCCGCAGTCAGTGCAGATCAGGGAGGCGGGCGCCCTTGCTGATAAATGTGTGAAAGAGCTGACGTCCTATCAAGCTGTCACAGGGCCTCGGAGCCACATTCTGCGCCCTGACCGTGGCATGCGTTAACTTCCGTGCGGAAGGCTCCTTCTCCCCTGCACACAGCTGGTCTTCGTCCTCCCTGTGCCCGGGGCTCCTTGAAGGTGTGGCGCTCTGTGGCTGGAGCCGGGCTGGACCAGACCCATCTAGGATGGAATCCGGGCTGTGTGACTTTGAGTGAAAGGCTGGGGAGCCTCAGTGTCCCCCGTCCGTGCCAGGGGGCCAGAGGCCTGCTGTGGGGAAAGGAGGGACGGGCGAGGGCTTCTCTGCATGGTGCCCGATGGCAGGGAAACAGCCAGCGTGTCATTCCTGGTGCACGCGGCCGAGAGTGGGGTGCTGGCCAACGGCCCCAGCTCACTCCAACGTCCTCAACCCCGACAGGGCCATCGGCTGGCCTGGAGTGCCACCTCCCAGCTGAGGTCACTGCTCAGTGACCCTGGGAAGCGGCCCCGCCCCGCGCCCCTGCTTCCTCAGCCTCAGCCCGGGGCCGCCACGTGCCTGGTCCCCGTGGGTGCGCCGAGGGCGGAACAATGGCCGCTCCCGAGGCCTCTTCGTATGAGCGGACAGGCAAGGGGCGTTTCTGATCAGGCCCGGCTCCCCCAAAGTTAATGAGTTCAGGTTGGTCTTCTGAATTCTGAAAAGAAAGGCCAGTGTGTGACCTCAGCGTCTTCACCTAGCGATGCCCACGCAGAGCCCGGGCAGGGCGTGGGCGGGCCTTGGCGGGAGCGAACGGAGCTGTGGCTGCGGACGGACGGGGTCCGGCCCGGAGCGGGGGGTGGGGCGCAGTTAGGTCGACCCTGAGTGGTGATTGGGGGGGTGCCATGTGGCTGGGTGGCGTCCCCCGTTCAGCGCCATGCGACAGGGCGCCCCTGTGCAGCCTCCAGGTTCATTAGGGCCTCCTAAGGTCGGGACAGGCCACGTGGGGGCTCCGTGGTGCCGCCCCGCGGGGCCCAGCGGGGGTCGTCGGCTCTTGGGGGTCGGGGTGGGGCATGGGAGACCTACCCAGCGGTGCCACGGACCCAGGGCGTCTTTTCAAGGGTTGCGCGGGGGACGTGGGAAACGCGCTGGGTGCTCTGGAAGAGGCCAGTGGCGGGGTGGTGGCGGCGTGATCATCCTTCCGACAGCGCTTTGCACCCTGCGCAGCGGCGGGACTGGCCCGGGGCTGTGGGAGGGGCAAGTGGCCGTGGGACTGGAGTGGGGGGGCGTGGGAGGGCAGAGGGGAGCCGGAGGGGGGCCGTGGGGTCCACCTGGACAGCCCCCTTCACAGAGAAGGAAACCCTCCCACCCGCCCGTGGCTTCCCCTGTTCGATTCCATAGCAAAGCCCCACAGGCTGGGCGCGCACAGCGGCTGGTTCTCTCACGTTTGTTGGGGGCAGAAGTCCCAGATCAAGGGGTGGTTCCTTCTGCGGCCCCGCCCCTCGGCCTGCACGTGGCTGCTGCCTCTTCCAGGCTTCACACCGTCCCCCTCTGCGGCCACCTTCCCCTTCTTAGGAGGGGCCCCGGTCCCAACTAATGACGTCATTTCAACTCGGTCACCGCACTGAGGGCCCTGCCTGCCAATGAGGTCACATTCCAGGGTCCTGGGGTTAGGGCTTCAACCTGGGGATTTGGGGGGAAGCCACAATTCAACCCAAGCTCACACCGCTGGTGGGAGGCACCCCCTCCAGCCTCGACTAATACATTCTGATTATTCTCATCGTTATAAAGGAACGCGGTGCAGGCGCGCAGAGTTCCGCTCAGCGCCTGCCCGGCCTCCTGCTCTGTTCCCAGCAGCAGCTCATATTATTCGTGTGTGTCTCTCTCCAGATGGTTTCCTCCCGTGCAGGAGTGTACGTGAATATGTGTTGTGGAGGGCGGGGGGCCGTTTTTAAAATAAAATTTAAATCCCCGTTACGGTGAGAAACCTGCCTAATGAAAATTGTTTCAAAACAGACTGAGGCGGTCTCGGTGCTAAGTACGGTGCTCCTTGTCTCATTTGCAATGGAAAAGTCCCTCGTTTCACACACACACACACACACACACACACACACACACACAAAACATTATTAAGAGTCCTTACAATACAAACCGCCTTTTCCAATTCAATACACACAAGGTCGACCAAGCAAAGACAATGTAAACTAGCTTCAGAAGGGTCTTGCTCAATAATAATAATGAAATTTGTTCCGAGGGGCGGCATTATCATCAGAGCCTGGTGGAAGCTCGTTCTAGGGCTGCTGAAATTTCAGCTCCAAAGTGAACCCCTTCAGTCATTGGGAGCCTATGAAAGGACACTTACGTGCAATTTCAAGTATTGCATTTCCTGATTAACAGGGATATAATTTCTTCAAGGGAAAAAAAAAAAGAATTCTGTTAATATCCTTGGTTTCCTGAATTGGCCCCTGTGCAAAGAAAGGCCGCACGTTGCTGGTCTAAGGGGAGGCTGATCAGGACTCACTGGACCAGGAAGAGGGGCTGGAGGGGGGATTTCAGGAGAATCATCTTGACCGGCCACCCGGGTTCTGTCGGGACCTGCAGACAGACATCTGCAGCCCCACCCACTGTTCTCGCCCGTGGCCACCAAGACCCTCTTCCTTGGAGTCTCATCCCAGCCACATGTCCATTTGGGTGGCCAGAGCCCTCTCATTCCTCAGGTGTTTCCTCTGCTCCACTAATTAGGACCCAGTTTGGGGGGCGGCCCACCCTCTCAGAGGGTCCTCCACCCGCATGAAAAGTCTGTGGCTGCTGTTGACACATCTCTCTGCAGCCACCACTGGGCTGTGCACAGGGGCGGCGCGGCTGCCTTCGGGGGCCGTGCCCTCTGTGAGTAATAACGTAGCTCAGCACAGCTCTGTTCTCGGACAGCTTAAGCCCCACCCAGGCAAACAGCACTCCTGCCTCCCTGGCCTCCAACCCAGCCGCTTCTCATGGGCTACCGCTGGCCCAGAAGCTAGTTAGAGTTCAAGAGCGAGTCAGAAAAAGCGACCCTCTGGGTAGGCACAGCCCCCAGCAGGGCCCCGGCCGGAGCACAGACAGCAGCTCACTCTGGGGGAATGAATGACCACCACGACCTCCACCCCTCCCCCGGGGCCGCCATCCCCCCGGGAGCAGCTATCTGGGAGTCATCTCCTTGTTTCTGTTGTGGGATGAATCGGGTCCCCCACGGAGATGCTTTCCGGTCTTCACTCCTGGAGCCCATGCAGCTGGTCTTGGAATTAGGCCGAGGTGGCCCACCCGCCTCCTGACTCCATCTCTCTCTCCTGCGCCAGCCATTGGAGGTCCTGAGCTTTCTTTGGCGGGCTCAGGGACACCTGTCTGAGGGCCTTCCCACCTGTCGAGCCCCATCAGGTGCCTTTCGTCCCAGGAGCGTGGCTGGCTCTGTCCAGGGACACCCCATCCGGCAGCAGCACCCTCCCCGGCCACAATCACCCCACTCCCATTCTCTTCTGCATTCATAGCGCTGTCGCCATTGGTCATGTTCTCATTTAGTTATTAGTTTCTAATTGGCTGCCTGTGCTCCCCCCGCCCCCCACCCAACTGGAGAGCCCCGGCAGGCCCGTCCTATTCACTGTCACGTCCCCAGGATGTAGGACAGCGCCTGGCACATAGTAGGCGCTGACTGAATGCCTGTTTAAGTACCGAACACCGGCCCTGGCTGGTGTGGCTCAGTGGATTGAGCGCTGGCCTGCAAACCAAAAGGTCGCCGGTTCGATTCCCAGTCAGGGCACATGCCTGGGTTGTGGGCCGGGTCCCCTGTTAGGGGAGTGCAAGAGGCAACTACACATTGATGTTTCTCTCCCTCTCTTCCTCCCTCCCTTCCCCTCTTTCTAAGAATAAATAAGTAAAATCTCTTAAAAAAAAGAACTGAACACTGGACTGAAGAAATGTTTCCACCACTGAGCTGAAGGTAAATGAAGTTATCTAAAAACATGGGGAGGGCCTGCTCCTTCGCTGAAGCTCTCCTAAGTGAGAAGAGGGAGCGGATAGTGAAAGGGGCTTGTCTTTGTGCTTCGGCAGGGTGAGAAAAGAAAAGGCCTTTCGGAGCAAATTACCTGTGTCAGCAGGGACTATGTTTCACCCTCTTCATAATGAACTCCAGCAGCTCCGGCCTCCGACAGCCCCAGAGGCTCCCTGGCCGTGAATATGTACATTCCCGGGGTGCCGAGGCTTCTGGAGACCCGGGCTCCTTGCCTGTCCCCCCACCCCGATCAGCAGCCGTACCGAACGCCCCGGGCTTGGCGGTTCACGTGTAACCTGGAACCCCGACTTCTCAGGAAGCCAGGCTGCCCCTGGCCCCCACCTGCGGCACAAATGCACACACGCGGGCATCTGTACCCCCCCGAGAGCGCCGGGTGGGGTTTACTGGGAAAGCGCAGCCAGTCACTCAGTCACGGGGTGGTCGTTACCCTCTCTGAGAATCCAGCGGGTACTTTCAACCCACCCTCTGCAAAAGGCAGATGAAAATGCAAAGGTACTGTACAAACACAGGAGAAAAGACGGGTCCAAACACCGATCATTTTAAAAGCTGGGTACTCCCGCTCACGGACAGGTTGGTTTTCATTTCAGTAACTGGGTCGCTGGGAAGGAAATTGCAGCCCATCAGAGTTTGGCTGAAACCCGTGGGCCAAACAGGAGACTTAAGTTTCAAACTATCTAGAATCCGCACCCAACCACCCAAAACACATGTTAAAACAAGTCTAATTGTACATTTCAAAGAACAAGTAATTTCGTTTTACTGTGGTCACTGGTCATTCCAAGCTAAATACATTCACGTCCTGCTCTGTTTTTACGCATATTTGGGGGGCAAAGAGCAGGGTTGGGTGAGAGCTATTGCTTTTCCGCCCCTTCTCTGTACTGAGTTATCCCAAGGCTTGAGGGGCAGCTCGGGCTTGGTGAGGCACGCTGAGCCCCGGGGGTAGCTCACAGCGGGGACTTAGTGAGTCCCGTGCACTGTTTAGCTCGCTGTTCAGAGAGCGTGGTCTCAAAACGCACACGGGAGCCGTAGCGGTCGGGAGCTCTGGTGGCAAGCAATGGAAGCCACGTCTGACTCATGTACACTAAAGGGGCTCCTTGGAAGGGCACAGGGGCTCGCTGAGCTGAGGGCTGCTCCAGGGGAGCTGTTTCCCCAGGACTCCCCTGTGGGCATGGTGCATTTTAGCTTCTGGTCATGCATGTAAGGCCGCAGGTCCCAGGGCAAGCCCCATGTTTGCTCCGTCTGCAACGCCTCCTCTGGGCAGGAGGGAGGCACCTTGGTGGGCACTCCTCCAGGATTAGAGTCAGAGAGGGAACTTTTGCTGCCAGCAGAAGTGGGTATGGAGCCTAGGCAGGCAGACCTAGCACTTGTCCACTGCAGATTTGCTGTCTCTCTCTGGATGCTCGGGACCCTGCTGTTCCCAGATCAACACCAGGAGCAAAGTAAACCCAAGAGCATCGCTCCTGCCCAGGACCCTTGGTGCCATTTTGAGTGATCCCACTTCTGACATCAGGACCCCACCCCACAGCCAGGCCAGGCTTCACAAATCCCAGGCTCCATCACTTCTCTAACTGGCCTGGACTGCTGAGGTCCTAGCCGGCCTTGGGGACTGCAGGTCTGGGAGATATAATCTGGCTGACAGCAGACACCCAGGGACTTCCCCTGGAATCCCCAATAGAACTGATCCTATAGGAGATACAGAAAAGGCGTAAAAGGGCAAAGAGAGGAATCACCCATAATCCCATGTCTCAGAGATAACCGCTCATTCCTTGTGTTTTCTTCCAGCTTTTTGAAAGATGCTGCCCCCCCCAACAGGAAACACAGTTAAAATCCACTGTATTCACACCGTGTTGCTCTTCTAACATTATGTGAAAAATATCTCATCATATCGGTCAATATTGTTTTGATATACAATTTTTTGTGGGCGCATAATTCCCTCAAAATTTGTCGACGTCGTCGCCTACCGTTGGGTATTTCGGTTTTGGTTGCCCAGCCTCCGTCCCCGCCCTGGGTCCCTGGGGGTGGCTGATCGGGTCCCATCACCACTCAGCTGCAGGCCGACCACGTCAGTTCTTGAATCTCCATTTCCCAGGAAGACCAGGTGCCTCCCACCCAGCACGGTGGGCCTCTCGGGGGTTCTGGGCTGAGTTGTGTCTCCCCCCCAAAATAGGTTCAAATCCTAACTCAGAATGTGACCTCCCTTAGAAACAGGGTCGTTACAAATGGACGCAGTTAAGGTGGCGTCACACGGGAGGAGGGCGGGCCCTACTCCAAGGTGACACCCAGGAAGAAGACAGCCATGTGGCGACAGAGGCAGTGACAGGAGTGACTGATCTGAAGACAATACAGCATCAAGTGTCACCTGTGGTTGAAAGCAGTGACAAAGACAAGGAAGGCCAAGGGCTGCTGGCAGGAGCTATGCGGGGCGAGGAAGGCTCTGCGTCCGCGTTTCAGGGGGAGCGCGGGCCCCCCGACACCGGGTCCCATAGTTCCAGAACGGGGCAGATGGCACGTTTTTGTTGCTCTGAGGCATCCCGTCTGCGGCGCTTTGTACAGCAGTCCCAGGAAACACACAGAGCACCCTGGACACGTGGCGCGGTCCCGCCCATGTCAGCGGGCCGTGGGAGACACCTCCAGGCAAGGGCGCCCTGAGCCCCCGTGTGCCTCCGGGAGCAGAAACCCGGGCTTTGGACCCCTCTTCCCTCCTTGCTCTGCGCCCCCACCCAGCCCCCACCACCGCGCTTGCCCCCACCGCACTGCTGGCGGCCCAGCATGCTTTGCAGCCATCCCTGAGAAGGCGGGTACTTTGGTCCCCAGTTCAGTGTTCTGTCACCTTAGTAACGACGTGAGTGACAGCTGCCAAGTGCCTGCCCTGTGCCTGGCACCGCACTAAGCCTCTCACGTGGACGGTCTCACTGAGTCCTCACGGCAGCCCCACTGGGCAAAGGAGGACACTGAGGCACAGAGGGAGGAAGTAATGAGCCAGGCCATGGGGAGCTGAAGCCCAGGCCCAGCCTACGCAGCCGTCTCCGCAGAGCGACAGTTAAGATCCTTCCCTCTTCGGCCCCTCTCAGACTCACACGTAACCGGGGACTCAAACGGCTGCCCTCGTCAGCAGGCCATAGACCCCGAGGGCCCCCACAGGGTGGACTTTCTTATATTCTGCTTCTTGACAGCAGCGTCTTAAGTCTCAAAACTGCCCCTGAGCGTGGCTGCCATCCTCGATTAGAAGTGACGGGAAGGAGCCCGAGCTGGAGCCGCGCTGGTGGCTGGCTGAGGGTGGGAACTGCCTCCTCCTCCTCCAGGTCTGGAACCTTCAGGGCGGCGCCTGGTTCTTCGTGGGGACGGCACGGAGGGGCCACTAGGTTCTGGGTGTCAAGTCCTGACCCCTGCTAGCACCCCGCGAGGCCAGAGATATCGCCATTCCCAACTCACTGATGGGGACCCAGACTGAATCTGTCCAGGTGACAGATAACAGAGTGGGAAGGTGACAAAGCTAGGGTGGTACCCAGTTCCCTCCAGTTCCTGGGTGCGCTCCCGGCTCTGCACAGCACACAAGCGCTCAGGTCCAGCCACACCCAGCTGACCACTGGCCGGCCTGATGCCCCTCCAACTGGGAGATGACATTCTCAGGGACGTCCCTCCCCCTCCTGCTGTGTGCCTCACTTCCCAGGCCCCAGTTTCCTGTATCGGGTCATTTGGGGACAGGAAGCTGGCTTTGCACAAAAGGCCCCTGAAAGCCATTCTGGGATAAGGAGCAACCACACCAAGCTCCCGGCCACAACTCACGACCCCCTACTGTGCGGAGGGCAGACCCGATCTCTTCCCTGGAGCCTCCTGACCAGGCTCCCCAAGCTGCTGGCTGCGGCCCCCCGTCTTTCACATTAGACTTTCGCTCTCCCTTTTCCCGGCGGACGTGGGTGGTGAAGCACCGTATCTTGGAAGTTTCATCAGGGGCTCATTCTGGCTTAAAAGCTTTCATTAACATGGTCAACGTCCAATGCACCCCACAGATATTTCTTCATGAGCAGCTTCTGACTGCCTCGCCACACAGATGGTTTTGAAATCAAGGAGGCCGCTCTCTCCGCCTTGAGCTGGTGGCTCTGAACTTGGAGATCACAGCCTCGGTCAGAACGCTGAGCGACACAGCTGGCCGGGGTGACCCCGCCTCACGGAGCCGCAGACGTTTCTGCTGATCATGTTCTTTGTCTTAAACAATTAATACGATTACTGAGCTCTATTCACATTTGGGTTTTGGGCGAGGGTCCTGCAGTTAATTTTCTTCCCAGTTTTTATTCTCGGATTCAAAGCGGAGCCCCACACTGACAACGAATTTACTGTGAACTAGCCTGTGATTTGGTTCTGGTTAATCTGTCTCTAAATGATAACTTGCCATTGCAAAGTATATGGTTAGATAAAAGCAGGACTGAAATTAGACCCCCCCAAGAATAATGAGCAAGGAAAGGAGCTGTGGTTTCTCATTTCCCCCCTTAGGCATAAGTTGTTGAGTAAGGAGATTTTTTAAAGCCAGAAATTGCTGCAGAGGGAACCAAAGCTGGGGGCCGGGGCCTTGGCACAGGGCAGAGCTGGCATCTCAGGGTTTCGAGGAAGGTTTGCTGCCGCCGTGGGCACCTGACCGCCCGTCCCCACAGCCCCACTCCCGACATCCGCCAAGAGTACATTCTTGGGGACGAGGGGGGGCGAGAACAAATGGGAAAAACCCACGTCCAAATTAGAAACTACCTAGCGGCGGCGTTTTTCTTGGGGCCCCCCTGGACCTCTGATTTCCTGATTGCTCAGAGCAAGAATAACAAAATCCATCCAACTGGGTAATTTTGACAGATTCATCGGAAAAGCTCCCAGTTGAGTTTGATGTTGCCATTCCTGTGGTTCTCAGCCAGGGGCAACTGTGCCCCTCAGGCGACATTGGGTGGTGTCTGGAGACCTTTATGGTTGTCACAACTGGGGAGGGGTTGACATTGGCAGGTAGGGGGTAGAGGCCAGGGGTCCTGCTAAACGTCAGGCAAAGATCTGGACTGCAGAAGTCAACAGTGCTGAGGTCAAGAAGCCCTGGGGTGCATGTGCGTGTGTGCGCGTGTGCGTGTGCTCGGTGTTAAGTCACTTCGGTGTGCCCTTCTCCACAGCGTTTCTGGCACCTGGGGAGGCGACGTGAGGTCCAGGCGTGCCTCGGCTCAGGTACTGAAATTACGTAAGCATCTGAGGATTAACCGGGTTCTGTTTCCTTTCACTAGAGCAGAAGAAGGATCTCGTTGCCTGGCCATGCAGCTCGTGGCGGAAAGGACTTCTGCAAAAAGGGTCCAGTGGGCAACGGTGCCCGGCGCAGGGAGGGCCGCGGCGAAGGCTGCCCGCGGGGCCCGTCGCCCTTCCCAGCATCTGGGTCTGAGTGCGGGGCCAGCAGGTCGCTCCCTCCGTGTACCTGGGGCCGCGTGGCCCTCCCGGCCCCTCCCCTGTGGAATCTGTGTGACTTGCCCTGGCGAAAGGGCGCCGCGGAGCGAAGCAGCGGGACTCCCCGAGAGCGCGCCCCGATGCTCCCCTTGCGGTGATTTTATGGGCCTGACGAGGGCGCGGGGCCTGCCAAGGACAACAGGCCTGCACGGAGGCCCAGACTGCAGGTTTCTAGGGTAGTGGGTCCCACTGCTCTGGGCTGTCCCATCCCCATGGGACAGAACAGACCGAGGGCGGGGGGGAGCTGGAGGGTCCAGAAGATGACCATTCCAGGCTTCCTCCCTCTCCCTGCCCCCCCCCCCCGCGCCCAGCTGTGCCCCTGCCCCAGTCAGGCTTTCCTTGGCCCCCCAACCAATGCACAGGGCTGCCTGGAGGCTCCACGGTGCCGGAGCGCGCCTCCAAGATGGACAGCTGCGTCCCTCTCCCATACAGCCCTGCGATAAGTGCACCCTGACGGTGGGTGTATCTGCGACTCTTCAAACTGCTAACCCAGCCTGCCCTTGACCTTCCTGCAGACCCCTTTCATCTCTCCTCCAAAGATCATGCTTAGAAATCGGGGGTCGGGAAGAAGACAGAGGGAGGGGTTCCTGCAGGCAGACTTGACTTTGCTCCTCGAGGAAGATGCAGCAGAGAGCACCCGGGGAGACCTGGGCATCTTCCTGCGGACCCGCCCGGCTGTGGCCCCTGGTCGCCTGGGCTGAATGCTTCCCTGGCGCCAGGCAGCCTGCTCAGTGTTCCCGGGGAAGCCCGGACAGAGGCGAGGTCTCCGTGAGCCCATCTGACAGATGAGAACGTGGGTGAGACCCGCCGCTGAGGCCGGGCAGGCTGGCGGGAGCGGGTCTGGGCCCCTGACTCCGGGCCCGGCATTCTGAACCCGTCCCAATGTGCGGGCACTCGGGCTGGACACCCCTCCGTGACTGGGGTTGTTATTGTCATTTTGGCCACTGGTGGCACACCATGGGCCGTTGGCATCGGCAGACTTTTGTCCGTCCCCCACCCCCTGAGAAGAGCAGTGAGTGCTGGAGAAGGCACCTCTCCTCTACCAGGGGTCCTGGGTCTGTTTGCCACCCCTCTGCCCCATCCCCCTACCCTACCGGCAGGACTGGGCCCAGGGCCACTGCATGCTGCCTGAACTCCCCCCCCCAGCTCTGCGTCAGAACACAAGTCGTGGGCACCCACGGCTCCAGGGTTCTGAGGTCAGGACCAGACCCTGGTACGAACATCTGGGGTTTGTACCTTGCCCCGAGGGTCTCAGTGGGCCGGGGATCCTCCAGATATCCTTGGAGGGCCCAGCCCCCCTGGAGCCCCGCTTGCCCAGAGGCTCCTACCAGTGCCTGGAGGTCAAGCGGCACGGGGCGCCCAGAGCGGAGGGTTAGTGATGACACCGATCCCTCCGCGCGCGGCCCAGGAGGAGCCTGAAGGTGCGGCAGGTGCCATCCAGGTGAGCCCGGGGAAGGGCGCGCAGGACGCAGCATCACCCACCGGCCCCTAGACGCCTACAGCAGCCCCCAGGGACCCTCAGGGACTGTCAGACGGCGAGTTCCCTCCCTTCCGACCTCAGGCGGCCAGCCAGTGGTGGGGGAGGGGGAGGTGAGGCTTACCTCCCAAAAGCACCAGGACGCAGGCGTATGGCAGCATGGCTGCGGGCATCCCGTCGGGGCCGGCAGGACGGCCGCGGGGGCGCCTCCGCGGCGCGCGGAGCGAGGCTCAGGCGCGGGACCCTCAAGCGGCAGCCGACGCCGGCAGCCCAGCTGGGGTCCTGCGAAGAAGTGGCGAAGGCCCTGCGCCCCCTTTGGCGCTTGCCCTCCCGGCTCTCGATAGTTGTAAGTGGAGCTGCGCACTCATAGGTCCGACTTGCCAGAAGAGGTGGAGACAGCCCCCGGCGTTGCGCGCACACCAGCGCAGCCCGCCCAGCCTTCTGGTGCAGCTCCTCCTGCCATCCAGACCCCCAGCCGACCCCCTTGCGTCTCCTGTCCCTCGCCTCCCGCAAAGCCTTCGCAGTGAGCAAGGAGGCCTCCCTCAATTCTTGTTCTGGCCAAACCGGAGCGGTGCGCTCCTCCCGCCAAAGCGCACCCCTAGCCAGTCTGGTCCCTGGCAAGACAAGGGGATGGTGAGGGGAAGTTCTTCTGTCCCCCGCTGGGTTTCCGGACCCCTGAAGTTTCTATTTAGATACTCTTGGAAAAGTCGCGTCAACTTGGAGCCGGGCTAGGGGCTCCGTGGAAGTGGCCAACTTGGGGCACTCCCCAGCCAGCAGGCGCTCTCTGTAATTAGCTCCTCCAGGCTCCAAAGAGCATCCAGCCGACCAGGGCGGGCTCCCCCCACCCTCCTGCCCCAGCTCCTCCTCCTGACACCACCCCGCAATTTCCATCTGAGTGAGTCAGTTGGGGGTGACAGCTCCCAGGCCTCTGGGGGAGGAGGAGCACAGGCAGCATGTCCCTAAGCCAGTCACCTCCAGCCCCCCCTCGGGCACCCCAGAGCCTGGGCCTCCCCGGGCAGCTCCCCACTGGCAGGCCAGGCTGGAAGAAAGGTGTGCAGGAGGAAGTCCACAAGGTGCCGGGTTTGTGAATGAAGATGAGAAGCGTTGGTTAGGTTAGAGAAAGTTTAACCGGATTGTTCCTACCTGCGTGGGCCTTTAGGGTAACTGAGGGGGGCTGGAGGTGCATGGATCTTGGTGTCTATTTTCTGCCATTAACAGAGAGAGGTGGGGGGAGGGGGGAGATGGAAAGAAAGAGGAAGTAAAAGTGAGGGAAGAGAGAGAGAGAAAACGAGGGAGACGGGAGAGAACAGAAGAGAGAGAATCAGAGGAGAGGGATGGAGCTTGTCCCCTTGTTGGGGCCTGGAGACCTGGGGACAGGTGTGTGCCCAGGGTGCCCATCCAAGCCTGTCCTCTGAAGGGTTTATAGATCATCTGTCCGTGTTTGTGGGCTGCTCGCCCCTGGGGGTTGGGAGACAGCACCCCACCTTTTGAATCCTTATGAGACACTTGGGGACCCCAGTCTGGGTCCACTCTGGCTGTTCTTAGTGCTCTTCTCCTCCCGACGGAACAAATCTCAGACAGTGTGGAATGAGGCGCCAGCGTGGACTTGCACAAGGTCAAGTGTGAGGGAGAGGACTGTTCCCCTCTGGGAAGGGGCATTTTCCTCCCGTCTCCATGGACTGCCGAGGACAGCATGCGACGCGGGGTGGCCTCGCTGAGGCAGATCCGACCAGCTGCCCCCGGCACATAGTGGCCCTGCGCCACCTGGGAGGTTCTCAGGAAAGGGGTAGCTTCTTGGGGTGAGGGGAGGGCCGCGCAGGGTGAATATTTACAGTCGCACAATTGTGATTATTCGTGGCAATTACGTGTCCTTAAATTTGTAAATTTTACAGTTACGGGTAGTTTTAAACTCTGCGTGCGACTCTGTCCACGACTGGGACAGCTCTCGGGGCTGCGGAATGCGGGCGTCTGGAAGCCCCGGGTGCTGGGCGGGTGGGGGTCTGAGTGTTAATGGTGTGGTAGGGGTGGGGGGGCTGCCCCTTCAGAAGTGGGACCGTCCCTACGAAGTGTAGCGACTGGCACGTAAAAGGGACCGCTGATGGTGACAGAACCGGCGAGGTCCAGACGCTTAGATTCATGTACTTCGTGACCAAACCAACCGAGGGGAAGTAGGAGGGACCCTGAGCCCCGTTTTGCAGAATTGGGAAAATGAACTCAGAGAGGTTGGACCCGTGGCCTCAGGCCACACCACTGGAAGGTGGCAGAACTCCCAGGCCTTGCTTGTGACCCTCTGCGTCCCCAGGGGGTGGCCCGTCTCACTGTGCTGTTGCCGCATTTCAGATCTGAAGATTCTAATGGCAAAGCCCACTCTGTGATAACAGCCTTTCTTCAGAGGCTTAGGAGCCGCGGGGAAGCCCCCCTGCGAGGCGCTCCTGAGTCAGCAAAACTGGCAGCTGAGATTGGGGGGCGGCTGCCCCGCCCCTCATCACACTAATGGTGGGGTGACCCTGGGGACAGCGGGCTAAGCTGGCTGGGGCAGTGGGGGCACCTGGCTCAGCTCTTCCCTGTGCAGGTGAGGGGACACAGAAGGGCGGGGGCGGGGAAGCCCCCTGCTCCAAGGCAGTGCTAAGTGTACTTCAAAACACCTGAAAGCAAAGGAAATGAACGAGTTGTTTTTGAGCAGGAAGGACCCTCTTCTAATCACAAGGAGAGCAAACGCAGGACGCAGGAGGAACCTAAGCTGACACGTGGGTAGTGGCTTCCAACATGTATTCATTCTTAACCAGAAGAAAACAAAGTTCTGTCGGCCAGACCTCGTGTCTTGCCGGGGGAAGGGTGGGTGGGGTACGCGTGGTCCCCGACCCCTTGCTCACGTTCAGAACGCTCACTGAGAACATTGAAGGTGGGGGTCCTTATGAGGTTGTTTGGAGGGGAAGCAAATTCTTTCTCGAGCGCCGACCTGCCGGCCGTGACCGCATCCATGGGCGGCATGATGGCCTCCAGGCCTCCAGAGCTGCGCCCTCTGGGTCTGGTCAGAGTGGCAGGGGTGGGGGGTGCACGGGGCGGGGGGCTTTTCTGGGGCGGGGCACCGCCTGCCTGAAGGAGGGAGGTGACCAGGAGCCAGATGTCTCTGACGGCAGAGGGGAGGCGGGGGTGGGGGTCTGCAGGAGAGCGCCGCAGAGCTGACCCTTCCCCCTCCTCAGTGACACCCACCTCCTCGCTCCTCCGCCAAGATAAGATCGCCCTGCGAAATGTTGCCATAAAATGGTCTGTTTCCTCTGCTCCTTCTCAGGGGTGTCTGATCAAAGAAATGGTGCCCAGTCCTGGTTATCTAGTAACCAGATAAACATGCAGGCAGGCTGCCCAGTGGGGAGGGTGGGCAGGGCCATTCTGGGTGAAGGTAGGGCCCGGCCAGCGTGGGATGGACCCCTCATTGTGACCCTTGCTGCCAGGGTAGCGTCAACCGGATCCTCTTTCCCAACCCCGTGTCACCGATGGGGAAGCCGAGGCAGACAGACCCTGCCCCTGCCTTCCAGAGAGCGTGCAGGCCTGGGGTGCGGACGCTCGCCCGTCCCCAGTGGTGATCGCCACGGTGTCGGTCTTGCTGTAAGTCACGCTGGGGCACGCCATGCCCGGCACCCGCCTTGTGTGGACAGGGCTCACCGCCCAGTTGGGGAACGACTGGATGAATGAAGGAGCAAAGAGACCGCACGGCATGGGCTTCACGCAGGGGCTTCACGCAGGGGCTTGGTCTCCGATCTGAGCGCCACCTCGCAGCAGCCCGCCAGGGCCAGGGCTCACCTGGAAGGGGCTGCCACTCGCAGGCTCACGCTGGCGCAGGGTGGGCATCTGAACGTGAGCCCCGGGTGCCCCGCTGCTGCACCCTAGTCCCGGCCCTGTGACTCCCTCAGAGCCTCAGTTTCTTTCTCTGTAAGATGGCGGCGGTGCCGTGCTACCGCGTCGAGTTAAGAGGACAGTGTCCGCAGAAAGGGCCCTGGGGGCAGGACCCAGTCTTCTGAGGCCCTGGGACCCTCTGGGGAGAAGTCGAAGGTCACACAGCAGGCGTGAGTTGGAGCCTGAGTGAGAATCAGATCTGGGCCTTGAAAGTCTGGCTCCTTGGTCTGACCCTAAACTGCCCAGGTCCTGAACGGCTTCTTGTCCACCAGCTTCGGGAGAGGCAGGTTGTGAAAATGCCCCAGGCTGCCCAGAAACTGCCCCCACCGGTCCTCACACCTCACTCAGTCCTCTTGCTCCATCAGGCTGTTGTGTGTGGGGAGGGCTTCACCCAGCACCTGGCACACAGGTGTTCAGTGAACATGTTCTGGGTGGAGGGATGGATGGATGGGTGAGTGGGTAGGTGGATGGATGGAAGGATGGATGGATGGATGGATAGATGTGTAGATAGGTGGGTGCATGGAGGGAGGGATGGATGGAGGTATGGAGAGATGGAGGGATGGATGATGGATGGAAGGATGGATGGAGGGAGGGATGAAGGGATGGATGGATGGATAGAGGGATGGATGATGGATGGAAGGTTGGGTGGAGGGATGGATAGGTGGATGATGGGTGGAGGGATGGGTGGATGGGTGGATGGATGATGGATGGAAGGATGGATGGATGGTGGATAGATGGATAGAGGGATGGATGATGGATGGAAGGATGGATGGAGGGGTGGATGGAGGGGTGGATGGATGATGGATGGATGGAGGGATGGCGGGATGAATAGTTGGAATGACCAACATCTTAGTTGTCATGCTTGTTGTTCTGGGTGGTGCCCAAGCTGAGTGGATTGTTGATTTTATCCTCATACTTATTACTTTATTAGTAAGACTTCATTAATGTATTAACTCGCCCTTGAATTGCCAGTCCCCAACTGCGGAAGTACATCATTGTTCCTTTACTCAAGGACGCTCACAAGGGCGGGGCCACGTGTCCCCGTGGGAACAGCCACAGAGCACCACATGGGGGCTGGGTGTTTAAGCTCGTCCCTGAGTGATGACGACAAACACCTGTCCTTGTCACCAGGCTCACTTGCTCGGGACGTTTGGGGTGGGTTTTCTTTTTAACCCTCTGGGTCCCCAGCCCCACCACATCTCTCTAACTGATGCGGGGGCAGCTCACAGTTGGTTGCGCCCCCCCAGGCCAGGCAGACTGTAGAAGGGACAGGTTGGATCCGTCTGTCTGACCTGAGAAGTGAGGAAGTTCAATGCTGCTGGGGAGAAGGAGGCTCCGGGCGTCTCTCCTGAGGTGTGTGACTACTGAGTTTTTTTAACCAGTAAAGGTTCTCGTTACCCCCGTTATAAAAACCAGTATGTGCCCCTAACATGGCCTTTTTAGAGTTTTCTTTCTATCCCGTGATAAAATGAACCGGGCTCCTGATATCCTATTTGGAAAACACGAGGGAGGAAGAATAAAAACGCGTCACCCGTGGTCTTGTCTGCTTAGAACGAGCCCCGGGGGCGTGTATGAGCCTCCCCCCCCACCCCCCAGGCCCCTTGTTGCAGGGCGTGGTCACACTTAGTAACGTCAGTGTCTAAATAAACCCCGATCCCCAACGTGGTCTTTTGGGTGAATCTTCCAGCCTTTAAGGAACCGCCAGGTGCAAGGCCAAGGGTGGGCGGGGGGCGGGGGGAGAACAGAAAGCAAAGTTCTGACTTTTGGGGGCCCCAAGCCCCGCACATTGGATTTGCCTCCGTGGTGTTTGGTTTGAGCCCTTTGCCGCATTAGGCAGCTGTTTGTAAACTTTCCTCTGCTTGCGATTTCAGTCTGGAAGCAGCAAACTGATCTTAAATGGAAAGACCTTAAAGGTGGTGTTGTTTGGGGGTTTAAAAACCCATCCAAAGGGGCCCCCGCCATCGACTGCCGAGTGGGTGTGTACGGCTGGTTCATTTCGTCCATCAAGGAGCAGGTAAGCCACATTCAAGGTGAACAGACAGCCTTTTGGGGGTGGGGGCAGAAGACCTTAACTCATTTTTTTTCTTTCCTTCTTCTTTTTTTTCCAGTTTATAATTAACATTCAGGGTTTAGTCTCCACCCTCCCTCTTGAAATGGAATTTTTATCTCTTGATTCACACTACGAGATAAAATCCCTGTTTATCCAGGCGCATGAATAATTGATAAGCTCCTTCCAACTAGCCAGAAGGAACTAGCAGTCTTGCCTGGCGACCTGGAACCCCTGGCAATTTCCAGAGCGCCCACGGGAGACCTTTACACAGTTTCTGCCTGGAGTGCACCCGCTTTCTGTCTCAGGGGTGGCGGTATCTCTTGATCCAGATTCGGGAATTCCAGAGGGGGCCCCCAGTGTCCCAGCGTCGGGGGTGCGGGACGGGCGAGGGGTCACGGCTCCGTCCACGTGGATTTTCTGAAGCCGCGTCCGTGCCAGGTGTGGACGGTGCTGGGCGCCTTTCCACGGGCGGTTTCAGCGTTCACAGCAATGATCAACTCTCATCTGCCCCCTGAGAGTTTAAACCAGACCCAGGACGGGGAGGCTGTTCCTTTCCTCCTGCCTTCATGGGCTCAGTAGGCTAAGCTGGGGAACCTGGGTTGAGGCCCCCTCCCGCGTTTCGCTCCCGGCCTTGTTTACGTGGTAAAAGCAGCGCTCAGGTGGGCTTCATCCTTCCGGAACCGGTGGACAGCTCGCTGGCTCCTGCTAGGCTGCACGAAAAGGGACTTACAGACGGTGCGCAGAAGGCCCCGGTTCCTCCAGGCTGAGGTCCGCCGGACCTGGGTTTGTGCTGCGGGTGCGCAGCTCCGCTAAGAGAGAAGGTTAATGAGGACCCAACGGGAGCGCTGGGCTTTGGTGAGGCCCGGGCGGCGTGATGGCCCCTCCGGCCGCCAGACCCCGCCCTGCGCCCTGCTGAGAGCAGCGGGCTTCCCCAGCCCACTGGCTGCGGGGACCTGTGCGGTCAGTTGTGCCCCATGTGAGGGGACCGGGGCTGGGATTTGTTGCCCACATTCGTCCACCCCAGACATTCATTCAGGTTTCTCTTTCATGTGGGGCATCGGAGAGAAAATGAACTGGAGGCCGATTTTGCTTCTCTGGCCCGCATCCCCGGCGCCCCAGGAAATGAAGGAGCCTGCCGTCGGGCCCAGCACGAGGTGGCCGGGCCGGCCACCGAAGGCCTGCACCGCAGCGGGACCCTGTCCTCAGCGAGCCGGCCCTTCTCCTGGACGCGGCCGGAGGTGGAGGACGACCAGCCAAGAGTGCAAAGGAGCCCCAGGGGACCCAGGCAGGGTGAGTGACCCGCTCCTCCTGTGCCTTTCCTCCCGTCACGCGTCATGGCGGGGACGTTGGTGGTCTGCTGCTACAGCAAGAGGGGAGCAGAAAAGGGTTTGGGGGCAACATGGCCCAGACCTCAGGCCTGGTCGTGGAGGGCAAGCTGGTGGGAGTGTGTGGGCGTGACGGGCCCCCTGCAGAGCCCCAGCACCGTGGGCCTCTCTGTGCAAGCTGGTCCCCAAGGTGGTGTGGCGCAGGCCGCTCCGCGCCCCCCCTAAATCCGCAGGTCCCTGCTGTGTCTGGGGTGATGTAGTCCGTCGGGAAGGGAGGTGGGGCTGGACTCTGTCCTCTGCAAAAACGCCACAGGGGCAGGCGCCGGGACCAAGCGAACAGTGTCCCCTGCAGTGAGCTCCCCTCTGTGGGGGCCCGGGGCAGGCGCGCTTATCGGGGCCACGCTGCCGGCTCTCCAGGGGCTGTTCGGAGTAAATGGGGTGACGCGTGTGAAGCCACAGGCCTGGAGCGTGGCACAAAGCCCATCTGGAGAATTGTGGTTTCCAGTGACAGTGACAAAGGGCGATGACAGTGATGATGATGATGGTGAGGAAGAGGCAGGGTGTCAGGAGCCAGCGGTCCTGGCTCCCGCCCAGCCGAGCCAACGACTGCGAGTGTGACCGCGGCCAGTCTCCCTCTGGACTCAGACTGTTTGCCATACACCGTCCCAAGTGCACTGGAGGGAGAGGTGCAAAGGGCCATTCGTGAGCTTGAGAAAGGGACCCCCCACCAACCTCCGGTCTCCTGGGGTGCAGGCCCCCCCTCACTTTTTCTCTAGTTTCAACATAAAATGCGTGCCTAGTACAGAAAACGGCAAGAATCAGACAAACAGAGGAGGACAGCGGGCGGGCGGGCCCAGCAGTGATAGGTCCTTCGACAGATGCTGGGTGCGGGGACGGGGGCGGGGGTGGGAAGAGTCAGTGTGGAAATGGGGTGAAGGCGTGGGCTTTTCTCTGAGCGCCCCAGTGATATGAAAGGCTGTTCTGGGCCTCTGAGACTCCAAAGCCCCAGAGAGAGCGGCAGTTCCCTGATGAGGACTGAAGGGTTGCATCTTGCAGGGCAGGCGGGGGGTGCTGTCTGCTCTGTGGGCAGTGGACGGACAGACAGGCGGCCCAGGGGAGGGGCTGCAGCATCCCCTCCACGTGGGGGCAGGGAGGCCCGGCCAGGAGGCTGCCTCTGCTCCTTCCCGTTCCGTTGGCAGGTAATCGCCTCCACGGGGCAGGTGCCTTTCTGGACTTGCTCCATTGTCCCCTGGACCTGCTCGTCTGCCCGCCCTCTGGCACCCACTGTCTTGACCCCATTCACGCCCAGGGAGTCCGGAAATCAGGCAGTGAGGTTCCATCCTTCAGCATTTCTTCTCACGCTAACTTTATTCTTTTGCAAATCGTCTTGGGTTTCCGTCCCTTGCCTTTTCATATAAACCGTAGAAGCCACTGGCTGGCCCTGCACAAAATCCTGCCCCAGTTTTGCCTGGAGCTGTGTGGCCCGCGCAGACCGGTGTTATAAGATGTAGCATCTTGCTCTTGCCCAGTCCGTCCACATGGCGTGGCTCTCCACTGATTAAGGCTTGGATAGCCCTCGTCGCTGGATTTTGACTCCGCAGATGGAGTTTGCGTGTGTTTTGAAAGATTCGTTACCTCAATAGTCAAGGGTTTGGGGCTATTGTAAATGATCCCTTAAAATATTCCAATTTCCAGTTGTTCATTGCTAGTATATAGAAGCACAAGTAATTTTTGTAGGGAGGGCCTTCTGTTCTGTGACCCCATTCAACTCACTTTTTTTTTTCAGTTCTAGTAGCTTTTTAATAGATACTTCTGGAATTTTCACGTAGATAATCATGTAATCTATGAACACAGACAGTTTGGGTGAGGATAACTTTTCCTTCCCCCTTGACCTATTGTACCGTTCAGTACTGACTGGTAGTGACCAGCCAGTGTCCTTGTCCTGTTTGTATTGTCATCGAGTCGCCATTATGTATGAGGTCATTTGTAGATGCGCTTCATCAGTAGGCCGGGTACCTGTCTATTCCTTTTCTGAGAGTTTTTGTTTTTTTCTTTTAAATCATGGGTCTATGTTTATAAAATGCTTTTCCTACATCTCTTGTGATGATCATTTGATTTTTCTTTAGCCCGCTGGCACGGCAAATAACATTGATTGATTTTTGAATATTGAACCAGCCTTGCATTCCAGGGATAAACTCCACTTGGCTGCGATGAACTATTCTTTCTGTACACTGCTGAATTTAAGTTCTTGTATTGTTTTAAGGGTTTTATCTGTATTCATGAAGGTCTATAGTCGTTGTTTTTTTAGTGGTCATATCTTTGGCATCAGGGTAATGCTAGCCTCATAAAATGGGTCGGGAAGTATTCCTTCCTCGTTTGTGTTCCAGGAGAATATGTGTAAAATTGGTATTGTTTCTTTGTTACATATTTGGTAGAATTCATCTTCGAAGCCATCTGGACCTGGTGTTTTCTCTTTGGGAAGGTTTTAACTGTGCATTTAATTTCATTAATAAGTAAAGGATTATTCAGGTCATTTTTTCTTGATTCAGCTCTGACAGCTTGTGTCTACCAAGAAATTTCTCTGCTTCACCTAAGTTGTCAAATTTGGGGGCATAGAGTTGATTGTAATATTCCCCTATTATCTTTTAATATTTGCAATCCTGCTATCAATAGTTTCTGCTACTTTTATTAGTAGAGGTTTATCAGCTTTATTATGTTTTTTCAAAGAAGCAGCTTTGGGTTTCATTTATTTTTTTCTATTATTTTTCTGTTCTCAGTTTCAGCAGTTTCTGCTCTTTTCTTCAGTTTCCCCATTTATACATGTCAATGGTGCCTCGGTCGGGGTCCTGCCAGAGAAACAGAACCAGTAGGAGACATTGGAGAGCTGCATTTTAAGGAATCAGTGTATGGGATTGGGAGCCCGGGCTAGCAAAGCTGAAATCAGCAGGGCAGGCCAGCCGGGGACCTTCAGACAGGAGCTGAGGCTGCTGTCACAGGTGGAATTTCTTCTTCTTTGGGGAAACTTCAGTTTCCTTTCAGCTGATTGCATGGGGGCCCCAAATGATCGAGGTTCATCTTTACTTCAAGTCACCTGTGGATGCTGACCCACCTACAAAATACCTGTCCAGCAACACCTGGGTCAGTGTGGCTACTTCAGTCCAGTAGCCCAGCCGGTTGGCTCCAGCTGCTAGCTGTGCAGGACCGATGTGAAGCCTGGAGGAGGTGTGACAGGCACATAGCGAGGTCAGGATGGGGCCTGGCACGGAGTATGTCCTTCATAAATGTGACAGGGTTCCCTGAGGGAAGACTCATGAGGGCCTGGCACATAGTCAGGACTCCCTAAACGTTAGCTATTCTGACATCTTCAAAATGTCACTGACTGTGTGTGTACTGAGCTTTTGCCACGTGTCAGGCATTATTAGGCTGGGATGAGATAGTGGCCTGGGCAGCAGGGAACTGCACACATGTGCACACACACATACACATAGCTGAGGACAAACGGTCACTCTGCAGGGTGACCTGAGAACCTATAGGGTCTGGGGGCTTGGGGGAGGCTTCCCTGGAAATGGAAGTTTGGACTGAGGTTTGTAGGGTGAGTGGGGGTCCGAGGCCATGGGTGGTGGGGTGCAGGGGGTGGAGCCATGGCAGCATGTCTCGGGGAAAGGACAGGCGCAGGGCCCCGGTGCCACCCCCTGGGTCCCCGCCACCACATGCCAGTCAGGTCCCCTCGGTGTGCACCTGATTGCTTTGATCTTGTCCTTGCAGGTCTTTTTTTCTCATAGGCTGAAAACAATTAAGATAATTGCTTATTGGCTCTACCTACCTATTTCAAAGTATCGACATTATTACTAACAATATTATCATTCCTAAACACCGTGTAAGGTTTCTTTGTGGTTCTTTTTATTCACCAGGAAAGGATATCCACTCAGTGAATTTTAAAAGCATTTGATAAGGCAAACCAGGAGTAGAAAAACCTCTCTTAAAGGCCCACAGCTCAGGTACAAATGGACAACCCCCACCCCCAAAAGAAACGAGGAGGACAAAGTTGTTTGGCACACGTAACCTGGGGTGTGCGGCATGGCCCCTCCTTGGGCACCCCTATAGCAGGGCCCACCCGGTCCTGTTTCCCACAGCGGCCAAAGTGATGTTCTCCTCTCCATGGGAGTGCCATGTCGCCCAGAATGGGGCTTCAGGGAATCACCAGACACCGCTGGGGGACCTCAGCTGGGTCGGGCGGTCACCTCCCTGCGGGTCTCAGCATCAGCTCCCTCCTGGCTCCCCCAGAGAACCATCACCTTGACGTCCTACACCGTCGCGTCCTTGTGCCCACTCGTGAGGTTTCCTTAAGTGGAGTCATCTAGTCCGTACTCGTGTGCACTTGGTGCCTTTCTGTGATGCTTCAGAAAGGAGACCCCAGCAAGCTGCCGTGTGGGGGCCTGTTTCTTCTAGTGCGTTGGGCATAGTCTTGTTTGTGAGTACGCTCTAATTTATTTATCCATTTTGCTTGGACGCTTGCGTCGTTTCCATCTGGGGCTCCTGCATGCAGACGTTCTCCTAAGGACCCGTCTCTGCTGGGTGGGAGTGGGTTTCCCGAGTTACGGTGCAGGCTTAGTTTTTACACAGATCGCTAACCAGTTTTCTGCACCCAGCGGGAGAGCCCCACGCGCGCCCCCGGGAAACACTCGCTGCTGGTCGGTGGTTTCTGTTTGTTCCAGTGGCCATTCTCTGGGCGGGTAAGGAGGATCTCACTGTGTGTTTAATTTGCCTTTCCCTGACGGCTAATTAGGTTGAGTCTCTTTTCCTGAGCTTTGAACGGGTCCCGCGTGCTTTCTACAAACTGGTAGTTAGCGCCCAGCTCTAGAAGTTGGATAAGACTCACGTCAGGCTCTCTGACAAGGATGTTTCGGAGGCAGCCTCGTGCCCTGGCCGGGCACCGTGTCAGAAGGCGGCGACCCCTGCTCTCCGGTGATGTGAAGACGGGTCACAGACTTCAGGTGAGCTCAGCCTGACGCACCCGTTGGCAGGTGCCCCATCAGCCCCTCAGGCAACGGTTTTATCAGCCAACGGTGATCGTTACCTGGATCCATTATATCACGAGGGTTGCAGGACGGTGCCATTCAAACTGTAGTATTACTTCTGCGTTTATTAGCTGGAGTTCTTCTGTTAAAAAAAAAAGAGAACATTTCCTCGTTATTTGGCTACCGTGAAGCAGAGTTGGTGTAGGGAGGGCAGGATAAGTGCTGAAGCCTTTCTACTTATTTACCAGTTTTCAGAAAAATGAGGTAGGTCCCTAGCAACCTCCCACAGTGACCAGTGAGTTGGTTGTTTTGTTTTTCTTTTTAATTTAGAAAGTATTAGAAACTCATGGATTTTAACTCATAGTCTTTGATGAATTTTTATTAAGTGCAGTGATCATTCTGTTGATGTTTAAATTGCCCCGTTCTTGTCCAATGGGAGCCTCTCCAGGTAGCTTTCTCTGTCCTTTGGACACACTGTCCCCATCTTCCAAGACTCTTCAGTGGCCAAGGGAGACTCGCTTTCTAGGATGACAAGATGTCCTAGACCCATGGCGGGCATTTCTTATTCCAGACTTGGAAGGAGATGTTCCTCCAAGAAGCCCTGGTTCATTTCAGCGGGCACCGTTTCTAGGCTGTTTCCATGGACAGAGCTGGGAGGCAGACCTGGGAAAGAGAGGCTGTGTCACATGGTTTCCTTTCACACTTAGATGGCTGGGTTTTTGCTTGATAACTTTGGTTTTGTATTTGTATCTTTCTCTTAGGGTGACAGTCATTAGAATAAGTGCCTATTGGCTTTATATGCGTGCGTGTGTTGTCTTTCAACATGACAATACCAGTAACACTACGAACGATATTCCTATTCCTAAAAACAGCGCAAAAGTTCTTTGTAGTTCTTTCCATCCCACTAGGGCATATATCCAGAGAGGAAACGTTGTCAGCTTTGCTGGCCACGTGGTTTCCAGTCTTTGTTGCCATATTAACTGTGCCGTGGCAGCACCCAGGCCGCTACGCAGACAGGACGCAAACGCACGGGCCTCGCTGGGCTGCGGTAAAACCGTTTCCGAAAGCCGGCAGCGGCCGACCCCTGGCGTACACCACCAGCCTGATGAACGGGCCCCCAGAGCTCCTCTCTGTCCGCATTGTTTTCATTGAACTCGTTTGCCTTTTCATTTAAGTTTTTCTTTGTTTTCTGTTTATGGAAACAATTTTGTCGTTTTACCACCAAAACGATGAGACAAGGTCCACCTGGAAAACCTGAGCTGCTCTCCGTCGCTTTGGGCGGCATCCCTGGGCTTTGCCGAGCGAGAGACCCCCGCTGGTCTGGCCGGTCTCCTCAGGGTACAGCCCCTCTGGAGACGAGCTCCTTCCTCTTTTTATCTTGGAAGGTGGTCCTGGCCCTTGTTACTGGCCCTGTGTCCCCTCTTCTGACATGTGGGATAGGTACCGAGCTCCAAGCGGCTCCAGCAGTCGGTCAACAGCACATGGGCTTATTGAACTGGGGAACTCAGGCTTAGAAGGGGCCTCAGCTAGGAGGCGCGGTGCGCAGCCGGCCTGGTGGCCAGTGGCCTCGGCGGGTGATCGGGCCCTGGATCCCTCCCTCCAGAGAGGCTGCATTCTCAGAAGGCACTGCCTTCAGGTGTCAGCGATGGTTTTCCTCCCACCAGCTCCCCAACCCCTCAAAGAAAGAGCACCTCCTTCCCAGTAATGGAGCAGGAACGGATTGGAGGGGGAGGGGCCCGGCTGGGTCGGGGGCCCTTCCTCGGAGGCAGGGAGGGTGGACGGGGTTGCTGCGGTCACCTCACATGAACCTCTTGGACAGAGAACCTTCCAAGTAAAATTGAGGGGCTGTTACTGAACTCAACCAGTGGGGGGGTCAGGGAGGTCCTACTGCTCACCTCCTACCAGGCAAATCTCCGAAGACAGAGTTTGGTGGAAAAGAAAGGAATCTTTAATGGCGAGTTTCTGCCTAGACCACCTGGGTGAAAAAGTCCGCATATGACATCATAAATAGTCTCATGACCACTCCTACCCAGGCTCAAGACCTGAAAATAACACAGGAACTAAAATTGCTCCCAGGGCCGACTAGTGTCACCACCGTCTTTGGAAATGATGGCCAGTTTCTGCGTCAAAGCCCAGTCCCTCTAAGACACCCAAAGAGAAGTCACCCTGCCGCCCTCTGCCAGCTCAGGTCAAGGTTGTGCCAGGCACCTCTTCTCTCCCCAAAGTTGCCCAGTCATGGTCCAGGTATCTTTTAGGGTCTGTGCCCCCAGGACTCCACTCGCAGGCCCCCCACCCGAGGGAGAGGAAAGAACCAACTGCCTTCCCACTTCCCTGCATGCTCTGTTTCAAAAGTCCTCTCCCGGAGTCCCACGCCGCCACAAGCCAGTGGGGGTGTCCAGCCTTCCAGCCACTGAGGGCCAGTGATGGCCGGATTGGCCTTTGCCCCTCTTCTGGCCGCCGTCCTTAGCAAGGGGGCCAAGTCTCAGTCACACATGTGTAGCTCAGACCCCGCCCCCATCTCTAATCAAGAAGGAATGACCCGGTGGCAAGGCATGATGGTTTTCTTGTATAACCAGCTCATTTAAACAAAAATTAATTTCAGTTCAACTTTTACACGAGGGAAGAGAGAGGGTGATTGCGCAGCGTTTCCTGAAAAGTTATGAGCGCGAGCAAGGGGTTATTTTTCAGAACCCAGCTCCTGCCCACCAGTGCTCAGTCTTCAGTCTTCCTCCGCGGGCACCTCCCGGCTGAGGGGGGTGGTTCCCGCTCTGAGCAGGCCAGGCAGGGCTCCAGGAAGGCACCGCTCCGACTCCCCTGGGATGGGGCAGAGCTGGCGTGTGGGGCGGGGGCGCTGCCACTGCCGTGGCTGCTTCTCCCACTCTGGGAAGGAGCCCCCTCCCCCCGGAGCAGCCCCCGCGCCCCCTTCTCCATCCTTATTTTCATTCGAATCAGGAGCGGTGTTGGGTCTCGCGCCTGAACACTGATGCAGGGGGTTTTCACACTGTAATTTATCATGGATGAAGGCTTTATCTCGGGCTGGATGCTCACCGCGCTGGGGCTCTGATTTCCACCCCAGGACCAACTCCCTGTGGAGCAGGGCCAGCCTCGCCTAACCTTTCTCTGGGAGTCTCATCTCCTGGAAAATAGACTTAATACCTACCCTGCTCACAGTGACGCAGGGATTAGTCACCGTTTCTCAATGTGCTGACCTCATACCTTCGCCGGCAGACAATCCCACTGACAGCCCCCACATTAGCGCTGATAGAATAGTGGCTGATGAGCCGTATTTATTATCAGGCCTTCCATTGTGAGGCTGCAAACTAATACTTATGAGGTCGCCCTGAATCCATAAATCCAAGGCCTGTCACAGGCACGGCGGCGAGCGGGGCGCCGAGCGGAGGGCCACTTGGAAAAATGTCCCCACCCACCCCACCCCTGCCTTCCCCGGAGGCTGGCCATGCGGTCACAATGGAAATTAGAAGGTCACAGTGGGATGCGGCTTTCTCCCTTTCAATTTCAGGCTGTGATTAATCTCTTCTGATGTTATTTTATTTGAAAGAATGATCTGAAACCAGCCCCAGACAAAATCAACTCTCTGGGAAGGGGGGCGGTGAGAGGAGCAAGCTGCTCGCTCACGGTGAAGCAGTAGCATCAGCACGCGGTTGGGGGGTGGGGGGCAAGGCGACCGAGGACGCAGAGAGGCCTGCTCCTTAATTTATGGCTTAGAAGCGGGGAGCCCTTTCTTCCTGAGAGCTGGTGATTCACGGCCTCATACGGGGTCTGACTCCATCAAAAACAGTTCCAGTGGCAAGAGCTGCCAAAAAGGTAGCTTTTCTACTGCCTGTGGACCCCACGCGGTCTCTCTGGCAGGACACCCGCGGAGACGGGCGGCAGGGAGTGTGAGGGGTTTCTCTGCCCATCTGAGCTGTATCTGGGCCACAAGGAAGGCCCTGCAGTAGGCAGGGGGCTTGGGTCGGGGTGGCTCGTTCTCCGGGCCGGGGTGCATGAAGGTGGTGCTGCCGGCACTTGGGGCAGGATTAGTCAGTGCTGTGCGGTCACCCTCGTCATTTTAAGACCTTTGTCAGCATCCCTGGACCCGTGAGGCACCGTGAGCAGCCCCTTCTCTTCTCCCCCAGCTGTGACAACCCCAGATGTCTCCAGACATTGCCAGATGGCTCCAGGCCGGGGTGGGTAGGCAGGGGGCACAATTGCAGTCCCAGGAACTTTCCTAAGGCTGCCCCTTGGTGTCCCTTCCTGTGACTGGGGCAGCTGACAGTGTCAAGCCTGGGTGGCAGAGGGGAGTGGACGCGTTCTGACCCAGGAAGCCTCTGTGTTTGCCTGTGCGCACACCCGCTCGGCTGTGGGTCTGCCCCCCCAGGGACTTGGCATCAAGGCTGCAGCGCAGGTGGCTCATCGCTCACTGGCACTACCTGGAAGTGTCACCGCCTCAACGAGCAGGTCCTTACCAGCTCGCACCCCCAGCTGTGCGTCCTCACTTCGGGACAAGCGGGATAAACGGTCCTGCGGAGCTTGACAAGAATGTCAAAGAGGATGGAGACTAGATGTGTGTCGCTGGCCTTCTGGGTCCCTGCAGGTGGCCAGTGCCCCCCGAGTTCTCCAGGTGTGAGGGGGCAGGACACGCCCCAGCCCTAAGCCCTTCGTGAGCAGCTCCAGGCAGTCTTTCCTCGGGAAGCGTCAGGCCCGTCGTCGCCAGCAAATTAAAACACACCCACACTTTACTTTAACTATCATTTATTTGCAGTAAAAAACCTTTGAAAGGAGTTTAATGATTTTTGCTTCTTAAATTACCTGGCAGAGGGGTAATTCATCACACTCACAGTTACCTGTGACTCCCCCCCAGCCAGTCGTGTCCTTAGGAATTCTCACCACTGTTTCCTCGAAGGTAATGAAGTTTTCACGGCTCCTCAGGAAGGCTGCATCCCGCCAGCGGCCGGGAGGCCTCGGTGCAGCATTTGGCAGGCGCTTAATGAAGCATTTATTAATTTGGAATTTGCTGCTTTCCCGTTGAATTGCGAGGCCCATAATTTTCCTGTGTGTTGCACGTTCTCACGTGGATCCCCCGAAAGGGCCTTGCTTGGTGCTCCGAGGAGCAGCCTGCCCCCCCCCCCCCCCGAAAGGAGGCAGCAGGCTGTTGGAGTCCCTCCCAGTTTTCTCTCCCTTCGTTTTCACGGCGGTAAAATTAAGTTGAAACATCTGGCGATCCGCACGTGCGAATCACAGGCATCACACGTGGGCCTTCATTCCTTATTTCTTGATGAATTTTTTGGAGGGGCCGCTTTCTGATCAGCCCGATGCTTTAATCACGGGAAACTGCTGACCAGCTGGCTGGTTGACGCTCCTCTGTTAAGGCAAATGAAACCTAATTGCGGGGACGCGAACCAGTCGGAAAGACAACGAGAAATTAGGCGTAACTGGGCAGCACTCCTTGAAGAGCCATAACCCTGAGCCCCTAACGGGGTTTGCTGACATTTTGTTTCCTTTTTCCCTAAAAGGGACCTCACGATGCTATAACAGTGCGAGAGTCACCCACCCCACCTCGCTTGGCCAGGGGACCATTTCCTCCCTCCTAAGGCGAGGGCGCGTGTCTGCTTGGAGCTGGTGGGGATATTTAAAGATATCGAAAGGGACAGGGCAATTAACACGGGCGTGGGTAGCTTTGGGGCTGACGTGAGTGATGCCTGGGGATCAGTGGCGCTGTCTGCACTTGGACGGCCTGGCGGGAGCCTCAGGGAGCTCTGGCCACAGCCTGGCCTGAGACTTAGGGACGCAAAGCCGCTCTAAGTCCAGCCCCGCCGGGCTCAGGGCTGACGGGGAGCTTTGGGTAACGGAGTGCGTGGGGTTTCGTCAGCTCCCGCCCAGGACAGGGGATTACACCTGCCGCGTCCAGCCCCCAAGACAAAACGTGGCTGCTGAGGAGTCTACATCGCGGGATCCACTGGCAGCTTTACTGGCGAGCTCCAGAAGCCACCGTTTGTTTCCAGTGGCTTTAACCCAGAGACTAAAGAAATCCCACCCCCCCGTTGCTCTGTTCAAGGTTGTTTGTGTTGAAGGGATTTGAAGGAGGAAATTTCATAAATCGGAGGCACGGAGTGTAGCCCTTCTTTCCGGGTGAACCGTTTGAAGGCTGGTTTTCCCAGAAAAATCACAGCTCATGTTTCCTGGGGGCTCAGGACACGCAGGGACACCGCTAAGTGCTCCTCAGGTCTTGTTTATGTTAAAATGTGCCACAGCCCTGGCCCCGGGGTGGCTCAGTGGGTTGAGCGTCATCCCCTAAACCAAAAGGTTGCTGGTTCGATTCCTGGACAGGGCTCCTGCCCAGGTTGCGGGTTTGGTCCCTGGTCAGGGCACGTGCAAGAGGCTACCTTTGATGTCTCTCTCCCTTTCTCCCTCCCTTCCCCTCTCTAAAAATAAATAAATAGAATCTTAAAAAAAAAACAAAACAACTCACAACAAGTTAGAGGCCATTCTTAGACCTGTCTTGTGGACCTGCGCCCTCCGGGAAGGTCACCCTCCACCCCCACCAAGGTCGCCCCTGGCCACGGGTGGCTCAGGGCGGCGGGTCCATGCTGACAGGAACTGCGTGTGTGAGGAGCGCACCAGATTTCAGACACGGGGCCAACAAAAGAAAAGCGAATTATTCAATCCGTAACCTCTGTAGGGATTACATGCCAGGATGATACCATTTGGACATGTTGGGTCCCGTGAAATTATTATTAAATGGCATCTTTTCACCTGGTACTTGTTTTTACTGTTTAAGATCTCGGCGGCTAGGAAATAAAAAATACTACCGATGCAGCTGGTATTATGTTTCTGCGGCATGATGTCGGTCTAAAGGCCGAAAGGGGTCACAGAGAAGTTCAGGAACTGGCCCAAGGTCACACAGCGTGCGAGACGAGGGCCTGTTAGACGATCCTCGAATGGGAACGTGGGTGTGGGCCTGCTCTTCTCAACCAGCTTTCCGTCCTCGGCCCCGCACCCTGCCGCCCCCGGGGCAGTTCGGAAGTCCTCGGCTCTCAGTTCCGCAGCCGAGGGACCACGGTCGGTCTTTGTGGGTTTCTTCCGGAGAATGACATTCTCAGTTCTGCGCTCTGGCGCCCAGTGGTGTCATGGGAGGAGGGGAGCACCGACCTCTCTTTAATGCTTATTTAATTACATTTAATTAGGGATCTCGTCATATTTCAGCCTGCGTTTTGTCTCCTGGGGCCGTCTGCTATAAAGATTTTCTTTTTAAATTCCAAACTTTATTCTTTGCCATGGATGCACATGGTTAACGGGCCAGGTAGGAATGATGTCGTCTGTCCTTCTAACTCAGAACACAAGGCAGCGGAGCGACCAAGGCCAGGTGGCCCTTCCGAGAGCAAGGGCGGCCAGACTCCTTCATCCAGACACTTGTCCGGAAGTCCCTACTGCGTGTCCACCTTGCTGCGCCCTGCGCTGGGTTCCCAGGGCCACCTGCGTTCTGGAATCAGCTGTGCCCTTGTTGCCATGGGACCCTGAAGTTGACACTTGCCCCTGATGGTAAAGTGGGGTCTGCCAGCGGTCAGCAGCAGCTTTGACGTCCAGTTCTCTTGGACCACCTGTTTCCTGGGCCTCCTTCAAGAGAGCCTGGTCCCCTCCTGCTGGGTGGGCCGGGTTCTTCCGGGAGTGGGCTGGCACCTTCCAATGCGAGGTGTGGTCAGGCTCTCTGGTGGAAAATCGGGGCAGGATTCAAAAGCTGGGCATCGGCCACGCCCTCCCAGAGTGGAGTTGATCGCTCTCCTCCCGGAACGTGGCCGGCTTCTCCCCGCACCAACCCGGGGCGGGGTGGGGGTTGGGGGGCTGGCGGCGCCAGCACCGCTCCAGCTCACCTTTTGCATTTAATCAGTGGAGTTGCTTAGTTGAAACACACCGCAGAGCGGCCGAGGACGCTGGCTGGCGGCCTGCAGCTGCCACTCCTGGCGGGGTGACCTGGGGCCGGCCCCGCGGCCCGCTGAGCCTCAGCGCCCTCATTTGCAAAATGAGACTCATGGTATCTGCCCCGCCTCCCTCCCCGCGCTGTTGGGAGGTTCCGGCGATGTCTGAGCCGGCGATATGAAAATGTGGGTAAACAGAAGAGTGACATTGGAATGCATGCTGTTCCCATAATTGCCTGTATTGCCTGCCTCTATTTCATCTCCCCAATTAGAGCGACAGCCGCCAGGGCTCCCCCCTTTGGATATTCCCCACGTAGCCGGGGTGGTGCTGAGCTGCTGCTCAGTAAATACTCATGGGATTGAATTTCAGATGAGTTTTGAGTCACCCCAAAAACCGGGCCGGGCGCGGCCCAGAGGTTTTCTCAAGGAGAGGTCTGAGTGCGGGAGGTGGCCCTGTCGCCTGCTGGGAGTGTCTTTGGAACGAACGGACCCGTGAATGATTGAAGGTCGCTGGCATCGGTCTCACCCTCCCGGCACCTGCGTCCGACGGGAGCTGCGAGGTCAGCGCCTCTGCGCAAAAATGAGCCCTCCTCGTGTCCTCGGGACACGCTTGCTGCGGCACACCTCGCCCTGGTTCGGATTTCTATTAAGTAGTCAAACATAATATAAAATCGCCGACAAAGAGATTGTTCCGGGATTAATTAATCTCCCCTTTACGTAGACCGAGACAGAGCCGAGAGCGTAAGATAAGAAAAGAAAATGAAATTAATCTTACACTTTCTATGGCTGCCTGTTAATTTCAAGGTTTCCTGCATCTGGGCGTCTGGGCTCCGGCTCGGTTTCTCTATTGCTCGGTACTTAAATGAAACATCTTATTAATCATTTCCCGGAAAATGCTGTGCGGCCGAAACGTGGGGCAGAACAAGGCATTCAGGAGCCTCAGTGAGTTTATTTTTAGAGGAACGCGTACCTTATCATCAGGTACGGCCAATACATCAAAATGATAAGCCAACTTTGTATCCTGTCTCACACCGCTGGTGATAAACCCTGGGAGCGCTAAGCTGTCCGGTCAGTTCTGCCCTGACACCAACCTCTCCTCGGACGAGAGAGCTGAGAGTAAATGGGGAGGTAACCAGGGAATAAAACCGTGAGAAGTTTCACCGAAGAAGCTGAACGCTGCTTGTTCCGAAGCAGATGCGTTTTTAATTCCAGAGTGACGGGGCAGCCACTCCGTGGGCCTGGCGAGAGGCGGAGCCCTGCTCAGCTCCGGGGTTGGAAGACATGGCGAATGTCTCTCTGTCCTGCCAAGCCTGCGTTCGCACCATTTCCAAGATGTCCATTAACCCCACGGGACTTGGCAGTAGCCCCTCGCCCCACCGAGATGACACAAATACAACGATTGACTGGTCCGCGCGGGCGTGGAGGTTTTACGATACTCCTCTTCACTGAGAAACGCATTAGCTGCTGGCAGCGCTGTCCGGAAATTAATTCACAGACGACCGAGCCTCATTCCCCGGGATCTGCCCCGGTGAATTTGGGGGGTGGCAGTAAGCTATTTCCACCCACTTTACCATCCGGAGACCTCGGTACAGAGCGTGTCTCTGGTGAGTGCTGTTATTACAGCCTGTTTTCTAGAATTGCTGTTCCCCTTCGTGCTGCAGAAACAGGCTCCTGCCCAAAGCCATCGGCGGGGTGCCTTTAAGTCTTTAGATCAGCCTTTAATCACCACTTTGGTGTAGTTGGCAGACGCGAACAGTTTCATTTCAGCCCAGTGGCGGGGTGTTTTAATTTTTTTTAAGTACTGAGATGTTTCCTCTCGAATGGCAGCGTCCCGGGGCCGCTCTCCAAGTGACGTCCTGCTTGGTAGATACCACTGCCGGTGGGCCAGGTGCCGTTGCTGGTTTGGTACAATGTGGGGTGTGGAGAGCCACCGGGGATTCCCCAAGGGCAACGTCAGAGCCGGCACAAGTCACCTTTCAGGGTGTGTCGTGAGCCAGGGGAAGGCAGGGAGCCTACACGGAGAATCCCCTTGCCCTCTGAAAGCCTACCTCACAGTCCCGCCATGAAGCCCCCGGCCCAGCACCCATTCGTATGCTCCTAGCACCCCTGCCCCCTACCTGGCTCTTCCCAGCATGCGCCCCACCACCATTTCCAGACGGGGTGGGGGGGCCCAATGCTGACGCCAGTGCTCACCTCCCTTCTGAGCCCCAGACCCGTGCCCCAGACATCCTGTTGGACATTCCTCCGCAGTGCGTGTCTCTCTCCCTCGTCCCCACGACACCTCCTCTCTGTATTTTAAAACCTGGCTCCGGTCACTCCTGTGGACCCCTGCCCTCCTCCCTGCCAGTCCGCCTCCTGCGAACCTGGTGCGCATCTGATCACTGCATTTATCACCCGCTTTGGTTCCGATTCCTCAAGAAGCTATGCACACCCGACAGCACCGCCTGCTCCTGCTCCTCTGCGTTCCCCCTCAGGGGCTCAACATGCAGTAGGTCTCTGCAAATATTTATTCAATGAATGCACACATATTCAAATCCAGGAGACCAGGAGACAGATCAGAAAGGGGATTTGATAAACTGAAGGCTAAGAAATAGCTTCCAACTCAACTCAGTCTTGATCTATTGCCTTGCAAATGGTTAAACCAAATGACGATTTCAAAAAAGATAAATAATTGAAAAGACGCTGGACACAGATAGGTCACCGTGGGAATGTACCCATCATCTTTGTCGTCACACGGCTGCCATGGATGGAGCATCTTCACTCTGCCAAGCTCCACATCAAGGGCCCTGCACATGGCTGGTTGTTTTGGCCGCCACCGCCACTCCAAGGCAGGTTCTGCCCTGACCTTGTTGGAGGGGAAGGGCTGCAAGGTCAAGGTCTTGGCAACCATCGCACAGCCAGGCGCCATCCGAGTGGGCGGCCGCGTTTGTGTGGGTGGGCTTGAGCCCCTGCCTGGCTCTGGGCTTCTGAAAAGGTGGCGGGGCCTGGGAGGCCCATGAGGGCTCATTATGAAGAGGGCGCGTTCTTTGTTTTTGCCCCAACGCAGAATATTTTCCACCCACCAGTGTCTGCCGCTCAGTCTCCAGGATGGGCAGTAACATAAGTTAGAGGGAGGCCTGCGTGGGGGCTGACGCAGAAACCTTCCCTCGAGGAGAAGCCGACAGGCCCAGTCTGGGGGGGCCCAGCCCCTGACCTTGGCTGGCCGAGCCCCAGCGCTAATAAACATCGCCCAGGATGCCTGCCCGCGCTCACGAAGCATGAACGTCTGTTCTCCATGGAAGCCCCCGGGGGCCGTGGCAAACAGCAGCAGAAGCACGCAGTGTCCGCCTTCCCGTTAAGGAAGAAAACACAGAAAAACAGCCCTTTGCATCCACTCTTCCCCATAGAAACAGAAACAATGTCCCGATCATTGGGTCTAAAGGAGCAGGAGACTCGAAAATTGGATTTGCTTGGAACTGGATTTTAGCTGCAAATGGTGGGTTTTAATAAAGCGCCTCGTAGCAGCCGGCCTGCGAGGAGCCGCTGACAGGACGTTCTTGAGGTCTCGGAGCGGCTCACCCGCCAGAGCGGCCCGTAGCTGTTTATTCGTGGGTGCTGGCCAGGGCAGATAAGCCGGGGCTCCTGGAGGGGGGGGGCTTCCAGAAAGCACTGTCCTCAGACTGTGAATGATGTCAGGAAACGGGCCATCAGGCTTCTGGGGGTGAGGGTGGGGAGCATGGAGTCCGAGGGCTTCGCCCTGGGGTGGACGTTCTCCGGGTGCTGGGCCCTCGGGGGTGGGGTGTTTGTTGAGATGGGGCCGTGGAGGCAGTGCTGGAGCTTAAACGACAGTCTCCACGGCCGCAGGCCCGGCGGGAGTCACGTCTCCATGACTTTCGGGGTGTGTGGCCTTCGGCTCGGGCCCGCCCTCCCTTCCTGCGCAGCTTTACTGAGACAGAACCCGCCTCCCGTACAGGTCAGCCGTTTAAAGTGTAGGATTCAGTGGCTTTTCGGCCCCTCACGGACATGTGCAAACACCATCCTCGTCCATTTGGGAACATGGTCCTCCCCCCACCCCCGAGTGCTTCCTGGCCCCAGCGCCTTGCCAGCTCTGACGTTTCGCACAATGGAGCCCACAGTGCGGCCCTGTCGCGTCTGCTCCTTTCACTCAGCGTCATCTCCGCTCTGGAGTGGCCCTTCGGTCGCTTCCTGAGCGTCAGAGCGGCCGCTGGCTGACACCGTAGGGTGATGCCCAGGTGCCCACACGCTCCCTGCTGCCACCTGGCTGGAGTGTCAATGGGAGGGTTCGAAACTGCTTTCTTAGCTCTTTTCGCCCTATTCCTCCCCTCCCCCACCTTAAAGTCGTGGGGATGGTTGAAACCCAGAGCGGCGCACCCATCAGAAGGAGAGGGTTCCCTCCTTTCCCCTCCAGCCTCCTGTTTCCCCATGAGGCGCCTGCGTTTGCGTCCGTCTCGGTCACCTGACAATAACAGTCTGCCCACGTTCATCAGGCCTTTAGAGGGGCCAGACCCGACGCTCGAGTTTTGCTTAGAGCACTCCCATCAATCCGAGTAGCAGGAGAATCATGGCTCCACGGCACAGATGAGGAAACCAAGGCTCCCAGAGGGTCCCTGGGTGTTCCGGGTCTTCCCTAAGCACTTCAGGGCTCGAGGAATGGCGTTGGCCTGGCCTTGAATCTTCCAATGCTCCCATTGTCCCTCATTCTATGGGCCAGGTCTTGAACGGGGCTAAGGGACCCGGGGAAGCTGGGGAGCTGGTCTCCAAGCCCTGCCCCCCATCCCCAGGTGCACAGAACCCCCAGGGATGCAAAGGCCAGGAAGGTGACCTGACAGTGGCAGGTGTTGTGGGGGTCACAGCAGGCACGGGAAGGGGGGGGGGGCTCTGGAAGTTTCCCCCAGGGCGGTGCCTTGAAGCACAAAGGGAACTCACTGGGGCGGGCAAGAAAGGCCCGTGTACATCCCCTGATTAACTGTACTGAGGCAGGTACAGCCGCGGTGGGCGCGGGAGCGGGTGATTAATCCCCTGTAATCTGGCAGCCGCTGCTTGCGGTGGCAGGAGGTTTTGCTGGAGGGATCAGTGGAGCCTTAACAGGGCGGGGAGGCCGTGCAGAGCCCCACCGGGAGGGACGGGGCAGTCCCTGAGCCACACGGCTGCGGCGGGGCTCCCAGACTGGAGTCTTGCTTGGTGGGCTGGGGACATGTTCTCAGGGGACCCGTGTGTACGATGCAGGAAGCAGGGGGACCGGAAGAGAGGAGAGGAGACGGGAACAAGGGAGCCGTGGCGGTAACGCGTCTCTTTTTTTAGATCCGTTACGGCCAAGGTGAAGGGCTCCTTCATCCTTTTTCACGTTCATCTTTGCCCTCAACCCTCACCCTGGTCCTTGGAGGCAGGCAGCTGTCCCTTACGTTATTGGCAAGAAAAATGGGGGCCCAAGAAGTGGGGTGACTTGCCTGAAGTCACGTGGGTAATACATGCCAAACCCAGGACTTGGGACTCCAAGTGTAGCGCTCGGTTGGGAGTGAAGTAGGGACCAGTGGTGCCCCCGTGTGCCCGGTCCCTCGGGAGCCCGGCAGTGTGGGTGGCGCAGGGATGGCGCAGCGGCAGTCGGGCCACACTGCTGGGCCGGGGGACCGTGTGGGCTGTGTCTGCCAGGCTATGGAAGCACAGAGAAAGGCCCCTAGGTCTGCCCGGGCAGCGGGGGAGGCTCTTTGGAAAGGCGGGTATTGAGGCTGGGCTTTGATGGATGCACAGGAGTCCTTGAGTTCAGTAAAGGGGACGCGTGTTCGGGGAATGGAGGCAGCGCATGCGAAGGCTCGGAGCTGGAACTGGGGACGGTGCACCCGGGAACGGGAGCCTGGCAGAGCGGCTGGCGTGTTGGACGTGGGCTGGTGGAGGCACAAGAAAGCTGGAAAGAAAACCTGGCGCCCAGCGGCTCACTCAGCGCTGCCTCGTCAGGCAGCCTTCCCACGGGGTGCAATTTCCCCAGGGTTCAGGGAACTGGAAACGGTGGTGAACATCTGGGGCTTCGTACCCGCACCCCTTTTGGAAGCTAAAAATGGATTCTCCAAGGAGCGTGCAAAGCCACAGCAGCAAAGGAGTTTGCTGGTGAAACTGTAACTGCCTCCCTCTGTAATTATCTAATTAAGGGAGGGGTGGGGGGAGCCCCCAAGGCTTTGAAGTAGCAAGAGAGGATTCTGAAAGGGCTCCAGCCAGGTCTAATTACAGAGCAGCGCTCTCCAAACATGACGTGATGCAGCGGGGTGGGCGGTGGGTGGGGTGGGGCCCGGGGAGCGGCTTTGCCACCCAAGCCACCAGGGCTGAAATGTCCTCGGCCGCAGGCCCTTGGCATGCGCCTTCTCGTCCCGGGAATGGCAGCGGGTTCTGGGCCATCTCACCGTGGATCTGTGCGCACGGGCAGGCGTTTCAGCGGGAACCCCCGTGTGGAGGACGCTGCTCCAGCTGCTCATCTTGGGCCTCGACAAGGGGCATTTTCTTTCTCAGGATGAAAGCGAAGTTCTTTCTGAAATAACTATTCAGATCCGCTAGCTCCACGGTCGGTCAGAAGGAAGCAAAGAGGAAAGATAGGTCGTCCTGCCAGCAACTCAGTCCGGGCCCACGAGTAATCTTAATGTGGAGGCGGCACCACATGCAGGCAGTTTCAAGGGGCGATGGGTCACACCACCTCGAAAATATAACCCTCCCATTATGCCTGGAAATGCCACTTCGGGGGAGCTACGACCTCAGCAAGTCTTCATTGAGCACCTGCTGTGTGCCAGGCACTGACCCCGGGGAATAGAGGAATAGAATAATTCAGGTGTACTCGTCACAGGAGTGTGGTGTACAAGGGCGAAGCCACCGGCCGATGAATGAAATCACTCCAAATTGGGACAAACACTGTGACAGAGACAAGGAGGCAGCTATGAGGGTGGCCAGAGTGAGCACGCTTTGTGGGGGGACCGCTGAGATGACCGGGGGGTAGCCAAAGGAGGTCACCGTGCCGAGCGGGGGGAAAGTGACCCAGGCAAAGGCCGCTGGCATGGTCAAGAAGCTGGCATAATGTCTGTGTGGCTGGAGGCGGGGGAGCAGGGGAGGGGAGGGGAGAAGAACTTGACGTTCTCACCACAGGCCTAGTGAGGACCCTCCCCCACAACCCCGGTATGTAGACAGCCTCCCTCCCTCTGTGGGGTGTGGGGAAGGGGGAGACAGGCAGATCTGTCCCTCCGTTTCTAAGCCTTTACATTTCAAGTCTTTGTATGCTGTAGCCACCAGAGAGGTTGGAGAGTCTTTAGTTTGAAACGTAAGATGATTTCTTCAGGAAAACCGATCAGACTCCGCACGACCTCTTGTTCCAGGAGAATAGACAGTGTTTGGCGCTGCGGCTCTGTACCATCATCGCTCCTGCTGGGTGGCTAAGCGTGCCGCAGCGTAACAAAGGGCTGAGGAGGTGCAGTGACTCAGCTGTGGGTTGTGGAGGCTCAGGAAAGTGAGGCAGCACCCCCATCCCCTCCTGAAAGGCCGGGGCGCAGGCGGGAGGAAGACTGGCAGGGCCAAGTGTCTCCCTAGGCCCCGGCCCCGGCCTCCATTTAGCAGTCAGCTGCTGGCTCCAGCCTTGGAGCCTGGGGCCCTCACCATCCCGTTTACCTGTGGGGAACACGCCCAGGTCAAGGGGAGAGAGTGCCCGGTGCGTGAACGCAGCGCGAAGGCTTCTCCAAGCGGGCTGGGCTGACTGCGTTCCCTCTGTAGGAGCCCCCGGGGCTCAGACGTGCAGACGGGCATCACGGCCCCACCAGAGGGGGTCAGAGTATGTGGTGTTTCTCTAAACCTACTGAAGCACGAATATGTATTTTGAGGTGCGTGTTATGGGCTGGGGATTTTGTGGAAATCATTTTGAGATGCCCTGCTTTAATCTGACATTGTTGCCCTGTTACACTGTTGTCGTCTAGAATAACTAAAAAATAGCAGCGAGCAACTATTCATGCACCCACTCAACCCCTTTCAGCCAACCGTCTGTGTACCCACCCACCCACCCATCCATCCACCCACCCATCCATTACCCACCCATCCACCCATCCACCCACCCACCCATCCACCCATCCACCCACCCACCCATCCAGCCACCCACCCACCCACCCATCCAGCCACCACCCATCCAGCCACCCACCCATCCACCCATCCAGCCACCCACCCATCCAGCCACTCATCCATCCATCCACCTACCCACCCACCCACCCATCCATCCACCCACCCATCCAGCCACCCACCCATCCACCCATCCACCCACCCATCCATCCAGCCACCCATCCACCCATCCATCCATCCACCCACCCACCCATCCACCCACCCACCCATCCACCCACCCACCCATCCACCCACCCATCCACCCATCCATCCATTACCCACCCATCCACCCACCCATCCAGCCATCCACCCACCCACCCACCCACCCAGCCAGCCACCCGTGATACATCCAAGCAACCAGCAGCCAGCTGACACTTACTGAATGGCTGTTTCCACACCCTGGGCACACTGCTAGGATTTTGGTAGATCTCAGATGTCTTTAGGGAGTTCCTAGTCTAATACAAGACTGCTTCCTGTGTACAAATAACCAAACTTCTGGGTTGAAAAGGAGAAGCTCAGGGAGGGAGAAAGCTACCCTTCTCAGAGGAATCCTCGAGGGCTTTGTGGACGAGGCAGCGTTTTTGACTTGGAGGAGGCATTTGGACATGGAGAGAGTGAAGCTGGGGGCCAGGGATCGATCCCGGCGGGTGAGACAAGTGGGAACCGAAGCCAGAGCTGGGCCAGGATAGGCTGGGGGAGCCTGCCTGCCTCCCCTCTTTCTTGAAGCCTCTGCTCAGCTGAGCCGTGACTCCAGCATCAGCAAAAAGCTGCTGCCCAGATGCCTCGCTCCTGGCAAGAATGCCTCTAACGAGGTCTCAGTCCTTAGTCCCTTTGGTAGTGGCGTCAGAAACCCGTAGTTCCGTTTAGAATCCGAGGCTATGGTGTGTCTGTCATTACGATGCCCCCCACCCCCTCAGCCGCACTAGACGTGGAAAGGAGTCACTGCCCCAGGTGCTGACTTTCCAGAGTGTTCTGCCGGATCCCCATGCACACCCAGAAGGAGAGAGATCCTTAGCTCTCTGCAGAGAAACTACGCCCTGGCCCGCTAGCTCTAGAATGTTGGGGAGTGTGGGGAGTGTGTAGCAGCAGCCAGGTCCTGAGCCTGGGCCGCAGCACGCTGGTTTCTGGAGGTTCCGTTCCAACGGGGGAAGATGGACAATGAGTCACCCAAGAAGTCCAGATAATCACACATGGAGATACCTACGAAGGGGTAAAAGAAAGGGTGATTTCAGATGGGGTGGTCAGGGAAGGCTTTCCCAGGTGACATTGGAGCTGGACGTGAATGACAAGAAGGAGCCAGCCAAGCTGGGGGCGCCCGGGCAGGAAACGGCCAGGGCAAAGCCCCGGAGGCAGACGGGAGCTGAGACGTTGTGAGAAACAGAAACGTCAGTGGCTGGAGGTGGCAAGCAAGGTGGGGAGTGGAATGGAGAGTCCCCGGGGAGGGGGGCGGGGGCCTCACCCTGTGGGGCCTGGAGACCAAGGGAAGCAGTGTTTTATTTTAACTGTTACAGAAAGTACAGGGAGGGGTCAGGTGAGTGACCCTGTGTTTCCTTTTCAAATCCCGCCTCTGGCTGTGCGTTGAGAGTCGATATTGGGGGCAGGAATGGAAAGCCAGGGACCAGGGAGTGACTGTCACAGTCTTGGAGGGACCAGGTACCTCCGAGTGGGGTGGGGACAGAGTGGTCAGGGAGCTGAGGGGGAGAGGAGGGTTTGCGATTTGCTCTGGACAGGGAGCCCAGCCAGCAGGATGTGTGGAGTGGTCAGGAACAGGTGTGGGGGCGCAGAGAATGAAGAGCCACTCCAAACCACGCCGGGGTGGCTGAGGAGACGTGGCCCCATTTTATGGCCCCGGAGAAGTAGGCAAGGAACAGGCTGGGGGCAGGGGAGTTGCAGGGTTCTGTGGTTGTCATGTGGGACGAGAGAATGCACCTTAGATATCAGGGAGTCAGTTGCGTAAGTAAGTCTGGATTTAGCAGGGAAGTTTGGGGCAGGAGCAAATAGGAAGCAGTGGCAAAGAGAAGCAGAGCCAATTAGTCGGGAGATGGCAGAACGGACGGGAGTACTCACAGATTCGTTTGAGCTCCTGGATCCAGCCATGCCTGAAGCTGGTACCTTGAACTCTAGTTATGGGAGCCACCCAGTCCCTTTGTTTTTCCTGCATCAGTGTGAGTCAGGCCTCTGTCACCTGCAGTGGAAAGGGTCCTGACCCCACGCAGGCGACGTTTTCAGGTCTCAAGTTGGCTAAAACGCCTTTCCTCTGCCGAGGGCAGGATTTACATCCCCCAGTGTGGTGGGCTGGGAGGAAGTAACAGGCAGCAGAAAGAATTGATCTTCTAACATCAGGCAGAACCAGAAATTGGCTGCGGCAGTGCCTCTGGCTGCCTGTGTGACCTTGGACACAGCACTGGCGTCTCTGCCCCGGGTGTCCTCAGAAGGGTTGTGTGAGGGCGCGAGGAAAGAGCGGGGACACTGTCTGGCCAGCGGCTGGCGCACGGCAGGTGCTTAATAAGTGTCAGCATTTTGGCTCTCTCTAGCCCCCGCCACACTGATTAAAAGCTCAGGTTGGCAGTTATTTATGTCTTTGATTAATTAAACAATTGGGAAACAAATTAATTATTACTTAACAAAGGCAGTTTGGGCCACAATCTTTGGAAACACGGCAGCGAGGAGCATAGGAACCACTGAAGCGGAAAATCTCCAGGCTCCGTCTCGTCTGGAAAAGTCGCCTTTCCCCGGCGCGGTGAAGGTGGTTCCCTACAGATAAATGTTGACTTATGGTTGGAATGGATTATTATATGTCACGGTGCCTTCACATGGCAGCCAGACAATTGCTCTGGTGTCACCTGCATGGGGTTGATCCAAGGCGGGAGGCCGAGGGGGAGAATGGGGACCCGAGTCGTGGCCGCGTGGCTGGTCACTGCTGTCATTCAGTTTAATCCGCCTCCGTTTCTGTTCTCCACGGCGGCCCTCTCCCCGTGGCCAGCCCCTCTGGCTGGTGGAATTCAGTGTCAGTAACTCCATCCGCAGCCCCTGCCCTTGGCTCAGTCCTGGGGAGCAGGGCAGGATGGTGGCGGCGCTTGAACTTTAAAAGCACCCACGTGTTTTGCCTGTTAAGTTATCATTGGCTTCAAGGAAGAGTCCCTGCAGTCAGAGGGGCTGATTTCAGCCCGCCGCCCCGATCCCCGTGACGCCCCCACTGTGCGTGTCGCCCTGGGCCGCAGACTACGCAGCATGCAGTTCCTTCCAGAAAGCTGTTTTAACCGCTACCCCAGTGCGCCTGAGGCCACTGTCGCTTACGTGCGTCCGGCCACTTTGTGAGGGTACCCCACAGTTTACCCCTTCTCACCGCCAAACTGCCCGCCCGGAACGCAGGAGAGACTCCGGGTCGTCAGGAACCAGTCTGGCCATCTGGAACCTTCCCCCGGGTTGCAAAGGTCAGCTCCTGCCGTGGGTCACGTTGATTTTATTCGATGGCTTCTTCCCAAGTGGTGGAAGGGCAAAGGGCCAGTGGCAGGGAATTGGGGGGAGTCCAGGCGTGCCTGTGAGTCCCCGACTCTGGTGTGGAACCCCCCTAGGTCAGGCCGCCCGCATTATCAGAGGAGGGCTGAGTCAACCCAGTTTAGATTCTTCAGTGGCAATGAGAGCCCCGTCCGTGTGTCACTACAAAGCAAGATAGCAGCCTACAGCACGTGTCAGGTGTGTGTGCGGTGATGGCTGCCGCCTGGGTCCCCAGCAGCCGGACAAGGGGGCCCTTGACAGCCTCTGCAAGGAAAGAGGCGGCAGTAGGTGTCTGAGCTGCGTGTACAGGCAAAAGACTCAGAGCCCAGAGGCCGCAGAGGTGCTGGGACCTGAGAGCTGGCCCAGAAGCAGGTCTGGCTCCAGAGTCCTTGCTAACCAAGACCGTGGTCATCCTCTCACTCAGCAAGCACCGGAACCCAGGGGGGCTGCCGTGTGCTGTTCCCCAGGCCCCCACACCAGATGGAGGGGCAGCGTTGTCCAGGCAACCCACCGGCGCATGCCCATGGCGCGGGACAGGAGAGGATCCGTGGGGAAGCTGCTGATGGGAGGTTATCTCCAGGGCTGGGCGAACAACTCATCGTGGTGCTGGGTAACCCCCGCGCTCTATCCCCTCCCTTCTGGCTCAGACTGGAACGGTCGGCACATGAGCTGCCTTCTCAGACACATCTGTGTTTTGTCATGTAGCAGGGACAACCCGGGGACAGGCATGGAGGCCGGCGATGACCCCGGTGCTGGAGGATCAAGGATGAGACGGGCTGTGAGGGGCGGGTCAGAGTCTGAGAAGGCCAAGTGTCTCCTTTTCCCACCTAGCGGGGGTAGGACGCCAAATCGGGATTTTAGTCAAGGGGGCGACGCGGTCAGTGCTGTGTGCTTGCGGGCTTCCCTGGCTGCGGCGTGGGACGGCGAAGCCGAGGGCAGTTAGGAGACTGTGTGTGGTGCCAGCAAAACAGGAGAGAGTTCAGACTAAGGGGAGGGGAGGGGACTGTCTTCAGTAATCCTCACCGGGCACCTACTGTGGGAGTGACACGCAGGCAGGCACCCGTGAGAGGGACGCCAACACCCTCACAGGCTTGCGTCCTGGTGGGGTGAGCGGAAAGCGGTCACAGAGGGTCAAACACGCGTTCTTCCGGGGCGCGGATTATGAATGGATGCAGTAGAGCAGCGGTTCTCAACCTTCCTCATGCCCTGACCCTTCATACAGCTCCTCATGTTGTGGGGACCCCCAACCGTAAAATTATTTTCGTTGCTCCTTCATAACTGTAATTTTGCTACTGTTATGAATCGTAATGTAAATACCTGATATGCAGGATGTATTTTCATTGTTACAAATTGAACATAATTAAAGCAGAGTGATTCATCACAAACACATTATGTAATTACATATGCGTTTTCCGATGGTCTTAGGCGACCCCTGTGAAAGGGTCGTTTGCCCCCCAAAGGGGTTGCAACCCACAGGTTGAGAACCGCTGCAGTAGAGAGACATCGTCCATCATGTCTTTTCTAAGGAAATGGCAATTGGTTGGGGAGACGAAGGAAAAGCAGGAGTTACCGGGGAAGCAAGGAGAGGAGGAGTGTTCCGGGCAGAGGGAACAGAATTTGCAAGGCCCATGGAGGTGAGGTGCAGAGAGGGGAGGGCGTGGAGGGCCCAGTTCTGGCGGGACCCCAGGAGTGCTGCAGGGAGGCATGGCTTTTATCTGAAGAACAATGGCAGGTTTTCACCTAGAGTTTGAGGCATGATGTGAATTGAATTCATGGAAGATCAATGCCTGTTTCTGCCCCGGGCAGGTGGCAGGGGACAGGGTGGGGTAACTGGAAAACTGGACAGAATGTGTGGAACAGCTGTTGTCCGTCACGGGACAACAGGCAGCCAAGGCTGGGCTCCCAGGGACGGGGACAAACCAGGTGAGCCGCCCAGTCCCCCTCGCTCTCCGCCTGATGCTGCTTCCTGTCTGTGGAGCGGAGACGGGGATCCAAAGTCAACACAACAGTCTTCAGAAGTTGAGGAGGCACACACGGGTATTAGGGGAGGCCACAGAGGTTAGAACCTATGGGACAGAATGACACGGAGGGGCCTGAGCGGTAAAAGGACTCCAGAGATTTGCATGGTCTTGAATCTTAGCCCTAAGATGCGTGTGTATAGGGTGAAATTTCATGAAGCCAAATGAACAGCAACCCAGGATCTCGGAGCTGAACAGTTCCCAGGGCTAACCCAGGGCAGGGGGCCGTTCAAGTTTAGATTAGCCAGAGCGAAGGGTCCTAAGTATCCAGCCATGTACTATGAAAACTAGAGACATTTACTGAAGAAGATACAAGATACAAGAAACATTGTACACAGGACAATGACACCTCAGTCCCCTTCAGAGCAGGCACGTTAGGACCTCACACAGTTTTCCAGTTGCCGTCAGCTGCCCTGTCGTATTTTCCTGAATCTCATCAATGGTCTAAAATCTCTTCCCTTTCAAAGGTGATTTTAGTTTTGGGAAAAGCCAGAAGTCACAGGGCGCCAAGTCTGGGCTGTAGGGGGAATGGAGTCACCTGGGTGAGTTGATGCTTCTCTGAAAAACTCTGCACGAGACATGGTACATGAGCGGGCACATTGTCGTGACAAAGCTGCCAGTCACCAGCTGCCCATGGCTGCGGCCTCTGAGTCATTGGAATACTTTCCAGGAAGGAATGTTCAAGCTTAATGCAAAATTTGATGCAAAATCATTGCTCTGCTAGCTCAGTCATTTGAATGCAACAGCCACACAGTACACATGCTCACTCCATGGGCGTCTTCCGCCCCTACTGACCAGTACAGTGAAGTCGTCATTGTTCACACATGTGCATTCCAGTCCCCTCTCCTTGGCTCCAGGTTGCATCAATGTGGTGCAAACCATTCTTGTTACATTAACAGTGGCCGGATCTTTTCCCCGAACAGACCTCTCGTGTGTGTATGTGTGTGTGTGTATACATAGGATCACACAAATATTTTAATTCAAAGCTATATACACCCATACACACATATCTATAGCTCTGCAATTAAAATATTTGGGATTTTCTGCAGTGAAAATATTTGTGTGCTTACTGGTTAACTTCGGTCTCCCCCACCTTGCTGGAATCTTTGAGGGAACAGGGCTGGGCCTGTTTGTTCCCTGCATCTCCTTGGTGTTCAGCACGAGGCCAGGTAGAAGGGCGATGCTTAGAAATCTTTATGGCATCCACAGATGAGTTTCTGGATGAGCCAGAGACAGAGACAAAGACAGAGAGGCAGAACCCAAAAAGGCCTCTGTGCCTGCCATGCAGACAGTGGGGGTGGCAGACAGGGGCTGGCAGTGCTCTCCAGATGTCATTGGGCTGCGGACCAGCTGGCCCTCCAGCCGGATGGGCGGAGGACTTGGGGCTGCCCCCAAGGGTGCCGGCCGCCTCTGAAGGGCACCGCGCTGCGGCGTGGAGGCATCCGATTTGCGTCGTAGGACGATCAGCCGGCAGCTGTGCGGAGAGCGGATTCACAGCCTGGCTTCTTCCCACGGAGTCATCTTCCTCTTTCTTACAGGGTTCCACTTGTTAGGGACAGAGCCAGGAGCGGGTCATTTCTCCCTAACTCCCTTCGCGACCGTGGGTGGGTGCTGGCTGCTCTGCGGGAAGCTGGTGACAGACCCTGGCCACAGAGCTATGGTCCCCCAACTCTTACTTCCGCCCCCCCGACCCCTGCTGGCCCCGCCTGTCGCCCGCCCCTGCCAACCGGAGGTCCCCGCCGTCTGCACTCCGATGAGCACGGGGCATTGCTTGGGACTCCCTGCCTGCTGCAGGTGAGGACACACGTATGGCTCCGCAGAGCTGCTTCCCGGGCCAGCGCCTCTGTCAGCGGTGAACAACACCCCGTCTGCTCTGGTTGGGCCCCAGGATCGGGGTTGAGGAAAATCGTGCCGGCCGATTCCTAGTTTCCATCTAACCCCCACTTCCCCCGCCCCTCTACTCTCCCCCACGCTCTGCCCTTCGTGGTGGGCACCCTGGAAAGGGGGTGCCCACCCAGGAAGCAGGGGAGCCAGCCTCTGCGCTTCGGATGACCTCTACACCTGAGGGCCGCCCGCCCACCCTGCGGTTGGGTGGGGCTCCTCGTGGTACCGGTGGAATGACAGCCCCCTACGCGCCTCACAGCTGCCTGCCGGAGACAGTGCTCCCTCTGGGTTTACAGTTTCCCGAAAGTTCGTTCTGCCGCTTGGGTCGGAGGCCCCTTCCCTGCCCTCGAAGAAAACGCCCGACAGGGTTTGTGTTTGTTTTTTTGTTTGTGCTCTGAAAACCAGATGAAGGTTTTGGCTGGGAGTCCTGGAGGCTTGGGGCGGGGCCGCGTGAACTCAGCTGCGGTTCATGGCCCCGAGGAGAACGTTCTTGGGTTGTGAAGGATGGCCCCTGGAACGCTCCCTTGACATCCTCTAGAGAAAGAGGAACGCTTTCCAGGCCTTGGCGGAGTCGCCGAATACCTTGTCCACAGGGCGAAGCCTTTCGGGAAGATTGATGCTGAGCTGGAGACAGTCACTGGCGTTGTGCGCGTCCCAGCTTGTGCCCCGGCCCGTGTCCTCCCGAGGCTGGGAGCCGCTGGAAGCCGGACCCGGCCTGCGCCCAGGGCTGGGGGACCAGCTTCGGTCCGTGAAAGGCAGCCACGGACCCCGAGGCCAGCAGCCTGTGCGGCCTCCGTCCCTACCTCTCTTTCCTCAACAGGCAGGAAGGGACAGACTCTGTCTCTGGTGTTTCTGGGCGTTTTTAAACAGGATTAAAGATGATTTCCAAAGATCGTCTACCTTTCTTGCCATCTGCTCAAGAACCCTCAGCCCAAGCAAGCTTTTCATGGCCAGCTCCGTTGCCTTCTGCGTCCCTCTACCCAGAGAAAAGTTACATGAGAGAGAAGTGGGGGGACTGCCCTCCCCAACCTCGTCAGGCACAAACAGCCCCACTGCTGTGCCAAAGTCATCTCAGCTGTGACCCTGGGCCCCGGTCAGCGCAGACGAGACCCTGCCTGGTCCACGTCCGTGTCATGGCTTCTCGGATAGGACAGGGGGAATCCTGGGGGTTTCTTAGTGGCATTAGGACACTGCCTCTAACTGTCACCATGGGAGCCCCTTGGAGTCACCTGTTGGTTTTTCACTGACCTCTTACCCCACTTGGCTGGTTATACTGGACCGGCCCCCTAACGATGATACGGGCACCCAGTGGGACCCCAGCTGTTGTGTCAGGAGCCGGCTGCCATGGTGGTTGAAGCCCCCTGCTCCCCTCCACTCGTGAGGGGAAAAGCCTCAGATATGGTACCTGCTTGTCAAAAGCACGTCACTCCATGGAGAAGGGGTGGGGGATGGAACCACAGGTGCTGATGTTCTGAAAACACAAAGGTCTCCATCCGGAAAGGGGTGGGGGAGCCGGGACAGAAAACCTGCTTCTGGAGCCATGGGACCTCCAGGGGCTGAGTTCCCGCCCGGTCCCACGCCACCCCACTGGCCCGCTCAGGCTGGACGGCGATGAACTCGCCCGGCAGCTCCCCTCAGTGTCCAGGGCGACTTCCGACCCGGATCAAGTCCATGCTCACCTTCATGAGGGGCAGGGCTGTGTGCCCGCGGGGTCCCCGGAATACTGAATCCCCCAGGGCCGCTTGGGGAGGCAGACAGAGGACAAAGAAGGGACGAGGACTCGCACGGCCAGGGAGCAGTCATGTTTCTGAAATGTAATCATGACCCAGTAATACAAATATCAACATCTGGAACTCTGCAGCCTAAGTCACTGTCTGTTTAGACATGGAATGCGAATCAGGCCCCGTTTCTTTCCTGTTCCCAGGCAGATGGCAAGCGCCTGGGGACGGACCGGTGCAGGCAGGAAGCAGATCCGTTAGTTGGACGGTCACTTGAGAAGCTCCAAGGGCGCAGGGCCGTCCGTCAGGCCACTGGCCCCTCCGACCGGCTGTCCAAAGAAACGAGCATTCAAACCCCAGACCAGCGGAGGCCCGGAGAAAACGCTCTCAGCACCAGCTTGGTTTGAAAAGGCCTGAGACAGAAGGGAGACTTGATCAAATATTTGTACTTGTCCTTTGCCTTTCTGTCCGGGGCTAAGAAAATAAAAAATGAGTTCTAGACCAGGAGTTTGAAAGTTTTGCATTTTTCCTTCTGAAATTAAGGTCCAGGGAAGAAGACTCTGTGCTCACCAAGAGGCAGAAAGGGCTGGGCTGGGCCCAGTGTCTCTGTTATTAGCACTGGTGCCCTCTGGAAATTCTTTTCATGAATGTGGGCCTCCTTCTTGGTGGTTATTAATTTTTAGCTTTTGATAGTTTCTATTAGCCAAGCTTGTATGTCCTACCTCAGAGGCCCTAAGACAGGGAACGTGGCTCCGAGGGGTTTTGCAAACACTTGCAATAAAAAATGACAGCGTCAGGAGTCATTGCTGCGACTACGGTCCCCGTCCCCACACGCGGGATAAATGCACCGCAAGTCCTGCAAGTGCTGACGAATTCAGACCCGTAGGGCTACTGACTTCACACCCAGGGCCCCGAGCTCTAACGACGGTACGCGCATCTCCCTGGGCAGGATCCATTTCAGTGCGCGTTTGACGAGCCGCCTGGTCTGAACCTGAAAGCACTTCAACCCCTAAAACAGTCCCTGAGGTCAGAAATCCAACGGTTTGGAAATCCACGGAATCTTAGGCCTTGGGGATAGCAAACCTCTATTTTTTCTGTAGATAATGTATGGAGGACGGAAGTCATAAATAGGGAAATAATACGGGTCTTGTGACTCCTCTGCTCCCCCCGACGCAGGCAATCAGATTGTAGACGTAGAATCAGTTTGCCCCCATCTGGGCCGGCCAGGGGGAGCCCCAGGAAGCCAAGGGGCCGGGGGTTCAGGCACTGTGTCCTCACTGCCTTCCTAACTTTTTTCCCAGTTGACGCCTTGACTGACAGCCAGCAAGGAGGCCGCAGCTGCCTGCTCTCCTGGCACGTTCACCCCCGGCGTTTGCACGCACACCGCGGCCGTTCCATTTTCCGTTTTCTCGCGGGGAATGGAATGTTGATACTGTGTGATTGTTTTATTTATTTTATACGTTTTCCTTGGAATGTCTACGTGTGGCCGCTGGCTTGGCGGCCTCTTGATTTACGGTAGTTATAAACATTCCAAAGTAGACATGCCAGTTAAATGATACAATAACATTATCCAGTTACAATTCTGTGATAAATGTGCCGGCAGTTCCAAAAGGCCCATTTTCGGCGCCCCCGCGCCCGCGCCCCCGCCATTCCTTCCTGCTGCCTACGCAGTAAGGACTTTGGAAGCCGCCACTCCGTGGAAAGAGGGCCGGAGATCCAAGGGTGAGTCACGAAGTGGCCTCCCCATCGCCCGTGCTCGGGGAAAACATTTCTAAGAAGCCTCAGGCCTGGTGCCCAGAAGCAACATGCTCATTTAAGAACATGCTGGGACTTCCTTTTCTCTGAAAATCGCATTTACGCACATAGCCAGTGTAACCCTGGAAGAAGTGCAGGCCACGGTGGCGGCCAGGGCAGTGATGGAGGTGACCTGTCTCTCTCACCCCACTGCTGCCTGCCACCCCCCCGCCCCCAACAGGAAGCGTGGTTTGTTTTTCCTAAGGATGCTGAAAGGGAGAAGCAAGACCAGCTCTCCATGGACCCAGCCTTTTGGAGCCTAAACAGACGATCAGAAAACCCAGCTCAGAATCTCCCACAGAGAAGTATCTGGGAGAGGCTCTTCCTGCTCGTTTCCTAGAAAACGCTGCCGCCACCGTGCAGACCGCTAGGACCGGCTCCTTTCCAACCCTTTGACGTGTACAGATCTCACCACGGATATTTGAAGCAAAATGTGCCCTGAAAGCTTCTCTGTTCTTGCTCCTAGAGAAGCATTCGGCAAACGCCAGCCCAGGGTCCCTCTCCAGAGCGTTCACTGTCTCTGCCATCGTCGCGTGGATGATTGTAATGGCGTCCTGACTGGTCTCCCTGAAACCCACCCATTTGTCTGTTCCTCCCACCATTTATGCCCCCACCCCCCGTCTACCCATCGCCTCTGCCATCTGCCGCACCACGCATCCTTCCTTCCTTCCTTCCATCCATCCACTCATCCATCCATCCATCCATCCACCATCCACCCATCCACCATCCACCCATCCATCCATCCATCCATCCACTCATCCATCCATCCATCCATCCACCATCCACCCATCCACCATCCACCCATCCATCCATCCATCCATCCACTCATCCATCCATCCATCCATCCACCATCCACCCACCCACCCATCCACCATCCACCCATCCACCCATCCACCATCCACGCATCCATCCATCCATCCATCCATCCACTCATCCATCCATCCATCCATCCACTCATCCATCCATCCATCCATCCACCATCCACCCATCCACCCATCCACCATCCACCCATCCATCCATCCATCCACCCATCCACCCATCCACCATCCACCCATCCATCCATCCACCCATCCACCATCCACCATCCATCCATCCACCCATCCATCCACCCATCCATCCACCCACCCATCCACCATCCATCCATCCACCCATCCATCCACCCATCCATCCACCCACCCATCCACCATCCATCCACCCATCCATCCACCCGCTCATCCATCCACCCATCCACCCACCCATCCACCCACCCATCCACCCATCCATCCAGCACCCACCCATCCATCCACCCATCCATCCACCCATCCATCCACCCATCCACCATCCATCCACCCATCCATCCACCCACCCATCCATCCACCCATCCATCCACCCATCCACCATCCATCCACCCATCCATCCAGCACCCACCCATCCCTTCATCCACCCATCCATCCATCCATCCACCCACCCATCCATCCCCGCATCCATCCATCACGTGCACCTTTAGTGGTTTCTACGCCCTAAGCATTGCGTAGGTCCTTGTGCAGGTGGGAAACGAAGCGGATTTCCTGCTTTCAAGTGAAATAGTAAATTTCCAAGTAAGCTACGCCCCTGATGGAAAAGACCAGACTATCTGGAAACAGAGTGACGTCGGGGGGCCTACTGAGAGAGATGCTGGGGTGGGGGTGGGCCTCACCAAGAGGCAGGAAGACCGTTCTGTCTGCTGCTCAAACTGGAACAGTTCTGAGGGTGAGAGAGGCAGCGATTAAAAGTTATTCTAGGGCAACAGACACCAACGAGGACCGGCCCCCATCAACTGGGGGGTATGGTCCCCTCCCCCACTGAGGTCAGATGAGGCGCTGAGAAGGTGAGGTCCCTGGAGGAGGACACTGACTCCTTTTCCTTGAGGAGAGAGGCTGCGAGCCAAGTGAAAAAAGAAATAAATGAAACAGGAGAGGAAGGAAAGAGAAAAGGAAAGGTTATGCAGTGTTGGGGCAAGAGTGAGTTTTATGGAGGCTGAGTGGGTGAGCATCCGAAGGAAAGGCAGGGGGCGGAGGGTGGGGGAAGGAAATAAGACAGAAGCAGCGTTTCTGCGATTTTCAAGGGCCAGCAGGAGCTCGGCGGATGCCGCAGGCTTTGTTTTAGGGTGCGACACGGAGAGAGTTTAACCAAAGGTCCGACAGAACGGCCCCGTGAAGGTCAGCAACGGTGCGGGGGGAGTCCTCACTTCCAGACGCCCGCCAGCACCTCGGCCTCCTCTCGCCAAAGAGAAGGGGTCCCCGGTTCCATCCACGGGCCCCTTCCGCGTGCCGCGCAATCCACAGCTTCTTGTGCGCACGTCAGCTTTTCAGTGTGTGTATTGGGAAGGTACTGCCCCTGGGCCAGGGGAAAGGCTAAGGGAGTAAACCCCGACAGAAAATCCGGAGCCGGAGTCCCTAAGGCGGTTTGACGTTGTAGTCAACACCGGCAACTCCTGCGGCGCACCTGAAGCCAAGCTGTATCGACTCCGTCTTTCCCTTGGACCCTTCAGCTGCGAAGAGAGGGGGGGTCTGCTGCATGGGCAACAGCAGACCCTCCATATCACCCTGCCCAGGCTCTGTAGCTTCAGCTCCACTGGAGAGGACACTCCAGCGTCATCGCAAGATGTCAGTTCAACACGGGAGGAGACAGATGCCGTGTCACTCCCGAGTCGGACTGCACAGCCATTCTCGGCGGTGCAGATGGACACTTAAGAAGCTACACCATCGTCTCTCGAGACGGACGGCTGCCGACGGATCGGGAAGGTCAGACCCCGGGTCGCCACCATCGCCTCCGCTTGGTCCGAATGGTCTGAACACCCGCCTTACACCAAAATTGAAAAAGTTCTCTGCGCTGTGAACGGAGGCTTCCTCCGGCATCGTTTCCCCTGTCCCTCAGAAGCTGCGCGCCGGAGAGCGGGGTCCTGCGTTCCGTTTTTTCATGTGACCGACCGGCGTGGCTGCTTGGCACGTACGTCTTAGGGTTGGTCTCCCGTCAGGGCCTGGACTGGGGGGACCCGGGGCACCAAGGTCGTTGGGCGCATTCTCTGTAGGTCGCCCAGGCCTGAGTCTCTAGTCTGGGCTCCCTCACTGCACTGTGAGCTTCCTGCAGGCAGGGGCTCTGCTCGCGTACCTCTGCCCCCAGCACCCAGCGTGGCCGGCGCTTAGGAGGGGCTCTATCGATGGGTCGCGTGGGACCGGGAAGTGGGCGCCCTTCTCTGACCGCGAGCTTCGTTTCACGTCCTGCTCCTGCAGGGACGGGGCTGCCGATACCAGGGTTTCATCCCCCCCACGCCCCCGGAGGTGCTGAGCTCCACACCTCACCGCTTTGCTGTCTGGTGGCTTCTGTCAGCACCCGCGGGCCAGGCAGGCTCTCCAGGCAGACCCCGACCCCCCCAAGGCCGGACCTGGCGGTTGCTGCACTGCCACCCTTCAGTGTCAGGGTGCCGTTGTGGCCGGGGGTGATCACGGCCTCGGGGGGGCTCCTGCTGGACTCTTCCTCCAGCTGGCTCTGCATTTGGGAGAGAGCCTGCCACCTCTGAGCCCCAGCGAACTCTCCCGGAAACTGAAGGTCACGCAGCGTCCTCTGCAGGAGGCGATCGACACCTCCCAGACAGATTTATCGTCACTGCGCCCTGATGGAAGGCAGCAGGCCAAGGAGGGGCCCCAGGGCTTCACGGCAGAGGTCCTCTCTGGGTGCCCAAGGCCGGGGCAGTGGCGGCTGCTCTCTTCTCTGTGTCTGTCCTCAAAGCTGTAGGAACCTACTCAGCGGGGCCTTGCCACCTCCGTGACAGCCTCCGCTTGTCACCCAAAAAGGCCACGGCTTTGACGGTGCCTCCCGTGGCTTTCTGGGGCCATGTTAAAATGCCTGGTGGCAGTTGTGACTCCCTCTCAGAGACCTGGTAATGAAGCGCTGTTCCCAAATCCTGACATGATTTAAAACACGCTTTGTTTATGCTGTTGTGGAGCGGACAAGACGTGCATCCGAGTGGCCCGGCAGATTCTGGGAAAGGGAGGTGGTGCCGTTTCTGGGATGACGATGTTTCTGGGGGCCCAGCCCTGAGTCTGTAAGGTGGGAGGGGGCAGTGGGTATAAGGAAGGGCTACGGGTGGCTGAGTCCTTTGTTAAGGACCCCTCATCTTCGGGAGAAGCCCAGAGATACAGTGGCAAGGATCCACCCCTTCATTCTGCATCTTGAGGATCCACCATGTACCAAACCCCACGGCTCAGAGCCAGGCAAGAAGGGGGACATTTGAGAGGATTTGATAAGGTGACTCTTTGAAAGGTGTGTGGAACGGGCAGGGTTTAGGAAGCACAGCAAGGCGCGTGTGGTCCTGGAGGACGGGCACCGGTGGGGACTTTTAGAAAAGGGACTCGGGGCCTGTGCTACCTGGCCGGAGACAGCCGGGAGGGTCAGCCCCACCCAGTCTCCCGTAGGTAGTCCACTGGCCGAGCAACCCTGGAGCCAGGGACCCCAGGGCCTGTTGCCTAGTCCCTGCGGAGCCTCCTCCTGGGGCCCAAAGCAAGGTGGGGAAGGCCTGCTGTGCTCTGAGGGGCCATCGAATTGTACCCAGCCCACAGCATCGTCAGCACCTGGTGTAGCGGGTGCAAACCCGGGGGCCTAACGGGGCCAGTGGGTGTGTCACATAAGGGCGAGGTGGGGAGTGTGGCAAATATGCATGTTCATCCCAGGACGGAAAGTGGCCCAGGGTGGCTGGATCTTCCAGTTTTCTGGTGGACACTGGAAATTTATTTTTTATGAGTTAGCTCTTAATTTTAAATGTTAGCAGCAAGGTCAAAATATTTAAAAGAAAACACTTTGCAGGCAGGACAAATGGAATTTGTGGGTGGACATCACTCCTCAGCCACTAGTTAGGGACCTCTGGTCTATGGGGGCAGCGAGGTAAGTGGGCGCGAAGCACCCAGCTGGAGTCACTCTCCTGGCCGAATGGAGGGGTGCAGTGGTCAGGGGACGCTACCCCAGTTGGGGGCTGGGCTACACCTGCCACGGTGAGCTGTGGTGCTGGCACCATTCTGTGTGTTGTCCCTGACGCCACCCCATCCTGTGACCCACTCTCTGTTTCATAAGAGTATTTATCTTAATTTTTAAAAATTAATTAATTTGTTTGTTTATTTTATTTGTAGAGAGAGGGGAAAGGAGAAAGAGAGGGAGAGAAACATCACTGTGTGGTTGCCTCTCACGCGCCCCCAACTGGGGACCTGACGTGCAACCGAGTCACGTGCCCTGACTGGGGATCGAACCAGCGACACTTGGCTCTCAGGCCGACGCTCAATCCACTGAGCCACAGCAGCCAGGGCTGTATCCTAAGTTTTGATCATACATCTCTTTCCTCCTTTATTTACGCTTCCGCCTCTCCCCAAGGACTGGCCATTTGTCTGATTCCTACCTTATTCCCAGAGCCAGGCCGACAGAAAATGACCAGTAGGCCTTTGTTACATATCTGCTGTCCGGCCTCCTCCAGGGAAGGCGTTGTTACTCTAGCAGGCGTAGTACTTATCATTGTCATCATCATCACCCATGTTTATAACTGAGGAAACAGAAGCACAGAATGGGTAAGAAACTTAGTGAAGATTGCACAGCCAGGAAGAATTGGACTGGGGCCTCAACCCCAGGACTGACAGAGTCTCAAGACCCCTGCTCTCAGTTTGAACACCAGCTCATGCCTAGTCATCTGTTAGATTTGAGCCCAAATCTTACCTCCTCCCAGAAGCCCTCCCGGACTTACCCACCAGCTAGATTAGGTGCTGCCTTTGGATTCCCCGGCCCCTCAAATACTCTACCCAGGATGTCTCTCTCTGTACAGGATATTCCTGCTTCCCCTCTCTGGTGCCTGGGTTGTAAAGGTCACCTTAAAGACAGAGAGCCTGTTTTGTGCCAGTCCCTTACAGCCCAGTGCCTCGTGGGTGCCAGTAAGAGCAATCCTAACAACACTAAAGAAAGGAGAGGATTCTTGTGAATGAGTGAGTGACTACCGTATGCCAGGCACGCGGGTTTTATTGAATCTTCACCATGTCCCATTTAAGTGTAAAATTCGATGGCATTAATGACCTTCAGTGCGACTCTCAGCATTGTCTAGTTCCAGAGTCCCTCGTCATCACAAAGGAAAACCCCGTACCTGTGAAGTGGGCATGCCCCACGCCCCACCCCCACCCTCTGAGCCCCTGGCAGCTCCCACTCCACCTTCTCTTTCTGCAGATTTGCCTCTTCCAGGCATTTCATATGAAATTTCACATAGGAGGTGGCCTTTTGTGTCTGGCTCCTTTAAGTGAGTGTGTTTTGAAGGTTCATCCACGTGGCAGCAGGATCCGTACTTCCTTCCTTTTCATGGCTGAATAATATTCCACTGCATGGATGGGCCACATTGGTGTATCCATTCCTCTGTGCTGGACATTTGGGTGGTTTCTACCTTTCATGAATAGTGCTGCTGTGAACACTCGTGGACAAGTTTTCTGTGGACACCTGTTTTCATTTCTTATGGGCATAATCCTCGGGGTGGACTTGCTGGTCATACAGCAACTTCATGTTTACCTTACTGACAGATCCTGCATTCCTGTTACCTGCTGTGTAGTATTCCAGGTCGTAGCTCCTTTACCAGAAAAGGCCAGGAGTCCATCAGCTTCAGGAAAGGCTGGATCCAGGTGCTTGAATAACGTCATCAGGACTTGGATCCCCTCTCTGTCTCCCGTTCTGCTTTCTTATACGTTGGCTAACTCTCAGGCAGACTGTCCCCCCATGGCGGCAGCTCAGCAATCCCAGTGGAAGAGAGGATCTCTTCCCCAAGAGTCCCACTGGAAGTCGCAGGCTTGGCTCCTATTGGACCATCTTGGATCACATGACCACCCTTAGGGTCGGAGTCTAGGAGGTGAGTCTGACCTCAGCTGTGCACTGGCAGCTGGCGATGGGGTTCAAATTGGGGTCTTTACATAAGAAGGGGATTTATTGCTAAATTGTGTGGGCTTCTTGGAGGCCAGCGGCCAGGCACACTGTCCTCTATGTGGGGTGACCCCAGGGCCGCTAGGTGGTACCGGCGGGGAGGAGGGGAGGCTGGTGCCCGCACAACCCAGGCAGTGGAGTCAGGTGCAGGAGACAGCGGGGAGCAGAGGAGGAAGGGCGGGCAGCCGTCCCGTGTCCCGCTGCCCCCGCCCCACGGCTGCTCGTTGCCGCTGGAGCATCTGCGAGTTTCCCCGAGTCACACAGAGGGAGCTGCGTGGCCCATTGCAATGAATTCCCTTTCTGCCTCTGCCGCCGGGATCCAGGGGGCCGACCCAGCAACCAGCCTGCCGCCTTTCCCCTGAGCCTTGGGGTCGGGAGGCCATCGGACCGTCCTCCCGAGCGGCATTCTGGCCGCTTCTCTTCCTGGGTAACGGCCTTTCTGTTCTATGTGTCATTTATCGTAAAGCACCTCATACCTTTTTTGGAAGTAGGCAGGGTATAAATTATAAATAGATTTAATTTAAATAACTCAGTAGGGCAGTTTCTCTGTAGGGCTCCCAGCAAATGCTTCTGCTGCTATTTTTCTTGTTACCCCAGTGGATGGGGAGAGGGTAGGTGGGAGCAGCTGGGAAGTGGCTTAACTCTTGGGGTGATGTGACTTGGGGGTTTGGCCTGGATACCGGGGAGCACCAGGAAATGGGGCAAGCCATGTGGGATTAGTGTGGCCCAGGCTGTGTGTGTTTGGGTGGATACCTAACCTCGGTGAGCCTTAACTTTCTCATCTGTAGGGTGGGTCTAATAACAGCCTGTTTCAGAAGGCTGTGGGGGTGATGCGCTGAGTTATTAAAACATAGCTAACACGCTCAGAACGCTGAAAGCACGTCGCCAAAGCTTGACCCCGCCTCTGCTTTTGCGGGAACCGCACACATACCCTGATGTAGATCCTTTTTACAAAGTTTTCTCTCCCGTCCCGGACCTCACTCAAGAAGCCCACGTCATTTAACGGAGGCGGTCGTGTGAGCCATCCACCCAGCGACCCTTCTTTCCTCCCTCCTTCCTTTCCACCACCATCTCAAGTGTTTGCTGAGCACCTACTTAGTTCTGGGTACGGAGGAGGAGGTGGTGAGCCAAGACAGATATGGTCTCTGCTCTCCAGGCCGTACTTCGGAAAATAAGCAAAAAGAATTTCATAAAATGCGAGTATCAGGAACAAAGTAAAAGAACTTGGGATTGTGAAGGGTTGGGGTTGCTGGTCAGGGCCCCCAAGGAGGAGGTGCTTGAGAGGGGGCCTCCGTACCAGAAGAAGCCAGCGAGGGGTGCTCTGGGTTGCGGGAGTGGCGAGTGCAAAGGCCCTGAGGCAGGAACCAGCTTGGTGGTTTCAAGGCACAGAGGGAGGAAGGCTGGTGGGCTGGAGGGGATTGAACCAGGGATGGAGTGGAGGACGGGGAGGTAGGAGATGTAGGCAGGGGCCAAGTCCTGCAGGCCCTGGTGTGGATTTTACTCCAAGGACTCAGAGCAGTGAAAGAGATCATCTTCTCTGGCCATACTCTGCCCCTGTTACAGCTCCCAGCTGACCATGATGATGGACAGATGGAGGTCGGACTCGGGAGAGGCAGCAGGGGTCTGAGAGGCCTGCAGTGGTCTCACCTCCATGACCTGTCACTGATCCCGCTCGCACGGGGGCCGTGGGCGCACGCCTCCCCGGGTCCTGGAGCTGTGGCCGCGGGCTGTGCACGGCTCTGAGGAGAGGCCAGCGGGTCCACTGACGTCATTGGTTTATGTTCCATGTGTACAGAAAGTTTGTACTTTATTAAATATACATGGGCCTCACATTTTCCGGGGGGGTGGGAGGGGGCGCATTCCTCCCCCACCTGCCCCGAGCCAGCTATAGAACTCTCCGGCCTAAAGGAACAGTAGGTTGATTCATTCGCTGCTCAGAGACTGTTTTGCTCCCCCTCCGTGGGGACACCAGGCCTGGAGGACACACACAGAGAGGGAAGGGGTCACCATTCCTGCCCTGGGAGCAGCTGGAGTCGCATAAACTGAGAAGTTAAATACGGTGGCGGAGCGGATTTTGACTGGCTGGCAGAACCTGTGTGTCTGCAGATTGAGGAGTATTCCTTCTAGAAGCTTCTGGAAGATAGGGGCCAAGTGGGAAGGAGGGCTGGTGGCCAGCTATGTTTGGATCAAGCAAAGCGAAAACGCTGCTTGTTCTGCAGACCTTGTCAGGGCCTTCACACCCTCAGTTAGCTCCTCATGTCCTGGGTCCTCTACCATTTTCTTGTTGGCTCCTGGGAGCTCCAGCCCCAGCATCTCTCTGTGGACAGCCGCCCTTTGTCTGTGACCCTGCCACTCCGTGGAGCAGGGAATTCACAGTCCCCATCCTGGGCACAGCCCTTAACGAGTGACGGGAGTGTGTGCGTGTGAGCATGTAAATACCTGCTTCCTCGCTCTGATGGGAGGGATCAGCCTCCCTCCATGGGACAGCCCCCCTTGCTTGGCCTGCCCCCCACCCCCACCACCCCGGCTTGCTTCTTCAGTCCCCTTTTCGACCTAACAACTCCCTCTCTTCATCTCAAGGCATAATTCTGAGGACTAATCGCAGCAGGACTGCCTCGGTCTGGGGATTCAACGTGGCATAAAGCAATGGTAGCTGTCTCCACGGCAGGACTTGTCAGAGCCTTGACTCCACTGGCTCAGGAGGGGAAACGGGAGGCAGCCGGGCACGCACGCCTCTTTGCCCAGAGACGGCTGTAAGGAGAGGTGGGGGGACGGGCTTTGACCCGGGGCCGTCTGACTCCGGAGGTGTCTCTCCCACTTGTCCCCGATGTTAACTGTAGAAAATTTCAAACCTACACAAAAGAGGGGAAACAGTTTATTGAGCCTCTTCACGCCCATGCCCACCACTGCCCACCGCTTCTCTGTCCCTGCCGTCGGGGACCTGCCCGGACAGCACCCTGTTTCTCTGTAAGGTCGCTCAGTGTGCAGCGAGCTTGTGTGCCTGTGACTCCGCCACCTACTCTAGAGGCAAATGTAGTTTTTCTCCCTGTGTGGTTTCCCCACTAGGCCATAAGCTCAAGAGTGGGCGCTTTGTTTTGTCCATCCTTGAACCCCTAGCACATAGCGTAGTGCCTGGTGCATAGTAGGTGCTCAACAAACATTGGTGAGCTCTCTCTCTCCCTTTCTCTCTCTCCCCCTCTCTCCTTATCTATCCACCTGTCTACCTAATTCATGTACCTGTCTACCTACCAACTCTGTCTATCACCTATCAGTTATATCTATCCTCTATCTATGCACATATTAAAAAAAAAAAAAAAACACCTGTTAAACACCCGTTTTGTCACTTTCTGCTTCCCCCTAACAACCGGTTGTAACCGCCATTCTGTGTCCATGAACATGGGACTCCCGCTGCCCCGTGTTTCTGGCCCACACAGTGTTGCCCTGTGTTAACGTGTCCTCGTCTGCTTAGGCCACGTCCTGATTTTCACTGTTGCTGACGATGCGGCAGTGAGCGCCCTGCTTAGGGGCCGTGGAGAACACCCACTGTGTTTTTTTATTTTTGAACCAGAGGGGCTGGGTCAGAGAGTATGCGCCTCAAAAAGATGACATTAGTTTTTTTTTTTTTAGACATTTTTGATGGATCTTAATGATGGATGGTAACCTTTATCTGTAAAAAGTGAGCCCCACCGGATTATTTGCCCCTGGAATTCCGTTTGAGGATATGGACGGGGACATACCACCATGGGGACGCAGGGCGTGGGGTCAAGTGAGTGGGTCTGAGGGTTGTTCCTGGCTGCTCACACCCCACGTGGTTCCCATCTGGCTCACCTGGAGGGTCTTCCCCACCTTTCACTTTGAACCTTCCCAAGTTCCCTTGTTGTCACGCGGTCCTTCTGTCCCTTGGCTTGCCTGGCGCCCAGTGTCATCACAGGGGCCCCTGTAAAAGGGCGGCGGTCAGAGAGCGATTAGAAGACACTATGCTGCTCACTTTGCTGATGGAGGAAGGGGCCGCCAGCCAAGGAAAGCAGGTGTCCCCTTGGAGCTGGAACAGACGGGAAACAGATCTGCTTCCAGAGCCTCCAGAAGCAACCAGCCCCGCTGACACCTTAGTTTTAGGACTTCCGACGTCTAAAACTGTAGGAGGAAGAATCTGTACTGTTGTAAGTCACTACGTGTGTGGAAATCTGCCACAGCAGCGAGAGGGAACAACAGATCGTGTCTGGGAAGATGATGTGCAAACCGTGACCCCAGAGGGTGGGTGTTCCAGCAGGGCTCTCGGGGTGCTGGGAGAACCAGGGGACACAGGGGCGCCGACCGCAGCCACCAGGGCTGAGCTGTCACCTGCGGCCACAGCTTGGACGGCCCCTGCCCTGCTCTTGGCCGCCCTCTTTGCTGGTGTCGTGGTCCATCAGCTGCTACCAGGAGCAGGGGCTCTGCCCCCAACCCCTTGTGCTCCCCTAGGGACAGTGCTTTCCGAAAAGAAGGAAGAGAAAGCGGCAGAGGACAGGGTTTTGCCTGGAGCTGCTCCACGCCCCCCTTTGACAAGGGGTGAAGGCAGAGAGGGCCGGCAGGTGCGCACTGGTAGTCAGCCTGCTGGGAAGAGGGCGGTCTGTAATGAAATTAGCTGGTCCTGGGGCAAGAGGCGGAGGGGACACGGGGCTCTCACAAGAAGAGCCCACGTCACCAGTCTGCTCTGTGCCCCCCGCTGCGCCGTTCCCTGCCGCCGCATCCATCATGAGCGTTCTGCTTGCCCTCTGCCAACCGCGTTCTCTCTTGGGCATGTCGTTAATTTTCTAATGGGATTGATTGTGTTTTAAACTGGTTGTCCCTTGGCCCACTGGTTCAGGGGGTGGACCTGGGGGGTGGGGGTCAGGGGTGCGGCCTTGGACTCTTGGCCCTGTCTCCTCCAGCTTTGTGGCCGGCCTCAGAGCCCTGTCTCCTGCAGCCATACACCTTCCTCGTGGGTCACTGGAGAGAGTCTGCCTCCCAGGTCACCTGGATGCAAGCTAGGACCCGTGCACCATAGTGTCCCCAGCACCCGGCACATGAGAGGCCACTTCTAGGTGTTTGCTGCGTCAATGGAGCACGTGGGTGTGCACAGCTCTGTACCCTGTGCCGGCCCACAGCAGACTCGGCCGCAGCTGGGCCGTAATGGGGCAGCCGACACCAGGCCCGTCCCGTCCTGCAGCCCTGGCTGCCTCCAGGCGGGGAGTCTTTGGGAGACCTTTAACATTATCTTCCACAAAGCAGCTTTGGCAGCTGGGCCTTTGACATCTGGGAACACTATGTGGGTGCCTTTCTTTTCTGTCCGTAACACGCGGGCATCGCTCATCCTCCCTGCCGTCGGGACACTTGGCGACGCAGGGGGATGCACAGGTCTGTCCCTGCTCCTCAGGCACCTGGCCTCAGAAGCCTGCGTTGGTGCACGAATGGTGGACGGAGGGAGGAGAGGATCTGTGCACAAAGGAAGAGTGAGCTCTGGCCTTTTCTGTAGCCCCCATGACCTTGGAGACAGTATGTTCTATGGTCTGCATGCTCCACGGAGAAGTGGTTCGGCCAGACATTCATAGGTGTTATCCAAAACACACAGAAGTCGGTGGGTGGGTGGGGGGGGGCATGCTTCCTGTGGCCAGGACAGTTTGGAAAATCCTGGTATTGAACAGAGTTCAACAGGTTTCTTTCCGTCAGGACCTGTCAGAGCCTTTACTGTGCCAATATGCTTTGAAGATTTCCAAAGGGGTGGAGAGTCTTGTTTTCTCTGACGTGTGGACTGCAGGGTCCACATTTCCAGCCCGGGGTTCAGCAAGGCAGGCAGTGGAAGAGCCATTCCGGGGGGGAGCTCTCGGGAGGAGGCAGGACGCCCCCTGGTCTGGTCGAAGGAGAGCCAACTGATGGGGGCGCAGCCGGCCTTCCAGGCCAAGCAGCAGCCGCGCTGCCAAGACTGGGCCCAGGAAAGACGGCTTTGCTGTCGCCCCGAGGCGTGTGACCCCTGGAGACAGACTTGGTGTCTTCCAGGAGCTGGGGGTGTTGGGGTTGCAGTCAGCAGACAATTGCCTGCCTCCACTCAGGGCGAACAAAGGATTCTGCCGGGTTTTATGTTTTTTCCCACTTTTGTCCCCATGGGGTCCCAGCCAGAGTGTCCATGGTCCTCCCCAGAAAGTGCTCGTGGAGGGTTAATCCATAAGGTCACTTGAAAATGAAGGCATTAGTCCCTTCTTAAAGGTTAATGTGTTTTTTCCAGGAGTGTGTGAGTGGAAATTTCAAGTACCGCACATTTTTCAAGTAGCTGGGTCGTGTCCTGAGCTGCTGCAGAGAAATGAGCGCGTGGGCAGCAGAAGAGCCGCGCAGGAGCCGGGAGTGCAGCAGTGTGGCTGGCGTCACCGGGTGTCACTGCCTGCGGATGGAGCCAAAGGCAGCCTGTCCACCTGAGTCGGTGTGGGGAAGGATGAAAGCCACAGGGCACACCTTAGGGGAAGGGGACCCCAGAGGGGGTGTCAGGGACCTAGGGGCAGGAGCACCCAGAGACGGACATGCTAGCAGGCCTTGCGGAGTCTTGGAGTCTCTCAACTCTGCCCCTTCCCAGTCACGGGCCACTGGGGCTCTCCCTGCAGCCGTTCCCCCCTGCTCCCCCAGCGCCCCAGTCCATCTGTGTGTCCTGAGCTTGAGATGGACCAGAGCGTCTATGCCGTTCCTCACGCCCCCGCAGGTTGGGGGTCCACGCCTCGTCCATCCACCCTGGACGGACACACCCACTGCTCCACGGGGTCCTCTCCGGAGGATGGAAGAGGAAGTGGCTCTCAGAGACTGGAGGATGGAGCCAGGCCAGCACCCCCCCAAAAATGGGGCTCCTTCTGGCCCGGACACGAGGCCTTCTGGCACCTTCTCCCCTTCCAGCCTACCACACTCCCCCATGTTAGCTCTAAAATGCCCGCTGATCTCTCCCCACAACCCAGGATATTCCTTTTTGTTTTGAACGGGGGCTTAGCAAACTATGATCTACTGGCCAAGTCTGCTCTGCACTTACTTCTGTATATAAAGTTTTATTGGCACGCAGCCACCCCCATTCATTTACATAAGGTCTATGGCTGCTTTGGAGATACAGTGACGGGGCAGGGTAGTCGCGACACAGATTTTCTGGCTCGCAAAGCCAACGGTATTTACTGCCTGGCTCTTGGCAGAACGAGTTTGCCGATTCTTGTTGTACATGACTTGCAGAATGCGTGCTGAGCTCACAGGCGGCCCCAGGAAACATCAGTGGTGATGATGGTCAGTGAACTATGATTATCCCAGAAGGTCTCCGTTCATTTAGCAAATAGTTACTCAGTGCCTCTGCCCGTCAGGCACGTGCTGAGCTCTGGGAGTTAATCTGTGAACAAGACAAAGTTCTTGTTCCCACAGAGCTCTCTGCACTGGGACGGTAGTGTGCTTTCTTCTAAAAAATGACCAGAGCACCCAGCCCTGGGTCTTTACTGCCTGGGGATATGGATCTGGAGATGGGGGTGGTGGATGGGATACACACTGAAGAAAACATGGGATCCCTGGCTCAGGAAACACAGCCTGCTAAGGATGCTAGGACAGACTCAGGGGAAACTCGGCAAGTTCCAAAATAGCCAAGGGCACCTGGCAGAGGGAAGTGTGGGCCAGAGATAAGGTTGACCAGTTGCCCAGCAGCTGGCAGAATTAATCCCAGAAGTCTGCCTGGAGGAGGTGGATTTTGCATACTTCCTTGAATGCAGGGAGTGGGGAGGGAAGTTGTTCCTTTAGCCCAAAGGCATACCCTAGAGAGGCTGGGGCTGGGGGCTTTGGTTCTCACTCCACCTGCATCACACTCCTCTGTGCAACTGCCACTGATTTTGCTTCTACATTAAAGAATGTAGGATAAAGGCCTCGTTTCCCAACCTTTGTCATAGCCAGATGTGGCCGGGTCAGGTATTGGTCATTATAATGTGGGTGGAAGTGGTGGAAGCCATTTCCAAGTCACACCCCTCATGGGCCAGGGCAGGCCCCCTCCTGTCCCTGTCGTCCTTCCCACCTGCTAGAATGCAGAGGTAATGGCCAGCACCGGAGCTGCCACTGTGTGCCTTGACATTGGAGTTCTGTCCGTGAGACAGAAACGAGGCGCCAGGGAGCTGGGTCTCTGCAGACCGTGGAGCTTCCCCACCAGCTCCGGACGGGGACCTCAGACTGTTACCAAAGAAATGAACTTGTGTGTTGTTGAAGCCACTCTTATGTTGGGTCTCTCTGGTGCAGCAGCCACCCCGATAATATCGGACACCCCCAGGGCAGTCCAGACAGACATACGATCTGAATAATCACGGCAGGTGTGCTGTGCGGGTGTAGCTCTGAAGTGTCTATCATCTGCGAATCCGGGGGCCGGTCGCTGCAGCCCTGCTGTCTCCGACGGGTCTCCCGACAGCCTGCAGAGGAGCCCCCCTCCCTCGCGCCAGCCGCCAGCTCCCTCCCTGCCACGAGGTCTCAGCATACATTTCAGGATGGAGGGAGGGCGGAAGGGTGAGGGGGCTGCTGGGCCCGAGGAGGCCGGTGGGGACTTCTAGTCCTCAGCAGCCCCCTGACCTTTGTCTTGGCCTCCCCCTCCCTGTGGGTGGGGGCAGCTGCAGAGAATCCAGGGTCAGCTGTGCCCAGGGGCCGCTGGCAGCAGAAGACCATCAGGGATTGCAGACAGGCCTGCCCCGAGGTCAGCATACAAATTCAAGTCCCGGTTCATCTGGCCTCGGCCGGGCGGGGCCGCTTTTCTTGGTGATCTCAGTCCTCATTCCAGCCCCGTTCCCATAAAATCACAGGAGTGCTGCCAATTAGAGGCCTGCCAGCCCGGGCCCTCTGAATGTAATCAGCCATAATTACTTAATAGCCTTAAGTTTGGGAGGCTTCTTTTGAAGCCCAGAATCCTTGCCCCCAGTAGCCCAGTGAAGCCGGAGAAGCCTCGGTGTGGCTATACCAATCCCCCTTGGCATTCCTGCTCTTGGGGACCATCTCCGGGGCCACCACGCGGACTCACTGACAGCCCTACGCGGGCCTGAGGCTCTCGGCCCCCGGCCCCCGGCCCGGCCAGCGTCCCAGCCCGGATTCCTGAGAGAAAACAAAGTGCAAAACACAAAAGGCTTGGCTGCACCCACGCACATCCACACACACCAGGAGAAATCGAAGACAGTGTCTGCTGGGTGCCAAAGATCATTCGAGAAGGAGAAAGCTATAATCAGGGAGAAAATGCAATATGCAATATTTCATGTTGGATTAAGTGTACCGCGCAGCTGGAAAGCGAGGCTGTAGATAGAAAACAAATGTTCCAGCATCTTCGTGGGTGACCTCCAAGTGTCCATGGGCCCCTAATCCTTCTGTCATAATTCAAGCTCGTTGGCCGGGAGCTGACGGCTTGGCGGGTGGATTCCGTGATCAGTCAGCAGTTCTTCCAAGGCGGCCAGAGCTCCCTCCGCGGGCCCCAGCGCGCTGACATGTCTCTCCAGCAGGATGGAAGCCCATGTTTCCATTGGGCTGGGCAGAAAACCGCCACTGAGCTCATCTTCCCAAGAGCCCCTCCGGTGCAGGCCGGGGCAGGGAGGGCAGGGAGGGTCTGCCACGGAGCCAGGCCTGAAGGCCACGCTTCTGAAAGACCTTGTCCTCGGGGCAGGGGTCTTCTCGGTGATTTTGACATCCGTGCTTCAGTTGGTCGGTGCGCCTGCTCTCCTTTTATTTTTTCTCCCCTTCCTTCCTCCCTTCCTCCCTTCCCGTCTACCACCAGCCACGCTGTAACCTTAACGGATCACTTAGAAGCACCTACACCTCTTCCTACCCTACGTAGAACTGCTGGTCCCTACCGGCCAGAGGGAGGCAGCTTCTGCAAAGGCTCCCCCCAGTCCTGCATTTCACACACTGGTGTGGCCCCTCCCCTGGAGTGTGGGCGGAGCCCAGTGACCCACTGCGAACGAATAGACTGGCACCTGCCGAGGGAGGTCACGTCTGAGATTATGTCACAGAAGCTGACTTGTGTCTTGCCCTGGCTCCACGGAGAGCCAGAGCGCTGGTGGCTCTGGCCAGCAGCCAGCAAGACCCGGAGGGCCTTAGTGCAAGAGCGTGTGAGCGGTGTTGAAGGTGGGTCCCCCCCTAGTGGGGCCTCGAGATGACCTCAGTGTCCCTGCTGACACGTGACTGTGGCCTCCTGAGAGACAGATGCTGAGCCAGGAGCACCCACTAAACCACGGACACTGGGGATAGCACAGAGGTGCTGTTCGCATCACTAAGTTTAGGCTCCTTTGTTACGCAGCAGGAGGTAACCGCTGCACGCAGGTCCCTGGCTTGTGGCTGCATGGCCCCATCTCCGCCTCCAGCTCCTCGCGTTTCTTCTGTGTCTGCTCCTCTTCTGCCTCTTTTATAAGGACATGTGTCTCTGGGGTCAGGTTTAGGGCCCGCCTGGGTAATCCACAGTGATCTCATCTCAAGATCCTTAATTATGTCTATAAAGGCACTTTTTCCAAATGAGGTCCCAGTCGCAGGTTTGGGGGTACCCGTCTTTTGGGGGAACACCATTCAACCCACTACATCTTGTCCACCAACATATTTAACTCTGGGGCTACCAGCAATTCCCGGTAGATTTGGGAGCTGTCACTAAGTATTTGTGGAATGAAGGCGTGAATGAATGAATGACTGAACGCACCCCTTAGTTCAGTGGTTCTCAGACATGAGCTCACAGCAGAGTCGCCGGGGTGGCGGGGCTTCTTAAAACAGAGAGCTGGGCCCCGCACCTGGAGCTTCTGCCCCGGCAGCGTCCGGGGTGGGGCCTGAGGACTGGCATTGCCAGTGAGTTTCCCGGTGCTGCTGCTGCTCCTGGGGGAGTGGGGGGCCCACGCTTTGGGCAGCTCTGCTTACGGCAATCTGTTCCTCCCGTCGGCCGTTAGCAGGCCCTGAGTCGTAATTAAGATTTTATTTTCCCCGCAAAGATCTCGTAGGCTCCCAGCCTCTCCCAGCTGTGCCAGGCTCTTCCTTGTCAAGGAGAAAAAACTATCCGGTCACCTAATTCTTCCCCGAAGAGCCTCTACCTTATGTCCTCCCTGGGGATAACTGCAGTTAAAACAGCTCTCTGGCCCTGGCTGGTGAGGCTCAGAGGACGGAGCACCAGCCTGCAAGCCGGAAGGTCGCAGGTTTGATTCCCGGTCAGGGCACATGCCTGGGTTGTGGGCCAGGTCCCCAGTTGGGGGCGCGTGAGAGGCAGCCACGCATCAGTGTTTCTCTCCCTCTCTTTCTCCCTCCCTTCCCCTCTCTCTAAAAATAAATAAATAAAATCTTTAAATTAAAAAAAAAAGAAAACAAAAAAACAGCTCTCTGGAGAAGGCAGAGAGGAATCAAAGGGGGAGCCAGCCCCGGAGGACTGGCCACGGCCGGGTGCACAAGGCTGGAGTTCCTGGGTCTTCTGAAATCCCAGTCCTGGGGGACATTACAGAGACCAAGGGCTGGTCTAAGACTCACCCTGGTAAGACTTTCTGGGTCCTGGGCCGCCTGTTCTCCAGAGGAAAAAGTACACAGGAAAGGACTACCGTGGAAAAATCACCATGAAGGTGGGTTTTTAGCTGGGAAGGCAGGTGGTACTTTGGGGGCATCCCCTTGAACCCAGGGGCTCCCACCTTCTGCCCAGTGGGGCCTGGGGGTGTCTTCTTTCCTTTCTTCTACTCTCTCTCTTTTTAAGCGCTATTGCCCCAGCCGGGTGGCTCGGTTGGTTGGAGCATCATCCTGTACACCAAAGGGCTGCAGGTTCGAATCCCCTGTCAGGGCGCGTGCAAGAGGCCGTCTGTTGATGTTTCTCTCGCATCAATGTCTCGCTCTCGCTCTCTGTCCCCCCGCCCCTTCTCTCTCTCTGAAATCAATAAACATATCCTTGGACTTTAAAAGGTATCGTTGAGATATCACTCGTGTGGCACGCAATCCCCGCGGCCGAACGGCACCGTCGAATGGTTTTGAGTAGGTTCACAGATCTGCGCACCCAGCGCCACAGGCAATGTTAGACCCGTTCTATGACCTCCTAAGGCAGCCCCATAACCTTTAGCCTCCACAGCCCGTCCACCGACCCCTCCCCCACAACCCGGAGCCCTAAACAGCCACGCCTCTCCTCCGGCTCTCCCTGGCCTGGGCTTTCCTATATACGGACTCCCACCCAACGTGTGCGTGTGTGACCATCTCTCGCTCGGCAACCTGGTGGCGAGGTCCGTCCCTGTTCTCACGGGCGCCGGGGCCTCATGCCTTTTCAGGCTGGTAATTCCTGTTCCGTTTTCTGCGTAAACGGCGTTTCGTTCATCCGTTCCTCAGCTGATGGAAACGCGGGTGGTTTCGACACTGATGCATGATGCCGCTCCAGACATGGGTGTGCACGTTTCCTGGGGACCCACGTTTTCACTGCTCTCGGGGAGGGCCTAGGACTGGATTGCCAGGTCATATGGAACTCCATGTTTAATCGATTGAGAAAATGCTCTGCCATTTTTCCAAAGCAGCTGAACCATTTTAAATTCCCACCGACAGTGTGTGACAGCTCCTGGGTCTCCGCCTCCTCGGCCCCCCCATAATTATCGGGCCATGTTCTTTAGCCGTCCTGTTGCGTGGGACGTGGCTTGGCTTTGCCTTTCCCCGGTGACTCCTGATGCTGAGCATCTTCTCGTGTGCTCACTGGCCGTTTGTATATTTTCCTTGGAGAAATATCTGTTCAGATCCTCTGCCTATTTTAATTTCTTTTTTAATTATTGAGTTGTAAGCATTTTTTGTATATTCTGGATACTAGACTCTTGATCAGATATAGGATTGTAACTCTTTTCTCCCATTCTGTGTTTTGTGTTTTCACTTTTTTTTTTTAAGCTCTTATTTACTTATTTTTAGAGAGAGGGGAGGGGAGGGAGAAAGAGAGACATGGATCGGTTACCTCTCACACATGCCCCAGTCAGAGACGGAACCTGCAACCCGGGCACGTGCCCTGACCGGGAATTGAACAGGCGACCTTTTGCTTCATGGGATGATGCTCCACCTACTGAACCACACCGGTCACTGCGTGTTCTCCCTTTCTCGATGGCATCCTTCGAGGCACAAGCTTTTAACTGTGAAGAAGTCCAGTTTACCTGTATTTTTGTTGGTGTTCATACTTTGGCTGTCATGTGTAAGGATCCTTGGCTAAGCCAGGGTCATGGAAATTTGCCCCTGTGTTTTCTTCTCAGAGTTCTGTAGTTTTCGCCCTTACTTTTCCAGCTTTGCTCCATTTGGAATTAGTTTCTGTAGACGGTGTGAGGTGGAGGTGCCCTTCATTCTTCTGTGTGTGGCTGTCCGCTTGTCCCAGCACCGTTGGGTGAAAAGACCGCTCTTTCCGCATTGGAGGGGCTTGACACTCTTGTCAAATAAGGAGATTGTTTTAAGGGTCAAGTTTATTGAGGTGTGATTTACTTAGCGTGAAGTTCACCCTTTTCAAGTATGCAGTTCCAGGCATTTGACACGTACATACGACCTTGTAATCACCACTATAATCACGATACAAAACCGTCTGTAACCCCAGAGAGCTTTGTGCTGTGTGCTGTCAGGCTCTCTCCCAGCCCCCGCCCCGGAAGCCCCCGGGTTCTTTCCCATCCACATCGTTTTGCCTTTCCCAGCATATCCTATAAATGCAATCATGCAGGGCACGGCCTTGGGAGACTGGTTCCTGTCACCTAGCAGAACACATCTGACATCCGCCTGTGCTGTTCATATATCAGTGGTTCATTTCTTTTTACTGACAAGCAGGATAATATCTTAGGGATTTACCGGAATTTGTTGCAGACAGGCATCCAGGGCTGTTTCCCGATTTGGCGATTACACATACAGCTGCGATGCATGTTCGTTCCGTGCAGGTCCCCTGAGAGGAATTGTCTGTAAACGGGGCTGCTGGGTCCCACGGTACATACATGTGTACGTGCGTGAGGAGCGGCCCACCTGTCTCCCATGGTGCCCACGCCGTTCTGCACCCCCGCCGTCCGTGAACGAGACTCCTGTCGTCTTGGACCCTGTCAGCACGTGGTGTTCTCAGATTTAGAAACGTCGACTCCGATGGGCGTGTAGATGCATCTCAAGGTGCTTTTGCTTTGGGTTTCTCAAACGACGGATGGCGTTGGCACCTTTTCAAGTGTTCACTGGCTGCTCACACATCTTTTGTGACATGCCAGTGCCAAGCTTTTGCCTGCGAGCTGTTTGTGTTGTTGGTTCTTGTGTCGTGAGGGTTCTTCATAGGGTTCAGGTGTGCCTGTGGTCAGGTGTGTGTCGGGCAAACACTTTCTCGCAAGTGGCTCCATGACAAGGTACCCCCACCCTGAGCGAGGAAGGCGACAGGCATGTCTCCCATGAGTCGTGAGTCCAGAAGCAGCCGCGGTGGCCCCGACTTGGGTCTCCGCACGAGGCTGCCGTCAGCACATGAGCCAGGGCCGCGTCCGCAGGCTGGGCCCGGGCTGGGGCACCTGCCTTCACGGTGCCTCCCGCACCTGGTGCTGCCTGAGCGTCCTCGGAGCGCGGCCCCGCGTTCCCCGGAGGGAGGCAGCTACGGGAAGGCAACGCGGGTGCCGGACGGTCTTTTATGACCTCGCCTTGGAAAGTGACGTGATTATTTCCGCAACACCCTACTTCCGTTTGTACCAGTCGGCCCTCTGCGATACAGGAGGAAATTTTCTAAGGCATGAATTGATGGCAAGAGGTGAGAATCTTGTAAGATCGCCTCAATGACTGGGGGCCAACATCTGTATTTTCATTTTCTTACCAGCCTGGCAGATGTGATCCTCTCATCTGAGCCTCAGTTTCCTTATCGGCAAATGGGGGTACTCATCCCACCTTCAGGAGGCAACACCTCTGAGAGCACTTTGGGGACCCACATGGTCCACTCAGCTCCTGGTAACTGATCTCAGGTCCTCCCAGAGCCTAGGGTGCCATCCTCTTGTTTATTTATTCTCTGAAAGCCCACCAGGTCCCTGCGCTGTCCCAGTTGGCAACTCAGCTGTGGACAAGATAAAGGCCCTGCCCTCCTGGAGCATCTCGTGGGGGTAAACGAACAGTGAACCCACAGGAAAAGGGAATGAGAACCGCACAGAGGAGCCTTGGTGACTCCCAGGGCCCCACGGTGTGTGAGGTCCCGTGTTGCCCCTATTTCTGTGTTGACCCTGCCACGTACAACGACCGGATCCATCTTACAGATTTTGTAGAAGTTCAGAAAGATGAAGTGAGCTGCCTGAGGTCATACGGCTGGTGAAACCCAGTGGCATTTGGGTCCCAGCCCCTGGGGCAGAGAGTCAACTGGGGGTTGGGGATGGGGTGGGGTGGGTGCTGGACCGCAGGGGACAGGAGGCCCCACTCCTCCGTTCTGGCGTTCCCCAGGAGAAGCAAGGCCCTTGGCACCCCCGAGTCTCCCCTGGGTCCCCGCAAAGCCCCCGACCCCTCGGCACTTGGTCAGGGACGAGCCCAATTTCATGAGCAGTTACACTCCGTGCAATTGTCCCAGGAGGAGATGCTTAGTTAGATTCTTTTTAAGCCTTGGGTTTCCTTGAAATGCAACAGCCAGGGGGCTGTTGGGGGCTTGCATGCATGCGTGCGTGTGTGTGCGTGTGTGTGTGTCTGTGTGAGAGAGAGAGAGAGTGTGTGTGTGTGTGTGTGTTTGTGCGTGTGTGTGTGCGCCTTTCCCAGAAACAGTCTCAGAGGCTGGAGAGAAAGCAGAGCTGCTCCGCGCCCCACAAAGGCATCCGGCTGGCTCCGGCGCGTGATTTCGGCTCCTCCACCCAACTCCCCGCCACCCCCCTGCTCTGTGGGGCCATCTGGCCACTGTCGTGGGTGGGAAACCATTCCAGGGGGACAGGGTGGGCTGTTTCCCACTCAGGAGAGGCCAGGTGTTTGAGCCTGAGCCCAGACAGCCTCTGACTACTGGGAAGTCCTGCCTGGGGCATTAGCCTGATCCAGCCAGCCTCGGGGCGCCCCTGCAGCCTCCCTCTTCCCCCCCCCCGTCTCTCCCTCTCCCTCTCTCCCTCTCTCTCTCTGAGCAACCTCCACCAGCATCCCTCTTTGAGTCACCTGTGCAAGCCGGCGGTGGTCCTGCCTGTGCCCCTCGGCTGGAGCCATGAGCGTGTACCATGACTAGGACACCGTTGTGGACTCCGTCCACGCCTGCCCAGTTCGAGGTCCTAAATGCCAGGAGTCGTTGGGAGAGCCCTTGTCCCTGGGCACCTGTGTCAGCCGGGGTAAGGGCAGCCAGGAGAAACACGGGACACTTAGGCAAACCCAAATTTCCGCTGAACAGTAAACAATCTCTTAGTATCAGCATGTCCTGGGAAAGCACAGCCCCTCTCTGATCCTCACTTTCCTGCTGTGACAAGTGGGGACCCTTAAAACCCACCTTGCAGGGCTACCGTTGGGATTGGAGTGGACACAGAATCTGGAGGAGGATTTGGTCTGCTGCTGAGGTCTGGCTGAGGGCAGGGAATGGCCTTGACCTCGTCCTTTACCTGAAAGCCACATGTGTCCCCTCTGGCCCCTCCAGTCCATTCTCTACGGGGACCTGGGGAGGATTCAAAAGCAAGTTGTGGTCCCGCTTCTTCCCATGCTCCTTCCTGCCTCAGGGCCTTTGCACAAGCCCTGCCCTGTGCTCAGAATACCCTTCTCTCCACGGTGCTCGCCGACTGTGCCTCTGTCCTCTGTTTTCGTCCCCAGCAGCGCCCCGCACCCCGCTTTCATTGAGCTCGTCAGAGTGTGGCTCGATGCCCACACGGGGCAACTCCTGGACTCCGCCCCCCTCCCCACGCCCGCCAGTGAGTTCCCCAGAGGACAGGGGCCCTGCTTGCTTTTGCTCAGCGTGCTCTCCCGCACCTCACACCACGGGGTTCACAGCAGGCCCTGCGCTGGGAGGAGGCAGAGGATGGAGGCTCAGGAACCCCACACTGGGCCCTTGGTTCCCTCTCCACGCCTTTGTTCTGGTTCCTTCCACAGACAGCCAGGAGATTCCAAGTCGGAGGGAGGAAGCCAAGGAGGCCGTTTGCTGCCATGGCTCTTGCGAGCTTGTGGTGAAATGTTCTGTGTGGCTTTTCTGAGGCTGTCTGGTGCCAAAATAGACACGCTCCCCGTCTCGCCGCCCCCGCCCTGGCCGCCACGGAGCCCTCCGTCCTGGGGACGTGCTGGGGCCCGGCTCCGGTTTCTCTGGGCCTCTGGCACAGGGCGGCCAGGCCACCCGGCAGTCAGCTCCTTCCTCCCGGCTTTCCAGGACAGACTCCCCATGTGCCCCGGGCCAGGCCTCTGCCACCTTCCCCCCTGCTGTATCCGCTCTGGACGCCTGTCTCGGGGTCAAAGGGCGGGAGCCTGCTGCTGGAGGCAGAAGAGTCGGTCGCAGGAGCCACCACGCCACCTGCCCCAACATGCCGATCCGTTCATTCAACGAACACCAACTGAGCACCTCCTGATACACAACAACGGTCAAGCCAGCGAAGCCCCTGCCCTCCTGGAGCTGGTGTTTGAGTGCCGGAGGCCGAAACTAAATACTGCCACGAGCATCGGTGCTGGCGCGGTGCAGAGAAAAGAGGGGGAGAGAGAGAGAAGCTGGCCAGGGACGTCTCTCTGGGGAGGCGCCAGTGGGGCAGGCCATAGCTGGGAGAAAGCATTCCGGGGCTGGGGCAGCAAGTGCAAAGGGCCCGGGGCACAAGGGAGCACAGTGTGTCCAGGACGTGGCGAGGGGCACGAGAGGGGAGGGGGACGCCGAAGGAGAGGCAGCAAAGGGCCCACACGAGAGGACCCTCGGCCCGGAGGAGACCCTTGTGACCTGCCGGCCCTTGAGGGTTGGGCACGGTCCCCATCACGATAGGGAGGCTTCCCGAGAGGGCCGTCCCAGCCAGGGTGTAATGAGAGCTGGCACGGTTCCCTGTCTGTCTGTTTGTTCCTTCCCTCGTCTGTCACCCTGCCCCGCGCCCCGCCCCGCTGGCCTCCACGGTCATCGCACTTCCTGCCCGCCCTCCTCACACCCTGCCCACACCTGGCATTCAGGCTGTGTGACTCGCCCCGGGCTGTGGGGTCCTGTCAGATGGTTCTGGAGGGCCCAGCGTTCTGTCCCGGAGGCCCCCGGCCAACAATGCCCCATTGTCCCCAAAACTGCTCCAAGGAGCTTCCTCAGGACAGGCAGGCCTGAGGTGCCAGCTCTTTCGGGTGTGGGATGAAGACCTGAATGTGCTTCCTGGGAACATTTTTCTCAGGAGAAAAGCCAGCAGGCCCAGCCCGGGGGGCAAAACCGTGCCATTGGCTGACGTTCCCCAGGGGTCCCCGACTTTCCTCTCTGCAGAGGGGAGGGCCAGGTGTCTACAACGCCAGGCCAGCGCCCGCCGGGCCACTGCATTTTCTGCCTCAGCCACTGGGCCCCCCACTGTTCCCAGAAGTGCCTGTCACCTCTGGGCAACCTCTGCCATTAAAGGGGGCCCAACTGCAGAACCTGAGAATCCAGAACGCCCAGGTGCAGCACCCCAAGGCACAGAGCTGGTCGTGGGGCTCCAGGCACCCCAAATGCAGCCCTCAGTCTGGGAGGTGAGTGCTCTTCCCCAGCCTGGCCCCTCGTCACAGGCCCCTGCCGCTGTGAGAGTCAGGGACCGCTGAGGTTACCTCCCTCCGGGAAAGGCATGCGCAAACACATGCAACATCCCATGCCAGCGATGTCCTGGGACCCTGATCAAACAGTCCTGGTGTCTGAAATCTCATGTACGTCGTTGTGGGACTGATGTCAGCATTGTCATTAGGACAGACCACAGGTCCATGGCCAGGTCTGACGTGGGTCTGCAGCCATACACCCACAGAGCCATTGTGAGGACTGCGTGACTTCCTCGAGGGGACATCCGTGCTCCAGGGGGCAGTGTCTCCCCTCGGGGTGGAAGTTGGTTCATGGAGGGGAGGGGTCACCATTTTATCCCCTTTCTGTATAACACGGGGACGCATAGAGAGAAACACAGTTCATTGGTGGTGGTAACATTTAATGGGAGGAGTGATTGGGAACAACTGTCTGAAACTGCTCCTTAGGGAAACGATAATGACAGGAGCTTACCAGATGCTGATGTGGCTTGGGTGAGAGGGCTGTTGTGCCCCTGGACCCTGCAGGACACCTGCTGCATGAGGCCACACGACCAACACAGGGAGTCAAAGCAGCTCTACCTGATGCACAGAAACAAATGCAGGGAGGCTGCCAAAACAAGGGGACCAAGAAACACGGCCCAAATGAAGAACAGAACAAAACCCCAGAAAAAGAACTAAGCGAAATGGAGATAAGAAATATCCCAGACGCAGAGCTGAAAACACTGGTTATAAGGATGCTCAAGGAACTTAGCGAGGACCCTGACAGCATAAAAAAGATGCAGTCAGAAATGAAGGACACACTAACTGAAATAAAGAACAATTTACAGGGAAACAACATAGAGTGGGTGAAGCTGAGAATCAGATCAATGACTTGGAACATAAAGAAGCAAAAATCAACCAATCAGAACAACAAGAAAAAAAAAAAGAATCAAACAAACAAACAAACAAACAAGGACAATATAAGCAGCCTCTGGGACAACTTCAAGTGATCTAACATTTGCATCACAGGGGTGCCAGAAGGAGAAGAGAAAGAACAAGAAATTGGAAATCTATTTGAAAAAATAATGAAAGAAAACTTCCCGAATTTGGTGAAGGAAATAGACATACAAGTCCGGGAAGCACAGAGTCCCAAACAAGCTAGACCCAAAGTTAGAGCCAAGACACATCATAATTAAAATACCAAAGGTTCAAGATAAAGAGAGAATCTTAAAAGCAAAAGAGAAAAGCAGAGAGTTACCTACAAAGGGGTGCCTATAAGACTATCAGCTGATTTCTCAAAAGAAACTTTGCAGGCAAGAAGGGACTGGCAAGAAATATTCAAAGTGATGAAAAGCAGGGACCTACAGTCAAGATGGCTCTACCCAGCAAAGCTATTATTTAGAATCGAAGGGCAGATTAAGAACTTCCCAGATAAAAACAAAAAACAAAAAACTAAAGGAGTTCATCATCATCAAGCCATTATTATATGAAATGTTAAGAGGACTTATTTAAGCAAAAGAATTTCAAAACTATGAACAATAAAATGGCAAAAAGTACAAATCTGTCAACAGTTGAATCTGCAAAACAAACTAAGCAAACAAGAGGAACAGACAGAATCATGGATGCAGAGAGCATTTTGATGGTGGCCGGATGGAAGGGGGCTGTGGGGGAGAATGGGTGAAGAGGGGAGAGGATTAGTAAGTACAAACAGGAGCCAGGGCCACTGTCCGCAGCGACCACCCACCCATCCCCGTCCCCTCTCCACTCTTTTCTGGCAGGAAGGGAAGAGTTATGAGGCCCTAATGTTCCTGATCTGGACCCCTGGAGTCAGTGGAGACTCACAGACTGTGGGCACCAGGAAGGTCTCCCAAAGCTCTTCCTGGCCTGGCCCTGCCTCCCCCACTCCCTCTCCCGCCCTCCTCCTTGCACTGGCTGGCTGCTGCTCCGGGCCTGCCGGGCCTGCCTCGGGGCCTTTGCACAGGCTATCCCACTGCCCGGAACCCTCCTCCCGTGTGACTGTCCTCCTTGGTCTCCAGGCCATAGCTCCCGTCCCCTCCCCAGAGGGCCCTTTCTAGGTCACTCCCCACACTGCCAACCCCTTCTCGACTTCATCCTTCATTGCTTTAATCGTGAGCAGCAGCATCTCTGTTACCTGGGTCCCTGCTTCCCTGGGACACATGACAAGTTCCACAGATGCAGGGGCATTATTGGTCCCCAGCTCCTGGGCCAGGGCTGGGCCTGGGAGGCCCTCAGGACCTGCCTGTGCTGGGCAGGAGGCAGCCAAGGCCTTCCTCTGCCAGGTCACTTCCTCGAGTTTCCCCTGCCACCCCCATTGGACAGATGTGCGCACTGAGAGTAAGGACTCTTTCTAGTGCATGCGATGGCTCGGGAAGGCTCACGAACCCCCGCGCAGGACCGGGGGAAAGGACGGGCTGGAGGGGAGGCCTCAGAGCCCCGGCCTTCCTGTTTCTCCTAATGGAGCACTGTCCTAAAATGTGCCTGTCGCCTCTGGGTGCATGACCAGGCGACGGAGGGACCCACAATGCGATTAGGCACAGAGAGCTGGACAGACAGGACAGGTGGCAGTAATCGAAGCTGACACCTAGACAAGGTCTGTGAGGCCCCCGGCTTTGTGAGCTCAGAGCACCTCTGGGAAACTTCCTGCTTCCCAGGCCCCAGACAGACAGGCCCCTGGGAAGGACGGCTGTCAAGCAGTGCCACCTCCTCCCAGGAGCTGGGGGGAACACACCTGGGTCACAGAGGCTGCGTGTGGGTGCTCTTGCCAGTGGGCCTCCAGGTGCGGGTGCCCAGAAGGAAGGTGGGGTCATGCCTGCGTGTCTCTTGGACATCTCTGCCAGCGTGGGGGCGATGAGCTTGACCCGGCAGGCGAGGAAACTGCTCTGGGCCTCAGTTTACCCATGTCTAAAGGTATGCTCTGACACCGCCTGGTCTCACCCTTGAGCAGCAGGGTGGGGCAGGTGGGGAGCCTGGGGGTACCCTCCCAGGTGTGAAGGAGACGATCCACGCAGAGTCTAGACGGGTCTCCTTTCCGCATCCCCAAAGCTCGGGTCCTCCCTTGGATCCCAGCAGGAGCTACCTGCCTGCCGTGCCTGCGTGGGGGGAACCTCTGCGGGGCCTTCCCCAGCCAGCGGCACCAGACACCCGCTGGCCTCCGTGCCCGGGGCTAACGCAGCGGGGTGGGGACCTCGGGCCTGCTCCGAGCTGCGTCCAGGCTAACAGGCAGTAGCTCCCCTCAGCCTCGCCACGGCCCATAGGCCAGGCCCTGGAGCTGGCTGTCATCTTCCAGACGTGAAAACGGAGGCCCAGCCGCACGCACGGTGCCCACAGGCCCTCATTAGAAATGGCAGGATGGGGATTCGGACCCACGCGAGACTCCCAGGGTTTTGATCTCTTCACCCAGACATCATACTTTGCTTGAAACATCCCGGTGGCTGCAGAAGAAGCAATCTCCCTCCATGTCTCCCTCCCTCCCTCCTTCTTTTCACTCATCCCTTTCCATCCTGCCACCCATTCACGCGTGCTCCCCCTCCCTCCCTCTCTCTCTCTCCCCCCTCCAGAAACGAGATGACTTAACCAGTCAGCTAGCATTGCTGGCTAGCTGCCTGCGCCCCCCGGCTGTGAGCTCCCAACGTGGCAGCGTGCCCCGGGACAGCCGGGCGGACGCACACCTGGCAGAAGGCACGGCTGTCACACCTGCAGACTAGACAATGGCCCAGTGAGGGCCCCTGTGGACGGACGGGCAGGGGAACGGCCCGAGGTGGGGCGCGGCCTGCAGGAGCCCCGGGGCTGACTCGTTTACTCTGGCACCCAGAGAATAGGCTTGGGGAGATGCCATGGAGCCCACTTCCTTGGGGAGGCATCTTGTCTTTTTAAGTCATTCCCTCCTGTGGATAATGCCTATTCTTTCCATGGGGCCGCCGGCCAAGGTAAATGTTTGCGTCGCTTGAACAACTTACATTCTATCACTGTGGGAACCTGAGTGGACAGAAACCTTTATTTTTTTCCTTTCAGGGAGAGGGCTGGTGGGAGGTGGGAGTGGGGAGGGTTATTATTTTTTTCCATTTGCTTTAACACGAGGTGCCGCTGGCTTCCAGCAGCCCCAAATGTATGAATTTATGTTCACGATGCTCCCGGTCTTGGAGAATGATAGTCAGCAGTTGTTTCCTGGGAAAACAAAAATAAAAAGGGGAAGGAACGGGGACAAGGGCAGGGGAGGGGGGGCGTCCTGGGACCCTGGCGTTCTCAGGGGGAAAGTCTGCCAGGCGCCGTCAGGAGCGAGAAGGCAGGAGCATCTGGAATGAAATCTCCGCGTCCGTCTGAGGCGGTGGCCCTGCAGAAGGGCGCGGGGCCGTGATTTCAGTGGGAGAGGGCAAAGTTAAGTGAGGCCTGGGCTTCAGGCGTGTGGGAGCCTCCCGGGCCTGTCCCCAGGCCGGCTGGCCGCCACCACCGTCTCATGCCAATTATGCGGCCCACCACCAACATCAGATCCCCAAATTAGACGCTACTGAAGGAAGCACTGCGGGCCTCGGGGGGGCAAAAGACAGGGGCGTCTCAGATGGTCTGCGGGGACGGGGAGCCCCGCTGTGAGCTACAGGAAGGACAGGCCGGGAGATGGACGCTGAGGGCAAGCGGTGCTCTAGCAGAGAGGACAGGCTGGGCGCAGAGGCGAAGGCGGGCGAGGGGGCTGGCGGGGTGGGAGCTGCCACTCAGAAGGCTGAGCGGCTGGTGGCCTGACAGGTGTGGGGGGCACCCTGGACAGCATCTGAGAGGGCCCCCAGGAGAGGCGTTTGACCAGCACGGCACGTCCTGACAGCCTGTACAGGAAGGGCTCCCGGGGGCACCGCTGGCTGCCCTTCCCGCCAGGGCTGGCTCCCCCGGCCCCTCCGAGACGCGGCAGGGCCTGCCTGAGTCATCGGAGCGCTGGCGCCCACACGCCCAGGCCCCCATGGACCTCTCGTTCTCCTCGAGCCCTTGCCCACGCCCACGGCCCCACAGCTCCCGGCCTGCATGCCCTCCAGCCCCCTCTTTTGCGTGCCAGGTGGGGACCCAGGGCTGCGCGCCCCTCCCGCCTGTGCTTCTCGGCACCTGAGGGCATTGGGCACTGCCCACGCTCAGGGCAGTGAGCCACGGCCCACCAGGAGGCTCTGCTGGAAGCAGGCAGGCTCACCCACCCGCTGGGAGTTGGGGAGACCAGGGCACAGAAGAGCAAGGACACCCGGGGATGGGGGCATGGGGGACGCGCTCAGCCGTGTTGTTTGGGTTTGTTTTCTGTTCCAGGGCCATTTCCCTTGCTCCCTGCACTTCCTAGCTGACACTCAGTCTTTCTGAGCCTCGGTTTCTTGTCCGATGGGGCCAATGGCCGTCCTGGCCTCGTGGACTCATGGTGGGCTTGCTGGGGGGGGGGGGGGGTAATGCCCACAGAGCATTTAGAGCAGAGCCTCATTTGTCTTTGCCCCTCCCCTCTGTCCCCGAGATGTCCCAGAGGGTGCCCCTCCCACTGCCCGTGATCCCCATGGTCACTGCTCAGGTGTCCGCCGAACTCCGAGAGAGCAGCCGACAGGAGTCCCAGGCTGGGACACCCGTCAGCAGGGTGCCCAGGGCATCTCCAGGCGGGCCAGCCAGCTTGCGGGAGACATTTGCAGGAAGTGCCAAAAAGTCAATCAGGGGGTGCCCACACCCTCTTTTTCTCCCCGATACATTTCCACTGACAAAGGACAGCGAGGCAGGGTGGGCCCAACCAACATCGTCCTTAGAGCAGCTGGTCACTCGTCTCAGTGACCAAAGGGAGTAGGAAAGCCGAGAGGCAGAGGAAGCTCCCACACAGAGCTGGGGGGCCCCTGGCCCTGCGGGGCCTGGGGCAAGACAGGGGGTTGGAACGTGCTGGCCCTTAGAGGTCTGGGGTCGGGTGGGACCCCTCACGCATCCCCCCCGCTTCAGAGACACAGGACAGGTGACCACATGAGGCCCAGCCTGGCACACGGCAGGGACACTGCAGCCATGGACCGGGAAATGTCTGACTCTGGAGCTGGAATTCCATCCACTCTCAGAGTGTGGGGGCTCTCGGCTGGGGGTGCTGCTAACTAGATCCCACCTGGTTCTTTTCCCTGGCGTCATTAGGCCTGCAGTGACGGAGTCCCACGCCGTCTCTGGTGGCCGGTGCCCTTCAGGCTTGTGGTGGCTGAGAGGTGTGGGGCCACCATGCAGCTGTGAGTGTCAGCACCCCCGGAAAATCGGAGAAGCAGACCCTCTTGCCCTCCACCAGTCCCAGGATGTTAGAAAGGGCCCTATAAGTGGGTGCAGAGTAAGCTGGCAAGGGCCCCCTCTGTGGCTGGCTGGGAGCTAAACCCTTGAGGTGGAGTCTCTCATTTCATCTCCCAACAACCCCTCAAGGGAGGCGTCATGGGGGTGCCCTGAACTGAAGGCTCAGAGAGGAGAATCCAGGTCACGCAAGGGGGGAGTGGCGCAGTCAGGACAGGGGCCCGCAGCCATTGTTCTGAACAGCTGGAGTGAGAATAACTCACAGACTACACCGGTCGCCTGTGGAAAGTGTGCAGGTCCCTGCCTTTTGGTATAGTCACAGCGTCGTGCAGCAGCACCGCGGTCTAAATTTGGGACGGCTCATCACCCCCAAAAGCCCATTTCCACTGGCAGTCACCCCGTTCCTTTTCCACCCCCTGCCAGCCATGCGCAAATACTAATCTACTTTCTGTCTGAATAGATTTGCCCATTCTGAACATTTCATAGAAGTGGAATCTTTTGTGTCGGGCTTCTTTCACGGAACATCCTGTTTTCCAAGTTTAATCTGTGTTGTAGCAGGTGTCAGACCTTCATTTCTTGTTGTGGCTGAAAAATATTCCATTGTGTCGATGGGCCTTATTTTATTGATCGGGACGTCGGGGGGTGGACCCGTGGGCTGCTTCCACCTCGTGGCTGTTGTGAATAACGTGACCATGAACGTTCCTGTACGCGTTTTTGTGTGGCCGTAGTGCTCATCGCTCCTGGTATGTACCCAGAAGCGCAGTTACTGAATCATGTGGCAGTTCTACATGGAGCCTTCAGAGGGACCACCACACAGTCCCCCAAAGCAGCGTCGCCACGGGACACGCCCACCTGCCACACAGGAGTGTTCCGTTCCTCTGAAGCCTCGCCAACACTTGTTATTGTCTTTTTGGTTACAGTGTGTCTGGAGCCTCGCCGACACTTGTCATTGTCCTAGAGGGTGTGATGTGGCACCCCCTTGGGGCTTTGGTTTGCATGTCTCCCTCATTTTCCCCTCTACCAAATGAACGAAATGGTCTTCCCTCCTGTGTTCCTCCAAGCCCCTCTCCCTGCAGCAGCTTTACAAGACCACCCGCTGAGAAGGACTTGCAATATTTAGATGGACTATACAGAGATAGCAGACCATGTCCCCTCTTTCCATGTCGGCTGTCAAGGGACAGGTCTTGATTAAGCACCACGGGTGTACGTGGACGTGCCGGAGGTGGGGGGATGTAGTGAGGGCTGGTGCTGTGTTCTCTGCGGAGGCAGGGCGCGTGCCGAGAGAGGCAGCGACCCCAGGACTTGTGTCTCAGGGAGGACCCCGAAGGACAGGAATAACTGTAGGAAGAAAGGGAGGGTCAGAGGCTCCGTAGGTTTTCCTTTCTTCGTTGAATAGCTGCTCTTCAATTGCCGACTGTGTGCCGGGCGTCGTGCGTGGAAGCCAACGGCATGGCGTGGGGCCATGTCTCCTCTCCGCCCCTCCTGCTGGGTAGGTGGGGCCAGGGGAAGCCAAGTTTATCCTCAGGTGTGCTGAGGCCCCTCCTGCTGTGTAGCGGTCCCCAAAGGGCAGGTCGGTAACAATTTTCGTGGAGGTGAAAACAGCTGACATTTGTGACCAATGGACACACATAAGCCGCCACCAGCGCCTTGGTAACCATGAAACACAGTGGCCCATGAAGTGGCTTTCGGATGGCTCCTGCACCCACGGCAAGTCCCCGTTCGGGCCCAGCCAGGTCTGTCTCAGCAGCACCACGCTCTGCAGTGCGTGAAGACCTTACCGTATTCCATTTTGGTCATTTACGCTGCTTGGCCACTGAGAGAGGAGCTATCGGTGGAGAAGCCCCTCCCAAAGGGGCACATGTTTATCTGATGGGGATCCTAGATCCTTCATGGCAAACACCTGTATGCAGAGGCATTATTTTGTTCACGGTCTCAACCCTTCTCTCCAATTTAGGGTCAGAGAACAGAGCCTTGGGGGATAGACAGTCCCCACCCCAGGGGCACAGAGGGGCTTGGGCCAAGCCCACCGCCCTCTGAGACCACCACCTGGATGCCTGCCCGGGCTCAAGCTTTACGTGAAGCCCTCCTATAGTCGCCGCCCCCATAGCTCCAGCCACCTGCGCGCTGTCTCTCACCTTTCCGTCTTAATTTATATGTTTTCTGGATAGTCAGCGTTCCTGGCGTCTGCCAGGGCTTTGCAGGAAAAAGCAAGGTTATTTGCTTTGTGTTGGGGATGTGAGGAGCCCTTTCTTTTTTCTTTTGCACTTCAATGCAAGTGCTATATTTTAGAAAATGGTGCCTTGAACAAACCAGCAGAGACGACCCGGGCTGTGGCATGGGTGAAAATGAAGACCGTCGCGGAGGCTCGCCAGCCCTGCAGAAGGACCTGGGAGGGGGAACGCGGCGGCTCGGCTCACTAATTATGTTTCAAGGTCTAGCCCCACCTCGGCATGTGCCCCCCGCCACTGAGACAAGGTGCAGTGGTCCGTGGTGACCCCTGACGCCCCTGGCCTTGGTGGCTGGGTGTTGACTGAGCATTTGCTCTCCACCGGCCCCGCCCAGGCAGCGTCCACTCCAGACCTCAGACAAGCTTCCCCAAGTTCAGGCCCCCACGGGGGCCGGAGGTAATGACCAGAGCACCCCAGAGCCCACCTGCTCCAGCCCCAGCGTATCAGTTGTGGGGAGGGGGATGCAGGAGCACAGGTGGAGGAAACCGGGGAGAGGCGCCCTGAAAGGCCCGAGGTCCCAAGGCAGAAGCTGGGGTGCAGCCCAGAGGTGAGCAGACCCCAAGGGCAGAGGCAGCTGTGGAAATCACCGGGTCCAACCCCTAGGTCTCAGATGGGCTCCGCTGCACTCATCCCTCCTGGAGGCCAGAGAGGAGGGAGGCTGAGTAGCTTCCTTCCGTGCCCGAAGCCTGGCCGAGTCCCGAATGCTGGGAGTGCGCGGTTAGCTCTGACCAGAGGCTCTGTGCCTCCATCCCTTCTATGGGGGGTACTCCCTGCAGCTCCGAGGGGCTCCGGCTCCCCCACCTCTCAGCCAGGGGGCTGGCTGAGTAACAGGTGCTAGAGAGCTCCCTGCTGGGGTCTCCCTCAGAGGGTCAGACACCCAGCAGGCGGCGGGGGGCTGCCACTGTGCAGCGAGGCAGAGCTGCCTGGCATCCTGCCCCCTCACTTGCTGGGCTGTACCACCCATTCACGCAGTGGCTGTTTTCATTCGATATTCATTGACTCCCCCCACTTCCCCGGGGCTGCGCGGGACCCCTGATGTGTGTGGGGAGCAAAAGCTGGCCCGCCCCCTCCAGATCCCCAGCCTGGTGCAGGAAATACACGGAATAAAAGAACCACGCACGTAAACATGTAATTAGACGTAAACATGTAATTACAAATGTCGAAACAGAAGAATCGTGCGCGTAAACATATAATTACAAATGTGCAACGTGCCATGAAGGAAAATGGAAAAACACGGTGAGCGATTATAGCAGATGCGACGTGTTTCAGAGGCGGGGGTCGGAGACGGCCGGGTTCGTACGGAGCCCTGAAGAATGGATCAGCGTCAGCACCAGTGATCTGGGCAGTCTTCGATAGGCAGCGTGTAAGCACTTTGTACGTATCGACTATGTATCGACGCCTTTGACGTTGATATGATGATATGAGTAAGGACGAGCGTTTTGTCCGTTCTGCAGAGAAAACTGGGTCTTGGGAAGGCCCAGGGGCTTGTTTGGGTCTCGTGGCAGGGAGAGTGCTGGGGAAGGATTAAGATCAGGGAGTACAATTCATATTTCCTGAAACAGGGGCATGGCTGGAGGCAGGGATGCTTTTTAGTTGGTGGGCTCTTCCTCGGGGGCAGGAACAAGCCTCTGACCTCAGACCGCAGCTGTGGGACCCTCCAGAGGAGCCCCTGCGTCAGTTCTGTTCATGCCCATGCTTCTCCTGGGCTAGGCGGGGGCGAGTGAAGCCTAGCTTTCCAGACGGGTCCCGGGTGGGGCCCCATGCACTCCTGACTTCTCGGCGGTGGTGGGCTTCTGAGGCCCGGCCTCTCTGCCGGGTGCCCCATGCCAGGCCAGCCGGCAGCCTTTGCCCAGCCAGCAGTGGGCCGTGGAGCCGGCCACCCCAGCATCCTTCAGGCTCCGTGAGAAACCGAGACGTTTGCGGGGTATGCCAGGATCACCGCGCTCCCAGGCAGCCTTGCAGAGCAGTGGAAACCACGGCCTCTAGGCTCACTTCCCTTCAGTTGGGGACAACAAAGTATGTCAGGGCTGCCACCCACAAATGTGTGCGACACCTCACATCCTGGCGCCCAGGCCCGCCACCTGCACCCCGGCAGAAAGCTGGCCCCCGAAGGGGTGCCGTGGCTCCCTGTCCAGCCACGCCAGTGCCCCAGGGCTGCCAGGAGGCGCCTGCAGGAGGGGGCTGGGCGGGCTGGTCCCAGCACACGGTTGGCAGGGAGATGAGAGGCGCGGGGTCCTGGGAGGCAGCGAGGACAGGCTGCCGCCGCAGCTGGAACCTGCCGTCTGCTCTGTCAGTGGGGAGACTGCCGGGTTCGGGTGTCTGCGTTTTGGACACGTTCCCCTTCCCCAGCTCCCCATGCAGAGAATTAAACAGATTGGAGGAAGCAAGGTAATAACAGCTTGGTGACAGCCCCATTTTCTCCCTCCTGGAAGGCCGTCCGCGTCGACGCTCCCTCGTGTGTCCTCTCCCCAGCACTCCCTCTGAGCCACCCTGCACCCCCTTCCCAGCTTGCTGATGCCCCTCTCAGACCTGAGGGCAGGCCCAAGGCCGCCCCGTCGCCCTGCGCAGCCAGCCTGGTGGCGTGCTCCTTAGGAAGGCCTGGGTGCAGCCCCGGTCGGCCCGGGGCCCGGAACCCAGCCCTGGCTCTGCTGGGGCTCCCGGCTCGCCATGGCTGCTCCTTTCCGTCCTCTGGACGGCGGGCCAAGCAGCACTCGTCTGCCCTCTGGGCCCTCGAAGGCTTTTCCAAGAAGTCACAACAGAAGGCTCCTTGCAGTCAGAGTTGGTTGGGTAGAGTCTGCGGTGAGATTAGGGTTCCGTCCAACAAGCGTCAGGATTAAGAGTAGAGGGCGGATTAGAATGGGGTTGGGCTGCGCTGAGATGGGATCAGGTTGGGTTGGGGTTACGGCTGGGCTGGGGTGGGCGGGGGCTGGGCCACAGCTGGGGTCGGGGTTGAGCCATCGGTTAGGTTGATCATGGCTGTCTTCTCTCCCTCTCTCACTGTCTTCTGTGAGTGGGGATTCCACTGTGTGTGGGTATGCACGTGGGTGCGAGTTGGTGTATTTGAGTGTATCTCTGTGTGGTGTTCTGTTTAGTAAATCGAGCACCTAAACCCAGCCCACTTCTGGGTGGTCCTGGAGGCAATTCCACCCAACCTCGCAGTGTTCGTGAGCAAGCAGAGTCTCTATAGTGAGCCCAGGTGACAGGCCATCTCACAGGGGCGCATTTGGGGCTCTAAGCCCTCACCGTGGGGGGCCTCTCCTCCTCCTTGTTGGGGTCCCTTTCCCACCCCCGTCCCGGGTGCTGGGGAGGTCAGATGGGTAGTGCCTGAGGCAGAGACCCAGGGCTTCTGAGAATCGTGCAGAAACCCTTTGTCATGCCTTCTGGTTTCACAAGGTGGTCTTGGACTGCTAACTAGACCCACCAGGTTGGAGCCCAGGAGAAAGAACACAAGGGTCCCTGGAAGGTCTGCCCCTCACAGAGAGCTTCGTTCTGTTGGCTCAGACGCATCGTGGTAAATGCCGTCTGAAACTCTGGGGGTCCTGCCAGGGGCTGAAACTAAGCACAGAGAAATCGCACCCTGGACGCCAACCTCCGCACGTTCATGGCTCGCCCACCTCCTCCTCCAGAAGGCCACCGGGCATCATTCAAATCTGGGGTCTGCATCGGAGGATCCCATCCCACCTGCTGAGGGGCTCGTGGTCTTCCTCCAACCTGTTTGCACCCCCTGTTCTCAGGGGGCATCTCCACCGTCCCCCTTCAGGGTCATCCAAGTTCAAATCCATGCCTTCGCCTTCACGCCTCTCGCCCTCGCGCCACGGCGAACTCTGGCCGTGCCCCTCCCCCAGAAACTGTGCTGTAGGGGTGGGCTGGGACATGACACCCCCGGTGCCAGGCCCTGTTCTTAACAGGGAGGGGGCGAGGAGGAGAAGGGGAGAGAAGAAAAGGAAGGCCGGGGTGGGGGGTGTGCAGGTGTGTGCAACTGTGAGTGTGTATGAGCGTTTGAGGGGGGATGACTGTGAGTGTGTGTGCGTGTGCAGCGTCCTCCTGTGCTGGCGGCCGGCTCGCCATTATCAATGTGCATTTTTAATGCCGGGCCTCATCAGTGTGCTGTGCCGAGGGCCCTGCGCAGAGCTGACTCACACCACTTACTTACAGGGTGAGTCACTCCCCGGCCGAGCCGCAGAGGCGGGGGCGGCTCACACCAAGTCCCCCAGGCCTGCGGTTCTCAGCCAGAGCCCCCACCGGTGTGCCCACGCCCACTCCTGTGCCCATTATTGTGTTGAAAATGCCACGTCTTGAGCCGGGAAGGGAGAGTGACGGGCTCAGAGAGACAGTGGACGCTCCCCAGTCAGACAGGAGAGGGCAGAGGGCACGCAGATGCCTCTCTCAAAAGCCCTGTGGGTACCTCCCGGGGGGCAGGGAGCAGCCACGGCCAGGCCTCTGGAAGGGTCGACTGCACATGTCTGTCTGCAGACAGACAGACAGACAGACAAGTAACACAGAGCAGCTCAGATGGTGAGAGGTGCTGCTCCATATTCCTTTATAGCTGTTAGAACCATCTGAAATTATCGTCCACAATTGTTAGTCACCCGAATGCAGGCCGTCCCGTCCGGGCCCAGCCCTGTGCTCGCCTGCGCCTTTCCTGCCTGCCTGGCCCTCCTCACCCCGTCCTGCCCATCCACGCGGGCCCCAGGGACCGCCCACCACTCCTGGAGGTGCCCGCCAGCCCTGAACTCAGTCTGTCAACCGCTTGCAAACACCCGAATTTGCAGGGAGCCATTGCAATCAGCCGCTTCCCCGGCGAGCTTGACTTCAGGGGACAGTGGGAGCTATTTGTAGCACTTTTAAAGCCTTTTATAGATCCGTTTGTTACCACTGATGACAGAGAGAGAAATCACGCTATTAGCGGCAGGAGCTTTAAACGGCTCGGGTGTTGGGCATTTCTGCGCGGACACCGTGCTGGGAATAAATACCCGCCCTCGGGGGCTGCGGGCGTGCTCCCGTCACGCCTCGCCTTGGTTCCCCCTACCTGCGCCTTCCCTTTGTCTGGGCTGCCCTTGACGGAACGCCTGGGCGAGTTTCGCCTCTGTAACCAGCCCATGGCCTCTCGAGCACCCAGCACAGGGATGGCCCAAGTTTGGACTGAGATCCGGGTTTCTCAGGTGAACCCACGAGATGACCAGCTCAGACCTTTGAAGGTCACACTGTGTCTCTTGGTTGTCGCAAACTTTTCCTCTGTCTGGTTCTTGCCCCCTCCGCCACCATCTTCTTCTTTCTCTTTTCTGTCTTCCTCCTCCTCGCCTGCTCTCTGCCCTTCTCTTCTTTCCTCTCTCCACATGGAATCCAAGGAGCTATAAGGACAGGACAGGGCTCATGTGCATTCTTTGCCCTGAGGCCCTGTCTCATTCTGAGAACTGGGCTCCTTCCCAAGGCCTGTTGCGGCCACGAAGTCTGTGGGGCAAGCGTGGAGGACTGCATGGTGGTGACCACCGACGAACACGAGACTAATGCCATTGTCAATTCCTCTTACCACAGATGGGTTGGGTGCCAGCTACCTGCTGGGGGCTCACTCTCTGGGAAGAAGCCAGCCACCATCCCAGCTGGCCTGGGTGCAAGGCAGAGAATGACAAGGCTGGCAGAGGAAGCCAGACACCGGTGGGGGGACGGAGATGGCGTTGGGTGGCCGTGGCCTTGGAGCTGGCCAGGACTTTGAGTGGGTGAGGTGCCCACGGGTGTGGCAGCAACGTGGGGACAGAGAAAGGCGTTTTAGGAGGAGACAAAAAGTGAGGTGGGTAAGACGCTTTCGACCTGGGTTCAAATCTTGGCTTCACGCTTTCCGGTGTGTGGCCTCGCTCAAGCCCCTTCCCCTCTCGGACCCTGTTTCCTGACCAATGAAAGGGCGACCCCATGCCTATTTTGTAAGGGAAGGACACAACACAATTTTTGAACACCTAGCACGTTCAGTTTCCATGCCAGGGGCTAAATGGAGGTATTCTGTACCCCGACACCCCCGCAGCAGAAGAATAAATGGGCCGCGAAAAGGCAGCGCCTGGGATCTGGCGTCCTGCTGGGCCTCTGGGCTCCAGAGTCCGCCCCTTCTTGCCACGTCTACCGCCTCCCCACTGACAGGCTCCAGGGGTGAGGCGCGGGGTCTGGCTGCTCCCCGCGGGGTGGAGAAAGCTATGACAGCCCCTGGAGGTTTCTGGGCTGAGCAAGGTGCAGTCCTGTCCCTGGTGGCCTGTGGGGTGGAAGACCCAGGGGCTGCCGCGAGGTTACCATTGTCCCTGCTTCTGGGAACTTCTTTCTCTCCCCAGCCTGCCCAGGGTCTCTGGAAGACCCTTTCCTCCTTCCTTCCTTCCTTCCTTCCTTCCTTGTAGCTTGATATCTTGACAGCACTGAGCCGGGGGGCTCATGGAATATTTTCCTCCAACGTCTCAAACACCTGATGAAGTATCTGGTGACATGCTCTCCGTAAGACCCATTCCCCGGAGAGCCCGTCTTCCAGTGACTGCCAGGGCCTTCAATGCCGAAGCTGCCTTCCTTGGGGACCAGCAACAGATGGAACTTATTTTTAATTTAAAAGAACAACAGCCTGCCCTCTTCCTCTTCCTCCCCTGCCTCCTGCTCCGCTCCTGGCTGTCCCGTGCACACTGGGCTGTCGCTACCTCTGGGGCTTGGTAACCGGGTCCCTCCTGGGAAATCTTCTCCCCCTCCCGGCGTCGCCAAACTTCCCCGTGCTTCGGAGCTGTGCCGAGACCCCGGCTGGGCCTGGGGCGGCCCACAGATGTGCCTGACCCTTCCCATCGCCCTCCTGCCCCCTGCTGACTTCTGGACAAGCAGTGCCGCTCTGTCCGCAAGCAGCTCCCCTCTTCCTGCCCTTGGGCGAGTGTCCTGGGAAGGAGGACAGTGGCCGGGGCATTTGGAGGGTTTGGATGGAGAGCCCGAGGGCGCTGGGTCTCCCATGCTGAGGTTCCCTGATGAGGGAGCGCCTCCCCGAGAATGAGGCCTGGTGCTGCCGGCCCCACCCCCACCCGCGGCTGGCACGCTGGCCTGCGCCTTTGCTCCGACGCCGGGCGCTTTCTAGCGGTCAGGATGTGTTCATTGATACCCTGCTGAAAGCCCATTTTACAGATGGGGAAACCGGTCTGGGAGGGCTGATGGGCCTGCCCATGGTGGGGTGGCAGAGTGGGGCCTTGGCCCAGTTCCGACCCCGAAGCCTGCTCCTCAACTCGTGTGTGGTCCTATCAGGGCCACAATGCCACCACGGGCCCCTTTTAGGATGCAGCTGGCGGAGCGGTGCTTCCAAGACTTCATGTGAGCGACAAAGATGTGTTTTTTACAGATGTTAGTTTTTTTATGAGGGATTCGGGTCAGTTAGGTTTGGGGGGAGGACGAGAGAGAAAAGAGAAGCCTGGGGCCTGGTGCTGATTCGGTGCCCCGCATGCTTCTCTCGGGGCCTCTTCTGGCACCAGCAGCCCCCTCCCCAGCTGTGGCGTCACCAACCAGCCCCTGCAGATGACAGCCGGTGATTCCTCATCAGCCATCTGCTTTCTCACTGCTCAGGACAGCCGGAGCCCAGAGCAGGCCTGCAGGGCAGGGAGGCAGCGGCCCCCTGACCCGGCGCAGCCCCTGGATTCTTGGCAGTTTTGGAAATGCCGGGCGTCCCACCCCCCACCTGCAGGTAGCAGCAGCTCATCCTCCGCGTTGGGGTTTCCAAACAGTCAGATAACACAGCTCCCAGAGAAACAGCCCGAACGCCATTGACACAGGGAGCGATACAACCTAATGAGATCAAGCCCGGGGCACCCACGAACCAATTTACGGGACGAGCCGAGGAGCAATGGCCCTGTCCTTAACAGAGACCCAAACTGAACACCAGCCAGGGCTCTGGGAGCTTCAAAGGAGCATCTCAGCTCCGGCTTTTTGCAGTGTTGGGCAAAATCCAAACACTTGTCAGCCTTATCACTACCGTGAAAACGATGGGCTTTTGTAACGTTACGTGGGAACCGTTTGCCAGGGGAGAGGCGCCCCAGCTGCTTCCGGGGCTCCACGCCAGCATCTTCGCCCTTTTCTCACAGAACGCAAACACCGAGCTGCAGCACCTCCTTCTAGAGGGGAGATGTCTGATGGATGGCTTGTTCAGAAGAAGGTTAAACAGCTGCATGGGGCATAGATTTCCAGCGTTCCCTGGTTTCCTGTTTCCTTGAAGCAGCTGGTTTGCTAAAGACTCCAGCGTGGCCTGACTTTAGCAAGTGGGTGACTGAGTGTCAGATCTACTCCTTTAAAAAAAAAAGAAGAAAGGTCCCCCCCCCACAAGGCCTGCCATGGAGGGTCCCTGGTCAAGGGCCCCTCAGGCCACAGCCCCGCAGGCCCCCTTTGAGAGGGCAGCCACCCCGGGTCCTGCCCATCTGTTCTGCAGGCTTGGAGAGATGGTCTCCTCCCCTGAGTTTCTAAAACATTTATCATCTGGACGATTGGTCAGGCAATTAATCATGTCCTGCCTTGAATATCTCTTCTATTGTTGTATTGAACGGCTGTTAACCCTTATCAGGGGAGAAGTTTTCAATATCTTGTCTTTCTAACTAGACATGAGCCTCCAGGGTGCTGGGCAGAGGTCCAAGCATCTTTCTCCCAACCGTAGCCCTAGTGCACCTGCCCTCGGGGGTCGTGTCTCCCCATGAAGGTAAAGTGCTCAGCCCGGAGACCAGGTGCTCCTAAGTGTCTCACGAAGGGCCACTGTCTTAGCCTTATTCTGAAGGTCACTGTTGTCTGGCCTCCTTGAGTGCTTGTCAGCAGTCTTCATGGGACCAGGCGCCTCAGAACCCACCTGGGAGCGGGCCCTTGCCTCTCCCAGAAGGTTCTGGAATTGAGCTGGGAAGTCTAGGTGGTGTTCCTTGCTGTGAGGATGTGTTTGTCCCTTGGGGAGAAGATGTCTTTCCTTGAAGGCCCTCGGTCAGTGTCAAGGACCCTTTAAGTCTGGGCAACATTGCTTGTTTGGGTCTCAAGAGCTGTGTGTGGCTTTCACAGAAGGGAGGGTGTATAGGTAGAGACCCCCATCAACTCCCCGAGAGAAGCCAGGAGCCAGTCAGAGGGGAGGAAGTGCCCTAACGGGGTGGCTGGACTGGTCACTGTGGCTGGAGGCCAAGGGGCAGGGTGCAAAGGCACAGGACGGTGGGGGAGGGGGGTGCATTCCAAGGGATGCCCACCCTCAGGCACAGAAGAAAACAGACACAACAAACATCAAATTATATGTTAAAGCCAATGTAGTGTAATGTACTATAGTATAATGTGTTACTGTATATTCAATATATTATTGGTGGTACAGAATATGTTGAAGAGTGTATATATATAAAATATCTTTTCAGTGAGATAATTATCATTGGGCCAGCTGATAGGGCTTCACCTATGCTAACTGTCATTGATTTTTAAAAGATCCTTCTGATCCCCTGTAGAGACTCTCTGGGGGCCCAGGGGGAGCCCAGGATCCCAATGAGGGGGGCTGTCACAGTTGTCATGAGCCAGGGAGTTGGGGGTCGGAGATGGGAATGGCAGGTGTATTCCAAGGCCTTCCTCCGGACCTCCCACACTTGGGTTCCCTGCCTCCTGCCCGGCTCCCTACATACCCCCGAGCCCCGCGCCCCATTTGCATGATGCTTACCCCCATGAATGGGGGGCTTCCTGAGGGCAGAGAGTCAGGCATGGCTGCCTCTGCTTGCTGCCCCCTGGAGGGGGGTGGGCTCAGTCCTTCTCCAGGAGCACACCTGCAGGCTCCCTCACAGCGAGGCAGGCCTGACATGAGGGGAGGCTTACCTATCAGACCGCAGGTTCTCACATGCAAATCTAAGCATTGTAAACCACGTGTCATTCCTGCCTGGGGTTTGGGACCCTCACAGGGTCCATTCTGCAGCCCATTCCCCAGCAAAGTCAGATGCGGGGACAGCTGAGACCAGCTGGAGGCTCCACAAGGGGAGGGACCTACATCTCCCCAGAATCCCCGGTCCCCGTGGACAGTGGACCCCGTGGTGACCATCACAAGGACATAAGGACTCTTCCTGCCCCATGTGCCTGTTAAGAAACAAAATAAGTTAGACACACACACACACACACACACACACACACACATATATTAGTGACAATGATGGAATCCAAGGTGGTCTTACTTCCATCCAGGCCCTAGAGAAGACAATGTGTTCCCTTCCTGAAGCCACCCTGGAAAATGCCTGCCCACCACCAGCCATTGCCCTAATGACCCCTGTAGTGGATTGAATAGTGTCCCCCCAATCCCCGCCCCAAAGTTCACATCCATAAGGGACCTTATTTGGAAATAAAGTCTTTGCAGAGGTACTTGATTAACGATTTCGACATGACATTATCCTGGATTTGGGGTAGGCCCTAAATCCAATGACTTGATGTCTTTGTAAGGAAAGAAGAGGGCACAGAGATTCCATTTCATGCCCTAGGAGAGGTGAGACAGATGACACACTAGCATATCACCTCCTCCGGGAAGTCTTCCAGTGTGGCCTTAGTAGAGATGAGCAGAGAACCTAGACCTCTTGCCATGGTCTCATCTGGCCATCATCACCTGTGGCTTTGCCTCTTGAGGGTCTTAACATTATGAGGGGCAGGTGTCTGATCCTCCCAAGATGTGCAGAATAAAGCAGCATGATGTCTCCGTTACTCCACTGCTCCCCAGGATTGATGTAACACAACCGGCTGGTCAAAGGGGTGACCCCTGATGCCCCAGAGCTACAAACCAACAGCCCTTCCCAGGCGGGAGCGGCCACAGCCCCGTGTCCAGCCACGAGTGCGGTGGTGGGTTAGCGATGTCTGCTGGGAGCGCGGGAGGGAAGTGCCGGGGCTGGCGTGCTGTGGGTTTGCCACCCTCCACCACTGAGAACCTTAGTCTCCTTCCCCGAAGCCCCATACGTGTTCTAGGTCTTAACCCAGTGACACATACATGATAGATGTTCAAAATATTTGTTATCTGATCGATAGTTTATTCAGTGGTCATTTCATAGCCCGGTGACTGCGTGCTAGATTAAGAGAGAGAAGATCAGCGAGGTGGGGAGCGGGAGAAGAGTCTGGCTCCGGATGGGAGACGGGAACGGTGCTGAAGTCGAAGTCCGCCCTCTCGCCGAGAAATCATTCCTTCTGTGCCGACCAAGTGCCTACCGTGCGCCTGCGCTGGCCGTGAGGCCTGGGATGCCGTGGCCCCTGCTCAGGGAGGCTCCTGCCCCATCTCTGATTCTATAAACTTTGCACAGGGAAACCCCGCTCATCCCCTGCCCCCGCTTCCAGTGCTCAGAGCTGAGATGCTTGCCCCGGTGGGCAAAGGGCGGCCCTCCCCTTGGGGGGGAGAGGGGAGCCGGGCTCTGTTTGACAAACACCCCCATGAAAGCGGCCCTCAGCAGGCAGGAGAAAGGCCCCATTTAACGGCCCGCGTCACGGAGCCCGGAGCTGGAATTCTCCTCTTGAGAAAGGAAAGGCCTACACAAACCCACGGCCGCCAGTGCAGAAGCGTGGGCGTGATTTATGGACCCACACATCAACTGGTGTTTTTGCTCAGTGACTGGGAAATCGTTCCTCTCCTCCGACCAAGACATCAACAGTATAGTCACTGTATACGTTTTTCCACGTTTCCCCGAGCCAAGAACTGGGGGAAAAAGTGAAAAATGAAAATGTTAAGAGAAATAAAGCTCGGGCCATACCCGCCACAGTCTGGGGAGCCCCGAAGGGAGGCCGCTTTCTCCGCGACGCCCCTCCGCTCCCAGAGGAACACTGAGCAGCAGGCCCCGGGGGCCTTCCGGAGGCAACAGCGCTGTTACCTTCTGACTGCCCCGAGGAAGCAACACCCTCCCCAACACCAAGAAAACGGCCTGCTGGGGAATGACACACTTGGGTCCAGGTGAGGGGTGGCCCGGCACCAGCTTTGGGCTTAAAGTGTCTCCCGGGTCCCCCACAGGGTCACTGTGCTCCAGCTGCGAGTCACCAAGAGCCCCTTTGAAGGACACCAGGCCCAGACAGTTACAGGCATGGGGACGCCGTCCTGGGCCTCAAATCTGAAAAGCAGTGGGTCTCCCTGGGGCGATATCTGCCCCCAGGGGACACCTGGCAGTGTCTGCAGCCATCCTGGTTGTCACAGTTCTGGGGGTGCCGCGACTGGCCTCTCGTGGGTGCAGACCAGGGGCGCTGCTGAACGCCTGGAAAGGCACAGGACACCCACAGCAGAGACCTCTGTGGCCCCTGATGTCGGTGGCACCCAGGCTGGGACACTGGCCTGGAGAGGTGTCCTCTTGAGCTCCTTCCGCTTTGAATGCTTTCTGCCCTGTGACTGCCCCTCCTTCTGTCGCTCAGGACCCCCTGTGGGCCAAGAATTGATGTGCCCGTTTGAGGAGGGGAGACACTGAGGAACTAACTCGGGCCATGAGTTCTTCAAAGGCCAGGACAGTCACCTGCCAGCCGTTCGGGCCACCGCCCCCTCCTTCCTCACCCTTCCTCCTCCGTTCTTTGAGGGTGACCTGTTGCACCTTTAAAAATAAAACTGACTGACAGAGACTTCCAGACCCGTGCCTGCAGCCTGTCCCGCCGGAGGACAGAGAGTAGGGCCAACCGGAGATCTGTGGTCGTTGGGAGACCAAAATGATGATGATGATGATGATGATGATGATGATGGTGATGATGATGATGATGATGATACAATCAGAAAGAAAGAAAGAAAACGTTCTTGGTGGTAGATGTCCCTGCTGCAGAGAGAAGGCTGGCTGGCCCTCTGTGTGTTCTGTCTCATGGAGTCGGTCTGCAAAAATTCCGGGAGAAGGACCTCTCAATCCTTCCCTTCCAGGCGACCATGGGGATGGGGAAATGAGACCACCCAGCTGGAGGGAGCCCGCCAGAGCCAACACTCAAAGGAAAGGCCAACAGAACCTTCTCCACGGCTGAAGCTTGGAAGGGGATTGAATGCTTCCAGCCTGGAGGACCGGCTACTCTCCAACCGTAGCCCTCAGGGAGCTGAGCCTTCGGAACCAGGGAGGGAGCCGTGGAGGTGGCCCGCGTGGATAGGCTCCGGGAACTGGCAATTGATTCCGTTAGAGTCAAACAGGTCCTCGTAGGCTCTGCATCCTCTGGCTCCGGACCTTCCCGGCCCCTCCTGCTATTCTGTGAACATGCCAGGCAACTCCTGTCCCCAGTGTTGCCCCGCTGAGCCCTCTCCCGTGACATGCCTCCCAGACAGGTTCTCTGCTCCAATGTTACCTCCTCCTAGAGGCCTTCCCTGACCACCCTTCATGTGAGTCTACCATGTGCCATGAAGCAGGGACCTTGTGTCTCATTGGCCGCTCCATGCACAAAGCAGCTGCTCTGTCCGCATGTCAATGCCTGGGTGGCACTGCTGTCCCAGGGGCTCCTGCTAGGTCTGCCCTCGGAAACTCCCTTTCACGATACTCTCAGCCGACTGGGAGGAACGCAGATCGTGGTAGGTTCCCTCCAAGTTAACAACATGATGGAGGGGTTAGGCGTGGGCTCTGGATCCAGCCAGACCTGAGCTCCACCTTGGTTCTCCCTCTCTGTGTCTCAGTCCAGCCACGTGAAACTGCTTTTTTTGCCTGTAAAATGGAGGGCGGAAGCCTAGGGCTGTTTGGAGAGTCAGAGGAGATGATTCGTCTGGGTGCTGAGCACAGGGGTAGGTAGCGGCAGCCCCCCGCCCCACCAGGAGAAGCATGGGGAGGCAGAGTTTCTTGAAAAAGGGGGGTGGTTTTTCTCTGACGGCCGAGAGCCTGGGGATGTCTCTTTCCCAGCAGGTCCTTCGGGGACCTGCAAATCGTCCCACCCTCCGTAGCGTCTCATTTGAAAAAACCAAGGAGCTGTGGTAACGCCGCTCCCTGCACATGGGAAACCTGATCGCGGGATTTGCATGAAAAGGGCCTCAAAGCCGCCTTATTCAGCCTTTCGACATGCATGGCTCTTCCCACCGCCCTTGCCAAATATTAGACATGGCCCGTGGCAGCTTCCTGCACCGAAAACAAAAGAATCACAGATTCGGTCGCTGTTGCCCTATGGCCGGCAGGACCGCAGGGCCCCTCCAGCTGCCCGCCCCCCAGCTCCGGAGAAGCGCCCGGCGCCATCTGCGCATTCCGGGCTGGTGACGGTTCCGCTTCCGAGGAGCGAGGCGATTCCATTCCCTGGGCTTCCCTGTCACCCCGGATCCATCTGTTGCCCCCAGCGTTCCTCCCGGACCAAGGCCGCAGGCCAAGGCTCACACGTTGGAGAGCAGCAGACCCTCAGGCTGCACCCTGAGCCCCCAGACCCGGCTCCCGCGTGCCTGCTCCCACGGCCTCCTACTTCACTTCAAGCCCAGGGCCTCGGGCTTCCAGGCCAGCCGGCGGGCCCCGCACTAACTCCAGACTGTCTCAGAGGCCAGCCCCAGCCCCGGGCATTGGGGTCCCCGCTTTCTTCCCTCTGCGAGGACAGCCTCTTGCTCTCAGAAGGTTCAATCATTCGCTGTTCATTTATTATTTTGTTCACTCCGCAATTACAAAGCCCTGCCTCCGCGGGACCATAATACAGAAATGAATTCAGAATATGGGGTTCTGTGGCTCTTTGTGGTTCTGAAAGGTGAGGAAGAACATTCTTCTTTTCGGTCCGTAGGGCTTTCTAACATCAGTGTCGCCTGCTTGTGGGAGTCACAGCCTGGGTTGGCTCCGCTTGCCCCGTCTGTATGGCTGGGGGGACCCCTACAGCCTCACTCCCCACTGAGGTAGCAATGGATTGGATCAGGGGCGAGGGGCATGTGACCCCAGTCAGGCCGAGGAGACTCGGTTCTGCGACCTTTACTGGAATGCCCAACAAGTCCAGGAGCACTGGTTGACCTTGAAGAACCAACTCCTCCTGCGTGGATCAGGAAAGGCCAGCTGAAGGTGGAGCTTTGAGTCTTTCAGTGACGGCAGTGGGGTGATCGTAGCCAGCGCTGCCACGCGGCCGCCAGCCACCTACTGAGCAACCCACCCAGCACGAGTTGAAGACACACTACACACAGGGCGGTTCTGAGAAAAGCTGGATGCGGGATGTGCTCTTCGCTTGCGTGTGGCTTTAGCAAAAAGGCTGGAGTCCTCCCACCAGCACAGAAGAGGTTTCCAAACACCCCACTCTACCGCCTGCTTCGAAGCTAGACCGTGATCTAGGTGAGTTCATGTCCACCGTGAGCAGTGATACCGATCACTCCGCGGTGGACTTTGGGGCGACGCTAGTTCCTCTCTGAGGCACTCCACAGTGGGGGTCAAGCTGGGTTCAAGGCCACCCCGGCACTGAGCAGCTGTGTGACCTTAGACAAATGGCTTCCCTTCTCTGGCCTCCATGGTCCCTAGGCACCTATCCAATCCATTTGTTATTTCTAAATCAATTAGATAGGAACGCTGAGGCCAGGAGGCTTGGAACAGGAGCCAGAGCACATGAGGCCGACTACTGAGCCCTCGGGAGGGTGGCGTTTTCAGAGGTTCCTCCTCTGCTGGAGTCCCAACACCCTGTAAGGGCCACCCATCACTCCCAGCCCAGGTTCCTAGCACCGCTTCTCCTCCCCCATGTCCTTCTTTCCAGGCAGAACAGGGCAGCGAATTCTGTCGAATAAAGACAGACGAGCCTGCTGTTGCTAACGGAATCCCGGGAACAGGAGGCGTGAAATGGCACACCTCAGCCAGCTTCGCATCAAGCTTCTCACAGGCCCCTGCGAAGGCGTCCTCGGCCGGGGAAGGTCCGGTTTCCTTGGAAAGAAGGGCTTCTGGTGAGACCAGCTTCCTCGGACGGATGCCGGATGCCAAGGTCTGCGAGTCAACCCAAGGCAAAGACCGAGACGTGAGATTTCTCTGCCCCTGTCCCCTACACACGCACGCCGCATCCCCCCTTTTCAGAGGAAAAGCTGTGTGTGGCCTTCCACTTGGCCAACCGTGGAAGATGCCACATTTCCGGGATGCTCTCGGAATAAAATCCAAACTCCACTCCTCCGAGGCTCTGACCTCACCCTGCTCAGGGTCCCCTCCTCGTGGCCCGCCAGCCTGCCTGGCTCCTTCCTGTTCCTCGAAGACGCAGGCTTGTCCTCCTGGAGGCTTTGACCTCCCTGTCCCTTCAGTCTGAGCGCTCTTCGGAGGGCCATCCCTGCTGCCCTTCAGGGCTCTCAGGTCAGCGTCACATGATCTGGGAGGCCTCCCTGAAATATCCCCCGTCTACAGCAAGCCCCCCCCCCCCATTTCATTTTCTCCTGGCCCGTCGCGCTCTCTGAGGTCATGCTCTGTGTTTGTTGTTTATCTTCTGATTCCTCCTGGCAGAAAAGGAGCTGTGGGAAGGCAAGCATCACATTGGTAGTTTGTCATTGTATCCCTGGTCAGAAAGGGTGCCTTCGGACCTTGGGAGAATCTCCTGGGGGCCTGTCCTACCTGTGAACGCTAGGAGGGAATTCTTGGGGGTGGGCACAGCCCGGCCCCGCACTGTGGTCGGAATGGCTGCGCCCCTCCATGTTCCTGCGTTGCAGTCCTAGCCCCCGTGTGAGGACGTGGTGCCCTTGGGAGGTGCTTGGGTCCTGAGCATGGAGCCCTCACAGAGGGGATTAGTGTCCTTACAGAGGAGGCTTCCCTGTCCCCTTCCCCCTGGTGGGGACGCAGAGAACCCGCTGGCTACGACCCAGGAAGAGGACCCGCGCCCCAGCGACACCGACGGCTGGAGCGAGCGGTCCGTTTTGGGCAAAGGTATGAACCCCTGAGCCTGGCACGTCATTCTCCTGGAGGCCCGGCCTCTGCCTGCCCCGAGTCCTCCCCACCCTCCTCAAGGGTCTGTAAACACCCCAGGCTCATGGGGGCTTGTCACCTGTCACCTGTCACTGCTGCCCAGAACACTGATCCTCACCCCTCAACCTGGGCACCCCTCAACACCTTTAAATATTCAGGCTGCAGCCATGTCACCTTTGGGGGTTGCTGCCTACCAAGGGGAGTCACAGACTGCCCCCGTGTCCCTCCCTGCAGACCCCATGCCATTATTTCATGTTTCATGTATCTCTTCCCAGAGATAGTGCAGTCATTTACCGACAAAATGCATGTCTTTTTTTTTTTTATCACATGAAAGATGGTATACAATATTTTTTTTTCTGGATCTTGCATGTTTTTTCTTAACATCGTTTCTTGGAGAACTTCCAAATCAATATACACTAGACTGCTTTGTTCCTTTAAAAATTTTTTTTTACAATTGTATTTATTTATTTATTATTTATAGAGAGAGGGGAAAGGAGAAAGAGAGGGAGAGAAACATCACTGTGTGGTTGCCTCTCATGTGCCCCCAACTGGGGACCTGACGTGCAACCTAGTCATGTGCCCTGACTGGGAATCGAACCAGCGACACTTGGTTCGCAGGCTGACGCTCAACCTGCTGAGCTTTGTTCCTTTTAATTGCTGTGTGGGATTCCATAGGGATGGACCATAATTTAGTCAGCTGGTCACTTTTTTTTAAGTCCTCACCCGAGGATTTGTTTATTGCCTTTAGAGAACGAGAAAGGGAGAGCGAGGGAGAGAGAAACATCCGTCGGTTGCTTCCTGTACACGCCTCGACCAGGGATCAAACCCACAACCTCGATAGCTCCCTGACCAGGGATGGAGCCCACAGCCGTTCAGTGCGCAGGACGATGCTCCAGCCCCCTGAGCCACACGGCCAGGGCTTAGCTGGTCACTTCTCGTTGGAAATGCAGACCGCTAGCCCTTTTCCACTCTGATGAACAGCGGCGGGTGACCCTCTCCGCACAGGCCTCCATGAGGCTCCTGCCCCTCTGACACCGGCCACCTTGCAGCGCCCTACGACACCCCCCCTTAGGGAAGGCACCCAGAACCCTCACTGAGGGAGACGGCGGCCCTCCGTGGCGCCCAGGCTGCGTGCTGCACGCTGGCCCTGGAACACTCGCTGCCGTCCACGCTGTTCGTGTGTTCGACTCCCCTGGGCCGTCTCATTGCTGAGCCTGCGGTGCAGTCCGCAGGGCCTGGCACACAGGTGGCATTCCGTCGCTGCCCGTGACGGTAATGGGTGTCAGAACTAAGCTCCTGGCTTCCCGGGGCTGCCAAGTCTCGCTCCGTCCCCATTCGCTCATGCAGCGTCACCTCCCATGATCCCTCAGTGCCCACTCAGCGCAGTAGGGCTCTCTCCTCTCCTGTCCCTTACTGGGCTCGGAACTTGTCCCTCTCTCGGAGTCCTGATGCTTCAGCTTTGCTCATGCCCTTGCCCCCTCTCTGGAATGCCCTCCCCCCTCGGAAGCCCCCTCCCGTCCTTCAAGACATGGGTCTTCCTCCACCTCCTTCACCAGGGACGCTTTGGCTGAAGTATCCCTCTCTCCTTTTCCCGAGCTGCTGCTGACTTTGTAGTCACTTCGGCATATTTCTTCAGGCTCCGCCGCTCACTAATTGTTTCCCGTCTGTTGGTTTTGTGTCCCCAGATAGACCGTGAGTTCTTTGAGAGCAGCGTCTTACAGCAGCAGCGGCCCCCACGGAGCCGGGTTCATGGAGGCTGCTCGGTACTCCCGCATCGGTAAAGCAATTGATTCCTCCATTGATTGAGTCAGCTCTTCACACCGAGGGCTAGAACCTGTCCTCGGGGCCCAAGGAGATGCTGCGCATCGAGGTCCTCACACCCTTTCTAGTGGGAGTCGCAAGCCAGAAGTCGGTGGGAACGGGCTCTCTGCGGCATCTCTCCCCAACCCGACCTAGGTCATGGGGTTCCATCACCCCGTGCGCCCCGTGGATCTGAGCACATCCCTCCTGGGGAAGGTGCGTGTAACCCGCGTCCTGCTTCCCCGGCTCCTGGGGAGAAACGAAGCCCCCAGAGAGAATGGAGTAAGCGTCACCCAGGCCTCACGCCCAGTCATATTTCCAGAGATAACTTGACATGAGTCCGACTCCATCAGCCTTGATGTCCATCAAAAAGACAGGAAGCGGGCTGCCGGTCCAACGGAGCCAAAGAAAACACTTAACTAGGTTTGCACGTGAACTTAGGAAGGGAAAAAAAGAGAGACGGAGGGGAGCAGAGACGCGCGTTTATACCGGACCACCCAACCCGGAGGCTCAAACCAGCTGAGACTGCCGGGTAAGGACGAGCCAGCCCGTCAGAGGCCCCCGGATTCCACGGCAGCCTTGTTCTCTGCTCTTGGTTTCAACAACCTCCCCATCAAGGCTCTTGGGCTTGTGGACGGTTCTGAACTACAAGGTGCAGGGCCTGAAGACATCTACCTGGGCTCACGGACCTCGCATCTCAAACCCTGGGTTTTGACTGCGAAACAATGACTTTCTGCCTCCTGTGAGATGCCGCCCACCCCCTCCCTCTGATTCTGGTGGGCTCGCTCCAGCCCCACCATGCACCAGGGGTGCTCCAAAGTCTTCATTCGCTTGTGGGCCAGGAGCGCCACTGCTGGCAGACACTGGAGACTTGGAGGTGAGTGGGCAATGCCTGCCCTCTCTGCCCTCCCTGTCGAGGGGAGGGGACAGTTACGGAAACAGACCCCGGCACAAGTCAGGGTACCTATCCTGCAGGCCGCGTGTGAACAGGGTGCTTCCGTGCTTGGTGCTCTAAGAAGCAACCATGATATGTTGCCTGGGGGCATGGGGAGGGCTCAGTGGGACATCTGATCTTGATCTTGAAAGGTGAGTGAGAGTTTTCCAGGAGAGAGGGGTGGAGTGGAGCAAAGTGCTCCAGGTAAAGGAAATCACGTCCAAAGGGGCAGACGTGGTCAGCATGGAGTGTGCCTGTAAGGGCGGACAGAAGCCTCCAAATTTGGGGGATGGGACACAGGGGAGCACAGCCGTTTTCCCGAGAGAGGCCTTGTTTCTCAGTGATGCAAATGGCTGTGGCTGCTCCATGCCAGGCTTTGACCCTAGAAGGGTGACAAAAAAGCCTACAGGGCTTGCCCAAGATTCTGCCCGTGACCAGAGCCGGTCAGCACACTGACAGCATCACAGGCTGTGGTCAGCATTTAAAAATAAGGCGGCAGCCATGTGAGGAGGAGAGTCACGTGGCTTTGAAAGGATGTAGAGGGGCCCCCACAAGGTCTGGTGTGTGATAGGAAGCCGTGAGGTAGCAGCGGTGTAGGTGCTGGTGAAGCTGGTCAGCGGTGAGAAGGAAGGAGCAGCAAGTCATGCCGCTCGTAGGGATGACCCGGCCGTGCGGCCTGCGCTAGTAGGAAAGCAGGCACACAGCTGCTGTGATCGTGCCTGCTCTAGCCGACTCCGAAGCCACCAAGGACTCCGCCTTGCAGACCCAGGCTCTATCTGGACTCTTGGAACTCAGGACATGCGGAGGGGACACTCTCTCAGGACTTGTGCCTCTCCGGGACTTCACCATGCTTTTCTGGACTATTTATGCAGAGACCGATGACATTGTACCCCAGATCCTGAAGGAGAGAGCTGACAGATAAGGGATGGGGAACTATTGGGTTTGGGGTTGGCTTATAGCCTTTTGGGGAGCAAGGGAAGTGCTGGGTCCTGTGGGAGAGGAGGGCTCTGAGCAGGAGGGCTCACAGCCCCAAGGTTGGAATATTGTAAATAAAGACGTGTTTTCCTCAACACTAATTGTTGGGTCTGACACTGAGGCACCGCGTGAACGAGGCCCCCCTGGCTCGGTGACATCCGAGAATGTCCCACAAGGCCAAGGACTCCCGGCGGGCGAGTGTGGCGGGAGAGGCCATGGCCCCTCAGGCTTTTAGAGACAAAATTAAGGAGTTAATTTTTTTCTGGTAAGCAGCAGGTGATGATGCAGCTGTCTAACGAGAAAAGGAACATGAACAGGTTGCTCTTTTTAGAAGGGTGATGGTTTTGAAACCATCCTGCATCAGGAAACAGCGCTGGAGGCTTGGAGACCAGGCAGACAGGCTGATGGGGCGATTTTCCTGGGAAAAGCGAGGAGACCAGGGGAGTGGCAGAGGGGATGGACAAGAGGAAGGGCAGCCGAAACTTGGGGGGCAGCAGCATCCTTCCGTTCCGGTCATGAATGGTATATTGGCTCTGGCACAGAGCGCTAGAATGGCAGATGATGCCAAAGGCTCCGTTTTGGGGGACTGAGTGACAGGCGACGGATGCTGATGATATGAGCCAGGACTCGAGGAGGAGGTGCGTGCCCAGACGGTAGCCGGTGGTTCACAGGGATGCCGGCAGGGCATCCAGGCAGCTCTGTGCAGCCGGAAGTTGGAAATCTACATGGAGCACTCAGAATGAGAGGTGAGCGCGGAGGCTGTAGTCTTTGGGGACAGCAGAGGTAGACGGCACCTGAAACCACGGGTAAGTGAAGGGCGTGACAGAAGAACAAGGACCAAGCATTGGGGGCCCATCAACACTGGGGGGCTGGACCACAGAGAGGAACTGGTCATGACCAAAGTTCTAGAAGCTAGAGGAGTGAGTGTCAAGGAGAAGCAGGCAGACGGCAACGGGTAAGGATGGGACACCGGCCCAAGGTGGGAGCCTGCTGCCTTTGAATACCCACAATCCCTCTCCTTGGGCCCAGCACACCGATTTCAAAATGAGCAAACTTGCAGTGCATTTGGTCCGGGGGGCTCTGACCCTGCCGCTGTCACCTTCCTGAGGCCACAAGTGCTCACGTGGCCCAGCCCTGACCAGCCAGATGATCACGACTTTCTGGCTACCGTTCAGGGATAAAACTGTGACTCTGGAGAGGCCATGAGAGTCAGTTCTAGGACTGTCACTGAAATCACTGGGAAGGAGACTCGTCCTTTCTGTGGGGTGGCTGTGCTGTGAGGTGGCAGGACAGAGCTCCCAGATCTCAATTTGTCGCCTGCTGGGAGAGCTGGCCTGAACACGAAACCCGCCAAGGGGGAAGAAGCGCTGAGTCACAGGGCCTCTCGTTGATGTCATTTACCCTCTGCATCCAGCTATGTCTAGATTTTTAAAAAAGCCATCTGGGCCAACACCTTTGCTTTTAAGCTTCAGCCGATCTGATTTGGGTGCGGTCAATTGCAGCTGTAGGGGTCCTGACCCCATACAAGGCCATGTGGCTATGGAGAAGCTGCTGGTACAAGAGTGGTATCTGGAAAAGACTTGGGTCCACCCTGCATGCGCACATCACTCGGAGTCCCCAAACAGGCCAGAGGTTACAGTCATGGGGAAAAAGAATCAAACGAACGAGACACGGATGAGCTGGCTGTGTCCCAACACCTGTCCGTATGAAAACACAAATGCTTCCTTTCTATTTGTTGGGGGCTGAGTCATGCCAGGCAGCCCTGGCTGGGGGCACATCACGTTATTGTTCCTGCCAAGAGAGATGGCTAAGATGGGAAGGTTAATTTATTGGAGTACACATGTGTCAACATTAGCCTGAAAAGAGAGAGAGAGAGAGAGAGAGAGAGAGAGAGAGAAGACAAGATGGAGGAGAAGAAGAAATGCTTTGCTGGCCTGAGCTATTACCAGAGGCCTCTCTTTTGGCCTCAAAGGCCCAAAGCCATGAGGTTAGATGTTATTTGAGTCTTGAAGTTGACTGAGCATGGGCAGATGGTATGACGGGCCTAGGGGCCTGGGAAAGGACAGTCCTTTTCCAATGCCACAGACAAGGTGGGGTGACTACTTTCTCTGCGGAGGTCTGAGCCCTGAGTCATGAGAAGGAGCCAGGCACATGAAGGTGCTCGGAAGGAGGGACAAGCAAGCGTTAAGGGTTGAGGAATTATAAGAAGGCCAGTGAGTCTGAGAACAGTGAGGGAGTAGGAGAGAGGGCCACCATCCTGTCTGTCTGTCTGTCCCAACCATTTAGGCTCTTGGCCATCTGGTCTACTCTGGTAATTAATATATTTAATCTCATCTTTCCATCTGTCATTCCATCCATCTGTCTACTCCACAAACATTTATTACCCCAGACAGCAGGCGGCACTAAGTCCTGAAGGAACTGTTCACCAAGCAGAAGTGGGAAGACCCTTGATCTAGGCCGAGAAAACCGCAGGAGCCAAGTCCTGGAAGGGAAAAGGCTCACCGCCTGGATGGGACCTGCTGGGAGGGGCCCCGAACGCCTGGCCTCCATCCTCCCGCGTTGGGAGAACAGAGCACCAGATGTGGACACGCGAAAAACAAAGTTAAGACCTGAGCCTAGGGTAAGTCTGATACAGCCTTGTACTACATTCTAATGCAGCCAAGTGGCAGCGGGGACCAAAGGCTTAAGGAAGAATGAGGGGAGGAACACGTCACCCAGAGACCAGCTAAATCAATTAGCTAAGTTTTTGTCTGCCAACCAAGAAAAGACCATCATTAGTTACTGGTAGCGATGGCCCGGCTTAGGGAGCGCCTGTCCTCTGCCGCGCGCCGCTGGTGTGGGCCAGAGGGAGCTGCTTCAGGGCCTCGATCAGGCAGTGACAGGATGAGATTTGTGCTTTGGAAAGGTCACCGCGGCTGCAGGGCAGAGGCTGGATGGAGGAGAAGGGAGGTGCCCGTGAGGAGTCTGTGCGTGAGGAGAACCAGCCTTCGGGCAGAGGTGGCAGAGGCTGGCCAGGCTGGGCACGGCCACCGCTACATTCCTAGAAATGCGCACTGAACTGAATTGTCTGGTTAAAAACGAAAACAAAAACGGATGGAATCGGGACCATACGAGCCTGCTGCCTCTTTGGAGGCGTCGTGGCTGAAGACAAACAGAGTCGGGGAGTCTTTTGAGGTTAGACGTGCCCAAGGTTCTGAGGAGTTATTTGGGAAGACAGAACCCAAAGTTCTTACTTCTTAAATCTGGCCAGAAAATGCACGTTACGTCAGATCTGTGCAGATGAGACATTCATTCAGCTCAAGGGCTTTGGCTGCTCATCTTGATAAAAGCACGATCTTTTATCAAGGGTCTTACAGTAGGCGCTAGAAGGGCCAAAGTTCAAAGGGGTCCGGGATGGCAGTTCAGACCAGTCTTCTGCGTGAGAGAACACTGCACACACTCCCGATTCCCGAGCCACAGGACTAGAATCTCAGGGACATGCTGGGAGGGGCCCAGCTCCTACCACCACGATGCCCTCCTCTTTGGAGTTGGCCGTGATGCCTTCCAGAGAGAGTAGCGCCAGCGTGAGCTTTGTGTCAGCAAGACAGCTCTGTAATAAACCATGGTGCGCATTGACGGGCACCGTTCTGTGCGCTGGGCCCCAGGGAGGCCCTCGTGAGCCCCATCTCATTGAAACGCCTTTCCCCGAGGCAGCGAGTCTCACCCTGCTCATCCATTTTGTCCAGCCACTAACCTGTTAGCACGTGAAACCTTCTCCCACGCCTGCCATCATCTGGCTCAAGCTGGAAAACTCTATGGTTCCCTTCCAAGCTGATTAAGATGACAAGAAGACAATGAAACACTTGTCTCCAAGAGTGACTTCTTGGATCCACTGGCAAAATGTTAGAAAGTGGGTAGGAAGCCCAAAGAACAGGACACCCAGGCTCCTGGAGCTTGGGGAGTATTACAGAACCCTAGCCCAGGCCAAGAATGAGTCACAATGAAAGCTTTTAAAATATAAAACCATCAACCTAGATTTCAATTCCAAGGAAACACATACTTGGCCATGAGGGAACGCTTTAAAAAAAAAAAAAATCAGGCTTAAGCCACTTGACAGGAAAATAAAACAGCCAAGGAACATTCAAATATAATGATTTACATCCTCCCCCTCCATCCCCCTCCCTTCCCCTCCCTTCGAATATGGGTCAGGGCAGACATGGAGGCCGTCTCTGCCTGTCCTTGTCCTCTCCGGCCTCCCTGCTTTTTCGCTTAACACTGTTCCACACACGCAACCCTGCGTGGGGCCGGCGCTGCAGGTGCTGCCTCGGGGTTGCTACGCCAGTGTCACGGATTCTGCACCGCTTCCCTGTGCTTGTGCTCTGGGTTTGCTTGGATGGGGTGGCTGCTTTGGGAATCCGAGAATTTTCCTTCCATTATTTATGTGTGCAAGCACTGTTCATTTCCCTCAAAGAAAGAGAAGCTCGGTTGACTTCCTCGATGTAAAAAACCGAGCTGGCCCTGTAATAAATATTTAAGACTGACCAGGAAGGGCAACCACCCTTGACTAAAACACCAGCCCAGGAATTACTTTCCCACGGGAGGGAATGAATGAATAACCATCCTATATAATATTTGCTCAGCACCCGATAGTTTACAAAGGTTTTCACTTATCTCATTTGATCCTCGCAATAGCCTGGGAGAGATAGACAGGGCACAGATTACAAGGATTATTAAAATCATATATATATATATATATTCTTTTTCTTTCTTGGCAGATAAGGGCTATAAAGGCTTAACGGCACTTGAGGAAGGTCGGAGAAACTAAAATCGCGGGTCTCTAATTCATTTATACACGTATTTTTGAAGACATTTATCTGGAGCCTGTTCCAAGCCAGAGGAAATGGCCGTGGGTACACGGATAAATAAAACACGGCCCCTCTGTAGGAAGAAGATCACGTTCCAGCGAGGAAGGGAGAGAGAGAAGTAAACAAGGTCCCGCTTTGCAAGGTGATGAGTGCTTAAGAGGAAGGAGCAGAGCGCAGACCCCGTGTCTGATCTGATGTTCTTACGAAGACCCGCTCAGTTGTTATTTACAGTGATCTGTCCTCCGAAAGGAGGAGCGGGGGGGTCAGCTGTCACTGGGGGCATCATAGGCGGTGTGGGGACAAAGCTCCCCCTCATTCGGCAAACAGGCAAAGGCTCCCCGAATTCCCCTGCACGAGATAACTCAGGGTCTCTGCCTTTACCGCGGCGTTTTCGCCCGGGAGAGCGAGCTGCTCGCTGTCTGCGGCTCCGCGCCGCGGCGGCCCGCGCTGCGGGGTTCCGGGGTCACCCGCGGCGGGCCCAGGCCCGGGGAAGTGCGAGCCAGCGCCCCTGCTCCGCGCGCCCGGCTCCGCCGCCCCGGCTCCGGGAGCCGCAGCCCCTTCCTCGAAATGAACGCGCCAGCCCGGCTCTCTGGCTCTGTTTCGTGTTCTTTCACGTTCTGCATTTTGATGTATCCACCGCACACATTGTAACATTTTTAGCGACGCAGCCGCCGCAGAGGGGCACTCTCCTTTAGAGAACAATGAACAGGTCCTCGGGGTCGCAGGGACTCGGCCGAGGCGGCTCGGGACCCCGCTGTCCCCGCGCCGCCCGCGGGCCTCTTCTGCGAGCGCGGCCGCCTGCTTTGTGCGGCTCACTGGGCTCGGCTCCGCTTCGCAAGCCCAGCGCCCAGCACCCGGGAAACGCGCGCCAAGCCACACGTGTGTGTAAAGTTTGTGTCACGCAGGAACAGATACAGGGAGCAGGGCCCGGGCCCAGACTGGGGGCCGATTTTCCTTTGTTGAGACCTCGCGCCCGAGCCCTGCCCGGCGGCTCCGCGGTGGGCTCGGCTTGCCCCGAGGAAAGCCGGCCCGGCCTGGGCAGACGAGGCCGCCCAGAGCCTCGACCCCGCACCCGCTAGGTCCACACCGCTCCCCGCTGCGGCCCCGGGGGACCTCGGGCCTCCCTCGCCGTGCTCGGGCTAGAGCGGCTCGAGGCCGACGCTGATCCACGGAGCCCTGGGCGGCGTGTCGGGGTCGCTGGCCGAACCCCCCGCCCCCGCCTGCCCGCGGGAAAGCGGGGCGCACGGGGTCAGGACCAGCACGCGGGCGCGGGGGCCCACTCGGCAGGAGAAAGTTATTTGGGGGGAGAGGGGCTGTCAAAGTTTCTGGGCTGTCTCCCACTTGAGATTCCACAACCCTGCAGTGCCCCCTACAGAAAGCGGCCGCCGGGGAGGGCGGGCGCCCCCACGACCCCCGACTGCCGGAGGCGGCCTGGAGCTCTGGCTGTTGCTTTTGCCTTTTTTTTTTTTTTTTACCCCTTGTTGTTTTTCAGATACATCTTTTTTTAGAATTGAAAAAAACAAAAAAACAGAACACCGAGCGCGAGCCTCTGCCTGCAGTGGAGCGTGCTCGGCCTCCAGAGGCAGTCGTCCCCAACTTTTCCGCTCCCGCCCGACCCCGCGCGCCTCCAACTTCGGCCCAGCGGGAGCCCAAATTTGCCTGCCGCACGGCTCCACTCTAGTGCGCGCGCCCAGGCCCCTGGCGGCGGCCTGCAGCGTGGGGGCCACACTTTCGAGGCTCAGGCCCGCCTGCCCGCGCGCACGCGGCCCGCGTCTAGGCCCCGTTAGGGACAGGGAGCCCGGGCGCCCCGGGAGCGGCCCGGGAGGGGGCGGGGCGCCCCCGCGCCCTGGGGCCAGAGGGCAGGGAGCTCCCGCGCCCGGAACGTTGCGAGCTAGGCTTGCGAACGTCGCGGGGGGGCACTCTCGGGAGACGGACAGGAAGAGGGCCAGGGGGGACGCCAGAACCCGGGACCACAGTACGGAAACGGCCCGGGGCCGAGCTGCACTCCCGTCCCGGGATGGAGGGAGCCGGAGGAGAGGCGTGAGGGGGCCGGGAGGCAGGCCCCGCTGCCCTGCTGGCGGCCAGCGGCCCGTTGTGGCAGTCGGGGAGCTGACACCCCAGACAGGGACGGGGTCAGGAGGTCGGGCCCGGGCCTCAGGAGGCGCAGGCGGCCTGCAGTGCAGGGCCCCAGCCTCGCCCCGCTGTGCAAAGGCGGCCAGCGCCAGGCCCCGAGTGGGGAAACTGAGGCAGGCCCAGGCCTCAGGGCACGGCCCAGAGGCGCGTGCGAGCCAAGCTAGGGGCAGGGTTCGAGGACCTTCGCGGGTCCCCGAGCCTCGAGGCGGGCAGGGGGCTTCAGGGCCTCCCAGCCGTGAGCTGGATTGGCGAGAGAGACGCTTGTAGATCCGAGGTTGGATTGGGGAGGGGTCTCCGGGGCGCTGAACAGCCAGCCAAGGATTGGGGGGCTGTAAGTGCTTGGAGATCGAAGGCAGCGTTGGGGAGGGGGACTCAGGCAGCCGGAGAGACTAGGCGCTTATTTGGGGAGGGGTCTCCGCGCGCGCGCGAAGCTCGGAGCGCGAGGCCTCGTCGAGAGACGTCGCCGGGAAGGGCGGGCCGCCCGGGCCAGGCCGAGAGCAAGAAAGTGACACATCAGGACTGTGCAGTGGGCGGGGGGCCCCTGAGCGGGGGGTCACAGAGGGGGCGCCATGGCCACCAGGCGTTTAACCGACGCTTTCTTGTTGTTGCGGAATAATTCCATCCAAACCCGGCAGCTGTTAGCCGAGCAAGTGAGTAGTCACACCACGTCCAGCCCTCCGCATTCACGTAGCCATGCTGCGGTGAGTCCTCGGGCGGCCCCGCCGACACGCGCCTCGTGGGCGCCGCGGCGCGGCCCGTCTGTCTGTCTGTCTGTCTCTCTGTCGGAAAAGGAAGGCCAGGAGCAGTGCGGTGACGCCAGGTCTCTTGGCGCCCGCAGCCCCGGATGGGGGAGCGAGCCGGCTCGGGGCGCCCGCCCCACCTCTGCCTGCTCGCTCTCCTCCCGCCTCACTTCCGCCCCCCCGCCCCCCCGCCGCCGTCACGGCACGACAATCCGCCTCCCATTTACATGTGTTTTAGCGCTAAGATTTGGAGGCTTTCTGCAGCCTTTTTGTTCCGTTTTGTCCCCCCCCCCCCCCGCCTCCCCCAGCAGCCTCACTTTGGTTCTGATGGCCAGGATGCGGGATCGCAGCCCCAAATCCTTGCAAATGAACGACACCCTCCCCCAGGGGACGAAGGAGTTGTGGGTGTTTCTTTTGTTGTGTTTTTTCTTTTTCCTTTCTCTCCTTTTTTTTTTTGCCCGTTTTCTTTTAATGGCCTCGCAGCCCGCTGTGTGGTCGTGCACCCTATGAATAATTGCTTCACTGTTTTTCCTGGGGGCCCATGTGTGAGACTGGAAGGTGCTAGCATCTTCGTTTTCCATTTCCCAGACAGGAAGTTAAGCTTTTCCCTCCATTCAAATTAAAAAGAAAGAAAGAAAGAAAGAAAGAAAAAGTGTGAAAACGAACCCCCCGAATGGCACAGGTTTTTAGATTTAATTAACTTGAACCCTTCTTTAGCCCAGCAGAAGAATCTGTACAGGGAGGGCCGGGAGAGATGGCTGGTTTTGTGTGTGTGTGTGTGTGTGTGTGTGTGTGTGTGTGTGTGTGTGTGCGCGTGAGATGAGGGCTTCTTCCCCCTTTGTGAGCCTCAGTTTTCTGCTGTTAATAAGGGGAGGGGGCCAGGGGCTATCTGGATGATCTAGACAAGACAGGAGTGACTGGCAGCTTTCTAATATCTTAAATGCAAAAGGGGAGTTAGGAAGCTGGTTTGCAGAGGGGGCTCCAGGCTGTAGACAGCCCAGGTTTCAATAGAGGTGGCATTGGAGGCAGAGGGAATAAGGTCCTACCCCCAAGCCACATTCTTGGGGTTATACTGGAAATGTACAGCTTTGGGGGTCGCGCACTTATTTTACCTCTTAGGGGTTGTATTGCCTTTTCATTTGTTTCTTAATGACTTTATCTAAGTGCTTCAGAAAAATCATGCCACGTGTCTTAATTATTGACAGGAGGTCTACCCAGGCAGTTTTTCCTTTCTGCAAATCCCAGGTGGAAACTGACTTTGGCCATGATTGCTCCTGTAGAAAGGCTCTTCTGAGCCGTGTGAGCAGTTTTAGGAATAAATTCACATACACTGAGATCAAAAATCACAGAAAGCAGGGATGGTGTTTAGGTTTTTATTTTCTTAGGATTGAGGGTGTTTTTTTTGCATGTGTAAACTGAAAGAAATGGTATTATACTGAAATGAGTGTAAAATAGAAATGGTCTAATACCTATGCTAATTTTGAAAAGAATATTCTGAAATAAACCAAGAATTAGAGAGTAGAAATTGAATGAAAAACAACAACAAAAAAAACCCACATTGGAACTTGAGTTTTGTTAAAAAAGATAAAACAATTGCATGTCCCTTAAATGGCTCAATTTCATACTAGCTCATCGGGGAAAAAAACGGTAACTAAAACTCAGCATGGTTTCTAAAGTATCAGTTTTAATTGACTGAAAACATATTGTTTGCATTAAATTTTTATAAGGTTCAAAACTATGAAACGTTGGGTGACATGAGACTTTTATTAATCATAATAATAATTAGGTCAGACAGTTTAAAAACCTGGTGTCGGAGACTGGCAGCTTTTTAAAAGTGCCTCTGTAAGTCAAGCCAGTTTTTAAAAAGGTTTTCTAAGTTAGGCAATTAAAAAAACATATATATAAAAGCTAAGCCAAATAATTAAAAATTGATACCTAAAGTACACAATTTGGAAAAATAGATGTCAGAAAATGTACACATAGATAAGGCAGACAATTTCTTGAGAGATTTCTAAATCAAACTAAAATTAAAAAATATATGTATATATAAGCCAAGTCAAATAATTAAAAATTAATACCTAAAGCACCCAATTTGGAAAAATAGATATGTCACAAAATGTACACATAGGTAAGGCAGACAATTTCTTGAGAGTAGATTTCTAAGTCAAACTAAAATTAAATATATATAAAAGCTAAGCCAAATAATTAAAAATTGATCCCTAAAATACACAATTTGGAAAAATAGGTATGTCATAAAATGTACACATAGGTAAGGCAGACAATTTCTTGAGAGTAGATTTCTAAGTCAAACTAAAATTAAATATATATAAAAGCTAAGCCAAATAATTAAAAATTGATCCCTAAAATACACAATTTGGAAAAGTAGATATGTCAGAAAATGTACACATAGGGAATGTAAGCAGTTTCTTGAAAGTAGATTTCTAAAACAAACTAAAATTTAAAGCAATATATATGTGTGTGTATATATATATATAGGCTAAGTCAAATAATAAAGAATTGATACCTAAAGTACACAGTTTGGAAAAATAGCCATGTCAGAAAATGTTCAGATAGGTTATGCAGACAATTTCTTGAAAGTAGATTTCTAAATCAAACTAAAATTGTAAAAAACATTATATATATATATATACACACACACATATATATATAAGCTAAGTCAATTTAAAAAATGATTACTAAAGTACACAATTTGGAAAAATATGTGTCATAAAATCTACACATAGGTAATTCAGTTTCTTGAGAGTAGATTTCTAAATCAAACTAAAATAAGAAGAACATATATATGTATGCTAAGTAAAATAATTAAAAAGTCATACCTAAAGTACACAATTTGGAAAAATAGATATGTCATGAAATAGACACATAAGTAATGCAGACAATTTCTTGAAAGTAGGCTTCTAAATCAAACTAAAATTAAATGTATATAAAAGCTAAGCCAAATAATTAAAAATTGATCCCTAAAATACACAATTTGGAAAAGTAGATATGTCAGAAAATGTACACATAGGGAATGCAAGCAGTTTCTCGAAAGTAGATTTCTAAATCAAACTAAAATTTAAAGCAATATATATGTGTGTGTGTATATATATATATATATATATATATATAGGCTAAGTCAAATAATAAAGAATTGGTACCTAAAGTACACAGTTTGGAAAAATAGCCATGTCAGAAAATGTACAGATAGGTTATGTAGACAGTTTCTTGAAAGTAGATTTCTAAATCAAACTAAAATTTAAAATACATATATATATGTATAAGATAAGTCAAATTAAAAAATGATACCTAAAGTACACAATTTGGAAAAATATATATGTCATAAAATGTACACATAGGTAATGCAATTTCTGGAGAGTAGATTTCTAAATCAAACTATAATTTAAAAAACATATATATAAGCTAAGTCAAATAATTAAAAAGTCATACCTAAAGTACACAATTTGGAAAAATAGATATGTCATAAAATGTACACATAGGGAATGCAGACAATTTCTTGAAAGTAGATTTCTAAATCAAACTTAAATTAAATATATATACATATAAGCTAAGCCAAATAATTAGAAATTGATCCCTGAAATACACAATTTGGAAAAATAGATATGTTAGAAAATGTACACATAAGGAATGCAAATAGTTTCTTGAAAGTAGATTTCTAAATCAAATTTCAAGAAATATATGTGTATATATAGGCTAAGTCAAGTAATTAAAAATTGATACCTAAAGTACACAATTTGGAAAAATAGATATGTCATAAAATGTACACATAGGTTATGCAGACAATTTCTTGAAAGTAGATTTCTAAATCAAACTAAAATAAAAAAAACATATATATGAGCTAAGTCAAATAATTAAAAATTGATACGTGAAGCACCCAATTTGGAAAAATATATATGTCATAAAATGTACACATAGGTTATGCAGACAATTTCTTGAAAGTAGATTTCTAAATCAAACTAAAATAAAAAAAACATATATGAGCTAAGTCAAATAATTAAAAATTGATACGTGAAGCACCCAATTTGGAAAAATATATATGTCATAAAATGTACACATAGGTAATGCAGACAATTTCTAGAAAGTAGATTTCTAAATCAAACTAAAATTAAAAAAACATGTAAGCTAAGTCAAATAATTAAAAATTGATACCTAAAGCACCTAATTTGGAAAAATAGATGTCATAAAATGTACACATAGGTAATGCAGACAATTTCTTGAAAGTAGGTTTCTAAAACTAAAATTTAAATATATATGTGTATATATAAGCTAAGTCAAATAATTAAAAATTGCTACCTAAAGTACACAATTTGGAAAAATAGATATGTCATAAAATGTACACATACGTAATGCAGACAATTTCTTGAAAGTAGATTTCTAAATCAAACAAATTAAAAATACATATGTAAGCTAAGTCAAATAATTAAAAATTGATACCTAAAGCACCTAATTTGGAAAAATAGATGTCATAAAATGTACACATAGGTAATGCAGACAATTTCTTGAAAGTAGGTTTCTAAATCAAACTAAAATTTAAATATACATGTGTATATATAAGCTAAGTCAAATAATTAAAAATTGATACCTAAAGTACACAATTTGGAAAAATAGATATGTCATAAAATGTACACATAGGGAATGCAGACAATTTCTTGAAAGTAGATTTCTAAATCAAACAAATTAAAAAAACATATGTAAGCTAAATCAAATAATTAAAAATTGATACCTAAAGCACCTAATTTGGAAAAATAGATGTCATAAAATGTACACATAGGTAATGCAGACAATTTCTTGAAAGTAGGTTTCTAAATCAAACTAAAATTTAAATATATATGTGTATATATAAGCTAAGTCAAATAATTAAAAATTGATACCTAAAGTATACAATTTGGAAAAATATATATGTCATAAAATGTACACATAGGTAATGCAGATAATTTCTTGAAAGTTGATTTCTAAATTAAACTCAAAATACACATCTAAAAACATTAGAAAATATTTTCTGTATGTTATATTATTTAAAATGTTACATTTATTAGTCTGACTATTTAAACCCTCAGATCATTTAAAATACTTTTGTAGTCAATTCAGACAATCTAAAAAATAGATTTTGCCATTAAACAAAAATGGTTTGCCTAAGTTTAGAATTAAAAAGAAAACACATTTATGTATTTTAATTGTGTGCATTGAAAAACACACGGTATGTCATAAATTTCTGAAGTGTTAAGGGGAGAGGTGTTATATCTTCAGTTTGCTTACAGCTGATTTACAGAAACTTTCTACACATGCACAAAATCAAATATGGCAAGGGTTAACGTGACTAAGCAGAGGGTACAGGTTTTCAACTTTTCTGGGAGTCGGAAAAGTGTTACACACGTTTTGGGGGGAAATGCGTATCTAACACGGTGTTTAATAACTACCGAGTAAGTGGTGCAGAGCTCTCACTGCAGATCCAGCTCGTAAAAAACGTTATCCCCTTTTCTGACTTGAGAATTTTAAAACCATGTAGCAAATCAAAGTATAGCTGTCAGATTTGAACATGGGCTGGGTTTTAGGTGATATTAAGAAATTATTAATTAGACTAATTGATTTAATTTCTAATTTTGTGGAAGGCCTGCTGACATTTTTAGTGGGGAAGTGTCACAATGTCGCTTCTTAGTCTTAACCCCCTCAGATGAAACCAGGAAGGCAAAGCGCTGCTAACTGTTGCGTGTGGTGCTGTGTGGGGGGGGTGATGCTATTTTACATGCTTCTCTGGATGTGTGAAAATCAGAAACACAAACTTGAAAAGTATATATACCTATTATGTTACAAACATGAGTAAAACAATTAAAAGGAGACAGTTTGTAAATATCTAAAACTCCAGTAATTAGGAAGGAAGTAACTAAACTCTAAAGTTTCACTTAATTTTTAAAATCATACCCTGGAATTTCTAGTTTCTAGTTTAAAAAAAAAGGCTGTAGAAGTTTATTCTCACGTGTGTGTGTATCTCACACAACTGAAAATAAATGACATCTAAAGGGACAGTTTTTTTGTTTGGTTGGTTGGTTTTTAGTTATAAACTGGAATGTCCACATTCTTGTTTAAGGAAAAAGCCGTGGAAATTGGTTATAAAGTGGTGTACGTGTGTATCTGACGTCAAACACAAAGCACACCTGAAGCCTTAGCATTCAAACAATTTCCCCAGGCAGTTTTTTGCCTCCTGGTTTGGGGGGCGGGGGACCCAGGAGCCGGCTGGTGGTGGCGTGGGGTTATTCTGGGGGTTATTCTGGGCACCTGCACGTGCGCGCTAACAGGCGCGTGCGGCCTCCAGGCAGATGAGTCCCAGCAATTGAAGACGTGCAGGGACAGAACAGCACAAAAAGTCCTGAGGGCCAGAAGGGACCTAAAGGTCACCTGGTGCCTGCCTTCCTCGACCACAGTCTGTGATGGCGCCAGTCAGATGGCCATAGAAAATTCCAGCAGCTTCTCACTCCACTGCTCGGACTCGGAAAAACTCTCTGCCTCGGTTAACCCCAGCGTTGCCTGTTACCGTGCCTCCCGGGGCCCTAGCCCAGGTTCTGGCCCTTTGGGCCTCTTCTTTCTTCAGCATGACAACCGGGCAGGCTTCTAGTTCCCAGCTCGGCTGTCCCGGCTCAGGCAGCAAGGTTTTAAGTTTCTTGCCAATGAATGAAGTCGTTTTTGTGTGTGTGTGTGTGTGTGTCCTTTTTAAAGTTCAACACCCAGGACTGAACAAAATTCCACTTAATTGTGTTCTTGGTTGTATTGCTCTTAGTGAAACGAATAGTTAAACGCAGACTGGGGTTAGATTTTTCCACTATCAACAAAACACAGTTGTTGGCATTTCTCATTCATTCTGTTTTGGCCTGGGCCTCTGGTTCCTGTCCTGGTCCTGCCTCGGGGCAGCAGGAAGTAAAGGAGGGAGCATTGGACTGAAGTCTGGGAATTCAGGGCTCAGTGTCACTGCCGTGACTCAGAGTATGTCTTAAGGCAAGTTTTTCATCTCCTTGGCTCAGTTTGCTCTGTTTGTAAATTGTAAATTGAGGGATTAGGTGGTTTCTGGTGGCCCTATGGGTCCACCCGTGCGTTCTCAAGTTCTGCTTTAACACCTTAGTTCTCCTGACCAAGGCACACAGCCTTCGCGTTCAACTTGAAAAGGAGAATTGCACAGTCAACCACAGTGCCCGGCAGAAGCCCTCAGAAGTAGCTCCAGTGGGGTGCAAACGTAACCTTGACGTTGTATCAGCCAAATGCAGGTTTCAGGCAGACTCGTTCAAGCAGATACAGGCTGCCTGGCTCTAAGAAAGGTAAATAGTCATTCAGAAAATGTGTATGGTCTGGAGTGAACGAATGAAAAGAAGCAGCAGGTTGTGGTTCTGATGTGCCTGTCACCTGCGCGATTCCCTTTGACCCCAGGATGCTGCGACAGGCGTTGCACCCACTCCGTTAGTGCGCGTCTGTGCTCGGCTGTACAGTAACACGTAGTCTGTACACAGGAGCCGGAGGTCATTGGTCTCAGATTAGTTTGAAACTAGCACATTGTTTTTAATAAATCATGGTGTGCTTTGGGGGGAAAAGAAACTAAGGATTAACTATGGTTATAGGAAACCTGGGGTTCTGCTTCAGCCTCCACTGTGGTATCTGCTCTGATTTATTGAGAGTTTACTACGTGCCTGGCGTTCGGCCAAGCCCCCTCCACGGGCAGCCCCCACTGATCCCCACAGACCTCTGTCCAGTGAGTGCTGCTGTTCTCCTCATGATGCAGATCAGGAAACTGAGGCTTAGAGGCTTCTGGAACCTTGTCCACTGTCACCCACCTAAGCAGATCGGGAGCTCAGGCAAACCCGGCCCCGGGGCCTGTGCTAGCCTGCTGGGCCTCAGTGGCTCTGGCTGCGGGGCTGCGGGTCCTGGGAACTGCAGGGACCCAGTGTTTACTTCGGTTTTTTCCTTACAATAGGACAGCGTCTTTCTTTATCTCACTACACAACCGTACAGCGTCCACTTTAACTTGCATATTGAAGTTCTAAGTTTCAGTCAGGCCGAGTCTGTTGGAAAATTAGTTCTCTGCCTTTAGAATCCAAGTATGAAATCATTGTATATTTCTCTTTAGATCTATTTGCTTTTCTGCTTCTAAAGATTCCATTTGAGCAGTGAGGCTTATTCGAGAATAAGGGTACTTTGTTGGATAAAAGTGAGGCAAACTTTTATTTTGGCAGGAACGGAAATAAAGTAAATATCACTATAGCATAGACCTGTATTTCCAACTCATTTTACTCAGCTTTTCCAGACTTCCTGAGTAAACACAGATGGGTTTCCACTTATTTTTCAGTTTTATGTAGAAAGTTCTTTAGACTATAAATTCCACATGCTACTTGGAGTTTTCAATATTTTCTTGATTGTATGCCATTGGCAGGCCGGCAGCCTTGGATTTAGACGTTATAAAGATTTAGAAGGTGGTGGGCAGTAACATGTTTTCATCTGGCTGTATTTTAGGGTTTTCCGATGGTAATGCTAAGTGTTGTGGTTCAGGTCTTGATAACATTTTCTGGAATTTGGTGGCGGGGGCAGAGGGGTGGATTTTGGAAGCCTTCTTTTGTTAAGTAGCAAAATTGGGTTAGGGGTGGGGTTCCTTGGAATAGATGACTTTCTGAATTTAATTTCCGATATGGTGTGGCAGTAGCTGCCTATCACTTTTGTAATTCCCCGAATTACTCATAAAATTATAGAGAGGCTGGAAGGTGGGGTGGAAAGAGGCCTGAACACCTGGGTCTGTCCCCACCCCAGCCAGTAGTGACGAGTTCTGTGACTTGGACAATGGATTTATACATTCTGAAGCTTGGTTTTCTTATTTGTAAAAACAGGAGTGGTATCTAGCCCATAATTCTAATTTCACCTCTTATCAACTGGTAATTGTGGAAACCAAAAGATCGGGGTGTGTGCTTGGTGAATGACCCAACGGGACAGGCGCACGTGCAGCCGAGACAGCCACCATGCTTCGACGCATTGATGCATTGCTGCTCTCTGCTCCCGCCAGGGGCCACTGCAGAACGCGGTGTGCGCACGGGACCCCTACGTCAGGCGCTTGGCCTGAGTCATCTTGTAGCAGTAAAAACACTGCAGTGCTTTGCTGAGGAAAATGTTAAGTTCTTAAAAATGAAAACTAAATGAGCAAATACATAAATATAAAAAAATACAGATGTTTTATTTTCTTTTTCGAATAAAAGGTAATTAAATCAGATTTCCATTTGACACCATCTTCTCTATTGATATCTTCTGTACTACAGTTACGGCACAGGGTGTCTGTATAGTTCTGTCTTGCTGTCAACAAATTATTGAGGGAGTGGGGAGGACTTTCAGCTTTCTGTGTCAGATGGCTGAATTTTTACGTAAAGGAATGTTTAATTACATTTCTATTGCTCGCAGTGTTTACTAATATCTTGGCCCTGAAAGACCACTTTCATTTGCACTATTACTTTTTAAATAAGTTATGTTTTTTCTTTTCTAAATTCACTGCTAAGCATAAAAAAATCAAAAGAGTGGATTATTGAAATTCACCACTAATTTATTTCAGGGATCAATACTGTAAAAAACAAAAACAAAAGAAGACCTAGTTGTTTAGATTATCTATCATTAGTAAATGTCTATTCAGAAGACAGAGTTCTACGTTGATCTAACACAGAACCTTTATTTTTCAATTGAAATTTAATCCTCTGGCTGCCGGAGCTTCTTCCTTCCTACTAGCCCTTAAAAAAAATCTCTTCTTCTCTGTTTTTATTTGTTTACTTGCTTCTATAATAGCTTTATAAATAACCGTGCTTTCTAGACTAATAGTAACATATGCCAAGCAAATGGGAAGAGTTTTCCTTTGCTTTTACCACCTGTGCCTTCCTCCGGGAAGCCGGGTTCCTCGGCTGGCTTGTTAATAACGGCCCCGGAGAAAGCCGGGTCTGCGGGACTGAGTTTGTGGGCGCCTCCCGTGTGTGGTCACTCCAGTGTGATCTGCACACAGCCACAGGCCATTCTTGTGGGTTGTTCATTTTCTAATTTCAATGCATTTGCAGGGCTGGTTTGCACATTAAAATATGCATGTATCTGACATGGTAAAATCACACTTCATCTTGGCGCTCTTTATTTTCTCTTCCTAAGGGGGATTTAGAATATTGTATGTGAGATCTGCTCTTTATGAAACAGACGAGCATTACATTTTAGTGAAACTCAAGCAAATGTGTTTTATTGGTTTCTTTTGTGTTTTAATTTTTACAACTATGTATTTTTTTTTCCCTGTCACTTCCAAAACAACAGTCACAGTACATACAAGTAAAAAACATATTGATGTAGCTTTTTTTTTTTTTTTAAGGAAGAATCATAATGGGGATAGTGTTTAAATGCCTTGGTTAGTAGATCTTTATTTTTAGTCAACTTTAGAGTTATTTAAAATCTTAGTATTTTCTCAACTGACCATACCTTATCTGTCTGTCTGTCTGTCTCCATCCTGCTTCCTTCTTGCTGTCCCTAACTGGATGGGACCCATGGGAACCACATAACTCTTCAGGAGCTGGACGAGGTATTGTGTTTTGAATATTTTTGTATGTTAGTTCATGAAGTTATGCCTTTTTGTTTGTTTCTGAAGTCTCTGGTCATATATAAAATGCTAACAGCTTACACATTTTAGTTTTTGTTTTGATTACTTATAATTGCTGCATTTAACAATTCAGCACAGGGTTTACTGAATATATTTTAACACCAGGTGAAGGGAGGATTTAGAGGAAGATTTGGGAACAATATTTACTCCTCTTGGGAAAGTGACTCAGCGTTGGGAGCTCAAGAGCTGGAACATTTCCTTGAATTTAATAAGCCAGGTTGTTTTTAGGATTATGCGTGGAGCCACCTTGATTTCTGTGGGGTCGCTCAGGTGGAGTGGAAGGACCTGCCTGAGGACAGCCACCCCCTGAGAGGGTCCTCACAGCCCCTGCTGCGCGGACTGGGTGGGTCCTCCGGGACCCCCGCCTCCCCATTCCAGCAGACGCTCTGGGCCTTCGCTTTACTTGTAAGCGAGGCTCCCAGAAGATGGAGAGAGGGCATCCCCGTGGCACCTTGTTCTGGCAGCCGGTGAAAGAGTCGAGGAAAGGGGGACTGAACTCTGCTTGTTCATTTTGTGTGGTTCTGGTGCCTGCTTTGGCGACGATGGCGCAAAAATATTTTTCCTCGGGGGTGGGCCTTTCGGAAAGAGGCATTGGGGGAGTGTTGTTTATTTTGGCTAGTTTAATTTCAAAGAATGAACAGTGAGCTGTCTTCAAAACCAGCGGGTTCCTAACTTCTAGATTAAGACCTACCTGTGAACTCTAACCCTGGACGAGTTGTGATGACGAGGAGAGACGGGGAGCAGCCCGAGGCCCTCACTGAGCAGCGGCTGAGTCGGTCACGGAGCGCTGCCACCTCCAGCCCGCGAGTGCAGACGGTCTGGTGCAAATCCGTGCGGGCCCCGGGACGCCCCCCGCTTGTTGTAAAGAAAAATAACTCGTGTGTGTACTTAGAAACTTTCTGAAAAGAGACGCAAGGAACTGTTGGCAGTGGACACCTTCCAGGAAAAGTCTGGGGTAGAAGAGAAAGCTCCTTTGCGTTGCAAACCTTTTTCTTAGGTTGGCTATGTGTTTTTAAACCACGCGCACGTATTTTGTCCTTAAGAAACAAGTAGTATCTGAAATCAGTCTCAGCTGGTCGCCCCGGCGCCCGACCGGGGAGGCCAGGGCCGCTGCCGCCCCGGACCGCGAACGGACACACCCGGGGGGCCGGCCCGGGCGGCGGGTTTGCTGACCGGACTGGAAGCATTAAGGCTTGGGGCTCGGAGAGCAGGCTCTTAGGACAGCTGTCGCCCCTTTCTGAACAGTCTGGAAAGGGACGCGTGGCCCCCAGGAGGCCTGCGGGAGAGCGGAACACACGCGGGGCCGGCCTGATGCTGCGGGAGCGCCGGGCACTTGGCCCACGCGGGGGCGGCACACGCAGGGGTCTCGCCGGGAACTCACAGACCCTCCGCGCTCCTCGCTGTGAGCTCTGGGCGTCTGGGGGGCTCTGCGCGGTCTGCTACCCGAGACCCAGGGGAGTCGCTTTCTCCACCGCGCACCCGCGCACTGTTGGGGTTCCCTGGCCTCGGAACCCAGGCTCCTTCTGGGTGCCCATGGCCGCCTCCCCCGCTGCAGGGGTCCACTAAACGCTCCTGCCCGTCACCCGCAGCCCTGTTGTCTTCGGGGCGAACTTCCTTCGTTCCGTCCTTTGGTCGTGGGCTCAGCCAGCTGACGGCCCTGTGTGCTCGTCACCGCCGCGTGCCAGGTGGAGGGGCTCCCGGCCTGGGTCCGGGCGAAGGCCGGCTCCCCTGGCGGCCAGGGGCCGCCCCAGTAAAGCTGTCTGGTGGCTCCGGTGACCTGTCCACATTCGTGGTCGCAAACCAGCTCGAATTCTGCGTCCTGGGGGCACCGGCCTTCATGTTCCTCTAGAAACGCTAAGTGAGGGGTCCCTGAGCAGGAGCCCAGCCACCACGTGGTCTCTTCCAGACGTGCCCGGCCTTGTCCTTGATCTCCGCTTGACTCCTCTCTCCCGTTGTTGGGTTTTTAAAATTCTAAGTAGAAATATTCGAGAATTATAAGAAGTGCATGTCAAGCTCCCAAACCACATGGCCTGGGGAAGGCAGGGTGAACTGGTGAGGACATGGGGGGCCCCGGGTGGCTTTGAGACGGTCTCCGAGCCCAGCCGGGCCTCTGCGTCCCTGCTGTGTGAAACAGTGGTCCCCTGGCCCCCTCTGCAGGCTTGCTGTTGGGCCTAGACCGTGACCCCTGGAAGTGCAGGGCCCATGGAACACAGGTTTCCATTGCTGCCTCCTTGTTGTTGAGGAAAAAGGAAAACCCATTAAATCAGCAGCGTTAATGTGTGAGTGCTGTGGTTCTCTGATTTTTTAATTCTGTATCTTGCACATTTAAAAAAGTATCTATTTGGAATATTTACTGTTTCATAATCAAAAAAGTAAACACTATTTTAAGAGTGTCATGCACTTACAAACAAACTAGCGCTGACATCCGACTGTCGCTACCCACGGGCCTCTCCCCTGGAGAACGGAGGTGTCTGAAGCCTAATAGCCTATGGACCACGGCGCCCAGCGAGTGGGGCCGCGGTCTGACGTCGCCGCCCGGGCTCCAGGGCCGCCCACGCGCGGAGCGAGGTGCCAGGCTGCCCTCTGCGTCCCCCCGTCTGGACTGGGGGGAGTTCCCTGTTGCCGCAGACGGCCCGGCACTGCCCGCGCTGACCAGCATTCCGGCTGAACCGGGTTCTTCTCTCAAGATGGGGGCGTGTGTCTGACTTCTTTAATCTTAGCAGAGGCTTTGCCATTCCTTCATCTGACAGTTCTTTCCATCGGCCTTCCTTACAGGAAGGAAGGCTGAGTGTTGGAGCAGCCAGGTACCCTGTGGGGCGCAGGTGGGTCCCAGGGAAAGAACTTTGTGAAGCCAGCGGGAGGCCTTTGGGCGCGCCCTCTGAGCGTCCGTGGGAGCCTGAGTGCTCTGGGGAGGCTGAGTGAGGTGGCCCTGGGCGAGGGGGGGTCCCTGGAGTCCGCGGGGGACAGTGCTGCAAGCGAGGAGGGGAGAGTTCTTCAATTCATAATTCTCCTGAGTACAATTTTCTGCTTAAAATGTTTTCTTCTTTAACAAATATGGATTTTTTTTTTAACTTCAGAAGCAAACATTCTTTTAAGAAAAGCTTTAGCCCTGGCTGGTGTGGCTCCTCGGATTGAGCGCCGGCCTGCGAGCCTAGGGGTCGCCGGTTCGATTCCTGGTCAGAGCACAGGCCTGGGTTGTGGGCCAGGTCCCAGGTCGGGGATGGCTGATCGATCTTTCTCGGGCATATTGATGTTTCTCTCCCTTTCTTTCTCCCTCCCTTCCTCTCTCTCTCGAGATAAATAAAAGCTTATAAAAAAGAAAAGCTTTAATCACCAACATATATCTGATCATATATCTGGAGGGGGCACTAAGTTGAAATTCGGCAAGACTAAGTAAAGAGAATTAAAAATCTGTCAGTTTTCTTAAGGTCTGTATTCACTAAGCAGCTTTTTACGATGGATCTTAAAAAGATAAGAAAATATGTTTTTAAATGGCAAGTGGGATTTCTGAAGTTGCAAGGGTGATTTTGTACTTAAAATATATTTTTATGTTCATATTTGTTTCCGTTTTTAACAGTTGACATTTATCTTCTATTGTGTTTTTCCTTCCCCAAAATAGTACAAACTATGATACATATTCCAAATCCACGTCAGTAAAATAAATGACACATTTCTCCTGAGTAGGGCTGCATTTCTTTGTCACGACGAGCTGTTTACTGTAGACTCTGTTATAAAGGGGACAGATTATTCCCTATTTGAAGTTCGCAGCCCTAGAGCATCAGCTGCTCTGTCTTACTGGTAAAACCGTGCTAGTGCGTGGGCCCACGAGGCCAGCTAGGTGGGCCAGCGTCAGTCCCTGTCACGTCAGGGGGGAGAGGCACTCAGCAGAGTGTGTTTTTTCCAGTTTTGATTTACATGCGTTTTGGGGGGTGGGGGGACAAGTCCTGTGTAACATCAGGTCCTGCTTAAGAGTTGACTGTTTCAACTGGCTTTTCATACCCGGTTGGAAATGTCTCATTTGTTTCAGATAAATTGATACTAATTACTGTGTATGTCATTTAGATAAATATCTCTAAATCTTTTTTAGTTTAATGTGTGTTTGCGAGAAGTAAAAATAAGACCCCGTGTTTAAAAGCTACAAATAAAATCAACTAGTGTTCCTGCTTTATTGAGATCCAGTGTGTTGATAAAATACAATGGGTTCGATGATAAATTGCCAGAGCCCATGAAGAGGCGCCCCAGCCCTTGTAGGTTTCACTTTGTGTAAACAGCTGGAGGTGTAAGTTCAAGTTCGGCTCCAGACGGGCAACAACTCTGTGTCCAGCACTGGCTCTAGAGCTGGCGGCCACTGAGAGCTGCGTGTGTGGTTTGTCCCTTGGGCCTTGGTCAGTGTGCTTTCCACGAAGTCACACCTCCCGGTGAGTGTGGCAGGCCCTGAGGCGTGAGCTGCTGCCTCACACTGTGCCTGCCCTGTATGGGGCGAGGTCTGCACCTTGTCCCTGTGTCCACAGATGTCCACCGGGGAGGCTGCTTTCTGTTGACATTTATGGGCTTGGGCATGGGCGGGGGGGGGGGGGGGGGACCCTGCCTGTAGTTACTAGTGCTGTTGGTGGGGACTGACAGGGACCTGAGGCCTGTTTTATGTCGTCGTTTTAATCTGAGGGTTTGTTGTCCTGATTTGTTTTCTTAGCAAATTGCAATTATATTTCATGGGCCTGTCAAAGTGATTGGCAGCTGGTGGAGTGGGTGGCACTTCTGGAGCCAGCCAACCCAGGCTTTAATCCGTCAGTAATAGCTCAGTGACCTTGGGCCAGGTACTGAACTTTTCTGAGTTTCAATTTCCTTATAGGTTGGAATAATAGGTTCCTAGCTCATCTAGCTTTTGTGAGGATTAAAATCATAAAAGGAATGTAAGATTACTATTAGTGAACTCCACAAACAAGCCAGGTGGCAGGGATGAGGATGCCTGCTCCCCGGCCTCAGAGCCCCAGACGGTGCAGGCTGGCTGACGAGCCTTTTTGTTTTAAGACCTGAAAGGACGCTGGGCCTGCAGGGGCCACGTGGCAGGGACATGGTGACTTACTCACAACTCAGACTCCGGGGCAGTAGTGGCTATTCCGGAACCTTCTGTGTGGTCTTTGCGTTTAGCGCGCTGCCTGAGTCCACAGAATGCTCTAAGAAATGGGCAGAACCCCACTAGAGGTGCAGGGGAAACCAAGGGGAGCCCCCCCGATTGCTTGTAGGAATTTTGCAGTCACCTCCTGTTCAGAGTTCAGGGCTCATCGCTGGAAGAATGCTTTTAATCTCGGGTTTTTTGTAAGGTGATATTCCCCCCTTCGTCTGTGGGTTTAAAATTTTTATCTTGTTCCTTCATTGTTAGAAAAGCAAACAACTGTTTGCTGAGAGAATGAAAAAGTAAATTTAGACAGACGCAGAGAAGGGGGAAGAAAGGCAGTGTCAATTCCTCACCCAGCTTTGCAGCGTGGTTCAGAAAACGGACGCAGTGTTACCCACAAAGGACGTGTGTGCTGTTCCCCTTTAGTTACTGATCCTCACCTGGATCTTTAGAAATGGGCACTTATGAGCCCTGCGCTCTGGAGGGTCCCTCCAGAGCCTTTCTTCCCGTTCACCGCCTCCAGGCGAGAGAACCCCTTCTGCAGGCCCCGAGCTGCGGTACCTTCCAGGGGAAGTGTTGCCTGCGGACATTTAACCAAAGAAAGGAAATGACCGTGTAGAACTGCACTGAGACTTTCAGGATCACTTTCCCCAAATGGTAGATCATTAGCTAGCCGTTTAAGCATGTCTTTCACACACTTTCACACGTGGTTAATGGTCTTGTGACCTAGTCAACCGGATCAGCCCCGGTTCCAGAATAAGCTGGATGTGTGGAAGTGAATGTTACACTGTTGAACTTTGTATGTTTGTTCCACTTACGGCCTGGCATTTCTTTTTACTTTTTAAAAAAAATGTTTGATTACAGCTTCCATTTAACATTATTTTGTGTTGCTCTCTGGTGGACAGCGTTAGCGGTGAGACCGTCACGTGCGTCCTGTGTTTCCCGCCGCCGCCTGGCACCGCCCAGGGCTGTTGCGGTGTCGTTGGCTGTGATCACTGTGCTGTCCTCCGTCTCCCAGCCTGGTGTTTTCTTTTTTACCTTGTGTCTGATCACATGAACTGTTGAGTACTAAGAAGTTTTTCTTTTAAGGAGCTTTTGTTGACTTTTTTATGACATTTCTATAGGCAGATCAAGTCCAATTCATGTTCACAAGTGTATCCAAGAAAGTTAAGAACTGGTGCATGAAAAGATAGGAAACCAGTTCCAGCCTTAGTGCCCACAGAGGTCAGTGTCTGGCCAGGCAGGTGCGTCGTTCCCCCCCACCCCCCGCCCTGCCTCTGTGTTTTCTTAGGGAGGGACACTGAGCAGGGAGGAAGCATGTGCTTAGCTAACCCAAATCTGGATAACTTTTGCCGTGTTCCTTTCTTTCCCGGCAGCTCGCTGACGACCGTATGGCTCTGGTGTCGGGCATCAGCTTAGACCCAGAGGCAGCGATTGGCGTGACAAAATGGTCGCCTCCTAAATGGGTGGACGGAGTGGATGAAGTAAGTGAATGTTAGGGCCACACCATCTTGTTTATTTCAGCGATTGTGACATTAACCTACTTCAGGCTACTTGCCGTAAAACACCGATGTGGCTACGCTTGAACGCCTTTCCGGGGGGACTCGCGCTTTCGGCCCACTGGGTGTGCACGCCCCAGGGAGGGGCGGGGGCGCTTGAGGCTTTGTAGCAGCATCTGCCTGCCCGACAGAAGGAGATGGGAGAGCTGGATAGCATGGAGAAGTGGCGTTTGAAGTTCTGGGTCTCTGAATAGAAAGCTACCTGTGCACGGGCAGCCCACACGGGGGCTGACGGGGGCCTGTGCCCGCGTGTGCCTGACTGTCCCCCGGCGTCAGTGGGGCTGTGGGGCTGCCTTTGTGCAGATCCAGTACGACGTGGGCCGGCTCAGGCAGAAGATGAAGGAGCTGGCCGTCCTGCATGACCAGCACCTGAACAGACCCACCCTGGACGACAGCAGTGAGCAGGAGCACGCCATCGAGATCACCACCCAGGAGATCACGCAGGTGAGCGGCGGGGGCACCCGGCCCCCAGGCCGGCCCAGCGCAGCTCCGAGGGCGAGGCAGCCCTGCCCCGTCGTGCCGTGTCTGGAGGAGAGGGGCCTGCTCCTCAGCTGTTAGAGACACTCCTGTGCGTTGATTCTAAAAAGGGAACCCAGAGCATTTCTGAGGTCCGTCGTTTGGTCCAAAAACGTGTGTAACTTCTGCTGTGTACTCCAGCCTGAACGGCTTTCGTGTTAAAGATGGCCCTCGTAATTGGGGACTGGGAGTTTCTGCCCTAGACTGAGTATATTAGTATCCTAGAAAAAACCTCCTGGAAAATGCTAAGTTTGAGTGACTTTAAGTGACACAACCAGTGTAAGCGTCAGTGGTCACACGATCTGTTCGTTTGCATCCCCTGGGTGCTCACGGGAAGAGGAGGGCGGCGCCGAGGGAAGGCTCCCCGGGCGCGGCCCTGCGGGTCCTGGCTCTCGGCAGGGACACAGGGGCCTGGTTCTCCTCTGCCCCCGACTCCAGGGTGCCCGTCTGCCAAGTGGGGGTAACAACACGTGCCCCCTGGGAGGGAGGGCGGGGCGCACACGCCCCCCCATGGCTGCGGTTCCGATCTGGGCCGGCGCCCCGGGTGCCAGCCGTGCCTTGCGCGCCCCTGCTCTGGCCGGTGGGTGTGGGCAGCTTTCAGCTGCGCGGGGACAGGCATAAACATTCAGGGCCCGTCCCAGCTCTTCCACAGGTGCCAGCGTGCAGTGCAGGCTCTGCCCAGCCGTGCCCGCCGGGCCTGCTCGGAGCAGGAGGAGCGGCTCCTCCGCAACGTGGTGGCCTCGCTGGCGCAGGTGCTGCAGGAGCTGTCCGGCGGCTTCCGGCACGCGCAGGCCGGCTACCTGAAGCGTGAGTGTGGGGCCCGAACCAGCAGCCTCAGGGCCAGGCTTGCCGCACTTGACCTCGCCTAGCCTTGGAGAAACTGGGAGCTTTCTAGGTGTTGGAACGGGGAGCCAGAGTCACAGTAAAGCTCCGTATTTCCAGAGCAACCCGAGCAACTGAGAGTGCCTGGAACCTTTTTGGGGGTGGTTTTAACCCTTCCGGGGACGGGGTGGTGCTCGGGCTTCCAAATGGTGCAGTTGGCCGGGCTGCACCCTCCCGGTCACCCTCCCGACTGCTCTTTCTCACCATTGGAACCAGCAATGCCCCCGCACCCTAAAAACAAGGCCTTCCCTGGTCTGACAGCTGCATGTTTGTATTTTAATTTTATTAATTCTAAAATTTGATTTAGAGCCATTTGGAATTTGTACTAGAGATGTTTCTAGAGAAAAACATTGATTTTTAAAAATGTTTTGTAATAGCAGTTAAATATTTTGCTTCACTTAGAGATTCTCGGACGGTTGTGTCACTTTGTCCCTCACTTGGCACCCAGTGAGTTGCACACGTTTCCAGTGTCGCTCTGGCCGGACCGACCCGAAATGTTTGCACGTCCTTGTGTTTGCAGCCTTTTCTGCCCCGCCCCCACGCACTTGTAGAGCTGCTGAGAATATCTCCAGTTCGACTGTTTAGTTTCAGTCTCGATGTCCCTTTTTAATGGTGGAACAGTAACCAGGATGGTTTGCATGTTGGAGTAAAGTGAATTCCTCTCGGTGACAGGCATGAAGAACCGGGAGGAGCGGTCCCAGCATTTCTTTGACACGTCAGTGCCGCTCATGGACGACGGGGAGGATAACACACTGTATGACCGGGTACGCAGCAGGCGGAAGGCCAGCCCTCGGGCCTACTGCTCCCTCCTTCCGGAAGGCTCCAGGGAGACCTCGTAATCTGCCTCCAGAGCCCGGGGCGGGCGCTCAGGGTTCTCCCTGCTGGTTTCGCTGCCAGTCCTTGTGTGGCTGCAGACAGGGGGTTCTCGCCACGCACCCTGCTTCGACCAGTCCTGTCATAGGTCCCGCTTGCTCTGACAATTGGGCTCTTTCCAGTTAGGGAAAAAGACGTGTTGATATGTTGTTCATGGGTTTTACAGAACTGTTTCCAGAAACCGTTTTCTTTGGATCATGTCTGGTGTTCTCAGGGGGGAGACATCTAACGTAAGACTCTGTCCTCTTGTTTGGCTAGGGTTTCACAGACGAGCAGCTGGCGCTGGTGGGGCAGAACACGCTGATGGTGGAGGAGCGGGAGCGGGAGATCCGCCAGATTGTGCAGTCAATTTCCGACCTCAATGAAATCTTCCGGGACTTGGGAGCAATGATTGTAGAGCAGGTACATGAGGTTACTTACCTTCCTCATCCATGGGTTTTCCTGCCACAAAAGCTGGTCCTCCAGACCTTTCTGACTCTGCACTCCTATCGAGAAAAAAATTGCACCTATTCCCCAATGTATGTGTATGCGTATGAGTGTGCACACATGTACATACATGTATATATACACAAATTATATACATATACTGCTTGCATTCTTTATATTAAAAAATAAAAAACCGATAAACCTTTTTTAGATAACCAAATGTCAGTAGACGCTCTTACATTCTCTGCCCCAGGGGTGCTCGTGAGCACGCCCCTCATGGGGCCTGGCTGGTTCTGCCCACGCTCAGCAGTGACGCTGGCAACAGATACGGTTCCCCTTCTAATTGTGGCACGTGTGGTGGCAAATGGAACCACCGGCTTTCAAGCGGATTTAAATTGTTTGTACAATCTGATTAGGGTATCTTATTATCTTAACCGGTAGGGCTTTAGGTCCTGATGCGTCTAAAACCAGGCGAGAATGGAGCGTTGAGGCCACACAAGATCTAGTTTCATTAATTACTGCTGTGGTGCCCAGGGCGCTGCGCCTCTCTCTTCCAACGCACCGCACGTCCCTTCGGAGTCCTGCTCCTCCAGATGTCCGGTGTGCCCTGCGCTGTTTGAACCAAGAGATTAAACAATTATGAACAAATTCTCCTTGAGGCAGACGTGAGACTCCACATGGAGGCCTGGAGCCCGCCTCCCTTGCTCTGACCCGTGGAGGTCTGTGCTGGCTCCCGCAGACATGCTGGTCCGCTTCCAGGCCCGGGCATAACCAGGTCTAGCTAACCGGGCGGCCTCTGCTTACTTGAATCTAAGTATTTAAACAGCAGGTGGGCACAGATGCTCGCCCTGGTCCGCTCGGCACCTGTCTCCACTGACCTGTGTATTTTTAAAGCACCCGGAAGTCTGCGTGCGGCACACCCTATAGCGGCGAAGTCCAGAGCAGAAACCCCCGTTTGGTGGTCTGTCTTCCTCGTGAGCTAGGTCTCGCAGCCGACTGCGCGCTGCCTCGCGTGCCCAGCGGCCGAGAGCCCGGGCGCCCCGGGGCGTGGTGACGCGTGTTTGTGCGTGCACTTTCCCCCCGTGGGGTTGCTTACTGTCTGTCTCTGTCATTTCTTACCAGGGCACAGTCCTTGATAGAATCGACTATAATGTTGAACAGTCCTGCATCAAAACTGAGGATGGCTTGAAACAGCTGCACAAGGTAATACCCTCTCTTTCAATAGTCGAGAATTGGAGGAAATGTTATCAAATATCAAAAATTCATAGGGGGTAGTCGTCCGTCACAACGTGTCCACTGTGAGTCGAGGTGCAGCCTTGCACAGTGGGCAGGCAGTTCGCCCGGGGCCAGCGGCGGGGCCTGCTGCCGTTCTGCCGCCCTTGGTGTTTCCGGGAGCACCGCGCGCTGAGGGGTGAAATTGCTGAGAACCCCCTCTAAGACGGGAGGTTCTAGAGCAGCGGTTCTCAACCTGTGGGTCGCGACCCCTTGGGGGGTTGAACGACCCTTTCACAGGGTCACCTAAGACCATCGGAAAACACATATATAATTACGTATTGTTTTTGTGGTTAATCACTACGCTTTAGTTAGGGTTGGGGGTCCCCACAACATGAGGAACTGTATTAAAGGGTCGCGGCATTAGGAGGGTTGAGAACAACCACTGTTCTAGAGGGACTGGGGTCTTCTTCCTTTTGGAAAATGTTCGTTCTTGGAGTCTTCTGGTTTAGGAAATCCATTGAATGGGGCGTTTGCTAAAATGTGGTTGAGCATCCTGTTTGCTGGCTGAGGCTGACGCAGCCTCTCGTACCATGACACACTTCTGATGACTTGCTGGTGGAGCATCACCCTGGAGAAGATGGAAATCTAACTTTCCTTTTTAATTACCACAGTACATCTGTGCACTTACCTTGACAAAAGAGTAGTTCGTTGAAGTGAGAGTATTACTAGCTCTCTTCTTCTTTGCTAATAAGGTGGCTATTTCAGGAATATTTTCATGATATTTGTTAAAAATGAATGAAAAGCATCTTAGAACTCTTGTAATCATTTATGAGAAACACGTCCATACACTGCTGAGTGGCCCTTGTATGTAACTGGGAGCATGTTTTCTTTCAAAGGAAGAGAATACTTCACAAATAAAATATATCCTGCTCAGCTCCTTCTCTTTGACCCCCACTGGTATTTCTGCCACATCCTGCGCGTTTTTCCAGTTCACTCATGTGCTGTCCCTTCTTCTGAAACGGGTCACTCTCTCTAGCAGAGAGGGCCCCTCTCCGAGTAGCATCAGGTGCGCAGGTGAGGCTGGGCACCGGCCGTCGAGCACCCTGGGCTCTTGGTGTGGCGCTGGGCATGGCGTTTCCCGGCGCAGCCTGGGAGGAGGACAAAAAGCCTTTCCTTGTGTATGCAGAGGGCTTTGGAAGCATCTGGATTCATTTGGTGGCCAAGCCTTGTCTATTCAAAGAGTGAAACCGACTTGAGTTTCTCACTCTCTAATGCCCAGGCTTTGACCTGCTGTGGGATTGTACATTGGCTGTGAAGTTTCTTAAAATCTAGTAGAACATGTTTTGTAATATAACAGATAAAGGGGAAAGCTTGTCCGCGGGAGTGAGCAGGTCTAGTGGGAACTGAAATTTTGTTTTAGGTCCTCCTTTATCAATCATTTTGAGAGGTTTTAAAGTGTATCATGCAGCGCTGGTGTCCCTGGTGTTCTGGGTCCATCATTGGAAACGCAGGCAGGCCTGCCTTATTGCCCACGCCAGGCCGCTGCGGCTGGTCTCCTTGGCCGTCGGCTCATCTAAGGCGGCCGGGCCACGGGAGTCGCTTCCCACCGGAGGCAGGGCTCTCCAGGCCTGGCTGTGCTGACGTTTCCCCTGCGTGAGGAGGGGTCCTGCGGGAGGCGCGGCCCACGCAGCAAACAGAACTGCAGTCGGGTGGGTGGGGACGTGGCAGGGGGTCAGGAGAGACTGGATGTCCTCAGCTGGCGCCTTCACCGGTGGCTGTCCCCTTGGGCTCTCCCACGGGTGGAGAGATGGCGCCAACAGAGAGGCTGGGCACGCGGTGCTGGACGTGGTCCCGGATGCCCTCACAGCTCCTCCCCGCTGCCCTTCCGCGCTCGGTGTCTGCAGGCAGCGGGGGTGGCCTTCGGGTCGGGCCCGTGCCCGGCCAGGCTGGGGGCGCGGGTGAAGAGCCCTGGCAGCGCCCCTCTGTTGTGTCCTCTGGCCGCAGGGGCTCATCTCGGGGGTTCCGGGAGGTGCCTCCTGCCCCGGTCCCCCATGGGGAGCACTTTCCCAGTTGTGTTTCAAAGGATGGCTTTTCCCTTGGTGCCCTGTTCGCGGGCGGTGGGACTCAAGCTCCTCGGGGCTCCCGCCCCACACTGGCCGCCGCGGTTCCCTTGGGCGGCGGAGCGGTTTCATCACGGAGGGGTGCGCTTCCCCGAAGAGCGCGGGCGCGAGCGGCGGAGGGCGAAGGCGAAGGCGGGCCTCCTCTCCGTGGGGCCGGCAGCCGGGGCCGCTCCGCGGGGGAAGCCCGGGGCTGGACACAGGCGGCGCTGGAATTGGGGGAAATGACCGCCTTTTTCCCTCCTCTCTCTGTAGGCAGAGCAGTATCAAAAGAAGAATCGGAAGATGCTTGTGATTTTAATATTATTTGTCATCATTATCGTCCTCATTGTTGTCCTCGTCGGCGTGAAGTCTCGCTGAGCGGCCGGGGTCTGTGTGCGGCGCGGATCGGGCGCGCGGGGCTGGCGGCCGCTGCCCGCCGAGGGGGCGCCGAGGGCACGTCTCGTGGACTCCTCGGCGGCGCTCCAGCGGGGGCGGCCTCGTTTCCTTCGCTGGCGACACTGTAAGGACCTCGGCGCCGCCGCAGACCAGAGCCGGAGCCCTGCCATCAGTCCCCGTGCGGTCCTTTAGCGGGAGAAGCGGAGCGGGCGCGGGCTGCGCATGTGCTGTTCCTCCGAGCAGGCGTGTCTGAGCAGCGTGTTCGACCAATTTTGGGGGGAAAAAAGGAAAGCCATTTGGTTTTTAAGATTTTGGTACCAAAAGTTAATGGTTAGAGGCAAAAATGCCTCTTTATCTTTCTCTGTTTATTTCCCAGTTGAGAACAAGCTGAGAGGTCCTTTAAGAATTTATAATCCGTTCCCCATTCCCTTAATGTCGCTTCCTGTCACTGTTAATGATCAGAGTAACAAAGTGTGAACAGTAAGGAGCCATCATTGGTGTTAATTAACACATTTAGATGGGCCAGTTAAAACAGCTTCGTAAGTTTAAATTAATTGTAAGCAGAGCGGTCCCATCTAAGACCTGTGCGCGGCGTTCCTGCTGCAGACGAGAGGGCTGCCGAGCGAAACCGCCGGCGTTTCCAAGTTGGTGATTCGATCTAGCCTCACATTCAAAGGAAGCTTGGCAGTGTCCTGGAAGTCACCAGAATCAGCCAGTGTGTCCCTGCGCGCATCCCCGGCCATCCTGGCTCAGTCCATTGCTTATGTACCAACTATATAATGACCTGCTCAAACCAGCCACCCCTTAATGAACTGTGAATTTACACAGAGGCCGTTCTAAATGGGCCACCCCATTTGGGTCTCAAATTATTAACCAGACATCACTCCATTCAAAGTAAAATATTCCACCAGAGGTGTGATTTATTGGCTCTCCCGTTGCTCCTGAACGTGCCCGGAAAGGCGGTGTGTTCTGCAGGCTGTGAAAGTCGGGGCCCGCAGCCCCTCGTCAGCGTGCGAGCAAAGCAGGTCCCAGGGCGGGTGCATCCCCGCTGTCACTGTGGTGCTCAGGTGCCCCCCGGGACTGGAGTTGGGGGGGGTGTGAGGAGGACTCAGAAAACTGAAGTCGTTCATGTTTTCACTGCCCTTGAGACCCGTATATGGTGTTAATGGTCTCTGTATAATTTCTGACGGCTTTTCCATTGTTTTTACCTCTATGTGCTACATTTTATTTGGACCAGTCACATGAAATGCTGCTCTAGAAGTTGTTTCTAGAAATGTAAACTCAAGCCCAGAGATTCAGGTTGTCCCAGCCTTCCCGTCTCAAGTTGTCGACAGTGCCAGGGAGCCACTGGTTTTATTGCTAATGTGGCCACAGAATGACCCGAAGGCATCCCTGGCATTTCAGGAAATAGTATGGTATTCCCTGACACACCATTATTTATTAGGAAAGAAAGAGAATAAGAAGCCAGCCCACCCCCCTGGCTGTCCCTGAAGTGGGGGGCTAGTACCGATGTTGAGAGGACCTAGGCGTCCTTCCTTGTCCCAGCCACCCCTAGCCCGGCGGCGCAGCCCGGTGTCCCTGTCTGTAGACCGGCTGCTCCTGGGGGCCGGGCGGTACCGCCCAGGCGCTTCCTCCCAGAGGGTCTGTGACGCTGAAACTGGATCACTGTAAAGCTTTTAAAGTGCTGTCCTAACTGTCCTTGGAGGAAAGTGACCCTTTATGAAAGCATCACTATTTATTTATATTTATTTTCAGTGAATAGGGCGATTAGGGTTGGTTTTGTCCCCCAACCCATGTGGGTGAAATCATGGCTCTGACTAGACCTGGTGTTCAGGCTTCCGCTGCGGTGAGAGGGCCGTCCATCCTGGCGGAAGCCGGGGCAATGCCACCTGTCTGTGGCCTGAGCAGCAAGTGGCCCCGGAGCCTGCGTGCTGGCTGCCCGGCTCCTCCAAACACTGCATTTTCCTGCTGAGCCTTCACTGGGGGTAGATCGGCCCTGGGGACCGTGAGAGCAGCCCAGGCATGGTGTCCTGCGATCTCGGGGCCTTCCTTCCCCTGAAGGGACTGCTCCTGGGCTTGCCGAGCTGTTGTCTGTGGGAAGGCCCTGGCCGGAAGGATGGCTCAGTCCATCTCTCCTGTCGCCCAGGGTTGGCCTGAGACGGGGGCCAGCAGGGACACACACCCCTCTCTGTGTTCCGGGGCCCCGTCCGCCTGGGCCAGAGGAGACATGGGCTCCCATCCTGTCGGCACCCCTCAGCTCCTGGTCTCCCCAGATTGCAGCTGAAATCCACTGCCTCTGCTTTTATTAATGAGGCGGGGGCTTCACCACGGGCGCAAAGCAGTGTCTTTCTCTGACGGCTCACGGCGCTCTGCGCGTGGACAGCTCTGTTTATTTGTTTTGACACTAGTGCTTTCAGTGTGGCATCCTAGCGAACAGCTTCTCGAAGGTAATGCAACCCTCCCCACCTAATTGGTCAGATAAGACTTTTTTCTTGTGTGCTTAAATAAAGCAATTAGTGGAGCGTGTCTATCCAACAGGCCTTTGTTTTTGTCCTTTTTTAAAACTAATTTACTGTTCCTGGAAACTTTTTGTACAATAAAGCAGTCGTGCAGATTAAACACCTCCGGCAGTCCTGGTGTTGATTTTACCCTTGGCGCTCCTGCAGTGACTTCTGGTGCATCTGGGGTGTGGGAGGGCTGGTTTGGGCCGGTGGCTGTTGTGCCCAAGGCCGTGGCCTCAGTGTCAGAAGGTCCATCTCTCTATCTAGAGGACACTTTCCAAGGGACCGGTGTCTCTGCTCTCCAGTGGGCAAAATGGCAGATAATTTTCTCACGGAAATCTGTGCTTTACATACATACCAAGCACCACTTGGAGATCGTCAAATAAAACTTCATCTGTGTGCCTTGTTGGGAAGTAACGCTTACACACAGGCTCCCGGGGACTTGACCTTCTAAATGACTTGGGCTATTTCCGTCCTGTCACACTGAGAACTTCAGGGACAGTGTTTGCCAGTTGGACTCATCCATGACTCTATTCCCCTCAAATGTCTGCGTCTCCTCCAAGGCCAGCATGGCTCCTTGTCAACAAAGCGCCAGCTTTCACCCGCGTGTGCCCAGTGCTCTCAAGGCTCCACGGGCATCTGTGTCTTCAGTTAAAGCCCAGGGTCCACGTGCACGGAAGCAGGCGCCGTCTCTCTGAGGAGTCGCCTTGGCGAGCTGGGTGTCGGGTCCCGTGACTGCGCTGGTGTCTGGCCCTTCTCGCCTTCCACGCCTGTCTGAGGCCACAGCACAGCACCCTCCTCTCCCCACGCTCTGCCCTCGTTTCTGACGAGACACTGCAGCCCTCCCACCCCCACCGCCACCCCGCTGCTCGATAGCCATCGGCTCTGTGCAGTCATCAGATCACATCACAGGATAGACATGTCCCGCGGGTTTCAAGAATGTTCTAGACCAGCAGGAGCGTGGCAGAGCTGCGTCCTGCTGAGGTCTGCTGTAGATGGGGCAGCTCGGGCTGGGGGCTGGGGGCGCGTTCTTGTGTGGCCACCTCACGGGCTTTTCCCAGCTCAGCTTTTGGCAGCCCGCTCTTGCAGGGGTGCTGCCGGCACAGCCAGACGCGCTGCCTGCTGAGCAGAGAGCTGGGAGGCCCCGTCCTGGCCTCGGGTGTGCCCAGAAGGGCGGGGGTCGTGGTGGTTCCTTCCGCGTGCCCAGGTGACTGTAGAGCGGTCGGAGTGTAGGTGTCCCCTGCTCGCCATTGTGAACACCCTTCAGGAACTCCGCTCACAACCCAAAGTTTGAGTCACCTCGGCCACTTCCTGGTCTGCACCGCACGCGCCATGACTAGCCTGGCCTCGCATGATCTGTCCCTACAGGCTGGCTCCCTTTTGATCATCAAGTCCCTTCCTCTAGTCAAAACCTGGGAACCATTCAGAGACACTTGGATGACATATCTTCACAGAAGGGATGGCTGTTTGTGTGGGGAACATAGGACCGTGGTTTAGTGGTGCTGATTCGTTGATGGAATTTCCATTTTTTCCCAAGATTCCGTGAGACAGACCTGGGTCGTTTGCTATCAGCCACGTTTTGGAACTTCGCACTGTGTCCCTGCAACTGTGGGCCTCGAAGAGTCGGTTTCTCTGGGTAGCCCTTAAAGACTGATGTCTCTCTCTCCACGTTCCCTTCACCACCCCAGATGTCACCTCTCAACCTTGTTGCCTCATGCTTTCGTTGAGTTTTGTTTTGAAATCGAGGGCAGAGCAACCCCCCTCAGGATGACAGGTATTAGAGCGAGCCATTGAGGGCTCTGGGGGTCACCTTGTCGGAAAGCAGCTCAGAGTTAGGCCTCGGCATTTGGGGGCGGCGCCGTGTGCTCTGTGCATCCTGTCCCCGACTCCACGCCGCCCTTGATGTCCCTCGGCCAGTCTACGGCCGAGCCTTCTGACAGTACAGAGGGACATTCCACAGGCCCAATGATCTGGCCAGTTGAGAAGAAAACAGTCATTTGAGCGGTCATCCTCGTGAGCTCTCTGGACTGTCCCGGCGCTCGGGTAATTGCGTGGGCCTGCCCTTGAGCCCCGGCATCTGGGCAAAAGGGACCATTTCAAGGAAACGCCATTCAACACAGCGTACGCTAATCCCAGCTTCGGCAGAACAGACCCCTGGGTTAGCGTTTTCTGCTTCTCAGCTGTTATTCCAGAATCGCTTTTAGCTCATCATCCCAATCCCGCCATTAGTAATCGCCATGTCTCTCATTTTGTAAGAAGATGGCATAACGGGGGCAGAGGGGTCCTGGGCAGCATCATTGGTCTCCTGCTCAGAGGAAGAGCCGAGGGAACCAGCTGTTTCTTGAGCATGGCGTTCTGACTCGGGACACCATGACAGTCCCCCCGCCCCCCCTTTTACCAGGTGGGGAAACTGAGACCCATGCGAGGGCTTGCTGAGGCCCCAGGGCGCGCGCAGCCCCAGACCGGAACTAGAATCTTCCCTCTTTCTCCTTTCCAGACCAGGGCTGCTTTTCACCATTTTAATTGTCCACTTCTTTGCATGAAATTAAATGACCTTCTTCAAGAAAGATTTAATGGTCAAGATGTGATTTGGTAAAAGCTTCCTGAAGGATTTTTTTCCTGTTACAAAGATGAGGCCCGGCTGAGGCGGAGAGGGATGTGCAGACAGTGGTGCGTCACTGTCCCCGGCTCGGTTTCTCGAGTAATTGGTGAAGAGGTGGCTGCTGATGACTAACCCTCCCACTGAACAGAGAGGGGGGAGTCCTTTGTGATGGGGCTCGGGGTGCGGACGTGGGCCTTTGTGGCTGTTGAAGGAGGTATATGTATGCACCCGACGCCTACCAGGCTGGGTCGTGTCATTTTAACGTTGTAAAGAGGAAAAAAAATAGTCTCGAGCAAAACTGATTTTACAATGCCTGAGAATGTAGCACTTCGTTCCCACACGGTGCAATGGCTAGAAATTGATTTTTTTTAAAAAATCCAATTACGCCTCAAGGTTGGTTATCCATTTAAAAGGCTGGCCGAGTTAAAAAATGACAGCACCTTCGGTTCATGCTAATAATTAAATGTATACAGGACTTCAGCACTTAGAGCGTGCCTCGTGCAGGCCGTAGTCGTGAGTTTTGCACAACAGGGGTTGCGAGGTCCCCGGCGAAGGTGCGGGGACCAGCAGCAGGTCATGAACCCCAAGCTGGCTGCCATCCCTGCCCCTCCATCCCCCGCGATATCCACAACCCAGGCAGTTTTCAGCCAGCGCGCCGCCACAAGGCTTGTCACAGCGTGCAGTCCTCCTTCCCCTTGGATGGCCACGTAAAAAACGACAGCCGCCAACACCGTGGACGTCCGGGGTGAACGGGTCAAAATTACACCCGTGTTTTTGGTCACATCAGGGGGAAAATTTTGGAGGTGTGCTGCAGATCTTTAGTCATTAGTTTATGTGCCCTGAGGTAGAAAAGGTTAAATATCACAGCTGGGGCACCCTGATCCTGACAGCCCACTGTTCCCCACTTACCTCCCGGCCTCCCCAAGGGGATGGGGACAGGGAATGTGGCTTCTCATTCAAAGGGGGGAATAAAAAGGGGGGTGGGACTTGGCATACGCACTACGTCTCGTGTGCTGCCTAGTTCACAACGTAACCAGGCTGCTTTAAGGACAGCACTTTAGAGCGCACATTTACTGTGTCCCCGGCATGTTAAGAAAAAGGCTTCAGAAGGCCTTTTTATGGTTCTCATAGGCAGTGTGGAAGTACTGCCAGATTTATGAAGACCTTAGGAGGTCCATGGACCCGGTCGGAATGCTCTCTGTACTCTGTTGTGATGGGTTACGTCCCTCAAGCTTTATAAATCATGGAGGGGGAATCAGTGATCTCCTTTCCAACCGAGCATGGGAATCTGCACTGTGATATCACATAAGGAGGGTTGCCTCATTTCAGTCCTTTTCATCCGTAACTATGAACCAGCCCAAAGTGTAGAACCTTCTAGATTTAGGGAGGAAAAAAATGTGTGTGTGTGTGTGTGTGTGTAATACACAAATATATATATTATAGTTCCCTCTCATGGCCCTTTATAAAAAACTAGCAGTTCTGGTTCATTTTTCTTTCCCTTGCCGTCTCCTCACCCTGCCCCGCTACCAGAACTCTTCTGCTTTTTAAAAGATCCACATTTAGATACCACAGAGGTGTTGCTTGACACAAGGCTGTTTCTGGGAAAAATATGACTCAGGTGTTTGAAGATTGAATCATCCTCAATGCACTAGAGAAATATATTGCTTAAAGGGATCCTGCTAGTGAAGGTTTTCTCAAGAAAAGATTTCTTGATCAAAAATACACATTTGCCCTTCGTCTCTGCTGAGCATCTCCATGTTCCTACGCTGAGTTTGTTTCAAGGAATGTAGAACCATTCGGTCTGTTAATTATTTCTCTTTCCTGCGGTGCCCCCAGCCCCAGGCTTCAGGTCTTCAAAGTGCCCTTGAAAACTTGTGCAGCTACAAAGGTGATTTTGCCGGGGCTGAGAAGTAAATAGGAGTTCAGTTCCTGAGACGCAGGGATTATTGCCACCTGACATGTCTGCCTTCCTGGAAGAAGAATTTAGGCCACTTAGAATGGCCAGGGACCCCCAGGGCAGCTAGCTCGGTCCCCTCGTGTTATCAAGGGGTCCCCCACATGGGTGTTAGAAGGGATGCTTTTCATGATTAAGAAACGGTTCCCCGAGTCCGCTTCTGTTCACGCACGCGCTCGTCCCGCTGCCTCTACAGGTAAAAACACGGATCGGTGTGACGTCGCCAGACATGCGTTCTCAAAGCGAAGCGTGAAGGGTTGCGTGCAGCTTGCTATCTTTGTGTCGGATGCGTGAATAAATGTATTTTTAAACAAATAGAAACCAGGAAAGATAAACCAAAAACTAATAAAGATTGCCCCCTGCGGAAGGATGAGCAGGAAAGGGCAGGAGGCAGAGGCGGCCCCTTTGGGCTTCCGTGCGTCCCTCTGTGTTTGCCCGTGGGAACGTTTTCTGTGTTCGAAAACTGGGTCCACGAAAGAAACGAAGACAGCAGAGGCCGCCGACATTGCCTACAGACAGGAACCTAGGACTCGGGTGTACCCCAGACACACACACCACACAGAAACCCGCGCATGTTGGCCATGCCGGTGGCATGCGTTCGAAGAACAGAGAAAGGACGCGCTGTTGAGAAACCGTGAACTCCATACAATAGGTTTGTGGTCAGAAGCGGAGGCTGTTGGGTGAGTGTAGCAGGGAAGGAGGAGTGAGTGTCCCTAGAAGGTGATAAGGGACCGGGGTCCTCCCTGCGTCAGACGTGGGGTGGCGGCAGGGGAGGGAGAAGTCAGCAGTGCGGGGTCTGAATCGGAGGACTCAGTGCAGCCTCGGGAGGTTAAGGGAACCAATCTTACCCCCGACCTCCAGAAGGGTCAGCGGCAGTGGGGGTGGGAGCAGTGGGCGCACCTCGCACTTGGGCCTGGGATCTAAACTCCCCCCACCCCCCCACAGGACAGGCTTCTCCGAGGCACGGCCCACTCTAGCTTTGGGGCCAGGAAGGAACAACGTGAGTCTGGGAGTCATCTTGTTGTTCCAGGAAGGACCAAAGTGCTGGAGAACAGATAGGAACGTGTGAAAGAGACAGGAGCCGGCCTGATGGGGCTCGCTGGCCTTGGAGGGGCCCCAGGGAGGGGCGATCCTGAAAGGTACGTGCATGCCAGTATGTCATGGGGGGGCAGGGCGGCCCCTGGGCGTGCGGCCGCCGCTCTCACGGGGGGCTCCATGTTGAGTTCCATGCTTTGCCATCTTAAAATTGTTTTTTGAAGAATCGGTTCTGCATCTTCATTTTTGCACCGAGTCCCACAAATTACGTGGCCAGTCCTGGGGGGAGAGGAGGCAGGGCAGGGGTCTTCTGTCCTCCTGAGAGGAGAAGGCTAGAAAGTCACCAGGCCGCAGCCGGTGCTCGATTCAGGCAGAGACCATCATCGGATACTAAAGCCACCGGGGCGAGTGGCTGAGGGGAAGCAGGAAGGACACCCTAATAGCCTCAGAGGGTCAAACCCCATGTTAGGATGCGGGATCCGAAGCTTGACCGTGGAAACCAATGTCTGTTTACCCGCGGGAACCAAGCGAGCAGCCTTGGCCAGGAGCGGGAGCTGTTAACGTGGCTTCTGATCAGGGGCCCTGGGAAACACCATGTGCAATGATGGCCAAAACATTGACCCCCAAGTCTAATCATAAGGAAAGAAGCTGGCGAGTCTCGATTGTGGGCCCTGCAGGGAGACCTGTCCATGCCGGGAGAGACGAAGGCAGAGACTCTCCTCGATTAAAGAGGGGAGCGGAGGCCCTGGACAGCCAAGCAGAATCCCCGATCCCTGTTTGGATTCTGATTTTAAGAGCGAAGGCCTCGAAGGACATTTCAGGGATAATTAAAGAGATGACGGTGTGGACCGTCTATCGGATCATAGCGTTGCTTCAATGACAGGTTTCCATGGATAGGACGCAGATGTCCTTGTCCCTGTGAGAGACGCACTGAGGTATTTAGGGTTAGGTGTATGCAACTAACTTTAAATGACGCAGAAGAAAAAAAAGTATATATGTCCGTGTACACACACATACCTGAGCAGGTAAAGGGTATACTGTGTACTGGTGTTTCACCTTTCCTGGGAGTTAATGCAGCCTCAGAAAAGCTGCTGGAGAGATTCTTTTTAGTCCTTCGGGGCGCACTGGGTGCAAACCCTCCAAGCAGCACATCCAACAATATTTACAAAGTGGAACTGAGGCCCTGCCTGGTGTCCAGGCATGGAGGCCATGATGAGGGGAGGCGCGGGCCGCACAGGACAGCACTCTGGGAGGCCCTGCACGTGTCCCGTCATTGTCGGATGGGGCCTCCCTTCCGGGCCGGCTGCTCTAGGACAGCGCCCAGGCGGGAGGTGGTTGGAGCTGAGCCAACCTCCTCTGCCTCCTGTGAGGAAGAAGCAGTGGGTCATTGTCCCCCAGGCACACACCCTACCTTTACTTCCCATCGGTCCTGACTGGGGCACCTTCCTCTGGCTTTCTGGCACGCACAAGGTCAAGTCCAAACTCCGTGGCTAGGCAGGCGTGACACACCCACATAAGGTGGATGGAGTCTCTGTTGGTTCTGGGGTGAACCGTGCCCTTCAGTGCTTTGGGCTCTGCTCAACGATTGATTGCCTTGTCAGGGCTCAGCCTGTGGGCCACAGACCCACCCTCAAGACCCCGCTCCCACATCGCCCCCAAACTCAGCTCCCGGGGACTGGATTTCTGGGTGTTACCACTATCTGCTCCCCACCCTGGGGGACGCATACACACTGTTGCAGCTCCAAAGCCTGACCTGGCCTGGAGGTTTTCAGAGTTGATATTCAGTAAATATATGTTGAATGAACGAAATGAAAACACCGGAAAGACGAAGCAGATGCTCCCGGGGTGGTGGGGGGTCAGTGCTTCCTTCTCATCCAGGCTGTGGCAGGGTCTGGCAGAGTTGTGGCGATGGGCTGAGTCCAAGCAGGTGTCGGGGGATTTGATAGGTGAACTCCAGAATGCAACACAAACAAGGCACAGGTCCGACGCCCAGAGCCATGTCCCATGATGGGGTTTCAAAAGTGTGTCTAGAATGTGACCCGTACCCCACAACTTCCTAATGAGTCCTATGAACTTTATTCTGATTTCTTCCAGAAGCTTTTAGTTTTTCCCCTCAACTCCTAAGTCTGAATGCCCAGTTGAGTTTAGAAGGAGTCTCCAGTCACCAAAAGCATGCATTTCTTTTTGGATTGCATTGAAGATCTGGTAAGTTATTTTACATGTTCATTTTCTAAAGGAAATGTAATTGAGGTGAGTTTCTCACTGAAATATGTGCTAACCTGTGGATTAATGGCTTCATGAAAATGTAGCCCGAACAAAGTGCTGCCTGTCTTACTTGGTGTGGAGGCTGAGAAGTACAGTGGGAGGTGCCCTGTCCTGGAAAATTGTGTGTCTGCCAGGGTCTCCTGCTTGAGGAAACTGTCAGGCACCCAAAGGGGAATCATTCCTTAACGTTCTGTTTTGGTTGGGTTCCTTCGATTCAGGGGTGGCTTAAACCCAGAATCGGTCCTATCTTCTTCTAACAAGTATCTGCCGTTTTTTTTTCTTGCTTTGTGGGGAATAAGTGTTCAATAACTGTGGTTGAATTGACTCCGGCATTCATCCTGTCTTGGGGCCATCGGAAGGGAAAGAACCTCCACAATCATCTCGCCACTGACAGTCTCTTCCCTGCTCCACCTCCCTGCACACAGAACAGTCGGGACCGGGCTTTCTGAAATGCTGCTTGGATCCTGCCCTGGTTTGCAGAAGTCGATGGAGTGAGTCAGGCGCCCCAGCCCCCGCCATCACCCAGTCCTCCCACTCTCTGTCTCACACTGAGCCCGGGGGGCACCCTGGGTCCGCGCTCCCTGCCCTGGCCTCTCCCCACCTGGACGCCCCCCCGCCCCCCGTCTCGTTTGTTTGCCTGTGCAGTCCCACCAGGCCCTGCCTCCCTCCCTCGCCCAGGAGGACGAGCCCCACTGCTGGAACACCCTGAGCTGGTCTGCAGCGTGTTTGCGAACAGAAGAAAAGAGTGATGGGTCTTCATACGCGCTCGTTGTGCCCCTTGCAAACGTGTGGACACGCGCAGCTGCTGTGCAACCCTCTGAAGACAATATGTTCCAATTAGCACAACTTCTATGTCGGGAAAGCTGAGGGCTCTGAAGGGATCCATTGCACTCTCAGCGACGGTTCTTTGGGGCGCTTGCTCTGTGCCCGGCGCCGGGAAAGAAAGACAAAATGACCTGCCTGCAGCGTGCTGAAGCTCGTTGTCCAGTGGGATGTCGCCAAGGCCCACGGCTGGGAGCCACAGGAGAGGCAGGGCAGGGGCAAGCGTGGCCTGTGGCCGGGTCCCAAGCCAGGCGGGGGTGGGGGCCCGGGGGCTGAGCTGGGAGAGGGGCTGGAAGCCGCATGCCCCACTAGGGAGCTGGCTTCGGTACTTGTCACGGTTGATTGTAAAGAGGAACTCAGTAAGAGGAGGTGACAGAGAGGGGTGTCAACCAAAGGCCCATGAATATCCAGCCATGGGCAGGAGAGGGCAACTTTTATTTTTAAATGACTGTTGGGTACAATTTCCACAGTTGGGTCACCAGTCCCTGAAATTTGTATCTGAGCCACAGAGGAAACCAGGACCCTCCCCGGCGTCACACCCGCCATCTACCAGGTGCTCCCCCCTTCAATGACAGGTGACTCAGGCACTGTCTTGTAAACCATCCACTGACTCCCCCTTTCTTCCGCCCCCTCCTTTCCCCCCAAGCAGGTGGGAGGCTGACCAGTCCTGCAGAGGGCTGTGCTGGGGGAGTGTCCCCCACTCAACAATTTATAATTGGCCATCCCAGAAACCGCAGCCTGGGTGGAAGCCCTCCTCCCTGACAGCCCTGTCACATCCAGGACAGGGGCTGGCACATAGCAGGGGTCTGAGCAATGCCGAGAAGCCCATTAAGTGAGTTGGAAGAGACTTGACGTTACCCAGCATGCTAGCCAGTGGGGCCCTCTTACAACTGCGAGCTGGCCCGGATCCAAAGTCACTATGCCAGTCCACACCGGCCGCGGGCAGGTGTGGTCAGGGCAGGGGGGCCGCGCAGAGACCGCGGGGGGCCTGCCTCACCCCGGGGGCTGGGTCTGCGTCAGGCTCATGAGCGCTACAGCCGCGTGGAAACTGCCCAGGGGCCCTTGAGGTTGAGCCTGAGCCTGCCCAGGACCCGCTGGAGGTCAAGGGCACGGGGGTCGGCTGCCTGCTGGGGCCGTGGGCCAGGGCCCTTTGCCAGGGGGCCGTCCGGAGTGCCGCGCTTCCTCCTTCCGAGGGCAGGACCTACTTGGGGGCCTGCCCGGGGTTGGGGCCCGCTCGAGAGGAGGCCTGCGGGTCGCCGCCCGCCCGGAGATCGGGGCCAGGAGTTTGGGGCCTGCGCGGAGCCCGGGCCCGGCCCTGTGCGCCCGGCGCGGCCCTGCCCTCCGCCCCTCGCCCCGGGCGGGCCCGGCACGTCTCGCGAGCGGCCCGGAGCGGCGGGGGAGGCGGGGCCGGACGGCCGGGCAGGGCCGGGGCGGTGCCGAGGCCGGGCCGGAGCGGGAGCCCGGGTGGGGCGCGGGCCAGGGAAGATGGCGAACGTGGGGCTGCAGTTCCAGGCGAGCGCCGGGGACGCGGACCCGCAGAACCGGCCGCTGCTGCTGCTCGGCCGGCTGCCCCACCTGCACCGCGTGCCCTGGAGCCACATCCGCGGGAAGCTGCAGCCCCGGGTCACCGAGGAGGTGAGCGGGCCGCGCCGCCGCCCTGCGCGCCCTGCCGGCCGGCGGGGGACGGGCGCGGTCGGGCTGCGGGAGGCGCGGAGGCCCGCCCGGCCCGCGCCCGCGCCCCCCGCCCGCCGCCCGCCCGTGCGCCGCAGCCGCCGCCGCCTCCAGGGCGCGCAGGGCCAGGCCGGCCTCCAGGCCCGGGCCGCCACCTCGACAAGACCAGTCCGCGCACACGGGCCGCCTCGAAGGAACTGCCTCCTTCCAGACCCCGTGGCTGTGCCCACTTGCCCCCACTTCCAGTGGCACCTCGTGGGGTACCCCCAGCGCTGGTTCCTTGCGTTCGAAACAGAGCAGCCCCCAAACCAGCCTTTGAATTCTCACTGCTCGGCCCCATGGGGTGCAGTTGTGCCAGGAGACACATACACTGAGCTCTAGGGACAGGCCACACGCCTCCATTGTGGACGGCAGGAGCTTTGGGGACGCTGCACACGTGCGCCTTAGCCTTGCAAGCCCCGACTCGCCTTGCCGGGCCACCTGTCACGTGGACTGAAGCCTTGTGTCTGTCTTTGTCTCTCCCCTTCCACCCAGCTCTGGCAGGCCGCTCTAAGCACACTCAACCCCAACCCCACGGACAGCTGTCCCCTCTACCTGAACTATGCCACTGTGGCCGCCCTGCCCTCCCGGGTGAGCCGGCACAACAGCCCCTCCGCCGCCCACTTCGTCACCCGGCTTGTGCGGACCTGCCTGCCGCCGGGAGCTCATCGGTGCATTGTGGTGAGTGCTGCAGAGACAAGCTGGCTGCTCTCAGCAGGGAGCACGTGTCCCTTGTGCAGGCCCGGGCCTGGCAGAGCACTCTGGCCCACGGTAGCTCAGAGGCTGCCGCAGCCCCAACATTGTCGCCCACCCCGGCCTTACAGACAGGGCATCTGAGGTCAGAGACGCGAAGCCACTTCCCCCAGATCAGTTTTGTAGACAAATCTGAGACTCAGACCCAGACAAGGGTCTCCCATCGGTCCCTTCATGTCCTGCTCTCCTGTCTTGGAAGGCCATAGATGGCATCTGGTGGCTGAGGTTTTGTTTCTCAGGTAGCAAGGCAGTGAGTGGTTTAGGGCAAGGCTTGGGGTAATAGCATGGTTGGAGCTCCTGTGTCCAGACTGTGTGTGTGGGGTGGCCTCTGACCCAGCGGCGGGCCCCGGCCCCTCCTGATGACAGCTCCCTGGGTCCTGTCCCCTCCAGCCCTCAGCCCAGCCCTCTCTGTGCTGCAGATGGTCTGCGAGCGGTCTGACGTCTTCGCCTCCGCCTGTGCATTGGCCCGAGCCTTCCCGCTGTTCACTCACCGCTCAGGCGCGGCGCGGCGCGCAGAGAAGACGGTCACTGTGGAGTTTTTCCTGGTGGGACAAGACAACGGGCCAATGGAAGTGTCCACTTTGCAAGTGGGTGTCTGGACGTTCAGATAGTGTGCCTGGGCCGCAGGGAGGGGTGTCTGGGGAGCGCACTGTCCCTCCGTGGGGAGCATGGGAAGGCTGCTGCAATCCCTGAGATGTCCCCAGGTGCCTTGGCAAACGGCTGCAGGTACCTTTCCTCGGGCTGGGCTTTGTTTTCAGGAGGCGGTCCTGTTCAGCCAGTGTTTATTGAGCACCTAAGCATGCTGGGTGCTTTCGTGTTAATAACCCTGTGCACATGTATCTCACGCCCTTCTTTATGGTGGGCTTGTACACGGGCTATTTCACTGGGTCCTCAGAATAATCCTTCTGGGGTCAGGCAAGGCTGGAAGTGACTTCCAGCTCGTGTGGCTGAATGCGAGGCTCTGTCCCCTGTGCTGTGACTGCCCCAGATCTCGCCCTCCCCACCTCCTGCCCCCCCTCTAGCAGCCAGACCCAGGTTGCCCTTTCTCCCACCTCACCCTTCTGCCTTGGGAACGCCGTCACTGTCACCTCCGGAACTCCTGGAGGGCAGGGACCTGCTCTGATGCGTGATTTTCCCAGCACTTGGCCCGGTGCCCCCACCCACGCCCACTGCTCTGGGTCACTGCAGAAGTCCCTCCACTGGCCCCGCTGCCTCCGTTGCCTTAGGAAGGCAAAGCTGGTCATGTGATAGCTGGGATCTCCCGAGTGCCTGCCAGGGATCTGACCCTGCTCCGAGCACATGTGTGCACCCTCGAGTCAGGTCGCTGAATTGTCATGCCAGCTCTCTGAAGGGGTCCTATTATCATTCCCATTTTGGAATTGAGTAAACTGAGGCTTAGAGACACGCCGTGACTTTCCGGGGCCATGCCAGCAAGGGGCAGAGTCGGGTCTTCACTGCAGCCGTTGTCTGTCTTGAATTGTGAGCGCAGGAGGTACTGACCCCCTGTGTGGCCTTTTGCTCACTTATGGGGACCTCTTCAACCCCCATCCAGATCCTGGTCCCCTCCAGATCCCCATGGCCTCTCACACCCTCCTCCCCTCTAACATTGAATGGAATGGTATGTTGTGGTCTTTGCTGCCCTTGCGTCCCGTGGACATCTTTGGGTTCTGAGTCTAGCATGGAGCCTGTCTGGCACACAGTAGGCGTGACATCTTTGGCTTCTCAGTCTAGCATGGAGCCTGCTTGGCACACAGTAGGCGCTTGCATGAGCACGGATGGAATGAATGAATGAACAACCCTATTTTTGTGGTGAGGACACTGAGGCGTGACAAGGTGCAAACCCTTCCCCAAGGCCACGTGGCTCTGAGGTGGCCACGTGCTGGGGTCCTGGGAGCCTCCTCTGGCTCCCCATGTGTGCTCTCTGCTCTTGAACCTGCGCCAGCTGCGTGGGGGAGCTTGCTCACTGGAGGTCTGCGCAGCGGGCGCCTGGCCTTCCTCGAAACAAGTCTCGGGACATTGACACACTTCCCAGACAGTGGCCATAGGCTGCGTAGAGATATGAGCAGCGGATCTTTGGGACGCCCACAGGTGGGGACCCTTGCCCTCCCAGGGGTGAGTCCGCTGGCAAGTGGTGGAACCCCACTGCCTCATGTCACGTCTGAGCTGTCCAGTCCTGTGTCCCTGCCTTTGGGGCCTTGGGGTGTAATTCCCTTGGGACAGGCAGAGCTCTCGCTGCTACTGGACAGGGCTGGGGGGTGGCAGGGTGGGCCCAGAGCCTGCCCTCCCTGACACCATGGGGGCTGAAAACACACCGATGAGCCTGGTGCTGTCTGCACCTCCACTGAACCCGCGCGGCTTTTCCCTTTAATATCACCGCCTGTGTGGAGCTTGGGGGCGTGGGAGGGAGGCAGATCACGCGGGGGCAGAGACAGAGGAGAAGGCAGAGGACTTCCGGGTCAGCGCCGGAGCAGAAGTGAGATGGAAGATCTTACAGAAAGGCCGGGAGGCGGCCAGTTTCTGGGATGGGCGCGCTGGTGTGCGCGTGCCCCTGTCTGAGAGCCCGCGGTGGCCGCGGTCTGGTCCCGCTCCCTTCCGGCTGCTGGGGGCGGGCGGAGGGGGGGCTGCGCAGGCAGGTCTGCCTGTTTCTGTCCTGGCTCCTGTGCCCGGAGCAGACGGCCATCCGGTGGCCGGGAAAACAAGGGTGGGCAAGGGTCGTCCCCCCACTCCCAAGGGGGTCAGGTCAGAGAAATGCCCCTGGAGCGTCAGCGGGCCAGAGGCTGCGGCCACAGAGTGCTTTACCCCTCGGGGGCATCCAGAGAAGCTCCCAGAGGCTGTGGGCCTGTGGAAGGTGCCCGCAGGATGGCCGGGGTCTCCGTGAGAAGAGAAGGGGGGTGGGATTGGGCAGCTCTGAGGCTGGGGTGGCTTCTGGAGGGCCCCTCCGTGGCTTTCAGGTGGCTGCCGCCTCCTCGCTGTGTCCCCACAGGGCAGAGAGGGAGGGTGCCCTGGCCTTTCCTTGTAGGGACACTAATCCCCTCATGGGGCCCCACCCTCGTGACCTCCTGAAGGCCCCTGGTACCACCGCCGTGGGGTTGGGGCTTCCCTGCACGGGGCTGGGGCCCAGACGTGCCCGTGACGGAGGGCAGCGTCCACCCTGGGAGGCGGTGGGGCTGGCAGAGGCCGCAGGTAGGAATGCCCTGGGCACGTTCGGGGCCGAGCACGAGGGTCGCCGGCTGCCGCGAGGAGGCAGAGCAGGACCGGAGGCTTGGAGGGGAAGGTGGGCCTGCCCGTGCCAGGCCAGGCGCGAACCTCCCACAGATCCTGGGGGTCGGGAGCCAGGGCGTGCGAGCAGGCGCGCCACTCCTGCTTCTCCCTCCACCTGCCCCTTGCTGTCCTGTCGGCGGCCCCGCAGCCTCCCCCGGGGGACGCGTGCCTCTGACGCCTCTCAGTCCCCAGGGGAATGGACAAAAAGGGACAGCCCCCTTCCACCTAGTCCCAGGGCTCCCGTGACCGCCCGTGGTTTTCTCCTAGTGCTTGACAAACGCCACGGACAGCGTCCGGCTGGCAGCCCGCATCGTGGACACACCCTGCAACGAGATGAACACAGACACCTTCCTTGAGGTTCGTAACCCCAGGGGTCGCGCCGGGGGCGGGACCAGGATGGGGTGGGTGTTGAGAGACCCCGGGGAGGGTCTGAGGAAAGCTGGGGGCCAGAGAGGGACAGTATTCACAGTCTCTGCACTTGGCCTGGGAAGCCGGGGCCTGCTGCAGGCAAAGGCCACTGTCCACCCGCTCCAAGGGGCCCTCAGCCTCGGCCGAGGGCAGAGCAGGGACAGAGCTTCCCTCGAAGGCCCCTTTGCAGGACTCCAGCCATGAGCTGCTGGAAACCGCCGTGTTTGGAGGGCGAGCCTCGTCCCCAGGGTTTAATCACACTCAGAGCGAGAGAGTCAGCCGCTGGCCTCGGGGCCTGGCTCCGCCCCCACCGCACAGCCGCCAGCTGCCCCTTGGCCCGGGGCCCTGGCCCTGCCTCGAGTAGAGCTGTCTTCACGTGTCTTTCTCTTGTTTTTTCCACGAACACGTCCAGGAGATTAAGAAAGTTGGAGAAGAACTGGGGATCACCCCAACCGTCATCCGGGACGAGGAGCTGAAGACCAGAGGGTTTGGAGGTGGGTGGGGCAGGCCCTCGAGGGTCCTGGCCTCGGGGTGGGGGGCAGTCCCGGCACCTTGGCTGGCAGAGTGGCGTTGTCGCTGCTTCGCCCCGGGAGGAGCGGGCCTGTGTCCAACCCCCAGACCAGACCCTGGGAAGCACGCCGCTCTTGGGGAGAAGGGAGGCAGAGATTCAGGCTCTGACTCAGATGCTGGAAGCCGCGGGAGCCAGGTCCTCCCCTCAGCGCCCTCTCCAGCCTCCTCACGCGCTGCTGTCCTGGTCCTGGGGCCAACTCAGCAGGGCCTTTCTGTTCCTCGAATGCACATGGTCACGTCCACACCAGGACCTTGTACTGTGGCTCCCTCCATCCGGAGGCCGTGCCCCGGAGATACCTTCGGGGCAGACCCGTCATGCGCTGCCCTCCTCGGCTTCAAGCCACCTCCCCTGACAACCCGGCCCCTCCCCGCTCCCACTCCCCAGGCACTGGAGGGGCAGGGAGCCTAGGACCGGAGCTCTCAGACTGGCTGGGGACAGGTCACTGTACTAGTCCTCTGCGGCCACAGAACAAATAACGCCAGGAGGTGGCAGCTGAAAGGGACCCCAATTCATCATCTCACAGCTCTGTGGTGGGGAGTGGGCTGGGGTCAGCCCCAGGCTGCCCTCCTCTGAAAGCTGGAGTGCAAGGCCCAGTGGGCCTCGGGGGCTCGCACATGGCCTTGTCCCGTGGGCCTCTCCTGAGCCGCTCCCAGCGTGGCAGCTGCTCCCCTCGGGGCTGGTGTCGGAGTCAGAGAGCGAGAAGGAGCGAGCAAGCAAGATTCAGGCAAGGTCTCTGTAACCTCACCTCCCGGGGGTGTCTCATCACCTCTGCCGTCTGCAGCAGTGAGGCACGAGGTCCTGCCCACGCTGGGTGGGGGGGGGGGGTCAGGAGCACCCTGGGGCAGGGGCCCCGGGGGGCCACCTCAGAGACCTGCCCGTGGCAGGTGAGCCAATGACACGTGGAGGGAGAGGCCAGGGGGAGCTTCACAGAGGAGGCGTCCTTTGCAGCGGGTCTTGCAGGGTGAGGAGGAGTGTGTCAGGCAGCCCTTGTTGGCTCTTGTCCTAGTTGCTGGCATTGCTCTATTCCATGGTTGGGGGGCCCAAGGCGTGGACTCTGCCCACGGCAGGCCATGGCTTTCTTGAGAAGATGGGGCGTAAGCTGAACGGCGAGGCAGTGGTTGGAGTGATCTTGGAAAGGGTGGTGCCGTGTTCTGAGAGCGCGGAGGGTTCGTGGAAGGGAGGACGGGCGTGGGCTGGAGTGACCTCGGCACGCCGTCCAAAAATCACTTCATTCTGCAACCCTGTGCATTTCTTCCTGGGAACGACACGATATTGTTTTCTCAGCGGGTTTTCTGGCGCCCGGCAACACTTCGCCTAGAATCCGATTGCAGTCCAGAGCTTTGGAACCGATTTGCATTCCTCAGCCCCCACGGGCCAGGGAGCGGGAGAGAGGGCAGGGAGAGGGCTTGGAGGCCCCACTCTCCAGGAGAAAGGTCTCAGAAGCAGAGGACGTTTCCGGGGGGCTGTGGGGAGTCCTGAGTTCAGTTCAGCCTGAGGCTAACCGACCCCTCCCTGTGCTTCCCGCAGGAATCTATGGTGTTGGCAAAGCTGCCCTCCACCCCCCAGCTCTGGCCGTCCTCAGCCACACCCCGGATGGAGCCACGCAGACCATTGCCTGGGTGGGCAAAGGGATCGTCTATGACACGGGGGGTCTCAGCATCAAAGGGAAGGTGAGATGCTGGGCTGGTGCTCAGGTGGGCCCAAGAGCGGAGGAGGATCTAGGCGGTCTCCTGGCTCTCAGGTGTTAGAGGCAGGTGGCCAGGTTCTGAGGACTCGGAGTGGGTGCGCGTCTCGGGAGCTGGGCTCAGCAGGAGACTCGGTGGGTGTAGAGAACCCCGTTTCTCTTCTGAGAGGGACACAGTCACGTGCTCACACTGCAAACAGGAGTCTAGAAGCCAAAAATCTGGATAGAATCCAGAAAAAAAGCTGCAGAAATGATTCAAGGGCAGGAAAGCAGGACTCGGGAAGGCGGCGTTGAAGGGACCAGGTGTCTCTGTGTGACGTTGAGAAGGGCCCGGGTGCCACCCACCATCTCCATGTCTGGCCCAGGTTTTCCGGGACAGAATGCACAGACAGCTAAAGTGGGGGGATTTGTACCTGGAGGCAAGCTGCCAGGGAGTGTGGCTGAGGCTGGTCTCAGCCTTCACTCCCATGAGGGACCTTTGACATCCCTTGTCTCGGAAGGACAGGTACTTAACGAATGCCCGTCTGTGCCTGAGTTGGTCCACCTCTCAGTGGCCTCCCCTCCTCTGTACTCAGCACACTTGGGGCCTGCTGGGCACAGGAGCTCCAATGGTACCAGGAACATTGGGGACCAGACACCTTCATCTACCCGCACACACGCACACACACACACACACACACACACACCCCGCACACACACACACACACACACACACACCGCGCACACACACACACACACACACCACACACACACACACACACACCGCACACACCGCACACACACACACACACCACACACACACACACACACACACCGCGCGCGCGCACACACACACACACACACACACACGTGCACCAGGCCTGGGTTGGGGTCTAAGTGACAAAGACTGGGGGGGCGAGCAGGGACTTGGAAGGGGCAGACACGTGAAATTTATGCCTAAGGATATCTGAAAGGAAGAGAACCGACCGTCCCCAGGAGAAAGCTTTAGAAGGGAGAGGACAGGCTGAGCTCATGCAGAGAGCAGGCCCCGAGTGCTGGCTGCCGCGTGGCCCACAGATGTGTACTATTGGCCCAGATGGTGCATTTTTTAAAATTTATTGATTTGAGAGAGAGAGAGGAAGGAAGGGAGAGAGAGAGAGAGGGGAGAAACATCAACTTGTTGTTCCACTTATTTATGCATTCACTGGTTGATTCTTGTATGTGCCCTGACCGGGGATCAAACCTGCAACCTCGGAGTATTGGAATGACGGCCTAACCACCTGAGCTACCCGGCCAGGGCCCAAATGGTGTTTTAAAGTTTGAGTTAGTTACCACCTTTTAAAAAGAGGGAGAATTCTCTCCGAAAGGCTGGATGTCCGACCTTTCGTAAGCTCAGAAAATCTGGCCGTGCTGGTCCTGCCTTCCCCCCTGGCGACATTTGGTGGAGCTCAGGGGCGGCTGCCCCCGTGGACACAGCCTCCACCCTGCGGTTTGCCGTGGGCCCTGCCACTCCCTGTCACCTCTCTGACATCAAACCCCAATGTCAGTTGCTACTCAGGGTAGACACTGTGCTGCTGTTTTTTGCACTTCTAGCCTGTCTAGTGTATTTTATGCCTGCAGGGGATGATCTGGGTTTTGTTTTTTTGTTTTTATTGTTTTTAAACATTCTTCCTCCCTCTCTGAACAACAAAATTATTTTCAGGATTAGTCAGGAAGTGAAACTAATTATAATAAAGGTTAAAAACAAAAAAACCACTGATAGTGAATTAACCAACAATGAATTCTCTTTGATTGAGTTCTGTACCGATTTTCATGCCAGAAAAAAACTTAGAATAAATATTAGAATACAAATGAAGAAAACAGTAATGGATTAACACCGTTAAGTAGCATTAATGTAATTATCTTAATGGAAAAAACTGATGTCTCCATATCGGTTGTGGGAGCGGAAATTAGCCTGAGTTTCTGTTTTCGAGCCTTGCCACCTGCAGACTTGTCAATCACAGCCAGAATTGATCTTCACATCTTTATATTCACTAGATAGAAAGGGGTCCCAGATTTGTCAGTCTGTCGTTACTCATGGCTGATAAAAACATTGTTCATTTTAATTTTGAGGAGTTTCTATGACCCGAAGCAACCAAAACACAAATACTCAGGAACAGTCTTCAGCCTAAGGATCGCTTGGTAGGAACTGCTAAGAATCCCATTTCCCAAGGAACTCCAGAAACCGCGATCCTGTCCACGTGTTCGGTTCTCTGAGGTTCTCTGAGGTTGATTCTAGTGGCCTTCAAACGTCTGTGGGGTACAAACGTTTTAGATGCAACTGCAGGTGTTCACATAGATTGAGAGAAGCAAAGAGACCTGAGCACACAGCGCCCTTGGGTTTCCTTGGTGTCCACCGTGTGAAGGCAGGAGCGTATGACATTGCTGGCCCCGCGCATGCCGTTCTGCCAAGGCCAGCCCGCAGCGTCCCAACATCAGGGACCATCCCCAGCCTGGAGGCACATCGCTGAGGCGATGTGCGTGTGGGGCCAGCTGTGAAGCTGGCAGTTATTACCATCCATTAGAATAATGTTTCTAAAAGGATAAGTAATTAAAATAGGCAATTTGAAGCTTTTATTTATATGATTAGGACTCACTTCAACCAACAACAGGTTTTTTCGGGAGGAATAATTTACCACAGATGACAACAGGCAGACAGACTTCTAGTCAGTTTATTGCTGCTTTTAAATTCTCCCCAGATAACGAGTCCCCTCTAGGTCCCCTGGGGCTGGTCACCCCCTCCCTCCCACCCTTGCCCTGGAGGCAGGTGAGAACTGGCTGGTAGAACTGTGGGCTTGTGTCTCCTGGGATCAGATGCTTGTTTTGGATGTTGGCTTGTTGGAGGATCAGTGAGAAGCTGGGCTTTCTGGGAGTTAGTCATTTTGTGGGTGACACCGGCCCCCAACTTAGTAGGAACAGTCACAGCTCCATTTTCAAAGGTTTCGAAGACGAATCAGGATCGGCAAGAACTAGCAGGGGTCAAATTTGTTAGTCTTAGAAGCCCTTACGCTCTTAAAAAACAGGGATCCACAGAGGTTTTGTGTAGAAGGGACATTTCAAAGATGTCGTTACTAATTCACTTAAAAATAGCAATATAAATCCAGTGCTGGCCTGCCTGTTAACAGAAATATGAAAATCACTATACTTTCCAAAGGGGGAAAACGTGAGTGAGAAGTGTGGCATCGTTTTACATGTGCCCAAACCTCTTCGGTGCCCACCTTCGTAGGGGGCAGCGGTGGCCGCAGACCCGCTTCTGCACTTAGTGTATCGGGCTGTGTTGTTTCAGTTGAAATGTAAAAGCAAAGGATGGCTCACTCCTTTTAAAGGCGGAAAAGGGAGAAGTATTTTGGCCCGCTTCACGGAGCCGAGAACACCCTTCTCTGCTATGGCACCAAACGCGACAAGCGAAGCAAAGTCAGCTCTGAGGCGGAACCGGCAGCGCTGAAGGTCATGCGGGTCCGGCTTGCACTTGGAGCGCATGACTTCGTCATGTTGTGCGTGGGCCATTGGGATGATGCCGTTCGCAGGGTTACGCAGACCTCGAGCTTGGCACGTTTCGTCATATAATATATATATTTTCAGTCACATTTGTTAATACCACTGCCCTTCTCATTTTAAAAAGTCATTGAAGTCATTGCGTTCGGAAGCTGGAGGCAGATAGAAGTTTTCCAAAAAATCTGAATTTTTTTTTTTTTTTGCCTAAAAGCTCAAATTTTACCCTTGGCAACAAATAACGATGGCCCTTTTCCTGGGAGGGAGAGAGAGGCCCCCTTTGTTCGATTTTGAGAAGATAGCTGCCAGATAGCCACCGTGTTGGAGCGGTTCGGTCCAGGAAGAAGGGGGCTGGGGAGAACGGGCCGGAGGGGCCGGGACGCAGGGCGGCTCCCGGCCGCGCTCTAAGCTGCCTTCCGTCGCCCGGCTCCCTTCCGTCCCGCGGAATAGTGGAAGCGCCTGTACTCAGGCCGAGATGTTTCTAAGTTAATCACTTTACTGCTTCCGCAAGGAGACGCAAGTGAACCTGGCCGTCCTTTACTTCCCCGGGGCGCCGAAAACAAGGCCGGGCACTGCCAGCCCAGCTCTGCGCGGTGCCGGCAGCCCGGTGCGCTGGGCAAGCACCGTCTTAGCGTCCCTGTGGGAATTGTTTCTTCTAATAAAGCAGGAATGGGTGCTGCGAGGCATACACATGGGTGGACCTACCATTGCCGGGTGGCTTTTGTCTGCCTGTGGTTGGGCAGCTGTGCTGTGACAGGGACACGGTTCCCAGGACCACCCTGAGCTGTTTTCTGTGGGACTTTTTGCAAGTACTTGGGTTCCAGACCCGAGGCCGTTTTTCCATTTAAACAATCCTGCGCTTCCTCGCACTTTAGGTCAACAGAGACGGCTTATTTTCAATAGTGCCAGCTGGGTCGTTTTCACTGGATCTAATTGTAAAAGCAGTTCCGTTTATATCTAAAAATAGTTTCCATTAAAACTCAAGGCTCATGTAGTCCGATAAAGGTTCAAAACATCCCTCGGTACATTTTGAACCCGAATCCTCGCCCGTGATGACCTGCTGTTCATTTAAAATGTGAGCTTGTCAATTAGCGTGGGGAGCCTAGGAAGTGTAAAACTCCGTGACCGCGCTCCGCGGGCTTACCGGAAATCACACTTACCTCTGTGGCAGGAGGGCGCCTGTTGTCCCCGGCAGCCTCTCCTGAGGCCCGTCTGCCCAGTGGGTGCCAGTGGGTGGTGGGCATGGTGGTCGGGCTGCCAGTGTCCTCGCCGGTGGGGGTGAGATTGGTGACGGGACACTGACATTTGTAGGGTTTGCATTAACCTGAGCGGATCGTTCAAGATAGTGACGTGGAGGAGCAAAGAGAGCCTAGAAGAAACGTGTCAGCGAGGCCAGGTGGTGACAGCTTTCAATGCCAGTGCAAGGAAGCAGGGCCCGTTCCCTGGGCAGCCGGTGACGGGGCCACACCCCAGCCTCCGAGCCATGGTGGCGGCGGCTGCGGCTCTGTGTGGCAGCCTGGCTGCTGGGAATACGGCAGCTCTGGAGGTGCCCCCTCCCGCCCCCCTCATTCTCTCCCTCCCCTGCCCTGCCTGGTGCAGTTCTGTTGGGTAGCTCCCAAAGCTGTGTCCATTAGGTCCCCTGGTCCCCAGCCGTTCCTTCCCATTGCTACTGAGGAGTTTCCTGGCTTTTCTTCTCTAGGTCCCACGGGCCTGGGGATCCCCTCGGGGGCGCTGGGGCGTCTGGGCAGGAGGGGACAGGGCAGGTGGGGCGCCGCTGCTGACCGGCCAGTGCCCACTCACGCCTCTCTTTCGTCTGTGCCGTCCCCAGACCACCATGCCAGGGATGAAGAGGGACTGCGGGGGCGCCGCCGCCATCCTGGGGGCCTTCAGAGCCGCCATCAAGCAGGTTAGTGGGGTCCCGCCTCTGCAGTCCTGGGGCAGGAAGGCGCCCTGGGCGTGCCCTCCGTGGCCTCCCCGTCGTTCCTCGGGGCTCTGCACCCATCAGAGGCCAGAAGCTCTGAAAATGGACAGAAGCAGGGATTCCAGGGCCGCCCCCTCCCTGCCTTGAGATTGTGGTCACTTGGGGCGGGGGGTGAGGTTGGGGGGTGTCCTTTGGAGCCCAAAGACCGTGTGCCATGAAGTGTTTATGCAGCAAAGGTGTTGTGTGCACTGACCATGCAGATGACACCTCCTTCACTGGCTCCTTCAGGCTGCTTCTGAGAGGCTCTGCCTTTCCTCTCACCAAGTCCAAGGCCGCCCCTCTCCACGGGGCCTGTCTGTCTGGCGTGGCTCCTGGGGGCAAACTTAAAGTATGAACGAAAGGTCTTGGCAGAGTTTCTCATGCCAGTCAGCAGTCCGGCCTGTTCCCTGAGAGAGAAGCAGGAATCCCAGGAGGAAGGGGGGTTGTGGGGTCCCCATGGGGCGGGGCTTCTAACAGGGCCAAGGAGCTTGCACCTCCGGAGCCAGGCCAGCTCTTGCTCCTGCCCAACTCAGCCGCGGGGGAAATGGGCCTTTCCAGGGTCCCTCTCAAGCAGAGCCACAAGCCAGAGGCTGTCCGTGAGCCCCGCAGGGGACGTGGCAGAAGGGGCACGAGTCATCTACTCTGGTCCCCTTGCTGGCTGGAGACTAACGGGGAGCGCGGCCGGCACTCAGTGAGGCCAGCGCGTGGCTCAGCACCGCACCCGGCTCCCGCTGCCTGCCCCCCGCCCCTGCGCCCCGCTGCCTCCTGAGAGCAGCGCCGCCAGGCTGGGACTGGAGCCTCTGCCCACATCCCCTCCAGGGTTTCAAGGACAACCTGCATGCCGTGTTCTGCTTGGCCGAGAACTCAGTGGGGCCGAACGCGACGCGGCCCGACGACATTCACCTGCTGTACTCGGGAAAGTAAGGCTACCCCTCGGGTCCCTGCGCGTCGGCCCGGCTCCCTCTGGGCGTGCAGGCCCCTCCTTCCCAGGCCAGGCTGGTGAGCTTGAGTCATGCCTCACGGGGGGCCAGATTTCACCCTGCTCCCTCCAGCCAGGGGCGAATCCTGCCGGAGGATGCCCTGTGACAGGTAGCCCTGGACCGCAGGCTGCTGGCTCCCGTGGCTGCCCGGGAAGGTGGCCAAGGCTCAAGAGCTGGGGATCCAGCCTGCCCTAGTGGAATAACACCCCCCCACACACACACACACAGGTGCATGTCCTCGGGGTTACCCTGAGCGGCACATCCTCCTCATGAACTCAGGGCTGGGCACTGTGTAAACATCGCCCACACGAACCTGTTCTTCCATCTTACAGATGAGGAAACCAAGGCGCAGGCTTGTCCCAGGTGTCAGCTGGGGAGTGATGGGGCAGGATTGGCCTGGTGGCCTTTGCTCTTGCCTCTGGCACCGCATGGCTACAGGGGACATGGGTGGCTCTGCCCCCCAGTGAGGTTACAGAGACAAGGGCTCTAGATGGGGTCCTTCCAGTTCCAAAGGGACTCCCTCCAAGTGCCCCAGGAGTGCCGCCCTGAGTGGGGTCTCTGCCACCCCCAGGACTGTAGAAATCAATAACACAGACGCCGAGGGCAGGCTGGTGCTGGCGGACGGTGTGTCCTACGCCTGCAAGGACCTGGGGGCCGACATCATCCTGGACATGGCCACGCTGACCGGGGCGCAGGTGGGAGTCTACGCCCACCTGGACTCCCGGGGGGGATGGCTGCTCTCACTTCCTCTTCCCCACCCGGGTCAGGGGCCAGGGAGCTTGTCCGAGGCACCCAGGGCGGGCGCAGGCCTCAGAGCCGTGGACCCAGGCTGAGACCCCGGGACAGGACGGGAGCCCCCCCCCCCTTTTGTCTGTCATTGGCTCTTGCCACCTCTCTTCCGGCTTCTTTGTTTCCTCTCCGCCCACTTGGCCTCGTGTGCTCCCCTCTCCTGGGGGCTCCGTCCACTTCTCACTGGTCTCCTGTGGGGCCACCTGCCAGGGCATCGCCACGGGCAAGTACCACGCCGCTGTGCTCACCAACAGCGCCGAGTGGGAGGCGGCCTGCGTGACGTCCGGGAGGAAGTGCGGGGACCTGGTGCACCCACTCGTCTACTGCCCGGAGCTGCACTTCAGCGAGTTCACCTCGGCCGTGGCCGACATGAAGAACTCCGTGGCGGTAGGTTCAGAGCAGCGCCTGAGCTGGGCGGAGCGGGGCGGGCAGGGCCCCACCCTCGGGGAGTCAGCGGCGCTATGGGCGAGGGTCCCCCATGAGGCCTCCACTCCGTGCTTTGTGGAGGGGGTGTCCCACTCACTGGGCTCCCTGCCTAGTGTCCGCCACGTCTGGTACTGGATTTCGTCCCCACCCAGGGTGTCTGTTGTCCCCTATCAGCCCCTTCGCTTGCTGCCCCCGTGCCCTGGGGTGAAGGCAGACCTTGGGGTCCCGGCTCCCTCTTAGCTGCCCCCCTGCACTGGCCCCTTTCCCAGACCCCTTCTTTCAGACACCGGGGGAGGCAGTGGCTGAGGGTGGCAGGGCAGGTCCAGGGGCATGAGAGTGTCCACAGCAGCCCTCACAGAAGCAGCCCTGACCCCGTTGCTGGGATGGAAAGGGTCACCATCTGTTCTGTCCCCCCAGGACCGGGACAACAGCCCCAGCTCCTGCGCCGGCCTCTTCATTGCCTCGCACATCGGCTTCGAGTGGCCTGGGGTCTGGGTCCACCTGGACATTGCCGCGCCTGTGCACGCCGTGAGTCCGGGGTCCCCGTGGGGGCCCCCCAGCCCCGTTAGGACACCTCCTCGGCTGGCCCGCCAGCCTGCTTCCCACCGTCCCCTCCCCACTGGCCCGGCTCGCACCCTCCCATGCATGTCCAGAGCCCCTCTGGGGCTCCAGAGCCGCAAGCTGAGCTCATCGGAAACACTGTGTGTTGAGGGTCCTGCTGCCCGTGGCCCAGCCTCCCGGCCAGCTGTGGTCCCTCCTGACCTCTGGCCTCCTCATCCCTGGGAACAGCGTGCTGCTGTGTGCGGTCCTTCCCCAGCCAGCCAGTCCTCGGCAAGGGGCCCGCGGGCCTGGGACTCACCCTTTCGCACTCCTTGGCCCCAGGTCTGGGAGGACAGCAGAGGGAAAGGGGGCTGGGTGTCTGTTCCCCAGTCCAGATCCCCTCCCGACCGAGGTGGGCTTGCTGAGGTCTGGGTCTGGCTTAACTAGCACAGGGTTTCCACGTGTCCTTTGCCCACAGGGTGAGCGAGCCACGGGCTTCGGTGTGGCCCTCCTCCTGGCGCTCTTCGGGCGAGCCTCCGAGGACCCTCTGCTGAACCTGGTGTCCCCGCTTGGCTGTGAGGCAGATGCCCAGGAGGGGGACATGGAGAGGGACTCCAAGAGGCGCAGACTTGTGTGAGGCTGGCCTCCCTCCTGGCCCAGTGACAGAGGGCTCTGCCTCACTTTGCACTAATTAATCTTAAGCAATTGGAAGATTATACCATATGATGGGCTTTGGTTTGTTTTTGTTTATAGTTGTCATGGTGATGGAAATGGCTTCTTCTGTCTTAGGAGGCAGCTTAGGGGTTGGTGGGGCCCTGGGGGAGGGGGCGGGGAGTGCTGGGGCTTCCTGTTTGAGTGGCCGGCAGGCCGCCCGCCAGCTTCTGCAAACCGGGCTCCCTCCTGGGGACTCTTTGTGACCTTGGGCCCCAGGACACATGGGCAGGCCCAATGCCTTTGGCCTGGTGGCCCTCAGGCCTCCTGCATCCCCCGGGTGCCTGAGGTGGGCGCCAGTGACCCCGTCTCCAGCCCCAGGCCCCACGTGCACCTATATTGCAGGAAGCCCAGGCCAGGGCTGCTGCCGTCTCCAGGCAGCGAACCCTCTGAAAGGGTTGAGATGACTTGCTCTGGGGATTCAGTTTTTCAGGGCGAGAGGTCTCTGCTCTGACCCCTTAGGATCCCCTGGTGGCTGAATTAAACGTGGCTGCACCTCACCCTGTCTTCGCCCCAGTCTCAGTCCTCCTCCCGCCCTGTTCTAGGGATCTGCCCCGAGGGCTACCGCCGCCCTCTCCCATGCGAGCATCAGGCTTTGAGAGCAGGGCTGCAGGGAGGGCTCTCCCCCACCCCCGCACATCGCGAGGCCGGGTGCTGTGCTGGGTCAGACACGTTCCTTGGCACTGAGGCGCGATCCTAGGGCTGAAGGGCAAGGCCCAGGCAGGATCCAGGGAGACCTTCGGCCGGGGCCTGGGTGAGGCAGGCCCCAGGGCCCCTGAGAGCCAGCTTCTCCGGAGTTTGGGTGAGAGTGCAGGCCGGGCCTCTGTCCCCTCGTGAGCTCCATCCCAGCAGCCGCCTGGGCCCAGAGGAGACCAGCCACGCAGGCCTCACCTGGCTCAGAGGTGGCTGCATACCTCTGTTGGGAACAGAGGGGTTGGAACGTGGCTGCAGGACACATGTCACTAGTCTGTGCCCTCCCTGGCCCCCTGACTACCTCACCCCTGCCCAAGTGTCCTCAGACTCTTAAGTTCCTTCCCCAGCCTTGGAAATCAAGGTGACTTTCTGGGCTTGCTCCCAAATAAATGTTTCTTAACAGCCTGCTGTGTGCACAGCCTTGCTTGGCCTGAAAGGCAGGCAGCGGCCCGAGCCCAGGGCCCCAGCTGGGAAAACCGTGGCCCAACACGTTCAGTAATAATAATCGGAGTCACAAGGCAGTCAGTGGGTAGTGGGCTCTGCGAGCCCAGGGCAGGCCCAGCCACGGCGGCCGGAAAGGCCAGGAGCCTTCATGGGTCATTAGCTCACTTAATGGCCTTGCAGTAGGCAGCTCTAGCCAGCCTCCCTCTGAGGTGCCCCAAAGGAGACAGAGGTTGCTGAGGTGGTCTAGTTCCTCCTCCAGGCAGCTGGCACTATCCGCTCGCCCCGCCAGGGGGCTGCAGGATGCAGGGTCAAGGAGCAGGACAGAACTGAGTCTCCCTTGTGCGGGTACAGAGGTGGCCTTAGGGCCAGGGACCCAGCTGGGGACCCGCTGCCGGCTCAGCCTGGCCAGCATGCCCGGCATCGGGACTGCAGGCAGGGGAGGAGGGGGCTGTCGGCCAAAGGCCTCGCTCTTCCCATGGCCAAAGGGCTTCAGGACCAGACGGCTGCTTCCTGTGGTCTTACTGGAGCCTGGCGACTGGGTCAGAGGTGGCCGGCTGTTGGGGGCTGTGGGCACAGATAGATGTCCTTGATCACGGTTTCCAGCAAGCCCTGCAGGACGATACCTGTGTAGACCCTGAGCACATGGTCCACGTTGAGGCTCGTCATGCATGAGAGAGTGGGCCGTGCAGAGGAAGTGCTCCCGAGTGAACTTGGCCACAACTGTCACCACCAACACGTAGAGCCCTACGTGACAGGGGAGGCAGGTGGGTGTCGGTACCCTGTCCCAGGAGAGGAGGCCGCAGCACTGCACTCGGCTGGGTGGGAGAGGGGGAGCAAATGGTGGCCATCAGGGCCTGCACAACGTCCTGCGGGTGGGTCTGGGATCCCAGCACCCACCTGGGGTCGGAGGGCACCTGGGAGCAGAGCATGGCACCCAGCAGCAGAGAACGAGGGACGAGAGAAGGGAAATGGCTCTTTTGGGAAAGGGTACCAGGGAGGAAGGAATTCTCGGCTTCCTGCTGGAGCTAATGGGTTCCTCCAGGGCTCGGGGAGCAGGTGCGAGAACGGGAGACCCCGCTCTCCCTCGCGTTAGAGAATGGAGCCGTGTAGGCTGTCGCTAGCAGCTTCTGTCCGTGAAGGTTTCCAGAGCTGGGGGACCAAAGGGGCTTCAGTTCTGGAGAGCAGGGGTGAGAAGGGGCCTGAAGGTTCGGAAGAGCCCAGGGGTGGGAGAGCCCTACCTGTACCCCTCCAGGAAACCCAGGCTCTGGAGGCTGACTTTGTCATTATAGACCGTCAGACTCCAGGTCCTGGCTCCAGCCCCTGCTCCGGTCACAGCCTGGCCACCACTCCTGGGCCACCCACCATTGGCCGCTGGGCTGGTAGCAGGGGTATCGGCAGGCCTCAGCTGCCGGAGTGGGACCGAGATGTTGCGGAAGGCCAGCCAGTCCACGTCCTGCAGCTAGTGGGAGTGGCTGTGTGAAAGGCAGGCAGTCGGCAGCCCCCTGGGGGAGGGGCTGCAGCTCCAGTCCCCAGCCCTGAGACAAAAACCCTGTCCCCAAAGGTTAGGTCTGCCTCAGGTCCTGGGGGCGGTCTGCAGGCCTGGAAGATACAGGGTCCCTCAAGGTGGCCGTGTCAGGCTGGTAGCCTCAGACACACGCTCAGAGAAAGGGTTGATTGTCACCTGGCCCTCAGGGGAACAAGGAGGCCACTGGGCTCTGGGAAAGGGCTGCCACCCTGGTCACTACCCTGTGAGAGGGAGGACTTCTCACTGCCACTCCCTGGCCCCTCAGGAGTACATCTGTGACCCCAGCAGCCCCCTCCCCCAACATGTGTTTGTTGAATATGATTTGGCTGCGTGATTCTCTGCCCAGAGCCTTCGTTCAGACTGTGTTCCCTGGTGAATTGATGTTCAGCATTTTTGTTTGTTTGTTTGTTCTTTAACAAAAGGTTGTTTTGGTTTGAGATTCAGCAAAAACATACGCTGCGTTCAGCCTCCTCCCCATTCAGGAGTCAGTAAATGAGTTGTTTTCCAGCTGCTCTGAGTCCTTGCCTCAGATGAGCCTCTGAAGAGATAATGCATTTAAAAGCCCTTGGAAAAGTACCAGGCCCCACGCACATTTGAGACGCTGTCATCATGTGCGTGGTGGCGGTGCAGCCCTGCACCCTGAGCCAGGCATGGAGAATGCTGGCCCGGATCGGGGCCCTTGCACACGTGGATAGGACTGGGGCTGTGTCCCTATCCTCCTGCTGCCAGCCAGGTTCCCCAAACCCAGGCCTGTCCTCCCTCTTGATGGTCCAGGAAGCACCATGTCTTCTTGGGCAGCACCATCCTGGGGGCCGGGGACACGGGTATCAGGGTAGGAGTAGCCCGAAGTGGCGCTCCCTCAAAGGGTGGAAAGGGTCCTCACCAACTTCCACCTGGTGGGCTGTTTTCGCTTCAGTCTCCACTGTGGTCCCGAGAGCTTTGGGCACCAGTCTAGGGAGCATTCTTCAGTCAATAAAACAAAGTAAAAAACAAAACCCCCAAATTAAAAACCTTAGAGCCGTGGTTTACATTGACGGTTAGCACAGTTAGAACACCAGGGGCCCTACTGGCTGTGTGAGAGACTCCAAGCTGCTCAGACCCCTTCCCTCTGCCCTTAAATCCATGTAGGAAGTTTCCAGTAACTATAGACCTCTTTTGAATGCCCAAGACACTCTCTTCTTTTCCACTCATGGGTTGGTGGCTTTCTCAATGTGGTGGTGGCCTAAAGCTAGCTTCCTCATCCAATAATATTTATTAAGCCCCACCTGTAGGTAACTCCTGAAAAGCTGATCCCTACTGGGGAATAGCTTCCCAGCCTGCAGCATATGGAAGTCAGCTCCTGACAGAGGTGGGTTCCAGCCGCATCAAAGGGGGAGCCAGAGCCACCCTGTGGGAGGCTGGAGACTGTGCCCCAGCACCCAGAGGGGCTGTTCTGAATGAGGCCCATGTGCTGGAAGGATTCCCCAAGCCGACCTTATTTTCTTGTACCAGCCATGGAGATGGTTATGAGCGGCCACCAGAAAAGCTGACATTTCATAAGCAATCGGCCTCGTGCAAGACAAATTATCTTATTGCCAACTAGGAGGTGCAGAAGTTAGTTTGTGCTTGTGTGTGTGTGTGTGTGTGTGTGTGTTTCAGAAGGAAAGAGGGGTGAGCATCAAACCCAGGCAACCTGGGTTCTTTCTGCATGATTTCTGCCTTCCGTCCCAAGACCTCTGACCTTTGCAGCCCCTACCCGACAGGGAAGGGAGGAGAGTCAATGGACACACAAAGCCAAGGACGGCCAGGCACGAGGATGTGGCCAGTTCAATGGGGCCCATCATTGGCTCAATGCCCCGGGGGGCTCTGTGCGTGGCCCTGGGTTCTGGGGCCCCAGTTTCCTCATCTGTAACGTGGACAGGCCCTGGCCCCCTCTGCCTCCTGTGCCCTGAGAGGCCGGGTAGCTCAGTGTGCTGCTCACAGGTCTGGGTCAGCAGAGCTGGGTTCAAATTCTGACTGCTGGTTTTGCAGCTGCGCGATCGGGGGCCGCTCAGCAAGTCCCCTCACCTGGAAACACAACGTGCCTCTGAAAGTACCACCTAACGAGCGGAAAGCACTCCTGTACCCACGGCTGCGGCAGTAGCGCCCGGCCATCCCAGCAAGGAGGGGGCCCCTCCAGCTACGCGGGCGTGGGCGAGCATGTGGACCGGCTGGCCGGCCCCGCGTCTGCGCGTCCGTCCGTGGGGTGCGCTCTGTGCTGGCCACAAGCTTCCGCGTTCGTGACCCGACACACTCCTGAAGGGCGGAGGAAAGCGAAGCACAGACCCTGCGACACAACGCAGGTGCGGCCCGCTGCCCTCGCGGTCCCAGCGCGGCCGCCGTGTGCCACCACCGAAGGAAAGCTGAACGCCCATCATTTTTAATCCTTAGGCCGCTCAGGCCCCCAGAGCCAGAAAAAGGGCGACAGAGGAAAACCTGCGGTTTGGAATTTAAAGCCTCAGCCTGCGACCCAACCAACGAGCTCCCGCCCTCGGACCAGCGGCCTCAGGGCCAGCGCACGCCGGATGCTCGCACGTGCGGGCCCTCCAGCCGGAAGGGGCGGGGCCGACGTCCTTCCGGTTTCCGGCCGAGACCACTTCCGGAGCGGCGCTGTGAGGAGGCGGGGTGTCCGGCCGCGGCAGCAGCCGGCTCCTGGTCGCACGTGGGACGCGCCCTGAGCCCTGGGCCTCGACTGAGGGACCGTCCGACACGCCGCGGCGGGGAGCGGTTGGCGCACGTTGGCGACCGGCGGCCCGGCCCGGCCCCGGCTTGCGGGCAGGTGGACAGCAGGAGCGCAGCGTGGCGGCCCGGGGCCCCGGCCTCGGCGGGAGCCGCCGTCCCTCGCCTGCGCCAGCCGCCCGCCCGCCGCCCTGGAAGGCTCTCGCCTGCAGAGGGACGCAGCGCGGCCCGGGGAGGACGCCCTTCCGCCCGCGGATGGGACACCGCGAAGCCCGCTTCCCCCACGGTAAGAGCATGGGCTGCAGGGCGCAGCCGCGGCGGAGGGGCCCCGCGGGCGGACGTGCTTGTGGCCGCGGTGCGTTCAGGTTCCGGGAGGGGCCGACGAGAGCCGGCCGTGGCCGCGCAGCGCTGCCGGTGACCGTGTCCCAGCGGCCTCGCCCCCTGAGCTCCAGGGCCTTCGTGGGGAGGACGGGGAACGAGGTGCAGACGCGCAGACACCCGCCTTGCTGGAGGGGGTGAGTCCACACGGGCCCGGCCGTCGCGGCGAAGCCCACGGAGGGCGAGGATGGACTCACCGAGGGAAGGCACTGCGGAGTGACGAGTCGTGAGACGCCGAAGGGGAGGGGCGCTCGGGGGACCCTCGTTCCGTGCCCTCTCCGCAGGGAATGCCGCTCTTAGCACAGGGCGGCCGGGACGCGACGAGAGCCTCTGTTCTCTCGGCACGCGTGGGAGAGAGCCGAGCGCAGGTGAAGATCGTGGGGACGGGGGTGGCCGCGCCGTCCCGCGGGGAGGGAAGCCGGCCGTGCGTCTAACATGCGCTTAAAGCGCCGTCTGCCCTCCGTGTCCCGCCGTGGCGGGGGGCGTGGCGGGACCGGGTTTGTCCTGCCGGCTTCAACAGGGAAAAAACGAGGCAAATACACAGATCGCAGCGGCTTCCGGGCACTGGAAACCAGGCAGCGCCGCGGTTCCCCTTGAGAGAAGGGAAACGAACGCAGGGCACCCCCGGTGTCGGAGCCGCCGGCCGGGGGGGTGCGCAGGGGCGGTGCAGGGAGGAGGGGCCGCTCGGGGCCCCGGGGTCTTTCTCAGGCGAAGGGGCCAGTGAGTGGGGAGCTCAGGACGCCCCGGGCAGCCGGGTGTGCAGGGCAGAGGACAGGAGCCAGGAGAGCTGCCTGGGGAGAAAGGAACCGAGGCAGGCGGGGCACTGAGTCCTCAGCTGAGACCCCGTGAGCACACGCACGTGAGCAGACCCCCCACGCCGGGGGGCCCATCGCAGGGGCAGAGGGGGCCGTGAGCACCCCCGTGGGACAGGACCCGGCCCGTTCCCGTGAGCAGGGGCCCGGAAAGGTTTTGTGGGCCGGGCCGCCTCGTTTCCGTGCCCCTGCTCAGCGCCGCACTGCCCTCTGAACGGAAGGGCTGTGGGCCCGTGGGAGCAGGGGAGCCGCTGCCCATGGAAGGAGAGGAAGCGCTCGGAGTGCGAACCTGACCTCGTCGACTGCCTGCTGAAACAGAAGAAAGAGGACCAAAGGAGGGGTAGGAGAAAAGGGAAAACGGAGATGACAATCAGCATTCTCCGTAGCATTTAAAACAAGATCCAGTCTTCTCACAGAACAAACCCAGTGACAATGTCTAGGATAAAAACCCAACATTTGGTTTGCTCGGTACAACCAAGAACCAGGGAACTCTGACAACATCTCCAGGGAAAAGGCAACCGAAAGACCACCTGCCGCTGACCCAAATGCGGGGCGCACCACACACCCAAGAGCAGCTGTTCTAATTCTCCTTCATGAGCTACAGCTGAACATTCTTGAAAACTTTTGGCAAAGAAACAAATTACAACTTCACTAAATGAGTTGCAGTATCCTGGATTGAATCCTAGGGACAAAAAAAGGGGGGCGGGGCATTAGTGTATAAACTGGTGAAATCTGAATAAAGTATGGAGTTTAGTTAATAATGTATCAATGTCGGCATCTTAGTTTTGACAAATGTACCATGGTATATGACAATGTAAGATGTTAACATTAGGGAAAACTGGGTGAAGGGTATTTGAAAGCACTGTATTTGCAATCTTTCTGTAACTGTAAAATTTTATAAAAGAAAAAGTTTATTAAAAAACATCAAATAGAAAGTTTAGAACTGATAAAGAAAGTGATAGAAAAATTTCATTGGGTGATGATGGAGGAAAGTGTCAATAGACTTGAAAATAGATCAATAGAAGTTATCTAACTGAAGAATTTAGAGAAAAAAGGATTTTTAAAAAATGAGCACCTCAAGGACTTGTTAGACATTATCAGAAGGTCTAATACACTTATCACTGAAATCCCTAAGAGAAGAGGAAGAGATTCGTGCAGAAAAAAAGAATTAACCATTTTATTGAGGTATGATTGACATACAGAAAAGCTCTAGATGTTTAATGCATTAACTTACAGAGTTATAATCTATAAGTTAAAGTATAGTAAATTAGATAATTGATGTGTTTGGAGCTAAGTGTACCCCCATGCCAATGTCATCACTATCAGTGCTGTAACCTTATTCATCATCACCAAAGTTTCCTCCTGCCCCCCTTTTTGTTTTTTGTTTTTCTTTTTTTGTGTTGAGTACTTACTCTAAGATCCATTATTTTAGCAAGTTTTTTGAATGTATGCAATACCATATTGTTAATTTTAGGCCTTATGTTTTATAAGTCTACACAACTTACTTATTTTTAATGGCCCAAACATTTGTAGTTTGCACCAGAATCCAAAAAAATTTTTTTGAAAGAATTATGGTTAAGCCTTCCCAAATATATCAAAAGACATACATTTACAGGTTCAGTAGACATAGAGAGCTCCAAACAGGATAAACTCAAAAGAAAACCATACCAGACATATGAGAATCAAATTACTCGAAATCCAAAGATAAAGGAAACTATTGAAAGCAGCCAGAGAAAAATCATGCCTTACTTGAAGGGGAACAATGTTGGAGATTTTTCATCAGAAACAATGATAATCAAAAGGCGGGGAAATAAAACAACACCTTCAAAACTATGCAGTGAACTGTCAACTCAGAATTCTAAAGACAGCAACAGTATTTTTCAAGGATGAAGTCAAAATAAAGACATAGAAGAAAATATTAAAATAACTCATCTCCAGCAGAACTGCTCTAAAAGAAATATGAACAAATGTTCTCCAGACAAAAGGAAAATGATATCGGAATAAACTCAGAACATCAGGAATGAAGGAAGAACAACAGAAAAGGTAAATACCTGGGCAAAAATAATAGAATACTTTTTAAAAGTACTTTAAAATATATGTGTTTAAAAAGCAAATATGACATTATCAGAGAGATTTAATCTATATATATGTAATACATATGAAAACTATAATAGAAGGGAACATAGAGAAGGTAAAGATGATTATATGATTATAAAGCTTCTATATTTTACATTCAGTGGTAAAGTATTGATTCTAAATGATTATGAAAAGTTTGGTTTGTATGTCCCTAAAGCAGCAACTAAAATAACATAAAGAGATATAGCCAAAAGAGAAACTAAATAGAATACTAAAAAAAAAGTTCAGACACTTTAAAAGATGGCAGAAAAAGGGAAAAGAGAAAAAACAAATGAAAGGAAAATAATAAAATGGTAGACCCAAATTCAACTATAGCAGTAATTGCAATAAACCTGAATGGTCTAAACACCGCAATTAAAAACAAGTATTACCACATTGGATTGAAAAATAAGAGGACCCTATTAGATGCTGCTTATGAGATATACACCCTAAATAAAATTGTATAGCGACCAGTAAACTGGCCTACAGGACAAATCCAGCCCATGACCTGTTTTAAAAGATGCTTTTCTATATTTTTCTAAGGGTTATGAAGGGGAGGAGAAGGAAGAGGGGACAGAGATCATATGTGGTCACAAAGCCTAAATAACTGGCCCTTTACAGGAAAAGCTTGTCGTCTTCTCATATTGATGGATTAAAATTAAAAGGATTGAAAAAGACATATCAAGTTAACACTAGTCAAAATAAGGTAGAAGTGGCTATATTAATACAGACAAAGAATAATTTAGAACAAAGAAAGTGACCAAGTATAAATAGGGACGTTACATGATGGTAAAGGGCCAGTTCACCAAGAAAACAACACTCCTGCATGCGGATGCCCCCAGTGACGGAGTACCAGACAACACAAGACAAAACTAATTGAGATAAAAGAAATAGGCAAATCTATAGTTATATTTGGGGACATCACTTCTTTCTCAATAATCAACACAATAGTAATTAGACAAAAAATCAACAAGGATGTGGAAGACCTGAACGACACTATCAGCTTGACCTAGTTGACATTTTTAGACCACTCTAGCCAACAGTAACAAAATACTTATTCTTTTCAGGTGCAAGTGGAACATTCGCCAAAATAAATCATATTCTGGAACATTAAAAATTAAAATCTTAAAGGAATTAAAATTATATAGTGGATAACCTCTGACCATAATGGACTTAAAATAGTAATCAATAACAGAAAGATGAAAAATCCTCAAATATTTAGAAATTAACACAACTCTAACTTATGGAATAAAGAGAAAGTATCAAATAGTCTTAACATTCCACTTTAGAAACTAAAAAAAATAAAATTAAAGGAAGTAGAAGGAAAGAACTAATAAAGGTAAGAGCAGAAAATAGTATAATTGAAAACAAACAGAAAATAGGTGAAACCAAAAGTTATTTGAAAAGATCAATATACCTGATAACTCTTTAGGCAGATTGACCAAAATAAGAAGAGAAGACACAGATGATAAATGTCAGAAATGAAAACTGGAGGCTCTGACCAGGTAGCTCAGTCGGTTAGAGCATCATCTTGATACCCCAAGGTTGCAGGTTCAATCTCTGGTCAGGGCACACATAAGACAATTAATGAATCTTTCTCTATATTCTTCTCCCTTCTTCCCTTTCCTCCTCCCTCCCTCCCTTCTTCCTCTAAGATCAATAAATAAACATTTTTAAAAAATAAATGAAAGGTGGAATATCACTATAGATGCTACAGATCTTAAAAGGAAAAGATAATCTGTGTCATAAATTCAACAATTTAGATGAAGTTGCAGATTAATAGAACAGCAAAACTGAAGCAGAGAGCAATAACCTGAATATACTATCAAAACTGAACTCTTTCAAAAAAAAAAAAAAAAAATTCCAAGGAATACTCCAAGCTCAGATTATTCAAAGGCATGTGCTACCAAACACGTAATGAAGTAATGATACCAATTTTACCCAAGCTATTAAAGAAATAGAAAAGATGAGAACACATTACAATTCATTTTATGAAGCCGTTACACAAATACCAAAGCCAAAGCCATTAGAAGAAAAGTAACAATCAGTATACCTCGTGAATATACACAAAAATCCTCAACCAAATATTAGTAAATTGAATCCAGCGAAGCAAAGGTATGACATCTTTACCAAATGAGGTTTATCCTGGGAATACAATACTGGTTGAACATTACAGAATAAATCAATGCCATTCATCATATTGACAGACTAAGGAAGAAAAATCATATCATTTCAATAGATGAGGGGAAAGTACTTGACAAATTTAACATCTATTTATGATAAAAATGCTCAGCAAACCATGAACAGAGGGTGCTTCCTTAATCTGATAAAGGGCATCTATATTTAAAAATAACTACAGCTAACATCACAGTTAATGGTGAAAAGACTGAAAGCTTTTCCCCTAAGATCAGTAACAAGGTAAGAATATCTACTCACTACTTTGAGTCAACGTCTTACTGAAATTTCTAACAAATGTAATAAAGCAAGAAAAAGAAATAGCATTGGCAGGGAGGAAATAAAATTATCTTTTATTCACAGATGGCATGGTTGTCTACATAGAAAATTCTAAGATCCACTGGAATCTACAAAAGTTCCCTAGAATATGAAGTTATTTTAGTAAGGGAATAGGATACAAGACCAATATTGTCTTTCTATATATTAGCAGTGAATATTTAATATGTAAACTTTAAAAAATCAGTTCCACATCCATGTTCATAGATAACAGCGTTATTCACAGTAGCCAAAGGTGAAAGCTTCTCGTGTCCATCAATAGATGAATGAATAAATAACATTCTATTCAGTGGTAAGAGACTGCAAGATTTTCCCTTAAGATCAAGAACAAGGCGAGGATACCTGATTTTGTTATTTCTATTCAACATAGAACTGGAAGTTCCAGCCGGAGCAGTTAGTCAAGAGAAGGAAACAAAAGACATCCAAATTGGAAAGGAAGGAGTAAAATTATCTCAGATGATATAATCTTATATGTACACAAGTTTAAAGATTCCACAAAACAGTTGTTACAACTAATAGGTGAATTCAGTAAAGTAGCAGGATACAAAGTTAACACAGAAAAACCAGTTGCATTTTTATATACTAACAATAAACTACCCAAAAATTAAATTAAGGAAACAACTACCTTTATAATATCATCAGAAAGAATGAAGTGTTTAGGAATTAACCAAGAAGATAAAAGACTGTACAATCCAAACTACACAACATTACTGAAAAAAATTAAGGATGACAAATAAATGGGAACACATCCCATGCTCAGAGATTGGAGGACAATATTATTAAGATGTCTGTACAACCCAAAGCAATCTACATATTCAATGGAATCCCTCTCAAAACACCATCAACATTTTTTGCATAAATAGAAAAACCCATTCTAAAAGTCATATGGAATCTCAGCTGACCGAACAGCCAAAACAGTCTTGAAAAAAAAGGACGTAGCCAGAAGACTCGTACTTCTGATTTCAAAACTTACTACAAAGCTATAGTAATCAAAATAATATAGTACTAGTATAAAGAGGAATATATAGATCAGTGGAATAGAATAGAGAGCCTATGATTGTCCAATGATTTTTGACAAGGACGTCAAGACTATTCAGTGGGGAAAGGATGGTCTTTTCAACAAATGATGCTGGGAAAACAATATCCACATGTAAAAGAACAATGTTAGACCCTAATCTAACACCACATAAAAAAACTAACTCAAAATATATTGAAGACCTAAATATAACACCTAGAACTATAAAACTCTTTAGAAGAAAACATAGAGCAAAAGCTTTATGGTACTGGGTTTGGCAATACTTTCTTGGATATGACACCAAAGACACATGCAACAAAAGAAAAACCAGATGTTCATGAAAAATTTTAAAATTTGTACAGCAAAAGACACTATCCACAGAGTAAAACAGCAACCCATTCAGTGGGAGAAAATATTTGCAAAGCATATATCTGATAATTAGTATCCAGAATATATAAAGAACTCCTAAAACTCAACAACAAAACAACTTGATTCAAAAATAGACAAGATGTACAGTATCCCCTCACTTATCGTGGGTATTACGTTCCAGATACCCCCACGAAGTAGGAACCTTACATTTATTCTACACCCTTAAACCTACGTAACTTTAACAACATACGTGTACAGTACCGCAGAATCCCGCGATATAGCGAAAAACCTGTGATAATTAAATAGAATGTTTTTTAAAATTCCGTGATACAGTCAAGCCGCAATAAGCGAACTGCGATATAGCGAGGGACTGCTGTACAGATGACCAATAAGCACATGAAAAGATGCTGAGGAAAATGCAAATCAAAACTACAAGATACTACCTAACGCCCATTAGGATGGCTACTATAAAACATCAACAAAAAGCTCAAGAAGTAGAATGGTTGGTCGGGAATATGAAGAAATCGGAACTCTTGTGCGCTGTTGGTGGGAATGTAAAATGGTACAGTCTCTGTGGAAAAGAGTGTGGCAGTTTCTTAAATATTAAAAATAGAATTACTGTATGATCCAGCAATTCTACTTGTAGTGTATACCCAAAAGAATTGAAAATGGGGTCTCAAAGAGATATCAGATTACCCATGATCATAGAAGTATTATTCACAAAACATGGAAGTAATCCAAGTGTCCATCAATATATAACAAGAGAAGCAAAATGTGGTATATACATACAATGGAATGTTACTCAGCTTTAAATAGGAAGGAGATTCTAACACATGCTGCAGCATGGATGAATCTTGAGGACATCATGCTAAGTTAAACTAGTCAGAAAAATACCAGATGGTTCCACTTATATATGAGATACTTAGAGTAGTCAAATTCATAAGAGACAAAGTAGAATGGTGGGTGCCAGGTACTGGGGGAAAGGAGAGAATGGGGAGTTAGTGTTTAATGGGGACAGAGTTTCAGTCTTACAAGATTTTCTGGAGGTGGATGGTGGTGATGGTAGCACATTATGAATTCGTTTAATACCACGGAACTATAGATTTTAAAATGGTATTATGATAAGTTTTATGTGAACCACTATAAAAAAAAAATGGGGGGAAAAAAGAATTCACATTATAATTCCTGGAGCAAACATTAAAAACAGAGTGTAAAGATGCATATTTAATAGATAACAAGGAATTAAAATGGAATTTAAAAATACTAAAACATTCCTGTTAACTGAAGAGAAGGCAGAAAACAGACAAGAAAAAAGAAAAAAGCATTAAAACAAATAGCAAATGGTGGCGTAAACACTGCAGTTAAAAGGTAAATATCATTCATTTAGATTTTTAAATTCAGGATACAACTAACTACATGGAATCTATTTGTTTTTATAAGAAGTAGCCAAAACATAAAGATCCAAGTTTAAAGTAAAAGGGTAGAAATATATACTAGGCAAACAGTAAGCACAGTTAGGTTGATATGGTTACATTAATGTCACACAGTGTAGACTATAAGAAAATAAGTATTAAAAATAAAAATGTTTTTAAAAACAGGAAGTATTACCTGAGATTAAAAAGAACATTTCACAAGATGAAAACATTTCCCAATCCATCCGGAAAATGTAACAACCATAAATGTATATGCATCCAATATACCAGAGTTTCAAATGCATGAAGTAAAAGTTTGACAGAACCAAGGGGATAGTAAAATTCACAATCATAGATGGATTTTACACATTCTCTCTGAAATTGGTGTTAAAAGTAGACAAAAAATAAACACATAAAAGATTCCAACATTTAACTACCGTTCCATATTGACACTTTTGAACAGCATACCCAATAGCTATGGAATATAAATTCTTTCACGTTCGTCAGCGTGGAATGTGCATCAAGATAGAACATATGCTAGGCCGTAAAACGTGTCTGTGAATTTTGAAAGACGGAAAACCTAGAGAGGTTTTTCTTTTTCTTGTGTGAACACAATGGAATTAAATTAGAAATCAACAAAAAAGATACATAGAAGAGTTCCCAAATATCTGGAAATTAAGCAATACATGTTTAAAGAACACGTGGATCAAAGGAGAAAACACAAAGGAAATTTTAAAATACTTCTAACTGAATGAAAATTTGGCTGAAAGCTGGTCAGACGCCGTTGCAGCGTGCTTAGTGAGATATTCACAGGTTTTAATTATATGGGAAAAGAGGAAGGCTGGAAAATCAGTGATACAAATACCATGTAAAAAACTAGAAGAAGGAGCGCTAAGTAAGTCCAAGTGAGAGAATAAAGGAGATAAAGATAAAAGCAAAAACCGGTGAATTAAAGAACAAGCAGCAAATAGGACAATGATCCCTGAAGCCATGCTCTGTGTCCTTTGCATTAGGAGGTCTTTCCACTGTGAATCATGGGAATGCAAATTATTCCTGGCCTAGTTTGAGCTCCAGGAGTTATTCTTTCTGTTGCTTTCCAGTGTTTTTTTTCCTACCATCTTGATAGTTTTCTCACACACACGTCATGATCAGCACTCAGCTACAGACTCACAAATGTGTAATGTTTTCTCTGTATTCAGCTTTCTCTTCCTCCCTTCCCTGACTTGCAGATTCTTACCACATGGGCCTCCCTGGACCCCCAGCTCTGCACAACTCCTGCAGACCATTGGACTGTGCACTCCCACTCCCAGAAAGGGAGGGAGGGAGGGAAGGAAGGGGAAATGAAAAACGGGACATATAAAATATACAACACAGTAATTGAACATCAGTCACATCAATTATTACATAAAAAGCAAATAATGTAGATGTACCAGTTAAAAGAAGAGATTGGAAATAAAAATAATACCCGACTCTATGCTGTCTAATAAGAAATACTTCAAAACTTATAAGTAAAATGATGGAAAAAGGTACAATACCCTAACCAAAAGAAAACTGGAGCTGCTGTATTAAACAAGACAAGGTAGATTTAAGAGCAAGGAATATTACATGGATCAAGAGGACCATTTCTTAATGATAAAAGGGATGATTCATTAATGCACCAAATAATAGCACTTCAAAATACATGAAAGCAAAAACTGACAGATTTCAAAGGAGAAATCGACAAATCCAGAGTGAGCTGCATTTTTTTAACACCCTACTCTTAATAGTTGCCAAAACAGGAAGACAGGAAGTCAGTAAAGATATTGAAGACATGACCAATACTGTCAATGACAGTAGAATACATATTCTTTACAGGGGCACATTAAACGTTTATCAGGGTAGGTCGTATTGTGGGACCTAAGACATTCTTAATAAATTTTAAAACACTGAAATTACACAAATAATATTCTCTGACCACAATGGAATTAAGTTAGAAATCAGCATCAAAAAATATCTGGAAAATGACAAATATTTGAAGCTAAAAAACATGTTCTTAAATAATCTGTAGGTTAAAGGAGAAATCACAAGAGAAATGGTAAAATATTTGAACTGAATAAAAATTAAAACATTACTTAAAATTTGTGAGGTGCAGCAGCTAATGCTTAGAGGGAAGTTTTAAGCATTAAGTGCTTACATTAGAAAAGTAGGGAAAAGCTTCAATAACCTAAACTTCCACCTTAAAAAGAACACTAAAAAAGAAATGTAAGTTAAACCAAAGTACAAGAGAAAACTGAAAAATAATATAGGAAACAATAAAAAACAAAAGCTCATTTCTTGAGAATATCAACATTTATAAACTTTGGTCAGATTGATCAGGAGGTAAAAGGTAGGAGACAAATTACTAATATAAAATCAAGATCATCATTAAAGATCCTATAGATATGGAAAGGATATTATGTGAATATTATAAACAATGTTTTGTCAAATTTAGCAACTGAGATAAAATGGGGAAATTCCTTAAAAGACACAATCTACAACAACTCACCCAAGATGAAATATAAATCTGAATAGCCATATAACTATTAAAGAAATTTAATTTGAAGTTTAAAAACTTCTCACAAAGACAACTCCAGTACCAAATGGCTTTGCTGGTAATATTTAAGAAAGAGATAATATCCATTCCTTGCAAACTCTCCCAGAAAATAGAAGAGGAGAACATACGTTAAAACTCATGTTATGAATCCATCATTACTGAGACCAAATGCATTACAAGAACAAAACTGCAGAACAATAACATATATCATAAACATAGATATATATTGCCATTACATATATAAATGTATTTATAATGCCTCACGATGATGTGGGGTTTACCCTTGGAACTCAGGCGGTTTTAATGTTAGAATATAAATGAATGTAATTAATTTGTACAGACCATGTAAGAAAAGCAGATGATCATCTCAACAGGTACAGGAGAAGCTTTGGGGAAAATTCAGTATCCATTCACAGTAAAGGTTTCAGCAAGCTAGGAATAGAAGGGAACTTTCTTAACCCAATAACGAGCAACTACAAATATCTTCAGCTAACATCATAATTGATGGTAAAGGATGGGATGCTTTGTTCCTAAGATTAAGAACAAGGCAAGGATGTCTAATCTTACCACTCAGCATAGTACTGGAAGTTCTAGCTGCTGTAATAAGGCAAGAAAAAGAAGTAAAAGGCAAACTGTGTTTGTGGAAGGTGTAACTATCTGTATAAAATGCCATGGCATCTACAAAAACAAAAAACAACTAGTAATCAATGAGTTCGGTGATGTTGCCAGATACAAGATTGATCTGCAAAAACCAGTCACGTGTGTATGTTAACAGTGAACCTGTGGAAACCAAAACTTAAATCACAGTGCTAGACTTCTGGTTTTCAGTCTGGCATGTAAACAGCTGGAAGCTGACACTGTGTCCTACATCAAATGCAAAGATGAGCAAACTGAAAAATCAAGTCTCCTTGGATCTTTCAGAAAAGTGAGGTCACAGGGCAAACCACAGCCCCCAAACTGAAGAGCACAAGACAAATATGGAGAATCACAACTGGAGCGGAAACCCATAAGCACAAACCTCCGTGGGAACCATGTCACAGTAGGGGAAAACAACGGTAAAGGTAATGTCACGTCGTGGGAGACTTTAGGGAGAAAAACTCCACTGGGACCCCACCCTTTTATCAGTTTTACCTTCGAGAGGTGGATCAGGTGCTCACAGTGAATATCAGAAAAATCCCTAGGCACTCTTGGCATGGGAGGGGAAAGGAATCATTGTGAAATAAGACAGAGCATTCCATTCTTATCCGGATATGCCCTCTGCAGAAACTGTTTAACCAGAGGCTAACCTGTTGGGTTTTATCAGAGCCTGACTGACGGGAGGAAGGCAAATACCCAACTCCAGTCAGTTCTAGCCTTCCATGTGGAGGAAGGGAAATACCCAACTCCAGCCCACCATAGCTGTTCTCTCCCACTGAAGGAGTGGGGGGAAATGACAGGCATGTGTGAAATTCACTAAAGACGTGATCCATGAAAAAAAGGAACTGACAAGCTGTGTTTCATTAAAATTAAGTTTTTCTTCTATGTGAAAAACACTGTAACAGAATCAAGAGACAGACCACAGACATGGAGAAAATATATGCAGAAGGCATGTTTGATAAAGGACTGCTCTCTAAAATACACAAGGAACTCTTAAAACTTAATAAGAAAACTAACAACTTGATTTTTTTTTAAAGGCCCTGGCCGAGTAGCTCAGTTGCTGAGAGATTGAACCAATATGCCAAGGTTGTAGGTTTGATCTCCATTCGGGGCACATATAAGAATGAACTAATGATGCATAAATAAGTGGGACAACAGAGCAATGTTTCCTTCTCCCCTCCCCCCCCCAAGAAAAATTAATAAATAAAAATTTTTTTTAATGGGCCAAAGACATAAGCAGACACCTCACCAAAGATGTACAGATGGTGAATAAGCATATGAAAAGATATCCCACATCATGTGTCATCTGGGAGATGCATATTAAAAGTGAGAGACCACTGCACACCTATTAGAGTGGCCCAAATCCAGAACACTGACAATACCAACTGCTGGTGAGGATGTGGAGCAGCCGTTCATTGCTGGTGGGGATGCAAAATGCCGCAGCCACTCCGGAAGGCAGTGTGGCGGTTTCTTAGCAAAACAAAAGGTCCTCTTATTGTACAATCCAGCTAGATCACTCATACGTTGATAGTGGGGACGTAAAATGGTTCAACCGATCTGGACAACAATCGGGCAGTTTCTTATGAAACTGAGCATGCACGTGACCCAGCAGTTGCACTCTTGGGCATTTATTTAGAGAAATGGAGAATTACATGGTGCCAAAATCTGTACACAAATGTTCATAGCAGCTTTATTTGTAACAGACAAAAAGGAGACAACTCCGCTGAATGTCACGGGGTGAGTAGTTAGGTAAACTGTGGTATATCCATGAAATACTGCTCTGTGGGCCCAAGACAGAACTGTTGATGCATGCAGCAACCTGGAGGGATTGCAAGAGAATTATGCTGAATGGACTTCATCAAAATTAGAAAGCTTTGTTTTTCAGAAGACACTGTTAAGAAGAGACAAAAGCAAGCCACAGCCTGGGAGAAAATATTTGCAAAACACATAATTGACAAAGGACTTTTATCCAAAATATATAAAGACCTCTTATAACTCTTTAATAAGAAGACAAACAACCAATTTAAAAATGGCCTAAAGATTTGAACAGGCACTTCACTGAAGAAGATATATAGATGGCAGATACACACATGAAAGGATGTTTAACATCATTTGTCAGTAACTACAAATTGAAACCTAATAGGATAAAATTAAAACTATAATATAATTTTAAAACTATCATATTATAGGATTTTTTAGCCATTAGAATGTCTGTAATTTTTAAACTGACCACAGAATGTTGGAGAAGATGTAGAACAACTGGAATGCTCATACGCCGCTGATGAGAATATAAAACTGTACAATTGCTTTGGAAAACAATTTGATAATTTCTTAAAAAGTTCCAACAGAAACTTACCATTCAATCCAATCATTCCACTTCGAGGTAGAGGAATGAAGGCTTACAAAGCCTTATACGTGAATGTTCATATTAGTTTTATTGATTAGGGGCAAAAACAGAACAGCTCCAATGTTCATCACTAGGTGAATAAAATAAATCTTGGAATTGCTTTGGATCTAATACTATGTAGCCATAAAAAGGAACAGACTTGTGATACATGCAACAGTACAGGTGAATGAATCTCAAAATCATTCTGCTGAATGAAAGAAGCCAGCTCAAATAATATCATATATACTACACGTTTGGCTATATAAACTTCTAGAAAATGCAAACCGATCTGTAGTTACAGAGAACAGATCACTGGCTGCGTGGAAATGGAGGTGGAGGGAGAGAGGAATTACAGTGAGGTGTGAGTAAACGTTAGGGTAATGGAAATATCTCTTGATTATGGTAATGGTTTCATTAATGTTTATGTATGTCAGCATTCATCAGGTTGTATACTTTAAATATGTGCAGTTTATTATATTTCAGTTATACCTTAATTAATCTCTTAAAATGCCTAACAGAACTGATCAAGAAAAAAGAAGGTGAGGACTATTATCAGAAATTAAAGAGAGAATATCATTACAGATTCAACAGACATAAAATAAAATAAGGGAACATTTTGTGGGACTCTATACCAGTGAATTTAACTACGTATATGAGGTGAACCAGTTCCTTGAAAAACATGAGTTACTGAAACTGATGCAACTTGAAATACATACTCTGAATGGGCCAATATCTGTTAACAAAATTGAATTTGTTATTGAATTATTCCCACCAGGAAATTCCAGGTCCAGCGTGCTTTACTATTGAGTGCTATCAAACACACAAGGAAGAAAGAATACAACTCTTACACAGACTCTTTCAGAAGACTGAGAGGGAACTATTTCTCAAATCATTCTGGGAACTCTGTCTAATCCTGATACCAAAACCTGCGAGACATCATAAGAAAACTGCAGACCAAAATTCCTCATGAAACTGATGCAAAAAGCACTGATATAATATTAGCAAATTGAATCCACTGATATGTATAATGATATTACATCATAATTAAGTAGAGTTTTACCAAGGAATGCAAAGATATAATATTTAAAAGTCAACTCATATAATTCACCACGTTAAAAAGTAAATGGATAAAACCATGTGATCATTTCAAAAGACACAGGTAAAATATCTGACAGAATTTAGTGTCTATTCGTGACTAAAACTTTCAGCAAACTTTGACAAGAAGAGAACTTTTCAATCTGATAGGGGACACATATGAAAATTCTGGTTAACATCATATTTATTGCTGAAACATTGAAGGCTTTTCTCCTAAGATTGGGAACAAGGCAAGAACAGTCGCTCTCATCATTCCTATTCAACACTAATTCAACGCTGAAATTCTCAGCTACTGTATAAGGCAAGACAAATGAACGTCGTAGGTATTGGAAAGAAAGAACAAGCCTCCCTGTGCTTATAGATGCCATGATTTTTATATGAAGAGCTTTAAAGAATATACAGAAATACTACTAGGACTTATAAGTGCTTTTAATAAGGTCATAGGATACAAACTCAATATTTAAACCCAGGAAATAATTAGAAATGGAAATTTAAAATACTTCCATTGATAATAGCATTAAAAACATAAGACACTTAATAATAACTTTAAAGGTATGTAAGACCTGTATGTAAAAAAGTAGAAAACAATGCTAAGAGAAATTAAAGATCTAAGTGGGTGATAGATAAACTATATGCATGGCTTTGAGACTCACTGTTGTTAAGATGAGACTTCTCACCCTGGTGGGTGTGGCTCAGTGGATTGAGTTTCAGCCTGTGAGCCAAAACGTTGCTGGTTCGATTCCTGGTCAGGGCACATGCCTGGGTTGCAGTCCAGGTCCCCAGTTGGGGGTGTGCGAGAGGCAACCAATCCATGTTTCTCTCACACACCATTGATGTTTTTCTCCCTTTTTCCCCCTCCCTTCTCCTATCTCTAAAAATAAATAAAATATTTTTTTAATAAAAAAGATGAGACTTTTCTCGAAATTGAACTATGGTTGTTTTATAGTTTCAACACAATTCCAATCCAAATATCAACAAGACTTTTTGTAGAACTGATAAGTTGTTTCTAAAATATCAATGAAAATGCCAAAGACCTAGAATAGCCAAAACAATCTTGAAAATAACCAAGTTGGAGAACTCACACCTCCTGATTTCAAAATGTACCAGTCGTCGGCAGCCGTCCGTCTCGAGAGACGATGGTGTAGCTTCTCAAGAGTCTATCTGCACCGCCAAGAATGGCTGTGCGGTCCGACTCGGGAGTGACACGGTATCTGTCTCCTCCCGTGTTGATGACGCTGGAGTGTCCTCTCCAGTGAAGCTGAAGCTACAGAGCCTGGGCAGGGTGATATGGAGGGTCTGCTGTTGCCCATGCAGCAGACCCCCCCTCTCTTCGCAGCTGAAGGGTCCAAGGGAAAGACGGAGTCGATACAGCTTGGCTTCAGGTGCGCCGCAGGAGTTGCCGGTGTTGACTACAACGTCAAACCGCCTTAGGGACTCCGGCTCCGGATTTTCTGTCGGGGTTTACTCCCTTAGCCTTTCCCCTGAAGAGGTATGCCGCAAGGCAGCGGAGGTTTTTTGGAGTCAGAGTTTTCCTTCTCTGATGTGCCCTGACTGGAAGATCGAACCAGCGACACTTAGCTCGCAGGCCGACGCTCAATCCACTGAGCTAAACCAGCCAGGGCGGAAATGTACCAGTAAGTGACAGTAATTAGGATGGTGTGCCATTGATGGAATCACAAAGAAACAGATCAGTGGGTTATAATGAAGAATCCAGAGAGAGATTTGTATATATTTTTATTTTTTTACGAAGGTGTCAAGACAATGGCACCTTCACTGAGAAAGAAACATTTTCTCAGCAAACATTTCCTAGAAGATTAGGAAAATGTGTCCAAAAATGACTCTAATCTCTACTTCATATCACACATGAAAATTAGAGATCGATCATAGACCTAAACATAAAACTAGAACTATAAAGATTTAAGCAGAATACATACAAGAATATTTTTATGAACTTGAGGTAGGCAAAGATTTTTTAAAGAGGATGTTAAAAAGTACTGACCACAAAAGAAATATTAACAAATTGGACTTCAAGATTAAAAACCTCTGCTCATCCAAAGTCAACATTGAGACTATAAAAAGGCAAGTCACAGATTGGGAGAATATATTTGTAATACATATATCTGGCAAAGGACTTATATCCAGAATATTTAAAGAATTCTTACAGTCCAATAACAAAAAATTTTAAAAAAACAGAACAAAACTTAAGTGAGCACTTCACAAAAGACGTTAAGTGGCCAGTAAGCACATGTGAAGTTACTCGGTATCATCCCAATAAAACACAATAAAAGCACAATGAGCCACCACTCACACCCATCAGAATGGTCAAAACTCGGAAGGTTGGTAATACCTGCTGTTGGTGAGGACGTGGAGTAATTAGAACGCTCATACATTGCTGGTACACCCTCTCTGGAAAGTAAGCTTCTCAAAAAGTTAAACATACGACTGTCCCATCACAAAACAATTCCAATCCTAGGTGTTTACTCAAGAAAAAAAGAGAACATGTGTCCATAAAAGTGGGCACAACGCAAATGTTTATTAGTGGAGGAGTGAGTACATAAACTCTCTAGTGGGGATTGACTGGGAGAAGAGGGGCTGGGCAGGACAGGGAGAGCAATGGGGGGGGGATGGACAATTATAATACAATAGAACAATAAAAATAAAAATGCATATATTCATACCAGGAGATGCTACTTGGTCTTAAAAAAGAACAAGCAGCCATTACATACAGTAATATAGATGAAGCTCAAAAGCAGTAGATTGTACAAATGAGTACATACTCTGTGGTTACATGTATATGAGGCTCGTGAGCCAGGAGGTTTGATGTACAGTGATTGGCATTAGAACAGCACTTGCAGTGGGGACGAGCGGACGGGCCACGCGGGGACTCCAGACACAATAGGAAGGGCCGTCCTGAGTGGAGTGGTGCTTACACGGGCATCTGCATTACTCAGAACTCATCAGACTGAGTGGAGTGGTGCTTACACGGGCATCTGCATTACTCAGAGCTCATCAGACTGCACACTTCTCTGTGAATTTACTGTGTATAAATTTAGCCTCAATAAAAGTGTTATTACGAACACATATTGTTCAGCCTTCAACTAACATCATTATACTTTTATATACCCCATTTAATGTTCCAGATTTGTTCCTCAAAAAACCTACAACATAACACAAAAGACCATAAAATAAGAAGATAGCAAATTAAAAGCCTATTAACATAATGCCAAAATATTTTTGGGACAAGTAAGACACTGTTTGAACAATTTTTAAAGCATGTTCTTTCTAATATTAAAAATAAAATAGGCCCTAGCTGGGTAGCTCAGTTGGTTAGAGCGTCGTCCTGATACTCCAAGTTTGCAGGTTCGATCCCCTGTCGTGGCACATACAAGAACCAACCAATGAGTGTCTCTCTCCCCCGCCCCCCACCACTACCACCACCAGCCTTTTCTCTCTCAAAATCAGTAAAGTAAAAAAAATAAAAACAGTGGTATTTGTTTTTTTCCAGTATTGTGTCTCATAAAATAAAGCAAGTCACAGTGACTGATTTTACAAACAAATAACCCTAATCTATGTGGTTAGGAGTCTTAGTGGCTTCCCTTGGGAGCAGGGTAGAGACTGAGGACGACACCCGTGCTTCTGAGGGGACAGTGGAGCTCTGTCTCTTGATCTGGGTGCTGGTTACACATGTTTTCTGTTTGTGGAAATTACCAAATTTGGTACTTATTCCATATATACATATCTGTACACACACATACTTAGTTTCCTCAGTGTTTCTTGATTATACTTTTATAAAATTAAAAATAAAAGCAAATTAATTCTAAAAAGTTAACCATAGTGAAAGATTGGCAAATGATGAATAAATTCAAAATACAAATTGTTTTTTGAAAGGGAGAAGAGAACAGAAGACAGAAAGAAGGGAAGGACGTAAGGACAGTGCCTGTCACCTGCGTGGTCTTCACTTCAGGTCAGTCATTATGAAATGCGGCTCCGAGCTTCCTAACATTTGCCTGTAAGGTCCCCCCAACAGCTGGGGAGCTAGGATGGCTGTGGATCGGATGATGCTGGTTACCTCTGAATGGTCCGTAAGGTGGCAGTGGCGGTGGCCAGCGCCGTGACCACTGCTGCTTGCTTGGTGGTGGTGATGCCCCATAGCAGACGGCATGACTGTGGATCTTGGCAAGGCTGTAGTTTGCTGGAACTGTGTGGCAGGTGACAGGCACAGTGAGAGAGAGGAACCTGCCTCGGGGCAGGACTCCACTGCTTTTACTGTCATTCGGGTCTGTCTTCATCTTCATGCTCCTGTTGCATGGATTTTGCCTCCCTTTCCTGTGCTAGGTCCGTCCCATTCTAACAGTTGTCACTTTATCAGTGGCACTGCCTGGGCGGGACCTGGAACCGGGTGCCCAGTGGTGTCCCTGGGCTGGGGAGGTGCTCGCGGCAGGGAGTGGGAATTGCTGGGTCAGCTGGTCGCAGTCCGCGTCTGAGAGGGGACCGGCTCTGCTGCGACAGCTCATGGAGGATAGTCCGAGAGACGGGGGACAGTGGGGTGCGCTGCGGGAGCTGGCCCGCGCTGAGGGCAGCAGAGGGGCCCAGAATGGCCGAGCTGTGCCCCCGGGCTCAAAGCCCTCTGCGGGTGACCCACAGGCTGGCACGAGAGGACGTGCGGCGAGGCCAGGATTGACGAAGAGACTGCAGATCCTCCTCTTCTGAAACTGGCAGGGGGAGAAGACGGGAATGGTGTGTCTGGGGCAGGGAACAGCAAGGACGAAGGCTCGGCGGCTGGCCTGAGCTCTGAATCCCCATGTAGGAGCACCGCCTGGGGACCAGGTTTCAGACTTGGGGAGCAGGTGCTGGCTGGTCAGGCAGCCCTCCATCATCCACAGGGACATGAAAACCAGGGGAACCACATGAGGAACACCCAAACGAATGTAACGATGCCCCCAACTCTACTTCTCAGCCTTCTGCTGGGGCTGTCCCTGTAGAAAGGGGCAGGCGGGTGTGGACTCAAGGGAGGGCAGGTTGGCAGGTGTTCCTGAAAAGGCGGGGGACGGTGGTCAGTTCAGGGAGAGTCTGGTGGTCCAGAGCTCTAGGGCAGGGGGAGTCGGCCCAGGCTCCACCTCCACCACTTCCTAGTCCCGCAGCTGTGTGACCCGGGGCACAAAGCCCCTCTGAGTAGCTCTGTGGAAGGGGTGAGGCATTCCCAGGACAGCAGGCCCCAGTAGAGAGGAGAAAGAGCCCGACGTGTCCCAGAACAGAGTGGCCGCCTGCAGGGGCCCTGGGATGGGAAAGGACGCGGGGGGAGGTGGGCTGCGAGGCCAGCTGACCTTTACCGAGTGAAGCGGCTCATTCCGGTCGCCTCCCCGCCTGCCGAAGCGTCCCAGAGTCCTCACTCTGGAACTCGCTGACCCACCCAGAGGCGGGCACTCAGTTCTTGTTCTCCGTCTGCCCCTAATGTGGGGCAGCAAGGAAGAGGCGTCCTGTGAGGGACCAGTTTGAACAAAGTGAGGAGAGAGAGGAGAAAGAGTCCCAGGAACACGTGGACACAGAGGGCTCCCTCCCTCTCACCTCGGGTCCAGGGCCCTCTCCAGGCGTGGGCCACTGAAGAGACCCTGTTCCTCCAGATTGGGGCCCAGAATTGTCTTGGATGGGCCATGCGGGCTCCTGGTGGGTCCCAGCCACGTGTGTCTGACGTCGGTTCTCCCTGAGCCTTTGAACAAGATGGCGAAGTTGAAGTCTTTGGTCAGGAAACTGCCAGGGATCCGGGTTGGGTAGCCTCACTGGATCCAGCAGGCAGACAGGCCGGAATCGATGCGTCTCACCAGGTGCGTGTCTGAGCCGTGTCAGTGACGCTCAGCCTCCTGCAGACGCCCAGCAGTGCCGCTGAGCCTGGCCATGGCCGGGCCTCCACGTCCCGCTGCGGAGCGGGGGGGCCTGCACACACACTGGTGGGCACCCAGGGACCCACCCAGCTCCCTGGGCCCATCCAAGCTAAGAGAAAAACAGGGCTTGGTATTTCAAGAGTGATTGTTATTTGGGAAAGTAAGAAAACATAGAACTACCTTTTCCTAAAGGATTTGATTTGCGGGTGGCACCTGGATGCCCTTTGCTTTCCTGAAAAAGGCAAGTTTTTATTCTCCCCTCATCTGTTCTTGACAAAGAAGCCAAAGCGGCAGGTGCAGATGCTGAAACCTTGCCCCTCCGGGGCTGCCTGCTGCCGGTGCGGGTTTGTTGTTCAGGTGACCCTTCGGTCTTCACTGGGCCAGCGGAAGCCATTTAGTGAGAGTGCATCAGCAAGCTCCTGACGTGCTTTTGGCAGGACAGGGAGAGAAGAGCCCCCAGCAGGCTTGTAGCAAATCTCTCTTTCCAGAGGGCTTAGGGTGAGGCCCGAGGGTGCGTCCATCGGGGAGGTTTTATGTCATTTCTGCTCTAAATCTGGGCTGCGAGGCAGCAGATCGATGCCACCTAGTTTGTCCCTGCTGTTTCTCAGTGGGGTCCCGGACTCCCCATCGCCCTGGCAGGCCTGGTGCCCGCCTTTGGTGCAGGGAGGGCGCAGTAGTGCCTCTGGCCGGGCGGCCTGGTCCGTCGGAGCGCAGTCCCGTGCGCCGACAGCTGCGGTCTCGGTCCCCGCTCGGGGCGCATGTGGGGGGCGGCCGGTGCATGTTTCTCTCTTGCACTGATGTTTCTCTCTCTCTCACTTCCTCTCTCTTTAAAATCAATAAACATATATATTTTAAAAGCATATCCTTGGATGAGGATTTAAAAAAAAGAAAAATGCAGCTGGGCTGAGCCAGTGTGGTCCCTGGGAGAGTCTCGCTGGAGGAAGTTTACAAGGCCCGGTAAGTGTTTCTCAAGCTTATATACAAAGCAGCCTGGGAGCTGCCCAGATCCATCAGCCGTTGAGCCCTTGGGATTGCAGATGCTTCCCTTGCGGTGTGTGTGGGGGGAGGGGGAACGCAGGGAGAAAGGAGGCCCAACAAGGCAGCAAAGGTGCCTCTCGGGGATGCTCAGCAAGAGGAAGAGCCAGGAGGGGGTGCCCAGGAGGAGGATGACCTGGACTGTGCAGTCCCGAGCAAGGTTTGCCGCAGGCAGAGGTGCCGGTCACCCGGAACGGGTGCCTTGTCCTCTGAGAGCCACTCAGCCAGGTCAGCAGCTGAGTGTTTCTACCAGGGCCAGGAAGCAGCTCAGGGAACGTCACTGCTCCGGGAGGCCTCACCCTTCTTAGCCTGGACTTCAGGGGCCCCTCTGCCCCCAACCAGCTTGGGCACCAGCCCCCAATTCCTGCAGGCCTCATTCTGTTCACCTCCCTGCCCTAGGAAACCATCAAGGGCCTGTCACTCATCTTTCTCTTGTTCTCCTTGGACTTGGCCCTTGAGGCCTCATGCTAATGTCTCCTGACTCCAAAAAACTCTCCTGGCCTTCCCTCCCCTGTCCCCGGGCAGAGTGGTCGTATATTGTGCACCCAGGACCCTGAGTGGCCCCATGGCCCTGGGACACTGGATGTTCTCCAGCTCAGACTGTGATTTGCTGTTCCCAGACGTATGTCCCATTTCTTCAATTGAATGCTTAGTCCCTTGAGGGCTGGGGCTGCCTTTGACACTTCTGTGAGCCCCAAGACACAGAGCAGGACATTTCGCCAAGATCCAAAGCTGGTGGGGACACTGCCTGCTCCCAGTCTGCGCACAGGCCCAACCTGAGAGTGCTGGGGGGCAGTCAGGTCTCCCCTGCCAGCCCCACTCTGGCTGCAAATGTCCCCAGTTCTTGGGGTAAAGACGCAGCCCTTGATGAAGTCTCAGAGGAAGTCGGGAGCCCTGGACAAGGAGGCGGCGGCGGCCGCAGTGCCCGCAGAGAAGCCCGCGCTCAGCTCGGTGCAGAGCCTGGGCCTCGCACTGCAGCCCCGGCCCCATTTGCCTCTGGCTTTCACCCTAATTAGCAGGAGCTTTTCGGAGAAGCAGTAAAACAATGACAGAGCAGCGTGGCCAGGGCGTGGACGGCCAGGGCCGTTTCAGTAATGGGGTCGGCGGGATTGCTATTCCAAAAAGAGAGGGAGCGGGGTCCCTCTGCTATTACGAGCCCAGAGTGAAGCTGTCCCGTCGTCTGCTGGCTGTTGAGGGTAACTGATGCCCCCCCCCCACCGCCACCACAGGGAAGTGCGCCCCAGGCCCCAGGGCTCTGGGCACTGGTTCCCAGAGAGCCCGACTGCTGAGCTCGGCAGTCTGCGGAAGGGCGCGTGGGCCCTGGGCCTGCTTGGCTGACCCCAAAGACCCAGTAGCCAAAGAGGATGATGATGAGGTGGGGACAGGGGACCAGGGGAGAGTGCTTGCTGGGCCTGCGTGTGCCACCAGGACGCAAGGACGCCCCCGAGGGCCGTGGGCCTGTGCGAGGACGAGGGCCGCAGTGCAGTGAGTGTCTGAGAACACAGCCTCGGCCGAGGCGTCTGCGGGGGCTCCCCAGGGAACAGGGGCGTCTCCAACCAGACCAGTTAGAGCTTCGCTAAGTAGGAAGTACCCTCAAGTGGCACAGAGCAGCCAAAGGACCAGAGGTGTCTGAAACTTCATTGTCAGTCTTTGCTGTTGTGACATCCCTGGGAAGGGCCAGGCTCCAGCAGCATGAAGCCTCCGTTTCCTCATCTGGGCTACGGGGACAGTTACCGTGTCCTTGGCCAGCCCACCTCCCACTTGAATTACTCGCACGGGGTGGTTTGTGCAGAAGGAAGCCCAAGGTCGCAGCGCCGTCTCCGCAGCACCGCGGCTTGCTGGCGGGGCCGGGGAAGAACAGGGTGCGCACCTGTCGGAGGTCACATAGGCGCGGCCGTCCTTCTTTTCAATCCCAGTTACAGTCAGCTGAGAAAGTGGCTTTTCCCTTGATGCCAGCATGTCTTCCTGTGCTCCAGGGAAAGAATCCAGACTGTGACAAATATTTGACCACAGTAGTGGCCTAAAAAGGGAAGGAGAGGGAGGCACAGTCATGGCAAATGGTCTGATGAACACACACATGCACATGCAGACACACGTGCACACATGGTCACACGCACACCCACAACAAACCAGTGCTTGGGAAAGCACTCGGTACATGCTAACAGGCCCCACAAATGGCAGGGGTGGTTCTGGTCGCAGCAGAGGCTAGAGATCAAAAAGAAAGAAAACCCCAGAAGCCCCATGAGGACCCGCGTCGGCCCCCGGGAGGCTGCTGACGGCTGGTCAGCCTGTGTTAATTTCTCGGTGCTGTTACTGCCTTTCTCATCTCTCCTGACGCTTGTTGCTGCCGAATCAGCTCATGCGCCACGGCGGACTCAGGTGGCTCTCCCAGCGGGTCGCAGGGCAGTGATAGTGATTTTAAGGCACTGTCTTTTTATGCTGAAAATGCTCAAAAAGGACTTACCTTCTTTCGGCAAGAGGGACAGCTCACCCCAAGTTCCCATCCTTTTAACGCAGCTAGATCATCCAGCACTGGGGAGAGAAGCCGTTCTCCCAAGCAGGAGACGCGAGCGCTGCCCGCATGGTGTCCTGTAGACATCCTGCCATGCACCTGTTCACAGACACCTCCAAGTGCAGGCCCTTCCGCTAGGTGAACAGCCTCGGCCTCTGTTCTGAGGGACGCCCTCAGGGTTGGAAGCAGGAGGAATTGGAGGGGCACCCCCGATCCCCTGGGAGCACACAGGGTGGCCGACCGCCCGTCTGTCATCAGGGACGCTGGCAGTTGGCGGCAGAGCTGGGGACGGAGAGTCCCTGCTTGCTGGAGAGGAGGCAGTCAGGAGTTGGGCTCGCATCTTAAATTCAGCTCGGACTCAATGCTCTCTTGTTTTCTTGTCTGTAAAATTAGAGGGTTGATCCAGATGACCTTTCGGCACTGGCCAATGTGACTCTCTGTAACTCTTCAAGCAGAAAACCGTAGTTTTACTCATCAGTCTGGAGGGGCAGGAGACTCTCCCTCCTAGGTAAGAGGACCAATGCCCCTGTGCTGGTGAAGCCCCTGAACGAGTCATGGCAGGGCCAAGTTCAGATGCTGGCCTGGCTGGGTCAGGGCAAGGTCGTCAGGCCCATCACTGTAGGCCTGGTGTCCCTCCCTGTACAGTCTGGGGTGAGGCTGGGTCCTCTGGAACAGCTGTCCAGAGGCCCTGCTGGGTGGGGGTGGGGGGTGAGGGGAGCCGTGCAGGTTACTCAGGCCAAGCCTGCAAGTGCAGGCTGGAGTAAACGGAACGTCTCAAGTGTAGGGATCCTTTCAGGGGCGTCTACATTTTATTGGAATCAGCTATAAGCAGGAAATCGAAATAGGCCTGCTTCACTTATAATTAGGAGACTCCCCTTATCTACAAAAGTTATGTAGTGTGGGCTTCTAAAAGCATATCCTTCCAGTGGATTAAAATATTTAAATGGTATTTATTGGTTTTTTAATCCAAATCCTTCCTAGCTCATTCAGTACTGAGATGTCAGAGCTTAAAATACATGGCTGACCAGTCACAGAAAAGCGCGTGTTTTCAAGCGCAAACGGTGCTGACCAATGGCGAGTTAGCTCGCGTTTGCACCTGCGTGCGCTTCTGCAGTCCCTGAGTAATGGAGGGCTTTGTAAGTTCTCTCAATCGCGTTCCACTGTGTTTACTGTATTATAAAAATATTGTTCTAGATATTCTAGGTTTTATCATAATTTTACTATGGCAAAAATTTCAAATATAGTGCATTGCAACGGTGAAGAATTTCTCAATGAATTCCATGCAGGTGCTCTTCCTGATTGTCGGAGTGACTTTGAAGCACGTAGCACGGACGTGGGAGATGACAGTCTGCTGGCAGGTGGTTATGAAGCTGATCAGACCACCGAAACGGCACAGAAGGGATGTGATGGCATCTGACAGTGACCATGATTGTGCAGATGAGCGGACAGGAAAGACCATGACACCAACCTCAGAGGATTATACACACATTTCTGGTGTCACTGGTGAACTTAGTGATCCATGGAGTATCAGTGAAGGGACGGATTGAGTTTTTGATAATGATTTCTTTTTAGTTAATCGCTTCTCAAATCAATTTATACCACCTCCAAATGGTACAATTTTATAAGTTTTACAAAAACTCCGCTGAAACTTCACCATGGATGGAAGTTACCGCCAGTAATATGAAGAAGTCTCCCGGCTTACTGACGTTGACGGGACAGACAGAAAACCCACATTGAAGAGATGACTGTCAGCGGACCCTTTGCTTGGAGCACCCATATTTCCTAAAACTGTGACCAGAATGAGGTTCGAGCAAATCCTTCCTTTTTTCATCTTAGTGGTAGTTCACAAGTCTAATGAAAAAAGACTTTACAAAATTAGGTCTCTTTTGGATTACTTTATTCCAAACTTCCAGTCGTTGTATAGACCTCAACAGACGTTATCCCCTGATAAAGCGGTGATACCAGATAGAGGGCATATCGGCTTCAGAACGTATGATCTGGCAAAGATAACGAACTGTGGGATTTCAGTGAGAACGCTTCGTGAAAGTGAGACTGGCTAAATTTGCAGCTTTGAAATCTGTTCACGGGAAGGCAGAAAGCTACAAGAAACTGTATTTTTTATCTTAGAGCCACATCTTTATTCTTGGCATCATATTTACCAGCATAATTGCTATAGCGGTGTCTACTGCTGAAATATTACTGGAAAAGCAAATGATGGTTGTGTCCCACTGCACGCAGGTGAATGTTATATAGTTTATCATACCAAAAAAAGTTATTAAAAGTTATATAGAAGATATGTACAAAGTCTCATTCAATACATTGTGTATAAAGTATATTGAAGTTTATTTAGATGCTTCATTTTCATATTCAATTACAAAAAAATAGCCCGTGATATGGGATGGCTTTGGTATGAAACTGCTGGTCAACAGCGTGTTAACGTGCACGGAAAAGGGGCCCTGGCAACACCAACCAGGGCCGCCCCCACTTCTCTAAAAGCCAGATTTTGCGTTTGAGGAAAATTACCCCTGTGCCTGGTGTGCGTGGGCCCCCGTTACCAGCTTGGAGTATAATTTTGTGGCATTAGCAAAAATGACCCCTTTTACAGTTCTCTGAATGTCCTTGGCCCACAAAACATAGTCTTGACCTTCAGAGAGAGACTGAGATTTCCCAGGGCTCCCAGTTTACCCAGGATACCCCCAGGGCGGGGAGGCTCCCTGGGGCTGAGGGCAACAAGCTTCCATCATGAGGGGTCTGCCAGCCCCTCCCTGGGGGGGGGGTGCCCCTCCTGTTTCTGCGTTGATCTTCTGTGGCCATTTCTTTTTCCATTTCATCAGCAGTTGTGTCTTCCTAGAGCAGCTGTTGAGACGCAGGTAACCCCTGGCTCCTTGGGGGCCTCTCCCGCCTGGGGCTGCTGGTAGGTCTCCTGCAGTGGGGCATGGTGTGTCTCAGAGGGTTCTCTCTGGTGGCCTTTTCCCTGCAGAGAAATGTCAGGTCTTCAGCACCTTAAGACTAGAAGAGGGGGAAGCAGATGAGGGCGAGGAGGGACGGAGGGAAAGAGCCGTGGGTCAGCTCTCCATGACAGGGACTGCAGGGACGGGATTCTTGGCGGTTAGTGTCGGGACGGAGCTGGGCTCAGCGAGGGACGCTCCCGGTGCTGTCCCAAAGCCTCCCTGGAGCTCTGGGCACAGGGAGCCGCACCCCGCAGGCTCCTGTTGGAACCTGCCGGAGGGCGTGCCCGGGGGCAGCAGGGTGGCCGCTGAGGCCGTCCGCAGTCATCGCCGGGAGCTAATGCGAGACATGAATCACCCACCAGCTTCTGGAGTGACTGTCAGAGTTGTCGGGATGGAATAATTAGAAGAAACTGATATCGAGGATGAAGCATGTCTGCCATCGCAGGGCCCGCCTGACTGACAGCTCGCTGCCACATGCGTCGCTCCACCGCCAGGCTGCGGAGACACTGGCCTCGGCGACCCCATCCAGCAGCGCCTTCCCAGCACCCAGAGAGCCAGGCCCGGCACTCGGCCCAGGTGGCGTCTTCATGACCCTACTTTCCGCGGCAGGCACAGGACCGAACCAGTCCTGGGGGTCAGTGACAGATAACTGGTGAAGCCTGACCAAGACCATCCCTGTTTCTGCATCCCGAGTGGCCTCATAGGGACCAAATTAAAACCCATCCAGCCCACCAGCCGAGTGCGGAGGAGCTGCTCTGGGAGGCTATGTGCTGGAAGAATGTCCCTGGATGTGGAAGGCTCCTGGCCCATGTGGGAACGAGGAGTCAAGCGGACGGGCACCAGTGTGGGGCCCCTGAGTGCCCTTGGCCTGCACTGTCAGTGGCCAGCATTTATTAGGCGCGTACTGTGTACAGGGCACCGCTGTGGGTTCATGTTTTCACCCCTCAGCCCTGTAGCGATCCCCTCACCCAGGTTCTCTCAGAACCGATCTGCCTGCTGAAGGGGGAGAGACCGAGGTTTGGAGAAGCTCAGTAACCAGCCCAAGCCCAGGAGCTAGTGAGGGTGGGAGTGGGTGTAATCCCAGGCGTCGCACACTCGCTGGGGAGAAGGGTCGTCGGAGATGGTGGCTGGGGAGACCAGGACAGCTGCCCTGTGGGGGGCAATGAGGAGCTAAAGGAAGCGCTGTCCGTCGGGGCCGTCTCCGAGCCGCTGGGGTGTCGGGGTTGCCGGACCGTGCCAGGCTCACAGCGAGCCCTGGGTGAAGCACCAGCTGCTGGGATTCTCGTTGCCACCGTGGGGTGACTGCGTGCCTGTCTCCCAGGCCTGGAGGTACAGGCGTGGTTGGCCTTCTTGCTCGTGGATTTTCAAGTGGGAGAAGCCCTTTGAGGGCCCCAGGGCCCACTCTAGCTCCTCGATGTGACCCGTCTCCAGAAATGGAGGCTCCACCTCAGGCTGAGAAGGGCTGGAGCCACAGGTGCCCCCTCCCAAGCACCCTGTTTCCTACGTGACTTGGGGAGGCCTGGGCACCTTTGGAAAGTTCAGCAGCTCTTCCCTGGCTTGGGTTTCCCTTTGCTTGTGTGTCTCTGAACCAGTGTGTCCCATGTCTATGCTGACTCAGTCATAAGTTTTTTCTCTGAAGTTTTTTTCTGTTTGGACATGGTGGGATGGCTGCACATACCAGGTGCACCTGAATTCTCTGCTCCGGCCTCAACCTTGGCCTCACGAGTCGCCAGTCTCTCACCTCCTGAATCACAGCAAAGGAAGGAAAAATAGGTGGCCATTGGAAATTCTCATCTGCTTTTGATTTACATTTTTGTAAATGTTCATTACATCCCAGTAGGGGTGTCTGTGTGTCTAAGGCAGGTGTGGTGATGGGGCCGTGGGAATTGTGACCCACCTTAAACATACATAACATTGTTGGCATGTTTGGGGGTCACTGGTATGCTGCAGGCATGAATGTCAGATCACCTGATCTTCTTTGCGGGTGCTAGGAAAAGCAGGTCCTTCTAAACTAAAGAATGAAGCCTTTCGAGTTTGTATCGTCTCCTGCCCTCCAGCTGTCAGGGGCCAGGGCTGAGAAAAGATCGGACACACAACAGACCACAACTTCTCTCTCTGGGCTGCGTCAGTGCGTTCCAGGGCTCAAGCCATTGTGGGAAACAGACTGGGGAAATGCATATCCCCCCAATATCTCACACTTAACAAGCTGGCCCTTCAGGAAACATCCCGTTGTCTGAGCCGTGTGTTCCCCCCATAGTGCACCCCCTTGGCAGCATGTGTGAGGTTCCCTGTGCTTCCTGTACGCACCCGTGACTTCATCTTTCCTGCATATCCACTTGCTGTCAACGGACCCAGTCACTAGTCAGAGCTGTTTCACGCCCATGTTTCCTCGCCGACCATCTGCTGATCAAAGTTTCCACACAAGCTCCACTTTGCCATGCATGGTACCTCCATAGCGGCGCCACTGGGGCCCCTCTTCTTCCCACACACCCCTGCCTGGCACTCCGGCCTCCTCGTCCCAAGAGTGCGCTTGGCGCTACGGACCCGGGCGTTGTTCGCAAGCTGCAGGGGTGCAGTCGTGGGCCCGGCTCTGCTCTGTGTCAGTTTCAGGCACCGCCAGGCCCAGACCCTCCTGTTCTTCCTTAAAGGTCACAAAATCTAATTGGAACCATTGCTAACTGTATATTCTCGTTGTCGGTAAGCCTTAAATAATAAAAATCAGACCAAATGAGACTAATCAAGGGAGATGGAAAATCAATGTCATATTTGTTCCAAGTAATTTCCTTTTAGAAGAGAAAGGGCTCTTGGGAGTGGTTTGTGAATTTCAAAGATGCTTAAAGTTCCATCTAGACAGCAGAACATCCGTGTCAGACCCAAACAGAACCTCATTGGGTGATCTCTCCCCTTATTCCCGGAAAAGTCAGGGCTGTTGGGTAAAGGCTAAAATGGGGTGACAGCCTTCCTTGTGTCTGTTGTAAGCAGTGCTGGCTTTGCCCCCCCAAAAAAATGCTTTTGAAAAATGTGTCCCTTAAGATGGGAGCAAAGAGTAAGTAATATATGGGATTCTTTCTCCTTCCTTCATTATTTTTCTGGGTAACTACTTTCAACTAGAATGCACACACTTAAGGAAAAACCCTAAATAACGAGACTGCAAGCCCTGGCTGGTGTGGCTCAGTGGGTCGGGCGTCATCCCGCAAAGCGCAAGATCCCTGGGTCAGGTCTTGGTCCAGGCACGGGCCTGGGTTGCAGGTTCGGTCCCCAGTCACAGTGCTTGTGGGGGACAACTGGTCGGTGCTTCTCTCCCTCCCTTCTCCTCTTTCTAAATAAACAAAATCTTTTTTCAAAGGTAAGACTGGGACAGAGACATGTTTTAGAGAGAGACACATCCCTCTCTAAGAACACATAAAGTCTGAAGAAAAAATTAAGACTGCGACGGAGACATAGCGAAGGAGGATGAAAACATTTCTTCAACTACTTCACCCTGTTACGTGGGGAACCCCAGAGATACTGACGCACATCTGCAGGTGAGCACCCTGTTCGCCAACTGGTCTCGCATGTGTCCGTGACAGTGGGAGAAGTTACACCAAGGAGATGCGCTGATCTACTTTGATACCAAGACACCAGCTGAGTGGCTCCCCAGATCCTCAGCAGGGGGGCTCCTGAGCAGGAAAGGCACACTCACTGTTGTCCGCGCCCTGACCACGAACACCGAGGACCGTGCACCCACGGTGGCAGGCCTCCAAAGCAACAGTTCTTTCTATAATTAGAAATTCCCCAGGGGAATCTAAACAAACCAGGCAGAAGGTCCATTCTGAGCCCCTTACCCTGCAAAGTCTGACTGACTGTGTGCGGATCCAGCGTGTCCCTGGCACATGCGTGGCCGCTGAGCATGTCTCTCCAGTGGCAGGGACACTTTTAAGGCAAGGGGCCTCCTCACTACCCTCCCCACACTGCATCTACACCGGCTCTGCTGTTCGAGTCAAAAAAAATGACCTGGAAAGCTGCTTGGGGCTTTGGCGCTGCCTTCCTTCCTCCTCCTGGCTCCTCTTCCTCGGTCTCAGAGGCCGTACTGCCATCCTGGATGGACTGGGAACACGCGCTCTGCTGCCCCTTTGCCCCCAGACCTCCTCATGGCAAGCACAGCCCCGCCTAAGGCGTGTTTGGTGTCGCCGAGACGCTGCGGGGCGTGTTACTCCGTGCAGGAGGTTCCACCCTTCTGGCACCTTCTACAACAGAAATAAACAGTCAAAACCGATTTCCCTTTTTCCCTAACTGGATTTAAATTATGTATTAGTATTGACATTTCACATTAGACCCCTATGGGTGCCTGCTTTCCTTGACTGCCACGCTACCTCGTTAGCCATGCAGTTCCCACCCGTGCTCCCCGGCTGCACATGCCCAGCCGTGTGCGTGTCATGCTCCGCAGGCCCCACGCCGCCCCTGGGAGGTGGCCGGGCCCCTGCTGCTCCACTGTCCCAACGGGCGAGCTCGGCTTCTTGTCTCTAGGAGCCCCGATGGGGTGACAGGCACTGGCTGCCCACCTGCCTCCCGGCCGCATCCTTGCTGTGTGAAATGACAAGCATTCCCTAGAGAGCAGACCCACGTTAGAGTCACTTGGCCCAACTGGTCCCCAGTACTTGGCCTCTGAAAGGCTGTGCTCTAGGCCATTGGGTGCTACCCAGAGGGTGCTTTACCCAGTGCTGCCTCCGCCATTTTCCGTCATCCCGAGGTCATCTAAACAAAGATGAGACCCAAATCTGCTGCCTGTCACTGCCCTGGACCACGTCGTGATCATTCAGACCAGGGACTAGGCTGGGACTTACTCATCTGCTGGAAAAATCAGAATCAATTCATTGAGTATTTAACTCCCCCACCCACCTTACAAGATCACTTATTAGACAAAATTCAGTGCAATTAAAATCTGAAATGGAAATGTATAAGCAGTTCAGACTAACGTGCTGTCTGTAAGTCTGCCTGGCGCGAAGCTGGCTAGCTCGTCTTCCTCTGCGTCAGGAAGCGCCCCTGGGAGATGTCACCGCGCAGTACTTTGGGAGACCAGTTCTCGTGGTTTCATGGACTTGAAAATACTAAAATGGAATATTTTTTCTTAAAAGCACCATAATTCAGTCCTGACAGTAATTCAGGCAGTGTGCCCCCAGGTAGGGAGGTTAAGCCGTCCACCACACGCTGCATATAAATGGCCGGATGAGACAGAATCACCCCCGTGGCGGGCAGCTGGGGGGCGACATTAGTTTCTGCAACTTGTTCGCCCGAAGGAAGTGAAACCCAGTCAGATTTGAAAGCAACGACCCCAGGAAGACGCTTTGTTTATTTCGTGACCAGAAGAAAATAAAACGTCTTTCTTTATACACCTAGCCCTTTGGGGATGTCATGTTTTCTGGAAAAAAAAAAACCTCAAAACTGAAAAGCAGAAAATGCTGTTTAACTAGTCTGTGGGTTTCCAGAGGGCAGAGTTCACCAGAAAGAATGTGTCCCGACCAGGAGCGCTATCTTCTGCAGGCGGGGAGGGGCCCTCCCTCTGACTTCAGTGTGGGCTCCAAACTTCACCTCAAAGCACAATTCTGATCTTCAGATGCATCAGACAAAGAGGCGCTGCCATTTTCCCACGGGTTCGAAGGGCGGAATCCGTGTCCTGTGGGCTCCTGGGATGGCTTGGGGGTGGAGGGGTCAGCTGAATGTCCCTGTCTCAGGACCACTGGGGGCAGATAGGGCTTCCATTCCGGGTGGCGGCGCAGGTGAACACGGCTGGCCGCCTCGCACCACATCAGAATTACAACTAAACTACAGAACAGCCATCACTCAGAACCATCAGAAATGTTGCTGAACGGAAGTCCTACAACTGCTGAATTGAAGAAACTGCATAGTGACAGGTTAAAAGGGACAGAGACGTGGCACAGGCTGATCCCACACCCACGTGTGGCAGATAAAAACCAAGAATTATATCAGGAGCAAGGGGTCCCAGCCTCACACCAGACCGCCCCACCCCCGCCAGCCCAGGGTTCCAGTGCCAGGAAGGTAAGTCCCCATTATTTCTGGCTGTAAAAACCAGTGGGGGTAGAGGCGGTGGAAGACAAACTGCTGGGCTCCCTGGCAGTTCCTCTTCAAGGGCCTGCACGCAGACTTGCTCCGACTTGCTTCCTCTGAGCCCCAGCACAGAAGCGACAGCTTGAAAGGCACCAGAGACACACAGGGAGGAAATGAATTGTCCAGCATCAGGGCGAGAGCTGGGGGCAGCTTTCTTCCAGACAGAAGTGCTGGCAGAGGCCATTGTTCCTTTGATGTTCACTCCCCCTACAGAGCCACAAAGCCACAGAGCTGGCAGGTGGGCACCATATCTGAGACTTTATTAACCTGGCTCACACCGTTGGCCCCATCCTGACGAGTCCCTGAGGCTCCACCCCACCCAACTTTTGGGCCCACCCAGGCTGTTTCCAATGACTCTTCCATACAAACGGCTTGTCTTGGCTCATGCTTCATATTTTCCTAAATTCTCTCAAACAACATCTGGCCTTAGTGTACCCCGTGCCTATTGCTAAGTGGCCTCAGGCCCAGCACTAGCAGCAAAGCAGCTGGCCTTAATTCACAGCTTGGACTTCCTTGGGCACCTCCAAGCCCAGCACAAGTAGCAGCCAACTGCAGATCGCTTTGCAGCTTATTTGGGTGGCTTTTGACAGAACACGGGTGGCTGGACCTTGGCCTGCACCTCCCAGGAGACCTCAGAGCCTGTGCACCCAGTGGACAGCTACAGACCACGTCGGAGCACCACCGTCCAACCACCTCTACAAGTGACACTCAAGGAGCAGACTCAGCAGGCACCAGAGCCCCACTGAAGTAATCGCTGCTCTGTGGGGCGGTCCCTGCACAGCTGATCCTCCACAGTGGTCAGAAAGTGGTCAGTGGTCACTGCCAGCCCTTGCAGCTGATGGGCCTGGGAAAGTCCCTCCCATTGACCTGCCAACACCAATCAAGGCTCAGCTACAAGAGGAGGGTGAACACAGCCCCCAGAGTGGGAACACCTTGAGTGCCCAGCTTGGGTGATAAGGGGAGGCTGTGCCACTGGGCCCTATAGGACACCTACTACATTAGACCACACTGCCAAGCCAAGAAGTTGTCGCAGCCCTACCTAACACATAGAAACAAACACAGGGAGGCTGCCAAATTGAGGAGACAAAGAAGCACGGCCCACCTGAAGGAACAGAGCAAAACTCCAGAAAAATAACTAAAGTGGTGACAGGTGGTCTGCTAGATGCAGAGTTCAACACATTGGCTATAAGGGTGCTCAGCGAGCTTAGTGAGACTTCAACAGCATGAAAAAGGGCATGGAAACCATAAAAAAGAACCAGTGAGAAATGAAGGGTACACTAACTGATATGAAGAACAATTGACAGAGAATCAACAACAGAGGGAATGGAACCAAGAATCACATCAGTGATTTAGACTATAAGGAAGCAATCAGAACAATAAGAAGGAAAAAGAAAACCAAAAAATGAGGATAGTGTAAGGAACCTCTGGGACAACTTCAAGCATAGCAGCATATCCATCATAGAGGTGCCAGAGGAAAGGAGAGAGAATAAGAGATTAGAGACCTACTTCAAAAAGTAATGACGGAAAACTTCCCTAACTTGGTGAAAGAAATAGACATACAAGTCCAGGAAGCACAGAGAGTTGCAAACAAGATGAACCCAAAGAGAATCACACCAAGACACATCATCATTAAAATACCAAAGGTTAAAGACAAAGAGAGAATCTTAAAAGCAGCAAGAGGAAAGCAGTTAGTTACCTACCAGGGAGTTCCCCATAAGACTATCAGCTGATTTCTCAAAAGAAACTTTGTAGGCAGAAGGGATTGGCAAGAAGTATTCAAAGTGCTGAAAAGCGAGGACCTATAACCAAGATTACTCTATCATTAGAATCAAAGGGCAGATAAAGTGCTTCCCAGGCAAGAAAAAACTAAAGGAGCTCATCATCAAACAATTATTATATGAAATGTTAAAGGGTCTTCTTTAAGAAGATGAAGATAACCAAAAATATGAGTAACAAAATGGTAATAACAGTCTTCCCTCACTTACCGCGGGTATTACGTTCTAGATGCCCCCGCGATAGGTGAAAATCCGCGAAGTAGGAACTTTACATTTATTTTTGTGTTTATATATATTTTAAGGCTTTATAAACCCTTCCCACACACTTATAAACTGTTCCCAGTCCCTTATTAACCTTTCCCACACTTTTATAAACACCACTTATGTCCTTAAACATATTCTGCACCTTAAACCTACGTACCTTTAACAACATACGTATACAGCACCGCAAAATCCCGCGATATAGCAAAAAATCCACGATAGTTAAATATAATATTTTTTAAAATCCCGTGATAGAGTGAGGCTGCGATAAGTGACCCGCGATATAGAGAGGGACTATTGTAAATACATATCTATCAATAACTGAATCTAAAAGACAAAATAAATGAACAAGCAGAACAGAAACAGAATCATAGATACAGAGAATGTTCTGCTGGTTGCCAGATGGGAGGGGCGTCGGGGGGGTGGGTGAAAGGTGTAGGGATTAATAGGCACAGATAGGTTGTCACAGAACAGTCGTGAGGACCAGAGCACAGCATAGGGAACATAGTGGCCAAAGACAGACGCATGACCCATGAACACAGCAGTGTGGGAACTGTTTGGGGGTGGGGGGGCGAAGGGGGAAAATTGGGACAATTGTAGCAGCATAAACAATAAAACATAATTTTAAAACGGACCACTGGGGACAGGGCATGTCCCCACGGCCATGTGACCACAGGGCACCTTTGGCGCAGGCCCCCCTCTCGGCTCCTTCTCTGGGCAGGCACCCACGTGCACGGCCGGGTCCTTGGGCCCGTGGGACCCCGCAGGGCGGCCACTTTCTTCTGCTTCGCTTGGGTCTTCTCCGCCCCGGCAACTGGAGGCGCGCGGAGAGGGCTGTTTCCTTCCCTGCAAGTCCTCCGCCCTTGCTGTTCGGCCGCTTTCCTTGCCTTCTTCCCTGGACCCGAGCAGAGGAGATGCCCCAACTTCTGCACCCATCTTCCTTGGTGACGAGGGCCACTGTCAGCCAGCACCTCGAGCACCCGTGGGGACAGGAGCCTGTTCTAGGTGCGGCACAGGGTCAGCAGTGGGAGGGAGGGGCTGAGCCGCTCTGCTCCCTGCCCCAGAGGACTCGGCCCTGCTCCTGCGGGCCTGGCTGAGCTCAGGCCCGAGGTGCAGAGGAGGGTCTGGTTGTTGCCCCACCAGTGAGGGAGGACAGGGCAGCTGGATGATGGATTTGATACCAGATGAGGAATCGTGTCACTTGGCAGGGCTGTTAGGTCAGCTGGGCAAGCAAACATTTCAACGAGCACTGAAGTCTTAAGGCCAGGATGGGCAGGGGCTTCCCAGAGAGGTTCCTCCGGAGCCTCTGCAGGGCTGCGCCGCCTCTGCGCCGAAGTCAGCCAGGCTCCTCGGCCCTGAGCTGAGCCGGGCCCCTCACAGCCACGGCGTGCTAGCTGGCACCCGCCCAGAGGCGGGCAGAAGGAGCAGCTGGCCCTCCGCGCCAGCCCTTGCTCCACGTTTACAAGTCAGAGGCTCCCCGTGCCCTTTGTCTGCACTGTCCCCCATCCTGGCCTCCCCAGGGTCACCTCTCCTGTCTCCACAGTGGCGACCGTGAGTGCGGTAGTCACCCAGAAGAGCAGCATTTGGCTGTGCACCCAAGGAGGTCTGCTCACGCTCTTCCCCAAGAACATAGCGGGGGGCTGACACGGAGGCTCCGGGCCCATCTTCTGTGGCGACAAGGAGTGCGTGTAAGAGGCTGATTGGCTGTGAGCAGTCACGGGGCCCACAGCGGGGCACTGTCTTTCTCTCCCCTAAGTCCCCACGTTCCTGGCTGCGAAGTCACCACGTTCCCTCTGAAGACTCCTTCCCGGTCTCACCCTCTGGGATTTTTATAAAAGACCTATGGGCCATTAGGGGCTGGAGCCCACAGCTGTATCACACTAAAGAGCACCACACTGTCTCCGCCCACGGAGATGCAATAAGATAAATTGATAATATGAACGTCACCATCCCCGTGAAAGCTCGTTTATCTGGCAGGCAATCCCTCAGAAGTTTCAGGCAACGAGTACCAATACTCTGAACGGCAGCCTGAGGCTCCGAGGCCTCCAAAGAAGGGCTCCGTTACGCGGAGTGCGGTTCTGCCATGCAGCTGAGCTGCAAGCCGCGCACGGGGCGCGCAGGTCAGACGAGGATCTGCAGAGGGGTGCAGTGTTTCCTACACTCACTCGTGGTCCTGCGCTGGCCCTTTACTTCTCTGCCGCCTTCTCTCAAGCGGAAGGAAAGCGTAAGTCCTGCCAGCCTGAGATGGGGCAGGGAGGAGTGCACCACATCATCTCTGAGCCTGTTTCCAGTCTTCAGACCCGTGACTCTGGCCTCAGACTCCTGGGTCAGTCCGCTTCGTTCCGCGTTTATTCAAATGCAGCTGCGCTCTGAAATACACCAAGTCGGCGGGGCACGTTCTATGCGGTGGTCCGGTTCCGGAGTATCAGCCAGATCATAAAGCGTGCTCTCTGTCGCACTTCCTCCCTTGTCCCTCTCGGTTTTCTTTAGATCCAGAGCTTCTACATCAAAATCTCCAGAAAGCACAGGCTGCGTCGTGCGTGACGTGCGGAGGATCGTTTTACATTTCCACCTTTGGTAAACACGTCCTTGAAAAAGGCCTTTTCAGGGGACTATTGGTTTTGGCAGGACCTTTTTTAGGGTGTTAAGACGGTCAGGCTAGAAAAACAGAGCAGCTGGGGAAGGAGGCCTGTCCCTGACCAACAGGGAGTCTTCCCAGCAGCCACCAGCCCTGCGCAGGCAGAGGTGGCTTCTGTGCAGCGGGAAGCGTCCAGAGGCCACCAGGCAGCGTACCAACTGAAATACCGAAAGCCAGCCATCTTCCCCATGTCCACGTGGGACCTGGGACAGTGAAGAGGCCAGTATCAGGCAAAGATGATGTCCCTTGGCTGACACACAAACACGCTTCCCACAGGTCATCTTGGAATAGGACACACTGTGGGCGTCCCGACTAGGTCACCATCGAGACAGTCCTTCCTGTCATTCCCGTTCAGCTACTTAACAGCCCTTTAAGTCGCACAATACTTACGTTAATGCAGCGGTTCTTTCCGTTACAAACTGGTTGCATCTGTTAGACTACAATCGATTATTGCCTATGGATGGACAAGTTTCTGCATCTATTTGCGAAGTAAACTTACTTAAGTGTTCCTTTGCCTCATATAAACGTGTTTCTTTTAAATCCCCTTTGACCAGTTGTGACATCTCACTGGCTCCATTATTAATGAGCTAAGTAAAAATCTTTGATGATATTTCAAAAACAAAAAACAAAAAAACCAGAAGGACACAAAGCAGGGGAGGGGCGAGAAACCCCGTAAGCAGGAGACTGGCAGAGACTTTCCGAGGTACAGCTTGCACTCAGTGCAATCCCCCCTTTCAGGTGTGTGGTTCTTTGAGTTGGGAAAATGCCCACAGCCCTGTAACCACCGCCGCAGTCAAGGTACAGCCCGTTTCCGTCATTCTCAGTATTTCCGGTGTCATTTGAGCCAGGCGCCTGCCCCACCTCCAGGGAACCCTCCGTCTGTTTTTGGTACCTGTAGCCTTTCCTTTCCCAGAATACATAAATGGCCCCAGACACCGTGTGGCCTTTGTGTCTGGCATAGTGCTTGTGAGAGTCACCTGTGTGACTGCAGGCGTCCGCTGCTCGTTGCCGAGTGAATGGACGTACCGCAGCGTTCCCACTCGCCCGTGCGTGGACACTGGCGCTCCCAGCTCGAGCATGAGTAGGACTGCCATGGACAGTCACGTACAGGCTGTTGTGGGGCTGGGTTTCCATTGCACTGTGTAAATACCCAGCACGGAACGGGTGGGTTGTCATACATGTATGTTCGGCCTCATAAGAAAGTGCCTTCCAAAGCGTCTGCACCGCTTTGCCTCCCCACCGCAGGTCTGCACGCTCCAGCACATGCCGGCCTCCGGCTGGTGGGCTTTAAATCCCAGCCACCCAGCTTCGTGTCTGGTGGCGTCGCGCCGTCATTTCCCTCCCTAACGACAGCGACGTTGTGCATCTTTTCCAGACGTGCTTACTGTCTTTTCTGATGAAGTGTCTGTCTGTCTCTTTGGCCCGTTGTTAAACTGGTGCTGCTTTCTTCTCATTGAGCTGTAAGGGTGTTCCGTGTGTTCTGCGTACGAGTCCTTTATCGGTCATGTGTTCGCCAGTCTGCTCTTCCCGTCTGTGGCTTAGCTCATCGTGAGAGTAACAGTGCCTTTCGAGGAGCAGAAGTTTTTACATTTTGATGAAGTTCAACTTACCAACTTTTTCCTGTTATGGCTTGTGCTGTTTGTGTCCTGTTTAAGGAATTTTTCTCCAACCCAAGGTCACAGTGTTCCCATTTTTTAATATAAGTTTAATAGTTTGGGGTTTTCCGTTTAGGCCTATCATCCATTTCAGGTCCGTTTCTGTATATGATATGAAGTGTGGATAAAGGGTTGTTTGTGCTTTAGGGTTTGAAGTATTTTTTTTTTTAATATGGACATACCCCAAATGTCCCAGCACCATTTGTTGAAAAGACTAATCTTTCTGCTTAGTGACGTGAGCCAGTCAGAGAACGACAGAGAGCGTATGCTCCCACTGATATGCGGCAGCTAATGAACAAAATGAACAAAACAGGGAGACTCACAGATACAGAAAACGCACTGACAGCTGGGGCGGGGGGGCGGGGGGACTGGGTGGCAAAGGCGAAGGGATCAAGCAACACACACACAAGCTCATGAACCAACAATCGAAAGACCGTTCTTTCTGGACTGTGCTGCCTTGGCGTGGGGTCTGTCCCGCCGCTGCGCGCGTGCGGTGACCGCTCTGACAGCACGCCTTGCAGTCAGCCAGTGTGGAGTCCTCTGGTGCTGCTCCTCCTTCTTCACGTTTGCTTTGGATATTCTGGGGCCTTTGCTTCTCTGTCTAAATGTATAAGTTTCTTTTTTAAACAGAGCCGGCTGCGATGTGGTCAGGGCCTGTTTTTCCCGTTGAGTTTCTAGTGCCTTGAGCAGTGCCTGGCACATAGCAGGTGCTCCGTAAATAGCTTTGAATGCAAGAACGAGAGGGTATACACAGAGGGGCCCTGCCAGCATATGGCGTGTGACTTGGGGGCGGCTTTGACGAAGTCTCAGAAGACAGTGTGACTGCTTGAAAGCTATTTGGTAGTTTCTTAAAACTCAGATGTTCATTTATCCGGAGACCCAGAAATTCCACTCGGTATTTATCCATAGAAATAAAAACATATGTCCACAGAAACCCTGTGCAAAAATGTTCATGAAGCTTTAGTCATATCAGCTCCCAGTTGGAAACAGCCCAGGTGTGCGCCAGCTCACCCACGGTAGTCAGACGTGGGGTCCACCCTCGGTGGGACACTGCTCGGCCACGAAGAGGACTGGGCTGAATCCTGCTGCCAGCTGGGGGGTGGGGGGCAAAATCCTGTGGTGAGCAAGGAAGCCAGACGCAGAAGGTACATACCTCACGGCTCCATTTAGGTGACTTCCAGCCTCAGTGAAACAAAGCTATGACGAAGGTCAGCGTGGGCCAGGGGAGCATCGCCGGGAAGAAGAATGAGGAGAGTTTCTGGAATGATGGAAGTGCCCCAACCCAAACTGACTGAGTATATAATTAAGATCTCCATGTTTCCCTGTATGGAAATTATATGTCAATAAAGTCATAGAGTAATTTCTTCTTCCAAGGAAGTAATTCTTGGGCTCCCAGCGCTGGAACTGAGCGAGGACTTCCCACCACAAGGGCACCTAGGACCAGAACCTCAGTCCTTAGTGGCGAAGTGTAGAGTCGGGGCCAGGATTGAGCTGGGCAGCATCTCTAGCCTGAGCACTCAGCTGGTCCGCATGCTGTCCCCTGCCCGCATTCTCAGTGATGCTCTGTTCTCCTCGACAAATACTTGCCATTGCGGGGAAGTCACAGGAGAAGCAGAAGTCAACCATAAAGACACAAGGAGGGGTCCTGGCTCTTGGCGGTGACAGCCCCACCCAGGGGTTGAGGATGCCCGAAGGTTAATCTCATGAGCACCCACACCACGAGGAGCCACCATGTAGACAGTATTCAGGGGGCTAACTCCGTCCTCTCCCATCCCATGGGAGCTGCCCCAGGGGTCAGTAGGAGCCCTGAGAGGTCACAAGGCACGCCGCGCCTCCTCGAACCCCTCACGCTGCTCAGAGTGTGACTCCGGAGCTGGGGGGACAGGGCCTGTCACTCTGTGCGGAACCTGGGCCGAGCTGTGGGGTCTCAGCTGGGTGGAGGGAACACCCCTGATAGATGGGTGAGCAAAGGGAAAGGTGGGTTTTTCATGGGACAGAACTCAGGGAAAAGGCAAAAAGCAGACGACGGTGACGACAACTTGGACCGTTCCACGGCTCGCGTGTGCAGCGCAGCCTGCGTCCCAGAAAACCGCTCTTCGCTGGACGAGAAGGACATTCTTCCCCCACGCAAAGAACAGGCGTGTGAGTGCTGACTTCACAACCCAGCCTTGGGAAGGCCTGTGTTTGAGCCGGCAGTCGGCAGTCTTATTTGCACATCAGCTGTCCGCTTTGTCTTTGGTAGCCAACTGAAACTCTGGGTTTTAAGTCATCCGTCGAGAGTCCTGTCCCACCCCCACCCCATTAGAATAATGCTCAGGGACCAGTTCTCCCCAGCGCAAGCATTTTTTAATTAGATTGAGACCTTGGCACCTGGTGATGGTATTTCTTCACTGAGCACCGTCTGGGTGACACGAGATGATGAAATGGAGAGAAGACTGGCGGAGGGGGAGACCGAAATGGCACTTGGCAGGGCCCGGGTCCTCGCTCGCCTGCCCCAGCTGGCGCTCCCGGCACGAAGAGGCCCTCGGGGCCCGCTGGGGCGCACATGGGCACACACTGGCCTCAGCTTCTGGGCAAAGGCTGGGCGATCCAACCAAGTCATGGGATTTCCACGTATTTCTGTACGTGCAGCTCCCCGTGGGCAGTCCGTAAAGGCGGCAGCGGCTTTGTCTTCGTTATTTTCTAAGGACCGTTGGGTCTGTGTTCTGTGAACGCCTCTTTCAAACTATATGGAATGACTAAGATGTTGGACATGGTTTCAGAGGCAAGAGAAGGACTTTCAAAAAGCCGAGTCGGGCTGCTTCGGAACCCTGGCAACTGACCTGCCTGCGGCCGCCGCCGGGTCCGTGCGTGGCGTCTGGGGCGCGTCACAGAGCTGGGTGCCCGGCCTGCGCTCCGTGCAGGGACCGGCTCGTCACTGGGACATGCCCGAGGCCAACCACGCGGCACTTTCCAAAGAAGGGGAGACGTGGGGGGAATGAGAGAGTAAAGGGGAGGCTGGAGAGTTACGTCGAGGGGAAGAGACAGGAGAGAAGAGACACAAAGAAGAAAGGAAAACAGGAAAGAAGAATAGAGACGGAGGGGGAGGGGAGGAGAGAGGAGAACAGCCGAGAACCCCTGGGCGGCTCGGGGGGGCCCTACAGAACCAACTCGCTCTTTGGAAAAATCAAGCATTTTTCTTGCCTTGTTTTTTTTTTAAAAATAATAATAAGGGCTACATCTCAGGGAAATTGAAAAGTTGATGAGAGAATATTTCTCTTCATAGAAACCTTTCAGTTAATAGAGAAGACAATTGAACTAGAATGTCACTATTTGAAATAAAACTGTGGGGATGCAATCAGCAAAATCGAGGCTGAAAAATTCTATAGCATTTGATCAGCTTCCTTCAATAAATTGCAAGGACAGAAAATAAATCTATAGATTAAGAGCTTGAAAGGTCCATCAACCAAATCACCAATTATAATGTGTGGATTTATTTGGATCCCAAATTAAACAAACGTCCTTTTAATTTTATGAGCCAGTCGGGGAAATCTGGATGCAGACTGGATATTTGATTTTGAGGAATTGTTCCCTTTTATGGGTGTGAAAGTGGTATCGCCTTAATGTTTTCTGAAGAGTGCCTATCTTTTAGAGACACGCATAGAAATGTTCATGATGTTCGGCATTTCCTTCAAAATACCCCACAGGCAGGGGCGGGGGCGGACGAAGCCAGTGTGGTGTCGGTGAGCGCTGCTGGGAACGGCGAGGGCCCCCCGGGGTTCACGAGGCCACTCTCTCTGCCTTTGTGTGTGTTTGGTGTTCTCCTTGTTGAAGAAAACAGAGCAGCAATCTAGGAAATGGGATGTCACCTCAAGACCAAACTTGTAAAATTCCTCCTTGATGAAATACGTTAGCGCACTGTCAGGAGATGCTCAAGTGATGGTGTCGGAGGGAGTCCTGGAGAGGGGCTCTGGCCGCCGGTGATGAACTGGGGGGAGTCTCTGATGCTGTGTCCCGGTCCCCTCCAGAGTTGGGGGGGCAGCATGGCAAATGGGCTCTGCCAAGCAAGCCACACCTCAACTCGGGGCGCCCGGGGACAGAAGCCTCATTTCTCAGGGATGCCCGTTAGGCGGACAACTGGAATTGTCACCGGTGCTCCCCACCCTTGATTCCCCAGTAAAAAGTGGTTTGGAGGATCAAAGCCGTTTCCCGCCCGGCCACCCGCCCACTCCCAAGAGGAGACCGTGTTTCAGCGTCCGCTCTTAGGAGACCCAGGCTGTCAGGAGGACTAAGTGTTAGCCCCTGGGTTCCCCAAACCTGCCCCCCCACTCATGCTATCAGAGGTGCTGTTCACAAACACAAAGGCATTGATTTTCCAATTGATCGAGGTGCAGAATGCTTCCTACAGTCATGCCTCTGGACAGGCAGGGAATAAAACGCCCCTCCTAATGAGCTCACTTACTTTGCTTGATTATATTACTTTATGACACCACGTGTATATCAACACCCCCTCGCAAGGACATCTCCCCCTCTCAGCTGCCAGCTCTAGGCAAGGCTGCCAGTTAATGCTGAGATCCGTCTTGCCACATGACGTGTGAATTTGAAAAATCATCCTTAGTGGCCTGCCGCCACCGCTGCCACTTTTTTTTTTTTTAACGCCACGGTGTGGAATCTTTCCTGCAACCAGGAAGACTTGATGGATGGAGTCGGAACCCCTCGGATTCGGGGATGGGGTTTTATAGAGGGTCCTTGTTGATGAGCGATTGGTGAAAAATGCAGCGAAGGCCTAATTGTTGGTCGTACATATGCTGTATTTTCCCTATCGATTATCTGACAGTGAAATGAAAAGGATTAGCTTGTTAGCTCATATTTAGCCGTAAGTATGCCCGTGTGCTTCAACCCAGGGTGCCTGCAAGAGGCTGATTCTTTGAGATGAAGAGCGAGGTCCGTTTGGAGCTCCGGACAGTCTGAGCGCCATCCCTCCTCCTATGCAGGGACGACTGGATGCGCCCCTGCCTCCCAGGGGCCTCAGAGAGACTCTGTTCTGCCAGCCCCCCGCGGCTGTGCGGGACCTCCCTGCACCCCCCGGTGCACTGGGCGATGGAGACTAAACAGGACTTCTGTTTGAGGCCTCGGGTGGCCAGCCGGTCCTTCTCCATAAGCTTCGGGGGCAGGGTCTGCAGTCGAGTGGTAACCAACCAAAGGGGGTGCTTCTTAAAATAAAATAAAATATCCCCCAGTGAAGCCCCAGTTCTCCGGAACTCCCAGGAAACGAACCAAGGGGGCTTGCCCGTGGTGACTCAGAAGACAGCAGAGCATTTGCCCCCTGGAGCACGACAGAGACTTGTTGTTCATCTTCTTGATAACTTGTTTTTTAAAAAGGAGGAGGAGGAGGAAGGACCATGCCCTTCCCCGTCTAACAGTGCGCGCGGGACACAGTTACTTCTTCGGTGATGCGTGAGGTCGCCCTTCCCTCGCCTCCCGGATCGCAGCCTGATTGGCCACGGGGCCCGTCTGCGTGTCTGTCACTGTGGGAACACGCTCTAGAGCCGGGCGCATCTCCTGCCTCTTCCTGTGAGGCTGTGGGAGCCCGGGGCCATCTGGGCCTCAGGGCCTCCTGGGAGAAGCCCGCTCCTGTAGGCCAGCACGCGAGCTCGGGGGACAAGTGCAGCGACCCACGCGGGAGGGCGCTGGGAGGCCGGCATCGGGCACACAGGTGCCAGCCATGCCTTGGCTCTGCCGTCCCCGGTTCTCTGCCAGAGGCGGTCGGCCGGCCACTGTCGCAGAGCACGTGCCTGAACAGTGGTGGCGAGCTTCTGTGGAACTCCTCTTTGTTCTAGACTGAGGCCTGGGAGTGCTCAGGCAGCTGGAGTGGGGCGCGTGGGGGCCTCGCCCTCCCGCCACTGCGGGTGGGACCTTATCTGCTTGCTCTGAGCTCCTCGGGTGTGACCTGGCAAGGTAAGGCCTCATTCCAGCCCTGCTGTTCCTTCTCAGAGCGACCTTGGACAAGCAGTCCCAGCCCTGAGCCTCAGTGCCCTCCTCTGGAAAGTGGGGCACGACCCTTAAGCTGCAAGGTTGAGCCAGAGAGTTGGGATCTTAGGAGACACTTCCTTGCAGACTCCTGGTACTTGGAAGAGGCTGCAGGAGGGTAGCCATCACTCCTCCGGTCCATACAAGCCAGGTGCCCCCAGGCTTCGGTTTGGCTGCGTTGTTGAATTTTCACTTCTGCCGACAGCCCGCCTGTCCTGTCACCTCTGTCCCCCTTCGTCCCTGGCTTTCTGAGCTGCCGTGGAAACCTCTCTAAGCAAAACAGTGAAAGGGAGGGGTGAGTCGCAGCCAGGCTCATCCTCGATAATACATAACTTGGCCACTAAAGCAATTACTTAATGGAATGTTCCCCAGTAAGGAAAGAGGGTGCTGGGCTCATCGAGTGGGTGTCCGCTGAGCGCCAGGCCTGGGCCAGGCACCTCGCCTCACCCAAGCCTCCCTGGCACGTGGGCCCTGCAGGTCTGCCCTTCCCGGACATCCCCATCGGTCAGTGGCCACCGATCATGGCCAGGTTTCACTCCCAAACCACTTTACCTTCAGGCAAAGCCACGCCCTGCCATTCCATTTCCTCGCTGCTCCAAGCCACGCTGGGCTGCGCTTTGGGTGAGTTTAGCTGGTGGGCGTGTTCTGGTTCCTGGCCACACCTGGAAGGAGACAGATGACACCAGGGGTACTTAGTGGTGTGACTGTCCCACCTGTGGGCCCCAGGAGTAACTCACGCTGTCGGGCTGCCCAGGAGGGATCTCTGGTGGAACACCTGCCGGCACAGCCTGGCCCCCAGCGCCCACCTGTAAAAGCCCGGAGGGGCCCGCGGCCTCGCTGCTCTGTCAGTCTCTGTGGCAGACTGCCGCTCTTCCTCCCCAGCTAACGCCAGAGGGCTCGGGGGTCAGAGGAGCTCCCGTTGAGGGCAGGGTCACCTCTTCACTCCCTCCAGTTCTCAGCAGCCTGAGACCAACCTGGGAAGGCCAGGGCTGTGAGGGGCAGCAGGCACCACAGAGCAGGGGGCATGACCCCCTGCAGTTGGCATGTCGTCTTGTAGACCAGCACCGTGCATGCCAGGACAGTGGGGACATGGGCGGCATCTCTCGGAATAGGCCAGTGACAGCACCCCCAGAGTGGACAACAGGGTATTCACCGAAGAACCCCAAAAGGGAACTGCTGAAGTCTGGGTGCCTTCACTTGCTTGTATTCCCTGCCCGTGATCAGGCGTCTCAGATTAGGGGAAAACGGGACTCAAAAATACACCCACTGGACCTTCCCTAAGAGGTCAGCACTGTGCGGAAGAAAGAGAAAAAGGTCCCCAAATCTGACTTGAGCAGTCCCGACCGTGGCCGCGCACAGCCCTCCTGCAGCAGCAGCCAGAGGCCCACAGGAGAGACTTGCGTAACAACGTGTATTTCCAGGACGTGCCACAGACACATTTGAGTCCCATTAACCATTTCTGGAAGCTTCAGAAAACCAGCGGTCAGCTTGCCAACTGCCGAGTCCCAATCACCCGTTCACTTCTCGGGGGGAGAGAACAGCCTTAACTGGCTGCCCCCCGCGATTCCATGGGGTCTAGTTTCTGCTTGAAAACAGCGTGAAGGCCTCTGCCTGGAAGACGGAGTCAGAGAAAAGCAGGGCACACTAGGCAACGGCTGACTTTTTGGTGAAGGACACTGCGATGCCGTTTCCCGGTAACACTGAGCGCTCGGAGCAAGGCCCGCGCGTCCGCACGCTGACACCCCCTCCCGCTCTGCTCCCGAAGGTCCTCCGTGGCCGCACTCCGTACCACGGCTCTGCCCTTATCCCCACCGCCTGTCAGTGGCCCCCGCCCCCCGGCCGCGGTGGGCAGCCTGCTCCCGCCAAGGACCACAGAGCGGACACTGCAGACTCTGCAGGCAGGCCACGTGGGCTGTCACCCCGCTCCCCTCTGCTCCCGCTACACGGAAGCACCCACGGGCAGCACGTGGGCTCGTCCGCGAAGACGGGGGGCTGGGTGTGTGCCGGCCCTGCTCTAGGCTGGGCTCCGTGCGGGGGGGGGACACCAGCTGTTCCCGCCCAGCACCTCAGAAGTCGTCACTAAGTGGTCAGTGATGGCACGTGCGTGACGCAGATGAACCAGCTGCCCAGGAGGGATTTCGGGTTAACCACTGCCCAAGAAGAGTCTCCACTTGGGACGTAATGCAGGGCAGGGCCAAAGTGGGGTTACCGTTGTTGGAGTGGGAAGACAGTACAATAACAACACAAGAATAAACTGTTCTGCATACGCATAACTGTAACCCTACTTTTGCACCAGCACCCCCTGCATTTCAGAAAGGCGATAACTTGGTAAGAAACGAGCGGCGTGAAGCACTCGGGTTATGTGAGGCGCTAAGGGCCCGACCGCAGCCGAACGGAACGCCTGCGCGGGCCCGGCCGCTGGTACGCAGCGGGCTCCCCAGATGAGCACAGCGGACTCCGGGAGCCTCTGTCGCTTCGGCCTTGCAGACTCTGCTTTCATGGCAGGTGCGGTGGCAGCCACCAGCCCGGCCGCCCTCAGAACTGCCATGGGATTCTGAATTTGAGGGTCCAACTGATGTGAACTGGCTCCCCGCCCGGCGCGGGAGTAAAGACGAGGCTGCTGAGGCAAGAGCCGGCAGGCGGGGCCGCCCCACCCCGGGACAGTCTGCAAAGCGAGCTGTGAGGACGGCAGGCCGAGGCGGGCCGGCCCGGAGCTCAGTCAGCGGTGCGGGGCTTCTGCTTTAACGGGCCGGCCGCTCGCCGGGATGCACGGGGCTCTCGGCAGTGCCGGAGGCAGCCCTGGACCGTGCCGCGCGGAACTTTCGGGGGAGGGTGGCATCGACAGCCTGTTGGCGCCTGCCACCCCGCCTTGTGCCCTCCTCTGGTCTCCCCTTGTCCTGAACAAGACAGCTTGCTTTGTCTGCCAAGGCCTGCGTTGCCACCTTCCCGCCCGTGGGTCCGAGGCCAGGTGGGGCGTGTTGGTCTTTATCCTGAGAGCAGGGGGAGCCACTAAAGGCTCTATGGGAGGGGAGGGGGGGTAGATAGATTTACTGAAAGGAATGTTTGTAGCTGCTTTATACAGAACGGGGACAGGAATATGTGGGGAGACCAGTGGGGACAGTGCAGAGGCCCAGGGACCGCTGGGGGTACGCATGGGGTGGGGAGGGGTGAGGAGGGACGGGGCAACTCCAGAGGAGCGCAGGACAGCGCAGGAGCACCCTCATGGAGCAGGGGGTACGGGTTGGAGTTGCGGGACGGGACTTCTGCGGACTTTGGCTGTGGGCTGCGATCCTGTGGGCTGAGGCAGGACGTTGGCAAGGAGGCCATGCGATGGGGGACATCCAAGTCTGGTCTGGGGCAGGTGGGGTCGGAGCCCCTTGAAGGCACCTACTTGCATCCCCCATGTTAGCCGATGCTCCTTTTCAGTCCAGAGCTGCTGGTTTCACACCAAAAAACATGCACGTTGCGCAGGTAGTTCTTCAGCCAGGAACGAACTGTCCCCCAGCTCGACTCCATGGAGACCCCAGCCCATCCTTCTAGCCCGCTCTTCCTTCAGGATGTCCTGCCAGGTGACCCAGCCTCCCCACAGCGCCCCTCACTGAGGTGGTAGACAGACCCCGAGACCCAGCTACCACCTCCCCGGGCCAAAGCCAGCAGCACGCCCCTCCCAAGGCAGCGGCAGCGGGGGGGGGGGGGGGGGGGGGGGGGCCAGCTCCGCCTCCCATCCCGCCCTTGGGCTAGTCACACGCACAGCTTAGTGCCCTGCCTGGATGCTAAGTTCTGGAGGGCAGCAACCCGGCCTGGTAGGCTTGGTGGCCTTCACAGCCCCACACCGGGGTCTCGCTGGAGCTGTCACTCGCCCAGGTGTTGAGGACAACCCCCCCTGGAGCCTGCGGGGCAGAGCCACAGAGCACCTCAGTGTTTGCATTCCAAATAGGCCACGGGAGGCACACGCTAAAGCACCATTCCATCTCGCGCCGCGCGCTGGGGTCGAGCAAATGGATCTGTGCAGAAACGCTCTTTAAAATGCATTACGTGCATGCGTTTAAAGAGCCGCCCGCTGTCGGTGAATTTCAAAGCGGAGCAAGCGGGTGATGAACGACCTCTGGTTGTTAGCAGCGGGGGAACGAGGGGCTGGGTCTGTCTGCCGGTGAATAACACGCGGACGCCTCTCACCTGCAGGGCTGTGCCCGGCAGGGCGCGACCCCGTGGGATGGAATGTGAAAGGAGGTGCGGGCGAGGGCCCATTCCAGCGCTGGGTAAGTTTCGGGTTAGTGGCCTCTGCACAGAGGAGGCTTCTGGGAGGCCACCTCAAGGCGTGGACAAGCAGACATGATTGGTTTGGGATTTTGGTTTTCTTAACTCACCCATCAGAGTCCATTTTTGAACGTCGGTGTCTGGGGAGGCACGTGAGACAGCGGAAGGCGGGGAGGAGGCCGGTCCCGCTCACCTGCAGTGCGTTGGTTCCATCCCGTTTCCGCCCCTCCTGGAGCGCTCTCCATAACGAAGACCGAGGGCCGGCTCTCGGCAAGCCGTTATCCATATGCCGTGTGTGCAGACCACAGTGGTGGGCGCTGTGGAGAGAGGTCAAGAGCCCCAGAGGCCATCCTGACCCCCCAACACTGTCGCACACCACTAAGTCCAAAGTGGGGGCTCGGCGCCAGCGAGCGAGCGAAGACACGAGGAAGGCGCGGTGGCCCCGGGGGCGCGGACGGAGTCGGGGTCTGTCAGTGAGACAGTCTGCGGGGAGCGGCTTTCCTTTCTGTGCATTGCCCATCCGTGCGGGGCACCTTTGGGTGCTGTCACAGGGGTATGCACAGAAGCAGGCACAGGATAAAGGACGGCCTGGGCGTCAGGGGGAGCTGGAACGCGATCACCCTGGAACGGGTGCTCGGGGCAATTACTCGTTCACATGGCCCCTTCCAGGATGGACAGCTTCTCCGCTGACCTCTGCAAGCAGGGTTTGTGACCTTGGGCAAGTTATTTGCTTCTGGGGGCCCTGCCGCCCCTTGTGAAGATGAGCAGCACCTGCCAACCAGCCCCCATGCCCCGTGGGCCCTCGTCACACCTGCCACTTTGCTGTTCCGACCCAGGAAATGGTACACTCTGCCGGGCGCTCGCAGGGGCGGGGGCGGGAGCCGCAGGCTGTGGGCAGACCTCTGGGTGTGCTGCCTGCTGGCGCCATCTTGGTTTGCTGAGCTCGGGATTTCCTCAGGGGTTCCTTTTAACAACTTTGGGCACATTTTCCCAGCAGGCCTCCCCCCTCCTCCTGCTAAGGAGACAGCAGAGCAGATCCCGATGACAGCAGCTCTGGGGCCGCACTGCCTGGGTTGGAGGTCCAGTCTTTCCACCTGATACAGGTGTGACCCGAGTGCATGAGCACCCAAGGTTCCTCACAGAACAAGGAGGAAGATAATGCGAAGCACCTGATTCTTATTGTCACTGTTACTGTCATTGCGATGGCGTTCCAATGAGAAGGTGCGTGTTGCTTGACATGTATTGCCCCCTCCCCGCCCCCACCGTGTCGAACTTGGTCTTCTTTGGTGCCCTCGGCCCAGAGCGCAGAGCGAAGCTCCAGGCCTTGGCGTTTGCTTGGCAGCCTCATGGGGAGCACCTCCAGCACCTCCAACTCTTGTTGTTTCTGGAGGAAAACAGCTTCCAAAGCCCAGCCATCTGCACAGTCCCACCCGTTAGACTGCTGGTACCGGAGAAGCCCCCCACGGGTGGCAGGGACCATGGATATCCAGCCTGCAAGTCCCTGGATCATTGAGTAGGGGTCCCGCCCCCGAAACCACAGCTCTGCCTGCCCTCGGGGCGGAGCGCTCTCTCTGGCGTGGGGCCGGGCGCCACAAAGGGCCAGTTTTAAACACCCAAACATGATGATTTTAACAGGTCAGCAATATGAAGAACTATGGCAATAGCTGACATTCTTTTGGCCACAGCAAATTTTCGAAATCTCGTGTGTTTCGCTCTCACAGCATTGCAATTGGAATGCTGGATTTTTATCGGAAGTAATTGACCTGTGTTTTGATTTAACAGAACTTAAGAGTGGAAAACAGATCCATACACCCAAGTTGTTCCAAACAAACTTGCAAGTTTTCCAATAACTGACTCAAGTGTTAGTTTCTGAAATTTCGTTTTAATTCAGTAAAACGAAACACCTGTTTCTCAGTTGCACGAGCCACACTGCAAGTGCTCAGAAGCCACACGGGGCAGGCGGCTGCTGCCCTGGGCGCTGCTGACAGAGGGCGTCTCCTCCGCTGTCCCAGAAAGTGCTGCTTACGGGGCTGTCCCAGGGTCCTGGAAGACGGAGACCCTAAGACCCTGCGGCCCTGCCTGGCAGGCGGAGGGGTGCGGGGTGCTCTGAGGCTGCGTCCCTGCCAGGCGCAGGCAGCAGCCAACGCTGCGGTCCACGGGCCATGATGTCTGAGCGGGCAGGGAGGAAGGGCTCCGGTGTGGGTCTCAAGCTCAGAGCGAAGGCAGTGGCTTTCAGGACAAAGTCCTTGCTCGTCCCCCTGTCCTCTTTGGCCGTCGCGCCATCGCTGACGTCAGAGCCTGGGCTGATGATGTCATCCTCAACAGTCGCTCCCAGGGTCCTGGAAGAGCCCCAGTGCCCGCCCCTGCCCCCTCGCCCTTCCAAACCCTGCTTCTCCTCTAGGAGGCTCCCCCTCCCCTTCTGACATCACCGAGCCTCCACTCCCTCGTTTGTAAAGTGGGGAGAGGACAGAACCCCCGTCCTGTGGACGTGGTTAGAATCCCACGCGCAGGTTAGTGCTGCCAGCGCTGTTACTGTCGGCACGACTGTTGTCACTGCTCTGCACTGGCCGTAGAGCGGGGACGCGGCTGACGGAGCCTTTGTGAGCGGTGGGGCTGGGGCCCGCCCGCCCCCTCCAGGCTCGTTTCCTCCTCTCCAGGGTGGCTGCCCGTTCCGCGCGTGTACGTGGGGGTTTAGCTGAGTTCCGCGGAGCGTGGGGCTGGGGCCAGCCGCCCGTCGGATGCTGGCTGGCTTCCTACCCTGCAGCCCTCCTCTGGCCGCTCCCCATCGCACATGGCGCAGCGCCTGCTACCTCCGCGGGCCTCAGGTCCCAGGGAAGAATTAGGCCTCGCTCTGTGGTCTCCAAAGCGCCTGGCTTGGGACTGGGCATCCAGAAGCTTCTTAGGAGAGAAGAATTGGGTGGGTCTGAATTTGCCCCAACAGCCACGCACCCCCATCCCCAGGGCAACCTCCCCTGATGACCCGGAGAGACTGTGCTCGGGCTCCGGCCTCTGACGTCTGACGCAAGACCGGGGGCGGGACAGGTGTTCCTCCTCCTGGCCCCAGCGCCCGCCCCGCCCTCGCAGACACCTCGGCACTGTCTGAGCGCAGTGGGCTGCGGGGGCCTTCAGGGCTGGGGCTTGGTCTTGGAGGGGCGGGAGGGCGGGAGGCCCTCGCCTGCGTTCCTGCGGGCGCCGCCGCGGTCAGGGCGCATGGCCCCTCGCGGTGCTCGCCCAGGGCCAGGCACTGTGCAGTCCAGGCCGGCGCTGGGCACCACCCAGGACAGCGACGTGGCCCGGCAGCTGGGGCAGCCTCAGGGCCTGGGAGCTGAGGACCGGAGGGCGGAGGCGCGCTGGGGAGCCACGAGCGGCGCGGCGAAGGAGCTCAGCGGCCATCAGGTACGTCGTGGGACGGCCCCAGACACGTGTCAGTTGGGACTGTGAGGGAGGGGCCGGGGGCGGGCAAAGGGCCGTCTCCTCCAGCGCAAACGTGCAGTGCTCTTTGCTCATAGAGAGTAACAAGGGGATCCCGAAACTGGAATGTGTTTGTAAGAAGCCATGTTTATTCTCCGTGTTTGCGCCCCGGGCCGCACGCTGCGTCTGACGCACGGCACCTGTGCGGCTTTCCCTCGGCTCCAGCGTTTGAGCTCGTCAGCCTGGATGCCTGTTAGTGCTTCTGCTGTCTGTCTCACCTCTCCCACGCTGGCAGGAATTTCCCTTTGAGGACTCTTTTCATCCAGGGAAATTTTAAAAAGTCACTCAGGCGAGGTCGGTGAGTAGGCAGGGTGGGGCACAGGGGTCATTGCTGTTTTTGGTCAAAAACTGCTGAACACGCTGTGCAGCATGGGGAGGGGCGCTTGTAAATCACCCTTCATGAAATGGACAGAGGGGTTGAGTCTTCGGAAAAATTCACTGAAGCCAAACGCCGCCTCTCACAATGGCGCCAGCTAGCACACTGACCCAGATGGTTCCTCAAACACTCACTTAGTGGGGGAAGCCTGCACTACAAGGGGCCCGCCCTCCAGAAGATATTGAATAGTTCTGGGGTTTTTGGTCCCCGCCTTGTACATGCATGACTTCGCTAAAAGGAAGAGTTAGAGTAATGCCAACTTTCTTAATTCATATGATCAGAGCAAGAGGCTCCCAGCTGCAGTAACCCAGGAATGATGGCATCAGGTTTATTTGTCGGTCATGACCTCAGCAAATAGGATGCACAGAGGGGGGTACGTGACCGCAGTACATCATTGCACAGAAGAAAGGGCAGCAGCCGGGATCCCGCAGCCGGATCATGGATACCCTCCCTCCCTTTATCATCCATTTCATCCCAGATTTAATTTTTTAGTAATAAGCATGGATCTCTGTTGTAATCAGAAAAGAGCTTATGCTATAAAAATATATAAAAATCGATTTAGAGGGAATAAATATAACTTTGTTTGCTAGACCACTACACGGCTCAGGAGCTTTTTTTTTTTTTAAGGAAATAAATAATTCTATAGATTCTGCTCCCAATCAGTGGCCTGCTTTTGAAATTAACCATTTCTCTGGGCTCTCCCTCTGATTGGGATCAGTCCGTCCTCAGTCACTTGGAAGCGCTGTTTTGCCAGCTCTTTAGCCATACACAATATAACTTTGAAATGTGGAGGGAAAAGAAATTAGCATTTTCAGTGAACTAGAAAGAATGCATCTGATTTCAAAACATATGCTTAAAAAAGAAAAAGGGCGCCTAAACTGATTGTCCCAACTGGAGCACTTATTTTGCCAAGCCAAATCTGAAACGCATTTTTGCAAAGGCACAACTTCATTTATGAATTTTCTTAGAGGAGGGAAATACGAAGACCCAGGCACAGGGAAAGGAAAAACGCCTCTTGAGGGTTTCATATGCATAGCGTGGATTAATCCAGGCGCCCGCTTCCAAGCTGTGGCCCCCACAGAGTGAATCAGTGAGCAGTTTATGCAGTGAATCTTTTTTTCTTTAATTATCTAGGTATTGCAGACGGACATGCTTCTTCTGACTTTACTTCTGCAGACACTTCTCTGAGATTTTAGCTTCGCTTTGCGCGTATAATCACAGCCGCAGGTTGTCCAGAGAGCCAGTCTCAGGGCGGCGGTGGGGAGCTTCCTGCTCCCCGCCCCCAGGCCGGCCACGGCGCGCCGCACTGAGCATCCACTCTGCCCGAACCCCTCTGAGGGTGACTCCAACAGCAGCCGAAGAGCTGTTCTAAGGTGGAGCGTGTAGGCTTTGTACGGATCCTAATTTGAACAAATTATTTAAAACTTTGGGGGATTTGCATGTGACTGTTAGAGGATATTAAATTTTTTTTAAATTTGTTATGTGTAAACACAAAAAGAATCCGGTTTGAGCTTATCCTTAGGCCCCTGTCTCCAAGGCTGGTGTGGGGGAGGGGGTCTGGAATAAGAATGCAGACCCTGGACCCCACTCCTGGCCACTCAGACCCAGCAGGTCAGAGGGCCCGGGAACCCGTGTTTCTAAAGGCGCCTGCAGCAGCGATCGAGCCCTTCCCGCCCCCCACTTACAGCGGAGCGGGAAGGAAATGCTCAGGGGGGCAAGCTGGCCCACCCGCTGCCCTGCGGGCCCTCTGCAGCCCACAGGGGACCCCGAGGCCGGCTCAGCCCACGGGTCCTGCCCGACCGCTGCAGCTGCGGCGGGGCTGAGGCTCCGGGGCTGTCCTGGCTCCAGGAAAGGGGGAGGGGCTGGGCAGTGGGTGGTATAATTCCCAGGCCAGGTACCAAGAAACAGGGGGGGAGCCCCGGGGAGTGCCCCACCCCCCAGGAGACTGACGTGGTTGATAGTTCTGGGCAGCAGACCTCCGTTGGCGGAATGTCCCTTCCTCTCTCAAAACCACTCACGTGATCCCACCTGAGGGCAGCAAGCAAGGCGGCAGAAATGGAAGAGGAGCCCAGATGTCACCTTTGTGTCCACAGCCACCAGGCTGTTTCAGGGGTGGCACTGGGGTTTCCCGGGGTCTCTGGGCTGCCTCCTTTCCGGGACACTTTCCCGGCCGAGGCCTCTTAAGAAGGCAGAGCTGGGGAACTGGGAGGAGCTGTCGGACCTGATCCGAAAGGGCTTGATCAGTGGAACAAATGGACCCCTTGGCTGCCGGGCCAGGGACTCCAGCATTGGTTCGAGGTCTACGTCTCTCCAGTTGGCCCCCACTTGGGAGGAAAGGAGGGAGACCTGCTTCTGAGACCGTCTGAGGTGGCCTTCCCTGCTGGCTTCTCCTCCCCTACCTGGGAATTGTCAAGAAGCTGAAACTTCCCGTTCAGGGAAGTACGAGAGTGGCGGCTTCTCCCGCCAGCCCCCCCCTCGCCGCGTTTCCGTTAGTGCCAGAAGCACGGCCTCCAGATCCCGGCGCCTCTCGTTAGTTCCGTTCCCGCCCGCCTGTGACCCTCTCTAGACGTGGTGTATGGGACGGTCCTGTCCCCACACGCACCGCCGGCCTGGCCCACAGGGCCGCCCCGCCCCTGCCCGCAGGGCACCAGGACAAAGCAGTCCCTCTAGGGTCCCAGCAAAGGTGGCCTTACGCCCTCCCGGGAACCCTCCTCTGTTGCCTGCAAGTCCATTAGCAGGGCGTTGATCTGGGTGAAGAACTGCATTCTTCCCGTGCCGGGAACACGCGTGGGTGGGACCTCACAGGAGACGGAGGAGAGGCGCCTCGTGCGTCCGCACGCCCGTCCCTGGCCCTGACAGCCCCGGCCTCAGCACCCGAAGCCCTCAGATGGCCACGTGGGCACCAGTGTGTCCTTCCTGTCGGTCGGACACTGTCCTGCTCCCTGGACTTCAGGCGGGAGCTGCGGAAAGCCCGGTCCCCATCGGAGTGAGGTGACGATGCGTGGCATTGTCAGCGTCTGGCCGTCTCTGACCCGTGTGTCCGGCACCGATGGCGGCCGGGCCTGGCCTGGCCGCGGGCCTCTCCCTCCCCAAATCCTGTCTCCGGCCTTCTCCGTCTCTGTCACCACGGGCGAGTGGCCCAGCGTCTCCGAGCGTCCGTTTGCCCGCCTGTGACCAGGGACCACACCAGCACTTCCCTCGGCAGATCAGGCGCTCGGCCGTGCCGACGGGCTGGGCGGCGCTGCTGGGCTGCCTTGGAAGTTTACTCACGTCTGCTCTGTGCCTCGGAGCTCCAGCGCGGTTTTCGGGGTTGTCTCAAAGCCTCAGAGACCTTCCAGAAGCCCTAGTTCCCCAGGAGCCTGCCTTTCCCAAGCTCAGTCCTAAATCGGACGTGAGCGGGAAGATTAACAAGGTTTTCTAGAAGAAAACGAAGAAACAGGAGGTGTCCAGAGCTCATGCACCGGGCAGCAGGCACAGGGGGATTTCGTGGGCGCCGTGAAGGCCAACGGGAGAGCTGGGTGGGGCTCTGGGAGGCGCCGTCTCTGCTGCGACTCTGTCCCAGCAAGGACCGGCTCCTGTGCCCGTCTGCGCTGGACGCCCCCCATGTGTCTCCACTGTGTAACCTTGACTTAAGTGGCCCTGGAGCAGGACGGCCACCTCGCGTGCTAACCACAGGTCTCCGCGCGGGGCTTCGCCCGGGACCCAGCTCTGACGCCGCCTGCCTGCGGTCTCTGAGAACAGGCTGCAGACGCGTGCCGGCCCAGCCAGACCCCCTTGCTCACTGGGGCGCCCTCGTCAGCGGAGGGCTGCCGGCAGTTAGCGCCTAAGTGACGTCGGAGAACGGACACCACTTTCTAAAAGGGAACGGAACCTACGTTCTAGAAAGCTCACTGCAGATGCCTTTTTCCTCTGTCCTTGATCATGTGGAGTCAGGGAGCCCGAGAGGCCGGGTGATGGAGAGTAAAGTGGATCTGCTGGCGAGGGGGCGGCGCCGTGCGGGGCTGTGGCCCAGATTTCCGCTGCCAGGCCCCAGCTCGGTGGTCTCCGCGTACCTGCAGGCTTCACTAGTGCGGTTTTACTCCTGCGTGACTTAAAGGGTTTGAGAAGGAACTTCTGCACCACCCCAGCGAAGGGAAGAGGCTCCCGCCCCTGCCATAAAGGAACTATCCAGAAAAACAAGTCCCTGTTCATCAGGTTAATAACCATCCACAGGTCAGCCCAAACCCTGACCACCTCGCTGAGGGGCACAGGCTTGAGGGGTCGCGGCTCTGGGATAAGTTGTGCCCACAACTCAAGCGCATCGAGGCTGCGCTGTCACCAAGTCATTACAGGCTCGCAGCCAAGCGGAGAATCCTCGGGGAACAACTGCCAAGTGAAAACTCTCTAGAGCCAGAGGGGCTGGGGTCTCCCCCCGGGCAGCACGCTCGGGTTTGTCTCGTGGGAATTCGTCATTCCCGCCCCGTGACGTGTTTTTCATAACAAATTACTACCGTGTATGATTTTTTTTCCTTAAAGGAAATTTAATTTCATTTATTTATTTCTGAGCACTTATTTCAAAACGTACAGAAGGGCGTGGGGGGGGGCTGTCCCCTCCTGGGAGGCGGCCAGCCTGGGACAGGCCGCTGAGCCCCGGCCAGGGCACACGCGTGCGTCTCCCGCTCTGTAAACACAGGCGGCGCCGCAGCACCAGCGCGCTCCCCGCCGCGCTCCCTCTCTCGGTCCAAGCAGCCACCGGGTCGCGCTCTTAGCGCCACACGGCGCGGCCGGCCCTCCATGGTTCCCCGGCAGCTGTCGCACCAGCTCCAGCAGTGAGGCTCCTGTGCATCGTCAGCGCGGGCCGGCGCCTGGCACTGCAGTCGGCCTGGGTTTCAGGACGCTGTCTCCGGTGTGAGACGTGGCCCGCGCCTGTGGGGTGGTGGTCAGGGCCAGGGGCCGTCCTCGGGGCACGCGAGCTCCAGGGGCACCTCTGATTTTCTGCATTTCAGGCGAATGCCTCTCCCAGCCTCCATCTTAACAAGGATAATTCAGTTGGAGCTGCGCACCCGACTGGGTTTTCTATGAATTATGGATTTTTAAAAAGATGGGGAGGGATGTGAGATATTGAGTTTCCAGACTGGCTGCATTTTCTCTTCCTCGACTTCAGGCCCCCCTCCTGCTTCGGAGGGGGCGCTGCCCAGAGCCCGCCGGTGCCTGTGCTCCTCCGCCTGCCTGTTGTCACGCGCCGGATAACCGCGTGGGGCTTGTCGGAAGGACGCAGGGCACGAGGGGCCCCCCGAGGGGCCCTCTCAAATCGGGCAGTCGCGAGGGGAGACCTGTGACGCTGAGAACCACGGGCAGCAACTCCGAAATGCAGCCATGGGCACCCCGACCTGGGAGCCTGCGCATCTCTCCGAGGCCTCCCGTGGAAACCCGGGGCTTGCCGGCCATGGCCTTGGCACGCCCTGCCCCCGCCCCTGGGCCTTGCGTGGAGACTTGGGAGAGGACAGGGGCCAGGAGCTTCTAGTGGGTAGAGGCCAAGGATGCTGCTCAATGCCCCCCAGTGCCAGGAGGCCTCCCCAAAGGAGAAAACCTTCCCACCCAGCATGTCGCGGTGCCCTAGCCTGGCCCGGGATGAAGGAAGAACGGTCTAGGGAATGAGTGCGACCTTGGGAAGGGGAAGCACCCAGTCCTCCCACCCTGCAGGGGCAGGCGTGCCGGACCCTCCTGGTCCCCAGTCTCTGGCGCGCAGAAGACCCTCACAAGTCCCCCCGACCCTGTCTCCGAAATCTTCGTGCTGCAGAAACGCACACGCTGCCTCAGAGGGCACGTACGTGAGACGGCAGGGTCTCCGCGTTCCCACCGCTTCTCTCCTCTGAGCTCCAGGAGCTCTGCCGGGACAATGTTACTTTCTGCCCCCGTCATACAGTGCAGGACAGGCTGCCCTTCCCACTGTCCAGACACGTTTTCCCAAGAGCTGTTCCTGACAGCTAGTTAGTGAGGGAGCGGGAGCGGAGTTGCTAGGTCCTGAAGGCCTTTTTTCGTTTTACAAAATGAAAACAGCTTTTTTTCAGACTACAAAAATGATACAAACACCTTGTTCCTTAAAAAATTCAAACAGTACAGAAAAGCATAGGGAGGAAAAATAAAAAATTACCCAAATCCTTTTGCTAAGAGATAACCAAATGCAGACATTTTGGTGCCGGTCTTCCCGGCCCTTTCTCTGCCTGTGGGCATGGGGTTTCCCAGCCGACGGCCCGGCACCTTGTGGTCCAGATCATTCTCTGCTGTGGGGGCAGGGCAGGACATTCAGCAGCATCCTCGGCTTCTGCCCACTAGGTGCCAATAGTCTCTCTACCCCCTAAGCTGTGACGACCAGAACTGTCCCCTGGAGGACAGCACTGCCCCTGGAGAAGCGCCGAGACCAGGGGCATCATGTGCCCACTGTCCTGCCTGTGCCCGTGTCTGCAGAGAACTGGGGAGAGGGGGGAGAGGAAGGCCTGCCACTTTGGGGTCTTGTGGTTTCTGGTGTCATGTTTGGGGGTCAAGGCCCAACTCTGACAGTTACAAGGCAAATTACTTGAATCTTCTGAGCCTCGGTTTCCTGGTCAGCAAACAGGGACAATGATGGGGCATCGGTGCCAGGAGTGACCCCACGGGACCTCCACAAAGGCTGCTCCCGGCCCCACTTCCTGTGGTGGGGACCCCGGACGGAGGAGGCAGGCCCCGGGCGGGTGGGGGCGGGCTGCGGGCTGAGTTCTTCCAGGCCCCCAGGCGACGTCGTGAGGCTCTGTGTGTGCGCTTTGTTTTTAATTCGGTTCTCCTGGAAAACAGATAAGCACACGTCTGCTTCAATCTCGCGTCTAGGTTTTTTCTTTTTGTGTAAATTTCAGTTTCTTTTGAGCTTCAGATATTAAAAAAAAAGATGAATATATGAGAACAGTTGGAGGTTTAAGCAAATTGGTTTATTCCATTGCGGAGGAATCGGGGTGGATGAGTCAATCGGGCTTGTCAGAATCTTCCCAAGTGCGTCTGCACTGCTAGTGATGAAGCAGAGGGCCTGCGGCCTCCTGTCTCCTGCCGTCCCCACCCCCACCCCAGCCCTGCCTCCATTCCTCCGTGGACTCCCTCTCTGTCCCCTGGGCCTCCTGGCCCATCCAGACCCAGGTCTGTGTGTGGAAGGGACCCTCCCTTCACAGATCCCCAGTGCTCCTGGCTGAGCCTCAGCTTCGTAAAATGATCCCCCCAACACACAGATGCGAGTATGTCCCTCCACGCCCTCAGCGAGTGATCGCACCCTGACCTCTCAGGATAACAAGCATGATTCCTTCTGTCCCCTCAGCGAGCCTGTCCTCCAGGGTCCCCTCGCTCCCAGGCTCTTCCCCATAGGCCCTCGCAGGTGACGCTCCACCCCTCCCCCCTCCTTGGGGTCTCAGCCAGCCACCTCCCAGGAAGGGCCCAGCCCATCTCAGCCACTGGACAGGTTCTTCTGGGATTACCCCGTCCACGTCTGTCCTGGTTTGGCGGTAAATAGTCCAAGGACGGGGACCATGGCTAATCCCAGTGACTGTTATGTCACCAGAGGTCAACAGAGGTTTGAAGGAAGGATGGAGGGAGACATTCCATCTTCAAGAGTGTGATTCCCTTTTACCTTCAGTGTCCCGACTTCCGTATTCAAGTGGTATGTCAACCTAAGCCCTCCCCGCCCCACCCCCACCCCCGCCAGGGTGAGCACCTCCCATTAGTGGCCTGGGAGACGCGCAGGGCGGGTGGGGGTGGGGACAGCGATGTCCCTGGCAGGACAGACCAAGTGGCCCGCTCCAGCCTTGCCGAGGAGCCATTCCCAACCCACCATGAAGAAACTGTGGACGCGTAATTTATAGTGAAAATCGAATGGACACGAACACTAGTGAGTCACCCCACGGCGAGGGCCCAGCGCTGCGGACCCAGGCTGTGGTCGGGTAGCTCCGTGTCTCCTGGGGGGTGGGGGGGGGGGACTGCCGTGGTGCTGTCCCGACATCGGGGGCGGTGGCCTGGCCTGGTGTCCCAGCCTTCTTGGTGGCCACAGTCACACCTCCACACCATCTTGGGGCTACAAGCTCAGTGGGACTTGGCTGATTGCCCATCAAGCTCCCTGAACTTACATAAGGGGCCGCCAAGACCAGGGTGACACCACACATTGCATGTCCTGCCCCAAACAGCCCCTTCTCTCACCTCGCCCACCCTCGGTGTCCCCTCTGCACAGGCTTCAGCACCCAGCTCTCCTCTCCTGCCTTGGCCACCTACACCCCAGCCAGGGATGTCCCCTCTCCAGAGAGGGTGACCCCAATGGCCTCATGCCCTCATTGTACCCCCATATCCATTCTGGCCTCAAATACAATTCTGGAAGGAACTGTCCAAGATGCAGACTAGATCATCACAGCTGCTTCCATGGCTTGTTCCTGTCCTCTGTTAAAACATATGCTGGGGAAAGTGGAGGGACTTGTGCAGGGTCAGGGCCTTTCCACAGACTGCCCCCTCCCCCATAGGCATACTGCCCTTCTGTTTAGTCACCTGGCTGCCTCCTCATTCCACTTACATGCCACCTCCTCCAGTAAGCCCTCCCTGCTATTTCCGTGGCCAGGGTCTCTCTTAGGCTGGGCTCTGAGCTCCATGGGGACAGGCCCATATCCATCTTGTTCTCCCCGTGTCCCTGGGGCCAAGAACAGGGCCTGGCTCACAGTTGGTGCGCCTCTGCCTTTTCAGACCGTCCACGGGAGGAGTGGCAGTGACTGGCCCCAGGGAACTAGTTACGGAGCTGGGGCACGCCTACTCTTCCTCCTCTTCCCTGGCCTCTTCAGGACTCGTCCCAGGAAAGCCGGGGGTGCACGTGGATCTTGCACGTTGGGTCCTACCCCTGTGCTTCCTTGTCACATGGTCCGTCGGGGCCACCGAGAGAGCTGAGGCTCCCGATGTCTGTCTCTCTCAAATCAGTAAATAAAGAAAATTTAAGAGAGAAACAGTCATGGTTTTGAAAACGTGGACCCTTTATTCATGAAGGAGAGAGGACTCAATGGAAAGGGTTGAGCCGCGACCTCCGAACGTGTCTGACGTGGTCTCGGACAAATACCTGCCCAGACCAGCTTCCTCGGGGCCCCCGCGGGGCCAGGGCCAAGCACGGGAAGTGGGGCTGGCGGAGGAAGGCAAGGGCGCTGCGGCTCCCTGCTGGTCCTGTGCGGCCGCCACGGGAAGGGGGGGACAAGAGACACGGGGCGGCCACACTGGCGGCCTGTCCGTGGCGGAACGACAGAGCTGGTGGCCACAAGGCCGGGCCCTACAGCAGCGCCGACAGGTGTCGGCGGCCAAAGGGCCCGCGGGAGCCCCCAGCCCGGGGTTCTCCGGAGACCAGGGCTCCTCGGGGCCCGCGTCGTCACTGCAGCTGCGCCATCTGGTGGTGAGGGGCCGGGGCACTTGTGCGGCCGCGGGTCCCGCCGGAGCATCAGTCGCCCGGAGGGCAGGACCGCAGGTCTGGCTCCAGTGAGGGCCTGGGGCATCCAGACGGCTCCCCTGCACCCGCACGGGCACTGGCCACCCACGCCCCAGCTGCCCCCCCGCTGCCCGTGCGCCAGGGGCTGGGGAAGCGGCTTCGGGCACTGACCTCCATCAAGGTTCACTTTCCTCACCTGTCAGGAAAAAACCTGAAAACCCATAACGCATCAAGAGGGTGACAACGGCGCCTCGCTTCTGGGCCAAGTGGGAGTGGGGGTGCTGGTGGGGGCGCAGGCCGCCGCGTACACAGTGGGGCCCGCCACAGGCGCTGTGGTCTTCCCGACGTGACAGCTGTTCCCACCACCCAGGCCGCGTGGTGCGCTAGGCTGAGCCCCAAAGGGCTGAGGAAGCTTCTGGAAGTGCCAGGGCCCCTCTTCTGCACTGTCAAGAGAGAAACCTCGGAAGACAAGCCCCGACTCAGACGCCCCAGCTCAGGCCTGCGCCGTCAGCTGTCCGGCCCCGCACGCGGCCCAGGAAGGGCCAGGAGCCCCCGGGGTGCTCCTCAGCCACGCTCTCCGCGGCCCGGCCCACCTGGGCCAGCGGGGTCCGCACCTGCCCCACACCGGGGCGGGGAGCCCGAGGAAACACGGTTCAGGCCGCCGCTGAGCGCCCCCAGAGCCCCTGCAGCCCGCCCTCCCCTCCCGCGTCAGGGCCCTGGGCCCGCAGCCAGCCCTTCCCCCAGGGCCGGCTTCTGCCCACGTGTCGCCTTGGCCCTCCCTGGAGCCCCTCACCTCCCACGCAGCATTCAACGGCAGAGGTCCACAAGGGGGGTCTGGAGCCCGGCAGACCCCCGAGTTCAAATGCAGACACACTTCCCACCCGTGCGGCCCTGGGCATGCTGTTTGCGTTCTCTGTGCCTGGGGTCCCCTGTGAGATGAAGATTAAATGGGATGACATGTTCCCCTGATGCCCAGGACATGGCAAGGCAACACGAGAGCCATGGGACGAAGAAGGGACCAATGAGGGGGGGCTCTCGGGGCCGAGGCTGAGCCGGGGCAGGCTGCATGGGGACCGGGACCGCCAGCCCGAGCGTCCCCCCAGGGCTCTTCAAGAAGAGGGACGCCTCTGTCTTCGTGCAGGTGCCCCGAGGCCCCGCGTGGTCCCCGCGGCTGCTGCTGCGGCTTCTTCCCGCGGCCCGGACAAGCGGGCGGAGGCCTGCACTACAGGGACCGGGGGCAACTCCGAGGCTGCCCGCCTGCAGCCGGGGGCCGCGAGAGGACCTGCAGCTCCCTCCACCCAGCCTGCCCCTGCGCTGAGGAGCCTCGCCTGGTCTCAGAGCCCCCGGGCCCCACGGGGCCTCCTGAAGCCCCACCGGCCACGGGGGAGAGGCCCAGAGAGCAGAGGTGTCGGTGCCACGGCGGTGACCGCCCGAGCACCTAAGGCTGTGCCGGCGCCACCAAGGGGCGGCGCGGGGAGGAGGGGCCGCTGCGCTGGCTCTTCGGCCTGGCCCCGCTCCTTCGCCGCCTCCCCTCCAGGCCCCAGTCTGCCAGACCCTGAGCCCAGGCCTCCCAGACCAGTGTCACCGCAAGGTCAAGGAGGCCCGGCCAGCGCCTCAGAGCTAATTCTGAGGGCCCTGGTCTCTTCTGAGATAATAATAGCCCCACTTGACGGCAGGGAGCACGTGCAATGCCTGTGGAGGCCAGGCCGGGCCCCGGGTGAGTGACAGGCCAGGTGGCTGCGGGCCCCACGGCGGTGGGTTCGTGGCTGGCCGAGAGGGGGCAGTCGCCCCTCAGCCACAGCCGCCTGTGGACAGGTCAGCAGGGCCCAGGCGCCTGGAGGCTCCGAAGGGCCAGGAGAAGCCCACCCATCAAAGCTCTTGGGGAAATCTAACGTCTATTCGTCTATTCGTCGGCGGCATCCTTTGTAGGACTTTTAAAAAGCCCCGGCCACTGAAACTCGGGTGTCTCTGGGCGGGGCCGGGCCTGGAGGGCAGCTTCCACCTCCGCATGCACGGCGCTCCTCCCAGATCAGTGTTCGCTTTTCACAACAGCGCCGCCCCTCGGGGGCTCTTTTTGAGCCCCAGGCGCCGCTGGCCTGGCTCCATCGTGGGACCCAGGGCCTTTCCGTATACCGGGCGGGTCAGTGAGTTGCCCCAGGGCGTCGGGTGGACAGTGGGGGCTGAAGTTGGTGCTCAGTTCTGTTTGACACCAAAATCAGGGACATTAACCACGGGCTCTAGTGCCCAGCCAGCTCCTCTGGACTTGGAGGCGGGGCCCCGTGGGCCTCTCACCCCGGACCTGTCCTTGGCGTTTCCACGCACGTCCACAGCCCCTGCCTCCTGCTCGCCCAACACTGCCCGCTTACTCAGGAGACACCCCCCCAACGCGCCCCCGGCCCTGCTGCCAGCTGAGTTCCTGCGTGGCCCATGACACGTGAGTCTGTCTGTCCAGCCTTGGCCGTGGAGCCCAGCGCCGCCCTCTCCCGTGCATGCCTGCGTTCAGTAAAAGCGTGGGCTGACCCCGGGCGTGGGGCCCTCCCAACCCCCCACCCCCCCACCCCAGCCTTCATGTGGCTTCTGCGTCAAGTGTGCTGCTGTCAGCTTGAGCACGTTCCTGACCCTACAAGGAGAAGGTGGCCGGGAGCTCTGGGGGGGCTTGAGCGGCAGGGCAAGGTGCAGGCCGTGCGTGCCAGGACAGGCACATGCCAGAGCGGAGCGTGCCCCCCGCCCCCAGCTGTCCCTCTCCTCCCTGGGTTCCCGTATGTCGGGCCCCAGGGCTCTGCTATTAATATAGCGCCAAGGAGCCCGGCAGCTGGCCTTGGCAAACCTGCCCGCATGGCCGGTGACAACTGACATCATACCGACTGGGGCTGTGTGTTCCAAATGCGCATTCTTTTAGAAAGCACAGCTGAAATGCGCCTGGTCACTGAGTGTGTCTGCATTGCTTTGGGAATTGGGGAATGCGCCACTAGTCAACATGGGGGCCCCTGAAATAGGTGCTGGCTTCGGGAGGCTCCTGGGACCCCCGGGAGCGAGGGCGCCCTGGCCATGTGCAGTGGCCTCGTGGGGGCAGAGGCCAGGCAACAGGTGACCGAGGCACTCAGAGAGGGGGAAATGGAATGATTTCTGGAATCTGCTTTCAAAGACACTGAGAGAAGGGGGACAGCAGAGGGAAGGGCACTGGCAGCGGCTGACGGCCCTGCAGCTGTGCCGGGCCCCTGGGCCTCCTCACTCTTTGCTGTGTTTGGAAATTCCCATAACAACCAGTTTAAAAATACACACGTGAAAAAAGTATTCAGCACATGTTTGAGGAGGACCTCATATGTGCTAGGAATGCCTCCGGGCCCCCTCCGACCCGTACAGAAGGAAGCGAGGCGGGCGGAGGCCTGGCTCTGGTCCGCTGTCCCAGGCCCTGAGCCCCCCACCGCAACAGGGTGGAGGGGAAGACCCAGCTCCTGCAACCCGCCCTCCCAAAAGGAGGATCGGCCTCCGCTGTATGGGGCGGGGAGCGGCGCCATGTGCCCGCAGGAGGGACGGGTGCCGTGCTCCTGCCCCCAGGGCCAGGACACAGTTCCAGGGAGCCAAGGGGCGGGTGAGAGACCACGGAGAACCATTTCTTGGCTGGTCTGCAAACACGAATTGGAAGGGATGGCAAATATCACGGTAAAGGCAGATCAAGACACCTGCATCTGTCGGTTTATTATTAGAAGGCAAGTGTCACGGAAAGAAAATACGCCGAGTGATCCGGTCCTGCTGGAATGCGACAGGCCCCCGCTGGCTGGAGCCAGACCCTGCCCTGCCCCTCCTCAGCTCGGAGCGCCGTGCTGATCCGCGTCCCCAAGTCTGTCCCCTTTGATGGCATGTGTCTGTTGGAGGAGACGAGAGCCTGCTGAACAGCAGACCCCCGTCACAGTGTCCCCCCGGCAGGTGGTCAGACTCAGCCCCTGCCCATCAGATGGACTAGATCAAGGTCGTGGCCAACGCGATCCCCTGGGACGAGGGCCGACAGCGCCCGTGAGAAGAGCCCCACAGTCATCTTCACGTGTACTTAAACATACTGAGCTAGGCGCCAAGCGATACTGGTTAACTGTCCTTGAAAACTAAATTCACTTACATTAAGAGAGCCACATTGATTTTTTCTTTTCCTTTTTTATTGAACTTAGTGGGGTGACGTTGGCTGATAGTTCCATAGATCTTGGGTGCTCACCCCAAGTCATTCACCCCTCTTCTCCCTCCCCTGCCCCTCTCTCCAGCAGTCACCACCCTGTTATCTGAGTGCTCTTCCCTTTGCTCAGGCCCCCCACCTTTTTCAACCAGCCCCCAACCCCGCCCCTCCGACAGCTGCTAGTCTCTTCCCGTGTGTGAGTCTGTTTCAATTTTGTGAGTTTATTTTGTTTGTCAGACTCCACATACAAGTGAGATTATATGTGGTCCTTGTCTTTCTCTGACGGTCCGTCCACAGTCACAAAGGGTAAGAGTTCTTCCTTTTTATGGCCAAGTAATATTCCACTGTGTGAATGCACCACGGCTTCTTTACCCACCCGTCTGCTGGTGGGCGCTGGGGCTGCTCCAAGTCTTGGCGACTGGAAATAAGCTGCAATGGACGTAGGGGTGCGTGTATTCTTCTGAATCGGAGCTTCGGGTTCCTTTAGACACACCCCCAGAAGTGGAACTTCCAGGTCATGAGACACGCAGATTTGAAAGAAACTGTTCAGTGCAGGCGCAGTGTGGGAGCGTGGCAGGAGGGCGGGGCCTGGCCGGAGGGCGGGGCGGGGCAGGAGGGCGGGGCCTGGCCGGAGGGTGGGGCGGGGCAGGAGGGCGGGGCGGGGCAGGAAGGCCACGGCAGCCGGGGGGCTGAAGTTTGAGCAGCAAGGTCTGTGTTCTGAGGGGCTGTAAACTGTTTCTAATTCCTGAGCTCCTGACGACACTGTCTGCCTGCAAACGGCCCTTCCACCCCGAGCCAGCCCCCGGCCTGCTCGGCCACTCTGTGGCCCTGGGGCCGCGGTGAAGGCTCTGCCCCTGGCTGCACCGAGCACCAGAGCGGGTGGCAGTGAAGGAGGAGTGGGCTGGTCAGGACCCTCAGCAAAGGTCTCAACACGTTCCCACGTGTCTCTCCTCCAGCTACCACACTGATTCCAGCAAGGGACCCCGGTGTGCACAGCCCAACAAGGCCCCGACAGGAGGCCGCCCCACGAGGGCTCTACTGGGAACTAGCGGGAGATCAGGAGTCACTCTTAGATGTGTAAAGGTACTAATCATATCAGTTATGTCTTTTCATTTATAATTAATGCTTCGGCAAGGTTATTAATCGTATCCTCACTAAGGAAAAGCCAGCCCCACCCCACAGCCCGGGCTGCAGGGGAGGCCTGTGCACTTGCCTTGCTTCTGCCCCAGCCAGTGCTGCTTCTCGCGGTCAAGAACATCCCGCCCAATGCCAGCTTAGACTGTGACCCTCGTTTGCCACCAAGACCAGCACATCTGCCATGAGCGGAGCGGGGAGCAAACAGGAGGACAGGGACCTCGGTTTCAGAGGCAGGAGACCGTTCTTACACTGTGGCCAGTCCCCACTTAAACGGCCTGGACAGAGCTCAGCGGGGTCTTCCAGGCAGGCTCCGCTGACGAGCCGAGGGTGGCGCTGTCACCAGCACCTGCCCGGAACCCGAACACCGTCAGTAACGGCCAGGGTACTGGGCATATACCCCTGGGCGCCAGGCCTCTCTCCTGCCGTCTCTGGGGAGGTTCTCCCTGCGCCTCCCATGGTGGCGCATCTTGGAACTGTGTTTCAGGGATGTGCCACTTTCCTTGAGTGCTTAGGGACAAATGTGAGGAAGGCCAGAGGAATGGGGCGACGTGGGAGAGGGGAGAGACTGGTGGCCCTGTGTCGAAGGACACTTGAGCCCAAGCTCCACATCAACCTGTGACCTAGTGTTTGTACTGCTGGAAGTGTCCCCGAGAAGCCCTGTCAGTGTGTCCCCGAGGGATGTGCCGGGACAGGGGCAGAGGTGCTGTTGCTGAGGGACCAAGAGCCCACAGGGAAGGGACTCTCACAGGTGACAGGTGACCACTCAGAAGAATAAGATCTCACAGGACCCAGTGCAGCAGGGACTCCGAGAGGTGCCTGCCAAGTGACAAGCTGCAAAGTGACACAGACACTACCTGTCTTTTTTTTAAAAAGCATTTCCGCAGACACTGGTGGTCGTGGGACTTGAGAGGTTGGCAGGGGCCTGGCCGGGGGGGGGGGGGTGGTCACCCAAGCAGACATCAGTCTCGGCTCCAGTCAGTCATCGCTGCCTCCTGATGCACCCAGTTCCCATGCTCCGTGTGGAGCTCTTGTATGATTACGCCGTTGCAGTTGTTCCTGTTTCTTCTCCCTCTGCTCCCCTCCACCCAGCGCCTCAGTCCACGTCCATGGGTCGTGCATCTAAGTTCTTACACTTCGCCCTTTCCTGTACTGTTCTTAATGCCCCCCGTCTGTTCTGCAGCCGCCTGATCTGCTTCTCAGTCCCTGCACCACCGCCCTCCCTCCCCCGCCCCCTCCCAGCCGACACCCCCACGTGCTCCCCACACCTGATTCTGTTCCCATCGTGGTTTTCTGCCTAGTTTGTTTTTGTCTTTAGTTTTTAGATTTTGTTGTTGATCGTAGTGAGTTCGGTGTCATTTCAGTGTCCATAGCTTTGATGGGACGTGAGACTTTGACAACAGTGGCCGGAGCAGCAGCTGCCACGTCACAGGTGGCCCCGAGCGGACACCTTGACGGAGGGTCTGAGAGACGCCGGCTCCCCCATTTTACACCCAGTCCCCGCAGTGAAGCCTGGAGCTTTGGGAGTTGACTGGACTTTTGAATAACCAGCAGAGAAAGTGTCACCTTATGATCCTCGCCTCAACCTTGCCCAGGCCTCGCCGCTGTGTGCGCCCTCGGCCAGACGGGGCCGTGAAGGGCACGGGGCTTCTATTTCCAGCCTGCAGCCGCCCCGGCCAGCTCTCGCCCGCTCTTTGCTGAGCAGTTGGCAGCATGTGAGCTCTGAAGTGACCAGGAAAAGAATGTGAGGCTGTGAACGGTCCGCTTGGATGCTGACAAAAAATAGATCTGCTATCAAGGGGTTGACATCTGAGCCCTTGTCTCATGTCCCCTTCTGTCCACGAAGCGTCTCGCTCAGCACGTCGGGACGGGGGCCTGAGCTAGGCATGTGCACGCTGCTGGCCAACAGGTGATGCTGCTGTTAGCTAGCAGGCCCTGACCCGTCTGGGCCTCAGTTTCCTCACCTGACAAGGAAGGAGCTAGGGCTTCATGTCCCGAGTCCTGTCCAGCTCTGGGACAACTTCTGTCCACACGACTCTGGGCAGAACTCAGTCTGGGGTCCCTGTCTGTGCCCTCCCCACCACTGGCTCCTCCTGCTCCGCTAGAGCCTGTGGCTGATGGCTCAGCCCCCCCGACTCTGCCTCGGGGACACCGCCGCCCGCGCGGCCCGAGGGTGCTTCCACCTGCGGCTGCCTCTCCCCCCACCGCGGGCCGCTTCCCACCCTCCCTCCAGGTCAGTGAACGGTCCTGAGCGTCGCCCCTCACACAGCCGACCCCCACCATCCAGGGAGGGCGCCCCATTCCATCGCTCATGTGCCCACAGTCTCACACGCACTGGCAGGGCGCATGGCGAGGCTGAAGGGAAGGCGAAGGAAGAAATAAAAACTAAAAGATGTGACGAACTAGACTATAAGAGGATAAACCAAAAATTACTATTAAAAAAAAATCCTGAATTACCAAATGTCACAAAACTGTCGTCGAGGGGCACCATGTTGGGAGGCCCTGATCTGGACACTTCAGGCTGGGCTACAACTCCAGGGAAACGTGGGACGCTGGCCTGGGTTTGCCAAATGGTTTATTTTTTTAATATCCTAGGTAGTCATTTAAAAAGCCAAATAAAAACAAAATTTTTTAAAGAAAAAAACCTCTAAAATCTTAGAAACCTAAATTACTACCTCCTGTCATTCAACAGTAAGTGACGAGGAAACCCTAGGCGGGAGGAAGGTCCGTCCCTTCCCAGGACAAGTACAGCCGGAGGGGAGACCGCCTTCCTCTCCCGCGTCCCCCCTCTGGCAGGCGCCCTCGGGCAGGAATCCCTTCCCAGAAACCCTCTAGCAGGTGCCCGCCGGGCAGGCCTCCGGGCGCCTCACACACGGCCAGTTCTAAAAGTAGCAGGATATGAGGAGAATGCACAAAGATCAATACCATTCCTACAAGCACATACTGAGCAGCCTGAGAATAGAATGGAAACAGCCTGTTCACGACGGCGACAGGAGTACCAATGCTGGGGAAACGGGCCACGCCGTCACACGTCGGATCCCACGCACGGCACGCTGCAGTTATACGACGAAAACGCAAATCCTTAATGGCAGAGATAGAAACTCAAATAAATGAAGAGAGAGATCATACTTCTGGCTTAAGGCTAAATGCAGAAAAGGCAATATTTCCCAACTTAATTTACAGACTGAATGCAATTCCAGTCAAAATATCAGCCAGGCCATTACAGAACTGGATCAAAAATAAAGTGGTTCCTAAGTCCTCTAGAAAAGCAGGCGGGCAGCGCCGTCAGGATTCGGAGCTGTGCGCCACGGAAGGCGCCTACCTACCGCTGCAGACGGCGAAACGGGGCCTGAAGCACTGGCTGGAGAGACGGCACGGTGCCAGCGCGGGGCAGAAACGCACCCCCCCTCCCCCCGCACTCTGCCCCAGCAGCCTGAGGGCGGGGGGATGTTTTACAGGACCCTCTCATCTCCAGTGTGGACAGGAAGCTTTTGGTTTCTGTTTTTAAAAGTGAATTAAGCAACATCAAAAAATTTCAGAGTGACGAAGATGAAGATTTCCTGACAGTCTTTAAAAAACCCCAAGTGTGTAACTGCTATACGTTTCTTAGGGTCATCTCCAGCCCCATTCTGAAGGTGCTTGTCATCGGAAGCACCTTTGGAATTGATTAGATTCCTCTGCTTCCCTGTGGGTACATGTGTTCCGTCTGTGAGAGAGAGAGAGATGGGGGTGCCTCCTGTCTGGGCTCCCCGGCCGGGCCCCACGCAGACCCCTGACTCCCTGACTGTCCTCGAGGGTAATTATGATTTGGAAAAACAATGGTCTCTCTTTCTTCTCCCTCCTGAGTGAAGAGCTAGGAGGAAGCAATGGCTGTTTCAGGAGGAAATTTCTAGACCAGCAAAGGGAAAACTCCCAATTTACCCGGATTTGTAGCCACAACAAAGGATGGAGGAGGGACAGTCCCGAAGCCACTGCCAGCCAGTGAGTTCCCATTTCCGACCTGGAGACCTGTTCTCTGTTCTCCTAGTCCCGTGACGTCTTCATGAACAGGTGTGCTGCGTGTTAGGCCCCATGGAGTCTGTGTTGTTTAGCACTAAAGGTGACCGTGCTGATCACCTGGGCCCACGTCTCAGGGGCCTCGTGGGCAAGGGCAGAAGGATGGGAGGGACACGAGTGCCAGCACCGCGGTTCCGGGTCCGCTCCCACAGCCCCGCCTGGCTGCCAGGGTCCTGCAACCTGAGGGAGCCCCTACCCGAACACCAACTCCTTCTGGAAAACAAAGCGAGCGCAGAAACAAACAGACGCCTTCGAAGGCTCCCCGGCGCCGGCCCCCGGCTCTCAGGGAGGGCTGATTACAGAGCCGCGTTATCTGCCTGCAGATAATTGCGTCAGCCCCCCACTTCACTCCGCTCGCCCAGGGAACAGGCCCGAGCTCCCGGAGCCTCAGTGACGAGACATGTAAAATTGGCCTCATCATCTCCTGAAGAGCTGCAGCGGAAAGGGCTTCTGTGCGCGTGTGTCTGAGCCATGACACACCACTAGACTCTCTCCCCCCGCTCGGGGCTCGCTGCTCGCTCCCCCACCAAGTCGGAGGGTGAGTCAGAGCCTCAGCGGATGAGAGAAAAACAACTTTGAGGCCCTCTGTCAGTGCCAGGGGCTGGAGGGACAGGTGGGATGACCAGGAGAGCGGGACAAAAGCTCCCGCCATGCCGCAGGGCTGAGGGCTGAGGTCTGAGTCACCCCGGTCGGGAGCAGTGTTCCTCACTCACAGCCCCCCACTGCAGGAGGGGCCGGGGGTGCAGGGTGGAGGGGCAGCTGAGCAGAGAGTCACCTGGGCTGCAGGCACCTCTGGACACTTGTCTCAGCAGGCCAGGGGATGAGCCGGACCAGGCGGGTGCAGGCTGGGGCGAGGCGGCCAGACAGGACCCTGTCCCGGCTCTGGACGGGATGCTGTCAGGCCAGTGGCCAGAGTGCAGAGGGGAACCCAGGGGCTGCATGAGCTCTGAGCGCTTGGGCTGAAGGGGAGGCAGGGGGGCCCCACATCACGGAGGACCCGGATACCCGAGCGCGAGAGGGAGCATCCAGAAGCCTCCTGCTGGGTCAGGGGCCCAGAAATTGTTCGCCCCGTGGCAGAGGGAGGGGGGCAGGGGCTGGGCCAGCGGGAGACCCTCCATGGCGCCCATGGTGAGGGGAGGCCAGCATTCCCAAGAAGACGGCCACCACTACCAGCTCTGCACACGGGACACTGCTCATCTGCGACCCTGGCTCCCTTGCTAAAGGGCAGAGAGCCCCGTCATCCTGAAAACGGCCTACACGGACCCCAGTCACATCACAAACAGTTACTTCCCCGAGTCACAAAACCAGGGGCTCGGGGTTGTCACCGCTCCTGCTGCTGAGAGCCTGTCACGAGCGGGGCAGCCTGAGTCACAGCGAAGTGGCATCGGAGAAGTGAGCTAGGGGGTCCGCACTGCGCCCAGACCTGTAAGGTGGGCAGGTGGGTGTGCACAGCCCAAGTCTCAGGGAGGCGGAGCCTTTCCAGTGACCGTCCAAAACGAGGCTCTGGAGCAATGAGGTCCCCTCACCTGGCAGAGCAGAGCCAATCCCTGGCCTGTGTCTCATCTCGTAGAATGTGCTGGCGTCTGGCACCCACGACAGAGCCTGGCAGGCCTCTGAGAACTCACGGGGTCCCTCTGTCTCCCCCAGAGTGACTGGCACAGCTCAGCACCCGGTGGGCACATGGGCACGGGGGACGGAATGCAGCCCTCTCAGGGACTTGGGAAAGAAAGGAAAGCCCCGGGTCAGACCCGCGGAAACCCACCAGCTGAGCCCTCGCTCTGGCTGTAGGCGGCGCCACCAGCCCCCCTCGGGTTTCTGGGTCTGCTGTGGGATGGGTTTATTAGTTCACACCCACTGGCAATCCACTCCTGAGTATTCGGAGGCACTTCCCACTGCCATGCAGGCTCCGTGGTGGGAGGGCCGTTCCCTCCCATCACCACCTCCTCACAATGCCTGCATAGGGTCTTGGTCAGGAAGTGACCCAACGCACGATTGCTAAGTAGCCAACATCATTTTTTAATTTCCAAGACTCCTCTGGGAAGGGAGGCAACAAGGACCAGCATAATGAACACAGGCTTGACTTGTTTCTTTGCTTCAACAAGCGAGTTTTGGTGCAAAGAGCCTCAGAGCCCAACCCTGCTTACAAAAGCTCTACAGCATACACCTGTTTGCTCATGTCCTGAAATGTCACCCAAACATTCCTTCCTGTCACTGAGCCACTGTACTTTCCAAGGCTTCTAAAATAGCCACGGAGCCGGAGGAGCCCCCAGCCCGCCCCAGGGCCCCCATGTGCCTCCCGTGGAATCGGAACCCGCACTGCGCCAGGCGCCCCTCTCCCTGGCTCATGAGTCTCACGGAAAACATCTCCACTATGTGGGCATCGGCCCTTTGATCAAAGGCCGCTGCTGACAAAGCGCCCACCGCCTCCCGAGAGCAGTGCCGCTCCGGAGCCCTGACTGTCAGAGGAGCCTTCCTCCGGCTGCGCTGGAATCTGCCTGTTGTCATCGCCACCCATCCGCTCTCATTTTCCCTCTGGGGTCACACAAAACACGTCGTGATGCCTCCCCCACAGGACAGCCCTCGAAATGGCGAGGACACGCATCTCAAATTCTCCCACAGAAGCACCTCACTGTCCAATACTGGGGGGACGGGCGACTGCGCGTTCTGTCCCCCGGGGCCGCGCCCTGCCCGGCACAGCCCTGCAGGTGAGGGGTGTCCGCGTGTTATTCACCGGCAGACAGACCCAGCCCCTCGTTCCCCGGCTGCTAACGACCCGGGGTCGTTCATCACCCGCTTGCTCCGCTTTGAAACTCACTCTGCAGCAAGCACTTCCTAAAAGTCCCGCACATGATGCATTTTAAAGAGCGTTTCTGCACAGCCCCACTTGCTCGACCCCGGCGCGCGGCGCGAGGAGCAGCAGCGTCTCGGGGCGGCGCTCCTGCTGCCCCTGGAGCCCACGCGGGGGGCACGCCCGGCTCGGCGGTGCGGGGTCTTGTTCCACGCCTGTGTGCTGGCTAAAATGCACCTTGCAAAGAACGTGCATTACTAATGCAAAATGGAGTCCAAAAATGTGTATTATGTAATGCACACTGTTTAACAACGTGGGCCATCTCTGTGCGTCCGTGTGAGTGGACCCGTTCTGGGCCGCCACCTCCGTGACAGGCATAGAGCTCCCCTTCTGCAACACCGAGTACTTCCCATGTGCACCGAAGCACCGTACCCGCCTCGGTGCCGACAGCTGGCACGCGTCCACGCCAGGGGCACTCGCAGCCCCCACGTGCTCCTGAACCCCCCGAACCGTGTCTTTATGTTCTGTACACTGTCGGTGGGCTGTGCTCAGTGAGAAGACATAGGCGGGCCATTGGAACAGAAGCTTTAAAATGTCCCCCCGCGGCAGAGCAGTCAGGCTGTGAGGTATCCAGCTCCAGACGCCCTGGTCCTCTGTCCCATAATCAGAGCCACACGATGACTGGAGCCATCCAGGCACCTGTGATAATAAACAAAATGCTCCCAGGTTCTCTGGAATGTTCCAGCATTGGAATACAAACATTAGCCTTTTATGGGGTTCGCCAGATCAATCCCGCTTTATTAGACCAATCAGTGTTGTAATGCTACAAACTGAACCGAAGAACACAAGATGTAAGATACACAGCCAAGGAGCCAGGTCAGGGACGTTGAAGATGCAGAAAGCAAGCCTCACCACACCCAGAGCAGTTGCTAGGCTCTTACGAAGGTCTTAACTCCGAGCTTGCTGGTCTCGTGTAGGCACGGGGTTTAGGCATGAGCGGATCCCCCCGTGCTGACCGGCAGTGGGGGTACCCGGCTCTTCAGGCACCAGGAGGGTGTCCAGGTGGACCAAAAGGGAAAGCAGATTTCCAGGAGGTTGTGCCTTTCTCTCCAAGCTCCCCCCACGCTGACTCAGAGATGGCAAAACCATGCGTCCCGAGTGCAGCAGCCCGGCTGACATGTCCGTGGAGTCTAGAAATCGGTGCCACCTTTGGTCTTGTCACTATGGCAAGAGGGGTGCTCCCTATCTTAAGGGGGGGGCAGGCACAACCCCGGAGGAGCAGAGGTCACAGAGGGAACATGGAGCTCCTAAAGGACCACTCCAGGGCTCCTCTCGAGGGCCCGGAGCTCATTTGATTGATTGTTCAGGGCTGAGAAAGAGCCATGTGAACTTCCTCTGATGGTGCAGCCTTTGGGGTTCAGCAGCCAGCTCTAGGGGGTCTTAGCTGTCCCCTGCCAGCCATTCCCTCACGAGAATTCAAGCTGGAGGAAGCAATGTTGGTGGGTAAGGAGGGGCTCTGGGCGGCCTCATGCCTGATTCACAGCAGACCAACCCTGGACCCCCTTCCCTTAATCTGAGATGGTTTCCCTTTTCTTTAACTCCACCTTCAGCACTTAGAATGGAGCTTGGCGCTCAGTAAACATTCGCTGAATGAATTAACTTCATTGAAAACCTGTGAGAGAGCTTTAAGGGGTACCTGCTGAGGTTTCTTTGCCCGCTAACCCCCCTGAACAACCCCGTCCCTGCCGGCGCAACACACACACACACACACACACACACACACACACACACGCCCCCCCGCGCGCGCGCGCGCGCGCTCGGTGAGCTGTTTGTACCACTGCGCATCAGAGCTGGAAAGACCACCCGGAAGTGGGGGGGGGGGGTCCAGCCTGTCCTCAGCTGGAGCTCATGACGGTCCATCCATGGGCTTGCAGATTTGCAAGCTGGTCTGTGGGGACCCTCCTAGGGAAGATGCTAATTTGTCCATGAGGTAATTAGCAGATTGAGACTGCACTGGGGGGGTCCGAATTTTTTGGAAACGTCCCAAATTACAGTCACTGGAGCAGGCCTGCTGAAGGTGGCTTCGTGATTAATGAGCACCTGAGGTTCCCACCCTCACAGCACTGAGCCCTTGGAAAATGCCCGGGGCTGGACTGCCAACCCTCGCGTACAGACCCTCATTTCCCCCGAACGTCTGCGGTTCCGTCTGGTTCGAGTCGTTCACTTTAAAGAACACCGGAGAAGCTGGGGAGGGGGTCTGGGCCCCCCGGAGCACCCACGTCCTGCCCCGCTGCCCAGGCAGGCTAACCTGTGGCTCAGTCCCTCGCTCCGTGGCACCCGCCAGGCCCCCGCCCCTCGCTTTGCCAATATTCGTTCAAACAAGGTTCCCTCCTGCCACCTGCCGGCCCACTAGGGTCTGCGCCACGCGCCCGCCGCCGCGCAGCTCGCCGGGAGGCGCCCCCGCCTCCTCACTGCACATGCCCGGCAGAACTCCGGCGCGCAACTTTGCAGAACCTCTCCCCCCTCCTCGCCTCAGTCTCTGCTCTCCTCTCCCAGGCAGAGGACCAGCGGAGGCACCTCTCCCGAGTCTTAGACCCAGAGTCTGAGACTTGGAGAGAGGAGCTGGGGAAGAGATAGGCTCTTCCTCCCCCTTTCTCCATCCCTTCTTTCTGCTCAGAGAGGCAAGCCAAGGCGCGGAGCTTTAGAAAGTTCAGTGATCAGGAAGGTAGCTGCTTCCCTTTCTGCCCTTACACCGAGGTGAGGCCGGGACCTTCGGACCCAGCTTCTCGCCTCGTAAGGTGCACCTTTTTCGGCTCCAGCAGCCGATGCGCATCGGAGCCGCTCTCTGCAGAGCCAGAGGGCGGGGTGGTCTCTCGGTGCGCGCCTAGGAGAATGGATCGCAGGTTCCGGGCTCAGCAGTGGCGCCGAGCTCGCCACAATTACAACGATCTGTGCCCATCCATTGGCCGCCGGGCTGCCACCGCGCTCCTCTGGCTCTCCTGCTCCATCGCGCTCCTCCGCGCCCTTGCCACCTCCAGCGGCCGCGCCCAGCAGCGCGCGGCTGCCCGCCGGAGCTTTCTTAACGCCCACCACCGCGTCGCCCAGGTGTTCCCCCAGCCCCCCAGCTCTGACAGCGAGCCCGAGGAGACAGACCAAGAGCTGTCCCTCCCTGAGTGCCCAGAGTACGAGCCAGAGTTCGGCTACGCATCCGAGACCGAGTCTGAGATCGAGTCCGACAGCAACTTCGGCACCGAGACGGAGACGGCCCCCACCACTGAGCCCGAGACCGAGCCCGAGGACGAGCGCGGCCCCGTGGTGTCCAGGCAGATCGCCTTCAGCCAATCTCTCGCTGAGCGCCTGCACGCTCTGAGGCTGCAGAGCCCCGACGCCTCCCCGGGCCGCGCGCCGTCCCGCACTCGTGAGCCCAGGAGCCCCGGAAAAGGGGAGGAGCCCCGGCCCAAGGACCCCAAGGAGTCCGTGGAGCCAAAAAAGGAGAAGCAGCAGCAGCGCCGCTGCAAGCCCAGGAAGCCCACCCGCCGCGACTCATCCCCGGAGTCCCCTTCCAAAAGGGGACCCATCCCCATCCGGCGCTACTAATGGAGGACTCGGTCCAGATTCTCCTTGTTTTCTTTGATTCAGGTTAGTTGCACACCGGGAAACTGGGGAGCCTCGGGAACCGCAAAAGGGGGAGGAGGGAAGGCAGGTCGGAAGGAAGGCGGGAAGACAGTGGGCTAAGCCAGCCATCCCGGAAAGTGGGAGCCCTTCCCCGCTCCCCGCACCTCCCCAGTGCGCCGGAAGGCAGCCAGGTGGCCAGCTGGCCAGAGGCTTGTTGGACGGCGGGGCTCTCCTGGCGCATGGCTGGAGACAGCCTGAGGTCTCCGAGCTGGTGTCCAGGGCGCGCCACTGAATCCCGGGCGTCCCTAGATGTCTAACTGTACACCCCAAAGGCACAGGTAAGTCGGTTATTCTCTGCGCTCTTTTCTCCTCCTAGAAGAGACTAGTCTCAAACAAGTTGGCTTTAGCGGGTTGCCCAAAATGTGGTTCGGAGGTGCGCGCACCAACTCTCACAAAGCCAGAGCAGCCGCGCTGCTGCAATGTGCGGAAAGTAATCAGGCTGGGATTGGGCGAGAACTCTGGGTGCAGCGGCTCCGGGGAAAGTCGCACGAGGCGCTTAAGACACTCAGAGCCTGGAGCCCAAGTCCCGACGCTGCCAATTTGGCGCCTCGGGATCCTCGGTGCAAGTGCCCCTCGCGGCCGTGCGCCAGCCCTGGCCACCAGCAGCAGTCTCCGGGCACTGGTGGAGCTGGAGACCGCGGCAAAGAGTGTGCGCACCTGCCCGCACGCCCTAGAGCTGCCCTCTCCGAGTGGCAGGCGGCTCCCTAAGATTACCGGTACTTCCAGGGCAGGTAGAGGCGGCATGGGGGTCTCGGGGAGTGCCTCTACGGGCTGCCACGGCTGGTGGCAGGCGTGGTCAGGTCGCATCGGGGTGTCCCAGCCTTCTGGCGCAGCTGTTCCGGCGGCAGAGCTGGGTGCAGCCTGGCTGGAGAGGTCCTGGGCTGTTTGCGCAAGGACCTGGGGGACAGGGCTGAGAGACCCGCGAGGTGCTAGCGTGCGGAAAGGTAAAGCAGAACAAGGAGTGGGCTGGAGAGGGGGTCGAGTGGATTATCAGGACACCCTACAAAGGGTTCTGAAAAAGCGCGGTACCGCGGAGCTGCAGAGAGGTTTTGGATCAAATGCAAGTCTTTGTGCGGTCGCTCGAGAGGGGGCAGGGGCAAGCGGCCCAGGCAGCTTCGGGGCGGAGAGGCGGCGCTTCCGGGCTCCCCAGCCATTTCCAGCTCAGGTGGAGCCAAGTTTGAAATCTGTAACCTGGGGGTGAAACTGCCCTGGTGTCTGAGAACAAACCCGGCTGCGGTCCGGGAACGCATCGTCGGTGCAGAAAGTGCTTTCTCGCCAAATCTGGGGGAGAAGACCGAAAAGTGAAACCTGTTCACAAAACCTCTCCCCATGTGGGAGTTGATCTTTGTGCGCGCGCGTCTCGTTTTTCCGCGGGGTTTGAACTATTCTGATGAGAATGATTTGCGGGAAAGGTGAAGCGTTTTGAGACTTAAAAATCCTAAGGCAGCGGCCAGAAGGAACACAACTTTAAATGGTCTTCCTTCCAGGTCTCATCCCCGGGGAAGGGGGCACAGCGCGCCCGGGATTTAAGTTATGCGCGGCTGCGGCTCGGCACGGCTAATGACTGCTGGGGCTTGGCTGCGGCTGTGGTTTTCACTTGTGAATGCCCCGTGGGCAGTTCGTTGGCCAGGGGCTGCCCCGTTAGCTCAAGGTGTCACGGGTCTGGAGGCTGCCTGGGCTGGGGCGAGGGCCAGGCGGCGATGCCCTGTCGGTGACGCAGACGTGTGCGGTGGCTGAGTGACGAGCCGCTCCCCAGAGGTGGAATTCCTGCGCGCAGTGACGCGGCATCTTCCCGTGGCGTAAGCGTCCGTCCTTCCCAGGTGACGCCTTCGCAGCCCGCGTTCGCGGGGGACTGGGCAGCAGCAGCCACAGTCCTGCTGGCTCTGGGGGCTGCTTCTCGGGGTGGGAGCGGGGTCACTGGGGGGCCAGGTCTTCGGCGGAGCTGGGCTCTTCACTAGAGAAGTTATCGAGCTGCCACCTTGTCGCAGGGCAAACAGACAAGTGAGAAAGTCCTCGGTGCGGGTGCCTCTCACGCCGTCTGCACACGGGTGGCTGGCTTTCCGAACTAAGCAACGCACAGGCTCATGGGGGAGGGGGGCATCTAGGAACACGCAAACATCCTCACCTCTCAGACACAGTCCCACAAACTTGATTGTGAAAACCTGTTACCCACCCCACCCCCACCCCTACCCCCCTCCCCCAACTTCCTCCTTCCATCCTGGCTCCAGGGTGGGCGGGCCATTAGGGTCCATACAGAACAACTGAGGACCTTGCCAGACCCCTGGTAAAGTGCCCAAGACCCGCCAGAGAGGGGACTTTGCTACTCAGACACCCCAGACCCTCTTCTGCCTGAGGCACCTGTGTTCATTTGCCTTTCTTTTCCAGGGATGTTTCTGGCAAGTTCTCCAAGCATTCCTGACTCACTGGTCTTCCACCTGGTCCTTTGTCTCCTCCTGCTAAACTCCAGTTAGCATTTGAATTGGCTCCCTGGCCCTCGCAGCTTAGGTGGGGTGGGTCTGGGGAGGAAGTTCTCCAAAAAAGCAGACCTGATCGTTTACCACAAAGGTGACTACTTCAAATATTTCATGATTTTTCAAGTGGAGAGAGAAAAACAGTGGAGGAGGAGGAGGAGGAGTATAAAATTAGGTAAATGTGATGGTATGCTCCAGTATTTAGGACTTTTTCCTTCACTACATCAATCATTTGCTTAATGGAAATTTGCTTTTTCTTGGACAAAGCTGCTCTTATAACTTAACTTTCCACATTGGAAAATCATGTAGCAACGTTCAAATACTGTGTGGTACCAACAGTTGGCCATGGGTTTACTTCTACGTTTTGGCAAACTTCTCATGAGAGTTTTAAAGTTTGGAATCGACTAAGATAAGGTTTTTTCAGTGAGCCTGGAGCCCCGCCCCCCCCCCCCCCCCCAGTCGCCCCCAGCCCACTCCTCTTCAGCCCTCAGCGCTGGCAGCTGTGCTGGAGGCCTGAGGAGGAAGGAGGCTGCCACCTGGGCGCCGGGAAGGGGTCTCGTTTATGGGCTCCACCTGGGCTTGTCGCCAGCAAACCCCCCCCCCCCCCCCCCCCCCCCGCGCGCTGAGGGGATCCCCTGTGGGGAAGCTGGGCGGGAACAAGGTGCTGGGGAAGCTGCATCTCTGAACAGAACGGCGGCCCATGACAAACCTCCACTAAAGTCAGATGAAGCGTCCGACGCTGAGTGACGTCACAACCCAGCAAAGGGGAGGCGTCTCCAGTGACACCGTTAGTCCCCGCATCCCAGTCCTGCTCTGCGGGCTTTTCACGTTAGTGACGCTTCTAACGCTTGACGCCCAGAGACAGGCAGCAGGACACACGGTCCAAGGGCCTCCCAGGTGCAGCCGCCCCGCGGCCTCCTGCCCCAGCTTCCCCACCAGGAGCACGAGGTCGCCGCCTGGGACAGGCCCAGCGTCCCTTTCGGCTCCACACACCTGCAGGCCGACTCCTCTAAGAAACCCAGAGTGGCCCAGCTTGACCCTATCCGTAATTTTAACACTAACTAAGCCAAAACATGTCTCAAAGGTTGACCAGGCTCCAAAGCTGCCGTTGTGAAGAAACTGTTTTGTGTTGATCTGATTTTAAATTGGTGGCAAATGACCTGAGGAGGCGCGCTGGAGAAGACAGCTCCCCTGTGCCCGTGACTGCCCTGTCGGGGACGGGCGCTGGTCCCCCACCTGCGCCCCTGCTCTCAGGGGACGGGAGGGGCCCGGGGCCAGCAGACAGACCCCCACGCAGACCAGGAGTGCTGACTGGCCGCGGGGTCACACCCCTGAGGGTCCGGACCCGGCCCGGCCTGGAGAAGGGGCTCAGAAGCCGCAGCCAGGCAGGGCAGACCCGTTTTCTCAACCTCTTTTTCATTATCACCCGTTCCCAGGAGCTTTTCTCCGACATTTTCTCTTAGTTGCGCCTCCCCCGTGAAATCTGATGACCAGACGCTCGCGCAGGCCGCGTTGTCTGCGCCGCAGGACATGGGGGTGACTGAGAGTCTGTGCGCCGCCCCCAGCCCGCGTCGCCCCCGTTGCAAATGCCTGGCATAAGCAGAGCAAATGTTTTAAAAACAAAACTGGTTTGTGTCAAATTAAGTGATTTAACATCTCATTTTTGTTTTATATTTAACCTTTTCCCCCACACATTACAAGGCTATGCAGAAGGTGAGTTTTACTGGTGTTTGCTTTCCCTTTTGAAGTCGGTTTTGTTTTGGTTTCACCCCAAAGCCCCTGGTACAGAGGCTGGTGCTGGCGTCTAGTTAACTCGCAAGGCGGAGGAGCCGGAGTCCACAGCGTCGTGACTCAGTTCCCCCGAGGCCCCGGGCCGCCATGCAGGGCCGTGGCACCCTGTGCCCAGGCAGAACTGGGGTGGCTGCCCTCCTGGCTGTGTGTGGACGTGCGCATGTTGCCAAGGTAACAACAGCTGGGCACAGATATCAGAAAGGCCAGAGTAAATAAAGAAATAAATAAGAAGAGGCTGCGTGGGCAGAGGGCAGGTGGGGCCTCTAATGTGGCGCAGACCTGAGGGTAGCAGAAGGCAAAGGTTGGGGGCCTAGGGGGGCAACAACAAACCGGAGGGTACAGGGAAGGCACGGGGCCTTTGGAGACGGCAGTCGCGAAGCCCCCGAGTGTTAGGGTGTACAGAGCCGTCTGAAGAAACGGGGAGTGTGAGAGACAGAATTAGGGCAGACGCCAGGGGGGTCTCCAGCACTCGCGAGAGCATCCTGATACCAAGGACGGCGCGGGGGGCTACTGGCAGAGAGACCTCAGATCCACTACCCTTGATCCTGCTTCCCCCCCGCCCAAGTCTATCACACACGTGGCCCAGAAACCGCTGTTCCATACGTGCAGTGGAGTTTCCCCACGTGGAGCTCAACTGCTTCAGCCTAACAGATTTAAACCCTAGGACATCTTGTTTAGAGTTCAACCCTAAATCTCAGACTTCAGAGCCAAGGGTGAGGGCTGCAGGGCCAGGACTGCCTGCGACCACCTGGGACAGGTCTCTCCTCCCCCAGGCGGGAGCTGCTTCCTGAGTGCCCTGGCTTATGTCGCCGGTGTCAATTAGGTTTCATTAGGAAAATTCGCCCTGGGTAATTGGGGTTCTGCGAAGGTGAAATATACCATTCCCCGCACATGCAAATTACGTTGCCCAGAAGCCCCCAGGGGGCCTGGCATTTCCACTGTGAAGTTACGGAAATTTTAAACAGAGCTTCCACTGAGCCAAAGTTACCTTCCGGGATTCCCTCCCAGCACCCAGCGCCCACTCTGCCCCTCTCTCAGCCCCCCTCCCGTGGCGCTGGTCATCCTTTCTGGAACGGCCACTTCTCCCCTCAAAGTCCTCTGCTGCACCACCAGCCAACCTGGAGAAGGGACGCCCAGGCTGGAGGCTGTCTGCACGCACCACGTGACCAGGGTGGTCAGGTGACAGCCTCCAGCCCGGCTGCAGCAGAGCTGGGGAGCCCTGCCCGGACAGGGGCCAGCAGCCTGAAGGGTGCTGATTTCATGGAGGGGGGGGGGCTCCAGAGCGGGGCCTTTGAGTGGGCGCAGATCACGTGCGGGTCCCGCAATCTTTCCCATCCGCCCCCCTTCGGCTGCCGCCAGCCTGCAGCAGCGGGTCTCGCAGACCCCTGTGCAGACAGCGGTGGGCTGCCACGGCCCCCTCCGGCTCAGGCTGGCAGAGGGGCCGCCGAAGGCGGGAGGCGCGGCGCGTCGCAGCCCCACAGTAATGAACTGAACGGCCTCCAGTCTCATTGCTACACAGTCTGTGCTCAGGGACCGCTTGTCACCGGAGGCTGAGACACGTCACAGCGGTCTGAGCTCTCTCCTGTGGACTCCCCTTGTCCTCATTTGAAAGAAACCCACTGACAACTAACGACACGCCTGGGCTGCACAGGCTTTTCTGCAGCGACTCCCCAGTGCCCCAGCAGCAAGAAATGCCACCGCCAAAAGGCGGGGCTCTCCTGCGTGCGGCCCCGCCCCCTTGCCCACCCCCACCCGGCGGAGGACCTGCCTCGCCTTCACGGGGGCTTCCAGGGATGCGGGGATGAGCTAAGGGGGAAGGCTGACAGGCAGCTACTTAAGACCTGGATGGGCCCATGCATTCGGCGGCAAGAACCCCCAACATAAGCATGCAGACCACTGTTTGCTGATTCAGGGTGTGGGCATGGAGGCTTTAGGGAGCCCAGGGGGCCACGTGGGGCCCCCAAGGAAAGGGACCACATCCCTGCAAGTGGCGGTGGCGCTGTTCTGAGCCACAGCGAAGGCCAGTCTTCTTGGCACGGGGGTTAGTTATTTACCAAAAAGCCAGCTGACTTGCTACATGTGGCGCCCGGGCCATTCTCTCCTCAGAAACAGTTTAACTGAGATCCAGCACCCCTTTTCCACGTGTTCTTGGTTCATCTGCAGGGGGGACTCAGGAGACCCTCACGGGGACCTGGACAGGCGATCCTTTCCCCTCACTGCAGCCCCCGTCACACACTCCCAGGAGGGACGGGTCCTTGGTCCTTCACCCCCGCTCTGCCTGCGGGCAGCGGTGACCCTGCCCAAGCCGTCCTGCCGGAGCCCGGGGGCTTCCCTTCCGCATCCCTTCACCCCCCTGAGCGACAGATGCTTTCCCCCGATAGAAAACCGTCCACAACTGCGAACCTGAGTGGCAGACGCTTTGCTGTTCTAAAGTGGCAATGGCAGGTCCTGACCACTGTGCCCCTGGGGGCGCGAGTCCTGGCCTAGGCTGCCCACTTCTACGCATCCTTGGGCCGGCCGGCCAAGGCAGGGTCACGTTGCCGTCTTAAACCAATAAGATCACCAGTCTGGGTCGGGTGCCCCCAGTCACCCCAGCAAGTGATCGCCCCCAGCTCTTACCATAGCAGGTTCCTCGGGTCCCTGTGGCCAGGCCGCCCCGCTGCCCTCTGGGCTGGTTCGCTCCTCCAGCATCCGGCCGCACTCATGGGTTCTCTGGAGTCCCACTGCTCACCTGGTGGGGTTTCAGCTCTGAATCCCACTCACCCAGGCGATCGGGGTTTCCAGATTCTGGTGGCCAGTCACTACAGAAAAAGAAAAGTGGACAAAAAGAGGAACACCAGAGTTAAATACTGGAATTTTTCTTCCTGGTCCTAGTTTACTTTTAAATTAAGGTGCTTGCTACTCAAGGCTGAGGGCCCTTTCTCAGCCTATAGCAGTGGTTTCGGCGGGGGGCAGGGGGACAGGGGGGCCGTCTTGCCCTCCAGAGCACAGTGGTAGAAATCTAGAGACATTTTCCATTGCTACGGCTGAGGGGATGCTACTGGCATCTCGTGGGTAGAGGCTAGGGGTGCTGCTCAGCACCCCACAGTGCACGGGACAGTCACCACAACAAGGGGCCTGGCCCCAGGCGCCAACAGTGCAGAGGCTCAGGAAGCACCGTCTAGATTAGGTAAACCGACCGGCCCTGGTGCCTGCCTCCGGACGGGCCACCGGCCCCTTCCTAGATCGCTGCTCTCCTTTGCTGGCTCCCTTCTCCTCTGAGTGCTCGAGGTCCCGTCACCAAGCACCTCTCTCCCCTTGAGGGCATTTTCTGATCAGCAAACTCACGCCCTAGTAAGGATGGCTGTCACCCTGCTTTTGAAGGGTCTTGACCTTTCTTCTAAACTTCAGACTCATCCTCCTACATAACAGGCTGTGAAAACCTCTGTCCGGACTGCCCACCCCTCACCAATCCCCTTTCCCACTCCTACGTCTTCGCGCGCGCGCGCGCGCGTGCCCAGCGTCGCTCCGCCACCTTCTGTGCCATCCATGCCAGCACCTAAGTTGCTGGAGGGTCCCCTCTTCCCGCCTTCCTGCTTCCTTCAGCAGGTGTGGGTCCGCCCCTGCCTCAAAGGCCATACCGGCCAGGGCCCCTTGCGGGCTCCGGAGATGGCCCTCCACACTGCCCCAGCCTCAAATTGTCACCCACTCGCGCCCGGGGCAACAGCCACCAACACCTGCATTTCCTACCGAGGGAGCCTCAGCACTGCTTGTCCTGATACTCACGGTGTCCTGGAGAGACCCTGCCGCCTTGCCCCCTGCCTCCCCCGGGCGCCACCCCGCCCTGCCCCGCCCATCCCCCACCTCCCATTCGTAAGCAAGCCCGCTGCCCCTCCAGGGAAGGAAGCCCTTCTGGGACTTGCAGGGTCCTCCCTTTCGTGTCTGTGCTGCCTACCCTTCAGCACGGTTACCTGCCCGGCATTCCCTCCTCCACGCATGGCTCGCTCTCCTGGTAAAGAACCAAGAGACCAGAAAGAGGGGGGACAGAGTCGTCCCGCGGGCCCACCAGGGCGTCCCACGAGGAGGCCTCACACCCCTGCGGGGCCGACAGTGCTTTGGGAAGAGCGAGGCCTGGCCAGAGAGGCGAGCCCCGTGGGGCCCCCGTCGCGGCCCCTCTGGGGCTCCAACCCCAGCCTCCACTGACCTGGCACCTCGGCAGGGCTCAGCAGCCCCGGGGCCTCAACGCCTCGTCCGTCGGGGCTGCCCGTGTGCAGCAGGGCAGTCAGCCCCTCCTCCCTCAGGGTCCTCGCCCAGCGGCGGCCCCTCGTGGGGTGTGTGTGCCCACCGCCATCAGTGAGACCCCGGCCGCCCCTCCCAGCCTTGTGAGTGTGGGGGTCAGGAACAGTGACGCTGCGGTGCCAGCCGGCCTCGTGGCGCCCTGGGCCTGGTCGCCATTCACGCGGCCCCCAACTGCTTCCAAGCATCCCAGCAGCACAACCTCTTCGGGCGTTCCAACGCGGCGCCCCCTGTTGGACCTCCCACTCATATCCGGTTTCCGGTCCGACGCCCCCCGCTCATTCGCCAACCAGCCTTGAGTGGCGTGACCCCAGCCCAATGGCTGACCCAGCCCTGGGGTCAGAGGGGAGCGAGTTGAGTGTTGGGACCCGGTTGGCCCATTGAATGGATGCTCAAAGGCTGGAGCCCTTGCGCGTGGTTGTAGTTGGCCAAAGTTTGAGCCAAAGTTCAGTGTTTGTACTTGGACGTGTGTAGACCCACAGAGCTGAGATGATACACCTTTGGGGGACCCCAGACGTGACCCGGGGTCAGACTTCGTCGGCTTTCCTCCGCGCAACGCGGCTACACCGATGGCAGACACGGGGAAAATGCTGCGCTGTGGCCGTGGTCTCCTCATTCTAAAAGGGAAGCGTTAGATTTAATGAGATTAGATTGTAAGTGGCTCGTCCACCCCACGACTCGTCGATGCCGCGGTCCAGGCGGCACGCCTCGCTTGCCGCAGCCCGCCCTGTGTCCCGCCATCCCTTCCCCGCCCGCAGGACAGGTGACCACTTGTCCCCTGCCCGGCTGCCTTGCACCTGAAAGTGGCTCGCAAGTCCGTGTTACCCTCTGGCAAGACAGACCTGATGTCTATGTCCTGGGTTTTACGTGATCCACAAGCAGCAAAAATTATCCGGGGCTCAAACGCCACTGCAGACCCCAGAGCCAGAGCAGTACGCACACATGCGCGGAGCCTACCCACGCAGCGTGGACATTTACCCCCGCAAGCTCTGAGCCCACCACGCGCCACGGAGACGGGAGCGCGGTTGGCGGCTCGCGGTGTTTTGACCAGGCTTGGGGGCGCCGCGGCGGGCTCTTGCCGTTGTAAAAGCGGTTACCCGGAGATACCTACAGCGAGGGGAGAGGGGCTGGGAGTGGGCTGGGGAGGGGCCAGAGCGAGGGTCTCACTGATCGGCCCTGCGGCGGGCGCCCGAGGCAGGAAGCCGCGCACCGCGGCAACTGTTGCGGCAAGGCGCCGCGCGGCACGGCACGAAGTCGGTCTTTGGGTTCGGTGCGCATAGGGTTGACCAATCTCAGAAACCACCCTAAATCGGCCCTAAATCCCAACTGAAATCCCCATTAACGCTTCCCCAGAGCAGTAGGACCCCCGGAACTCTGAGGCCCGGACTCTGTGGGGTCCCTGTGCGCATCCCTCTCCCCCCCCTCCCGCCGCGTTCCATGCCGCCGCGGCTACTGTTTAGAGGGTCTCCGTGGTACTTGCCCGAGACCCTTTTATTCCCTGAATCATTTGTCCATGTAAACGGGGGGGGAAACTCCGGCCCGCGCTGCCCTCGGCCACTGTGGAGACCCCCAGAACATGGCGGGGATGGGGGGACATGAGGTGATTTACGGAGCCAGCCTCGGCAAGCCGGCAAATAGCTGCCGCAGAATCAGTGGAAAATACCCAAAGGTGTTTTTTTAAAAAATTGTGTGCGCAGACTCGCCAGCCCCTCGCCCCCTCCTCTCGGTCGGTGGGCTCACGACCACCTGTCGCATCCTCGCGGTCGCCCTCGCCCCCTTCCTACGTGCCCAAAGCCTTGCGCTCCGGTCTTAAAACTCAGAATCAAAAGCTGCCCAGGGCTGGGGCTGCAACGCTTGGATTCAGGGGTCCTTTGAGGTGATGAAACCTTCATGCAGCCCCCCCTCTCCTCCCGGGGAGCGTCAGTTATATCAGAGAGGCAGGGTTTCAGTTCCTGCGCTCAAGCTGCCCAGGGCCCACGTCTTGCGTCACGTGTCCTGCCACGCAGGAGAACGCTCTCTCTCTGACCAGGGGAGAAGAGAGGAGAAAGACTCCAAATCAGTCAGGGAGAGGAGTGGAAGGAGCCAAAACGTCCCTGCGCGGCCTGCGCTCATCGCCCCCTTACCCAAAGTCTGGGGCTTCCGGAGACAGAAGCCGGCTCCCGCAGCCACCTGGGCACCAGGCCGGCGTCCCCTGGTGGCAGAGACAGAGCACTACGAGCGATTTTCGGACCGAATCGACACGCTCCTCAGATCTAAAGCAGGCGGGGTTGCCCTGGAGGACAGAGGGGGGAGAGAAAGAGGTAGAGAGGAGGGGACAAGGGCATGCCAGGGGGGCCCCCGGACAGCCTGAGGGCATAAAAAGTGGCCAGGAAGGAGCCAAGACTCCAACAGCAACAATAGTTGCTTCTGCCACAGTCTAGAGTTCGAGACCCTGAACCCCCAGCCCTCACAAGGGTTGGAAAGTGTGAGGTCGGAGAACTTTCTAGCTGGGACCTTGTTTGGTTGTTTTTCTGTTTTTTTTTTCACCCTAGTTTGGCTGGGTGCTCCGTCTTACGGGGCCCCAAGTTTATTTTAAAAGTCCGCCACCGTGTTATGGGCGTGCGCCTCTGCCTCAACGGCAATAATATGTCAGGAGAATGCCATCGCGCCCTTGAACTCGGGGCACAGCCCGAGGAGCAGCCCCCTTTGGAGGCCCCAGGGGCAGCTGCCCCCAGTGCTGGGCCTAGCACAGCCGAAGAGATGGAGACCCCATCGCCTCACAGCCAGCCCATCCCCATCGAGATCGAGGGCCAGGCCCGTGGCCCCCCAGAGGTCTCCAGACCCAACGTCCAGGGCCTTGGCGAAGCCATCGAGGAAGCCAGAGCTCCTGGAGGCTACAGCCCGCCTCCTGAGGAAGCCATGCCCTTCGAGGTCGAGCAGCCCAGCTCCAGAGGCTTCTGGCCGACCTTGGAGCAGCCTGGATTCGCCAGCGTGGCCCATGCAGGGAGCAAGACGTGCAGCGCAGGGCTCATGGAGCCCAGAGCCCTCGGGGAGGCCCAGCCAGGCTTGGGGAGCTACAGCCCTCCGCCCGAAGAAGCCATGCCCTATGAGCGTGAGCAGCCTGCCCAGGGACATTGCAGCCAGCCGCTCTCGCAGCTCTCAGACCTCGCTCCAGGAGGCTCGGGTGTGGGGGTCTCTAGCGCTCCCCTCGAGGAGCCCCGAGCCCTCAGACCTGCGAACGCAGGCTTCAGAGGAGACAGCCCTCCCCCTGAGGAGGCTATGCCATTTGAGTTCGACGGAGCAGCCTACGGAGACAACAGCGCACCCCCCGCGCCACGCGGAGCTAACCTACGAGCCGATGGCGGAGGCGGCGGCCAGTCCGCGGCAGGCGCGGTGCCGAGTGCGGTCCTCCTCGCTCCCGCCGCGAACGAGCCCCCCCTCCGGATCGCAGACGCCATCGGCCGCGCATCTCGAGAGGCTGTCAGACCTATTCCACACTTCGTGGGCGGCGGCCCCCCAATGGAGATCTCCGGACCCCCGCTCGAAATCGGCAGCGCCCCCATTGGGGTCCACGACGCTCCCGTCAACATGGACAGCCCCCCAGTCGCGCTTGATGACCCGCCCATCGAGGTCTCCCGAGCCCCAGTTAAGAGAGAGCAAGCAGAGGGAGAGAGACCCCCAGTCGAGGGCGAAGCAGCCGAGATGGAAGGAAGCTCGGCCAACTCAGCCGCCGCCGCCGCGGAGGGACGCCAAGTCCCATCTCCGGGAGATGGAGCTCCTGCCGCCAGGGCTCCTCCAGACGCCGGGGCCGCTCCAGACGCCGGAGCCGCTCCAGACACCGGAGCCGCTCCAGCCGCCCCAGCCGCCCCAGCCGCCCCAGCCGCGGGGACCGCCCCAGCAGCGCCAGCCGCGCCTGCCGCCCCAGCCACGGGGACCGCCCCAGCAGCGCCAGCCGCGCGGGCAGTCCCTGCCGTCTCCGATGCTCCGATCGCCAGGGCCGCCCCTGCTGCCCGGGCAGCCGCAGCCGCGTTTGCCGCGCGGGCAGCCCCTGCTTCTGGAGCGCGCCCCAAGCTCCGGTCCCTCAGACCCCCCAGCCCCGAGATCCAGGCTGCCGATCCGCCTACTCCGCAGCCTCCGCGCGTGTATGCCTGGCGGGCCAGGTCCGAGCACGGCCGCGACTACGGAGACGGGTCGCTCAGCAGCAGCGACGAGTCCGACGATGGGGCCTTCGGGTGCCTCAGCTGCTTCCAGCCCCGGCGGGGCCGCCGCCGCGGAAAGCCGCAGCGTAACTTGCTCCGCAACTTCCTCGTGCGAGCCTTCGCCGGCTGCCTCGGCCGACCTGAGAGCACCGAGCCCAGAGCCCTGCGCAGCCCCAAGGTCAGGAAGATCCCTCTGGAGGAGAGGCGCCGAGAGATGCGCAAGGAAGCCCTGGAGCAGCGCGCCCAGCTGCGCGCCCAGAAGAAACGCAGCAAGCTCATCGACAAGCAGCTCCAGGACGAGAAGATGGGTTACATATGTACGCACCGCCTGCTGCTTCTAGGTAATGCGGCGGACTCTGCCCGCGGGGAGCAGGGCCGCCGGGGACCGGGAGCCGGTGGAGGGGCTGCCCGGTGGGGCTCGGGGCCCGGGAGCGGGAGCGGGGTGTCTGGGCGAAGGCTGTGAGAGCCTGCTAGGAAGTTCCAGTGAGGGGCCCCAACTTTGCCCTGGGAGCGGGCGGGGGTCTCCGGGGGGCTTGGGGGGTCGAAGTATGTGCCCTGCAGGGAGCAAAGTGGTGCTCTACAACACTGAGGGTCGTTTCCAGCTGGACAAACCAGTGCCAGCGACCATAAGACGACCCCCGAGGCCTGGGGTGGGGGACGCCCAGGAAGGCGGGGGCCTCAGGTGAGCCAGGAACTGCCGGGGAGGGACCTCGGGGTTCCTCCCCGGCTAAGCTGTGGTGGGCTGGGGTCGTTGGGGAAGGCGCGCCCCCCCATCCCGCCTCGCCTGGCACGGCTGCTTGGACTCGGACAGCTTGTCGTTGGTGTGTCTTGGTGTCCATATTGTGTCCGCCTGTGCATGACATGCTCAAGTGTACCCCATTCCCCATCCCCGGCACCCCCAAATCACCCGCCGACTGCGTACTTGTACCGGGAAACTGGCTGTCTTGTGTTGTGCGCCATGGCGCGGGCAAAAACTTTCCGTGTTCGCACTCCCTGGTGGTACCTGGGAGCTGGCGCTCTGCAGGGGGCCGCGCGGAACCGCGGAGAGGCGGTGGGACCTCGTGGGTAACATGCTGGGCGCCTGGCTGGGGGGAAGAAGGGGCCGCTTCCCGCCGGCCTCCATAACCTTTTTTTCTGTATGTCTTTCTCTCTTTTTCCCCTTTGCGCTAAGCGTTTCCTCACTTCTCACTCGTTCGCCAAACCCTCCCGCCTTTACGGTTGAAAAACCAGACACTCAGGTATCTGGGGCGTCAGGGTCCGCACACAGACGTTCGGTATTCTGCACACACGCGGCTCACCCGGTGGGGGGAGTGGAGGGATGCGGGAGGGGAAACCATGCAACCCTGCTGGAGGCAAGTCTGGATGCAAACCACACGGGGCTGGTTCCAGGGGATGGGCGTGGCTGTGGTTTAAAAACATGAAATAATTTTTTTCCTAGGGTCGAGCCCCAGGTAAGCCAATCATTTACACATTCACCCTGGTGCAGTAGGAGGGGCCTGGTTGAAAAGAGGGGTTGTGCATTGGGAGTGGACTGGCAGCGTGTGTTTGAAATGCAATTAAAATAAAACTTAAACAACTCCAAGTGTATTTTAAGTGTGTGGACAAAATGAGGTAAAACTGATTATGACTTGTGAAAAATGTAAATGTTTGCATGTGAATCTTTTCAAGCAGCTTTAGCTGGGGGTAAAGAGTCTCAAAGGTAAGATCCTCTGCAGATGGGCTGGGGGGCAAAAATGAAAAGGTCTTGTGTTAATAATCACATTAGGAGGGCACATTGGGGGGGCCATCTGCCTGCCTCGTCACCCCCCCACAACAAGCCCTCTCCCTGTCTTCAAGTCCTTGCCTGGCCCCTCCCCACCTCCACCCCCTTTTGCCTCTTCAAGACTCCTTAAGCTCAAATCTGGGGTGTCGACCCCTTGTGCCACAGTTAATCAAGGCAGTAAATTAGCAGTGGTCTGAATGTGTGGCTTACATGACAATTGCAGAAGTGAAACTCCACAATCTTATTTTCCTTATTTTAGTCTCTAAGACCTTTCAAGGGATTTGAAGATCACAGTCTCAAAGGCTTTGCTACATGTTTGTGAAATGCTTTGTAATGCGTGATGGTTGTAATTAATGGCATCGTGGACACAACTATATGCTCTTGTCATGTGTGTCCCTCACAAATTGCAGTTTTAAATGCGATGGTCATTTACGCCCCCCACCCCCCCGGGGACCTAATGATGTCATCATTTTACCAAAAACACACAGGAGGGAGGTGTTTTAAATTTTGGATGTGCTGACTGCATTAAAGTCACAGAGCCTCAAATGGCAATGCACTCCTTTCCTGTTGCAGCTGATTTTGCCATGATAGTCACATTTCGGGGTCCCAAGCAGAACTCTGGGAAGCAAGACTGTGATGGGAAGGGGAACACAGCTGGAGGAAGACAGGAGCCCCCCAATGACAGTGCACATTTGGCCCCTGCTGGGGCCTCAGTTGCCTCATTTGTGAACTGAAGCTTTTCCCAGCAGGTCTCTAGCAAAGTCACCTTTGTTCTGTTCTGGGGGACGGGGTGCAGAGTAGGGAGCACAGTCCACCCAGATCAATACTGGAGGCTTATATCATAGATTATAGAGAATCAACCCTGCAGCAACTTGTGTCTGGGGTCGAGTCTTAAGAATCACAGACGTTTCCCTTCTTCTGTGGGTTGGGGGTGGGGTCAACTTTAATAGAAGAAGACTTGCCTTTGTCCTGGCTCTGTCCCCAGGGTGGTGGTCCAGGAGACCAAAGCTCAGGCCATGGGTAGCATGAACCTGCATTCAGAGAGCTGGGCTTCCAGTTTCTGATCAGGTTTCATTTTGCCCAAGTGGTAAGAGAGGCACCTCATCTGGGCCTGAGTTACCCCCTGGGGAAGGGAGAGGAGGAAGGATGAGGACTCATATTTGGGACAAGCTTTTTTTACTGGCATCCTAGTCCTAGCATGTAAAACAAGGCATCCATCTTCCTGCCACGGAAAGTGTAGAGCAAATGACCATCCTTTGACATGGCTTTGAATTTGTGACATGCAGATTCATCTGCTGCTTTACAATGTGTGTGTGTGTGTGCGTGTGTGCCCTCTCTTTTTATTGCCCAAACAGCTTAACATTACAGGGATTTTTTAAAATTATAGCTGACATACACTATTATATTAGTTTCAGGTATACAACACAGTGATCAGACATTACACCCCTGATGAAGTGACCTCCATAAGTCTAGTACCGGTCTGTCATACATGCCATTATGGTATTGTTGTATGCAGGGGATCTTAAAAGGGGAAAGGATCAGAGAAATGGGTACATAGACAGAATCCATAGCATGACTAAAGTCCTAGACTACCTAAAGAGTCTGAAGCCTTTTTTCTTACTCAGCACTGTCCAATAGCAGACAGGTTCCCTGTTTCTGTTGCCCTACTGAGTGCTTCTGGTGGCTCAAACATTTTTGGAACCCTAACGGGTGTGGTCCCCTCCTGTTTTAAGAGTTGAAGGGACGGCTAGATTAGCATTTCTTAGCAGCTGCTGCCCTTGTGAAACCAGCCCAAACAAACGCCATATGCAACCATGATCGTTCTGCCATGACACTAGTCACACAGTGCATCTCCACTAACTGTAGGACCACTTCTGTATGCCACCAGTTACAACAGCCACACACAGCATCCATCTTGCAGGAACGTCCCCCCCCCCCCACAATGCACACATTTTTCTGTATTCCAAATGCCTCCACTCAGCTGTTCGGTGCAGTGGGAGGGCTACGAACGACCAGGCCACAGCAGTTTTAGAACTAAGAGAGACTTTTTATCATTTTCCTTTCTCTGTCTCCCAATAGGTATTTCGTGCTTCTCAAAGGCCGAAACTCTTTCCTGCCTTTTAAAATCCGATTTCCCCTAGATTTCTTTCATAAAATTTTTTTTCTATACAGATAGGTTAAATGTTATAATTTACCCACATTATACATACCATGAAAACTGGTACGAAGCCATTTTGTATACTCCCTTCTCCCCCAAAAGAAGGGGGTACACAAACTGCCCTAGAGAGTTATTAGGCACCAATAATAGCACCCACTCTGCATAATGACAGCACATTCCTACTGTGTTTTTAAAAGCCTTTCATGGAGTGGCATTTGTCCCCTGAAACAGCCTTGGGCAATAAAAACACAGGAGAGGACCCCGTTTCATAGGCAGATAAACCATAAGCTCACAGATTCAGTGTCAGGGACTTTTGCTCAAAGACCGCAAGGTAAGTAAGTGAATGAATCCATGCTTATCCGAGAAAAAAAAAAAAAGTGGTGAAAGGCTGTGTCGCATCATTTAAATGTGAAGCATGATTATTGTGAGTAGGCCGTGTGCTCTTAAAATCCCTTGTCAGCTGACAGGTGTCCAGCAGGCTTCTGCCTTCGGAGCCGCAGCCAGGCCCTGACAGGTTCCCGGCTATAAGTGGCCACCGAGTGGATGTGAAACGTGAGCCCCCACGGCGGGGATGCCTCGCATTGCTGTGCTGACGTGTAGTTTCCACCATTTGCTGGGGTGCCCGGGCCAGCGCTGGGGCCCTGGCCTGCTCTGTGGGCTATTTTTTCCCTTTCAAATGCAGGTTTTCTTTTGAGTCTTTTCAAAAATCCCCCTGTGGTTTTCTTCAGGATCGAAAGCTTTCTTACTGACGCAGGTTTCCACAGAAAAATAATAATTTTAAAATGCAGTTGTTTTTACACGCTGCCCCCTCACGCGCTCGGCGTTCTGCTGTTAATAGACTATTCAGAAGCCTGCCTGGGATCTAATGACCCCCTATTAACAACTGTGGCTTGGTATCCTTCGTGGGGATTTTTTTTTTTTAAGTATTTCTTCCTTTTAGTCAGGGCTCATTCCTGCCTAGTGAGAGCCAGTGTACACTCTTAGAAGTCGCCTTTGGTTTTTATGCAGGCGCGTCGGTGTTAAGCAAAACAACACATTTATTTTCAGGAAGGCGACCTAATTGGGTGGATTTGAAATTCCCCGTACCGGTTTTGTCTCTTCTTCTTTGAGTTGATTTCCCCACCAAAGAAAGCATACCCACTGCCCCCAGCAAAACTGTGGCCCTTCAAACACGTCTTAGAGATGTAGTAATTTTCCGGGGTGCTGTGAACGGCCCATGAAGACGGGCCTCTGGGCTCCTTGATTCTTTCCCCTTGTGCCCCCTGGCTCTCAGTGGGATGTGAGGTGTACATGCCAGGTGCCCATGGGTCTTTGTCCCATGAGGTCCCGTTCTGGCCTGTGGTCGCCCTGGGCAAAAGTCCTGGTCTTTTCAGGGAGTGAGGGGGACGCAGGCCGGGTCTGCCCCTCCGGGAGTCCTGCGGAGACTGAGCCCGCAGGCCCTAAGGGCACTTTAGAAAAGCAAGGAAGGTGAGGGGACACCTGGCCGGGCTTCTGGCCCGGGGAGGGGTGTTCCGGGGATAATCAGGAGACGCCACTTTCCTTGATTCCCCTAAAAAGGAGGCAAGTTCCCCTCTAGGAACTGAGAGGCACCTCGAAAGGTGTTCCCAGGCCAGCCCATTGGGAAGTATGGCTTTTTAGAAACGTACCCCTCTTTTTGACTGTTTGTGCCCGGTGAGGGTTTTGCTTTGGCTTTTGGTTTTCTGCAGTCCCCGGGAGACTGTGCCCTCAAGATTCTAAAAGCCCAGGGCAGGCGCTCTTTCTGTCTCTCACTTTCGGGGTCCACTCTCTGTCCACTCGTTGTCAACCAAGGTCAGCCCAAGCGGCAGACAGGCAACACCTTGCCAAATTGATGATTGCTTGAGTGACGTGGTCGAGGGAGGATGAGAGAACTTTTCTGACTTGTCCTGAAAAGGTGTCCCCTGTCCCCTGTCCCCTGTCCTCTGTCACTTCATCCCCCACCACTTCTTTATTATACCCTCTCTGTAAATCCTGTGGCTGAGCCTGGGGACCCGAACGTAGATTGTTGCATCGCTATCCACATGCCAAAAAAAAACACCGAGTTTGTTTTTAGTCTCCTTCCCGGCAGCCAGATGGGGAATGAAGCGGCCTGGCCCCTGGGAGCAGAAGAGGAGACCCCCAGCAATGAGGTAGGGAACCACACGACGACCACACAGTGTTGGGTTTTCCGCGTGGCTGGTCCTCACATGCCCAGGACACCCCGGTCTCTGACCGCGGGGCACGGGAGCTACACACCTTCCCCGTCAGCCGCTTCTGGGGGCTGTAACAAGGGGAGGCCGCGAGGTGGCTGATCTGTGACGGGCGGTGGCAGTTGGGGGAGCGTGGCTCTGTTATACTCGCTCAGAGCAGAACCCCCAAACTGCATCGCGGAGTCATCTGTCAAAGCCCCAGGAGAGTTCACGAGCGTTGAGACTCGTGGAGGTCTGCCCACAGAACTCGCACATTAGCTCTTACTAAATGTTTCTTAATGATTCAATCTGGGGCGAGGAGAGAGGTAAGAAAGCGCCCATTGTTACCTGAGCCCCAGCGGGCGATGACTCAGCGCTCCCACCGTTGTCACACACGCTCCTCCGTGTGTGGGACAGAGTCAGTACCGTAAACTTCCCTAATGAGTTGATAATGGGAAGGAAACGCCTTGTACCCACTTTCTAAGGAGTGCCGCAGCTTCCGCGGGCTCGGGGGCAGGCTGAGCGTGAGCGCTTAGAAGGGACCGTGGCCTTGGCGGCGAGGGCCTCTGTCAGTTGGTCCCGCTCCCACTTCTCCCCTCGATCAAAAGGCCGCATCACCTCTCTCCTCTGTCCCGTTTGAACAACCCTGCCTTCACCACACTGACTGCTGACGTGCGCGTAACCGTGAAGGTTTTTTTTACAGGGCACGTGCGTTCAGGTAAGTTTGCGTCTGTGGGATTTCTGGAAAGAATAAGGCGTGGGATTATGCACTAACACTAAAACCAGGCTTTACTGCGTGGGCCAGGACCAGGAAGGGCTGCCAGCCGGGGCTCTACGCAAGGGGCCTGTCCCAGCCCCCCACTCAGTTTCCTCAGCTGTAAAAGTAGCTGATGGGCCCAACTGAAAAAAAAGGAAAAACAAACAAGCAGAACAACAGCCCATCAAGGGGAGACCATTCCTTGGGAAGCATGTTGGTGCTTAAGTTACCTGACCCCTTGGGCATAGCCTTTTAAATGGCTGCCATTTTCTCATCTGTGGTTAGAGACGGTGACTCCTGAGTGTCTAAAGGACTTTCGCACAAGCCCCGTGGGAGCCATATTAGCAAAAAGGCAACTTTATTTGCCATCAGCGCCTTGAGTTTTTTGGCCTCCCCGGGCTTCTGAAATCTTAGAAAGTGCCCATCTTAATCCCCCGAGCCGCTGTCTGTTGTCAGGCCCACGGAGATGCTCAATTAGCTCCTCCATGAAACCGTACACGTCACCCGGGGGTCCTCAGCCCACTGCCCCATCAGAGGTGACTTTTTTAACGACTGATTCTAGAAGGGCCCAGAACTGGTGCCCGTGAGTGAGGTTTCGGGTGGTCACGAGATGCTGAGACGGCATTAGGCACGTCCTGGTAGGGGTGACGGGCAGAGGAAGGCGCCCCACCACATCAGGAGTGGGAGTAGAGGAGAGAGCCAGCCAGGTAGGGAGGGTCCCACTTCGCTTTCCCCCCAGGGCCTCCAGGACAAAACCTGGGTTTAACAGGCCCCAAAGCTTCAGTCACATCTGTCCTGTTACTAAGCTGTGAATTCTCCCTATTCTCTACATGCTGGGGTTTCAGGGGCACTCTACGCGGCCCTCCACAGTGGCTCCACGGACATTTGTCATGGGGGCTGTCCTTTAGGACATTTAGCACAATCACTGACCTATACACACACACACACACACACACACACACCAGACCCACCCCACCACATAGACACTGTGTGACCGCCATGCACACACAGTATGACCAAAATATACAGTGTGTCCACCACACACACACACAAAAGCCACCACACCGCATACAAACACAGTGTGACCACCACATACACACAAAAGCCACTCCAACACTTACAAACAATGTGACCACAACACATACAGTGTAACACACAAAAAAGCCACATAACAGTGTGACAACAACACACACAGTGTGACTACCACACAAACACACATGAAAGCCACTTGAGCACATACAGAGTGTGGCCACCACACTCACACAAAAGCTACCTACCACATACACAGTGTAATACACACACACACACACACACAAAGCCAACCCACCATTTACACAGTGTGACCACCACACACACATGAAACTCACTCCAGCATATATACACGCAGTATAACCACAACATACACAAGAGTCGCCCTACCACTATTAGTGTGACCACAACATACACAGTGTGACCACCACACACACTCCCCAAACCCACCTACCACATACATGTGGCTGCTACACACACAAAACCCACCCACCACATACATGATGTGATCACACACACATAAGACACACATCACATACATGTGACCACCACATACACGCACACTGTGATCACACACGTACAGTACAACCACAACACATGATGTGACCACACACATGAAGCCTACCCACCAAATACATGGTGTAACCGCCACATGCACACACATGTAAGCCACCCCACCACATAGTATGACTACACACACATTATGACAACACACATGGTGTGACCACACACAAACCTACCCACCACATACATGGTGTAACTACTACATGCACACATTTAAGCCACCCTACCACATAAGCTAGTGTTATCACACTCACAGTGTGACCACCACATACATGGTGTGACCACCTCACACACACATGAAACCTATTCACATATACACAAGTGTGACCACAACACAACAGTGTGACCATACACACCCCAAACCCACCCACCACATACATGATGTGACCACCACACACACCCCAAATCCACCCACCACATGCATGATGTGACCACCACACACGCCCCAAACCCACCCACCACATACATGGTGTGACCACCACACACACACACCCCAAACCCACCCACCACATACACACATGAAACCTATCCACATATACACAAGTGTGACCACAACACAACAGTGTGACCATACACACACCAAACCCACCCACCACATACATGATGTGACCACCACACACACACCCCAAACCCACCCACCACATACATGGTGTGACAACCTCACACACACATGAAACCTATCCACATATATACAAGTGTGACCACAACACAACAGTGTGACCATACACACACAAAATCCACCCACCACATACATGATGTGACCATCACACACACACCCCCCAAACCCACCCACCACATACACACATGAAACCTATCCACATATACACAAGTGTGACCACAACACAACAGTGTGACCATACACACACCAAACCCACCCACCACATACATGATGTGACCACCACACACACACCCCAACCCCACCCACCACATACATGATGTGACCACCACACACACACCCCCAAACCCACCCACCACATACATGGTGTGACCACCACACACACACACCCCAAACCCACCCACCACATACACACATGAAACCTATCCACATATACACAAGTGTGACCACAACACAACAGTGTGACCATACACACACCAAACCCACCCACCACATACATGATGTGACCACCACACACACACCCCAAACCCACCCACCACATACATGGTGTGACAACCTCACACACACATGAAACCTATCCACATATATACAAGTGTGACCACAACACAACAGTGTGACCATACACACACAAAATCCACCCACCACATACATGATGTGACCATCACACACACACCCCCCAAACCCACCCACCACATACACACATGAAACCTATCCACATATACACAAGTGTGACCACAACACAACAGTGTGACCATACACACACCAAACCCACCCACCACATACATGATGTGACCACCACACACACACCCCAACCCCACCCACCACATACATGATGTAACCACCACACACACACCCCCAAACCCACCCACCACATACATGATGTGACCACCACACACACACCCCCAAACCCACCCACCACATACATGATGTGACCACCACACACACACACCCCAAACCCACCCACCACCTACATGGTGTGACCACCACATACACACATGAAACCTATCCACATATACACAAGTGTGACTAAAACATACAGTGACCATGCACACCAAACCCACCCACCACATACATGATCTGACCACCACACACACACACCCCAAACCCACCCACCACATACATGGTGTGACCACCACACACACACACACACCCAAACCCACCCACCACATACATGGTGTGACCACCACACACACACACCCCAAGCCCACCCACCACATACATGATGTGACCACCACACACACACACCCCAAACCCACCCACCACCTACATGGTGTGACCACCACATACACACATGAAACCTATCCACATATACACAAGTGTGACTACAACACACAGTGAACATGCACACCAAACCCACCCACCACATACATGATGTGACCACCACACACACACACCACAAACCCACCCACCACATACATGGTGTGACCACCACACACACACATGAAACCTATCTACATATACACAAGTGTGACCACAACACACAGTGACCATGCACCCCAAACCCACCCACCACATACATGGTGTGACCACCACACACACACATGAAACCTATCCACATATACACAAGTGTGACCACAACACACAGTGACCATGCACCCCAAACCCACCCACTACATACATGATGTGACCACCATACACACACCCCAAACCCACCCACCACATACATGATGTGACCACCACACACACCCCTAAACCCACCCACCACATACATGATGTGACCACCACACACACACCCCCAAAACTCACCCACCACATACATGGTGTGACCACCACACACACACACCCCAAACCCACCCACCACATACATGGTGTGACCACCACATACACACATGAAACCTATCCACATATACACAAGTGTGACTAAAACATACAGTGACCATGCACACCAAACCCACCCACCACATACATGATCTGACCACCACACACACACACCCCAAACCCACCCACCACATACATGATGTGACCACCACACACACACCCCAAACCCACCCACCACATACATGGTGTGACCACCACATACACACACCACAAACCCACCCACCACATACATGGTGTGACCACCACATACACACATGAAACCTATCCACATATACACAAGTGTGACCACAACACACAGTGACCATGCACACCAAACCTACCCACCACATACATGATGTGACCACCACACACATACCCCAAACCCACCCACCACTTACATGGTGTGACCACCACACACACACATGAAACCTATCTACATATACACAAGTGTGACCACAACACACAGTGACCATGCACCCCAAACCCACCCACCACATACATGGTGTGACCACCACACACACACATGAAACCTATCCACATATACACAAGTGTGACCACAACACACAGTGACCATGCACCCCAAACCCACCCACTACATACATGATGTGACCACCATACACACACCCCAAACCCACCCACCACATACATGATGTGACCACCACACACACCCCTAAACCCACCCACCACATACATGATGTGACCACCACACACACCCCCAAAACTCACCCACCACATACATGATGTGACCACCACATGCACGCACACTGTGATCACACACATACAGTACAACCACAACACATGATGTGACCACACACATGAAGCCTACCCACCAAATACATGGTGTAACCGCCACATGCACACACATGTAAGCCACCCCACCACATACTATGACTACACACACATTATGACAACACACATGGTGTGACCACACACAAACCTACCCACCACATACATGGTGTAACTACTACATGCACACATTTAAGCCACCCTACCACATAAGCTAGTGTTATCACACTCATAGTGTAACCACCACATACATGGTGTGACCACCTCACACACACATGAAACCTATTCATATATACACAAGTGTGACCACAACACACAGTGACCATGCACACCAAACCCACCCACCACATACATGATGTGACCACCACACACACACCCCCAAAACTCACCCACCACATGCATGATGTGACCACCACACACACACACCCAAAACCCACCCACCACATACATGATGTGACCACCACACACACACCCACACCCACCCATCACATACATGATGTGACCACCACACACACACCCCAAACCCACCCACCACGTGCATGATGTGACCACCACACACACACCCCAAACCCACCCACCACATACATGGTGTGACCACCACACACACACCCCCAAAACTCACCCACCACATACATGATGTGACCACCACACACACACCCACACCCACCCATCACATACATGATGTGACCACCACACACACACCCCAAACCCACCCACCACGTGCATGATGTGACCACCACACACACACCCCAAACCCACCCACCACATACATGATGTGACCACCACACACACACCCCCAAAACTCACCCACCACATACATGATGTGACCACCACACCCACACCCACACCCACCCATCACATACATGATGTGACCACCACAAACACACCCCAAACCCACCCACCACGTGCATGATGTGACCACCACACACACACCCCAAACCCACCCACCACATACATGATGTGGCCACCACATACACACATGAAACTTATCCACATATACATAAGTGTGACCACAACACAACAGTGTGACCATACACAAACCAAACCCACTGACCACATACATGGTGTGACCACCACATACACACATAAAACCTATCCACATATACACAAGTGTGACCACAACACACAGTGACCATGCACACCAAACCCACCCACCACATACATGATGTGACCACCACACACACACACCCCAAACCCACCCACCACATACATGATGTGACCACCACACACACCCCCCCAAACCCACCCACCACATACATGATGTGACCACCACACACACCCCAAACCCACCCACCACATACATGATGTGGCCACCACACACACACACCCCAAACCCACCCACCACATACATGATGTGACCACCACATACACCCCACAAACCCACCCACCACATACATGATGTGGCCACCACACACACACACCCCAAACCCACCCACCACATACATGATGTGACCACCACATACACCCCACAAACCCACCCACCACATACATTATGTGGCCACCACATACACACATGAAACTTATCCACATATACATAAGTGTGACCACAACACAACAGTGTGACCATACACAAACCAAACCCACCGACCACATACATGGTGTGACCACCACATACACACATAAAACCTATCCACATATACACAAGTGTGACCACAACACACAGTGACCATGCACACCAAACCCACCCACCACATACATGATGTGACCACCACACACACACCCAAAACTCACCCACCACATACATGATGTGACCACCACACACACACATGAAACCTATCCACATATACACAGTGTGACTACAACACAAGTGTGACCATAGACACCCCAAACCCACCCACCACATACATGATGTGACCACCACATACACACCCCAAACCCACCCACCACATACATGGTGTGACCACCACACACACACCCCAAACCCACCCATCACATACATGGTGTGACCACCACACACACACATGAAACCTATCCACATATACACAAGTGTGACCACAACACACAGTGACATCCACACCAAACCTACCCACCGCATACATGATGTGACCACCATACACACACCCCAAACCCACCCACCACATACATGATGTGACCATCACACACACACCCCAAACCCACCCACCACATACATGATGTGACCACCACACACACACATAAGCCACCCACCTCATACACAGCGGGACTACACACACACCCACACCAAACCCACACACTGCATACATGTGACCATACACACACATTGACCACACACATACAGTGCAACCACACACACAGCTTGTGACCACACACATGATGTGACCGCACTCTTGAAAATTGCCCACCGCATATATGGTGTAACCACCACATGCACACACATGTGAGCCATCCCACCATGTACACATGGTATGACCACACACACAAAAAGCCTACCCACCACATACATTGTATAACTACCACATGCACACATGTAAGCCACCCACCACATACAACCACAGTGTTACCACATACACACACAATGTGACCAAACATACACCAAACCCACCCACCACACACACAATGTGACCACAATATACCCAGTATGACCACCACACACACACAAAACTCACCCTACCACATACACATGCAGTGTGATCACACACATATACAGTGACCACCATACACAACATATACACACACAGAGTTACACACACACACACACACACACACACACAAAACCCACCCACCACACACACACAGTGTGACCACCACACACACACTGCAACCAATACATACAGAAAAGCCACCCCACCGCATACATACACACACACACACACACACACACACACACACACACAGTGCAACCACCAAACTGTCTCTGGTCATTGCCAAGTGTCCCCTGGGGGGCAGAATCATCTCCAGCTCTGAAGCACCACTCTAACATTATCAACATGGAACTCTGCGGAAGGTGGAGATCATATATGTCATACCCATGAGCACCTTAAAAAGGATAGTTATCTCCGGAGCAGAGGTGTTGACATCAGTTACAATAACGCAGCATGAAGTGTTTATCCCGGTGTTGGTGATCCTGCGTTTCTGGGTAGAAGTAATTTCCAGAAATTTCAGAAAAGAAGGTGACGCAAAATAGGATAGGCAAGGAAATTATTCTAGGGCAGCTGGTCATGGATTGGTCGAGACTGTGGTGAAGCCAGCCAGTCCCGGAGGCCGTGGACGGGCCGGGAACGCAGGGCCGTCTGCGGCAGGCCAGGCTTGCCTCGCCCGCGGCGTGGGGAAGGAGGCCGAGGCAGCAAGGCCTGGGGCTCAGGTGCTGCTGGCAGGGGGGCAGCCTGCCCTGCACGGGTCCTCCGGAGCTTTCACGGCAGGGTGTGCACACCGGTGACAAGGGTGTGGGTCCCGTCTGCTAGCTCACCTCAGCCCCAGGCCCATAGAGAGCCAGGGCGTGGCATGGAGGTGACCCACGGCCCTTTCCCTCGCAGAGAAGCGGCGGCAGCGGGTGAGATGCTCCTGGGTGACTACAAAGGAAGGCAAAGTAAGATCTTTCAGGAAGAAAACGGAGTCCTGCCAGTGGCAGTGACGACCCCAGACATTTCCCGGTCGAGGGTCTTGCACTTGGTCTTTGGTGGGATGGTTGACCCCCCACCCCCCACCATCGTGGGGCAGACACGAGAGCCCAACAATATTTGGAATAACCATGACGGGACTAAGTCATGATTCACCTTTGAACCGTGACCAAGCCCCCCAGGGAGCCCTAACCAGCCTCTCTCCCACGTAACCACTACGGAAGGAGACTTGCTTGCCTCTTCATTCTATTTTTAGCCTAAAACATTGTAGTTTTGTCTCCGTCTGGTCCTTCAATAGAGCCTTCTGATGTTACAGAGTCATCAGAGATTTAATGTTTTTAATAAAGTTTTGTTTCTTGGAGAAGTTAGAATTCACGGCCTTTAAGTTAACTGCAAAATCTAGGAGAAAAACAACACTCTGGAGATCTATTATGAATTTAAACACGTTCGCTTTACTAGGAGGCTTACTTTGTAGTTTGATAAGTTATGTATTGGACGTGTAAAATTAAAAATACTTTTTAATGTTCCAAGTTCAGCGAAGTAAAGTTTCCCCTGACTAATATCTCCACATTGCAGTCCTCGGAGTTGCCCAAGGCAGGTTTTCCGCCTGTGGGTTTCGGCATTTTGCCTGGGACCAAGTGCAACATTCTTCCAAGGAAATGCCTGGAAGGCTGCGGGCAGGTCCCAAAAACAAATGCAAAACAGGAGGGGAACTTTTTAAAAGTTGGATTGTCAGAAAACTAATGGCTGTGTATCATTCAACATTCACGTGACTTCATTTCTTCCACCGGTAAGAGGGAAGCACGTGAGATCACTTTAGTTCTGCACAAGAGCAGCCAGGACGGGGTTTAAGATGGGCACTTGAGAAAGGGCTCGCTTCCCGCGTGGGCGTCTTGGGACGTTTTCCTGCTGGGAGCAGTCATTCCAGAACAGTCTTAGGAAACCACGCACCTCGGGCTGTTTCACATGGGCGGGCCCGTGGTACTTACTCCTTGCTGTCTTCCCACATCGCCCTCATACGGGGTGGGGTGGGGAGCCCCAACTTTCCCGAGGGTCCTAGGCTCATGGAAAGAGAGCACTGGCTTAGATGTTAGAGGCGTGTCATTCCTGGGACCGTGGTTGAGTCCATGCCTTTGCCAAGGGACGGCCAGAAAAGGCCGACAGCTTCTTAAGCAGGTGGACAGTGCCTCACCCTGCGGCGGTTCTGCGGGGTCCGCAGGGGGCCTTAAATTTGTTGGGTCTGCGTTCAGCTTTGTGCATAAAGGGGTGACAACCCCAGGTGGGCAGGCAGGCAGGTGGGCAGCTTAACGAAGTGGCTTCCAGATGGGGACTCGCACACAGGTGGCGGGACACATCCCAGCGTCTTATCCTGAGACATGACAGGTGGCAGCGCCTCTTTGGGAGGTGGGGGCAGGGGCGTGGGACCTAAAACTTTGATTCCCCAGAAGTGGGGTCTAACTTTAGGTATTAGGACAGGTTCCACACTGGGAGGCTGGCTGGTGTTCTGCCAGGAAGAAGGGTCAGGAGGGAGACCCTCAGTCCAGCCACAGCCGGAGAAAAGAGCCAGCCCACCCTCCCTGGAGGCGTGGCCCCAAGCTGGGGTGGCAGAAACCGGCCTCCTGAGAAGCTCCCTCGTTGCTTTCCTGCTTTCCCATGCTCCCCTCTCTCGAGATTTAAAAAAAATAATAAGAGCCTTCCTTGGGGGGAGGTTCTGAGCAGGAATGAGCCCCCTTTTAAGGGACGAGGTGAGAAAACGAGGGCTGGGTGAATGGAGCAGGGCTGCTCACACTTGGCTGGCAGATGGCGCTCGCCTCTCACTGTTGGGAGCCAGGCTGTTCCCCCGACTAGCTGGCTGGCTGGCTGGAGACGGAGGCTCAGCCCGCGCCCCCTCCCCTAACCCTCTCCAGGCAACACGGCCCCTGCTCCCCGGGCCCAGGGGCAGCTGTAAAGGGTTTCAGTTGAGCAATTGATCTCTGGAGACCAATCCTGTCACTTCAGTGGCTCTGTAGACCTCAGCCAGGGCAGGGTGGCACACAGTCGGTCAGTGAGCCCCAAAGTCCAGCCCACGCGCCCTGGGTCTGCTGGGAGCCCGTTCAGAGACCTCAGACGAGTCCGAACACTGGGAGTGATGTCCTTCTCACTGTCAAACGTCTTTAATCTGTTTATGAAAAGTGTAACAAGAATAGGAATGCTGGTCCCCCGCTCTTGTTTAAAGCATCCTTTCAGGAACGATAGATTGTGCAGGACGTCGTAGGCCGGTCTTCTGACCTTTGGTAAATAATTATAATTTATGGTACCCTGTCACTGGGAAGATCTTTGCAGAAAGAAGACTGGGTGATACATCCTTTTCCGTCCGAACTGAGAGCTGGGAAAGAGATTCAGGGGTGGGCAGGGAAACCCAGGGAGCCTTCCTGGAGGAGCTAGCATTTGAGACAGTATGGGAAGACGCAGGGAGGTGAGGGAGTAGCCTTGTGGGGGTGGCGTATCGATCCTTTTTTACAGAGAAGGTACTGGCTGAGGATGAATCCTACTGTTTTTTCATTCCTGAGAGCATCATGGGGTTTTTTTAGGGTCTCTGACATTCAGGGATAATCCCCCCACCCCGTCCCCTTCTCCACATCTCTCTGCTCTTCAGTGCTGCGGCCCCATGGTGCATGAGGGGCCATCCCTTTAGGGAAGCATCTTCGTGGCTGAAAACGGGACCCCCACCTTTCCTCCCAGGCCCTGCGCGGCACTGGGGGCAGGTCAGGTCACTTCTGCCTTCTTTAGGCCAGGTCTTCAGTGGAGGGGAACTTGGATCTGATGGCTGGGCCAGGGTCCTCAGCACAGCTGCAGAGCCGCGACCCCATCTCTTTGAGAAGGGCTGCCACGGCTCTAGGGCGGCGGTGGGCTCCTCTCCTGCAAAGCTTGCCCTCCGTGCCCCATTCTGGGAGACCCTCTCACAGTGGAAGTGTCAGGGACACCAACGGAAGCACCAGCTTCGGGCAAAAGCTTCCCTCATCCCTGCTGCGGGAATTCTTTCAGTTAAACTTTATTCCAACGGTCTCTTTAGCCCACAATCTCGTGGGCCTTCTTTAAAGCCTCTCTTGCTTCTCTTCCTTTCCAACCCCCAGCCCAGTTTATAGCCCTGAGCCTTGGCCAGGGTCAGTTCACAGCAGCCCCCACCCTGGCGGCTGGCAGGCGGTGTGGGGGTCGCTGGGAAGCAGGGCAGGTGGGCCACCCCTGTCTCTAACACCTCGTCTGGGCCAGGACGGCTCCTCCCCCACCAGGGGTCAGCAGAGAGCCGAGCCACTCACAGGAGCGGGGTCTCTTAGAATTCTCCAGATGACATGCAGGAAGGCCCAAAGGAAAAAAGCCCCGCTGCAGCTGGGGAGGGGTGCACCTTCCTTCTTAGGTGGGGGCTGTATCCCGTCCTGGGCCTTCGGGGGGCTAGCTTTAACACCAGTCCTGCCACTCTGTGCCTTGCGGGGAGCAGAGGGCTTTGGTCTGTTCCCTTGGGGGGTTCCTTTGCCAGTTCCCACCCCTCAGCACACACACACCTTTTCTTTAGCGGGGATCACGCCCCTCGGAGCTGCGGCGCTCTGACCTGGGCCACGCTGCCCACTCCTGCTTGCCCCACTCTCCCCCTTTCCTTCCAGAAGCTGCACTTACTGCTTAAAGGCCCTGTGCCCTTGCGGAAGCCCCTGCCGCCACCTCTGTCCTGCCACGACTCCCCGTCTCCCCACTTCTCTCCTTTACCAGGTAGAGGGACGTTCCTAAGGAGGCAGGAACCATGGCTGGCAGATGGTTTTGTACTTAGCATCCCCCCCCCCGCCCCGACACACACGCATTTCCTTCAAGGTTCCCCCTCTTCTCGTCTCAGTCTGTGGCTGCCTCAGCCCTCTCAGGGGGGTGGGCCGGCGGGGGGTGAGGGTCTGAATCCCTTTCTTTGGCTTTTCCTTCTTTAGACCCGTGACACCCCGGCACTCTTGTGAACTATGGACTAAGATGTTGAAAACCTGCTCCCCTTAGTGAGGTCTTCGCTGGGGAGACGGGGAGAGACGAGAGAGAGAAAGGAAAAGGTGCATTTCTCTCCGAAGAGAGAAATAAGTACAGAGACCAAGTGGGATTTTTTGAAAGGGAAAGGCAGGCCGGGGGGGAGAGAAGGAGAAGAAAGGGGAGAGAAGAGCGAAAGAAGGGTCGTGTCTCCGCTAAATTTAGCTCTAGACGCAGCGCAGACGGCGCTCCTGCCCACTGGCAACTTCTAGTCTGGGAGGGAGGCTCAGGTTGCAAGTCCTGGCAGCAGCCGGGCACCAGGCGGAGGCTGGAGGGCCGCCAGCGGTGGCAGCCCTGCCCGCGCAGCTGGGGGGCCGGGCGGGCCAGGGTGTCACCCTCTCCCCGGCCCGCTGCCCCACCAGGCCCCGTGCTGGTTCTGGAGTCCACTGAGCAGGACGGGGACCGCGAGGCTGGCATGGGTGCCCGGAGGAGCGGTCCCTGCCTCCCTTCGCCGCTGCTGGCTGAGCCCTGACCCTTGCCCCCACCGTCCCGCGGCTTCCTGAGCGCCTGTCCTGTCCCTCCTGTCCCTCAGCCCATGATCCCACTTCTGTTTGTTCTTGAAGTGAGTAATAAGCCCCCCTCTTGCACAACCTGATTTCCCAAGGGTTTCACCTTGTCCCATTTAGCAGTTTGGTTGGGGTTTAAGAAGCTGGGCACACAGTGGAATCTTTGTGTCCTTAAAAAAAAAAAAATCCGGTCTTCAGGAGTTCTTTGATTCGGTAATTACTCGCAACAGAACCCAGCAAATCCTCCCCGTAGAAGCAAACGCCCTGCAGTTCCGTGTGGCCTCCGCGCGGAGGAAATCCTCAGGGCGCACAGGTTGATGGCCCCAGGATCTGGCAGGCCCGGCCAGCCTGCCGGCATTGTTTGCTTTCCTTTTTTTCCCCTTCCTTCCTCCCTCCTGTCCTTTCTTCCTTCCCCCACTTTGGAAAAACAAGTTCTACTCTCCTGGGGATGTTCATTAGAGGGGAGACAGTTCTGGCCGGTGAGGAAGGGAGGGGACGGGTGGTGGTGGGGCTGCTGCTGGGACAGTGGACTACCCGGCGCTGGGGGCAGGGCGGCGCGGGGACACCACGGGGACCTCGCACCCGGGCGCGGGCGCGCGGCCTTCAGCCTCCTGGCCTTGGTGGGGACAAGGCTCCATCAGCTGCCTCTGAGTCCTGTGTTAACTCGTTTGCCACAGTGAGATCAAGTCACAGTTTCATCCAAACAGGTTGTGGCAGGACCCCTTCTCCGTAGCGTCTGTCTTGCTCCCGTCCCCCATCTGAGCTCCCGTCCCCCATCTTAGCTCTTGTCCCCCATCTGAGCTCCTGTCCCCCATCTTAGCTCTTGTCCCCCATCTGAGCTCCCGTCCCCCATCTTAGCTCTTGTCCCCCATTTGAGCTCCCGTCCCCCATCTTAGATCCCGGGCTGCCCTCCATCTTAAATCCTAGAGCCCTGGGCCCCTTTTCCCTGACCCCTCATGCTAACAGAGACATGGACGTCGTACAATTAATCCCCAGTAGCTGTGGGAAGAAAAACCCTTTTAATTCCTGAATTTAGTCTAGTTTTCCTGTTACCCATCAAGTCCCCTTGGAACGGGGTGTTTTATCCTTGGGCCTCCTGTTATACTCAGCACGTGCTACATGTCCACGTCTGGTTTTGTTTTGAAAACGTGTGCGTACAGATAGATGGCTGGGGATCTTTCTTTCTTTTACACACTAGACATGGGGCCGCTGAACTGACGGAACCCCCAGGTGGCAGGGGCTGGTGTTGTCCCGTGAGCACCGTTCATGTTGACAGGGTCATCATGTCTTGGCTTCTCCTAGTCTGTGGCTTTTTAATGCTTCCACGTCATCTGATGACGTGTCTTTGGGTCCCAACTAAGTTGTGTGTCAACTTCCTTTGAAAGGTTCTTGCACAGCAAGGCTTGTTGAAGCAGTCCCAGTGGGTCTTCAATTATTTAAGAAGTCCTAGAACTCAGAAGGTAGAGATGACCTTTTCAGAAGAAGGGAGCAGAGACCTAACAGTGCTGGACGTAGGTTGACACCTTCCACCACCATCGTACGGGAACCAGTCTCCAAAGTGGGGGCTTTGGCAGCCTTTGGGCTGGTGCTCTGTCCATCAGCCATCTGTCACCATCTTGTCAGAAAATAGGGACCCAGCGCCTTCGCGGTTGGTGGGATGGACGAGGAGAGCTTTGTGTAGGACTCATCTTGGCTCCACCAAACTCAGCCCAGCCTCCGTCGGGTCCTCTGAAGGCCACGACACCCTCGAGGCCCCGGGCGCAGGCTGGCCTCTGTCCTTGCAGACTTGACCCCCGACCCTCAGGTTGACGTCAGTCACACAGGATGCCTCAGGTTGCTGTAGGGCCCCACTTACCTCCCCTCACGGCAGCCAAGGCTCCTCAAACATCAGCTGACTGATAGGACCCAGGGACTTAGGGCGACCTTTGCGCTGTGGCCTCATCTCTCAGGCATTCGTGTCTTGTTTTTGTGAAGGGACATTTCCTGGAGCTTTTAGCTCTTAGTGTTAGGTCCCTGCTGTGCTGCGGTGAAACTGCGGGTAATGAGCAGGTCCCAAGGCCTCTGCCTTTCTAGCTTTGTGTGCCACTTCCCCTAATAATGCCACCTTGGGCGGCACATTTCCAGGGATCCCGGACTTGCTTCAGTTGCTAAAATCCGCCACAAGCCGTTTACAGGACAGACCTGTTTGCTTCAAAACCTAGAGGCAGGGTCTGGTCCCCATCAGCCGTCCCGGCTCTGTGCCCTCTCCCCCCCGCCTCCCGTCTGTCTGCACGTCCTGGTCCGGGCAGCGGGGCCTCTGTCCTCCCGCAGCCGGCATGTTGTTGGCTGAGCGCGCATGGTCTTCTGTGTCTGTGGCAAAAGGCCCGTTTGGCCGGCCCCAGAGTCCCCACCTGAATCAGGCACCTCGCTCTCAGGCAGGCTGGGCACGCATTGGGCACACCTGTCACTTGAGCAGGTGCCCAGAACTCAGCCCTGAGAGTCACAGCTGGAGCGTGACTTCAGCAGTTCACGTTCCTTAGAAAAAGAAGTCGTTCTGGGCTGCTCTGTCCAGCTGTTAAGCCTTGGAGGGTCTCCCAGGCAGCGGGGGGTCTCCCCTGATTGTCAGGCTGCGCAGGACGCACACCGCTGCCCGGCCTGTGGTGTGAAAGGCCACTTCCCACCCAATGGGCTGCAGCCCCCGCCTTCGGGCCGGAGGTCAGACTTCCGCGGCCCTGACACTCTACCTGCCCGTTCCAGGTCCTGGTGGCACCCGATGGGCAGCTTCTCTCCCCTGCGCCCACGCAGCAGACCCTGGCCTGCTGTCCTGGGCATGTCATTTCCGTTGTGGGGTGTTTGGGGGACTCGGTTTACAGTTACGTGCTGAAGGGACGGGAACGTCCCTCGTAATCAGGTTCTCTCACTTGATGCGAGTGGCCCTCAAGAGCAGCGTCCCTTCTGACTCTGGCCCCCAGAGAGGCGAGGCCTCTGTCCCCTGGGCCGTGGTGAGTGAGCTGGCCGCCCGCAACGAAGCTGAAGCCGAGCTGGCCGCCTTCTGGAAGAAGTTGGCTCTATTTAGGGTTTGAAGCAAGCCTGCTCTGCATTCTTTGTAAAGTCAGCCACATTCTTTCCATTTTTTTAGGTGTAATTAGCACAAAAGGAGCCGTAATCTGAGAAGGTAGCAGAGACTAAAGTGACCAAGAGGCAGGAATGTCTAAGAAGGCAGGCAGAGGCAGCTGCCCCGGCCCCGGGCGGTGGGTCGGGCTGAAGCCTGTAGCTCATAAAAACCTCTCCTTCCTGCTGACCCCCAGGCTGGTGCAAACGCCCGATGCTTTGGTTGAGCAATTGTCTCCTTCTAGCTTCCGGAGGTCAGCAAAGCCCCCAGAAAGCCACCGTGCCACCTGGGCTCTGCTGGTGTTGAATGGGTTCCTGGCGGGACAGGGGTGAACTGTTGAGGGACGGGGTTGGGGGCTGCAGGGGGAGCAGCCCCCGGGCTCCCTGGCAGACACTGCGTTTTGACCGACCGAAGCCCCCCTGGGAGCACCGGTGGGGCTTGGGCATAGGTGCCTGCGGAGAAGGCACCCTCCTCACCTGGGACGCCCGTCCTCGGTGCCCCATGGTTCCCCCCCAAACACAACCTGGGAGGCAGGCGGGCTCAGCCTGAGATACCTTGTCCCACTTCGGTTTACATGGGTGGGGGCAGAAACGCCGAGACGGAGAGGGACCTGCGTCTCTGGGTGCATTAAACGTGTGACTGATTGTCACATCAATTAATTGCTTGGTTCGGGATTTACCAACAGCAGATGGGAGGGGGGTTTCAGTTTCAAAGGCCAGTGACACCCTGAGCCCTGTCGCAAACAGGCTGGTGACTAATTGCCAGGCAGTTTGAAAATGATCAACCCCTTTGGCTGGAAGGTCAATAAAGACCCAAGAAGTCAACTTAGAGTTTGGCCTCTGTCTCTCTGTCCATAGGACAAGGCCTCGAGGAAGGGAAACGTGTCACCCGACTGAGCCGCAGGGTGTAACTCTCAACCCCAACCTCGGGAGGCCGCACGGGCCTTCGCTGTCTCACCATCAGGCCCCCTTGCCCCCGGCTCTCCTGGGTTGTTACTTGTTTAGTAAGACGCGGGGTGAGAACGCACTCGCTCCCGGCAGGGCGCCTTGTGAGGGACAACAGACGTGCGCTGGCCTGCACCTAGGTGTAGCCAGGTCTCCCTGCACGCTCTCCATCCTCAAGGCCAAGCTGGGTGCTCCGAGTGACAGGGGTCCCTGTACCTTCAGCCTCATGAGAAAAAAGGGCCCCCTAGAGAAGTGAGAGCTCACTTTCCCGCCAGAGTGGTGCCGCCCTCTCGCCTTTGCTTTTCCTCCCCAGTGAAGAGCTCTAGTAAGTGGGTCCCTGGGTCTGTGGTTGACGCCATGACGCCCCGGATCCAGACCGTGGGACCTTTGGCCGAGGCTGCCACCTGCGGGTGTCGTGTAGTTTAGGTTTAAGTGTTAAAGAGAATCCTGCGCTCGGTCCCTTTTAGTGTTTCCACCTTTTAAGATAGGGGGTGGCTTTGTTACCAGGCCCCCCACCCCCCTACTGTGTGGCTGGCTCTTGGGGGTGCTGTGAGAGAGGCACCGGGGATGAGGAAGCTCCTCATGGAGATGGGGTGCACCTCTCAGGGTCCAAACAACACTGGGCAGCGTGCCCCTCCATTCTGTGTGGGTTAGAGTACAGTCTGAGTTGCTTTAAACATTCTTTTAGAATTAGTTGATGGATATTAAGTAAGGAAACTTCTTTTTTAAAAGGTTTTATTTACTTTTAGAGAGAGGGGAAGGGAGGAGAACATCGATGTGCGAGAGGTACGCTGATCATCGACCGGCTGCCTCTCGCACGCCTCCAGCTGGGACCCAGCCCACAGCCCAGGCCGGCGCTCTGACCGGGTACCGAACCTGCGACCTTTTGGTGTGCAGGCCGGTGCGCTACCCACTGAGCACAGCAGCCAGGACAGGAGATGTCACGTGGCCGTGTCGTTCATGCTTTGTTTCAAGTCTTCTGAAGTGTTCTGAACCTGAACGTCACGTTCCACTTGGCACGCAAGCATAGGGCTCCTTGCAGTCAGGGACCTCGTGCGTTAGGTTAGGGGTGTCATTATCCCAACTTGCTGGCCTTGGCATGAGGCAAGTCACCTGAGCCAGGGACCCGTGGCCTCCCCAGGCGTCTCACGCCCAGGACCTTCCGGCCCTTCGCCCCTCTCTGGAGCCTGGAGTTCCCACCATTTCCGCCTTCCCCTGAGCCAAGTGAGGGGCCCCTTCCATTGCAAGTCTCCAGCCTGGGCTGTTCCAAGAATTATGCTAATGCATCGCTCTACTCTTAAAGCATAAACCAGGCACTTAAAATGGTAATGGCCTCGTAAAATAAATTACTAATTCGTATGAAAAGGTCACACATGGTGGCCTTCAAATTGGAAAAACTTTTACAAAATTAAAACTTTTAAAGCCCAGGTGTAGGTCAAATGCAAGGCTGAAAACCGTAGCTGGCGCCAGCTCACCACGCCAGTGAAGTAAAATCTCATCTTTCCCTTTGTGTGGGGTGAAAACAGAAAGCTGAACAGACCACAAATGGGCCTGTGTCCCCAGGCTCTTCGGTGTCATTTGCTAACCTGTACACCCTCGGTCTCACCTGCTGCCATTTATTTACAAAGTAAATGCTTTATTTGTCCGTCAGTGGTTGGTCATAATAAAATATAGGTGAAACCTACATTTAAAAACAAGTTGTTTCTCAAGCATGGCCTGCTAGGTCAGAAGTGGACACGCCTAAAGGCTTACCTCGTGTGTGTGTTTCTAGGACAGCAGTCCCGTCCGACGGTGCTCGGCCTAGAATACGTGTCAGTGTGTGGCACGGAGGTTCCCTCCCTCCAGAGTTTACATGTATTTCTAAAAGCACAGCTTTGCAGCCGACCGGGAAAAGTTTGAGGCCGCTGGGGGCGGAGGGGTGGCTGCAGGCGACGGGGCCTGGCCCGCAGCGTGTGCTTTCTGTTCTGAGTCCCGCGTGTTCTTTGGGGGTTTTGAATTCTTCCCTGTCGTCCACCCAGATCCAGGAGAGGCCTTGCAGAGTGGCTACAGGGGTACCTGAAGGAGCCCAAAACAGTACCGTGTGACACCCTCACATCACGCCTTCTCTCACCTTTGGGTTGAGCAGACAGGGGCAAGGGGGGAATTTTAATAGTCCCGTTGACCGGTTAGTATTGTCTTTCTGTTTTCAAAGAAAACTTAAATCTATTCACGACAGTTTGCTCCCAGGCTTCTAGAAGTATCACATAATCACCCCAGGCCGCTAGGAGTGATAGGTGTGTTTCCGTTTATGGGTGGCCTAACCTTTTTTTTTCTTTTTCCCTCTCTCTTTTCTTTTCTTTTTCTTTTTTTCCCCCAAACATCCAAAATTTTACTGACTGCTTAGGAGTCAAAAAAGTTTCCAGATGGGAGAGAGTTTGCCGTTACCCGACCCATCTGAGCTTTTTGGCACACAGGCCTGGCCGGCACAAAGGCGGTGGCCACGTCTTCGCCTTGTCACCTGGCTGCTCCAGCTCACCTGGGCACAGGTGGGCCACACGGTCCCAACAGGGACTGAATGAGCGAATCGCACCCAAGCAGAAACCGCAGTGGCGGCAAGTGACTCAACCGAGGTCTCAGGAAAAGTGAGCAGCGGCCCCGCGGTTGCGTGGCCAGCTCCCTGCCTTTGCTCTTAACCCAGTGCTCTCTCCGCCACGTGCTGGTGTCAGGGCAGGAGTCGGGTGGGGACGCTTTAGTTTTGAAACAACGCACAAACAAATTCGTGTTCAATAAACTACTTCTCCCTCTGTTCCAGAGACCCCCGCGGCTCCCAGGCCGGCCTCGGAGCACCGGCCGCCCGGCCCACCGCCTCTCCTCCCGCCTGGGAACACGCCTGGCGCGGCGACTCGGCGGCCCCGGCCCGCGTGGCTCGGCCCGCGTCTCCCGCGCGCTCTGTGCCGCCGGCCGCTTCCAGCGGCGCCAGCTTTGCGCGCGCGGCGCACCTCTCGCGTCTGAAACTCTTCGCAGGCGTCGCTAGTAGTTGGGTTGCCGACACCTACCCGCGGGCGCGCGCCGCCGGGGGGCGGGGTGGGTGCTGTCCCGCGTGCACCGCCGGGGAGCCGGAGGTAAGGAGGCGCGCCGCCGGGGAAGCGCCGCCGTCGCACACTTTGCACGCCGCCCAGGGCTACACCACTCACCGAAAATTGGGAGGCAGGTCTGGGAGGCGGGGTCCGGTGCCCACCGACTTGGGCGCCCCCGGGCCCCCCGCTGCGGCACCGCCCGCGCCCCCCGCCCACTTCCGCGACGTCCCCACGCCGGCCCGCACCCCCGGCTCGCGCGGCGCCCCATTTGGGCGCGTCCTCGGCGGGCCGATTTTTCGGCTTCCCCTTCGCTTTATAGGGGCCGCCGCGGTGGGTCCGTCCTCTGAAGAGGCTGGGGCGTCATCGGGCTGCTTAGGAGCGCCGGGCTTCAGCCGGGACGCTCAGTCGCGTCGGCACCGCGGAGCGGGCTGCGTCAGGTGGCCGGCCCCACGCGCGCTCGCTGGCTCGCCGGCTCTCGGCTTGGGGCTGCGGCAGCGCGGCTGGAGCGAACCCCGTCCCGGCGTCGGGCGGCGGCGGCGGCGGGCGGCCGGCAGGCACTGCCTTGCGTGTGAGTGCACCTCACTCACATGTAAGTCCGGGCGCCCCCGTGGCTTCCCGCGAAGTGCGAGTGGCCCGGCGCGGGCGAGAGCCGCCGGGGCCGGGACAGGGCAGGGGCGCCCGGCGCTGCCGCCCTGCCCCGTGCCTCCCGGGCACCCCCTAATTCTCTCTTTTCTCTTTTCTTCTCTCCATTGGCGCGCCAAGAGCTGAGCCAAGGAGCACCTAAGGGTAACAGCGAACTCGTGCCATCGCGCCTCTGCACTTTTCTTTTTTGAGTTGTTTGACATTTCTTGGTGCTTTTTGGTTTTTCGCTGCTGTTGGGTGCTTTTTGGTGCGCGCTCGCCCCTTTTTCGTTTGCTCATCCTTTTTGGCGCTAACTCTTAGGCAGCTAGCCCAGCGGCTCGAAGCTGGGCAGCCGCGTTCCGCGGCCCCCCGGACGGCGCATCGGGCATCGCAGCAGAGACCCCCGACACGGGGCGCACGGGGTTCGGCAAGGCCGAGGCCAGGGGCAAGCAGGGCGCCCGGGCCCGGCGGGAGCCGGGTGCCCCGCGGGGGCCCAGCAGCCATGCTGAGAATGGCCATGAAGATCAAAGCCAGGGCGCTGGACAGCGAGAAGAAGGTGGCGGCCGAGGTGGCTGCCGAAGCTGCGGCGGCCGCTGCAGCGCTGGCCGAGCCGAGAGAGCCGCCCGTGCCGCTGATGAGTGGGGACCCCGAGAAGACCAAGAGGAACCCCAAGAACCTTCTGCGCGGGGCGCCTCCAGAGCAGTTCCCGACCGAGAAGGAGCGGAGAAAGCTCGAGAAGAAGCTGTTGGAGCAGAGGCGAAAGGAGGAGAAGAAGAAGGAGAAGAAGAAGGAGAAGGAGAGGAAGAAGCTGGAGAAGATGCAGAAGAAGAAGGGGCCCCCGGCCCGGGAGGCGGCCCGCGGCCCCGAGGGCGCCGGCGTCGCCGACGAGGGCGCCGCGGCGGGCGCCGACGGGGGCGGCGAGGGCGCAGGCGTCGGGGGCACGAGTAGGGCCTGGGCCGCGTGGGACTCGGACTCGGGCGACGAGGACGACGCCTACTACACCGTGCCCCGCGTGGGCGGCGTCGTGTGGCGGCCTGGGCCGCGCAAGGCCGGCGCGCTCAGCGCCCACCTGCCCCTCATCGTGTTCCTGGTGTTCTCCGTGCGCAGCCCGTCGTGGGTGCTCAACTTCCTGCTGCAGAGGCGCACGGAGCAGGGCCGCGGCTGCGGCTTCGTGTTCGGGGCGACCTGCTGCTGCCGCCTGTTCCTGGGCTGCGCCGCCTTCTCCTACTGGGGCGGCCGCGCCAGGCGCAGGGGCCGCGGGCGCCCGGGGGCCACGGGGGCTTTTGGCCCGGGCCAGGGTGCCCGGCGCCGGGGGCGCGACGAGAGGCTCATCTAAGCCGCCCCCCATCCCCCCCCCGCCACCATCAGTGTACAGTGTGGAGTTTATTCCGTGTTCGTGTGCGTGTGTGGACACATTTTCCTTTTCAGTTGCTCTGCCCTGTGGCTCATGCTCGCCTCGCTTTTTCCACACTCCCTGCTCCCTGGCTCTCTCTGTGACTCTCTGCTCTTCGAAAATTTTCCGAAGTCCGGGCTCGGGCTCGCGCGCCCTCCCCTTCCGCCCACCCCGGCCCCTCGGCGGCGCCCGCGGGAGGGGGGGGAGGCGGCCTCGGGGGCCGAAGGGCTACGCGGCCCGGGGGGTGGAGCGTTGGCGTCGTGCGAGGGGTCGTCCCTGGCTCGGGGCCGCCCCCTCTCCCCCCCGCGGCCGGTCCGGCTGGGGCCCGAGCCAGGGGGGCGAGGGGGCGGCTCCCCGACCCGTGTCCCCCGTCCTGTCCTGGGCCGGGCGCTGGCGGAGGGGACCCCCCCCCGCCCCCTTCCCGGGCACCCGGGGGGCGCCTCCCTCCGCCAGCGCCCGCCCTCCCCGCTGCCGCGGCCGCCGCGGCTGCTCCTCATCCCTCCTCCTTCCACCCCCCTTCGCCGCCGCCACCTCCTCCTCCCCCCGCTCCCCCCGCCCGCCGGGGCCCTTTTGGGTAGGGGCGGCGGGCCCGGGCCGAGGCAATAAGAGCGGCGGCGGCGGCAGCGCGGCAGCAGCGCCCGCAGCTCCTGCTCCGGTCCGCCTCGGCCCCGTGCGGCCAACTGCCCCTTCAGCTCAGGCTCGAGGGGCGGGCAGCGCACTCCCTCGTCCTCCCGCCGTCTCCCGCCCCGCGCGGCCCGCAGTCCGCCCCGTGCTCCTCCCCGAGGAGCTGAGCCCGCGCCCGGCCCGCCCGCCCGGCGCTGCCCCGGCCCTCCCGGCCCGCGTGAGGCCGCCCGCGCCCGCCCGCCCGCCGCCGCCGCCGCAGCCCGGCCGCGCCCCGCGCCCGCTGCCGCCGCCATGGGCTGTCTCGGAAACAGCAAGACCGAGGACCAGCGCAACGAGGAGAAGGCTCAGCGCGAGGCCAACAAGAAGATCGAGAAGCAGCTGCAGAAGGACAAGCAGGTCTACCGGGCCACGCACCGCCTGCTGCTGCTGGGTAAGGGCGGGGCGGGGGGCGCCGGCCCCGGCCCGGCCCGCGGCCCGGAGGGGCGCCCGCAGGCCGCGCGCGCCGAGCCCGCCCCCCGCCCCGGGCGCGCGCTCCCGGGCCCGCCGCCCGCTCGCGGGCTGTGTCTCTTGGGGGGCGAGGCCGGAAGGGGGACCCCGGGGCGCGGATTTGGCTGGGCGGGGGCTCGAAACCGGGCGCGGGTCCCCCTTCCCTGGCCGGCGCCCGCCCACCCCCTCTGTCTCCCTCCCCTTCGCTCTTTCTTGCTCTTTTCCTCGCTCTTTCCCTTCGCGAGGCCTACGCGACGCCGGGGACTTGGGTGCTTGTTGGGGAGGGGGAGGGGAAGCCCCACCGGGCTCGGGAGACTGCGACAAAACGGGTTTCGGGGACAGGAAATGGGGTGGCGGGCGGAGGGGGGCGGACCCGCCTCCGTGGGGGGAGTGATTTGTTCGGAGAGGGAAAGAAAGAGGGGCCAGAGTTGGGGGGGGCCACCGCGGTGGCCGAGGGGCCTCGCCAAAGGGAGTCTTTGGCTGGGGCAGCGGCGGTGGGGGGGAGCGCGGGTGACATCAGCCCCTCGGAAGGGCTCGGCGTGGTAAAGGTGGTGCCGCGGGGGGAGGGGGCGCGGGCGAGTCGTGGCGCCGGAGTTGGGGGTGGGGAGGTGCTTGCGCGCGGCCGCGGGGCGCGACTCGGTGCGTTTCGGCCGGACCGCCTGTGCGCGCGGAGCGACGTGTCCCGGGCCTGGCGGCAGGGGGACGGGAAGGAGGATCACATAAAATAAGAGCAAAAAACAAAAAAAACAAAAAATGGAGTTAGTACGCTGAGTGCCCAGTGAAGCCAAGTGACACGTCATTTTTACAGTATGACCTTTTTTTCCCCTTCCAGACATGCAGGCTTTTTGAAAAGCAGAGAAGAGACTTAATTGTAGCGGCTGCCCTGCCCCCCGCCCGCAGCAGCGCCCCCTCCCATAAACCGTTCACACACGTTCCTGTTGAGAGCGCTTTGTGGGGGGGCGGGGGGGGCGGACATTCACAAATCAGAGCTGGAAAATGACATTAGTCTGTAAAACGGCTTCTTGGTCTAGAAATGGCGTTTATTGTCCTTTTGAAGGTGGGAGGAGGGCTGAGCCGACTTTTTCCAGGTGGAAGGAGATGGAAAGACGTTAATTAGTTGTTTGTCAAGTGCCATGTGGTCGGCTGGTTCTGGGTTGACTCTGATTGCGGTTTTTACTCTGGCCAAAAAATGGGTGGGGGGTAACTATAAGGAGATGACCTTTCCCTTTTTTTTTTTTTTTAAGTGCTGCCTTGGGGAAAAAAATTAAAACACAAGCATCATAAAAGAAATCGTTGCGATGACCACACGAATTACACACGCACTAATTAGTGGGGAAGTTTCCCACTTCCGTAGTTATTGGCTCTCTGAGTTAATTGGTGAATTTGCTAGGTTAGCACCTAGTTCATGGTCACGTTTCAACAAAACAGTTTAATTACAAAGAATAAAATGGAAACTCTGGCTTTTCTTTGTGGTGATGTTTGATTTGCTTTTTTTGGATGGGTCATGTCTTTGTTCCCCTGGGTCCAGGTTTACACAAAGCAGAAAATTATTTATTAGGTGAAAATCAGTCTCTGTGGTATTTATGCGTTTGCCGTTTCAGTAATTAAAAGATACATATGTTGAGGTCTTACCTAAAACTTCTAAAGGTAAGATCATACTAAGTGAATAATGATATGCACATAAATTGATTTCAAAGCACAAGCCTGGAAAAGTCTAGAATCTTTTCCTAGGAATGCTATCTTGTTAGCTGAATACTGATTTAAAACAAGTGGGGTCCCAATGGCCCCTTCAGTTTCTAACACCTTTGTGGTGGTCACAGTCTCCCCTGAATTTGAGACGTGCTCCTCGGAAGACCTTGCACCCCTCTGGGTCACCTTCCCCAGGTGTTCTGGTCTCTGGGGCTACTTTTCTCACAGTTTAATGGTCGCCTCAGGCACAAAGTGTCTGCAACCCCAGCCCGAGCAACGCAGTGGGCATTTTTAAAGGGTGATTCGAACTAAATAATACCCCCCCCATAAAAGAGGGGGAACAGTGGTGCCCAGAGTCCTCTTTTTAACCCATTTTCCTTAATGACGTAAAACTTAAGTGAATTACAAGACCACAGAAGAGCTTGCAGTCCTTTTTTCAGCCCAATTCTCTAATTTTACATGTGGGGAAGCTGAGGCACGGGCCCGTTTGTGCCCATAATAGGGGTGCTGGGCGTGCCAACACCTCCCAAGTGAGACTCGGGGAGGTTCTGATTAATACTCTTTTCTCTTCATGGACTCTCCTGCTAGTGCCTTTAATATTTTAATTTATGAGAATCAGGCTCATTAAGATAGAGTGTTTGCTTTGAAATCAATGTTTCTGTGGAAACAGATTTTAACTTTTCCAGGTATTGATTACAGCCTTGTGAAAAGCGAGGGAAGGAGGAATGCTTCGCTCTGGGAAGTAAAACAATTAAGATTAAAGGTGAAAAAAGGGGGTAAAAAAAAAAAAACAAACCACTTTGTGTGGGAGGAGGGCAAAAGAGACCCAAACAGGGCTTTGTGGGGGAGCGCATTTCCAAAAGGAAAAGCCCCAGCAATCCTCCTTCTAGCTTGGAAATGTGGTTTTTCAGTCTTTTTACAAATGTCAGGTGATTTAAAATGGAGGCATGTGTCCTTTCTTACTTGAAGTTGGGAAGGACTTGGAATCTTTGAAAACGCGGTGGTTTCCAGGAACATCTTTCCTTACGGTTACAGTCTGGTCCTCCCTGACTGCTCGGGCCGCGCTGCGAGCGCAGGCGGCAGAGCGCAGGCCCTGTGGTTGACGCTGAGCGGCGGTCTTCCAGAAGAGGACAAAGTTGGTGGTCTTCCGTGGCCCCCCTCCGCCCCGCGTAACATGGCTGTGAAACCCAGAGAGACTCTGTCTTTGGGACAAGAGTTTGCGGGGAAAGGAGGGGGGGCTGTTGTGTAAGAGCGGCTCGAGGGGCTGGTTTTCTGGAAGCCCCGGGCGGGGGTGGGGTGGGGGGAGCAGCCCAGAAAGCGGCAGCTGCGGCGCTGGGCGCTGGGGCTGCGGCAGGAGGCTCAGGGCGCTATTCCTGGGGCCCTGGGCGTCCACGTGCCATTTCCCAGTGGGTCCTCGGGTTCCAAGGAATCTGCTTCACACCTTGAACTTCAATTTTCCGCCCCCCTCCCCCCAAAATGACAAAATTGCGTCATTCCTTCTCCCCCGTTTGCTTTCCCGCTCCACAAATTTTCAAACAACAAAAACAAAACAAAACAAACACGCTGAGAAGAGCAGAACCTTTCATTCTGGTTTGTTATTCTGGTGGTGAGATACTGCAGGGGTCCAGAGCTGGATGTTTACTTCGCTTGCGAGGCGTCGGAATGTCAAAGAAAATTGCAAGTCTGTTGTTCTGTCTGTCTGTCCCCTTCTTTTGCGTGTGGCTTCCATGGAAAAACCAGCAGCCCTGTGGCTGCCCAGAGTGTATAAAATGCTCTTTCATAACCTGAGACTTACTTTCATTTTCTAGGTGCTGGAGAATCTGGTAAAAGCACCATTGTGAAGCAGATGAGGATCCTGCATGTTAATGGGTTTAATGGAGAGTAAGTGTCAAAGCTGGGTCAGGCCAGGGACAGGAGCACACCTAACCCCGACCCAGAGCAAGTCTAGGTAGCTTGGGGCAGTGGGCAGCCACTTTCCACTTAATTTTTCACCCTACGTATTAGAAAATCCTGGGGAGAGCTCTTTAGGGATCCCCCCCCCCCCCCGTCCTTTTAATATTTGATGCAGCAACAAAGAAAACAGCACCCGTCTTGTTTAAAAAAAACAAAACAAAAAAAAAACCTCCCCTTCCCCAGGAAAATAGTGCCTACCTGGCCCCGGGACAGGTCTGCAGACTCGGGGGGTGGTGGGCCCCCAACATGGCCGCCACGGGTGTGGCCACCCCCTTAGGTGACACTGGCCACTGCAGGGTGTCCCCCTCCCCCAGCAGGTTTCAGCGCAATGCACCAAAGCAGGATGTTTTAAACTGTTAGGGAAACATTGTTTCAATAATGTTCTCACACAGAACGAAGTTGGAAGAGGCAGCCCTTGTGAATAATTCCTCATCCCCCACCTTTGGAATTAACATTTCAGGCAAATTGTCGTTTCCCTGTTTAGAAATCAAAGGAGCCAGGGGCCTGGGAGTGACGGCAGGGCGGGATGGCAGCGTGAGGGACCCCGTGCCTTTGAAGTGCCCTTGCAGGCATCTCGGTACATAGGACAATGGGGTGCCGGTCAGTCCCCTGGGGGGAGACACCGAGTCCAGGCGGCGTGGCTGAATTCAGTCACACACACACACAGACGCCTGAAGAAGTCCTTCCTGTCCCCGAGCACCAGGCAGACAAGGGCTGGGTTTTGTCACCTTTCAGAGGGGACAGAGCCGCACTGAAGGCAGCACTTTGGGAAAATTCTAGAATTTCTTAGACCAAATAACTGGGGGGGGGGGGTGCGTGTAAGAAAAGGATGACATAGTGCAGATGGACATTTCAGTGTGGGGACCCTTTTAGGCCTTAACCGGGGAGTCGGAAGGATGGGCCGTGGTGCCAGTTTTATGGGAAACCCCCGATGGCTTGTCCACATGCTCGCCCATGCTGTTCCTTCGACAAGCCCCCTTCGCTGGCAGAGCGCGGGGCTGAAACTCTTCATTCCTTACACACCCTTCAGGGAAGCCCTGCCACCACAGGCGGCCACCGGTCACTAAACAAAAACCGGAAACAGGCTTCTCGCTCTACGAATTTGTCACTTAAAACCTTGCATAGAGTCCCCCTGGCCCCTTACTAGGGAGTGCCTCTTCACAAGGCTGGCTAGGCAAAGCTGCCCTCTAGATGGATATTCTGGGGGACACCGCACCCTTTTTAAAAGGCAGCAGCCACCATTTACCTTCGAGTCCGGTGGCAGATGGGGCACCTTTGCGATGATGCCGAGTCTCATCGCTCTGCCCACGGCCCTCGTTCTTCTAATTTGTAGAGAAAGCGTTCTCCTCCCTAAGGGAGCCAGTCTGTAATGCAGACCAGGCGTTTAAAGTGGGACTTCTCTTTTCTATTTTCTCCTCAAAAAGAGGAAGCACCGTCCCAACTTTGCCTGCTTTGTAGAGGAAGCCATAGGTAACCTCCAAGGATGTTAGTTACATTTAGCCTGTGAAAGTGGTAGGAGGGGACTTCTTAGTGTGAGCCTAGAAACCTTATTTTTATCTTGTCCCACGAGCCTCCTGTTTTTTTTTGCCTCAGTATTGCAACAAAAATGGTTTCCTTCTTGGCTAGGGATTCCCTCTGAAAGTGGCCCCCCAAGGGGCGCGGGGCCTCCCCCTCCCCTACACGTGCGCTTCGTAGGTGCTGGGCTGAGCTGCTGGACCTGCCCTGGCTGCGTGCCGGGGACAGACGTAGGCCACTTGTGACTCTAACCTGGCTTACAGCAGCGGCCCATTCGGGTGCGCCTAACTCATGGCTAACTCTCCCCTCCCGTTGAGCACCCCAGAAACAGCGTGCTATTAACCCTGGCCGAGCACGTCAGCTGTCAGCTGATGGACGGAGAACCCGACGGCTCAGCCCTGCGGCCCTCCCGGCCTTCAAGGAGGGGGGCGGCGGCCGGAGGCGAAGACTGGGTTTGAGGGGTAGTTTCCTTGTTTGGTTTGGTTTTCCGAGTCCAGACATGGTTTCAATTGGTGAGGATTTGTGGGGAACAGTTATTTAGAACTAAAAGCATTTTCTATAGTTACCCAAGACTGCAGGGAGGGAGCTCTTTATATGGCACCCAACGTCACAGGCGCAAGTGACCTGTGCCCCTGCCTTTGCGTGTTCACATACAGCCTGAGGACACACGTGGGAGAGCAGGGGGCCACCTGGGTGCTGCTCTGGCTCCCTGGTGCACGTGCATTTAGTGAGCGCACAGGAAAATAATTATCGGTCCCTTCTGTCCCCGACGGGAGTCTCCAGGGCTCGGCTAATGCTGTTGCCAAGGTGTGGCGCGCTCCCCTCCAGGCCCGCAGCCCCTTAGCCAGCCAGGCGACCTGAGAACGCAGGGGCTGGGGCCCGCGGCCCTCGGGGTGGGGGGCTGGTGGCGGTGCCCTGCCTTGCAGACTAGGTGAGCTCTCACTCTCTCTTTACAAGGGGCGGCGAAGAAGACCCGCAGGCTGCCAGGAGCAACAGCGATGGGTAGGCACATTCGAAACCAGCAAGCCCTTTAAACATGCAGACAGGAGGGTCACCCTGGGAAAGTGAGGGCAGAGCCCCGGGAAGGACACAGAAATCATTTAAGGGCCATCATCCATCTTGGCATACGTGTGCAAACAACACGTAAACAATTTCATAACATCCCACGGCACGTGAGGCGCAAAACAGGTTTTTGGTTTTTTTAGCCGTCCTTAGAGTGTAATTAGATCCAGCTGGGGGAAGGCTACAGCTGTCAGCGTTAGACGGTCGGGTCGGGGTTTTGAGAACTGCTGTTTTTCCCTCTGGCTTCTGGCCCGTGCAGCCCCCGCCCCCCTCACGCGCGCACACAACCCCCAGCTCTCCATTTGAATCTACTGCTTGTTTTAAAACTACGAAGTTCCATTCACCCAGTGGTTGCTCTGATTTTAAATTTTCAGATCTCTGAAAAAATTTTCCTCTACTAAAATAGGTGGTGCCGCACCGCCCTTAATTCGGGCAGCGGCGGGGCAGGTCATTGTTACGAATGATCTTTTCAAAGTTATCAGATGAGCTGGAGTCCGGGCCCCGCAGTTGGCCAGCGGACAGGAAAGGGCGGCGGCGTCCATCTTTCTGTTTTCCATTCATTATCAGGTCATTGTTTTTCTTCACTCCGGCCTCCCCGCCACCCATCACGCCAACACGCACACGTGCATGCCAGGGCCACTGCTCGGCTGTGCCCGTCCTCGGGCAGCCACTTCTCATGGGACTGCAGGGCCGCCCCGAGCCTAGGCATTGCGAGGAAGCAGCCTCTGAGCGGGGGGCGGGGAGGGGCAAAGGAGGCCGGGTCGGGACCAAGTGACTGACACGTGTTTGTTCATCTGTTTTTTTTAGAGTGTATTATCCCTAGAGATGGCTTCCCGTTCTCTCCTTCCCGGCTTTGCCCCACCGCCCTTTGCATGCTGGAGTTACCCTGTCTTAGGAACTTCTAATAAGAATACTACTCTGGGGAGGGGGGAGCGGGGAGGGGGGATGGGCCCCACCCACCTAACCTTTAAAGATAAGTGAAAAAAAATCAAAAAAACAAAAAAAAAACACAAAAAACACAAAAATCTAACCAAAAAAAAAAAAAAAAAGAAATGGAATAAGACCCTTTATTGTCCAAACTGTGATGTACCACCCCAAGTAGGCATCTGTAGCAAGTGACCGGCCGTGAGTACTGTACCAAAAGTCGGCGTGGAGGGGGCCAGCCCTTCCTCCGCAGCCCGCTGTGCGCTAGATGCCGCCCTCGCCCCTCACCCCACTAACCTGCCTGCTCTCCTCTCTGACTGTCTGCAGTAAAAACTCTTAACCTGTGTGATTAATAAAACTTCTCTGCATGCCTCAGCATCCCTTTCTGTCTGCTGTCTCTCTTCTTTTGTCTGTCTGTCCCCTAAAAGCACGAAGGTAGAGAACTGAATGATACCCCCAGCCCATGGGCAGGGAGCTCTTGGGGTTCGAACCACGCTCCTCTGCTTTGTACACAGAGGGGGGAGGGGAGCGATGAGGGCCTGGAAGGAGGTCCCGCCCCAACTTTGTAGCCCATCAGACTGCAAGCCATGGGTGCACTTTCCGGCCTAAGAGACACCTGAGGAGCTTGGCTCTGAGTTTTACAATCAGCGTCTGGGTCCCCAAGCGATAGCGGGGAAGAGGAGAAGCCTGCCGGCCCCCGGTGTCACGTCTCCGGCTCCTCAGTGATCGCTTTGGCGGCAGAGTTCCATGTTGGAGTATCACACCCCCGAATTAGATTTCGGATTTCCTCTTTTAGCGGTTTTCTACTTGATAGACTCCCACACCTACTCCCGTACGTGGATGAGTGCTGCACACGCTCTCAAAATATCCGTATTTAAGACGGGAGCGTCTCCAATTATCATACTACTACTTAGACCCAGAAATCAAGTTGAATGAAAACCTCGTTTCTGGAAATCCTTTTCTGTGGCTGCAAGTACACTTGGGTATTTAGTGCCCCGATGCAGCTTGTTTTAATTACTGTGGGACCTTAAAACCAGAGGAGGGCCCTTGGCTCCTGTTACCCTGGCCACGGGGCCTGTAATGAGTAGAAACAGACTGGTCCTGTGGGGTCTTCGGTGTGCTTGACTCCCTAGTAAACATGAGGGGCGGCCAGACACACGTGCTTTTAAATGTTGACGTGAGCAGCACTGACGTCAGACAGGGTCTCCAAAACTGGTGGGACGTCCTTCCTGGTGGCAGGATGAAGCTGCAAGTTGGCACAGACAGGAGGGTGGGGCCCCCACTCCCTCCCCTGCAGGGGGGGAGGCCCTAGGGGTCTGGGGACCAGTAGGTCGGCTCCGGCAGCCCCTCACTCTTGGTTTGCCCCCCACCCCTCGCTGTCACTTTTCCAGTCCCCTGAGTGTGCCCAGTCCAGCTTATGTGCCCATCAGGGGGCACCTGGTCCCATCTGTCCTGCCCCCCCCCCCCAGCTGCTGAGAGCAACCCCCATCCTGGGGAAAGAGTGGGGTCCCCAAGTCCCCAGGGCCCGGGTAACGGGTTGAGCACTGAGCCTGAAACGGGTGCCTTGAGTCCCTGCAGAAGCCGAGGGCCCTCCCCTCAGATATGCACCCTTTATCCCAGAAGAAGATGCTCAGGGGGTGCCCCCAGGTTATTGGGGGTCAGGGCTGTGGGCAGATGGGCACAAGGCCCCCTCCCCACCCACACTAACACTTAGGCTGTGGTTGCTCCTAACACCCCCCCTCCCCACACATTTCCTCTTAATTTTCTGTCTTCTTCTATGGGGTCACTGCCTGCACCCCGTGACTCCAGGTGAATGCTTCCAAAATTGGGACTCTCCGGAGACTCTTTTAAAAGTGAGGGTAACAGAAAGATAAGCTCTGTCCCTTTTGCCTGTGACTCAGTTTCCTCTTCAGTCATAACCCCAGGGCCTAGTGCACAGTAGGTGGGCTTTGGTTCCATGCACAGCCCCCACACACTCAAAAGCCCCGAGGCAGAGGGGGCCATGGGCCCATCTGCCCACAAATGATACGCCCCAAACCAGAGTTCCTTTCTTACCCCCTAAAAACACAAACTGAGGCATCTCCTCGGTCCCAGCCTCATATGGAGGACAGTTTTGGGAACACACGGCATTTCAATTGCTGTAATGGGGTGCAGACGTTCCTGTGGGGGAGGGGTGTGAAGGGGGGAGGCCCAGAAGCCCACAAGTGTGGCCTGACCAGTGATTGGCCGAGCCACAGAGGCTGTTCTATAGGTCCAAGTCAAAATCAAAATTTTAAAGCAGCAAAACCTCTAATCTCTACTCAAAAGAGGGGGGGGCCCTGCCTCCACCCCCTCCCAACTCAGAAGCCCCATTCATAAAGGGCGGAGTTTTATTTCTGTGCAGTCAGAGGGCCCAGGGACACTGGGAACTAGAATGGCAGTCATTGCTGCTGGCTGCAGGGACAGAAACCCAGTGACTTCATTTAAATAAGTAAACAAACAGCCACGCTAGCCTGACATCTGATTAACACGGCACCTTCATTCAGCCCACTAACCCGTGACCCAGGAAGCCCCATGTGGGACCCTGAAACTTCCTCCTCAGCCCACAGCAAGCCCCCCCGCCCCACTCCATCCCCCGCCAACAGAGTGCAGTGGGGCTCGAGGCGCACAGGACGCCGCTGAGTGGCTGGGCAGCCAGCTTCTGGTACAGTACGGTGGCCTCGGTCTAGATGCCAGGGTGCCCCCCGGCTCCAGCCGGGCGCGCCCTCCGGACAGCTGGGAGGTGGCCCATTGAAACCCCCTCATTCAGGGGCCTTCAGCCCCCGCAAACATGAGCCCCCTGCTCCTTCGAGAACAGAATGCTGAGTTTAGCCGGAAGAGCTTGACTAAAGCGGCCCCGTTAGTCAAGGTGATGCCATATGACCTCTTTTCCTTTCCGCTCCCACTGTAGTGAGAAGGCCACCAAGGTGCAGGACATCAAAAACAACCTGAAGGAGGCCATTGAAGTACGTGTGTGGGTTTGTCCTTGTCCCGTTAGCCCCCCGCCCCCCTCCCCCAGACAGGGCCGCCCCTGACCGCGTGCTCATCACTTTCAGACCATCGTGGCCGCCATGAGCAGCCTGGTGCCTCCCGTGGAGCTGGCCAACCCTGAGAACCAGTTCCGTGTGGACTACATCCTGAGCGTGATGAACGTGCCCGACTTTGACTTCCCTCCCGTAAGCTGAGCCCTGGCACCCGACGAGGACCCCCACCCCCACCCCAGGCGGTAGCTGGTGCCCCGTGTCCCACAAAACACCCCATGATGGCGACCCTTGGGGTAGTCGGGTTCCTCCCATAAGGACCCTCACTGGTTACAACCCAGCCCACCCGCTCGTCGTCACAGCTCACGCATCCCCACGTGCAAACGCCACACTGGGGCCCAGAACACACTTGATGCGGTTGCACGTTACGAGGAGTCACACGTGGCAGCCTTCGTGCCCCCCTTGTGCATCTGTTATACACGGTGCACGCACCCCGATGTCCAGTTAACTGCACGAACCCTGAACGCCCAGGAGCCGGGCGCCAGCTCCGCGCTCTGTGCGCGGGCTGCCGCGTGGGCGCAGCCCCCCTGACCCCACTCTGTGCCCCCGCAGGAGTTCTACGAGCACGCCAAGGCCCTGTGGGAGGACGAGGGGGTGCGTGCCTGCTACGAGCGCTCCAACGAGTACCAGCTGATCGACTGCGCCCAGTAGTGAGTGGTGTCCCCGCGGGGCCCCTTCTCCGCACCCGCAGTTAGAACTTCCCTCCGACTCAGTTTGCAGGGCCCTTGGTCGCACTTCCTCGCGCAGGGCCGTTGTTGAACAGAGACGCGAAGGCCTGTTCGCCAGGAGGACCGTCCCTGTAGCGATAGCGGGAGGGTCCTAATTAAGGAGGGAGACGGGGCACCTCTCACACTTGGGCTAATGTAGAAGTAGTTTATTGCTGCCACTGAAAACTTGACAGAAACAGGTCTCCCCCTGGGGAGCTGATCATGGCGCTGTGCCATCGCACAGCGTTTAATGGACAAGTTTGTGTATTTTCACAAGGGACAGAAAAACAGGCCCCTCTCGGCCACTCCCTGCGACCCCCACCCCCACCTCTTCTTCAACAAAGTCCTGATTTTCTCAAAAGCTAGAACCAAGAGCTGGAAGTGCTAATTATAGTAACGTAGAACAGATGGAAATCCTGGAATTGTTTGCGTTTGCGTTGGATCCAAGTCGGGGGACAGGTACAGGGTGGGCTTCGGTGCCCCGGGAGGGCGGGGCTCAGGGCCCTTTTGCCAGGCCCTTTGTTGTTTTTTCAGTCCTCCACCATCTGAAAGTTGTTGCGGATTTTTTTGTTTTTTATTTTTTATTATTATTTTTTTAATGCAACATTAAATTGCTCCTGCAACTTCATCTGCAGCGGCAGCATCCCCACCGTGTGGGGCAAGTGTGAAGAAACTGGGGGAGAACGAGAGCAGCTGACGCCTGTAAAATGGCTCCCCGGCCCGAGGACCCCGCGGGCGGGGGCGCTGCCCGGCCCCTGTCTGGCTTCACTGCCTTTATGTTAAAGTTGAGATCCTGGTACCTTGCCCGTTCCTTAAGTTGCCTATTTTTATTTGTTGAACTGGGGTTTCGCTGGCCCGGCTCCAGCTGTCTCTCTCACAAGATTTGGTCCTGATGAGCTATTTATAGAACTGTGGTTCTGTTGCCATGGCAACGCGCTGGAGGCCAGGGCGGCTGGGGAGCTATTTCTGGCCTGGTGCTGTAATGTAAGACTGATTGGGCAAGTGCGTGTCTCCTCCCAGCCAGACTCGCTCTCAACTGGTGAAAAGGAAGGGGAAAAAAACTTGCAGAACTTCTTTAAACAGACTTTTCCCCTCTGGGATTTTCTTTTCTGATTAGCGCGTTTGAAAGCAATTCCAAGTGCGCGCCAACTCCCCACCCAGCCCCCCCCAAAAAGCTGGGTTTAACTTTAATTTTCTAAAGTAAGTTAATCCAGTCTTTCAAAAGTTATTTTTCCTGATGGTGTTTCTAGTCGGGCAACACGAACGCAAAGAATTCAGCTGCGGAGAGGGAGGCAGGAAGCTTACATGCCCAGCCTTTGGGTCACAGAGGGGAGTCCCCGAGACCCCTGCCCCCCGTGCCTGCGCCCCGCCGGGTCAGGGCCCATCACCTGGGTGGCCCCGAGGTTCCTTAAAACTCCAGCTTTCGTATCTGGCCTGTTCTCTCCCGGACCAAACGGACCGGAAGGGGACCTTGTGTGTGTTTCCTGCGCAGCAGCGCGCTCTGGGCCAGACGCGCCCCCGGGCGTCAGCCTCTCCTAGTCTCTGTAACCAGTGAGATTCTTAAAAGGTAGAAAGAGTCCCTCCAGCACCTCGTTTTCATTCGTCCCTTTGGGTGGGGACAAATCCAAGCTTAAGCGCTCAGAAACGCGCAGCTCCGGTCTGGAGTCACAAATGTGACCTGCCCAGGTGGCACGCCCCCGAGTCAGAGGCGGGTGACCGTGTCGGTCCGCCGGGCCCGGCAGAGGCGGGCGGGGCGGGCGGAGGGGCGCGGCTGAGCACCCCTGTGTGTCTCTCTCCGCCTCCCAGCTTTCTGGACAAGATTGATGTCATCAAGCAGGCTGACTACGTCCCCAGCGACCAGGTACGCTCGCCCTGGGGGTCTGGGGTCCGCTGGACCAGCGCGTCAGGACGCGCGCTCTTGGTGGGGGGCCGTTAGCGCTTCGGCTGGCTTTGGGGACCCCCGCTGACCTTGATTTCGTTCTAGGACCTGCTGCGCTGCCGTGTCCTGACTTCTGGAATCTTTGAGACCAAGTTCCAGGTGGACAAAGTCAACTTCCAGTAAGTGACGGGCTCCGCGTCCTCTGGCGGGCGGGGCGGCGCAGGGCGGCGCGGGCCGGGCCGTGACCGGTGTCCTCTCCCCGCAGCATGTTCGATGTGGGCGGCCAGCGTGACGAGCGCCGCAAGTGGATCCAGTGCTTCAACGGTACAGTGGCCGGGCCTCTCGGGAGGGAGGGCGTGGCTTCTCAGATCGCGAGGGCGCGTCCTTGCCTCTGACACTCCCCCCTCCTGTCCTTGTGCCGCAGACGTGACCGCCATCATCTTCGTGGTGGCCAGCAGCAGCTACAACATGGTCATCCGCGAGGACAACCAGACCAACCGCCTGCAGGAGGCTCTGAACCTCTTCAAGAGCATCTGGAACAACAGGTGGGTGGGGCACCGGGCCCTCGGGGCCCCCCGCCCGCGCCCGTGTTCGCCCCCTTACAGGGCAGAAGGTTGGGCGAGGGGCTGGGCCGAGCGTCTCTGGCCGGGCCTTAACCCCGCCCCCTCCTTGGCAGATGGCTGCGCACCATCTCTGTGATTCTGTTCCTCAACAAGCAAGACCTGCTCGCTGAGAAAGTCCTCGCTGGGAAATCGAAGATCGAGGACTACTTTCCGGAGTTCGCTCGCTACACTACCCCTGAGGATGGTATGTGTGGCCTCCTGCCGTGGACGGGCGCGCGTGTCAGCTCGTTCCTTATCCCCGCATGTGCCCGTGGAGAGACCCCGGGGGGCGAAGGGGCGGCCACCAGGCGGGCCGCCACCTCTGTTCTTTCAATGGCCTGAAGTTACAAAACATTCCTCTTCTCCGCAGCCACTCCCGAGCCCGGAGAGGACCCGCGCGTGACCCGCGCCAAGTACTTCATCCGCGACGAGTTTCTGGTGAGTGGAGACCATGTTCAGTTCTCTCTCTGGTGGCTCTCGTTCTCAGGGGTGGGAACCGGCTTCACTCCGCGTTTGGGGGTCAAACTATCCAGCACTTACTTCAGTTTCATTTCATGGGTCACCCACGCGACTTGTAGCTTTTATGTCCTTTACTCAGATTTGTTTGCACGGAAGGTCAGTGGCGGGGCCAGGGTCCTCGGCAGGGGAGGGGCCCGGAGGGAGGCGCGGGCTGACCCGGCCCCTTTGTGTCCCGCAGAGAATCAGCACCGCCAGCGGGGATGGGCGTCACTACTGCTACCCCCATTTCACCTGCGCTGTGGACACCGAGAACATCCGCCGCGTGTTCAACGATTGCCGCGACATCATCCAGCGCATGCATCTCCGCCAGTACGAGCTGCTGTAAGAAGGGAACCCCAGTTTAATTAAAGCCTTAAGCACAATTAATTAAAAATAAATGTATCTGTACACGCAGTTAATCACCCACCATAGGGCATGATTAACAAAGCAGCCTTCCCTTCCCCTTGAGTGATTTTGCAAAACCCCCTCTCCCTTTCCGCTTGCTTAAATATTCTAAATTTAGCACGCTTAAGGCGGCCTTCAGATAAAAAGAAAAAAAGGCCACAATGGGTTCCCTCTTTCAGTAATTAAAATTACAGCAGCAAATAAATCAATGAAATCAATATTGTCTTGTGCAGCATTAAAAATCAATAAAAATTTAAAAAGTTGTTAGTGACTCCTGTGGATTATTTGCGGTTTCGAGCCAAGGCCGTTGTTCGTGGTATTGAGGCCTCAGAAGTCGGGAGGCCCATGGTGAGGCCTCAAGCCCCAAGCTTGTAAGTGGGTGTAAAGATCTTGCCACCTCCTTGACCTAATCTTTGGGTTCCTGAGGACAATACAAACCATCCGCCCCATCCTCCTCCCAAACTGGCGCCCCCGGAAACCACTAGGCCCATCGAGAACGCTATACTTGGGTCTTTGCTCCCCTAGCCAAAGAATCTGTCAGATAATTTACACCCCAGTGTGTCTCTACCCAGAATCACCCCCAAATCGGTGGTGGCAAGGGCTACAAATAAATAGAAATGGTATCAAAACAATTGGCCCCCATTTGGGGAAAGTTTTAAACTGGATCCCTACCTCATCCTGTAAAAAGGGCTTAAAAGTGGCTACTTTCACAATTAAAACCTTGGTTTATATATTATAAATCTTTAAGCGTCACCTGGGATCCAAAAGCCAGGGAGGAGGGCGTGGGAGGGCTATACAAAAACTAAAGTCACATAGAATATGAAGGGGTGGGGACTGGATAAAGATCTGTATGTAACAAAGGGTTAATTTTCCTAATAAGCAAAAAGCAGCAGCAAACCCATCACAGAAATGGGCAAAACACATGAACAAGCAATTTACTTAAAAAAATACAAATGACTTACATTGGGGGAAACATGGAAACTGAGCCATAAGTGAAATACAAATAAAACCTGCGCCACGGTTGGAAGGGGGTGGCCGTTGGCACTCGGGGGCCCTGTGACGCCATGGTGGATTGCCACTTGGACCTGAGGTCCACTTGGCTCCTCTAGTCCTTCACCCCTGGGATCATCCCTCACGTATGCACTCAACCACGGTGTGGCTTCCCCAGGTGGGTGGGAGGGAGGGAGAGACCGGCTTGCCCCCAGCGTCTACCACTGCACCTTCTGAAACTGGCCTCACGGGGCATGAACCAAGGTGACTCCACAATTCAGGCCAAAACATCCACCTCCTGTTTTCCAGATCTAATTAATCCCAGCCCAATTACAATGCTGTTGCGCCCAGTGAGCGCCAGGAGGGCAGAAAAAGTATCCAGTACACCAGCTCCATAAACAGTCCTACATAATGTTCAGTCCACATGAAAACCGTGTGCTTGCTGTGTAGGCTAAGCTGCAAAACAGCACTCAAGCGCACCCTCCGGGACCTTAAGAATAGTGAAGGCAATGGAGAAGCCAAAGAACTTCTATGCATGAACTAAAGTGGGGGGATTACTGGAGGGAAGGGGGGGTGCTGGGCGGGGGGGGTGCATATGGAAAAATTAGGACAGCTGTAATAGCATAATCAATAAAATATACTTTAAAAAAAAGTGCTGGCTGGGTAGCTCAGTTTACAGCACCGTCAGGATACTCCAAGGTGGGGGGTTCAGCCCCGGTCAGGGCACATACAAGAATCAACTAATGACGCATCAATAAGTGAAACAACAAATCAATAGCTCCCTGTCTCTCAAAAAAAAAAAAAATCAATAAAAAAAATTCTTAAAAAGCAGCCCAAATAAACATATAATCTATATAATTGCTTACTATGCAAATACAGCCAGAAGACCTGCCCACACATTCCCAGAATCCCACACAGCACTCCAAAAACACACAACTTAGCCCATCACACAAACACCCACCCCAGGAAAGGCTTTCTGACATAAAACAGGTTCAATGCCGGTCCCATAGGCCCTCTTGAAGATGACCACCTGTATGCCACCTCCATGCAGGACTTCTGGAACCTTCTCTGAGTAGTCCACATAAGATGGCCACAGCACTAGGCACATACCCACCAAAATTAGAAAAATTTCAAGGCCACCAAGCTGTTATACCAAGAAAATGATACCCCCCCCCTTGCTGGTCAAAACTGGCAGAGACTTTGGGAACTTCCAGAAAGAGGGAATAAAAGTCACCCACTATGTGCCGATCTGCCCAATGAGACAGGTTCGGCTGTGACCGCCATTTGGCCAAAGAATAAATGGGGGCCTGGAGGGGCCACAGTAATTTGCCCCAAGAGATAAGGCTCTTAAACTGGGAAAATGGCCTTCCAACCCGGGTGGACGGAGCCAACGCTTGGCTTCTGCACCGGATACTGTTGGTGTGGAGGACACGGGACCGAAGAGGAAACGGGGTCCTGCTGTGTTTTCCAGGATGCCAGTCGTCAGGCGTCCATGACCTGTGACCCCAAAGGGAAATCCTGCAGGGCCCTCCTGGGTCCCACATCTGGCGGTGATGATGGGGTAGGCGGGGAGGTGTCAGAGCGGGGAGAGCCGCCTGCTTTCGCCAGTTCAGAGAGTTGCAGCTATGTGGCCACCTCCCGTCCCTCCTTCGGGTCTGAGGGTCCCCCCTTCCCTTCCTCACAGTCCATCCCTTCGCTCTAAACTGTCCTCATTTCCATGTGCCCTTTGACCTGGTACCAAACCAAACTTTTCTAGGGCCACTCTAAAATCTAGGTGCTGGGGTCATCAGCAAGCCAAGAAATTATGAAGAATTACATCTAAATCTTTGATTTTAAGAAGCTATTAGTTTTAATGTTTTTAGTTGAATTTTTCTCTATCCAAATGCAAAACAACATATTTTTCTAAACGTTAACAATTTGTGCCACAATTTATAAAATGTGCAGGCCAGTTATTATAAATAACCACTGACTTTTCAGAGAAATAGTAGTAATAATAATAATAATAGTAATAATAATAATAACAAACCACTAATCTCCCTGATGAGGCCTAATATGTGGAAGGCCTATAGTTGGGCAGAATTTTTAGCCACCTTCACTTTTATTTAAATGTGGACAAAATTATATCAAAAGAAATGTCTCTTCTATGTCAAATGACATCCTTTGCTATAATGCATGTATCTTTTTGGACATTTTTGGTCACCTTATTAGTCAACAAATGTAGAGAGAATACGGAATCTATGTCAGCCTCTGGGACTTGGGCTTTTGTGGGGTTTATACTCTATCGGGGGAGACATGCATTTACCAAATAAATAATCAAAAGGAATACAGATGGTGACAAGGTCTCCGAGCTCATAAACAAGAGAAGGACAACGGGGAATGGAAGAGATCTGAGGAGGGATTCCACTTTAGATAGAATAGCCAGGAGGGCCTCTTGGAGGAGGTGACTTTTCTTATGGAAGTACAAGGATGAGAAGGTGCAGTGCCTGTAGTTTATAAGAATTAGGGAAGATAACAGGTAAAAAACTTTCAAATAATAAGAGACTAATTTGTATATTTCTGTATAAATCAGCTTGAAAGCCTAGATGAAATATATAATTGTCCAGAAAAATACTGTTTATCAAAATTGACTCCAGTGAAGACAAAAACAACTCAAGCAGACTAGTTACCATAGGAAGAGATAGAGAGAGCACAGTTGGAGCCTGTCATGAGAAGCTGGAAGAAAGCGTGAGGGAAGCTTCTGGGGTGCTAGTGCCTGCTTACTCAGCATTTGGATTAGAAAATACATATATTCCATTTGAGAAAATTCATTAGATTATACCCCCATGATTTGGGCAGTTTTCAGTATGCATACTTTTAAGTTTCTTTAAATGAGGATAAGGGAAAAGGCACCAGGCCCACATAGTTTTACAGGGGATTCTACTAAATCTTTAAAGATCAAATAATTTCAATACTACTTAAATTATTCCAGAGTAAAACCAAAGGAAAACTTCAAAATTATTTTCATGAAGCAAGTATAACATTGATTCTAAAACACGTCAAAGATTGCCTCTAAAAGTAAAATTACAGACTAACCTCACTTATGAATATCAATATGAAAAATTTAAAATATAAGCAAGCAGCATACAATATTAGATTTAAAAAATAATATAGCATACCTGGATGGGATTAGATATATTTTATGAATTCAAGATTAGTTCAATAGTAACAAAACAGTAATATTTGCCAAAATTTAATACCCATTTATTTAATTTTTACAAATCCAATAATATAGTAATTAATGAAATTTTAATAGAATGACTATGTAACAATATGTGTGTATATATATATATATAACATGCATGTATACATAATTTGCATGGGACAATGCATATACATATATAACATGTACATACAGTATATTTTTTTCTCCCAAAATCAAAATTTTACTTAATGAGGAAACTAAAAACTTTTCCAAGGTCAGAAATAAGAAACAAGACAAGGACGCCTCATACCACCGCGCTCCCTTTATCACTGTACTGGGCATAGAAGCCAAGTCAACCAGACAAAAGAAAGCAACCAGAGGCCTGAGAACGGGAAAGGAAGAGGTAGAACTCTCCTTTACTGCAAATGATATAGTTAAGCATCATAACTCCCCCAAATCATTCACAGAAAAATAATCACTAAAAAATGTGAATTTGGTAAAGAACAGGTTTGTAAGATCAACATGCAAAAATCAATAGCCTTTCAATAATGGAAAGGTCATTCAGAAAGAAAATCAATAAACAGCTGACATGAACAATGCTCTATATCAAAGAGACTGAACATATACAGAACTTTCTACTCAGTAGAATACACATTCTTCTCAAGTGCCCATGAAACATTCCCCAGGATAAATCATGTTAGGCTGCAAAAAAAGTCTTAACAAATTTAAGATCAAATCATTTCGAGTAACTTTCCCATCCAAAATGGACTGAAACTAGAAATTAATAACAGCAAGACAATGAGAACATTCATGAATACCTGGAGATGAAATAACAAATTCTTGAATAGCTTTTTGGTCCAAGAGGAAATTGAAAGAAAATTTAAAACATATCTGAAAAAAAAAGGAAGAAATGCAGCATACCAAAGTTACAGAAGGATGCAGCAAGAGCGATAGGAGGGAGGAGGCTTACAGGGATAACGACCTACAGTAAAGAAGAGGACAGAGTCCTGACCAGGTAGCTCAGCCGGCTAGAGCGTCACCCCACTACGCCCAGGTTGCCAGTTTGATCCCTGGTTACGGGTTGGACGAGAATCAACAAATAAATGCATAAATAAGTGGAACAACAAATCTCTCTCTCTCTCTCTCTCTCATGAATAAAAATAAAAATTTTTTAAGAGGAATGATCTCAAATAAACAACCTAACTGTACACCTCAAAACCCTAGGAAAAGAAGAACAAACCAAGCCTGAAGGTAGAAAAATAAAAATAAAATACAGATAGAGTAGAAATAAATCAAATAGATAAAGAAAAAAAGTAGGAGTTGGTTTTTTTGAAAAGATAAACAATATTAACAAACCCTTAGCTAGCCTAAGGGAAAAAAAAAAAGGAATACTCAAATTTCAAAAATCAGAGATTAAAGAGACTACATTACAATAGAGGACTCGAATTATATGCCAACCAATTGGATAACCTAGAGGAAACAGCTAAATTCCTATAACTGTATAACTTATCAAAACTGAATCAAGAAGAAATAGAAGCCTGAACAGACCAGCAACAAAGAAGCAGATGGAATTAGCAGCCAAAACCCTTTCAACAAAGAGAAGCACAGGACCCGATGGCTTCATGGGTAAAATCTATAAAAAATTCAACGATAAATTAATGCCAATCCTACCTAAACTCTTCCAAAATAATAGAAGAGGGAACACTTCTGGACTCATTGTGTGATACCAAAACCAGATAAAAATATCACACACAAAAAAACTATAGGCCAATATTTTTGATGAACATAGATGCAAAACTTCTCAATAAAATGCCAACAAGTCAAATTCCACGGTACAATAAAAGGATCTTCAACCATCACCTGTGGGGTTTATGCCTGGAATGCAAGAATGGTTCAACGCACGCAAATCAATCAACATGGTATACCCCATTAACAGAATGAAGGATAAACACCACAGGATTATCTTAATTGATGCAGAAACAAATAAATTTAACAAAGTTCAACATCCATTCATGACTTAAAAAATCTCTCAATAAAATACATATAGAAGGAACTTGCCTCAACACAATAAAGGTCCCATATGAAAAGGCAGAGCTAAAGCAGTAATTGATGAGGCAATACTGAGACTTTTCCTCTAAGATCCAGCACAAGGCAAGGGCACTCCCTCCTGCCACTTCTGTCTGAAATTGCGGCCAGAGCAATTAGACAAGAAAGGGAACTAGCAGGCATCCAAACTGGAAAGGAAGAAGTAAAATTACCTGTTTGCAGATGACATGATCACATATGTCAACAGCTCTTAAGACTCAAAAACAATGAAAAAAATTAGAATAAATGAATTCCGTAAAGTTGCAGGATAAAAAAAAAATCAGTATACAAAAAAATCAGTCAAATTTCTATATACAAACAACAAACTCTCCAAAAAAGAAGTTAAGAAAACTATCCCATTCATACAGCAACAAGAAGAATAAAATTCTCAGGAATAAACTAAAGCAAAAAGGGTAAATAAAGGCTGGTGCACTGAACATTAGAAAACCTTGATGGGGAGTTCAAGAGGACTCAGGTAAATGGAAAGACATCCCCTGTTCACAGACTGGAATAAACTATGTTGTTAAAACGTCAGTGCTGCCCAAAAGGACCTATAGAGTCAATGCAGCCTCTATCAGAATCCCAAAGGTGTTCTTTACAGAAATATTAAAAAACCCTAAAATTAATGTAGAATGACAAAGGACTCCACAGGAACAAAGCAATCTTGAACAAGGAGAGCAAAGTTGGAGGCATCGCACTTTCTGATTTCAAAATACGTCACAAAGTTACAGTCATCAAAACCATCCAGTACTGGCCTAAAAGTGGCCATACAGACCGACGGGAAAGAAGAGAGCCCAGAAATAAACCCACGTATCTACTGCCCATTGATCTTCGATAGGAGCATCGACAAGGAAAGGACAGTGTAATAAAGGGCATAGTGAAAACTTTATATCCACACGCAGAAGCGTGAACTCAATCTCCCACTGTATACAAAAGCCAACTCAAAACGGATTAAGACTTAAATGTAAGGCCTGAAATCATGAAACTAATAGAAGACGGGGCGGGGGTGGGGGGCGGGTAGGAAGCTTCCTGACATCAGTCTGGGAGGTGATTTTCTTTTTTTTTTTCTTTTTGGCTATAACACTGTCAGTACAGGCAACAAAACCAGAAATTGACAAGTGGGACTGCATCCAAGGAAAAAGCTTCTGTGCAATGATAGAAACGATCAACAGAGTGGAAAGGCAAACTATGGAGTGGGGGGCTATGTGTGCAAATTATGTATCTGACAAGGGCTTACGCTCCGAAATGTACACGCAAACCTCGGAGATGCGCCGGGTTTGGCTCCAGGCTGCTGCAGAGAAGGGATGGTCACAGTAAAGCGAGTCGCACGAATTTTTTGTTTCTTGTGTGTATAAAAGTTATTTTATACTACACTATAGTCTATTGAGTATGCAATGGCATTATGTCTAAAGATATATATATACACACCTTAACTTTTAAATACTTTATTGCTAAAAACGCTAACCATCATCTGAGTCGTCACCTTTTTTCCAGTGGAGGGTGTGGCCTTGATGCTGATGGTGGCTGCGGATGGGGTGGGGGAGCCGCAGGAGGTGGCGGGGGCTGTGGCCGTTTCTTAAAGGAAGACAACGATGAGCCCCGGCTGATGTGGCTCAGCTGGTTGGAGCATCGTCTTGTAGACTAAAAGGTTGGAGTTTCGATCCCTAGTCACAGTACGTACAAGAAGGCAACCAATCGGTATCTCTCTCTCCCTCAGTCACCCTCCTCAATTTGCAAAAAACCCCACAATATCTGTGAAGTGCAACAAAGCAAAACCCTGAAACAGGGTACGTCTGTGTAAGGAACACATGCACCCCACCAGTAAAACCCAATAACCTGATATAAGGTGTGCAAAGGACCTGGATAGAAATCTCTCCAAAGAAGACGTTACCAGCCCCGGCCAGGTAGCTCAGCGGGTTAGTGAGATCCCCACACACCAGGGTTGCAGGTTTGATCCTGGGTCAGAGCATGGACAAGAATCAACCAATGATGCATCAGTAAGTGTAACAGCAAATGGGTGTTCTCTTTTTCTCAAAATATCAATAAATTTTTTAAAAAATTATAAAAGAAGGCCGACCAGTGGCCAACAGGTGTATGAAGAGATGCTCCACGTCACTAATTGTCAGGGCAATGAAAATCAGAAGCACAGTGAGAGGTCACCTCACACCCCCATAATGGCTCTGATCAAAAAGGCAAAGACAAGTGTCGGTAAGGACGCAGAGAGTGGGAGCCCTTGTGCACAGTGGGTGGGAGCGTAGCTTGTGTGGCCTCTGTGGGGAACCTGCATGAAGTGGCACATGCCCCAGCACCCCCACTTCTCGTTACAGACGCAAAGGAAAGGCCACAGGATATTAAAGAAGTATCTGCATTCCCGTGTTCACGGCAGCGCTCGGCCCAACAGCTAAGACGTGGAAACGCCCGCCCTCTGTCTGTGGACCAATGGACTTTGAAGCTGTGGCCTACACGTACACGGAACGTAATGGAGCCTCTAAAAAGAAGATCTTGCTGTTTAGGGCAATACAGATGAACATGACGACATTTTTGCTAAACGAACTGTGCTAGACAGAGAAAGACAGATACTGCCTAAAATAGTCTAAAATAGTCACCCTCATGGGTGCAAAGAGTCCCCACAGTGGTTGCCGGGGGCTGGGGGGAAGGGGGCAGGGAGGTGTCACTTACGAGGTGACATTCAGTGACGCAAACGAGTCTGCTCTGGAGATCTGGTGTACGAATAAGCAGCTATAGTTACTGTATTGTAGGCTTGAAACTTGCTACCTAGTCAATAATCTAGGAAATTCAGAGAGTCCCAAGGCCTGTCTACAGCAGCAGCGTGACGTGTTGGCACTGGTGCTGGTGATGATGCTGATGCTGGTGGTGATGTCGATGCTGGTGATGATGCTGGTGCTGGTGATGATGCTGATGCTGGTGATGATGCCGGTGCTGGTGATGATGCTGATGCTGGTGATGATGCTGGTGCTGGTGATGATGCTGGTGCTGGTGATGATGCTGATGCTGGTGATGATGATGATAGTGATGATGATGATTATGATGGTGGTGGTGGTGATGATGGTGACGATGACGATAGTGATGATGATGAGGCTGATGCTGGTGATGAGGCTGATGCTGGTGATGATGCTGGTGCTGGTGATGATGCTGATGCTGGTGATGATGCTGGTGCTGGTGATGATGCTGATGCTGGTGATGATGCTGGTGCTGGTGATGATGCTGATGCTGGTGATGATGCTGGTGCTGGTGATGATGCTGATGCTGGTGATAATGCTGGTGCTGGTGATGATGATGATAGCGATGATGATAGTGATGATGATGATGATGATGATGGTGGTGGTGCTGGTGCCACTTTAGAAGATGGGGTCATGGAGAGCCTCTTGGAAGAGGTGACGTGAAAGTGACATTTGAAGAGTAGGAAGAGAGTGGAGGTCTGAGGACGGAGCTCGAGGCGCTGGGCACCCCCCAAGGAAGACCCCCGGGGCCCCCCACGCCTTTCACCCCACAGCATCAGACACCAGTGGGTTTTGTAACGGAGGACCTCCGGCCCTGCCCCTCAGGTTCTTCCCTCTCCAAAGTCAGGATCTGCGTAAATGGGGCGGGGTCGGGAGGAGAGTAAATGACGAAGCTTCCGTGTCAGAATCTGGAATTAAGGGCATTGAACATAGAGCCCAGAAAGCGGTGAGAGCCGACTGGAGAAGCAGGAGGGCGGGGAAGCCCACTTCCTCCTGAAACTAACAAACTCATCAGGGTGGCTCTTCTGATAATGGGTGCGTGTAGGACCCCCCCTGACCCCTACCTACCGAGACCGCTTCTACACACACACACACACACACACCCCTTGGTGCTTCAGAGATGAAGCTGAAGGTCGGGATCACTGAGCTCAGCCACTAGAAATAAGGATCCATGAACCAGAAACAAGAATTGGCTCTTTCCTAAGAGGAGAGAACTAATTAAGGAAAAGAAAAAGAAATACCATGGTCCTGCTGCCCCTCAAGCGCAGGGCCCTGCAGAGGAAAGAGTTTTCCTTCGTCGCGCTTCAGTGGACAAGGACTTGGAGGAACGCAAAGCTGCCCGCAGGACCAGGATGACCAAGATGGTCCTGGGCAGAGCGAGCCTTTCTGGGTCTCCATCACCAACTCCCAGGTTCTCGGTCCGCACCTCCGAATCTCGTAGACCATTGCCAAGTGCGATCCTTGGACATTGTAAGGACTGGCCAGTGAGGGCGTCCGAAACTCTGTTCTCTGGGCGTTGGGGGTTTCACGGAGTGGCAAGTACCTGAAGCCCGCTGATGGACCACATCGCATGAGGTGAGTGCTTCCCCCTCTCCCGCCTCTGCCGGCCCTCACGCAGCCCTGGGTGGGAGCAGCCCCAGGGCTCCCCAGACTGCAGGGCCGTGGACGTGGGAGAGGGTACTCAGTGCGGTTTCTTGTGGGTGCTCTGGTGCAGCAAACCTTAGCTTCAGCCCAAACCCGTTTTTAGTGCCAGATCACAAGCAGATTGGCCGTAAAAAGCTGTAAATCAAAGAAACAAATAAAGAGAGAGGGAGCAACCAGGCCGCCGAGGAAGTTCTAAGGAAGAACTCCAGTTTCCTGCCTTTCCTAAAAAGAGAATTACCATCGCTGGGATAGCTGGAAAAATTGTTATTTGTCTCCGGGAACAAGAATCCAAGGTGGCAGGATGCATTTCACAAACGGGAAGAGGCCTTTCCTTAATTCGTAATCGAAAAATCCGAAAGTCACGCAGGGTAAATCCAAAAGAGGACAGCGGAACCCGTTCACCCTAAGATTATAGCTGAGGAATTACCCCAAACGGGACTCCCACACGGCTTCCTGCCACGACTCCCGGACAGGCACCCCGGCGACCAGACCGAGGTGTGAACGCTCGCACGATGGCTTCGGCCGGAACCAGCAGCAGCTTAGTTAGCATCTGCCCTCCGGCTCTCGCCTCCGTAAGCGGGACGGAAGCGCAGAAGGCGGGGACGTCCCCGGTGCGTGCCCGGGACCACGTGTGTTCGCGCCGCGAAGGTTCCCTTCCACAGGCCTTTCCGTGAGGGACGTAAAAGCTCAGTCTTGCGTTTCTTTCACCACAAAAGAAGGAAGGGTTGGTGTCACACCGACAGGCCACCAGTGAAAATTGAACTGGCAGGTTACTTGGGTTTTTCTCCCATGAGGGGCTTGAAATCCGGCTGTAGAATGAGCTCACCCTGCGGACGGAGGCCGGGCTCCCCAGGGGCGACGCAGAGCGCCTCTGACAGCCCACCTTCGCGGCGGGGGCTGAATGCGGACGAGGGCTGGGTCGCTAAGGAGCGACCCCGACAAGCTCTCCTGCATGTCACCGCGGCTCTGGCTTTGTCGGGGCTGGTTCCGCGACTTGGTAACGTTTAGGAGGCTGTGGTCATGTTGGGCATGTTAGGTATATAAACGCATAAATTACGTATACATTTATTGTATAGGTTATTAATACAGTATATTTTTATATCACTACATGTTGATATGTGTATATTTTATATATCACAATTACCCACATATAAGGTGGTATATTACATTGAATTACGTGTAATTTATTATACTGTGCTTCATTATATTGTATTTTCTAATAGATCAATACAGATTAGTGCTTCTTACTCACCTGGTTCTTGCTAAAATGATATTGGTGCTTTGTGCCCTGACCCTTATTCTTGAGACTTCTTTGCAGAATTAGAGCTGAGCTGAACCACAGCACAAAGCAGCCAGACCGTCGCAAGACGGGGCGAGCCCGGGGATGCAGAAGACGGGCGGCCGGAACTCGCCAGCAGGGTTCCCACATGAATGGGCGACAAGGGCCACCACGCACCCTCAGCAGCTCCGTGGGGACAGAAAAGGCACGCGAGGACACTGGGCCCGTCCTGACTGCCGGCAGCGGCACAGTGCCACTGACGAACTTTGCTCGGAAGGTCCGCTTGCCCGCCCCGCGCGAGTCTGCAACAAAAGAAGAAGCAGGCCTATTGCAGTGACCGTAACAGGAAAGTACGTGGCGTGGCGGGTGCGGTCCTGCGGCTCAGGAAAACCCCAAGGAAACTCGCGTCCCACGGAGCGCGGCGCTGGGCCACACGTGCGAGGCCCCACACGCGGCGTAGCCACAAAAACGGAAGTGCACGGACCGAGAGCCCGTCCCACGCCGGCTCCTGCGCGGCTCTTCGTTTCTCCACGGCTCTGACGACGCGACGTCTTCCCGCCGAGAGCCAGGCCGTGTCAGAGCACTTCCACGCTCTCGGTGACGCAGGGGCTTTCCACGCTCTTCGTGCCGGAGTATATGACGTGCCAGGTTCTAGTGACACATCACCATAGAGTATTCACTTTTACAATGCAGTTTATAATCACGCATGCGTGAAATAGTACATATTCAAGTACACAGAATTAACGTTGTACTGTACTACATTATTAATTTTATTTTCTAGATGATTAATACTGTACTATAATTTACAGTACCGCATTTATATTTGTAACAGTTCATATATTATAATTATACATGTGCAAGGTGATATATTACATATTAAATTGTATATAATTTATCATACCATGCTATATTGTGTTTTATGATAGATGAATATGTTATTGTTACATGATTATATTACCACTCTCGCATCCTATTATAGCTCCATGCGTATAATGGGAAATACTGTTCCCCGTTAAGTGACGTACAACTTATACTCTCTTACGTTATTTTTAAATCCCACCCTTCACAGAGGCTGACCCTGAGGCCGGGGGGGCGTGTGCCTGAGGTGCGGGAGTGGGAGGGGCGCAGAGCCGGCCCCGCCCCCACGTCCCTGCTGGGGTGGGGGGACCTCAGAGCCCCGCTCTGCCCGACCCCCTGGAAAGGGAACAGAAACCGCTCTGCTGAGGGCCCACAGTTCCATGAGCACGTGTGTGTCTCTGTCCCTGCATAATTTAAAAATCCAAGTGACAGGGGACTGAAGGCGGGACGGACATGCGGCCCAAATGCAGGGAGGTGGCTGGCCGGTCATAAGAAGGGGCAGCGATGCCATCAGCTCTCTCCCTGCGGGCACGTGAGGGAAGCCGCCGAGGGCAGCAGCTGCTCGAGGGACCCGTAGGGTGGGGCCGGGCAGGAGCGCTGGGGGGAGACCCGCTGGTAAGCAGGGGCAGGGGGCACCCACGGGCGAGGGAGAGCGGGCAGCGTCCTCGGTCCCGCTGGCTGGCCTGCTCGCGTCGCTTTGAGGGTGCCTCGTCTCTAGACCAGGGTTCCCTGGCTGCCACTCGGTGACACACATGCCCACCCAGCTCCTTTGACGGAGTCACCATTTCTTGCAACAAACAGACCCAGCCCAAAGGCCACTCGGTGGCTGAAGGCGCACACATGTACCCCCGGTCCACAGCATACACACTCACCATGGACACATTAAATGTAACTGGAAAAAGAGACCAATCACAACGGCATGGGTCAGTGGGCCGAGCGTCTTTGGCAAAGAGAAGGGTGGTTGGTTCAATTCCCAGTCAGGGCACATGCCTGGGTTGCGGGCCAGGTTATTTCTCTCCCTCTCTTTTTCCTTCCCTTCCCTTCTCGCTAAAATTAAATAAATAAAATCGCTTTAAAAAAACAAAGCTTATACGTACAAGTAAACGTCACAAGAAAAGCACAGTTTTATTACATTAAGAACTATAACTTTACTGAAACAGATACAAGACAATTGGAATAGATGAGCAATCGCTCCTTGTTCTTGGCTAGGAGGGCTCCCCATGAAAGATGTTGATTTGCCCCTAAATCTAATGCAGCCTCAGACAACCCTGATCTGTTAAATGTGGCAAAATCAGTGTGGCTCACCCCAAAGAGTAAACTGCCACTCCAAAAGTAACAAATGAAATTCTGAAGATGAAGGTTGTCGACAGGGGCTCCCACTCTGCGTGTTAAAAACATATTGTAAGCAGGGCATTGAAGCCAGGCGGGAAGGCCAGACACAGCCCCACGCATACAGAAACGTAACACGCGATCGAAGCGGCATTTGGAGGCGTTGGCCAGCGCTCATTTGGTTACGTGCCACCGAGACTCGGTGTCAGCTATCTTAGGAAAATGGGGAAGGTAATGGGAAGGGCTTCCGTGCCTCGGACCCCCCAACACAAGCAGCAAACAATCGCACAGCCCCCGGCGGGCTTCCATCTGTGTGAAAGGCTGTGTGCGTGCGTGCGTATGTGCGTGTGTGCGGGAAGGGACATATATCTGCTTACATATGCCGAAGCCCCCTAGCAGGACACACAGCAAGCAGGTAGTGCTGGATGTCTCCGGGGAAGAGATCCAGGAGCACATCCGTTGCCCTCCTGGGACCTCAGGAGACGACCATAGAGCTCACTGTGGTCCCCAGTCCCCGGCCAGACCATCCCTGGTCTGTGCCGGGAGGCTCCTGTCGGATGGATGACTTACTCCCCTTTCTCTGCATTTCCCCTTCCGCTCTGGGCAGCAGGCCCAATACGCTCGCTGGGTACCCTTTTCTGTGCGTGTCCTTGGAAGAATGCGAGAAAAGTAGGGGGCTCCTTATTTTGCAATGAACACACACGCTGTTATGCTGCAGCGCTCAGTCAGTCCTTTTCGCCACCCAGCGGTTTTTCAGATCCGTTCACGAGGCTCTGGACATGCCTCCTCCATTGCCCCCACTGTCCCCCCGTGGCCACTGCATTGGGCCGGTAGAGGGGCTACGCGGTGGGAACCAACACTGCCCAGGGTATAACGGTTTGAACCCCCTCACGGCCAATGTACGGCACAGGGTCCCCCCCTAACTTTCAATGGCAGGGAAGGGCAGGGCTACCAGGTGACGTGGAAAGAGAAAGGGCTGGGACATATAGGGACAGTCCTAACGAATAGCGCTGGCCCGCGGTGGCCTTCACCTCCCTGCTGCCCCACACGGCGGTGTGAGGGGCACCCCTGCGCGTGGCCCCCGCAGGTCCCCATGGCCACCACTCCAGACACACAGCCGGGATGGGATTTGGAGGCAGTAGGGCACGTATTTAGTTTCCCGCAGCAGGGCCAGATGTCTCTGCGGAACGGCTGCTGTGACAAGCAGGCACGAGGGGCAGCCATCTCCATGCCGGGCCAATGGCTGGCAATCACCAGCCTTTTAAATTCTGCCAGTCAAGTAGGTGCAGACGAGAGCCATTATTGTTCTCAATGGCTGCGCTCTGATTTCTAATAAGTTTAAGTAGCTCTTCATGCACTTGTTGGCCTTCCGGTTTCCTCCTCTAGAAAGTCCTTGTTCACATCTTTTTCTTACTTTTTCTATTAGGGTTCCTATAATTTTCTCGTTGATTTTCAAGAGTTCTTCGTAGCGATTTTCACAGGCTATTAAACAATATGAACACGTCCCCATTCTCTCAGGAAGGAATACATTATTTTAATGGATTGTATCTCATCTCCCGGTTCTTTGGGGGAAAAAATCATTTCAAGAAAGGAAGATAGGCCGGACTTGAATCAGAAGTGACTCCTGGGCCAATCAAAGGTGACCGGGAAGGCGGGGCCTGGAAAGGGACAGCGTCTGTTCATACCCCGAGTCTGGAGCAGGAGACAGAACTGTCCCAGGGCAACTGGGCAGGAGAGCTTACAGGGAGGGGTGGATGTTTGTTTTGTTTTTCTTGGCAAACAAAGCAGTAGACGGTCCCTGGTTTAGCATTTGATGCAAAAAATAAGGTCATGTAGCCATGAAGACGATCTGATTGTAAATGACACCAACAGCCAGAATCCCCGTGAGTGAGACGAGGAAACCGGTGACAGGTTGCCGGACAGGTGCTGTGCCCCACGTGCGCCGAAGGTTCTTAAAGATGAAGATGAGAGGGACACCCCACTGGAGTCTGAGAAAAGGACGTGAACAAACCAGTCAGAATAGAAGGGCTGAGGACGGGCAATAAAAGCATGAAAAATAGGAATAATAAAAACTTTGGAAGCATGCCAGTCCCCAGGAGGAAAACCGTACCTTCAGGTGCGGGAGCTCGGAGGGTATGTTGGTTCAAGCTTTTGAGAAGATCCCCGGCTCCGCGCATCTGAAGAATGAAAAGTGGCCATCGGTTCGTTCGGCAAACAGTAACGGGGCGCTCAGTAGCGGCGCGAAGACGCTGCTCTGGGCCCCGAGGAAACTGAACAAGCAGGAGGGAGGGTCCTGTCAGGGCTGCCCAGGGTCAAGTGAGATGAGATTCCCTACCAAATTATCCAAAGGGGGGATCGGAGCAACAGGATTCACAAACACTGGTAACTGTCGAAGCTGGGTGACGGCGACTCATGCTACTATTTTCTCTACTTTTGAATATGTGGGACCATTTTCATAGATCACAGCAAAAGAAAACAAAAAACATATTTGCTTCATCAACATGGAAATCACGTGTGGTTTTCACTGGAGCATTTTAAAAGCAAAAGCCAAAAAAAGAAAGGAAGAAAGATAGGAAGAATGCAGAAAGCCGGCCAGCAGAGGGAAGGGCCTGTGACCGCTGGCGGCACGGGGAGTGGGGATATTCCCGTGGAAGATGACATTTTTCACAGATGGTCATCATTTCAGGTCCGCACTTTCTTCCAGAGCCTTGCCTTTCATTGGGGGGCTCTCTATGTCCCCTCTCCCCAGGCCCTGGCGACCACCCTCCTTCTTTCTGTCCCTGTGCACTGGACCACCCTGGTTCTGTTTTCAGTACCTCCAGCCTCGGCACCCGGCAGCCACCCGGGAAAGAAGCCCACGGTGTCCACAGAGAGGCCTCCCGGGGAGGCTCCCGTGCTGCCGATGGGGGTCGCCTTCCTCCATTCACAAGAGTGAAGGAGGCTTCAGGTGCCGCCAGCCCGAGCGTTGGGGACAACCAGCTGACGCCCGGGTGTCGCGGAATAGGTACCAGCTACCCCACTGTGCTCCGTCTGAACTCCTGACCCAAGGAAACCGTTAGAATAATACAGGTCCCTAAGTTTGGGGTGATTATCTGGGCAGCCATGGTTACTGCCACGGTCGCTAACACTCACAAGGAGCCTTTGTCCCTCGTTGCTTTTCTAGATGGAGGCAACGTGGGGGTGTTTAAACAGGGAGGAGAAAGAACTACCCACTGGAGAAGGAGGCTTTGAGTGTACAGGTGATGGGGACACCCAAGGAGGCGGAGCCGGGAGGCTTCCAAGCCCGGTGTCTCAGGCACAGAGAAACGGGTGACTCTCAGACCAGGCCCCCCTCAGGGCAGCAGCTGCACCCCCACCCCGCACCCCTCCCCGCCAGCCCCTGAAGGCCCCTTCACGGCAGCTCCCTGCGTCTGGCTACCAAGAAAAAAACAAGGGAAGCCTCACGATTGGAAGGGACAGGGAAGTCAGAGGACCAGACGTGGCGAGGACGCTGCGGGGACCGGGCCAGGAATCTAAAACCGTGAGGAAAATATGCTAAGGGCTCCCATGGATACAGCACACAGCGCGCAGGGACAGATGGGCCGCGTGAGCAGAGCTGGGAACCATTAGAAAGAATTAAAAAAACCAAAACAAAGCACATAACAGAAGCAGAGACGAGGGGTGCCTTTACGTCACCCGAGCCTGACAGAGGGGAGCACCTCCGGGCGGGGGGCTGCGCGGGGAGGACCCACGAAAACTGAGGAGCAGACAGAAGACAAGCGGGAAGCCCTCCCCGCGGGGTCTCTGCAGGCCGTGGGACAAGTACAGAGGGTGTACCATGGGGACCGGGGGCCCAGGAGGAGGGGAGGGGAAGGGGCAGGAGGAGCATGTGAAACAGCCGGGACAGTGTCCCCGAGTTACTGTCGGCCACAAAAGCACCCCCGTCTAGGGAGCCCCGGGCACCGGGAGGGGAAAACGCCAGACAAAACATTCAGAACGACATCTAGGCAGGTCGTTTTCGAACTATGGAAAGTCAAAGACGAATAAAAATCCTGGGGGGGGAGTGCCCCGCCGAGGAACAAAGGTAAGAATTACCCTCAACTCTCCCCAAAAGCCATGCCGCCAAGAGAGTAACATGAAATAGTCGGAGTGTTGAGAGACAAAAACCCACCATCCCCGATTCTGTCCCTGCGGAGTCCGTTTTCAAAAGCGAAGGAGAGATAAGGATCTTCTTGGACAAACACGAACTGAGGGGACGCGTTGCCGGGGACCCCCCTTTGCAGGAATCGCTCGGACGCCCGTGCGGGGGACGGAGCGTGAGGCCGTCGGGAGCCTGGGTCTGCACAGCGTGCGGGGCGCCGAGGGAGGGAGTGATGGGGAGGCGCCACCTCCTCTCCTTCGCGTCCTTAGTGACCCTAACACGCCTCGTCCCAAACAGCAATGACAATGATGCAGCTGGTCATCACGCTAATGCAGGCGCACGTGCTCACATGCAATACTGTGTAACGGAACGAATGACAGCGGTGTCGCCCGGGCCAGGGGCAGGGCTTCGGGTCGGTCTCTCACCGCGCGGCTGATGGCGCAGGAGGGCGCGTGTGCAGGCGGCGCTCGGTCAGCTGTGACCGTAGAGGGCAAACTCTGGGAAAACTACGACGAACAGTCAGAAAAGAACCCGTGGTAATGCTTCGAACAAAGAAGAGGACTCGTATAAAATGTCCCATTACATTAACAAAGGGCAAAAAGAGAGAAAGACAAAGATAGGAACAAAGAACAGGGCAGTAAGTGGAAAAAGTGAGAAACAGAGGGACTATTAGGTCACCTCCCTACACAGTCACTTGGACACTGATGGCCAACGTGCGATAATTAAAAGAAAACACCAGAGGTTGTCAGAATGAGTAAAAAAAGACCTCGCTAGACATCGTCTACGAGAAATCTGCCTCATAGTTTAAGACCCACACAGATTAAAAGTAACTGGCTGGAGGGACATACATCATGCTAACACCGATCAAAAGAGAGCAGGAGGAGCTGTATTCGTTTCAGACGAAGCAGACGTCAGCGTAAGAAACGTGGCCGAGGACGAAGAACGCCCTGACAGAACGGTGAGGGGGTCAGTTCTCCAAGAGGACACAGCAGTTCTTCATGTACACGTGTCTCGCAATAGAGGGTCCGACTGCGTGAGGCAGAAACTGACAGACCTCCGAAGAGAACGAGATGGATGTACCCTCGTCGCTGGAGAAGCCGCCACCCCTCCGTCAGAAGGGGAGGCACCGGCCGGCAGGAAACCCGAAAGCCTGTGGTGGACCTTAACCCCATCAGTCCAGTGGGCACAACAGACGCGTATAGGCTACATCACCCGACAGCAGGGGGACGCACCTTCTTCCCAGGCTCACGAGAAACGTGCACTGGCACGGACCGCTCTCTGGAATCTGATAGAACCAGCCTAGAAATCAAAAGCAGAAAGATAGTCGGGAGATCCCAAAATACACGAGACTAAACGACACACTTCTAAGTGACACAGGGGTCTAAGAAGAAATCTCGAGAAAAATGTATAATATTTTGATTCCATGAAAATGAAAATAACTGACCAAAATTTCTGGGATGCCTCGGAAGCTGTAAATTTCAGGGGGAAATTGATGGCACTGAATTCATATATTAACAAAGAGGAAAGATCTAAAATCTATCATCTCGACTTCCACATGAGAAAAGTAGAAAAAGAGAAAGAAAATGAAAGTGAGCAGAAGAAAAGAAACAATAAAGATGTGAGCAGATATCACGGAAGTTGGAAATAGTGACTCATTGGAGACAGGGATGCACCCAACGCTGATTCTTGGGAAACCCCGGTAAAATTGATCAGCCCTTAGCCAGGCTCAGAGGAGGAGAGAGGGGCACCCATTCCTAACATCAGGAACAGAAGAGGGGCCATCCCGACAGAACTTACAGGCATTAAAAGGATACAAAAGGCACAGGGTGAGCTCTATGCCCAGAAACTCGATAACCTCAATGAAATGGACCTATTCCCTGAAAGATATGATCTGCCACAACACCCGCAGAAACAGACAAGGTGAATGGGCTCATACACAGGGTGGGGCAAACGGAGGTTGACGGTGGGGAGAATGTGAAACACAGAGTTTATTCTTGTATTATTATTTATTAGCTATTATCTTATTTTCCATACGAACCACTGTAAACCTACTTTTGCCCCATCCTGTATATTAAAGATATTGAATCAATAATTAACATCTTTCCAAATCAGACAGCAACAGCCTGAGATAGATTCACTGGCAGATTCTAAAAACCTTTAAGGAAGAAGTGATACTGACTCTCTACCATCTCTTTCAGAGGACAGAAGCAGAGAACATACTTTCAGACTCCTACGAGGCCAACATTACTGTAATAACAAAATCAAAGACATCACAAAAAAACTACAGATCAATATCTCTCATGAACACAGGTGCAAAAATCTATAACAAAACACTAGCACACTGAATCCCATGATGTATGAAAACTATAGGCCATGACCAGGGGTCTTTTCCCGGGTGTGCAAGGGAGGCTGGTTCATCATTTGAAAATCAATAAATGTGATCCATCAAATCAATAGGCTAAAACGAAAAAAAAAAAAATCACACGATCATATCAACAGATAGAGAAAAGGTATTTGTCAAAATCCAATATCGATAAGTGATAGAAATCTTAGTAAGCTAGAAATAGAGGGGAGCTTCCTCGACGTATAAAGAACCCCTACAGGCGGAGGTGGAGGAGGGCGCAGAGGGGGTGAATGGTGATGGAAAAAACACAGTAACAAAGTCAATTAAAAACATAAAATCATATCTACAAAGAGCCCGCAGGTGACCTCATACTTGAATGGCGAGAGACGGAAAGCTTTCCTGGTGAGGTCAGGTGCGAGAGGAGGACGTCCCCTCCCCTCTGCTTCTGGGCCCGTGCGGGCATTCCTGGCTAATGCAGTACGACAAGAAGAGGAAGTAAAGGGTATGCAGACTAGGAAGAAAGACAAACTTATCTTTGTCTGCAGGGGACATGATCATCTATGAAGGAAATCCAAAGAATTGACCAAAAAAAAAAAAAAAACTTCCAGAGCTCATAAGCGGTTATAGCAAGTTTACAAGCTACCATTTTAAAACAGAGAAGTAAATTGCTCTTTGTACACCGGCAATGGCCGATGGAATTGGATGTTTTAAAAACCACAATGCTGTTTACATTAGCAGCCCCCCAGTGACAGCTTAGCATAAACCGACATAGAAGACCCCTGTGAGGGACGGCAGAAGCCTGGTGGCTGAAGCCGCCAGGAGGACTGAGGAAGGGCCCAGAGGGTAGCACACTCCGAGACCCCGCCGGTGCAGAGAGGACGCGCGTGGCCCCGCACGGTCCTGGAGGGCCCCGTGTTCTCGTGCCAAGAGTTTACGCCGGCGCACGATGAGGACCGTGATGCAGACACTTTGTCACGAAGGAACTGGTCCCAGAGGCGGGATGAGAGGAACCGTGGGTGGTCAGACGCGCCCGTTGGTGCACCTTTCCTGTCTTCCCCGTCTGCCCTGGGGCCGCAGCGCTGTCCTCCGCACCGGCTTCCGTGTCCCGTGTCCCTCTGTGCTCTGCCGCGCCCTGCCGCGCCTGCACCTCCGGACACGGCCTGGCCGGGGTGCGTCCATTCAGGTCTTTACTGCTACGGGAAACATAAAGCGATCGAAACAGGGACTTGCAACCAGACTGCCTGCTTCTGCTGCCCCTGGATCTTAGCAAAACAAGAAAACAAAGGACTAAATACATGGGGAGAGAGCTCATGTTCAGGACGAGGAAGACTCCATATTGTCAGGGAGTCAGTTCTCCCAGACTGACCCACAGGCTTATTGCAACCCCAGTCGAAGCCTCAGCACTGACCTTGCTGGTACCAACAAACCAATTCTAAAATGGATGCGGAGAGGCAGGAGGCCCAGAAGGGCCCGCACGGTGCTGACAGAGAAGAGCCGGGCCGGAGGGCTGGCGCGGCTCCACTTCAAGACTTGCCGGGAACCCACAGTCATGGACACGGGGCGGTGTCGGCAGGACAGAGGCTGCGAGACCCGAGGGACGACGCGGCGAGCTCAGTCTCAGGCTCCCGTACGCAGAGAGCACTACTCTTTGACAAGGAGCGGAGGGGAGTCAGTAGAGAAAATACAGTCTGTTAAACCGATGCTTCTGAAACAGCCGGGCACCCACACGCAGAAAAATGAATCTAGACACAGACCTGGCGTCCCTCACAAAAACTAACTCAGAAGGGATCACAGACCTCAGTGTAAAACACAAAGCTATGAAGCTCCCAGGAGACGACACAGGAGAGAGCCAAGGTGGCCTTGGGGATGGTGATGCCCTGTTAGATAAGACACCAAAGACACGATCCATAAAAAAAATTGATAACCTGGATTTATTAAAGTTAAAAATTTCTGCTCTGCAAAAGATGTCAATAGGATGAGAAGACAAGGCCCAGAACGGGGGAAAACATTTTCAAAAGACACATCTGCTAATGGCTGTTATTCAAAATATACAAAAAAAAGACCTGGCTGCTGTGGCTCCGTGGATTGAGAGTCGGCCTGCGAACCAAGTGTCGCTGGTTCGATTCCCAGTGAGGGCACATGACTCGGTTGCACGTCAGGTCCCCAGTTGGGGGCACGAGTGAGAGGCAACCACACAGTGATGCTTCTCTCCCTCTCTTTCTCCTTTCCCCGCTCTCTAAAAATAAATAAATAAATAAACAAATTAATTAATTAATTTAAAAAATTACAAAATATACAAAAAACAAACAGAAAAACCCCAACCCTCTTACTAGTTAACAATAAGGAAACAAAACAAACAAACGAAATGATTTAAAAAACGGCCGAAGACCCTAACCGCTAACTCAGCCGCGGAGATTGGCAGGCGGCAAACAGGCAAATGGGGAGAAGCCCCACACGTCACGTCCACAGGGAGGCGCACGCCCGAGCCGTGAGATGCCACAGCGCACCTGTCAGAACGGGCAAAGCCCCGGCCACGGCCCCGGCCCCGAGCTGGCGAGGCGGCGGAGCCACGGGACGCCCATCCGGGGCTGGTGGGACCGCAGGACCGTGAGGGCCCCTTGGAAGACGGCGTGTCGGCTCCTCCAAAGCAAACCGTACCCTTGCTCCGCGGCACAGCGCCCTTAGGGACATGCCGCTCCTTGCCGTTCACCCCGAGGGGCTGAAGCCTCGCGTCCACACGGACGCTGGTGGAGCCTCGCACGGGACTGCCGGACGCGGGGAGCAGGGAGCTTACGGGGCAATCTCTGTACCTTCCGCTCGGCTTTGTTGTGAACCTAAAACTGCTCTGAAAATAACACCTAAAGATGCAAAACTAGATTCCTGGATGTAACTGTCCAGTTCCTTTGAGTTTGTGGGCCCCTCACCCATCTCCATTTTTCCTTCCTTGAGACCGTTATTTCCCGCTCCTGGATTTTGCTGCCTGAACCCCGAGGTGCCGGCTAACGCCCCTCGGCCCTAAGGCAGAGGTTCTCAACCCTCCTAATGCTGCAACCCTTTAATACAGTTCCTCATATTGTGGGGACCCCCAACCCTAACTAAAGCGTAGTGCTTAACCACGAAAACAATACGCAATTATACATGTGTTTTCCGATGGTCTTAGGCGACCCCTGGGAAAAAGGGTCGTTCGACCCCCCAAAGGGGTCGCAACCCACAGGTTGAGAACCGCTGCCCTAAGGGCGTCACCAGATCCGGGTCTGGTTTTGGCCAGATGACGCGCAGGTGGTGCTGTCTCATGCCCACCAGCCAGGACATGACGCCCGGTTTTCTCTGTGACCAACACGACCGAGGTTCAGTGCCTACAGCCGTCAAGTCGTCAGGGGCGGAAATGTGCCTGGAGACGAGGGCAGCGCTTCTTCTCCGCCTGGCAGCAGGACGGCTTCTGGCAAAGAAAACGTCCACTCACCGGCCGCTGGCCCCCCAAACACGCAGGGTGCGTGGGCCAGGCCGGGCCAGCGCCAGCGTCTGCCGCGTTATTGACGGTTTTCTAAGCAATACGTTCATCCGCGAGTGCCCTCCGCCGGCGGCCACGAGGTTTCTGTTACCGTTACTATCATCCCTGTCCAAGCGGGGCTACTCAGTACCCTATTACCATCGTTCAGAGGAATTAAAGACCTGCTTCTGCGAGAAGACATCGCCTTCTTCGGGAATATTCTCGCCTGCAGTTGTCCAGCGCAGACCGGTCACAGAGGCTAATTCTTTGGTTGCTGCGCACTCACATTTTCTCGAATAAATGGCAGCCGAGGGGTAACGCCTGCCCCGTTGATAAACTGCTGCCGCCCTCAGAGTCCTGTGTTCTTCCGCGACAGGGCCCAACGCACGCTCACGTTCCCAAACGAGTGGCTCTTCTCCTGGACGCGTGTGCTCAGCTGCTGCATCGAACGCCGCAGAACAAACTTAGCACTCACGTCGGCTTTCCTCCTCGGCCGAGCGAGGAGCCACTCGGCAGCCGTTCTCATTTCTCATTTCTTATTTGCGTGAAGACGTCTGTCATGAGATATTGCCTGAAATGTTGTCATTTTTCTGACCCTTATTTGCTGCGATTTGGGGATCTTTCGCGGACGGCTCAGGCTGGTACTGCCGGTGCCCCTGGCACCGTCAGCCCAGCGACAGTGTCATGGTCCAAGAAACGTGACGTCCTGCCGTGTCACTCGGTAACAGCATAATCCACCCCGCGTCATGCATTATGAACACGGCAGTCACTCTCCACTTTGGTCTTCTTTTTCTTGTTTTGATGACAAGAACATGCACTGGTAATTTTTTTTTTAAGATGTTATTTATTTTCAGAGAGAGGGAAAAGGAGGGAGAAAGAGAGGGAGAGAAACATCCGTGTGCGAGAAAACCACGGACTGGCTGCCTCGCACACCCCAGCAGGGGGACCTGGCCCGCAACCCAGGCCCGTGCCCCGACTGGGAATCGAACCGGTGACCTTTTGGTTCATAGGCCTTGCTTGATCTACTGAGCCACACCAGCCAAGGCGGTAACTTTTTTTAAAGTCACATTATGGCAATATTGTGTGACACTTAAAATGGCACTGAATTATGACTAAGTGCACTTTGGACTGTCCCCAGCAGGACCGTGACGAGTGCAGCCTACCCAGTCCCTGACACGCTGACGCCCCTCGGCCACAGGAGCACGGCCACACCCACCGAAAGTAAGCATGGCTGCGTCCCAACGAAAGTTTATTGGTGGGCCCTGAAATTTGAATTTCAAGTAATTTCCATGTGCTACGGAACTCTTATTTTATTGTTTTTTTCTCAAGTGTTTAAAAATGGAAGAACTACTTAGCTCATGGACCACCCGCCAAAGTGGGGAGCAGGTCAGATTTGGTCCGCAGGTGCCAACTCTGGCTATAAGTCAACACGTGTCATTTTCCACTCGTGTTGAAGTTCAGACTAATGTAGTTACTTGTCCAGGCGGTACTTCCACATGACCTAGAATGGAACAACGTCGTGTAGAGTATACACGCTCCCTCCCACCGCGGCAGTGGCCCCAGTTCCCCTCCCCACGGGCAACCGGGGCTGCTAGTGCCTCCTGTAATGTCCCGGGGCTACTCTGTAAAATCATAAGCTATTGCACGCAGGGACACCTCCTCTTCATGTTTCCATGAGAGGTAACGTACTCTACTTAGTCCACGCCAGCATGGCACTCATCAAAGACGGGCGATTACAGGTGCTGGCAAGGTTGGGGGGCTGGCCCCTCGTGCTCTGCCCCCGGGACCGCGACCTGTCACAGCCGCTGCGGGAAACGGGCTGGCGTTCCTCAACGAGTGAAACTCAGAGCCACGGCCCAAGGACTCGGCAGTTCCACTCCCAGGTCTGCACCCGACAGAAGCAAAAACGTGTTCACACAGAACTTTGTCACGGACGCCCAGTGCAGCAGCATTAGTCATCACGGCCAAAACGTGGGGACAACTCAGATGTCCACCAGCTCGTGGTCGTATAGACAAGGTGTGGTCCCTCCGCACAACAGAATATTGTTTCATCAGAAAAGGGAATGGGATTCCGAAACCTGCCGAAACGGGGATAAAGCTTGGAAACGAGATACTTAGTGAAGGAAACCAGTCACGAAAAGGCCACATATGACATGATTCCCTGTGTAGGAAATGCCCAGAACCAGGAAATCCAGAGAGAGAAAGTAAATTCGTGGACTTCTGGCCAAGATGGAGCCCTAGACAGACACACCGCATCTCCCTCCACAATAAGAAGGAACACAACTACATCAGAGCTAGAGACCACCAGAAGTTCCAGAAAATCAAGCTGCATGGAAATCCAGCAAACAAAGGTATAAAGAAGAAACACTCATCCAGACAGGTAGGAGGGGCGGAGCTGGGGCAGAGAGGACTTGGTGTGGTCACGGTGGCGGTGGAGGTAGTGGCAGTGGCAGGCAGTTGAAAAGCGCAGTCATACATTAAAATAAATTGAGAGGGACACCTGGGGAATGTTCCCAGCTCCTCACCAGACCCACAGCTCACGGTTCCAGCATCAGGGAAAATCAAACCTCATTGCTTCTGACTGTGCAGACCAGTGGGGGTTGGGATGGAGGCAGAAACTGCTGGTCTCTCAGCAGAGTCCGCTTGTTTAAAGGGCCCCCACGGTCCTAGAATGTCCGCAGACCCACCCACTCTGGGAACAAAAGCCAGGGCAGCAGCTAGAGGGGCACCAGTCCCATACGGAAGTGGGAGAGGTGCCTGGAAAAGGGGCAAGTGCTGGGCAGATGGCATTATTCCCTCTTGGACTCCTCCCCCCCATGCAGTGCCACAACGTGGTGAAACGGGTCGCCCTGCACTGACGAATCCCTAAGGCTCCTCCCCTTATAACATAACAGGAGCGACAGCTCCACCTGGGACGTGGAGGTAAACACACACAGGAGCCTGTCAGAATGAGGAGACAGAGAAATATGGCCTAAAAGGGGGAAAGGATCAAAGTTCCAGTGGGAGAACTAAGCGACGAGGAGACAGACAACCTAACAGATGAGGAGATAGACAACCTCAGAGATGCAGAATTCAAAACATTGGTGATAAAGATGCTCACAGGCTTGACAGATGTGCTTAAGTATGACAAATACATAAGGGAAGAAGTGAAGGCTATGCTAAGTGATATGAAGGAAAATCCACATAAAATCAGTGGTGAAGGGAAGGAAACTGGGGTTCAAATCAATGATTTCGAACATAAGGAAGAAAAAAACAGTCAACCAGCACAGAATGAGGAAACAAGAATTGAAAACAATGAAGAGAGGCTTGGGAACCTCTAGGACAACTTAAAACATGCCAACATCCGAATTGTGGGGCTGCCAGAAGGAGAAGAGGAAGAGCAAGAAGTTAAAAACTTATATAAAAAAATAATGAAGGAAAACTCCCCATATTTGGTGAAGGAAATAGATATACAAGTCCAGGAAGCACAGAGAGTCCCAAACAAGCTAGACCCAGAGGGGACCACACCAAGACACATCATAATTAAAATGCCAAAGGTTAAAGATAGAGAGAGAATCTTAAAGCAGCAAGAGAAAAGCAGAGAGTTACCTACAAAGGGGTGCCTATAAGACTACCAGCTGATTTCTCAAAAGAAACTCTGCAGGCAAGAAGGACTGGCAAGAAGTATTCAATGTGATGAAAAGCAGGGACCTACAACCAGGATTCCTCTATCCAGCAAAGCTGTCATTTAGAATGGAAGGGCAGGTGAAGTGCTTCCCAGACAAGGTGAAGCTAAAGGAGTTCATCATCACCAAGCCATTATTATATGAAATGTTAAAGGGACTTATTGAAGAAAAAGAGGATCAAAACTATGAACATTAAAATGAAAATAAACTCACAACTATCAACAACAGAACCTAAAAAAATAAAAACAAAACCCAACTAAGCAAACCAGAACAGGAACAGAATCATAGGTGTGGGGATCATTTGGAGGGTTACCAGCTGGGAGGGGGAGGGGGAGAAAATGGGAAACGGTGCAGGGACTAAGAAGCATAATCGGTTGGTATGAAATAGACAGGGGGGTAGTTAGTAATAATATAGGAAAGGGTGAAGCCAAAGAACTTACATGCACGACCCATGGACATGAACTAAGGGGGGTGGGATTGCTGGAGGGAAGGCGGGTACTAGGCAGAGGGGAGCAAAGGGGAAAGAAATTGGGACTACTGTAACAACATAATAAAATATACTTTAAAAAAGTTATAAACGTCTAGCCTGGTTAAGAAAAAAAAAAAACAAGACATAAGTCAGCACTGTAAGAAAGAAAGAAAGATCTTACACTATGGATCTTAGTATTAGAAGGATAAAGTAATATCTTAAACATTATAGCTATAGCCGTGGCAGGTGTGGCTCAGTGGACTGAGTGGCGGCCTGCAAACCAAAAGGTCACAGGTTCGATTCCCGGTCAGCGCACGTGCCTGGGCTGCAGGCCAGGTCCCCAGCTGGGGGCGTACCAGTGGCAACCAATCAACGTATCTCTCACACAACAATATTTCTCTCCCTCTTTCTCCCTCCCTTCTCCTCTCTCTAAAAATAAATAAATAAAATCTTAAAAAAAAACCAAAAACCAAAAATACATTATAGCTATAAATTTGACAAATTAGATAAAATGGACACATTCTTTGAAAGACAGAAACTTCCGAAGCTCACTAAAGAGGAAAGAGGTGATCCAGCTAGTCCTACATATACTAAAGAAATTGCATTTGTTTAAAAGAAAACCAAAAAGAACCAAAAGTCTAGGCCTACATGCTTCAGGGCTGAATTCCACTGAACGCCAAAGGAAGAAATAATACAAGTTCTCAGAAAGTTTTCCAGGAAATAGAAGAGAAGAAATTATTTCCTTACTCATTTTTGAGGCCATTTCCCAATACCAAAATCTGAAATAAATATTACAAGAAAAAAAATGACCTTCAGACCATTATTCCTCATGAACATAGATACAAAAATTGGAAATGAAATAGCAGCAAACTGAATTCAACAATGCGCGAGAAGAATAATACATCGTAGCAAACAGGAGATGAACTCAGGGATGCAAAATGGGTTCAACACTCAAGAAGCAATTAATGTAACTCAGTGAAGCAAAGATGAAAACCCGAAGACTCATATGAACCTCTCGGTACAAGCAAAAGGAAAAGAAAAATGTAAAAGCATTTGACAAAATTCAGCACCAAGTTACGACACAATCTTTCTACACACCAGGAATACCAGGGGCAGTGAACAAACCACTGGAACTAACATTATATTTCACTGAAAAACTGAAGGCTGTCCCCTAAAATCAAGAACAGAACAAAAATATGTATTTTCCCGCCCGATAGAAGTTTACTTCCACATGTGTCATTTCTCTGCAAATATTAAGCACATTCACGTTACCAAAGAGAGAGAGAATAATGCAAAGATGTCCACTGTCCCCGTGTGTGTTCCCAGGGCCCTCGCCGGGGGAAGAACGGTAAGAGTCTATAGCTTCAGGATAAACAATACAACCCTCGACTCAGGGATGACATGATTGTCCATGTAGAAAATACAAGAGATTCTTCTTTCAGATCTTCTAGAATTAATAAATGCATCTAGCCAGGTCGCAGCACAGAAGGCCAATTCCATCCATTAGACTCCTAGACACGTGCCATGAACCGTCACAAAATGAAAAATGCAGAAGTACCGTTGACAAGCGCACGGGCAGTCACGGAGCCTGCAGGCTGAAGTCTAACCACACGTGTCCAGGCCCCGCAGGCTGAAGACGAGCCACCAGCAGTGAAAGGGAGCCAACCGGCCTCAGGAACCCGAGAGAGGCCCCGTTTCTGTGAGGGGGACCCTCCGTGTTCTCCAGATGGAAATACCACTTATGCCGAGCTGTAAGTTCGGTACGATACCAACCAAAATCCTGGGAAGGCTGATGTGAAAGCAGACACGCTGACTCTGAAGCGCACGCGAGGCCCTGGCCGGGCCGCTCAGTTGGTTGAAGCGTCGTCCCGCTAGACCGAGGCCGCCGGGTTCGGTCCCCGGTCAGGGCACGTACGAGAAGCAACCAATGAATGCACTGATACGTGGGACAACAAAATCTACGTTTTTCTCTCTCTCCCTAAGTTAATAAATAAAAATAATAAAATAAAATGTATATGAAAAGTGCAAAATACAGTTTAAAAATAAAAATTTTTATTTTTATTATTTTATTTTTATTATTCTGGTGTCCCGTCTGGTGTGGAAGGAGCTTAGACATCTCCAAACAGGGAAAGAACTGGACAAACGAAAAGATCAACCACTCTTAGACCACAGGGTGGATCACAGGACAAATGGCTGCCACCCCGAGTTAGAGAGACGCGCAGGCTGACTGGTCTGTGACGACTTTCGGTGCAGACACCTCCTACGGAGCCAGCCCTGCTCCAGCCCTCCTGCTTCTGGGGTTTGGCCTCCAGGAGCTTTACCAGGTCCTCCAGGAAGGATCTGAGGACAGTGCTCTCCGGCTCCCAGGCAGGCCCGGCCCCGAAGCAGCTGCTCCCCCATCCAGCCTGCCCTCCACGGGGCGTGGGAAGCACCCAACTCTGCGGGCATGGGCCTGCCAGTGGGAAGAGAGGGACACCCCACTACAGCCCCCAAGCCACCCCGTCCCACCTGAGAGGAGGAAGGACAAAACAGACATGCGGCCAGGTTCCTGGTCCATGGGCGCAGACTCCCCAAGGCTGGGACCCGATCTTGGGGCTGGAGAAGTCCCCACCCCTCCACGGTGCACTGCAGTGTTCCCCAACGGCACGGAGCCCGCAGTTCCCACTCCCCCGCACACCGTGCCCACCTTCCAACAGAAAACGGAAAAGCGGGGCCCTGGCTGGTGCGGCTCAGTTGGTTGGGGGTCTTCCTGCGAACGGGAAGGTCACTGGGTCCCTTCCTGGCCCAGGCACGTGCCTGGGTTGTGGGCCAGGCCCCCAGTTGGGGGCATATGAGAGGCACCTGATCCTGGTCTCTCTCTCACATCAATGTTTCTCTTCTTCTCTTTCTCCCTCCCTTCCCTTCTCTCTATAAATAAATAAAGTCTTTTTAAAAGGCCCTGAAAGGCACAGTAAACGGCAAGAAAATACAAGTTAAAGAGACAGCAAACACCAGAACCAGGTCGGAATGATCAGACGAGGGGCTTTTAAAATTATGATGAATAAGCTAACAGGTTTAAAGGCAAAGGCAGACAGCACGCAAGAGCACAGGGATGATGCAAGCAGAGATAAGGGAATTCTGAGAGAACAGAAGAATGCTGGAGGGTCGAGAAAGAAGGCCTCTGACAGGCTCGGCACGGGCAGTCCTCGTGTTACTACGTTTCAAAGATGTTGCGTTTTTTTTTTTACAAACTGAAGGCAAGACTCTGCCCCCGTCAGCTTAGGACCAGCTCCCCGTGTTCTAGAGCCAAGCCAGCACCACCTCTGAGGTCTGCCCGGCCCTGGCCTGGCCGCAGCCGAGGAGGGAGTCCCTGAGTTTGGGCATGTGGCCCCAGAAACGTCCCCAGCTGAAAAGCAAAGAGAAAGAAAATGCTGGAGGGAGGGGGCGCAGCCCCCACAAAAGGCATAACGTCCCTGTGATGGGAATTCTAGAAAGGAAAGCAAGAAGAAAAGGGACATAAAAATATTTGAAACAAGCGTATCCAAGGGTTTCCTCAAATTCATGTGAGACATCAAACCACAGGTCCGGGGGGCACAGGGAACACCAGACAGGATACACGCCCTGAACTAAGCCCAGGCCTGGCAGGTCCCAACTTAAGAACATCAAAGATAAAGAAAGATGTTGAAAGATGGCAGAGGAATGACACATCTTCCCTTGAGAGGAGCAAAGATAAGAACTCTGTCAGCTTCTCGGAAGTCACGCAAACAAGAAGGGAGTGGACCCAAGTCTTTAGTGTTGTGCTGGGAAAAAAAAAAAAACAAGCACCAACTTACAAAACAAGCCATGTTCTGGGCCATAAAACAGACATTAAAAAATAAAAACCACACAATGTCTTCTCCCAGGCCACAATGGACTTAAAATAGAAATTGCTAACAGAAAGATAGCTGGAAAATTCCCAAATATGTGGAGGTGAAACAACATACTTGTAAATAATACAGAGGTCACAAAATTTTTCAAGAGAAATTTAAAAATATTTTGAACTAAACGAAAATATAAGTTTTCAAAATGTGTGGATGCAGTGAAGGCAGAGCGTAGAGTAAGGTTTCCAGCATCAGATACCTGTATTTAAAGAGAAGAGAGATGAGAAACCGATGATCGAAGCTTCAACTTTAGGACCTAGAGAACGAAGAGCAAATTAAATCAGAGTGGGAAGGATCATAGTAAAAACGAGTGCAGAAATCAATGAAACTGAAAACAGGAAATCAATAGATAAAATCCACAAAACCAAAAGTTGATCATTTGAAAAGATTAATAAAATTGATACGTCTTTAGCCAGCCTGACCAGGAAAAAAGGAGAGACTACTATCAGGAAAGAAAGAGAAGACCTCACTACAGATACCACGGAATTAATGCTATAATAGAGGAAGTGAAATGTGAGGAAGGAGTGTTATGTGCAGCTCTATGCCCACAAATTCATAATGATCTAGATGAAATGGACCAATTCCTTGAAAGATACCATCTGCCAAACCTCCACAAGAAGAAATAGACCCGAATGGGCCTGTATCTATTTGAAAAATTGAACCAATAATTAATAACCTTCCCGAATAGAAAACAGCAGTCCCGGATAGCTCAATGGTGAGTTCTACAAAGCCTTTAAGAGAGAAATGATGCCAACTCTCTCCCATCTCTTTCAGAGGCTCGAAGCACAGGAAACACATCCTAACTCACACTGTGAGGCCGGCGTCACAGTCACCCCCAAACCAGAGGAAGACAGGACAGGAAAACTGCAGGCCCCTATCTCTCAGGGACAAAGAGAGACCCAACAATTCTCAACAGAATATTAGCAAATGGAAATTCAAAAAGAATCACATACCAGATTTATCCCGGGTAGGCGAAGCTGGTTCAACATTCAAAAATCAATTAATGTGACCCAGCACATCAACAGTCTAAAAAAAAAAACAAAGAAAAATCACAGGATCATATTAATAGAGACAGAAGAAAAGTCTGACAAAATCTAATACCCATTCATCACAAAACCTCTGGCAGCCATGTTGCATCATGTGATAGCACTCTCTGGCTCCAGGTCACATTTAAAAAATATTTTTATTTATTGACTTGTGAGAGAGAGAGAGAGAGAGAGAGAGACAGACAGACAGACATTGACTTGTTTGTTGTTCCACTTATTCACGCATTCATTGGTTGCTTCTTGTATGTGCCCTGACCGGGGATCGAACCCACAACCTTGGGTTATCTGGAGGATGCTCTAATCAACTGAGCTACCCAGCCGTGGCAAAGTCACATTTTCTTGATTCAGGGATGGACCCCTCATCCAGGCCGTGTTAGCTATCAGAGTCTCCCACTCGCGAAATTGGACTTAACGCTATGGTGTCGCAGTCTTCACCTGGACAGTTTGTTGAATAGTGGGGAGGTTTTGGTGGCCACGCTTTCTGACACGGAGGCTGAAAAAGCACAGGACACGAGCATTCCCTCTGGTCAGAAAAGGTCTACAGTGCTTTCCTCCCGTTGCCGGGTTAGGTGTAATTGGTTCTTTTCCTACTTCGTTGAAGGGGGGGGCTTAGGTTATCGGTCTGAGACCTTCTTTTCCAACACGGGCATTTACGCCCCGCTCCGGCCACAGCTCAGACACCTCCTTATGTCGCGGTTTTGTCTGAATCCTCATCAAAGACTGTCTTTCCCCCCCTTGTGACTGCTTTCTTCTTTGACTCGGGAGTCAGTTAGACGTGTTGCTTAATTCGGGAAATCGTGAGGTTTCCCTAAGCCTCTTTCTGTTGTGGGCCTCCATCTTCCTTCTGTCTTGACCAGAGAATGGACTTTGTATCATTTTAACCTTTAAAATTCTGACCTCATTTATGAAAAATGTTTTTGCCTGTGCTCTTGAAAGAATGCGTAGTCTTTAGCCTTTGGGTGTTTTCCGTAAATGTCAGGTCAAGTTGGTTGGCAATGCTGCGCAAGTCTCCTACCCCTTGTTGATTTTTTTTTTTTTTTAATTGTGGTTAAAACACAGAACATGAAATTTACCACCTTAACCATTTTTATGCGCACAGTTCAGTAGCATTAGGTATATTCGCATTGCTGGGATACAGATCTCCAGACCTTTTTCACCTTGTAGAACTGAAGCCTTCTACCTATTTAAACAATAACTCCCCTTTCCCCACTCTCCTTAGCGCCTGGTGACCACTATTCTCCTTTCTGCTTCTGCAAATCTGATTGCTTAGGTACCGCTATAAGTGGGATGCTCCCTCACAGTGCTCGTCTTTTTGCGACTGGCTTATTTCACTTAACACAGTGTCCTCAGGGCTCCCCCGTGTTATAGCAGGTGATAGGGTTTCCTCGCTTTTGAGGGCCGAGTAATATTCCACACTGTTTATCCAGTCATCTATCAATGGACATTTGGGTTTCTTCTACGTCTTGACTCTTGTGAATAGTGCTGCTCTGAACATCAGTGTGCAAATATAGTCTTGGCAACCCTGTGTTCAATTCTCTGGGTTATGTACCCAGAAGCGAAATCATATGGTAATTATAGTTTTAATTGTTTGAGGACCTATCACACTGTTTTCCATAGCTATTGCACCATTTTTTAGTCCTACCCTTGCTGACGTTTTTTTGTCCCGCTGTTTATTAATTGTTGACAGGGAGGTACCCAGGTATGATTGTTGAATTGTCTGCTTTTCCTTTCGATTCAGTCACCCTTCCCTTCACTTACTTCAGGTTAACCAGCAGAGGTTGATACGTGCATATACATTTATAATTGTTGTTATCTACCTCCGGTATTGGCCCATTTATCATGATGCTTTGTTTTTAAGTCTTCACGTCTATTTGTCTGAGAGGAACCTAAAAACTCCAGCTCCCTTAGGGCTACCGGCTGCACGTGCGCCTCCTCCCTACCCCCTCGTGTCCCGCCCCCGCGCGCCTTTGAAGCCGTGGTGCTTCCACCTGCAGACAGCAGGTCGCCGGGTCTCGCGTTTCCATCCAGTCTGACGGTCTCTGCCTCCGAGGTGGCTAATCTGCTCTCCGTTCCTTACATTCCCGACACAGCGGGGTCTGTGCCTGTCACCTGGCTATTTGTCCCCCGGCTGTCTACGTCTCTTCTCTCCTCCTTTACTGCCTTCCTTTATGGTGACTGTCTTCATGAGCCCCTTCGATCTATCTGTTGACCTCTTCTTTGTACTATTTTTCGAGTTACGTTATCAGTGATGGCCCTCAGGATTATAATACGCATCTGAATTTAGCAAAATCTACTTCAGAATACTACTACTTTAATTTCAGTAAAATATAGGAGCTGTGCTCCAACATGTCTCATTTTTTTCTCCCCTCTACTTTTGGCTGTAATAAACCCAACCATACAGTGGTCCAATGATTTATTTTATACATACATATCCTTTTTATTGAATTTATTGGGGTGATGCTGGTTAACAAAATTATACAGGTTTCAGGTACACGATTCCACAGCACGTCATCTGTCCACTGTACTGTGTGTTCGCTGCCCAAAGTCAGGTCTCCATCCGTCACTATTTTCCACCCACACCCTCCTTCACCGTCCCCCAAACTTATATATTTTTAAAGGGCAACAGAAGAAATAGAATCTATTTATAGAATTTTTTAAATATTTACCATTTCTGGTCATCTTCATTTCTTCTTGTGAATTCAAGTCATGTCTAGTATTAATTTCAGCTTCAAGAACGTCCTTTCTTGCTTCTTGTAAGGCAGGTCTGCCAGCAGCACGTTCTTCCAGTCTAACTTAGTTCACCTGAGAATGTCCTTACTTCCCTTCATTTCTTATATTTGCCGGATATAGAATCTTGCCGGACAATGTTTAATGTCAGCACACTGAGCGTGTCACAGCCCTGCCTTGGGTCGCCATCATTTCCTAGGAGAGGTTAGCTGTGAATTGTATTTTCCTAGCTGCTTTCAAGGACAGGAGCGCACACAGGTGAGAGCGTCACGGATTCCCGCTGTTTGCACCTGAAGTTTAGTCATTGTCCTTACAAACACTTCTCGGTTAGTTGTAAGTCTTTGATCAATTTCCAGAAGGCTGCACTGGCTGTTTTCAGTTTTGTCCAGTTTTTGGGGGGGCAGGATTTGTTGACCTCGCTCTGTCATCAGGCCACAGAGGAGAAAATATTGGATTTTATTTTTCAGTTGAAATGGGAAGCCACTGAGGGTATCAGACAGAGGAGGGACTTAATCTGATTAACATTTTCAAATAATAGTCTTGAAACTTGTATAAGTTAATCATCGCTGCAGAAGAAATTACTCCAACCGTATTGGCTTAAAACACCGCTCCCCCCCCCCCCCCATTATTTCATTGTCCCTGTCAGTCAGAAAGCTGCGTCTTAGCTGGGAGGCTCTGTGTCACGGTCTCGCCTGAGTTCACCTTCCCGATGTCAGCTGGGACATCCCCACGGATCCAGCCGCTCTTCCTTGGCTGGCCCAGGACTCAGTCCTCACCACGTGCTTCTGTCCGTAAGGTTGCCCATGACTTGGCGTCTGTCTGCCTCCAAAGCGAGTGATCCGAGGACAGTGGGACCAAGACGGAAGTCACGGGGTCTTTTTACGGCCTAGCCTGTGATGTCTCATGCTTGAGCTCTACTTCTTGACAAGGGGAGTCGTGAACACCTTTGGGGCAGCAGATCGGAAATTTAGGGACGGGACGTGCACACCCTCTAAACCATCCTATGCACAGTCACTGAATTATTCTCGTCGGTGAGTCTGTGCGTGTGATTCTCCTGCTCAAACTTCCCACGCTCTCCGCTGCCTGCGTCCATAGCACAAGAGGCTGTCGTCTCCAGCACGTGACCGAAGGCATTTCAAGATCTCAACATGACTTTCAGATTTTCTTTCGTGGCCCTTTTCCCTTTCCTAGGGATCAACTGAGTCGTTCCTTATTCCCCAAATGCCCTTGGCTTCCTGTCCCTTCCCCCTAAATGCCCTTCTCTCTAACCTCAACGTGCTCAAATCCTGCCTCCCTTCTAAGTACCTGCTCAAAAAGCCACTTCTTCCCAGACACATCCCTACCATCTCAGCCGGAAATAAGATCTTCCTCTTCCAGATTTCCGGGAAACATTACCAGCACATCTCTGGCAGTATGTCATTTTTATCTGCACATTTCAACGATTTATACGACCCACTGGGTTTGCAGCTCTTTGATGGCATTGTTCATACTCACCTCGGCCTCCCGGTTCCCGCTTCATCTAGAACTTCCATAAGTATCTGTCCAGTTTACAGTACTTGCATCGTAGGGACAGAAATTGTAGCAAAAAGCAGGAGGAGTTTGGGGGAGTGTTGCAATCTTTGACGGTTTTTTTAATGATAAAGTGATTTAGCAAAATGAAAAAAGGCAAAACTTGGTGGGTGTACGGGGAATGGACTGTAACAGAGTGAGGATGGACGTGGTCAGGTGAGTTCCGGGCTGTTGCCGTGGACTCGGTGAGACGCGGTGCAAACCCGGGCTAAGGAGGCAGCAGAGGAGAGACGTGGGGAGATGGGAGGCGCGCTTTTAACGCAGAACTGACCCGGGAAGGGCCCTTGGACTGCACGGGGGACAGAAGTGAAGGGTGACTTCCAGGCCAACGGTATTGGTAACTGTGGAGCCGGCGGCCCCACTTCCTGCAGAAGGACCGTGTTGGGGTCCCGGTGGTGAAGTCCAGGGCAGTTAGGTCCCTTAGCTACACAAGTCCGGGGATCAGAGAAGACCCAGGGTTGGAGGTACGGACCTGAGAGTTCTCAGCACATAGATGGTTTTGAAGACGTGTGAGGGATGAGATGCCCTAGGAGGAGAGAGGAGGACTCCAAGCCCAGGTCCCGAGAAACGAAAGCCCTTAGCAGGCATGTACGGGGACCCCAGGGGAAGATGCTGGAGAAGGAACAGCTGTGGAGGTGGGAGGCCCAGCAGGCAGGTGCAGTGCTGCGGACACGGGAGGGTCACAGCTGTCTGCGCCAGTGAGTGTTGGAAGGTCCATTAGAACAAAGACACGTGGTCACTGAATGTGGCAAAAAGGCTGGCACTGGCAGGTGCTGTCCGGTGGCATGAAGGGAACAGAAGAGGGGAGTGGGCGGGTGCCTGAACAGGAGACGGAAGACTTACACGTTTGGGTGTTTATTACGCACTCACCAGGTGAGACCCTTCAGACCCTGTCCGCTGGCCTCCTGAGCCTTGCCCAAAAGTGTTCATCTCACCTCGAGCCTGCCGTGACCCCGGTTACCAATGCCTCACTCGGACGTCTTGTCAACAGCCTCCCAACCGGGCTGCCAACCTCTGCTTTGCTCCCCTCGGACCCCTCTCCATGGCAGCCAGATGCCCGTCTCAAAGCCCTCCACCTGATCCTGCCCCTCTCGTGTTTGAAAGCTCCCGGCGGCCACCTAGGCCCATGGCGGGGCGCGAGGGGCGGACAGGGGAGCCACACCTCCTGCGTGCGGCTAGGTCATCGGCTCTGCCTTCCTCTCTGCCATCTCTCTCTCTCCTCCCTCTTCAGGTCTGCACTCAGGCCACTTCCTCTCTGCGTCACCTTTACTTTCTCTCCTGTGCCTTCTGTTCCTTGTTCTCCAGATTCGAGCCTGAAGCCTCAGCTTGAATATCATCCCCCGAGAAAGGTATTCCTGGGTGCTCCGGGCGCTCTGGCCCCCTCCCTTCTGCGCTTCTCCTGTCCTGAGAGACAGCTGTTCTCTTTCCTGACCTGAGCGCTAACGTGTGTCCCTGGTTACAGCTACATCCCAGCCCACGGCCCTGAGAAGGCGCCCCGTAAATGTCCCTCGGACAGGTTAGGTGAAACGAGCTCATCTCAGCGGGAATTTTCCACCAGAGTTTTTCTTAAACAGGAAAACATCTTAAATGACGTTAGAGTATTTATGTTAAAGTAATGCAAGCTAATTTGGACATTTTAGATAGGCTTTTCGGAAACAAGTCAACAATATCTCAGAAGGCAAGACCCGCAGACACAATTATGCTAAATTACTGCAACTTCCGAAGGTAATGCTTTCATTAGGAGTTGTTTGTTAACCCATGTAATGAGTAACTGTCTTTGAGGGAGAGGCGGGTTAAGTAATCCCTGCTTCAATACGAGCAATTAGTTATACAGATATTCATTTGCCTGCTTTCAACTCGGGCACTAGTTTAAAAAAGAAAATCCAACAGGAGAGGAGGAGGGAGTTCAGCAGCCACCCGCTCTCTGCAACACCCCACAACGCACGTGCGGGTGAACCTGAAACACGCCATCAGCAGGGCTTCATTAACGGAGCACACTCTCCTTTTGCGAACAGAAGCCGAAACTCAGTCACTGAACCTGGAGCCATAGACTTGCCCCTCCAGCCACCTGCAAGGCATCTCCGAGGGCGGGGTTCGGACGGCCCCGGCACCTCCAATTCTGCGCATCCCTGGCTGAGCTCGTGATGGCCCCTTGCAGACCCCTGCCCTTCTCCTGGGCTTCCCGCCTCTGCGGCGCCCCGGCAGGCTCTGTGCAGCCCCCGCAAAGGCTGCCTGTCTCTGGGCTGAACCCCAGTCTCACAGCAGCCACTGGTCACCAGCTGCCCTCCCCGCCTGCTATGCTCACTGCAGCCTCCTCACACCGTTGCCCGCCTCCAAGCTCCCCAGCGTCAGGCGGGCCCCGTCAGCTGTGGGACAGAGCATCAGAAGCCCAGCGTGGTCCTGTCACTCCCTCAAAGCATGCAAACCCAGGCCCCCATCACAGTGACTAAGACTGCGCACCTACTGTGTGCAAGCCCCATGCTCCAGGCTCTAAATACTTTCTACAAGCCCTCAGTTAAAACCTAACTCACTGCCGGGACCTGGCCCTGCCTGCCTCGTCCACTTCACCTGGGCTTCTCCCTGGACAGCCAGGGCCCAGCTTCCACGGCCTTTGGGTTCCAAGGACTCACGGCAGGCAGCTCTGTTCTAAAATGTCCCCTACTGGTCATGGCTTGCTTGACTCCTTTGGTCATGTGACTCAGAGAAGCCTTCTTAGAACACTAGCATTTTCATCTGTCATTATTTTATTTGTTCCCCTTATTCAGCTCCCCCAGGTAAGGACCCCGTCCATCTTGTTCACCAGTGGGCGCCCGGCGTGGCACAGAGGCAGGCGCTCAGGGGCCCTCGCCAACAGGGGCGCGGGGATGGAGGAGGAACGAGCAAAAGCACAGCGCCCGCCGGCAGATCGCCGCTCTGGTCAGGAACGAGGGCTCTCGTCTCCCACGCTCTGAGACCACCCAGGGCAGGTGCCGTTCAGGTCTCTGCTCAACACCCTTCGTGATCCAAAAAACAAAAGTCTCCCGTGATGGCCGTCAGGCTCTTGCTTTTGGACCTACTGTGTGCTGGGAGCCGCGCCGTGGACTGGAAAAGCGTCACCGCAGCTCCTCGCAGCTGCCACGGCTGGGGCGGGCCCCCTTCTGCAGGCTGCGTGGTGACGCTTGTGGGCCCTTCTTTCACACGGAAAGTTAAATTATACATACACTCCACCGGTTCTTTATGCCAGTTTTGCACGTACTCTGTATTAATATAATCCAGGCTGCACTCATTGTAATATTTTTCTTCTGATTAAAAAATAAAACATTTCGTGGGCCCTGGACACTGTCTGATCATCAGCCCTGCTGTGTGGCCAGCTGTCCCATCAGGAAACTGATGATTTCGGGGCTGAAAGTCGCAGGGAGGACGGGGAAGAGACGGGAACCCGGGCCAAGCAGAAGTCCAGCTCAAACCTCCCAACCAGGCTGCGCTCCTGGGCCAACACAGGAAGTTCCATCCGGCCGCACCCCGCCCGACTCCGACCCGGCCCCGGGCACCTGGATCAGCGCGCCGCGGGCACTTCTCTGGCCCCGCCCCGCCCCGCCACTGGCCCCGCCCCGCCACTGGCCCCGCCCCGCCACTGGCCCCGCCCCGCCCCAGCCTCCTGCTCTGGCTGAGGCGCGCGGCCGCAGGGGATCCGGCTGCGGGGCCGCGCGTGCGCTCTACCGTCCGCCCGTGCGCATGCGCCGTGCTGGCGCGCTTGCTGGCGGGACAGGATGGCGGGCGCCGGGCCGGGCGCCATCATGGAGGAAGACTACTTCGGGAGCGCGGCCGAGTGGGGCGACGAGGCCGACGGCGGCCAGGTGAGAGGGCACCGGGCGGCCGCGCCAGCCGCCGTCACCCTGCGGTGCAGGCACAGCGCGCCGCCCTGCCCGCCGCCTGCCGCCTGCCGCCCGCCGCCCGCGGCCGGTGGGGCCCGCCCCCTGCCCGCCGGGGTCACGCACGCGGCGTCCGGGCCCCGCTCCAGCACTTGCGACGAGCCGGCGTCGGGGCGAGAGGCGGGGCCGGCCGTGACGCGGGGTCACCAGCTGACCTCTGACCCGGGCCAGACTCAGGGACCCCGTGCCCTAGCTTCTGTTGCCACGGTGTCCAACGGCGGCCCACCCACGTGGTACACAGGACACGTGTGGGTGTGGGTGTGTGGAGCGTGCTGCCCGCCATGCCACAGCGCTTGTCACGTGGCGTCTTCGAGCCCCAGAGTGTCAGATCGGGGCCCGCCGGGGCCACCTGGCCGGCCCCGCGGATAGACTGAGCTCCCGCGCCCGTGCGCAGGACATGGCCCAGTGGGTCTACACGCGGGCCCGAGAGCTGCAGTCACGACCCGAGGGGCTCTCACGGGTGGGCGGGTGGACCAGACGTGCCCTCCACGGCCTTCCTGCCGGCGGCTGCCCAGGGGAGAGAGGGACGGCAAGAACGATGCCCGGGGGTGGGCACGAACTGGGTTTGGGGAGGCCGCGGCGGGTGCATCGGTGTGGCCCAGACCCTGTCCGCGGGGGCCGAGTCTGCGCATGTCCCCGAGGCGGGAGCCGGGAGCCTGCCAACACTTCAGTCTGGCCGCAGGGGCGAGGGCGGGAGCGGCCAGGTGAGCACGTGGAAGGTCGCCGTTGTGCCAGGGCTCGGAGGTCTTCTGAGCGAGAGGGAGATGCGCGCTTGGTGGCGTCCATGCGGAAGGTGCTGGAGAGGCTCGCGTGAAATAAGGAGGGAAAGATGGCGGGAGGTGCCTGTGGACGGACACGCGGAGCGGGACGGGTGGGCTTGTGCCAGCTTGGCGCGCAGTGAGCGAGGAGGCGTGGAGTGGCGCCTGGGCTCGCGGGCGTGGGGTAGCGAGGGGATGGGGACTTGTTTTTACTGAAACACAGGCCGCGGGGGAAAGATGTGTTTGGATGGAAATCACGGGTGGGTCCTGGATGCCGTGAGCTTGGAGTTACCGGTGGGGCACCTGAATGGAAAGCAGCGAGGGCTGCTGACTGCCTGAGGCTGGAGAGGCAGCCAGTGGGTGTCCGCCCGCCCGTCCACCCATCGGTGGACCCGGCTCAGCCCTAGATCAATGGCAGGGAGGTGGCACAGCCCAAGAGAGGGTGGCGGAGGGCTCGGGACTGCCCGGTGTCCACAGGGGCGGTCGCCCGCCTCTGTAAAGACCAGATGGCCAATCTTTTAGGCTCTGCTGTTGCAGGGGAAAGCAGCCATGGAGACTGCTTTTAGAAAGCGGAGGTGTCCCCTGGCCTGGTGGCTCAGTTGGTGGGAGGGTCATCCTGTGCCCAAAAGGCTGCAGGTTCAGTTCCCGGGTGGGGCGCGTACAGGAGGCAACCGATCGATGTTTCTCTCTCTCGGTTCAGTAATCATATCCTCACTAGTCCGTAGGTCCCCTGGTGGGAGGGGACATATCTTGTCCCGTGGTTTCCTCGGCTCCCTGGTGCTGAGCACAGTGCTCAACGCGTCGCGAGTGTTCAGAAGCACATGCTTGGGAGTGAGGACGACAGCGTTCAGGCTGGACAGGCCCTCGGGCCACTCGGTCCCGGTGTCACATCTTCGTGGGCTCAGGGACGTGCTCACAGTGGTCTCCATGCAGACCGGGGCTGGGATCCAGCCAGGCCTGCTTGTTGGAAGCCAGCCGGGGGTCTTTCCTTTCTAACAGCCGGTGGGTGGGGTGTGCCTCCAAGAACCCGCTGACTCGCTTGGAAAGTGCGAACCGGCTCGGACGACGTAACAGTAACAGAAACAAGTAACAGTCACAGAGACAGACACAGGAGTAGCTAACCCCTGTCGAGCTCTTACTAGATGTCAGCACTGTGCTCGGCTCCGCGCTCAGCGCAGCCACATGGGCGTCGGGGCTCTGATGGCCCTTGCTCCCGGGGAGTGTCCCGGAGCTGCAGCAACTTGTGTGACCGCGGGGGGGGGGGGGGGGGGGGCGTCCTCCAGGGTGGAGGCGCAGGGCAGGCCCACTGTGGGGGACGGTGGTGCCGTGCTCAGCTGCTTCCTGAGGTTCCCAGGGACGCCCGAGTGGTGATGTGGGCGGGGTGCCTCCGGAAGGACAGGGTTGTGGGGGTCTAAGCAGTGAGGAGGCGGGGGTGGGGGTGGCCCTGGACCGGCAGCCTAGCCCGTGGCGCCTCCCGCAGCAGGAGGACGAGTATGCGGAGGGCGAAGACGACGCCGAGGTCCAGCAGGAGTGCCTGCGCACGTTCTCCACGCGTGACTACATCATGGAGCCCTCCATCTTCAACACGCTGAAGCGGTGAGGGCGCTGCGGCGGGAGGCGGGGGTGGCTTGGAGACAGCCGTGTGGCCCACCCCGAGGACGGCATGCGACAGGATGGGGGGTCCCAGGGTCCCCTCCAGCTTCAACATCTAATAGCCCCTCTTCCCCCTTACCCACCTCCCTGCTGCCCCTGTCCCTGTGTCTGGCCCCGTGCATTTGGTGGAAGAGCGTATCTGTTTCCCGGCCAGGTATTTCCAGGCAGGAGGGTCCCCAGAGAACGTCATCCAGCTCCTGTCGGAGAACTACACAGCCGTGGCCCAGACCGTCAACCTGCTCGCCGAGTGGCTCATTCAGACAGGTGCTTCGTGGGGGCCCTGTCCTGGCTGTCATCAACCTTCCCCCCCTTTTTTAAGACCTTTGGGCCATTACAATGCTGATAAGTGGGAAAGCTGCTTTGTTTTTCTGGCTTTGAAGACTTAAGTAAGTCAGAACTGAGCTTCTTAGTGCCTTCATCTGCTTGATCCTCGTCTTTGACTCGCTGACGGAGCTCCGGCGGAGCGGCTCTCCTGGCCACGCCGAGGGGCCTGGGTGGTGGGCCGGCCACGCGGCGCGTTCGGAGAGGTGCGCTGTGGGAAGCGGCAAAGGGCGCCCGTTCGGGGCTGAGCCTGCGTGCGGCCTGTGGCTGGTACGGGCACAGCAGAGCCTCGCTGTCACTTGCTGAGCTGGGTGCAGGTGACGTCACTGAGAACTTCCCGGAAACTAGTGCTCTCGTGGCCGCTACAGTGATTAGACGCAGGCGTCTCCGGGCTGGGATCTGCGCTCTGCTCCCCTGTAGGGGTGTGCCTTTCCATCCTGTTGTCTGTCCTGGCCATTTGTCCTTGTCCTTGGTGAGGTTTTCAAGATGTTGGCTTGTCTGTGTAGACAAGGGTACAGCAGCCTCGTGTGTTCTGCTCCACTGACCATGGTTAATACGAATTTTTACAGGTGGTCCCACCCCGAGGCCATGCTTGGCTCGCGTGTGGGCCCGGACCCGCCTGTTTTCTCAGACGGGGGACACGGTTGCGAGAGCGCCCTTTTCTTGCAGGCGTGGAGCCCGTGCAGGTGCAGGAGACCGTGGAGAATCACCTGAAGAGCCTACTGATCAAACACTTTGACCCCCGCAAAGCAGACTCTATTTTTACTGAAGAAGGAGAGGTGAGCGGTCTTGCTTTTTTTCGTACCAGTTCCTAGAGCCTTTTGCTAATTCCACGTGGACAGTGGAGTGTGGCGCGTTCTGTAAGGAATGTAAGAGTTGGGGGATAAAATGAGGGTGTGACACAGAAGTGGCATCAAGCCAGGGTGGCCCTTTCAATGCCACCCTTGGTCTGGAGGAGAGGCTCACAGGCCCCGAGCTGCAGAGGAGCAGCGGACTCCCCCCCGGGTCCTGCCGCCTCGGGTGGGGGCTCCGCGGGTGGCGTGTTGTCCTCATGGCGGGTGCCCGAGAAGTGGGAGCGGGAAGGGTTAGTGCAGGGACTCTGGAGGGCGCCCCTGTGAGGGGAGCCGGGATGCGAGTCGGACCCTGAAGACAAGACATGGGAGGGCAGTGGGTAGGAGGGGTCTCGGGCGACAGTGCAGCTGTCAGGAAGTTTCAGCCATGTCACCACAGGGTCTTTAAACCATAGTCACCTGTCGCTGGAGCCTGTGTGTCCTGGGAGCAGGTCTGACCCCGGTTCCTGCCCCTCCGTCAGGGACCCTGGCCTTGGCGCAGGGGAGGGAGGCTCAGACTGCAGCCCCACTCCGGCAGCCACACAGTGGGAGTGGGAAGGCTGGTCTCACGGCCCCATCACGACTGACGTCGCCATTTAGTCTGCGCACACCCAGCTGATCTCACACGAGGTCATTGTGCGTGTGATATCACCCCACTGTGTGCACGCTGCCCCGGGACTCGCGGAAATCTCTAGGAAGTGCCCCGGCCTGCCCTGGTGCTTGGCAGCTCTGGGGCTGCGGGGCCACCATCTGGGCGCTCACAGGGCCCTGCTCTTCAGCAGGAGCTTCTGTGACTGTTTAGACAACGTGCCCGTCACTTAGGCTGGAGCGTGGCCTCTTCCCTTGCCGTTGGTTTGTTTGTTGGCAGACCCCAGCCTGGCTGGAGCAGATGATCGCACACACCACGTGGAGAGACCTCTTCTACAAGCTGGCCGAGGCCCACCCGGACTGTCTGATGCTCAACTTCACTGTTAAGGTAGGAGGGGGGCTGGCGGCAAAGAAGAGACAAAAGCGTCGACGAGCCAGGGTGATTCCCGTCTGTCGGGCGGTGGGTGGTCTTTCTCCTTTGAAAGGTCACCTTTGCTTTTTTGGCAAAGGCTTCATGTCACCTTGGCAAGTCCGACACTGAGGAGGAAAAGCACGTGATAGGGTCTGTGGTTCGGAGTGCTGTGTCGGGTGCCGCTCGGGTCTGGCAGGGACGTGCGGGCCCTCACGGTGGCACTGTCTGTGTCGCAGCTCATTTCTGACGCCGGCTACCAGGGGGAGATCACCAGCGTGTCGACCGCCTGCCAGCAGCTGGAGGTGTTCTCCAGAGTGCTGCGCACCTCTCTGGCCGCCATCCTGGACGGGGGAGAAGAAAACCTGGAAAAGAATCTCCCGGAGTTTGCCGTAAGTTCTTCATCTGTCTCAGGTTGGCAGGAGGCAGTTGGGTCACGCGGGGTCAGTGTGAAGCGCCCCTTCCCTTTAGAGAGCGCTTGCTCCTCCACGCTGTCCTGGCTGCAGCGTGACCCCGCCCCTCCCCTGACGTCACTGGTCCTGGCTGCGGCGTGACCCCGCCCCTCCCCTGACGTCACTGGTCCTGGCTGCGGCGTGACCCCGCCCTCTCCCCTGACGTCACGGGCCCTGGCTGCGGCGTGACCCCGCCCTCTCCCCTGACGTCACGCCCGCCCTCTCCCCTGACGTCACGGGCCCTGGCTGCGGCGTGACCCCGCCCCTCCCCTGCCGTTTGCAGAAGATGGTGTGCCACGGGGAGCACACGTACCTGTTCGCCCAGGCCATGATGTCCGTGCTCGCCCAGGAGGAGCAGGGCGGCTCCGCCGTGCGCAGGGTCGCCCAGGAGGTGCAGCGCTTCGCCCAGGAGAAGTGAGGCGGCGCCCGTGCTCACCCTGCCCCCGCTCGGGCCCCCAAGAGACCCCCGCGGCCCTGCGTGCGCAGCCGAAGCTTCCGGTCCCCTCGTTTGGACGCGCAGGCAGGCTGCCGCCCACGCAGCGGGCTTCACGTGCGCGCGCAGAGCTTGCGCCCCGAAGTGTCGCTTTGACGCCTCCCTTGTGGCGTTCTCGACGCTTGTTCAGCTCCCTGGGTTTATGAGCGTGTGTTTTCGTGCGTCGGGATTTATCGATAGCCAGTAACAGGGGTTTTGGAATGGTTTATTCAGCAGTCTCGTTGTACTCCGTGCAGCAGAACAAAACGAGCTCTTGTCTTTATTTTCCACTAGTGGGGTCTTAACAAGGTAGTTAAAGTGTGTGGTTCCTCTTAGAAAGGCTGCGGGCTGTATGAAATCCCTCCCCAGGTAGCTCCAAATGGTGTTCTCACGGGTCAGCCGGTCAGTGCGCCTAGGAGGGCAGAAACAGGAAACCCCGGGGTTCCAAGTCACAGCACCAAATGAGGAGAAAGGGAGCAGGGGGGAGGGAGGGGCTGTTAACGACCTGCCCGCCTTCCTAACAGTGCGCCGCATGGCCTTTCCCCCAGAGGCCACGACGCCAGCCAGATCACGCTGGCGCTGGGCACGGCCGCCTCCTACCCCCGGGCCTGCCAGGCCCTTGGGGCGATGCTGTCCAAAGGCGCCCTGAACCCCGCCGACATCACAGTGCTCTTCAAGATGTTCACGAGCATGGACCCGCCACCCGTGGAGCTCGTGAGTGCGTCCTGCCTAGTACAAAGCAGGACCCCCACGGGAAGGGGGTCTGGGGAAGCCTGTGCTGCTGTTGCTTCCCTTGAGCTCAGTGCGTGCAGACCTCCGAACCGTTTCTGCGCCTCTCCTGGTCTGGCCCCTCCCAGAGGGCCTGGGTGTGTCCGGTGCCTGCGGGCGTGGCGCGGCCCCGCCCCCGCCCCCTGCCGTGTGGAGCCCCGCCTCCTCCCCGGCGGCCTCTGCATCGGGTTGTGTTTCAGATCCGGGTGCCCGCCTTCCTGGACCTGTTCATGCAGTCGCTCTTCAAGCCGGGGGCCAGGATCAACCAGGACCACAAGCACAAGTACATCCACATCCTGGCCTACGCGGCCAGCGTGGTGGAGACCTGGAAGAAGGTGCCGGCCCCGCGGCGAGCGCACGGGCACTCGGGGGCACAAGCGGCCCCTCCGCCCTGACGTCCGTGTGGCTGACGACCGGCGTGTGCTTTCCAGAACAAGCGCGTGAGCATCAACAAGGACGAGCTGAAGTCGACCTCGAAGGCGGTGGAGACCGTGCACGGCCTGTGCTGCAATGAGAACAAGGGGGCCTCGGAGCTGGTGGCCGAGCTGAGCACGCTGTACCAGTGCATCCGGTGAGCGGGGCGGGCGGTGGGCCTCGTGGGGGCGTCGCTGGCCTTTCCCACTGAAAGTTCAGAGGAAGCCCCTCAGAGCTGCAGGGATACTTAAGTCACTGTATTCAGGAGCGTGTAGAGCTGGCAGCAGTGTGAGCAGTGTGGGTGATGCTCAGGGGGGGCTGGGCAGAGGTCTGTTCACGGCTCGGACTAGCAGAAAGGGAGGGCAGCCGGACCTGCAAACACCGATTCAGGATAATCTGTATATTTACAGTAAAAGACCAGCGATTATGCCAGTTACGGCAGGGAATTCACTAGAAAGGCTTACAAAGAGGCGTTCTCTAGGCCTTTGAATCTACTGCTACAGGGACAAGGGGAGGGCCTGCTGGGCAGCAGGGAATGGAGCCCGTCCCCCAGCTCCCCCGGCAGCGTCCGCCTGCGGCCCTCCCGGGGGCAGAGCGGTGGGAGGAGCGGGGGCCGCGGGCGGCTCTTCGCGGCGGTAGCGGGGGCGCTTGCGCAGGCGCCTCCGAGCAGGTCTGAGAGAGTTGATGGGACGGACTGGGCTGCTCATCCCCGTCTTTTAACCCTTCCTGTTTAGTTTGAGTTTGTTTTTGAAAGCGTTTGAAAGGGAGCGCGGGGCCTTATCGCGGCAGGTTTCCGGTGGTAGCGATGGGTGTGCTGAAGTGGGTGGACTGGACCGTGTCAGAGCCGCGATACTTCCAGCTGCAGACGGACCACACCCCGGTGCACCTGGCGCTGCTGGACGAGGTAGGGGCGCAGCACACAGCAGGCCGGCCGTGGGCGGGTGCTGGAACTCGCAGGGGAACGAGCCCCACGAAGCAGACCTGGCCATAGGCTGACGCGTGTGCACCCGGGCGGGGTGCCTGCAGCTCCCTGTCGGTGTCACACGGAAGCGACTCTGCCTGGACGTTCCTCGGGCTCCTGCCCCCCTGTCCCCGTGTGCCTGTGCCATAGGGGCCTCGAGTCCTGGCACCTCTGTCCAGTGCGCTCAGGAGGTCTCCTCCTCGAGGCTGGCGGTTTCTGTTCTGAACGAGGATGTTCCTCCTAAGGGGCGCATTTCACTGGCTGGGGAGCTGTCGGTGTTGATCAGGTGGCCCTGGAAGGATGAGGGGTGGCTCAGGAGCCAGCGACCCCGGGCTGCACGCCGGGCCCAGCAGGGCTGCCTTTGGCCTGTTTCAGATCAGCACCTGCCACCAGCTGCTGCACCCCCAGGTCCTCCAGCTGCTGGTGAAGCTCTTCGAGACCGAGCACTCCCAGCTGGACGTGATGGAGCAGGTGAGTGGCCGGGGCGGCGAGGCGTGCCGGGCGGGTGCCCCCCTGACACGGCCCTGCGTCCACTCCTGCAGCTGGAGCTGAAGAAGACCCTGCTGGACAGGATGGTCCACCTGCTGAGCCGTGGTTACGTGCTCCCGGTGGTCAGCTACGTCCGGAAGTGCCTGGAGAAGCTGGACACTGACATCTCGCTCATTCGCTACTTCGTAACGGAGGTCAGCAGCCCGCCCGGGGTTCCCGTTTCCCACTGTCTGCCAGTCGCACCCTTTGGGTTTCGTCAGCGTGGTGTGTACCCAGCCCTGGGAGCGGCTCTCTGGTAACCACGTGGAGGGTGGGGCGCCGATACCAGCCCTCCAAGCCCGTCCTGCCACCTGGGCGTCTCGGTGTTGGGGACGGCTGCTGTCGCCAGGGGGCAGGAAGTGGGGGGGGGGGGCTTTCTGCAGTGGACCGGCATCACGTCAGCCTGTGAGCGACGCTGCTGTCCTCTGCCCGCAGGTGCTGGATGTCATAGCCCCCCCGTACACCTCGGACTTCGTGCAGCTCTTCCTGCCCATCTTGGAGAACGACAGCATCGCCGGCACCATTAAGACTGAGGGCGAGCACGACCCTGTGGCGGAGTTCATAGGTGGGGGCTTTGCGGGTCCCTTTGCCGCAGTCATTCGTGTCCCTGTGGTACCGCCTGCGGCTAACTGGACTGTCTTCCTCCTGTCCGTTAAGCTCACTGCAAGTCTAACTTCATCCTGGTGAACTGATTCCCAGCGCCCACCAGAGCCGACGCGGAACATTCCAGACCAGGGCTGGGACAGCCCTTTCCCGAATGGAGCTCAGGCAGCACCTCGGAGGGGTGGCCTGGGGAAGAGGTGGACGGACTTTCTAGAGAGAAACCTGTTGGCAAGAGAAGCGCACACGGCTCTTCTGAGCGGCCCTGCCCCTTGCTGTTCACAGGACGCGTCCCCCAGGCAGGGAGCAGGTCTGCGCTCCCGCTCAGGACGGTGGTGGGAACGCAGGGTGAGCTGCTGCGGGGGGACGCAAGCTTTCTCACAGGAGCCAGGTCAGCGGGTGTTTTATTTAATCGTTCTAATTTCCCAAGAACAAATAAAGCAAAGCTCTTCCTCTGGGTTGGCCCCAGCTGCTGTGTTGCTCTGTGTGAGGGAGCCCCAGGCGCCGTTCTTGCTGAAGTCCCATGTTTATTCATCACCCCCCCCCCGCCCCCATTCCATGCATGGTGACAGGAGTGATGACAAACGCCACATTATAGACCACAGTTGCCAAAGGGAAAATGCCAAATCATCAATCGGAGAAGATGGCAGTCACATAATTAACGTCTTACAGTCCCCTCCCTGGCAGGGAGATGGTCCCCCGCAGCCCCGCGGGGCGCCGTCCCGGGACTTGGCTCTGGGCGCGCATTTAGCCAGGGCCGCCTGGTCTGCGTTTGGAGTGGCGCCCCTCTGGGTGCTTGGTGTCCTCACCAGTCAGACAGCAAAGCAGGTTGAATGTCAGTCCCCAGGTCCTCCGGGTCACAGCAGTGCCGACCCCGTGCCCAGAACGAAAGGGTCCCCTCTGGTCGCGGCGCCGAGACATCTGCCTTACACGATGGGGTCCCCGAATGTGCAGCTGTCCTCGACAGCAAGGTTGTAGTCAGCACCCTTCCCGCCTTTATAGGTGCTGGTCACGATCCTCATCCAGCCTCGCTCGCCCTGTGGGAAGTAGGAGGTTGTGTTAGCGTGTCGGCCCCCCGCCCCTCAACATGCGGCCCCCTCCCCAGTGCAGATGCCACTGCCTGCCGCCCCTCCCTTTCCTGGGCGGCTCCCCTGCTTGCAAACACCTTTTGTGAACCATTTCATTTGGTTCATATGCCCTGCATGCCAAGAGCTAATTCTTGCCATCAAAATGTGGCTGCTTCAGACCTGATGACTTAATTGCCTGTTAATATCTCCATTTATAGTCATTTAATAGGAAATATTGACATTTCGTCACTTCGCCATGTATCACTTTCCCCCGTTTTGTAACAGTGAGTGTATGTGTGAAACTGTTCGTGGTCCACACCACGTCTTTGCAACTGAATCTGGCGCCCGGTCCGTCGCCCCGGGACTTGGGGCCCAAACCACAAGGAGTTTTGGAAACCGACACAGGGTCACTGAACTGAGCCAAGACTGGTGGGAAGAGATGAGGTGGCAGTGCAGGAATCAAGCAGCTGAAACACTGAGCCGGGTCCCCACCAGGCCGTTTCCCCCAGGGGACCTGGCGTGTCTGGAGGCGGTTTGGGTTGTCACCCCAGGGCACAGGGAGGAGCACTCGCTGGCACCTGGCAGAAGCCAGGCGCTGCCAACCCCACTACAAGGCGCGGGGCAGCCTGGCTCCCGACCCCTTGCTGCTCACCCGGGGCCCCCGGAGCCCCCGACGGGAGGGTGCCCGCGGGACGGCTTACCCACGGCTCGCCCCACGAGTTCCGCACAATCCAGTGCTCGGTCCCGTCGCTGACGCCCCAGCCCACCACGGAGACCACGTGGTTGATGTAGCTCTTCTCCTGGTACTCGGCGTAGATGCCCCCGGTGTAGCGCACCATCTTCTCTGTCGCCATGATGCCGCAGCTGGGGGCGGGCAAAGGAGGCACGCGGTGTGAATGGCAGAGCGAGCCGGCGGAGGGGGCGCAGGCCGCTGATTCCGCCCAGGGCCTGCCCGTGCCGCCCACGCACGCGCTGCAGCCCGGGGGCCTTCCCGCCACCATGCGCTCCACTCCCAGCCCCCCAGGGGCCCACCACTCAGGGCAGCTTCCCGTGGGGAAAGCTCGCGGCAGCTGTGCCTTGAGCCTGGTGGTGGCAGGAAAGGGGTGCAGTGGCTGCGGCCGGCCCCCCACGCCAGCGGCTCACCTGATGGGGCCGTTGGCGTAGATCTCCGCCATCATCTTCTCGCGCCCGGCCACAGAGCCGTAGTCGCCCACCTTCCACAGCGTGTAGTTCTGGATGGGCTGGCACTCCTTGAACTCGGTGCACGTGCCGCACTGGTTGAACTTGTTACAGGCTGCGGGGCGTGCAGGGTCGGCGTGAGTCCCTGCCCCGCGGACCGCCCAGACCCCGAGCGCCTGGCTCGCTGCTGACCAGTGCCCGGGGCCGCGGCGCCGTCGCCTGCCGCTCAATCAGCTGCTCTTTCAGCCGCAAAGGGACGTGAGCGGCCGTGCGTCAGCGCGCAGTAGGCACTCAGGAGACAGCCTTGTTTCTCTTCCTCTAAAGGCCCCGAAAGGGGAGAACAAAGCCCAGAGAAGGGCCCTTCCCCAACACTCCACAGCGGAAAACCGTGTAATTAAATGGTTAGTTCTTAGTAAGATGACTCCATTGCTGGCTGGTGAACAGACCAATCATTTGGAAAAAATAACATTTTTCTGATTATTTTGCTTTGAGTTGATACTAAGAATTAGGCTTTTAAATAAAAATGCAGCCTTAGTTCTGTGAGCCCAGACCGCCCATCTCCTGTGCCCCTCCAGCCCCTCCGCCCCGCTGTTCCAGTTTCTTCTCTGTCCGGTTCCCTCACCGGGACACTGACCTGGAAGGTTCAGTTAGCTCTGTGTGTCCCTCTGGTCACCAGATGCCCAGCACAGCTGCAAAGTACTGGGTCTGGGGCCACATTTGCTGACGCAAGGCCCAGGCTGTTCATGGCGAACGGGTTCCTCCTGAGCTCCATGGGCCCGCCCTGCCCACCGGGTGCGTTAGAGGGGCTGAGGCTGAGGCCGGAGGAGGCCAGTTCAGGCCTGAGCCCGGCGGGGTGAGGCCCCAGCGCCTGCCTGGTTCCTGGTTGCTGGCCGTCCTTCCCTCCGCCCTCCTCCCTTCATCGGCCCCTCTCTCCGGGGCTCTGTGACCCCGGCCGCGGTCCCCACCTCCACCAGACTTGCCGGCCGAGCAGCCTGGGGGAACTCTCTGAGCTTGGGCAGTGAGGTCAGGAGGCAGGCCAGGGCCCGCGGCTGTGGGAAGGCGCCCGAGCCCCCTGAGCGGGCCCAGGGCTGGGTGATCGTATGTGGGGGGGGAGAGGGCGGGTGGGAGAGCACCTGACCCTGGGGTGGGCCCAGCTCTCTGCTCCAACTCTGAGGGAGCCCTGGCAGAGGCAGGTGACTTCCAACTGCCACTTATGGGCTTGGGGTTTGGACTCTCTTTCCCTTCAGGTCCAAGGGCGGCAGCCTGAAGGAATGTGCCGACCTCAGGGATTCCAGGCCAGCCTGGGGCTGCGGTCCCAGCAGGGCCCCAGGGCTCCGGAGGCACTGAGCACGCTGGGCCCGGGCAGTGGGGTGGGAACCAGGCCCACACCTGGTCCTCCCGCTGGGCTGCCTGCGCTCCCCACCCGGCTCCCGGAAAAGCACCTGGTCCTGGATAATGACCACCTGCGCCTCTCTCACGGAGGCCCACGAAACCACCAAGGAGCCAACGCATCAGAACCATGAACCACGGCCAGCCCCGGCTGCAGGGACGCGAGGCTGGAGACACGCCTCCCCAGGTGGCCTCAGCTGGGACTGGGAGCTGCAGCTCTCCGCTCCCCAAACCCACGGGGTTCGAGCCTCCCCCAGCACCCAGGCCTGGGAGGAGGCGGGCGGGCCTACCCTGGTCCTTGGCCTGGTAGTTGTTGCAGGTCTCGTCGGGGATGCCGTGCCGGTGCGCGTAGGCCCACACCTCCAGGTCGTTGCCGCCCTCGCAGGAGCCGGCCTCCGCGCAGTCCAGGACGTTCTGCACCGACAGCAGCGTGGAGGGCCACGCCCCCTTCCTCTTGATGTTGATCCGGTCTGCAAGGCAGCGCCCACAGCAGTGAGCCCCAGGCCTCCCCGGCACGGCCACGCCGGCCCACTCCGCCGGCCCGGAGGTGCAGAGCTGCGGCCCGTGCCTGCTGAGCGGCACAGAGAGGCCGGCCCCTCCGCCAGCACGTGCCGCCCAGGACCACCTGCGCCGGAAGGCCGCCCAGCTCCCGCGGGGAGGCTGGCAGGGCCCCGGGCCCCGAGGATATGCCCTGGCCGGGTAGCTCAAGGTTGCAGGTTCGATCCCCAGTCAGAGCACAAGCAAGAATCAACCAGTGAAGGTGTAAATGAATGGAACAACGTATCGGTGTTCCTCTTTCTCACTTTCTTTAAGCTCAATAAATAAAAGTAAAAATAAAGCAGAGGAGTTTGCAAGACATTGTGAATTAAGGTTTGTGGCAGGATCACGTGAGGGTATAAAACAGGTATCAGGTGTGACCAAGGCCTTTGGCAAAATGAGTGGTGGCCAGGATGACATTTGCATTGAGCGAGAAGAGCGGGGTGTGGGGTGTGGACGAAAAAGGGGGTCTGTGGAAAGTAACCTCACGGGTGAGCTTATCATAAATTCCCAGCTGGGAAGCTGATGGTGGGTACACGAGCCCCAGGGGCCTAACTTCTGTTTGGTAAGGACTGACCTGTGCCTTGAGCCAGCCCTGCCCTTTGCTTCCATGCATCCAGGTTAACCCGCCTTTGAAAGGTCTCTTTTCAGAGCCCTCATGTGAAACCGCCCACGAGGGAGCCCCTGGCCTTGCTGACCATCCTGCAGCAGAGTTCCGACCTGCATTCCCGCCCCTGGAATCTTCTGCCTGTTCCCTCCTGAATTCCATATGCATGAAAGAAGCTGTAACACTGTCCTCAGAGCCCTTGAGATCTTGCTTCCTGGGAACTTCAATTTTGGCCCAAATAAACTCATTAAAATCCTCTAGCGGTTGGAATGTTCTTTTGTCCACAGGGGTGGGGGTGCTGGTTCAGACCTGAACATACAAGGTTTGAGGGGTCAGGTGTCCCAGCAGGGAGTGGGCGGCTGGGGGTAAAGCTGGAGTGTGGGTGGAGGGTTGAGTGGAGCCAGGGACCATCCTGGTGAACCTGACCTTCATGAGTGAACCTGGAGAATGAGGAGCCCCGAGAACGCAGAGGGGGCGGGCGGGTGCTGAGAGCGTTAGGGGGAGAGGTGATGAAGCGCCGCACAGGAGGCGGGGGCCCGGGCTGACCCCCAGGCCTGCCTGCACGGCAGCCTCTCGCCGGTGACCTTGGCGAGGTTGGTGCCCAGAGAGCGAGGCCGCAGTGGGCTCAGGACTGGAGAAGAGGAAGCAGCGACCGCAGACAGACACCTCTCCGGGGAGCAGCGGGTGGTGTCACACCCTTGCTCATCTGTTCACACTGAGGGCCAAGTTCAAGGCCAGGCACTCACATGCTAGGGACGGGAGGGAAGGCAAAAGCCATGGCCAGCTGCGTTGGGTGGCAGCGGGGCCAGGCGCCCATGGAAGTCCCCTTCTGGGACTTTTCTTTTCTCATCGAAAGAGGAAGAACCTTGTTGCCACTGGGGGGAATGTTAGAGGTTTCAGGAGAAAGCAGGAGCAGCAGTCCTCCACCCCGGAGAGAAATTCCCCGCTGGAACTGGCCGCGTGACCCGCTAGAAAAGGGACCAGTCAAAGCCTGGCCCAGAGATCCCCACCCCAGCCCCCCAGCCTTGCACAGATGCAAATATGGGCATGTGACTCCTCTCGGCTCCTTCACGGCTTCACCAGGCACCACCACAGGCCCTTTCACTTCCTCTGCGTGGGGTCAGGCGCCATCCCTGCCCTCCTGCCCCACCTTGGCCCTGACCCTCTGCCTGCCCGCGCGGGCCTCCTCTCGCATTGCTTGGAGCTGTTGACCCTCTGGCCCTGTCGGTCCGGCTCCGCAGGGGGCACCCGGGGCTTCAGCCCATCTGCCCCTTCCTGCTCCTTCCTGCGGGGACAGGTATCTACTGAAGCCCCGAGGCGTCTCCTCACCAGTCCCCCAAAAGAGATCAGGCAGGCCACCAGGGAGACCCCACCAGATGCCACTCCTTCAGCTGGCCTGCCCAGTGAGGTCCCCACGTCAGGGGGGAGACGGTGCCCAGCCCCTGGGGTAGCTTCCCAGTGGGGGAGTCCCTCCTTCAAGGGACTTCCAGAGGGAGGCCGGCTCCTGGAAGCCCGGGCTGCCACTGAGGACAAGGAGCTCCTCCCGCGCACAGCCGGGCGGGAGGCCTGGGGCTGAATAAGGCCCGAGGCTGGTCTCTCTCCCAAGGGCAGGCCCAGCGGCCTCCTCCAGCGATTGGGACCTCAGCACCCGCCTTCCTCCCTGGCAGGAGGGAGAAGGCCCAGATGAGAAAAGGGGAACCAGTCTCGCTTAACGCTCCAACCCCAGGACAGGCAGTCACCTCCACTGTTAACTGGGGGCGGAAAGTGGCTTCATTGCACCCCAGACACAGGCGGGTGGGGTGGGGTGGGGGTCGAGTTTGCATTTCTGGCTCCATCCCAAATGGCCGAGGTCACAAGCTTGGGGACAGAAGGCACCTGGGAGCCATTTGTCACTGGGTTCCTGTCCTGGTGAGGCCGGCCCCCCGCAGGCCCCAGGCAGGCCCACCCTGCCCAGTGGAGCCTGCTCCACGTTGGCCTCCTCACTGGCTGCAGCAGGGGGCACAGGCTGGCTCTCCCCGGCCCGAGGGCTCAGACACCGCCATCCCAGGCCGAGTCCTGGCACGGAGGGGCCGGCCCCCGGGACCCCGGACTGGGGCCACCCTGTGCTGACGAGGCAGCCCGGACAGGCCTTCCTGGCCCGCAGCGGGCGGGGGGCGCGGGCCTCCACTTACCAGCCATGGCGCTGGTGCTGCCGTGCGCCCAGCAGGACCCGCAGTACTGGGGAATGTGCTGGTTCCTGGTGACGCTGGCGTAGTTGACCCCATTCACGTTGCGCCAGTCCCAGCTCTCGGGCAGGTCCGCACGGGACAGGTACTCGTGAGGCCGCGGGTATGTCCTGGGGAGAGGCCGCCACAAACAGTCAGTACTGGGGCGTGAGGCCCCGGGCACAGACAGGACTCCCTAGGCGCCCCCATCCCCAAATTGAGACGGAGGGGGAGTGAGCGCCCTGGCCATGTGAGCGCGCCTCACGCGTGTCCAGCCCCGCAAATACCGGGGCTCCCCTGGGTGTGAAAGGGAAGAGAGACCCCCAAACTAGATTTGACCCTCAAAGGTCAACGGAGGCAGGGCGCCCCGAGGAGGAGGCAGGGTCCCGCAGGCGCGGGAGCGCGCGCGCAGCCCCGGGGAAGGGCCCGCCCCCCACGCGGGCGCCGACCTGCGCCCCAGGGTGGACAGCTGGTCCCCGCGCAGGGGCCGGTAGCAGCCCTGGCCCGGGCGGAAGTGCAGGCCGGCCCGCGCCGTGCCCGCCAGCAGCACCAGAAGCACCAGCAGCGGCGGCCCCGCCGGCCCGGACGACGCCATGACTCCGCGCCTGTCCCGCTCCGGGTCCCGATTCCAATTCCGCGCTCGGCCCCTCCGCCCGCGCCCTGCCGGTCCCCGCGCTCTGGCCCCGGCCCCACCCGGCCCTTGAGGTGGTGGCGCGGGTGCCCGGACACACCCCGGGGCGGGGCGCCCGTTTCTGCCCCCGGTGACCCCGGCCCCGCCCTGCCACCCTGCGGAGTTGGCCCCGTTTGGCGGCCTGCGCGCCCCGGGCGGGGGCGGGGCCTGCGCTGGGGTGACGTTGCTGGGCTGGCAGCCAGGCCCCGGGCCTGACCCCACCGCTGGCCACTGGCCACGTGGCTTGGTGGCTTGACTGAGCACAGACATCCTTGTCAGGCTTTCGAGGGCCCTGGGGTGGGGGTGGGGACAGCAGGGTCTAATGGTCCCCTCCAGCCTTGGATTCTTGGGACCCCTGTCCTCCCATCCCACCTGGGCCCAGGCCTCCCTGGGAAAGGGCAGGATCTCCCCAAATCCTGGAGAAGAGTCACGAGCCCTCAGAATTATGCCCTGGCCTGGCTTTCCAAAGGCGCGGGCCCTCCGGAGGGATGATCACCCTTCGCGGAGAGGGGTGGCCGTGCCCCTGGGGGCACCCACTTGGCGCAGCAGTCTTCAGTTCCGCATTCTGACTTCCAGAGAGGCTGGAAGACGGTTCCTGCTAACACAACGCTTCGTGGTCAAATGGGGAACCGAGAGCAGAAGTGAGGACCCCTGGCCGCGGTGGCATGATGAGGAGTCACCCCTCCCTCCTGCTGCTCAAACCGCAGGACGGCCTCCTCCTTGGGGAAGAAAGGGGTCCTCGGAGACCTTTACTGCTCTTCCCCTTCTGAGTGGGCACTTGCCATGGTCCCCTGACCACCCCCCCCCCCCGGTGGGACCTGTGCCCGCACGGCCTCCTGGGCTTCCAGCGATCTCTGTGGCCACCCTTGGAAGCGTGGAGGTGACCCTGGCACCGCAGCAGGGCAGGGACACCGGGCGGGCAGTGGCTGACGGAGCAGCACGAGGCCCCAGAGAAAGCCCGGGCCTTGCTTGCTGGGTCTGCCCAGAAGTTTCCGTCCCTGTTCCTGAAAAGCTGCCACGGAGCTACATGCTCTTTCTCTTCTTGGAAAGTCGGTGCCTGGTAACCCTTACGTCACTCAGTTGTCATTAGCAGGTGACCTGCCATCACACAGGGCCCTGGGCTCCGAGGCCCCAGCCTGGTGCCACGCTGCGGCCCCACAAATTCTGTAGCAGGCCGGGCTGATCCCGACCTCCGAGGCTGGGGCCGCAGGCAAGGCACAGAGGGGCCTCTGGCGGCCCCCCGTCATGCAGGTTACCTGGGGGGAGCGGTGGGGACAGATCTGGGCTGCTCAGGAGTAGGACGAGCAGAGCCTCCGGAGTCGACAGGCCACGGCCCCCCAGGCTGTCCCGGACAGAGAAGCAGGTCACACCCAGGAGACGCTGGGGAAACAGTCAGCAGGACGGGGAGGGAGCCCGGACGTTTGAAACCGTGACTTGGAAGCCAGTGAGGGAGCGAGGTGTGACGACGTGCTCAGTTCAGCCTCGTTGGCCCCCGTGACGAGGAGGACACATGGACCGAGGGCCTCCTCTTCATGCGTGAGCCTGGCTGCGGCCAGTGGGCGCTGACGGCTGTGAGTGGGGTGGCCGCGGGCCAAGCCACGCCGAGGGCCTGCCCGCCGCCAGGAGCCGGAGCTGCGTTAGGGCCCGGTCCTGTGCCTGGTCGGGGAGGCTGCGGCCCGGAGCCCCGGGGCAGCCGCAGACAGGCTCAGCGAGAGGGCAGAGGACGGAGGCCCCGAGGAACCTGCTGGACCGGCTGCCCCGGGGGCCGGCCTCTCCTCAAAGTAAATAAATGCACCTGAGCCGTCGCTTCGGGGCCTGTGCACACCGGGCACCTGTGATCCTGGTGCAACGTGTCCCCCAGCTCAGATCGGGGGGCCCCGGCAGCACCCCGGCCGCTCACCTCCAGGGCCCTCCCTGCCTGACCTGGGCTCCAGCCGCCCCCTCTGATGCTGTGCGTGCCCCCACTGTCCCGTCAGGCGGGTATCGTAGTAGGTGCTGGAGCCCTGGGGTCCCCTGACATCACGACGAAGTCCTCTCCCTGGAAGCCGGGCTCGTGCCCCGAGTTCTTCCTTCTGCGTGCCACTGGGTTTACCTGCTCCCTGGGGCGCTGCAGGCAGAGACGGTGCCATTCTGGAAGAGTCTCCAGCCTGGGCAGTGTCTGTCCTCTGGATGTTAGCACAGCCCTACGAGGGGGGGTCAGAGGCTCTCTCCCCATTTCACAGCAGGGAGACGGAGGCTGCAGAGAGTCGGGAGGCCTGTGCTTCACACGGGGCTCCTGGGAGGCAGCTTGGAATCTAGTGCCCCCCCCTTCTTTTTACCCCATAAAGTTTGACACGCGGGACCCAAGGCCGCAACGCAAAAACCGATTGTTTCTAAAAATAAGGTTACTTTTGCCCTCCTCCCAACGAAGAGCATACATGCGTTACAGATGGGCCGGGGCGGGCCCCGTCTCCCAGCCGGAAGGAGAAGAGCAGCCGGCTGAGACTCGGTTGCTGGGGAATGGCCTCAGAGTCCTCATCCCCTCTTCCTTCACGCCCTGTCGTGTGGCTCCCGCCAGCAGGCTGCGGACTGCTCCTGTCCCCCCAGGTCCCTGAGCCTGGCCGTGTCCTGGGGACCGGCTTTGTTTGGAGGGGCGCTGGTGGTGCTGGCGGTGCCCGCGAGTGGGCCCCCACAGGCCCTGTGGCGCTCTTGCCCGCTGCGGGGTCCCCTCCATCCATGGCTGAGGCATGAGGGCGGTGCTCAGCCTGAATCCCAGACACCGCAGCGGAGGAAACCCCCTGCTGGGTGGGGCACTGTCCCCAAAAGGCGCCGTCCCCCCCTCTCCGGGCTGCACACACTTGCTGGAGAGAGAACGCGCCTCCCGAGGGGCCCGGTGGCTAGTCTGTCCCGCCCGCATCGCCTGCAGAAGGCGTCGGCCGCAGCCTGGCCCATGACAAACAGCCCGCCCGGGAGCGGCCCCTGAACTCCTTCCGAGGGGCCGTGGTCGTTCACCGGCTCAGAGCCGGGCCTCTTCCGCAGAAGGAAGAGACTAGGCAGAGCCCTTGGCGCGCAAACGTCCTTGGGGGGCGCGCTCACCTGCGGGAAGCGGGTGCGGAGCAGGCAGCAGAGGTGGCTGCAAACAGGCGGCCGGCTGCTGGGTGCTGCGGCCATCCCGGCCACGCTGCCCGCGGGCTGCCGGGTCCCCCTGGTGCAGGCCTCCCCTGCCGGGCATCTCAGGCTCCATACGCTCCCTCCCGCCCCTCCCTGGCGTTTTCCTCTGAGGCTCTGAACCACACACCAGCTGTGGGAAGGGGCGGTTTTACCCTGGTGGCAGCTAGCTTCCTGAAGTGTGGCAGGCAGGGTCTGATTCGTGTTTGTTGTTTTTAACTTTCACATTTTTATTTATTTTTTAAAGTATATTTTATTGATTATGCTGTTACAGTAGTCCCAATTTCGTTTCTCTTTCCTACCTTCCACCCAGAAACCCTTCCCTCCAGCAATCCCACCCCCTTAGTTCATGTCCATGGGTTGCCCATGTAAGTTCTTTGGCTTCACCCTTTCCTGTATTATTCTTAACTCCCCCCCGCCCCCCTATTTTGTACCAACCAGTTATGCTTCTCAGTCCCTGCACCATTTCCCCATTTCTCCCCCTCCCCCCTCCCAGCTGATAACCCTCCAAATGATCCCCATACCTATGATTCTGCTCCTATTCTGGTTGTTTGCTTAGTTTGTTTTTGCTTTTTAGGTTCTGTAGTTGATAGTTGTGAGTTTGTTGTCATTCTAATGCTCATAGTTATGATCTTCTTTTTCTTAAATGTGTCCCTTTAACATTTCATATAATAATGGCTTGGTGATGATGAACTCCTTTAGCTTCACCTTGTCTGGGAAGCACTTTGTCTGCCCTTCCATTTCAAATGCTAGCTTTGCTGGGTAGAGTAATCCTGGTTGTAGGTCCTTGCTTTTCATCACACTGAATACTTCTTGCCAGCCCCTTCTTGCCTGCAAAGTTTCTTTTGAGAAATCAGCTGATAGGCTTATAGGAACCCCTTTTTAGGTAACTCTCTGCTTTTCTCTTGCTGCTTTTAAGATTCTGTCTTTATCTTGAATCTTTGGCATTTTAATGATGATGTGCTTGGTGTGGTTCTCTTGGGCTCTAGCTTGTTTGGGACTCTCTGTGCTTCCTAGACTTGTATGTCAATTTCCTTTGCCAAATTAGGGAAGTTTTTCTTCTTTATTTTTTCATGAAAGTTTTCAATTTCTTGCTCTTCCTCTTCTCCTTCTGGCACCCCTATGGTTCGGATGTTGGCACGTTTAAAGTTGTCCCAGAGGTTCCTAAGCCTCTCCTCACTTTTTTCAATTCTTGCTTCCTCATTCTGTGCTGGTTGACTGTTTTCTTCTTCCTTATGTTCCAAGTCATTGATGTGAGCCCCCATTTCCTTCCCTTCACCATTGATTTTGTGTGGATTTTCCTTCATTTCATTTGGCATAGCTTTGACTTCTTCCCTTACGCGTTTGCCGTACTCAAGCATATCTGTCAAGCCTGTGAGCATCTTTATCACCAGTGTTTTGAGTCTGTGAGGTTGGCTATCTCCTCATCACTTAGTTCTCCCACTGGAGCCTTGATCTGTTCCCTCTTTTGGGCCATACTTCTCTGTCTCCTCATCTTGACAGGCTCCTGTGTTTGTTTGCCTCTGTGTCTTAGGTAGAGCTGTAGCACCTGCTACATTGTAAGGGGCGGAGCCCTAGTTATTTGTCAGTGCAGGGTGACCCGTTTCACCACATTGTGGAGCTGTATGTGGGGGAGGGGTCTGAGAGGGGACAATGCCACTTGCTCAGCACTCACCCCTTTTCCAGGCACTTCTTCCACTTCTGTATGGGACTGGCACTCCTCTAGCTATTGCCCTGGCTGTCATTCCCAGAGTGGGTGGGTCTGAGGACATTCTAGGACCGTGCGGGTCCTTAAACAAGCAGACTCTGTTGAGAGTCCGGCACTTTCTGCCTCCACCCCAACCCCCGCTGGTTTGCACAGTCAGAAGCAATGAGGCTTGATTTTCCCCGGCGCTGGGACCATGAGCTGCGTGGTCTGGTGAAGAGCTGGGAACGCTCCCCAGGTGTCCCTCCTGACTTTTATAATGCGTGACTGTGCTTTCTGCTGGCCCGCCACAGCTGCTGTCGCCACAGCCACTGTCACACCACGTCCTCTCTGCCCCCGCCCCACCCCTCCCGCCTGTCTGGATGAGTCTTCCTTCTTTATACCTTTGTTTGCTGGACTTCCATGCAGCTTGATTTTCTGGAACTTCTGGTTGTCTCTAGCTCTGAGGTAGTTGTGTTCCTTCTTAGTAGTGGAGGGAGACGCGGCGTGTCTACCTACACCTGCATCTTGGCCGGAAGTCAGAGATTTATGTTTTCGAGGTCCCTCCGGTGGTGACCCTGGCCAGGTGGCTCAGCTGCTTCGAGCATCATCCCGATGCTATGAGGTTGTGGGTTCAATCCCCGGTCAGGGCACATGAGGAATCAAGCGGTGAACCCAAACATGAGAGGAGCCACAAAACCCACCCCTCTCTCCCCCGCCCCGCCCCCACTCCTCTCTCTAAAATCAGTAAATGAAAATTAAAAAAAATTCTTCTGGTGGCCATGGGGAGGGTGGAAGGGAAGGAGGTGAGTGATGGGGGCTGCTGTGGTCATCGATGGGACAGCTGGTGGCAATGCCCCTGGAGAGATGGTGACAGCAGACACACGGGGCTCCCGGTCTGGAGAGGGGGCTGGCAGGACCCAGGGATGGGCCAGGCGTGAGGAGGAAGGGGCGGTGAGTGGCTGGTGGCTGCCTCTCAGCACCTCGCACTGGATGCGGAGACCTGGCCTGGGTCTGGTCCTGCTGCCCCCTGGGACTCGAGCAAGCTGATGTCCTGTCTGAGCCACAGGTTCCTAAACGAGGTGGCAGAGAACCTGGTCACGGCCTGTGGAAAGGGGACCAGGGCTGTCCGTCTCCCTGCTTCTGAGGCCCCGCCAGCCCCCGGGGAGCACGCAGCCATCGTTCGTTGGATAAAGAAGTGGATTTCTGAGATGCGAACAGCAGCGGTTTCTTAGACAAACACTGGGCTTGGAGAAACACATGTTTTTGCTTGATTTCAGCTGCAGGGCTGACCGTATCGCGCTTCCCTCTGCTTCTGCCACTGCACCTTGTGAGAGGGAGAGGTGCGGTGGGAAGGTTACTGTGTCCCTGTGGAGTCACGTGGCCCGGGTGCCATGGGGCGTTTGGGTTGAGGAACAAGGTTTAAAACTTCTGTGAAGCTGGACAGCCTGCCTTATGGAAACACAGCGATGTTCTAGTTCCTTTTCTCTTATAATTACGTATTCTTCTTCCCAGAACTTTCTTCTTCCCAGTTCATCTGATGGTCTGCCCACACCCGCTGAGTCACTCATAATGGCTCCTCAGATGTCATTTTCTTGCGAAGACATTTGGAAAAATTTCTGCTTCTGAATCACAAGCAAACACTATAATTCAACAACCTTCTCTGAGTTATTCAAGGCACTTCAATGTGCTCAGCAGAGGAAGATCAGGGGCGGACGGAATCAATGGATTCTCTGCGAGCCCTGTTTTTTTCCTAATTACATTTCATTTGTCAAAGCAGCGGCGGGGGGGGGGGTTGGCGGGGAGCAGCAGGGACAGCTCCTGGAGGAAGTCTGGGAGCGGCTGATTTGGGGTTTCTGGATGACACTTGCTTTTTCTTATCCTCTGACTTTTGTGCCCACAACAGACCTAAGTGATGTCCAGGAAAAGGCTGGCCACCTCGGCAGCTCCCCATGGACTTTGACAGTGGTCGGAGGAGAGGGGGTCTGCACTCAGGGCCGGCCCGGTCCTGCGTGGTCATCTCAGTGTCTTCAGGCAGCAGGCATTCTTGTCGTGTGGCCATGTCCCTGCCATGCCTGCTCAGGGGTGCTGTTGCTCCTGCCCTCTGCCCTCTGCCCTCTGCCCTCCGGGGTGATGCTCGCTGAAGCTGGGAGCTCCAGCACAGTCACTGCTGACCTGCCTTGACCACAGCCCTCCTGCAGGGGACAAAGGACTGTCCCTCATCTCAGACAGCCACTTTTAATTCCTCGCTGCGGTTCAGGACTTGGGCGGGGTCACCTTTATCCTAGCAGGGGAGCGGAGCTTGGTTGACGCTGGTCGCTCAGGGGACACGGTTCACCTGTGTCCCGGTGAAGGGCCACGGCTGTCGGTCTGAGAAGGCCCTGTGGACTCCCCACGGCCCTGTCTTCCCGCAGTGGGCCGTCGGAGGAGAGCCTTTCCCCAGGGGACACAGCCGCCTCCGTCGGAAGGACAAAGGAAAGCAGACAGTGGACGCTCTCAGACCTATGCAGGGCCTGCCACTCCATTCTAGCCAGGCCTCTGTGCCCACGGCCGGCTCAGCTTGGCACCCAGTAGGTGCTCGGTGCCTGGAAACAAAGGTGCCGTCTGATACAGTGAAGCACAGCCTCTAGCGCCCTGGGAAGCGGACTTGGGAACGCGGCCTGCGAAGGCACGCAGCCCTCACCGCCACCCGGGGCCACTATCCCGCACGGCCACTGAGAAAATGCGGGTTCAGGGAGGAGGTGGCCTCTGCCCGCCCCCGCCCCTCCCCCAGCCCTGCCAACCCCCTGCCGGCAGCGTCCAAAGCTCAGGGCAGCGCTGAGCCTGAGTAAACACTGCCAGTGGGCTGGGAGTCAAAGCAAACAGGGGTCCTCTCTTTCCCCCTTTTTGCCAACTGCCCCATTAACAGAAAAACCTTTTAAACGCTTCTCTGGAAGCCTGGCCTGCCCCCCCTGAGCAAACTGATGACCAGGAGGAATGTGCTCCTGGGCGGGGACTGACCACGGGAGCTCCTGCTCACAAGGCCAAGAACGAACCCGGGAGATCAGAAGCGCCCTCCCTCGGGCCCAGGCCCTGGGGCCCACCTGAGCAGCCCCCCGCAGCCCCCGCTTCCCGGAGGAGTGTGTACGTGCAGCTGCTCAGGCCACAGGCCACTCCTGGCATCCAGGGTCCTTGAAACAGTTTGTCCTTTCGGCTGAGACCACCTCTTAGAGGACACTGGAGACAGCCCTCGGCTCTCAGTCCCACCCTCCGTGAGGACGGACCCTGAATAAATACATCACTGCCCTTAGGAACACCTGCCGCTCACCCTTGCCAGGTGTGTGCTCGCTTGGCAAACATTTGCTGAGGCCCTGTCCCCAACGGGCAGGCGGGGGACTCGGAGGGGACAAGAGCGGCAGTTCCCAGGCTGGGGGCAGATAAGGCAGGCCTAGCAGTAACTCACAAACAGAGAGAAGTGCAGTGCTGGGTCCCCAGGAGGGGGGCGTCCATGACGGAGGGGCTGCGGGCAAGGTCATGGGGAAGGTCACGGAGCCCCAGGGGGGTGGCAGTGGAGCTGCCCGGGACTTCGTGGGAGTCAGAGAAGCAGGGGAAGGCAGGGAGGGCAGCAGGGGCCTGAGGGAAGGGGGATGGGGTGAACTCTATGAAAGCTGAAGCTTATCTTGCAAATTGTGACAAGTACTGCCGGCACCTGCGAATTCCTTCGTCTTGAATTTACACTCTTCTCTTCCCCACTGGGGGCGGCAGGGCTTGAACCACAAGTGTCTGGGATGCCTGGGCTCATTCAGACTCGAGTGGAAGGAAATTCCAGACTCAGAAGTGTTAGGAGAGCACTGACCCTGGGCCACCTGGGGCGGTCACAGCAGTTGCTGACACTTTGCTACGTGAACTTTCTCTCTCTCTGAGTGTCACATGTCACTGAGCTGCCTGAAGGCCTGCCTTGAATGCCTCGTAGTATTTCCCGAAAACAAGGATTTCCGTTTGCATAAGCCCGAGGCCCTGGTCACCTGGAGGAACTCTAGCGGGGGATGTGTTATCACTCAATCCACAGGGCACGCAAATGCCCAGAGGTGTCCTGCCGGTGCCCTTCACAGCAGCTTTGCTCTGGTCCAGGACTGACACGGGGGCCTCTGGTCCTCCGCGCACAGCGGAGGTCCAGCGCAGCCCCGCGCTGGCCCTGGGGACAAAGTCCTTTCTGCCGCGTGCAGCCCAGGCTCCTGCATGCTGCGGATGAATGCCTGTGGGAGTAGGTAGAGGCTACTGCCCCCCGAAAGTCCACTGTTAGTAACCTTCCTGCCCTCATCACTGACCTCACGTCCTGAGCCTCCCAGGCCCGCAGACAGTGCACAGGTTTAGGAGGTGAGGGTCAGGATAGGGCTTGGGAGGCAGGGCAGACCCCTCAGCTGGTGTCACTGATCCGGTCAGAGGCAGGGAGGGCAGGGACCGGGGACTCTGGATCTGAGTGCAGTTCAGTCCACGGGCTGGGGGTTGTGTCTTCCTAAACCTGTCACCTCCTTGCAGAGGTCCTTGAGCTCAGGGGCTGCGTGCACCCACCTGCTCCATTCCCGAGCCCCCAGCCCCCCACGTGCGTGCGCCCGGCACACGGCAGGTCCCTGTTGGGGGCTGTTCTGTGAATGGGGCCCACCTCAGCGTGCCTGGCAGGTGCTTACCGGGGACGTGGGCCCCGGTGTCGGGGGCTTCAGGATGGAGCCGTGGCTCGGCCTGCCCAGGGCCCCGCACCTCCAGAGCGCTGTGCTGCTGGGCGGGGCTGGGTGCGGGAGCAGATGGGGGGCCTGGGCCTGGTTTTGCAGGTTGTTTGCTGGGAGTCCAGGGAAGCAAGCTGAGGACCTGGCAAGCGCGGTTCCCTCTGAGTCCCCCGAGTGAAGCCCTCGGGCCGGCCGTAGCGAAATGAGGCTGGGAGTCTGCCGGGCCCTCAGGGCACACGGTCTGCGCAAGGGGGCCGCGGGCCAGCCCTACGCCCCGGGACAGTGAGACAAGAGCGAGGGGGACGACGAGCGCAGGGCCAGAAGGGTGCTGGGGGGGCCAGGCAGGCCCAGGCCTGGAGAAGGGGCTGGGGAGGGACGGGGGCAGGCTGAGGTTCGGGTCCCCCAGACTCCCAGTGCTGCTGTCAGCTCTCGGGCCCCTCCTTAGGAGACACGGCTGAAGACAACGGGAGCCACGCGGGCTGGGATGCGAGGGCAGGGCGACGCCTTGCCGGTTGTGTGGCTGCGGGGACGTCACTTCATGCTCTGGGAGATCATACACGGTCTCATCTGTCAAGTTAGACAAAAGGATTTCTAATAATGCAGTGGGCTTGGGCGGGGCCGCTCGCTGGAGGTGGTTCTGGTCACCTAGTGAGCGGGGAGCCCCGGTTCGCTGTGACGCCCAGGGACCTCACTGACTGGTGCCCCGAGTGCACCGCGCCAGGCCCACGCCGGGGGCCTGAACTCCAGGCGCCGTGCACCAAGGCTGCCTTCGGTCTCCAACGCTAGGAAATGACTGGGCGATCTTCTGTGTTGGGAGAGAGAAAAAAACACCCCCTTCGCTAGGATGATAACAGGGAGCTCAGAGGGTGGAGGCTGGGCCTCTGGGCTGGACACACCCTTGGGTTGCTCCGGGAGGGTGGCTGGGTCAGCGGTCCCATCGCTGCTCGGGCCAGAGTCGTGCTGGGCTCACGCGGTGAAGGAGGCTCCCCCGGAGGCCGAGGGCCCCGTGAAGGTCTTGAGCTTGGGCGCCAGCGAGGATGCGGGAAATTGTGCACATCCAGATCGGCCAGTGCGGCAACCAGATCGGGGCCAAGGTAAGGAGCCGCCCGTTCCCAGTGCCGGCGCCACGGCGGTCCCCAGGTGCTGCCGGCCCCGACGCGGCTGCGGTTGGCTGAGAATTGGGTTATTAATGCCTTTCATTAGAGAGACTCAGGAAACAGCGGAGGCTTAAAGGGTTAATTTAATTTGTCAGGTCCCATGTGGGTGACAGACACGTCACCCGTTTTTCCTGTACCGTCTTCAGCAGGGAACGTTTCCCATCCAACACCAGTAGTTTGTCTCCAGTTTCCCAAGGTTTGCTGGGTAACTTCTGACACCGTATCAGTAAGCTACCTTTCCCCTCTCTTCTGCGTCTATGCTCTAAAGTTAAAAAAGATCACCTACGTGCTGTTCCGTTCAACGTGCAATAGAAGAGTAAAGCGGAAAATCTAGAAGATTTGTGCACAGGAGCAAAAAGAGTTAAAATACCCCCTCTGGAACATACAGGAGTTTTTCCCCTTCCCCCTTAAATTTTTCTATGAAGGGCCCGGTTCGGTTGGCTAACACTGAGAAAACCGATGACAGAAGCCAATGCCTCCAGCCCTAGCTTTTAGAAACTTTTATTTATTGATTTGAGAGAGAGAGGAAGAGAGAACAAGAAAGAGGCGAGGAGAGCAGAGGAGAGAAGCCTCGATTTGTTGTTCCACTTATTTGTGCATTCACGGTAGGTGCCCGGGCCGGGGACTGAACTCACCACCTTGGTGCATCGGGACGACGCGCTAACCAACCGAGCTCCCCAGCCAGGGCGCCAACCCTAATTTTAAGACGACCAATTCTATAGTACCTGATTGTTCTCACTGCTATTTTAAAGTGAATTTTACAAGTATGAAATGCATCAAAATGATCTTTAAATTTTTAAAAAATTGTGGTAAAACAGAGCATAAAACCATTTTAAAGTATGTTACTCAGGGTACATTGTGAAACTGAAACTGTCCCCAGTAAGCACGAACCCCCCTTCCTCCCTCCCGCAGCCCCTGGCTCCCCCTCCTACTCTGCCTCTGTCAGACTGACTCCTTTAGGTCCCTCCTGGAAGTGGGATCGCACAGTTTGTCCTTTGCTGACTGGCTTGTGCCACCGAGCATGCCCGCCAGGTTCTTCCACGCTGTAGCAGGTGTCGGAACGCCCTTCCTTCCTTAAGGCTGCGGAATGACTATCCCCTTGTAGAGATGGACCGCCTTGCACCCATGCACCACCCACGGACACCTGGGTTCTGTCCCACTTTTGGCTGTTGTGAAGGACGCGCCTGGGCAAAAGGAGTCTTTTACCGCCGGGGCTGAAGACCCGGGGCAAAGCATACTGCTGCTGGGGGAGAGGCAGCGCCCCCCCGTGCCGCAGTGATAAGGTGTCCAAACCGAAGACACACGGCGAGGTGGGAGGCCCGGGCCCCTGCTCCCTCGAGGCTGGTAGACAGCAGAGACAGGGGCCTGCGAGGAGGAGGAGTGCGGGCCTAGATAGTGTCCCCGCTCTCCCTCCAGCGCTGCGTGGCCCAGCGATTAGAGCCCTGGCAGCTACTCGTCACTCGGGGCCCCTAAGAACTTGCGTCTGTGGTGCCACAGAACTTAAACTTAGTTACTCTTCTGCACCCTGAATAGTGCTGGTAATTTACCACAAAGAAGACCATGGCCAGACCAGAGCCAGTATTTACAGGATATGTCTGGGAAAAAAGCCCGGGAGGACTTGCACATAAATGCGCTTCTCCAGGGCAAGGAAGAGAAGCCGCCTCAGTAACCGTCCCCAGCGTAAGGGCTTGGCGCACAGCTCTGTCGCTGATACTCAATGCTGTGCAGGTGACTGGGAGTGTGATGTTTCAGACAGTTACAGCAGAATCAGCTGTGCGTGGTCCTGAGTTGTGTGCACACCTGATCATCGAAAATGCACATGGCTTGAACTGCACATACATGTCCTGGTTGCGGGGTTTTGGGTAAACTGCATGAAAACAAACCTCCCAAGTGAAATGAGGTATCGTTGTGGAATCAGCTAAGAGGCCCGTCTGTTTTCATTCTGGAGCCTGGACTTGAGGAGCCTGAAGCCCTATAGAGAGAGATCACAGATACATTGTCTGATGTGAAACCCTAAAACAATAGCGTTAATGTATACAACAGGCTGAATTTAATCAGAGCCAAATCCAGTTTAATAACTCGTGTTGACAGCTCACTCTGGGGGCTCAGGTGGGCACAGCCTGCAGCCTTCAGACTTGGGAGCAGCAGAGGCACAGAGTGAATGACGTCGCGAAGGGGACAGTTATGAAAAGGACCGAACAGCACGCTCGGGGAGGGCAGGGTCCAGAAAGCCTGTGTGGGGAAGGGATGGCCGTGCAGAACTGGGAGGACAGGCCCAGGGCCACCCCCCTGTCCTGGCGCGCCGGGGCCCACACGGCCTTTCTCAGGGTCCCCCCGCACACCGACCCCCCTTCCTTTCAGTTCTGGGAGGTGATTGGTGAGGAGCATGGGATCGACGCGGCGGGGAGCTACGGCGGGGACTGCGCCCTGCAGCTGGAGAGAATCAGCGTGTATTACAACGAGGCCCACGGTAGGACGCCCCGCTCTGGGCAGGCAGCGACCCCCAGTCCTGGGCGCGTGGTCAGAGGGGGACCCCAAGCTGTCAAGCGAAGTCATGTCCAGGCAGAGCAGCAGACTCCCCAGCAGCAGGTCCCCAAGCCCTGTTCAAAGGAGTCACTGAATGGGGGCGCGCGTCTTAGCATGAGCAGCTGAAGTACGAACCTTCCTTTTTTGGTTTTTAAATGAAAACCGGGAGCATTTCCGATAGGAGCAGCATCTGTGTCGTGGGCAACACACAAAACAAAATAACGGGAGAATTTCTAGGGTATTTTATAGATTTGTGTGATTGTTCTGCGATCAGGATGGAAGTTCAAACTCTTTCTACCAAAGACGCCTTTTTTTGGACCAGTATCCCAAGGCTCTAGTTGGGTGAAACATTAACTTTCAGAAAAACAACAGTCTGCTGACTTCTCCGTTTTCCCACGCAGGGAAGAAGTACGTGCCCCGAGCCGTCCTGGTGGACCTGGAGCCCGGCACCATGGACAGCATCCGGTCCAGCAGGCTGGGAGCCCTCTTCCAGCCGGACAGCTTCGTCCACGGTAGGTTTTCCTGCCCCCCCAGCCCCCCGGGGGTGCCGCCCCTTCCTCGCCCGCCCCGCCCCGCCCCGCCCAGGGCGCACGGGCGAGCTCACCGGGCCGCCCGCCCCCGCCGCAGGGAACTCGGGCGCCGGCAACAACTGGGCCAAGGGCCACTACACGGAGGGCGCGGAGCTGCTGGAGAGCGTGCTGGACGTGGTGCGCGCCGAGAGCGAGGCCTGCGACTGCCTGCAGGGCTTCCAGCTGGTGCACTCGCTGGGCGGGGGCACCGGGTCCGGGATGGGCACGCTGCTCCTGAGCAAGATCCGCGAGGAGTACCCCGACCGCATCCTCAACTCCTTCAGCGTCATGCCGTCGCCCAAGGTGTCGGACACGGTGGTGGAGCCCTACAACGCGGTGCTGTCTGCGCACCAGCTCATCGAGCACGCGGACGCCTGCTTCTGCATCGACAACGAGGCGCTCTATGACATCTGCTTCCGCACGCTCCGGCTGACCACGCCCGCCTACGGCGACCTCAACCACCTGGTGTCCCTGACCATGAGCGGCGTCACCACGTCGCTGCGCTTCCCGGGCCAGCTGAACGCCGACCTGCGCAAGCTGGCCGTGAACATGGTGCCCTTCCCCCGCCTGCACTTCTTCATGCCCGGCTTCGCGCCGCTCACGGCGCAGGGCAGCCAGCAGTACCGCGCGCTGTCCGTGGCGGAGCTCACCCAGCAGATGTTCGACGCCCGCAACACCATGGCCGCCTGCGACCCCCGGCGCGGCCGCTACCTGACGGTGGCCTGCATCTTCCGGGGCAAGATGTCCACCAGGGAGGTGGACGAGCAGATGCTCACCGTGCAGACCAGGGACAGCGGCAGCTTCGTGGAGTGGATCCCCAACAACGTGAAGGTGGCCGTCTGCGACATCCCGCCGCGGGGGCTGAGCATGGCCGCCACGTTCATCGGCAACAACACGGCCATCCAGGAGCTCTTCTCCCGCGTGTCCGAGCACTTCTCGGCCATGTTCCGGAGGAAGGCCTTCGTGCACTGGTACACCGGCGAGGGCATGGACGTGGGCGAGTTCGTGGAGGCCGAGCGCAACGTCCACGACCTGGTGTCCGAGTACCAACAGTTTCAAGACGCGCGAGCGGCGCTGGAGGAGGATGAAGAGGTCGCGGGGGAGGCAGAGACGGAAGCGGAAAATAAGGAACACTGACCCCGAGGGGAGCTGAGCGCGCGCCAGCCGCCGGGCGCAGCCACTCACACGCAGTGTCCCCGCACACGGGTGCCTCCGGCAGCAGCCCCAGCTGGTTGGTTCCCCGCGGCACAGCACGCCGAACCCGCATGGCCAGCGCCTCCGCGGTGACACGGGGCCGTGGGCGGGGCCGCGGCGCCACAGGGGCACTGGGGTCCTCTGCCCGCACCGTGTTTAATGCACACAACCTGCACGCCTGTTAGCAGTAAAGTGAATTCCTGGCAAAGCACTCCGTGTGTGTGTGTACACGTTTACTGGGCGTTCACTGTACACACAGCGCGTGCCTGCGTGGGGAGGGTGTCACCTTGCGCACAGCAGCACCATGACGTGCCTGCACTCCGGACTTGGGGTCCCGGGCTGCTAAGACTGCCCAGCACCCTACCTTTCCACGCTCGCTGGCTTCTAGAACAGCCAGGTGACTGGTAGGTGGGGGAGCCTCGCGGCCAAGGTGAGGTGATGGCCTGAGGAAGCCAGTAGCCCCAGGTCACAGTGCGGCCAGACTGGGAAGGGGAGGAGGGAAGAGAAGCGCTCCCCTCTCCACACCGATACCTGGCCCCAAACACACACCAATGGGACAAGCAAAACTTGGGTGCTCCCACCCTCTCCCCAGAAACTCTGAATAGCTGGGTTTCACCAGCCTCGCTTCTATGCTTTAAGTTTGTTATTAGTGACACGCTTGGGGACTGCAGGAGCCCTCCTCTTGGTGATCCTCGTAAGGGCTACTTCCAAGGGACCCTCTGGTTCCACAATCATCACCACTCTGTGGCCTCCGCTCTCAGAAAGGGCGCAGTGCACACCCGGAAACTGCTCGGATAGAAAACTTAGGCGGTGGTGGCCTCTGGAACTTTCACAGTTCAAATTAACTTACAGAAGTTGCCATAAATATGTGCACGATGACACTGCTTTAGCCATTACACGGTTTTAATCTGCTCCCTTCACAGCCGAGCTGAGGACATGGGAGCGTAATCAGATCATGTGTAACGTCCCGTTACAGCTCGCTGCCCTCCTCCCAGGCACAAGGGCTTCAGTGGCCTCTGCCGTCACCACCTGGCTCTGCCCCGTCGCGTGCACGCACAGCCGGCAACGGGAAGGCCCTCCCACCCGCCCGCAGGAAACGCTGACTTGCAGGTCTGCGCCCGTAACCTGCAACGAGGCAGCACAGGCAGGTGGACGGAGTGCGTCCTGGGCACCCTCACCCTTCACGCAGAAGGACTAAAAGTGCCAGGAGATTAAAGCCCTGCGGCGGCCATCGGGACAAGCCTTTAAGTACAAAATAAAAGGCTTAAACAGTTTCTACTTGTGGTTCAAGAATCACTAAAGAGAGTAACAGGGTTAAGAAGAAACTGCATCCGCCCGCTCTCACTTTGAAGTCTGTAACTTCCTCAGATGCCAGAGACTTCCAGCCTGTGTCTGCGTAAGGATTTATGTGCGTGCTTCCTCCAGCTCTTTCCTTCTCAAATCTAAAAAGGCAATTCACTGGATGCAGGAAGGATATAAATCTAAATTAAAAAGAAAAAAGGAAACTTCTGCTGACTTATATTACTGTACAGATTTTTGTTTGCTCAATAGTAATCGTTAAAGTACAGAGAAATCCAATTTTAAATGGCTCAATTGCTTTATTTCAGACGAAATAAATTCCTTTTCTTGGAGTCTAATCACCCAGACTGATTTAGTTAAAAGTATTTCAAAGTGCATCTTACCAGCCTACTCTTTTGTATGGTAGAAATAGTAAAAAAAAAAAAAAACAAGAACAAAAACAAAAAACCCCAACAAAAACCCAAAATCTAGAAACCGGAAGAAACCTGTGCCCTCTGATTTTGAAGAGCTGACTTCTTTGACTCTGGTTGCTATGGGGACCCTGGTCTCTCTGAGACTGACCCGGCCAAAGCAGAACGTCAGCGCTTGTCCGATTCCTTCCCTCTACGCCGAGAACCCTGCAAGAACAAGGGACTGACAGCCCCCGACCACCCTAACGAGTGACAACACCCACAAGGAATATGACTGGGGTCCCTGGTCACGTGGAGCGTCCTGCCAGCTGCCTGGCAGGGCTGGGCAGTTGATTTCATCAGCCATCAGGCCGGGTATCTTTGAATCACGGAGGAAGAGCCTCAGAGCACCTTTGCTGGCAGTAAACTGGTCTCGTATTCAGGCCCTTGAATCCTCGTCCCGTCACAAGCCCTGTCCCCAAGTCTCACCTCTAATGATCACGTCTGCCTCCCTCATCCATGACTTATCTCTCATTGCTTGGCTGGCAATAGTGCAGCCCTTTGCCTACCGGCTCCTCGGCCTGGTTACCCAGCAGGCCCAGCGGCCCGTGGTTCCCTGACTTCCGTGCACGAGGAGCTCCCCTGTGCCTTCCCCGCTGACCGGTCAGCAGGGCGACAGCCCCCGGCCCAGGGCCCCCAAAGCGAAGCTGGGCGCCCGCGCCGGCTCTCCCACTCAGGCTGCTGCTCTCCCAGCATGCCGTGCGCTGAGGATTAAATAAACCAGCAGGTCAAGTGGCCCAGGGGCAGGAAGTCGCCTCTGCAGCAGAGAACAAAGGCATTTTCTGGGCTCCTTCTGAGCTCTGCTAAGTGGCCCTGATAAATGCTCATTAGCTTAAGTACCTGGTGAGAACTGGGCCCCGGCCTGGTGCAGGAGCTAAACAGTGTTTCAAAATTTCCTGTTCAAATATATTTCTCTGCTCTCCAAAAACAGTTAAAATCAAGTAGTTAACTTTGCAATGCAGTTTTACTTGGCCAAGTGCTTCCAAGTTTCAAAGGAAGATAAAAACAAAACACTTGCAACAGCCCTCCATCCGTAAATATTTAATGACTGAATGAATCACCTCGCAAGTGCCCTAATCATCGCCCCCAAGACGGCAGTCGACAGCCCTGTATTTTAATTTCAGCTTGGCCATCAACGCGATAAGCCAGTTATTGAACAGCTTTGCCTCATTTCCTGTGAGCAATGTTCCCAGAATATAAAGATTCATTTGTCAAACAGCGAGAAGCTTCTCGTGCTTTGATAAATCCCATCAGTTTTTCCCTATAGGTTTCAAGTGTGCAAGAAAAAACCGACTACCGCAATTCAGTCCCTGTTCCTGTGACCGAGGGTCCCCACCGTGACTTTCACTCAGGCTGCTGGCCAACCAGCGCTCCCCTCGGGAGACCGGGGGCAGCGACGGGGCTCTAACCTGGGTTCTGCAACCCAGAGAAGGGGCAGCAAGCGCCCCAGTGACGGAGTCTCACTCTGTCAGTCAACGTCATGAGAAAGAGAACTTTCTACTTTGAGACATTTTCAAACTGTCTTCTGTATCTCCTTGGTCACTAGATATTAAACCTGCTTCGCCCACGTAAGAAACCTTGGTCCACACGGTCATAACCCTGGGGCGGCACGATGCCTATCAGGAAAGGACAAAGGTCAAAGGACACCAGCACCAACAGCACGAGGGAACCACACTTCACTTTATTGGCTCCGTGGATCGATCAGGGACAGGCCCTGCTCCCCGCAGGGTGGGGTTGCTCTCCGTCCGCCATGGCGTGTGCCCACACATCTTCACCTCGACAACAGAGCATCTTTCAAACTCTAACCAGGGTCTAGGAGGGAAAAAGAAAATGCAAAAGTTCTAGTCCTCTCTGTTTTCTTACAAACCCACCGTGAGGGGGGAGAACAGAGTCCTTACAATGAGCTCTGTGAGTGCGGCTTCAGGGCCCGGGGCTGGGGGAACCCTGGCTGAACAGGCCCCTACTTCCCTGCCGAGTCAAACCGAACACGCACCCAGCAAGTCTTCTTTGCTGTTGAGACACTAAAACCCTGAGCTGCTGGGGCGGGGCCGGATCCCCTGCAGGACACACAGCGGGCACGCAGGGCTTTATCCATGGAGTGGACACCACTTCCCGGCCCGAGGGGATCGCAAGGTCAGGGGAGCGAGCGCGACCAGCGAGCAGGGGCCGCAGGGAGGGCCGTGGCTTTGTTGGCTCACGCAGAGGCGGGTCCCATGACTCAGAGTTATGAGCTTAGCACAGAGCCCCTAGGACAAGGGCTGGATTCGGAACACCGCGGCTCCGGCTCGTAATAAAATATTGACTAATTCAAAATGAAAATGAAAAGTGCTTCGGGGACACAGTTCCAATAAGTAAAATTGCTCATAACCGCAAGCTGCCAAAGGATTAATATTTATTACGTTTCTCTGCTACTGCAGATTGGAAGCTTTTTAAACAGCAAAGCAAGGAAACTAAATCTGAAAAACGTCTCTGGTAAACTGCCTCGCTTGTCTTTGAAATAACCACGTCACAGACGTGGGTTGGACATCAAGCCCCTTCGGCAGGCCGGAGCCCAGAGGCCGACCCCCCAGCCGTCCGGTACTGCAGAGAAGGCCCCTCTCCACGGCCAGCACCTCAGGGAGGGCCACGGGCCGCGCGCTGAGGACACGGCGGGCCCACCGTGGGGTCTTGCCCATTCTCCTGCGTGACAGCCGGCAGGACCCTGGCCTGTCCCTGCGGCCCGCCCTTTCAGGCGGGGATCCGTGAGAACAGGAGCAGGGGTGCGGGGCCAGAAACACAAAGGGCTGTAATTTCGTGCCCCTCAGCTGTCACGCAACCCCACCAGCAGTTATGGGAACGGGAGGTGAGCCTCCAGGGTACGACTCTGTGCAGATGAAACAAGTTTAATGAGCACACGACGGCCCTCCGCCACGGCGCTGCTGAACGGGCTGAACACCAGCGGCGCCCGCTCGTGGGCCCTGCACACGGCCCCTGGGGCGCGCGCGGAACGCGCCTAACCCGCGTGCCGGAAGGTGTCACCCCGCCAACTCCTCCGTGTACTGACTGACCGAGCAAGGGACACCATTCAGAACTCGAATTACTCTGTCTTTTTGGAAAGTGCCCCGAATAGTGAGGCTTCAGCGCCTGTCCAGCAGCGAGCACTTACGCGTTATTCCTTCTTCACTCTCACGACCTTGACGCTGCTGCCGGAGGTCTTCTCGGCGTTCGCCTTGAACTCTGCTTTCAGCGCATCCCGCACGGCCTTGGCACAGATCTGCGAGTACCGGATGTAGCTGGGGGGACATGACAGGCGACACACACTGTGTTACTGACGGCCCCGCCATGTAGCTTGCGTTCTGGGTGGATGCTACACTGTTACAGAACTGGATGGAGAAATGCCTTAGTGCTACAAAGAATCCACCAAGAAAAACACTAGGATGAAATGTACCAGAGTCTTCACTGGTGTTACGATGGGTGGTCTTTAGTTTTTCTACTTTTGTACTGCTTTTCCTCTCTCATACATATTAGTTTAAAGTAAAAGATGCTTAGTTTCAAAAAAATCCCTCAGGAGAGGGCAGGAAATCGACCAAAATGTTAACGGAGTCTATAACATGAGGGATTGCCGCCCAATTTCTCTACTTCAAACTTTTCCTGTTATTATTCTTATAAGCATATATAATTAAGAGGAAAAAACGATTCTAAATGAAGAGTTCTTCCTCAGATTAAGCATTTAAAGGTGTTTCTGAGAACACTGGCCTGTCTCACAAGCCTGCCATTTAAAAGCACTTCCCAATCAAGGTTTCCAAATTGGACCGAGACGCCCTTTGAGAACATCATCAATTCCAGCCAAACACCCCACCGCCCGCTTCCTGTTTGGCGGACGGCCTCCCGTCAACATCTTATTTTCCAGGAGATGTCAGCTCGCTTTCTCCACGTTTTGAAAACAGGAAGCGGTGGGGGTGGGCGCTCCTGTCTGCTTTCCCGTGTCTCAGATCGGGGCTCTTTTTTTTTGGCCAAGAGGTAGGCGTTCCAGCGCCGGCTTCCAGTCTTACTAATTGGGTGACCTTCAGGCTGTTCCATCTTTTCAGCTCGTTTGTTCCCCGGAGAAACAATAGAATAAAAGAGACGCGTAATTACCCGCCGAGCGGCGGGGCAGGAGGAGGGGAGCCGAAGCGGGAGACGCGTGAGTCACCGCGGGGCTCACACAGTAGGCGCTTGGGAAGTGGCACCCGGCCCGGAGCGGGCCTTCTCCCAGCCCTGCGGAACTCGGGGGGACCCCCCAAGTCAGGCACGCGGGGGGCCTCGGGGGTCTCCCAGGTCCCCGCCCATGCAGCCGCCACCAGGAGGGGACACTGGATTCAGGCAGGTGACCAGGTGACCAGGGGCAGCACCGGCGCAAGGCACCCCGGCTGCCCGCCTGGGGGGCGGGTGTGACAGGTGACACAGGGGCCGGGACGCCTGGGTCTCCCGATGCACTGGGTGCCCCGTCCGCCAATGGGTGCCGCCCCGAGCTCCCAGGAGCCACGCCCCCTGCGCGCAGGGCTCTCTGCAGGTATGAGCAACAGAAGTTAATTCGGGGTGAAATACGAAGGGGATACCTTTAACGGGGCCCCCTGGGGACGCTGACAGTGGGCGCCTCAGGAGAACGCTCCCCAGTCCTCGCAGTTCCCAAGTTTTACGTCCCTGTCACTTTTACGAGTGTCACTAGTGTCACGAAAAGGGTAGCAGCCCCGCGCCTGGGAACAGCCGTCTCTGGAGAGCGTCGCGCCAGGTGCACAGCAGCACCCCGAGGCAGGCACGCGGGGCGGGCGCGCAGAGGGCCCACGAGACGCGCCTGCACCCCCGGCTGCGCCCGGCATCCCCGCCCCCACGGCCGCCATCTTGGTGCGCTCGCCCGCCGCCCCCGCCGCGCCAGCGTGACCTCCGACCCCGGGCCGCCCCGCGCCTCCCCGCACGCCCCTCCCGAGGCCGGGGGCCCACCTGAGTCCAGCCTGTCGCCAGTAGGCCACCATGATGCCGCGAGAGGTGGAGGGGGGGGTGTCCGACCGAATCGCGAGGACGCGTCAATGTCGCCTCAGCTCGCGACCCAGCGACCGGAAGGTCAGGCTGAGAAGCGGAAGGGGCGGGGCCCCGCACTGCCAATCCCGCCGCCACGGCGCCGAGAGCCAATAGGGGAGCGCGGCCCGGGCCGCGAGTGCCAATCCCCGGGCGGGCCGGCCGGCTATGCTTGCCGATTGGCTGGGCGGGCGCCCGTGTGCCGCCCCCCCCCACCCCCAGCCCCGCATCCCGGAGGGGCAACTGGGGCAAGAGCTGGAGGGGACGCGAGGCCACGTGGATCGGGGCGCGAGGCGCGAAGCCAGGACCGAGGACAGTGTCGGGGTGCACCCCGCCTCGGGGCTGGACGTGTTACTGAGAACACCCGGGTTACAGTGCACGAGGGAACGGGCCGGGCACCTTCCTGGGCCGCACGGCGGGGGCACAGTTAGGGAAGCGGGGACAAAAATGGGGACCACCAGGCCGGAGGCTCGGGAGGCCCCGAGGAACATGGGAACGTTGCGGCCGCGCCGCTGGGTCCCAGCCGGGGCAACGAAGTATATTTTTCGCCGGACAGAAATTCACGTTGCTCTTCACATTTAAAAAATTATAATCATGAAACACCATAGTTAAAGGGAGTTTTTATTAACAAGAACTTTTCTTCTTAATTTGCGTAGGATCCACTTTTAATATTAAATAGGCCAAGATGCTCTGGCCCAAGAATCTGACCCGGGAACCCTCTTCCAACTGCAGTCCTTTCTCACGGGTGTGCTCGCTGGGCGCTCACCTTTCAGCCGGTAAAAGCCATGAACTACCAGCTATTTAACCAAAAGGGAAATTTAACTACATAGGGAAATAAAAATTGAGAATTTTATCATTAGATCAGAGTAAAAAAAAAAAAGTCAAAGAGAAAATTTGTTAAATGTTTTTATCGTCAGGGCATACATTACAGCGTTCTCAGAAGTGTAATTTACAGAAATTATACAAGGCAACTTTTTATTAAATATCAGGATTTAGCAATGTTCTGTTTAGCTGAAAAGTTATTTCAATTGTAAGAACCATCTCTGGTTACAAAAAATAATCAAAAACCGTATTTTCATTTGCTTTTACAAATGCCCTAAATAAGTTTTAAGCTAAACAATATTTTAAGTAGAAAAACACTAATTTTTCAAGTTTGGTAAATACTCTTTTTGTGGTTTATATACATGTTACCTAGTTTCTTTTTATAGGAAACCGGACTAGAATTTTATCACAATAAGCACTGTAAAATAAAATGCAAGAGCTAATCGCCTTTTAACAAAAATACTCCAAAGCAACATCTGCAATATCAGACATTTGTTACTGGGTGATAATTAACTGCTACAGAACATGAACGAAGCACACGCGCGGGGGCGCATTTCAGAGGGCAGCCACCCTTTGGCACCAGAGCGAGGACGTCCGGGGGTCGGGGCCGCAGAGCGGCTCACACAGTGGCCGGTGCAGGGCAGCGCCTTTCCTCCCCGGGGCTGTTCTCTGTCCCCACCGTCCCTTCCCCCGCAGCGGCAGACGATTATTAAATACATTAAGTACCTGGGATTTATGCCTCAGATCAAGACATCACGTGAATAATTTCAAATGATGTACAGCTCCTCATGTAAAAGATGTTTTGTGGTCACAATTACTTCAGAAAGTAATTATATTCAAATAACCTGGCATATCATGCTTTAGCAATTACAGAACCATGATTTTGACACATGGCAATTTGGAAGTTAGGCGAAGGTGAAATGCCGAGAGAGGAGAACAGCTGCTCTCCTCCTGAAGTTCAGAGTGCTGCAGAACTCTGGCAATGACTTAACTTCTCAGCTGCCATAACCAGCCCCCGACACAGCACACTAGCTCATCAAGTGCAAATCCAAGGACGGCAACACCTTCACTAAGTTACAAAACTTTGGCAAATCAATACAGTACTCTTTTAGAGAATGAAGTCATACTTTCGTTGCAGTTCTAGATTACTTGAGTGACGATTTTCACTCTGAAAATGTCATTTAAGTACGAAATTAGAACACTGGTTTTTAATGTGGTTTATAGCAGGGCAAGTTATTGTATACAAATTCAATGTTTTTTCTAAAACGAGGCCGTCTGTCCTCGGACCGCGTGACCCCCCTGAAGACCACCGCGCCGCAGCTCGGCTTTGTTCGGGGTTGGTCCAAGTCAGGCAGAGCTCCGGTGCACGGAGAGCTTTAAAATTCCACCTGGAGGAGATTTAATATGCAAACACCGATTTCTACGGCCTTTTCAAAAATTGTTAAATTTTCACATAAATACTGGCATCTTCAAAACCAGTCATTCAAACAACACCAGTAACTTCAGGTGCTCCCTTTTTTCTGGAAGCCCTGTGGCTTTGTTTTTATCAAGTCACATAGCCTTCCTGCAGCTTATTAAAAAAAACTCTACCTAAAATACAGTTGTATTTTTTAAATAACGAATAAATATAATGCCAGCTAGTCGGGAACCGGGTGTCGCGTGCCAGCTTCCATCATTTCTCCGCAAACGCCGCTGCCGCCATCGGGGTCCTCATGCTGCCTCTGGCCGAGGCCGCCAACTCTTCAATCTCAGCGTTTAACTTGTGTATCACCCACTCCATGGCTTCTCGGCCCTGGAAAAACCCAGTTCGTTTACTGTTACCGAGGGCGAGCGCAGGCACGTACCAAACCCCCAGCACAGCAGGAGGCGGCCGGGAGCCTGGCAGGCGTCACGAAACCTCACCAGGCCGGTCGTTTCTGTCCTCGCTGCTGCTCCCTGCTGTTATTTACCAAACACCAAACGCCCTGAGCAACTGGCTTTATCTATAAACTCACTTTTATTTTGTATGCAGAAGATGTTCTCAAAGGACTCTCATTAAAGGACAGTGGTTAGACACGTCCCCTTCTGGGGGGGAGGTCAAACCTTTTTTTCTTTTATGTCCTTATTTTAAACCGGAACCCTGGAAGACCCGGCCCCCACCCCCTCGGACCCCTCTGTCTGGCTCTCTCCGGGTCCCCGGAGGAGAAGAACAAGCAGCACCCCACTTCCCTGTCTCAGGGCCTCTGCACACTCAGTCCCTGCCTGAAATGCTCCCTGCGCACCCCCACAACCTGCTCCCCGCACCCCCCGCTTCAGAGCCCCCAGGAGCACCACGCGGCGAACCCTCGCTGGGCGCTCACGGCCCTCTGCCCTGCCCAGCCTCACGGTGCGCTGCCCGATGAGCGGCCCCCCCGGGGCAGGACCCACACCCCGCATTTCCCGAGGCAGCGCCAGGCTAGCCTAGTGCTCTGCCTGGCGCAGAGAAGCCACCCACGAGGGTCTCTGACTGCCGGGTGACGACATTAAGTGTGTTCTAACACAGTGCACTAAGCAGCCTTTTGTCTATAAACTTAGTTTAAATAACGCATGCTCAATGAGGCAAAAATTAGCGGGGTGGTGGTGGGGAACCCCCCTTTAACGTATAAAGCGTATCTATCCTGTTACGTAACTGTAGGAGGTAGGGCAATTAGGAAAAAATGTCTACACTGGATCTAGGATGGGGGGTGAGGTGACAATGAAAAAGCTGAGAACTGGTCCTTATAACAGCACGGCAACGTCATCGAGCACGTCCCATGTGCTGGGCCGTGGGCCACGTCCTGCCCATGTCACCTCATTCTCTCTCCATGCCTAGCCCTGCAGGATGGGCAGTGGTCTGCACCTCACAGACGGGCAGCTGAGCACAGAAAGGCTAACGGAATGGCCCAGGGTGGGAAGGCGGGCGCGTCAGAGCCTGCGCGGGACGCTCGGGAGTGCAGGGCCCGAGAGCCCGTGCAGGTCCCGCCCGGGGACCCTCGCTGTGTCGCGGCTGGGGTCAGCCCCACACACCTTGCTGGCGTTGGACGAGATGGTACTGGCCATCAGCCCTTCCAGGTAGCTGCTGAGACTGACTCCTTTCACAGTGATGATGGCTTCCTGCGTCAGGACGGTTCTGGAACAAGCAGAGTCACACAGCTTCAGAGTGAGCTCACTTCCATTTCTTAAAGAAATATTTGGCAAACGAATGAAAACATCTACTGTAAAATAAGTTGGTTAAAACATTTTTTACTTACTTTTCTGGGTTCTGAGGATGTGGTTTATATACAAGTCTCTCATCTACGGAAACCATATTTGTAAATGAGATCTAGAAATTTAAAAAAATCATTTTGGGAACCAAGATTAGAAACATTTTCACAATTAACTCACAAGACCAGATCTTGCTAAATACACAAACAACAGACAGACCACCCTGCCGCGACCGCATAAACAGTGTAAACCCCACTACTCTGCGCTCATTAAAAAGAACAGCCCTGCAGTGCGACGAGAGCACCGACGCGACAGAAGCCGAGCTCCCCTGACCCAGCGCCCGGCGAGCGCGAGGCTAGGACGCTAGGCCGCAAACAGGCCAAGGCCGCCTAACCCACCGGAGGGCGAGAGCCGAAAGCTCCCGCCCAAGAGTCTGAAATGAAAACGGAAGGCAGCCGGAACTTACGTTCGTGGATTTAAGCTCCATCGTTTTCTCTACAGGATCAACCACAGAATGTTCCTGCACGTACGTTTTGGTTCTCGCCGCGCCGATCAGCTAAATAAAACAGCCACAGTTAGTACTCAGAGGAGGAGGGATTTAACAGGCATATCAATATTTCACCTGAAAGTAAAACGTGTTCAGGCCCTGAACCGAACACCTGTTGTGTATAAAACAAGGGACACGAGGCATCAGACAGGACAGAGAGGAGGCCCGTCTGAGCGCCACGGGATTCACGGCCCACGGCCGAGGCTCCTACACAAGCACCCCCGAGAGGCAGGCAGCCCGCAGGCCGCTGGGAACGGCCGCAGCGACGGCAGTGCCCGGGCCCGCAGCGTGCGAGGGAGCAGGGAGGCAGCGGAGCGTGAGGGAGGGTGTCACGCCCGGCCAGGGCCACTGCCCGGCGCCCCCTGGCTCACTTCTGCACCCCGGCCCCCGCGACAGCGGCCTGTCCGAAGGAAGCCGGCAGTACGCTCCTGCCGAGGCCGTGTCCTCTGGGCTCCTGAGCGGACTGCCTTCTGGAAAGAGCGCCCCTAACTGAAAACCGGGCCCACTTAGCATACCAAGCACCCCGGTTTCCTGCCGGGCAAACCAGGCCACTAAAGCCTGCCGAACTGTGACGGAACAGACCTAGGTTTTACGTGTACGGGGAGCACCAGACTTCGGGACACACGCGGCAGCGGCCAAGCCCCAGGAACGTGCTGCCCCTTCCCGGGCACAGGCCGTGCGGGCCGCACCCCACCCCGGTCTCCGGTCGCTGGCAACGGCAGGGAGGGCAGAACAGACCCCTGGCTTACAGAGCACCAGCTGGCTTCCTTCAGGGGGCTTTACCGGTGCCTTCACGAAGACTGTAATAATATTCCCAACTCATCATACACTCAGATAACTAAGTTTATTATAATACAGTTTGACCTGATGCAAAAATGACATGCAGGATCTGCTCCCACAGCCGATTTGAATGACAGTGTGGTTTAGAAAACCGCTCCCCGGCAGTCACGTTTCCGCGGGCATGAGACGTACTTACAGATTTCACGATGGAAGGCATTCCCCACTCTGTGCTGAGAAGTCGATGGCTGTGCAGCTTTCCGGAAGGATCTACATGTCTGTCCAACACGTCAACGCCCACCACGCTCGGGTTCATAGGGTTCGGGTACTTCTGCATGGCCGCCGTGGTCACTGTCTCCCAGGGGTGCCTGCCGCAAAGCACGAGTGTCAGCCGCGCGCAGATGTGGGGCCCGCCTTATGACCCATCGGATTATTCTTTACAACTGTGCTTTCATTTGCTCGGGGCAAGTTATTTTCGGAAACCCTGACTGAAAGGTAATTTTGAGAGTTCAATCTATATTTGAAACATACATAGGCTTCAGTATTTTTTCAGCACACAGGTTAAACAGTACAATTAATTTCCATAAAGACTGAAATGGCCTGCAGCGCATCACAGCACAATCTCTCAGACCATCTTTCCTGTTTACGACGTCCACGTTCACAGGTAAATTGTTTCTGAGAACCAAATTCAATTCCACAGAAACAAGCGGCAGAAGCATTATTACATCATTTATTCTCCTGACCCCAATTCCAAGAAGCCATAAAGTGTGGAGCACAGTAGCTTACATGCACTGTAAATTCTAACAATGATTGCAAAGATTCAGAACGTTACTTAAACACCATGTTAAAAATGTGTTTCTCTCTATTAAGGTATAACGGTGGCCCCTTCCAATCTTTATCCGTTGCTTTAAAGAGTGATTCTGGTTTGTTTTGAAAAGGTCACTCAGTACAATGTCTTTAAGATGCTCCTAATATGCTATTTTCTAATATTCTTCCTTAATGAGCACCTGCTTATTTCCCAGGACTGACACGAAGCTCGCAGCAACTGTCGCTCTGACGAAGCGCACGGGCCTGGGGGCCTCCCACGTGACGCACGCTTGTTCACCTTACACGAAGAAGATGCCGTACAAAGGACCCCTTTTCTGAAAGAGCCCCTAGTGACCAAACCGAGCAGGAGAGGGGACAACTTTCCAGAGAACGGAGCCTAACAACTCCTCCGCGCCGACAGGTCTCACTGGCGTTCCTTTCTCAGAACCCTGGACGACACCACTGACGATAACTCAGTGTTTTCCTTTCGCCACATTATATAAATGAACCTCATTCTGTTTTTAATCGCAGGCCCTTCAGCGATCAGTGCAGCCATGTAAGCAGAGCTCCTTTATAACCTTTACATACCCTACAGATAGGGGCGCGGCCCGCGGGGCCCTGTTACCAAGGCAACGATCGAACAGGAGGACCGACCCTTTCCCGCCTCCATCCCGTCCCTCCCGGGGGCAGCTGGCTTCCCTGCACGTAGCTCTGCCCCCTCTCCTCGAAGACACGAGCAACTGCATGGCCTGCGGTGGTCACACACGTCCGTAATCCAGTCCTTCTCTGCTCCCCAACCTGAGAACGCCGAGGATGACGGGGCTCGAACCAAGGCTGCTCTAGGCGCCAAAACCAGCTCAAACGTTACAAAGGCGGCCCATCGCGATGGACAATCTTCCTGCAGTTAACTTTAACTATCGGTGTAATTAGGCGACAAGACCTCCCACCGGAAGACGTTCAAAGACAGCACCCAGGGGGGCCTGGAGAGCCTGGTGGGGGCTCACTGATCTGCCTGAGTCCCTCCCCTGTGACACTAGGGGGGACCCTGCTGACTCCCCCGAAGCAGCAGATCTGCCGACCCAAAGGCCGGGGCCCGGAGCGAGAGCCTGGGCCCTTGGAGCAGCAGCGGCTGACCGCAGCGGGCGCCAGCTGCACGCCAGGCCTGGAGGCCACCGCCGGGCCGCGAGCACAGGAGGACGGCGTGGGGGTTACTGTCGGACAGGAGACCCCTCGAGGTGGCACTCGGAGGGGCACTGTCTAGGGGGTTGGAGGGGAGATCAAGACTCCGGTCTCAGGCGCGCCGAGTGCGGACCGCCCGCGGGGCGTGTGAGCAGGAGGCCTGGAAGGACCCAAAAGGAAGGATGTGAAGTTCAAGACGGGCTGGAGCCCAGGGCCAGACTCTGGGGCCCCACGTGGGCCCGTGCCAGCGGCGCCGGCATGCTGGGGGAGGCGGGGGCCGGCCTGCTTCGGCCCGCACGCGCACAGCTTCTGTCCGAGCCTGTCCGTCTCCTGGGACGAGTCCCAGAGCCTCCCTCAGATCTCAGAGAAGTCTGGCGACGAGAGACACAGAGGTTAGGACGCGCCGATGGAGCGCTGGGCAGGAGGGCCAGCCGCACGTGCCCCGAAGGGGGAGGGCGGAGGGCGGAGGGCAAAGCGCGGGGCCGGGGCCGGGGCGGGCAGGGGGCCGTGCCCAGGAAGCGCCATGCCAACAGCCGGAGCCTTTACGCCCACAAGTGGGTCCCACGGCAGAACCCGCCGCCGCAACGCGGGCACAGACTCAGGTCTCCCCCGCAGAGCCGTAACGACCCGGGAAGCGGCCCTCCCCCCGAGTCCCCCACGCAGCGCTGCCCAGGACCCGGGGGATGCTGCGTGTGTTCCCGGGACCGCGTCGGCGGAAGGCTGACGCCGTCTCACGAAGCCGCACGGCCGCACTAAAACACACCGCAGAGCTACGACAGCCGACCCGGTGCGGCGCCCGGCTCCACGTGCAGACGAGGCGGCTCAGGTCCGGGCAAGCGCGGCGTCCCGAAGCCCCGCGGGGAAGGGGAGCTGGTCACCGACAGACCTGCTCACACCCGTGGCTCGTCCGGACGTGGCCTCGGGGGCCCAGAGAGGAGTGCGATCCCCGGCATCCGACGGGCTGCGGGCCCACTCCTCCCGTTACTGAGTCCCCGCTCCGCCCAGAGCCGTCACTGAGCGCGGCCTCTGCGGCCGGCGCTGAACTTGGGGCGCCCCCTCCAAGGCGCTCCGCTCCGCCCCGCGACGGGCCGCCGCCAGTTTCGCTTCCTGGTGGCCCGAACCCGCCCGGCCCCATTCCGAGGTCAGGGCCTCCGCCCACACGGCGGCGGGGCTGCCGGCAACGCCCGTCTGCCGGGGTCCTCGGAAGGCCGGGCGTGCCCACGAAGGGCTGCTCGCACCCCGAGTGTCGTCCCAAACCTCGTGCCCTGCGACGCTGCCACCACCGCGGGGCCCAGGCCGCGAGTGCCCCGCCTCTGCGCCCCTTCCCGGCCGGGGCGGCTTCAAGGTCAGGGCCATGTCCGCTGGGGGCCCCGTCCCGGGGCGCAGGGCGGCGCGGGGGACACAGCACCCGTGGGGCTCAGGCTCAGCTCCCCGACTAGGCCCGACGCCTGGAAGCCTCCTGAGGGGCGCCCCGACCTCGCCCCCACGCCGGGCCCGCCCCGTCCGTCTACGGCCCGCGGGGGCCCCGAGGTGCCCGCCGGCCCGCCCCACGCCCGGCACCTACTCAAAGACGTGCTCCGAGGTCCAGATCCTCATGGTGCCGGCGCCCTCCGCGGTGTCCCGGCAGCGCAGAGAGGCACAGAGGCCACCGAGGGCCCCGCTCCGCCCCCAAGGCACCCCGCCGGCCGCGCAGCGCGCACGCGCCGTCTGGCCCGACGCCAGGGACGTCCCGACGCACTGCCCCGCGCCCTATCCCGGCCCGGGTTTGCGCGCGGCGCAACGAAGCCCCGCCCCTTAGCGCCGGGCGCAGCGCGGCGGCGCAGTTCCGGGAGCAGCGTCTGGCGCCGCCGGCGCGGGCGTTGTGCTGCGCAGGCGCGGCACGCGGCCGCTGGCCCGCCCCCTCGCGGGCGTCGCAGAGAGCGGTGACCTCTGTGCAGAGTTGGGCGCGGCCCAGCCCGCGCCCGGGTGCCCCCGCCCCGCCCTCGGGCCGGTCCGTTCCCGCCCCGTCCGTGCTCGCCTTGCGCCGCGAGGCCGTAGGCGGCTGCAGTCACCCCGATCGCGGGGACGGCGCCCGTAGTGGTCGCCTGGGCAGGTGCTCCTGGCGCCCCAGTAACATCCCTGCGGCCTCCCGTGTCACCCCGGGCGGCGGGGGCTCCGGAGGCTGATCCCACCTGCCCTCCCGGGGTGACGACCCCCGGCTGAGAAGACGGACAGACAGACACTGACGTCAGACAGAGACCGGCATCGGACAGAATGCTCTTCGCCCGGGAAGGGTGGCCGCGGGGAGCGGGTGCTAGGTGGGCGGGAGGACAAGCCTTGGGGCCCCGGGTGTTAGGGGCCTGCCCCACGCCCTCCCCGGCAGGGCCCCCAGCGCCTCGTTCCTCCGTCGCCGCGTGCGCTCGCTCTCCCTCGGCATCCCGGACTTTCCGCCCCCAGTGCCGCCCGGTGGAAGCCCCTGAAGGCAAGGACCTCGCCTGTCGCGCTGACAAAGGGCTCTCGGTGCCTTGGGCATAAGGAGACTCCGGGGTTCCTCGGGGTTCCTCGCTGATCATCAGTGATTACTTGTGGAATGAGCGAATTAATGAGCCGTCTAGTTTGTCCGTCCGAGGTCCGCTCGGCTGCAGCCCCCGAGGGCGAGGCCCCTGTCGGACTTGCTCGATGGTCCCCGCATAGCGATGCGCCTGCATAGTAACGGTCGCTGCACAAACGGCCGAATGACTGGACAGCGAGGGGGCAGAGGACATGGATGGCGCGCGGGCACACCCGCCGACGAGCCTTGCTGCGTGGACAAGCTCCCTGGCCCCGCTCAGGATAACCCCCCCCCCCCCCCAGGTCTACAACCCTGTCCCCCCAACAGAAGATCCGACACTGAAGGACGGCTGGGGAGGAAAGCCTTCGCCTCTGGTTCCTTAGAAGCCAGCTGGAGGCACTGCCTCGTGTGCTTAGCTCATCTGTTAACAACGGAAGCCGGGTTCACTTAGGAGGGAGGGTAATTAAAAAAAGTAGCTGAAGTTCTTTATATAGAAAAACAGAAGTCCCATTAGGCAGGAAATAATATGGTCGGGTAGTTGCTAACTGCGATCTGTGGTGCCTGGGACTGAAAAGGCGCGACAGCACTTAGAGCGACGTCTTGGTGGCGGCGCTCGGGGGCAGGTGACGCTCTAAGGCCGCTGACCGGGCCGCAGCCTTGGTGACGACGCGGAGTGGGTATTTCTGGGGGGACACCGTTTCCGAAACCACCCTGGCCCTCCGTGAAGCCGCTCCCCATTCGGGCTTCCTCCTCGGTCCATTTTGAAGACTGTTATTCTGCCTGCTTGCCGCTCCCCGCCCCCGTTCAAGATTTCTGTTTTTTTGTTTTTTTTTTTCTTTTAAATTGTGAAAAGTAAATGACACCTATCTCCAACCCATACGGTATCAGTCCATTTTACTTCCTGGATCTGGAGTGATGGGGCTGGGGGCACGGAGCATCTTTTCTGTGTGTTCCAAGGGGAACTAATCCCACCTCGGACTGGAATTTGGAGAACAAGACCTTCGTGCGCGGTATCTCCTGGAGACTCAGAAACACCCAAAAGAATCATATGAATGGTTTTTAGATACCAAAGCGTTGTTATCAGTGACATCCCTCTCACAGGAACAGGGAAGTCATTATCAGGTCATTAACTTGAAGTTAATTAGGTGACTGGTTCTTACACCCTTGTTCCTGCAAAGACAGGAGTTCCCCAGATCCCCACGCCCTTCCCTGGGGACAGGGAGGGAAGAACGCAGGGGTGGCTCCTACCTGCCAGGACCTTGGCATCTGGCTGAGGAGCCAGAACCCAATCAGGGTGTGGCTGGAAGATGCTTAAAGTGAAGGTTCCCCAGGGGTTTAGAGTACAGAGACCTGTGACGGACCTGCCACCCGTCGGTGCATGGCGACCGGCAGAGCGTCTCCCTGGACCACAGCGAAGCCTTTGGCTGAAGAGCTGAGACCTGGGGCCGGTAAGTGAGAACACACAGCAGCACCAATAGCAGACGGCCCACGAGAACAGGACCCAGGGACAGGCCTCGCAGGAGAAGTGGACCAAGTCCTGCGCTCTCGCATCCGCTGGGACCCGGCCCCTTTTATTTCCCAACTTTGGTCACCTACACAGCGCCCCCACAAATCCCTCTATCTTCATACCGCCTGTTCCACGATTGCTTAATTTTTGGGGTCAGTTTCTTTACAAATACACTTTAAATAAAACTTGACGTCACTACTGTCAATGGAAAATCGGTATTTTCCCCTGAGGGTTGGTAAAACAGTAAGCTCCCTACCATCTTTTAGCTCCTAGTAGCTGATGTCTGACTTGGAGTCTCTCCCAGCTTTGGGGCTCCGTTTGCCTCCTACCCGTTGTCTTCAGATTCCAAACCCAGCTTTTCCTCAACCTTTCAGCAGTGACCTTTATCTCTGAGTTCACTGTGAACGTCAGCTTTCCTCCTCTGCTCTTTGAAATGTCTCGTATTCTCATTAACACGCTCCATTTTTCTTCTGGACTCAGAGAACGTACTCTTCCTCCTTCCCAGTCATTTTGCCTTTGCTCCCTTCATTTATTCATTCAACAAACAGCCACGACCGCCTATTCTGGGCCATCCCTGTTCCGGAGGACCAACACTGTGCTGATGTCCTCAACCAGGGTGATTTCCTCCAGGGGATGTCGGGCAATGTTGTGAGTCACTGACCAAATAACTAAGTGCGGGCGAGGACCACCCCCCCCAAGACTGACCAAGTCATTGGATGTTTCTGCAAAGATCTTTGTCACGACGATTGGGCTGGGAAATCCAAACATGTGCAGCGCTTTCTGCAGGTTGGTGGGAAAATGTTGGCAAAAACCAGCACTTGGGCCATTCGAGGTAATAAGGGTTTGCACAGAGTTGCAGTTTAACCTAATTTTGTGTGTGAGTATATATATATGTATATGTATCTCTCATACTAGATAAGAGAGGTCATAATATATACATATCACTACATACGTGTGTGTGTGTAAATAAACTCGCCATCATCATTTTATATTCTATCAGGATGAAGTCTCAGCCACGATTTTTGTTTTTCATTGTTTACTGTTGGTTTTACGTGGGTTCATTGGGCTTCCTGGTCACCAATTATACACGAAACATGAGGGCTTTCTTAGACCCCAAGAGCTGGGACTGCATAGGAAGGTCAGTGAGGAGAAAGATTCGTAAGGACTGAGGGTGAGAAGCAGCCAGGGCAGAGGTGGAAGGGGAGGAGGGGACCAGAAGCCCCCTGGTGGATCCCTGCACACACTCACCTTTCTATCAGGTCCCCAGTAACCCTTACAAAGCGGGGAGCCAGAGTCTGCGTGGCTGCAGAATGAGCCAGAGAGAAGGGACCTGCGTGACTCAAACCCAGGACATCAACATCCCACAGTGTCTCCTGTCTGGGCTGCTCCACTAGCCGGGGAAGGAGAGACCAGAAGGCGGAGGAGCTCAGAGACCACCTGGGACCTCAGCCCTGGAGCCCACCCCTTGTCTCTGCCAAGGGGACCTCCCATCTCAGGGATCTCATGTTACTTCTAATTGTTCCCATTAGTGATGGATGATTATGCGTAATTGTCCAGAATTTCCTATCTATTTGATTCCCACATCTCCTTTTTCTGTTTACCTAAGTATCTAACCCAGTTATCCCCAAATTCCTGGCATAAGAAATGAATCTCTTCTCCTGGGAGGACTTCGCCTATTCCAGTAATTCCTCATCCTGAGAAATTAAGGGTAATTTCTTAAAGCTAAACCAATTTGTCTTATTAGCAGCCTTCCTATAAGAGGTAGTCTGTATCAAAATAGGCCCCAGTTTCGCTCCATGCTAAAAGCTTTTGCCACGAACGACTCCCTCACACGCACTCTCAGGCACGAGGGTATACAAGCTAGCCACAGATTCTCACCAGGACAATAAAAATGCCATCCTTGTCCATGTGTCCTGAGCCAAACAGCTTTGCAATCCCTTAGTTCACATTCGTTAATATATTTTTTTGGTCCCTGTGACCACACCAGATATTGAAGGGTGGGGGGGGGAGGCGGTGTAACAATCTGCACTGAGGCTCATCCCTTTTCTTTTTTTAAGTATATTTTATTGATTATGCTATTACAGTTGTCCCAGTTTTCTCCCCTTTGCTCCCCTCTGCCTGGTACCTCCCTCCCCTCCAGCAGTCCGCCTTCCCTCCTTAGTTCATGTCCATGGGTCGCCCATGTAAGTTCTTTGGCTTCACCCTTTCCTATGTTATTCTTAACTGCCCCCTGTCTGTTTTGTACCAACTGATTATGCTTCTTAGTCCCTGCACCATTTCCCCGTTTCTCCCCCTCACCCCTCCCAGCTGATAACCCTCCAAATGATCCCCACACCTATGATTCTGTTCCTGTTCTAGTTGTTTTCTTAGTTTGTTGTTTTCTTTTTTTTAGATTCATTTGTTGATAGTTATGAGTTTGTTGTAATTTTACAGTTCATAGTTATGATGTTTTTTTCTTAAATGTGTCCCTTTGACATTTCATATAATAATGGCTTGGTGATGATGAACTCCTTTAGCTTTACCTTGTCCGGGAAGCACTTTACCTGCCCTTCCATTCTAAATGATAACTTTGCTGGATAGAGGAATCTTGGTTGTACGTCCTTGCTTTTCATCACTTTGAATACTTCTTGCCATTCCCTTCTTGCCTGCAAAGTTTCTTTTGAGAAATCAGCTGATAGTCTTATAGGCACCTCTTTATAGGTAACTCTGCTTTTCTCTTGCTGCTTTTAAAATTCTCTCTTTATCTTTCACCTTTGGCATTTTAATGATGATGCGTCTTGGTGTGGTCCTTTTCAGATCTACCTTGTTTGGGACTCTCTGTGCTTCCTGGACTTGTATGTCTATTTCCTTTGCCAAATTTGGGGAGTTTTCCTTCATTATTTTTTCACATAAGTTTTCAATTTCTTGCTCTTCCTCTTCTCCTTCTGGTGCCCCTATGATTTGGATGTTGGCATGTTTAAAGTTGTCCCAGAGGTTCCTAAGCTTCTCCTCATTGTTTTCAATTTTTGCTTCCTCATTCTGTACTGGTTGACTTTATTTGTTCCTTATGTTCCAAATAGTTGACCTGAATTCCAGTTTCCTTCCCTTAACCATTTGTTTTGTGTGGATTTTCCTTCGTTTCATTTAGCATAGCCTTCACTTCTTCCCTTATGTGTTTGCCGTACTTTAGCATATCTGTCAAGCCTGTGAGCATCTTTATCACCAGTGTTTTGAACTCTGTGCCTGTTAGGTTGGCTATGTCCTCATCTGTTAGGTTGGCTATTTTCTCGTCACTTAGTTCTCCCACTGGAACCTTAGTCCGTTGCCCCTTTGGGCCATACCTCTCTGTCTCCTCATCTTGACAGGCTCCTGTGTTTATTTTCCTCTGTGCCTTAGCTAGAGCTGTCACACCTGTTACATTATAAGAGGCGGAGTCTTAGGGATTCGTCAGCACAGGGTGACCCGTTTCACCACGTTGTGGAGCTGTGTGTGGGGGAGGGTCCGAGAGGAAACAATGACGCTTGCCCAGCACTCACCTCTTTTCCAGGCACCTCTCCCACTTCCGTATGGGACTGGCACCCCTCTGGCTGTTGTTTTGGCTGTCGTTCCCAGAGTGGATGGGTCTGAGGACATTCTAGGACCCTGGGGGCCCTTTAAACAAGCGGACGCTGCTGAGAGACCGGCAGTTTCTGCCTCCGCCCCAACCCCCAAGGGTCTGCACAGTCAGAAGCAATGAGGCTTGATTTTCCCCGGCGATGAGCTCTGAGCTGCGCAGTCTGGCCTGGAACTGGGCTCACTCCCCAGGTGTCCCTCCTGGCTTTTATAACGTGTGACTGCCCTTTCTGATGGCCGGCCACAACCACTGCCTTGCTGCCACTGCTGCCACATGGTGACCTGTCCACGCCTGCGCCCTGGCTCCGCCCCTCCGCTGGCGTCCCGGAGCGGGCAGAGAGGGCGGGGTGTGCCCGCAGCTCAAACTGGCTTCACTTGAGAGAACAGCTGTTTGCTGGGTCCTGAGGCTGAAAAAGCAGCGCCGAGCCGTATGTCCTGAGTACATCAGCGCGTGGCCCTATTGGAAAACGTGCCTGAATGACTGAGTAGGAAATACTCAGCCAGCCTGGCATGTTGCTTTGCTTGTAGGCAGCGAGCTTGACGTCAAAACGTACCCAAGTCCACCGTGCCCCTCCCGCTTCCATTTCTCATCAGCAAACGGCCAATGCAGGTGCTGGAACCACCTGGGAAGAGAGGAAAGGAAGACATTGTCTTTTCCCTTTTTTTAAAAAGTATTATTATTATTATTATTTAGATTTTATTTATCCATTGTTAGAGAGAGGGGAAGGGAAGGAGAAAGAGGGGGAGAAAAGTCAATGTGTGGCTGCCTCTCATGGGCTCCCAACTGCGGACCTGGCCTGCAACCCAGGCCTGTGCCCTGACTGGGAATCGAACCGGCGACACTTTGGTTCACAGGCCGGCACTCAATCCACTGAGCCACACCAGCCAGGGCGGAAGACATTTTCTTAAGGGCTACGACTGCACAGCGAAGCGTTGGTTCTAACCGAAATCATGCCCTTCTCTGGATCGTGTGTTTCTTTAAACAATGAGGGAAATGGTTGGGTAGTTGCAGGCTGATGTATCACGATGCAGCCGGAGGTTCCAAACTCTGAGACACCCAGCAGCTGGGGAAACAGAGGCACCAGGACCACAGGTTGATGATCTTTTGAACCCAGTGAAGGAAGACGATGCCTACAAGTCCAGGCTTCTTCCTCCGTTGACTCGTCTGTGCCCTGAGAGTAACAGTGCAGAGAAAGTCCGTGGTAAGAGGTCATTTCGGCAGCTTCTCACTTCCGAGGGCATTGAATACATCTCTGAAAAAGACTGAAACCCTCGGATAGCTTCAGTGATTATTTACATCGGCCAGCTGGTATCTTAGCACAGATACATTCAGCTATCGACACGTTTAATGGGATTACTCAGTGCAGATCATTGGTTATACATCTATTAAAAATATACTTTGGTTAATTCTGATTTAGTTAAAAAGCTAATATAAAAATCTTTTCAGTGTTATTTAAAATTAATTGAAAAATACAAAAGTCAATAGCTTTCTTTCATATCAACAATGATGGCTTATAAGCAATAATGGGAAATTTTCATTTAAAATAACCTCACATATAAGTACCCGGGTGTAAGTCTTAACAAGAGGTGCAGAGGACCTTGGTACAGAGAATCATAACGTTTTTCAGAAGAATGTAACAGGGACTTGACCGCAGGAAGAGGCACATGCCCCCGGGCAGGACAGTCAGATTTTCCACGCTGTCAGTTCTTCCCAAGCGGGAAGAATTAATTGAATTCCAACCCAAATCCCAATAGGATGCTTTTGGAACTTGACAGAATGATTCTAATATTTATTTGGAAGAATAAAGAGGTGAGAATAGCCAAGAAAGTTTTGAAAAGGCAAAGAAAAAACGTGGTCTACCAGATATTACAACATATTCTCCAGCGACAGTAGCTAGAACAGTGTGATACTGGGCAAAAATGGGTAGCGAGAAATAGTGAGCCTTAAAATTAACCTTAGCGTGTATGATGTTTTAGCATTTGACGTAAACCAGCGCTTCAAATCCAAGGGGAAGGCTAGATTGGTAGGTAAGTGGTGATGGAACAGTTGGTTAAGTATTTGGAAAAAAACCAGAAAGTTGTATGACCTCAGACTATACATCTACATCCATTCTAGATTAACTAAAGAGGTCAATATTAAAAATCTAACTATTTATCGCTTCTCGGCCTTTTGGCTAAGATCAAGTGTAAAAATCTAACTATTTATACAGGTTCATCTCCATAAATTGTACTGAGTCACCAATATAGAAAACATTAAAACAAGACTAAAAAGAAAATATATGAAAATACTTGCCACAAATATGACGGATTAATTTTCTTAATATATAAAAAGACAATTATAAAAATTTTCTATATTAAGGCCATGCATGTGTCCCCAGACCGAGTTCTTTCCCTGGGTCTGGTTTTATAAATGTTGGTGATAAAACAAAACAAAACGAAACAAAAACAAAAACAAAAAATAAAATTAAAAAGACAGGTAAATGATTAAAACTCCACCAAAACCCTTTCAGAAATAGAAACATCATTAACAGACAATCTGTGGGAAAAGCGGGAATGGTTCATGTGATAAAAATGCTCAGCTGTACTGGGGATCCAGTGAAAGCAAATGAACAGTACCCCACTTTGGTCTGTTTAATTAGCAGTGATTAAAACACAGCTCTCACTCAGAGCTGGTGAACCAGTCACTTTCATTTGCTGTCTGTTGAAAGTGTTCATGGATCCAATCTTTCCGGAGAGCAATTTAGTGATATCTGTTCAGGGGCCTTAAACATTCCCCTTTGTCCTTGTGATTCCTGGTCAGGAATCTGCTGTAACAAAGTAGTTACAGCTTGGGACAAAGAGATGGCAGAATTGCTGGTAATAATGTAACACTGGAAAAACTAAAAGGTTCCAAAGATGATTTACTGATTGGATCATGAAGGAACGGTAGTCTTTCAAGGAGAGGGAAGGGGAAGGGGAAGGAGGGAATTCTAGGGGAAATGGGGAGCCTGGGGGAAGTTGGGGTTCAGTGTGGCCCATTTGGAGACTGGAGTGTGCCTTGTCAAGGTTGATGTGAAGCATATAGAAGGAGGAGGAAGGGGTGAGCTTCCAAAGCAGATTTATCTGGGCTTAAGTCAGCAGGGGTGCACTGGTGCTGGAAATTCTAATATTAATGAAGAATGATACTTGTTTATTAACCTATGGTCTTAAAGTCCTGTTTACTATTTCCTTGGTGCCCCTCTTCTTTGCTCAAAAACCATGATAATTTTTCATTTCTTCCACACAGATAACCCATAGTGGGTAAATAGTGCCTTAAAATCACCAGTTGCAAAACTGAGTTTTAAAAAGTGTTAATTTAATAGTGTTATTTATTATCAGTTGTTTAAAGTAAGTGTGACATTTTAAAGAAATTAGTGTTACATAAAAGATAGTTTAAATTGTGCTTATTATTCATACAGGACAGATTTCCCATCAGAATCGGGGAGAAAGTACTGAAAAAAAAAAATGGAGGTGATATTTCATTGGTCCATGTAGACACTAATATTATAATTGGAACAAGAGTAATAGTAACCTTAAGAAAAAGAGCACCTCATAAATCATTCTTTAAAGAGAAGGAATTTGCTATTGGAACATTATTTTCTCAAAGTTTTCCCATGAGACAGAATTAATAAAATGCTATGGTTTATTGAAATTTCAAAAAAAATAAAAAAATAAAAAAAAGAACCCCCAAACTGGAGTTGTATAGAAGAGTAGAGGGGAAAGTAAATTGAGGTTTGTATATAGTATTTTTTTGGTACAAAAAGAAACTTGAAGGTCATATTTAAAAATTGAAGATAAGAGCTGAAATATTGTGCTAGAATAAGAAGTCTTGAGATTAAACCGTTAAAAAATAGGAATCAGCATTTGACAGAAGACAAATGAACAGTCACAGAATTCAAGAAAGCACAACCTGAGCAGGAACAGAGAGCTACTTGCATGTGTGCGGTGGGGGTGCGTGTGGAAATGTGGAGGGGTCTAAGTTTTATTAGACAATGCTGTGCTCTTTTGGGGTGCAGACACAGGAATCACAGGGGGTCTCTCCCTTTCAGTTTCTTTAAAATGTTTTCACAGTGGCTTAAAACAACGGAAAGTATCAGCTATAAGAATGATCATGGAAGTAAGTCAAATTCAGTAAAAAGTTTTAAAACTTTTGTAGGAGGAAAAATAATGAAACTGAAATAAAAACACCATGTGTTTTTAAAGATGCTCAAAAGCGATTGTAAAAGATATTTCCACATTGTGCTGTTCGTGAATAACGTACTTATAAAAAGTCACAGAGACAACCTAAAATTATTTTTCCACAAAGAGACAGCAATGGTAATAAATACAGGAAAGCAAAGGTCGCAATAATAATATCAATTAATTCAAGACATATTAAGTGAAATAAGTGGGTAGTTACACAAAGATAAACAATACATACTTAGGATATAATAACTGTAAATTTACATGCGCCAAATAACACAGCAACAAAACACAAAGCAAAGAATGTATTAACTTCAAGTGAAAACGAACACAAATTCAGTTATACAGGGTATTAAATTCTTTACAATCAAAACCACAGCCAATAAAGTCAACAGAGTTCTGTGGTCTACAAATGAGATATAATTTCTTAGAATAACTCAAAGGGCGCTTACAGATTTTACCACTTGCCAGTTTACATAAAATTAAATAAATAAACTCCACCAGAGCTTTCACAAGCCCCATTGTAACCGAAATTCAACTGAAAGTTGAAATTAAGACTTAAGAGTAAACAGACAAAATTTCAAGTTATGCCGATATTTTAAAATAATCTTCTAAAGAACAACTGGGACAATGAAAACAATCAAAAACTCAATAAAAGGCAACTTAGAAAATACCAATACTAATATTAATATACATATCCAAGTAAAGCTTAGAGAAAATATCAATAAAAGCTTAAATATTTTATTGTCAAAATTAAAAAATAAAGTAAATAAATTATTCAACTCAATATCTTAGCAAAGAAAAGACATAACGTAAGAAATAAAAAGATAAAGTCATAAGTTGGAAAGAATAAATTAAAATATACAAGAGCAAATGCTGGTTTCTTGAAACTTTGACAATATAACCAAATTCTGAGACCTAACCAAGAAAAACCCCAAAACATATAAAAACAGAAATTAGAAAAGAGATAGAAACTCTTTTGAAATAAAAACTATAAGAAAGAATATCTCTTAGTATGCCACTGTATTTGTAATTCTCAAAGAAATGGGTAATTTCATAAAAAAATAAAAATTTCTAAAATTGATGCAAGACAAAGAAAATCTTTAGAGACTGATGGAAGGAAGAAATCAGAAGTCATCAAAGAACTATTCCAATATCAATAAAAAGGTTCTGAATCAGAGTAAATTTTTAAAATATTTTAAGAAATAGGTTATACCATGTTACAAAAAGTTTTCCTGACACAGAAATATTTAATACATTTCTGATAAGGATGAACACCCCAAACAACTAGTCAATGTCATATAGATGGGGAAATCTTAAATAAAATCCATCGAAAGAGCACTGCATTATAAAGTAAAATATATCCCTGAAATGCAAGGATGGTTCATTGCAAAGCCTTATATGATGTTAATAAATTAAATAAAAATCTCTATATGGTTATTTCCATAGATATTAAAAAAGTAATTTGAAAAAATTCAACACATATTCCAACTACACATTGATTTTTAAAAAAGACTAGAAGTATACTTTATTAATATATTATGAAAAACATTTTTTGAAATCAGGAGACAATGAAAAAACCTAGAGACATTTCTTCAAAAGCAGAATGGAATTAAAGTGCTGCCTTAACTTGATATAGTCTTGGGATGTCTGTTCAATAAATTAAGAAGCAAAATTAAGACATATGAAGAACACATATCGAGCCCATAGAGACAAAATATTCCATTTCAGGTGCTAGGAAGTGTAAATGTACTACAAAAGTTGTGAGATATTAAGGAATGTCTAAATCAACAGCATTCTTAAAGACCAGGATTAGCATTTTATTTAGTTATAACAAGAAAGAACTTATGACAAGAAAATTCATTATAAGTTTATTAGGAATAAACAAGGGATAGTGTATGAAAAATAATGCAAAACTTACGAGGCGGTCCAAAGGCAGACAGAAGAGGCCGTGCTCTAGAAGAGAAGAAATACCCTGAGGGTGCGCATTCCCCCCAAGTCCAACGCACATCCCTAGAAGACGTCACACAGAACGAATGAATGGAAACACCCGAAGTCAATAACCATGATACTCCTTAGGAAAGAATGGCCATAGGAAGATATAAACAAGCGGAAGAGGTGGATTTACCGCGAAGCTAATGAAGCTCCAGCTTCCCTCTCCTCACCATGTGGACCCTCCCGAGGTCCCGGGAGGACTTCTAGCACTGTGTTCACTTATGACCGTGTGTTTTTGTAAAATTTGCAAACGTTAATCTATTTTCTTTATGAGCCCTGCCCCCTCAAAGATTTAATTCTACCACACCAGTTACAAAATTATGTTATAAATCTACAATAATTCCAAAGGTTACCAAAAAAAAAAAAAAAAGAAAGAAAAAGAAAAAGAAAGGAAAAAAGGAAAAAAGAAACAAAACCAAATCTCACCCCCAAAGAACCAAAACAATGGAAAAACAAAACAAAACAGCCAAACAAGAAAAGGTTACCAAGTGGCATAGAGAAATCAATCGACAGAATAGAAAAATAGCCAGAATTAAATCCATTGATATGAAAAGTTTAACTATATGAGAAAGTGTCACTGAAAGGGGCTGGAAGAATGAATAATTTAGTATCTGGTATTGGGTAACAATAGCCTGGGTGACGTCTGAGACGTTAACAACAGCCTGGTTTGGGTGTGAGAGCAGATGCTGGCCGTTCCCTCCGGGGGCCACTGGACAGGCGGCTGTGACACAGCCCAGCCGTGGCTTGAATCGGGAAGTCGGGGAACTCACATTAGAGCTCTGTGTCACACTGGACGGGACCTCAGATGGGTCGGTTCCTTAGACGTAAGATATTGGATTCTCACCAGGCGTTTGGAGGGGTGATGCAGCTTTCTAAGGACTGAACCAAACATCTGACCCTCCGTACACCACTTTTATAAAGTGACAATGAGCAAACTCAAGAAGGAAGCAACTGTCTGGGGAAAAAACATGGGAATGAAATAGGACAGAAGGTTAGTATTTAAAGAAGAAGCTAGTTCAGTGTATACCAGTAAAATGGGAAGTCCAATCAATAAATAGACGAAGTTCATAAGCAGGCAAGGTACAAACGAACAGAGACTCGGCCAGCGTGAAAGCGTGTTGGGCTGGCGTCTGAAATGGCAATGCTGAGCCAGGGAAAGGGAACACTGAAATGCTGAGCAGGACCGAGACCGCAACGGGTGCCGTCAGAACAGTCCAGGGCTGCACTGACTTTGAACGAGATGACGCCTGTTTGCTGACACGGCTGTCGTGGCGCTGAAAACTGGGTCTGTTATAGGTAATAATCTCCCTTTGAACAGGAAACAGAAGGAATATATACTGGCGATATTAACAATAGGATAATAAAAATGTTTCTGCCTCTTCCTTCACAGTCCCACATTTGAGAAAAAAAAAGCAGAGGGTTATTAATACCTAAAGAGGATGCGGTGTCTTGAGTTGGAAAGTCTAGGTTTGAATCCTGGTTTTAATACTTTCAACCTGAAAGACCCCAGGAAAGCTGTTTAAGTTCTCTCTGCCCCTCAGTTTCCTCACTTGCAAAGTTGGGGTTCTCCTCTGTTCCTCAGAGGGTTCCAGAGAGAGCTAAAGGCACCCCTGTGCGTACACAGTGCAAAGGCGCTTTGTGTCTCTGTCCGTGGGCTTCCATTTTCTCATCTGTCACGCGGGGGTTATAATACCTGCCTCACGAGCTTGCTGCGATATTGAAATCTGACATTAACGTTCATTCATTCATTCATTCCTTCGGCCAGCGGGGTCCGTGGGTACAGAGTGCTGTGACCACACGCAGGCACGGGCCACACTGGAGTGAGCGAGGCAAGCCCCGCTGGGCATTCCGTGCCCAACTAGAGCTGAGTTCTGGGACGGGTGTGTCTCAGGGTCCTCAGGTCACAGGTCTCGACAAAGGCAGACGTGCTGGTGTTAGTTAGAGGGTCTGACTGTCTAGGGGAGGCCACACGTCACGCCCCTCAAAGGAGACCTCATGTCTGCATTCCCTTTCCGGGCCCATGGCACAGAAGAGGGATCCAGTGTAACACTCCATCCTTGGGAAGGCTGGATGGAAGCATGTGGAAGCGTTTCCAGGAGGCTCATGGGTCTAAATGAATATTCTGAAGTCACCTCAATGTCCAGCGCACGAGGAGTGACCAAGAAAATGGTGTCATCATCACGCAGCGGAAGACTTCGCAGCGATTAAAATGGTAAATTATGAGGCTCATGGGAGACGGAAAACTATCAGATGAACTATTCCGTGGGGAGCAAAGGCAGAATCTAAAACTGCGTATACTTCACCGTGACAACTGCGTATATGTCCAAAGTGAAAGCAGCTATTGACAAATGGACTTTTATTATGGTAGGGGGATTCTGGGTGAATTTTAAAAATCCCCTTAGTGATTGGAAAATACTATGTTAGCAATAAAATGACAATAACCACGAGAAAGGGAACGGCTGCCGTGCAGAGAGAAAAAACAGGCAATTTTCTTTAAGTTTTTGTTGAAGCATATGTAACTTATGAAGAGTTAAGTTATACGTGCTTAAGTTCCACCCAAATCAATCAATTTGTAGAACAATTAAAAATAGGAGATTTTAAAGGGGAAGAAGAATCTGGGTGGAAAACTAACCTCAGAGACATTATTTTGCATAAAGACTCCCCTGGGTCCCGAATGGGAAGAAGGTAAGATGTTAGAACGTAGGAAACCAGCAGAGAAGCTTGAGCCGCGTTAAGATGGAGTTCTGAAGTTGACAGATTTTCCAAGGCTAACAATCTGAGCAGGCTTTCCCCGCTTTCCCACTAAAAGCCCCAAATGGAAGCAAATTACTTTGCACAACGGCAGATCTGACCACGCCAGCACCGTTGCGTATGCTCAGGTGCGGGGCAAACGAGGCGACACGGAACGAGGCACAGCGCAGCCCGAGTCAGGGTTCTGGCCCCCTCCAAGGTGGGGCCAGCCAAGGACCAGCCAAGAAGCGATTTGCAAACAGGGAGCCTGGGCCTGGCGTTGCTCCCCGCCTCCCTCCCTCCTTTGCTTTCCTCCAAAGCGCAATCCACATTTCAGGACTCCCCTCACAGCCCTCTGAACTCCCAGCCCACAGACTCCAACGTCTTCTGCAAGTTCACCGTGTTTTTTCCTCCGTGGGTGATTTATCCGGAGTGTGGCGGGGCTGTCTTATCTTCCTCTCTCTTCCCAGACTCTCAGACTGCTTCAGCGCATCCTCACCTCTCCAGAGACCTGAGACAGGCACCGAGCTGGAGGCGGGTCGGAGCAAGGCCTGTGTGGGTGTTGGGTGACTGCTCTGGTGACCGGATGAGTCACCGCGTTGGAGGGGAGTGACGGTGAGGCTCCTGGAGTCCTGACGTCAGGCCCGAAGCCGGTCTTTAAAAGTCGTGGGGTGCCTCTGTGCATCAAAATAATTAAATGGGGGGTGGTGGTAAATGCAGGATGGAGGCTTGTATCGCTTTGTAAATGTAATTCCTAGCGGCCCCAGGACGAACCAAAGTGACCCCTTGAACTAGACTCCCAAGTACTCTCAGTACTCAGAAACTCGTCAGAGCTGCTCGGAGGGACCTGCCCGGTCCGTACAAGAGCAACTGAAGGAAATGATCAGGGCGTAGTGACCGGTGAGGGCTGCTGGTCCCTGCTCCCGGTCACGATTCCCTCTCCCAGGGCAGGAGCCCGGGCGGGTGGGGAGACTGGTTTCTGCTTTGGGACAAACAACACGTCTCTGGTGGGTCCTTCCTGACAGGGAGTAACTCAGGGCTGGGAGTCCAGCCCAGATCCGGGTGCTGGGTCCTTGGGTGTCGCTGGGGCTGGCAGGGGTGAGCCCAGAGAAAAACGGGGCTTTCTGGTTATATAACGCACCTGGCCGGGGCCAGCCCGGGCTGCCTAATTCATACGTGCGGCTTCAACCTGACCTGAGCAGAACCAGCTTTAATGAACATACTTGCTTTTTCTCCTTTGGACGGAAAACAGAAATATGTTAGTGAGGGGCTCCAAATGCCACCTTTCCAGGAAGTCCTCATGAAGTCTCTGTGACGAGGGGGTACGTTCTTTCGTGGCTGATAGATGGCAAGCATCTAATCACAGAAATCATATTTAAACATTCCCAAAGCAGGACACACAGCTGACATTTAATAAATACCAAATAACTATTCGGATCACATCAGTAGTTCTAAATTCAAACCAATTCCGTAATATTAATAATAAAAATAATCACCTGCGGAAATTAGGTTTTTTTGTTTTCTTTCGGTGATTCACGAGCTTGCGGGAATAAGTGTAAAAATAAGATTCACCTCCTGAATAAAAATGTTCTATTTATAAGAACCAAGCAAGGCCAATAATTAAACAGCGCACTTCTTCAAAGTATAGTTCTTAATCTTAGTCTTTTTATAAAATCAGCTCTAATTTTTTAAAATGATAAATAGTGCAGGAAGCTGGAGAGCCTATTTAAAAAAAATAAAAGTAATCTGAATAACTCAGGAACAAGAACAAACAAGCTCATTCCAGTGTCTGCTGTTGGAATGTATATGCTATCAGGCTGTTGCCATAGATTGAGAGAAGAAAGCGGCATGGATATTTTTCCTGGTTTGTTTCCTGTACATTTTATCCATATGCCACAGCAGCAACGTAGACTTAACTGTCCTAGTGGCAAAGAGACCCAGCAGATCAACAGGTTTCATTTCTTCCCGTTGCACTGAGCGCTGTCAGCGAGTTGCAAGGAGGGACAGACAGCCAAAGTGCCATTTTGTGCTGAGCAGGGTGGTAATAATTCATATCAAGAAAGCCCAGCGAGGTGTTTCTGAAAAAAATCCAGCCACAGAGGGTGGCGCCGGTACGTGAAGGATTGCAAAAGGGTAAGAGGAGGAGCCGTGAAAGACGTCTGGTGGCTTTAAGTACTTTTTAAAGAAAATTTATGTGGCTATCAAGAATGGCAAAGCATCTGACTATTTAACTGGACATGATGACTCTGAATTCTCCAGTTACCACCAAGTTAATGTATCCTGGTCTGGGGGGATGAAAGAGAGAGTCGCACTTTTAGATGAATGCGCGTGGCTTCTCGGAGGGAAGTCACAGTCTGTCACCCTGCAGAGGAGCCGGTCACTGCTCTTCCCTTCTATAAGGACTCGGAAGCGCAGATTTGTACTAAATAGGGCCGTTATTATACTGAACCGATATGGAGTCTGCCGTGACTCAGAACGGTTTAAAAACGAGATGTTTTTAAGAACCGCCTTTCAGTGTTTCTCAGCTATTCTGAATAGTTCATGTTCTATATTAGATGAAAAATTTCAACTCTTAAGTTCGCTAGAGGGTAACAAGGCTATGAACTTAGGGTAAAGAAGCTGCATCTCCCACCAGTACGAAAGAGTAGCACTTTTACCTTTACGATGATACAATACTAACCAGAAATGTTTTCCAAGGCCTGCCTGAGAAGAAGCTAACCTAGTCCAGAAACTGCCACGTGCTGTCCGCCATGTCTGGCGTGTAAGTAAACACTACCTGATGTAAGAAGGAACAGGATGCGCAACGGCTCAGCACATAGCTCCAGGAATCACTAGAAGACACGGAAGTTATCCAGGTATTGGAGAGGCTCAAAAGGGTCTTCAAAAATCACGATGATTGACAGGCTAAGGAAAATAGGGACGAATCTGCCCTGGCTGGTGTGGCTCGGGGGATTGAGTGCCGGCCGGCGAACCACAGTGTCGCTGGTTCGATTCCCAGTCAGGGCACATGCCTGGGTTGCAGGCCGGGTTCCCCGTTGGGGGTGTGCGAGAGGGCACCACACATTCGTGTTTCTCTCCCTCTCTTCCTCTCTCCCTTTCCCTTTCTAAAAATAAATAAATAAAATATTTTAAAAAAATAAAAATAAATGAAAATAGGGACGAATGGGGCCAAACGGATGGAAGAATGAAGTTTTTAAAAACGAACAGAAGTAAATCAAAAAGCTTACAGTACTCTGACCGTGATCCCCGGCATGCTCTTGAGAGCGGGGGTCATGGAGTCCTCCGGGTTTTGCTCCCCATCTGAGGTATGATGCCATGAAGGGTCTCTGTGGCTGTCCCTTTAGGATCTGGGCACTCCACTCTGTAAATCATACCTCAATAAAAAAAAAAAAAATAAAAAAAGGCCAAGAAAACACGTTTCTCAGGAGACATTTTTATTTGGACATGAAACTGTTCCAAAAGCATGCAACCCCTATCTGCACCTTTAAAAATGCTGGGTTGCCCCATCTTATCCCGTTTTATTGGCTGAGAACTGTGATCCGGGACCCCGGCGGTCCCCCTAAATTACTGAAATGGGCTACAAATGGAACAGGAGGCGACTGATTGGAAACCCCAAAGATGATGTGAAATTATTGTGATCCTGACTCCGGCCTCAGCGCGATGCCAAACGCTGATCCAGGCTGGCTCTTCAGTGAGCCGGGGGTGGGTGGGCTCACCCAGATGCGTCACAAGCCTCACTGGCAGTCTGCGCTGCTCCCTGAGTCGGCCTTCGTTCTCCCAGTTGTCTTGAAAAATGGGAGGAAGGGGCCGGGCGGAGGGTGTCAGCGTGTGACGGTCTGACCTGACCTCCGGGACGGGAGCCCAGACCGGGGCTGCCTCTGTCTCCCACGCCTGACACCCAGGAAGCAAAGAAACTGATCATGCACCGCTGTCATTAGAGACCCGGACAGGACACCAAACTTGCAAAGCACGGCTTCCTGTCCATTCTAGACACCGCTGCCCGGGGGGCTGCATTCGGGGGGGGGGGGGAAGGTGGGGACCGGAGGCGGGGACTTACGTCCCTGGCGCTCAACAGCGTTTCCATTTTCTGGGCATTCAGAGCTTTCTGGGACTGAGATGCCCTTCTTTTTTATTTATTTTGTTTATTATTCATCTTAATTTTAAAAAATTTATTCTTTTTTTATTAAACTTCTTTTCTTTTTCCATTAAAATTTTTTTCACTTTTTTATTACTTTTTAAAAACTGTTGTTCTATTACAGGTGTCCCGTTTCCCCCCGTTGCTCTCCCCTGCCCCGCCCACAGCCGCCCTCTCCCACAGACAGTCCCCTCCCCGGTGCCCGTGGCCGTGGCTCATTTACACTAGTGCCTTGACTTGGCCCTTCGGTTTCTTTGCCCCCGTCTCTCCCTCCCCCTCCCCTTTGGTCACTGTCAGTGTGTCCCTTGTTTCCATGCCTCTGGGTCTATTATGCTCGTTTGTTTGTTTGGTTCATTAGGCTCCTGTATTAGGTGGATCGTGGGGTATATACCAAGCCAGGCGGTGGAAGACAAGTACCGTGAGTCTCCATCTTAGGGCCGAGGGGCTCCTGCAGGCCCGGGGTGCCGCCTCTCTCGACAGCTTGGCCGCAGCGGTAACATTCCTCCTTCCCGGCCCGCCGCAGGCACACTCGGGAGGGTGCAGAGAGCCTTTGGGAAGAATGTCACCGATGCTCTGAATCACGGAGGGTGGATGATTGAGAAACAAGGGTTTTGTAGGTGATCCAGGTGGGACAAGGTGATTAGCCCTAAACCAGTGTGTCCTCATCACAAGGGGTCCCTTGGGGACAGACATATCCACTGAGAGAAGCCATGTGAAGACGGAGGCGGAGATGGGAGCGATGCTTCTGGAACAAGCCAAGGAACGCCAAGGACTGCTGGCCAGGCCCGGGAAGCCGGGCCGGCGACCTGAACTGGGTCCCGCCCTCACGTCTTCAGAGGGCGGGCGGCCCTGCCAGCACCTTGGTCTGGCACTTCTAGCCCCCAGAACTGGGGGACGACAGACTTCTGCTGTTGAAGCCCCCCAGCTTGCGGAGCTGTCCCACGGGAGCCCTGCAAAAACACAGGAACATGCACCCCCGCAGGGTGCTCACGCCCTTTTCAGATCACTGGCCTCTTCATTTCAACAAACGCCCCCAGCTATTCCCTCCCTTTCGTCTAGGGTCCCCGGGGGTGACCCCCGGGAGCGTCCCGGCCCCAGTGTGGTGGCCGCTGCTCAGCCATGGCTCCCGGCCCCTGCTCCCCCCCAGCTCCCCGCGTGTGACACGCTCTTTGCTTTTCCCCACGAACAAATGAATCAAGGCCTGTCAGTTCAACTCCCACCTGAACCAACTTCCCATAGCCTCCTGCTCAGCGTCATAATTTTTACAAAGAGGCTTGCTTTCGAAAGATCAGGCAGGAATGACTGTGACTTTCTTTCTACCAACTTTCACCGGTGGGTGTGTGAGCAGAATCCCTGCTGCGGGGACCTTTCGGCTGTTCACTTCTGTACCCAAATAATCTAACAAGGAGCTGAGTGTTTGGGGCTCCCTTTCAAAACATCTTAAGGAGGCAAACCTGCTTGCAAAAGAGGTTTCAGTTAAAATATTGGATGAAAGCAAATTACCCTCGTGCATGCACAATACAGCCTCCCGACCCACGCTGCACAGTTAGTTGCTTACAGCTTTCAAACATGCCTGTGTCACCCGTGAAGGCCACGCCGCACCGGTATCAGCAGTAATGGGGGACACGTGGCGCGCCTTGATGTGCGTGGAAGATGGCTCCGGGGTGATTACTGACCGCAGCCTCGGGGCTTGGGGGTTCTTCTGTAAACGATGTGATTTATACACGTGGGGTCGTACTTTGTTTCAGGGCTCAGCAATTGCAAAGAAAAAAAAAAACAAAAAACCGTCCAATTTATCGTCCCAGGAAACATTTACCGAGAGCCTTCTACGTGCCCAGTTCTAATTCTGGGGCCACGGGGAGGAAACCTGCTGAGACGTAAACTCCGACCTCAGTGAATTGATGGGATTCATTTTTAGCCTGCTCGCAAAGATTAGAAAATTATACAGGGGCGGGCGAAACGGAGGGAGAGGCGTAGTGGCCCTGCCAACGTCCCCAGCAGACGGGAGCCCTCGCGGCGCCTCCGCAGCGCGTGGCCGGGCCGGGCGGAGCGGGCCGAGACGGGACTCCGTGGGGCCCACGGGGCGGCCCTGGGAGCGGGCACCGTGGGACCGAGGGTCAGGCTCCCGGCTGCGCCCCCGGCTTCCTGAGGGCGGGCGCCGAGCTGCGTCCCGCCGCTGCAGCTGGGCACCGGCTCCATCCTGCTGACTGGGGGATTCACGACACTGGGACGCCTGACAAAATAAAAAGCGACAGCGCTGGGATGTATGGGAAGTCCCCAGCACATAAATGGGCTATATCCTCAGAGGTTATTTATGAGGTTTTGGGACACAGCACTCATTTCTCACAGAAAATATGATAAACAGCGGTCTGCTTCCTGCCACGGTCAATCATGGACCTCATTTATCACCTAATGTAAAGGGGAGATGTATTTACAATGACAGAGGAAGCAGAAGGAACAATGTCGTTACAAAGGAGCCACATTTAATGAGGTCGTGATCCCCAAGACCTGTTGGGGGCCATTGGAAGGGCCTCTTGGGCTCGCTCCATGGGCGGGGGGTGGGGGGCTGCATTCCATGTTGATTCAGGAAGAGAGAATAAAGGAGAAAACTGATACCGTCCAGGAAAGCTGGGGTGGGGGCTCCGGGGCAATTAGGAAGGGTGGCTGGTGGGAGCACCAGGTCACGGGGGGCCTGCTTCCTCCAGATCTGCCCCTGGCCCCCGCCTGGCAGGGACCCAAACGCAGCCCAGGCGTGCTGAGGCAGAAAAGGGGGCCGGGGCGGGGCTGGGTCAGCGCTCTGGGCTCTGCCTCAGCCCGTGTTAGTCTGCCTCTCTGTGCTCACAGTTGGGGCACAAATGGCCGCCGGCCTCTGGGGGGCCTTAGCTGCCACCCCAGCAGGTAGGTGACAGGGCGAAGCCGGGTCAGGCCCTGCGGCTCCAAGAAAAAAATCCATCGTGCCACCCTGTATTTAAGATAGTGATATTTTTGTTCCCCGTGATTTCTTTTTTGCATTTATTTTTATGGGAAAAGATATTGCACGAATGTATTCTTTACATGGCGTCCTGAGGTTTTGGAGTTCAGTTATCACCACTGTTCAGGTTCAGACTTGAACAGAAGTGTAGGCAAAAGGTCACCCCACTAATCACGGCAAGGTCTGGGGGGCTCCCAACCCCGTTCTTCCTCCCTGACAGCGCAAGGTGTCCCCACGGGTCCGCGTCTGCCCGAGGCTGGCACGGGTCCCAGCACAGAACAATGCTTCATAAGTGTTTCCTGACCCAACTGAAGGATAATGTCTTTTTCTCTGATTTCGCTAAGTAGCTTCTTCCAAACAGGATGTTTTCAGGTTTTGAGGGCTTTCTTGCTTTTTGGTCACTGAGGACCTCCTCTCCTGTGCTGCTTTACGTTCCTAACTTTGCAGAAAACAGGGCACCGATGAAATCTCACGGCAGGCTGCCGAGGACATGGGACCGCTGTTTAAATGTCTTTCTCGGGGAGGTTGGTGAGAAAGGCCAGGGCGGGGGAAGAGGCGCTTAGGAAACGCACTTCGCAGGCCAGGGAGCAGGCGTAGGTTTGCCAAGGGGCCACGATGAGGGTCCCACCCTGCCTGCCTTACGTTGTGGGCCGTAGGAAGCATGGGACAGAGCTCACGAGCTGGTGACAACAATGACCTGTAGACACTAGCTGTAAACATGTCACTTGGTGATCTAGATCAGCTCAGATCAGTTCAGGAATACGCTGCTGAAAAAATGGTCTTCTTTCCCTCATGCCTCTGCCTAGAAGGTGTCATTGTTTGAGCCTGTGAATTCTTAAAAGATAAGAATCCACATCAATCCCGTTTCACCGGAGTGGTACGTCAGTCTATTGGGTTAAGAAGCTTGAAATTCACTAACATGACGGGTCCCGTGAAATAAATTCCCAGTCCCTTGTTTGGCACACAGTCGCCTCCCAGACAGTGTGCGTCTTCTCTACAATGCGTCCTCCAAATAGGTACTTGTGTGCTTAAAACTCAGTATATGTTTGAAACATACTTTCCTCTGATCAACTCAGTAGCAATTCTGAGAGAGGGAATCTTGCCAGATCTTCTCCCAGCTCTTAAACACCGAAGGGGAAAAAACCACCTCTCCGAATTACCAGGCTGACTTGGATGCCACTCTTAGAAAGTTCCTGCTTCATTCTCCAGCTCTCATGCAAACGGGGCGGCCCACGATTTCATTTCAACTTATTAAGTCAATTACCTGAAAAATAGAAACCAAATTACAATGTATACTGTTTTTTCCCCCCACTCTATAGAGAATCAAAATGTCACAGGTAGGAGGGATACAACAATTTAAAAAGTTTTCTGCTTATGAATGATACATAATTTCAAATGACTCACTGCACTTGTTGAAACAAAGTATCCAACTTGGCTGACTCACATGAACGTTACCACGGGAGTTCCAAACCGTTTCCATAATGACAAAAATTGCCCCGATGGATGTCTTGTTGCGAGTTACCTTGACCGTCACCGATCACCAACGATGAGGCTGTCAACCACCGAAATGAGCATGGTATCCCAAGATAAATCGCTCAATTGCCTAACCCCGTCCGGAAGCTGCACACGGGAACCACTTTTGTGACTGCGACCAACGCCACAGGCTACATTTAAACATCTTTTTAAATGCCGTTCTGTTGTTGGGCTCTAAGGAAAAAGTGGGACTCTTTATTCTCCTGTAATTTTGAAAATGGCCTCATTTATTCTCCAAGCCCATTCAAGACATTTGGGGTAATTTAAGAATACTGTATTTCTTAAAAACACGGTGTGAGAAATGTCAACGTCTGGGAACGAAAACACCAGGGCTATTTGTTCCTTTGACAGCGAGGATCACACAATGGATGCCTCACTTTGCTGTCTTTTCAATGAGAGGGTTTCAGAACAGAAAAGCGGAGCCCTGAATAATTAAGAGTGATTCACACTCACCGGCTCCCAAGCATGCCCTCCTTTGCGTTTATAACACCTCTGTGAAAAGCCAGCTCCCTTCCGGTCCGGGTTCCTGGGCCCACATCGAAGACGGAGATTTCACTTGGGCAGCCAGACTTCTAAGGGGAGAACTTCAGAGGCGGACTGAGGACTCTTGGCGTTGGTCTCCATTTATAAGGGAGCTGAGAGACCAGTGGACTTCTGCAGAGGAAGTTAGCAGGCCAGCTCTTACTCCAGTGCCCTGTTCAAGCCATTCACAAGGCCTGTCCTCACGGGAAGGAGGAAGAGCAGGGAGGAACCTGGATGGGAGAGAGAAATATCAATCAGTTGCCTCTTGCACGTGCCCTGACTGGGAAGTGAACCGGCAACCTCTCGCTTTGCGGTACGATGCCCAGCCCACTGAGCCACACTGGTCAGGGCTCCCTTCACCTTCTGAGCCTCAGCTTTGCCATCTGTACAGTGGGCAGTGCGCACGGGTAGTTGGAGGAGACACCTGGCTGGGATCCAGATCTTGATGACATCACGGTGCCTGCTGTCCAGCCTCCTGTCCTCAAATTTGTCCCCACCTCCTCTGCGTCTGGAGCCATGCTCTTGGTTGGGGGGTGTGAGCGGGGGCGGGCACTTCTTTAAAGCAAACACTTAAATTTTAGTTTTAGAAAATATCCATACGAAAGAAATCTAAGGTTTTTCCAAGCGAATGAATTTTAAATACAGAGTCTCCCATTTTACGGCAGGGATGATTGAGCACCTCCTCATGGTCCCTGTGACACATGGCAGCAACCTGCAGCTATCCCCCAGCTTTTCTACAGAAAATTAAAGTGGAGCAACGGCTTCCTTTTTACCTCGTTCTTTTCCTCGTTTTTGTATTCTAAATACTGACTGGTCCGTGGCAATGAGACGCATAGGACCCAAGAGTGCAGGGCAGTCATAAGTAAACTCAGACTCCTCATGTTCTCCTTTTCCGATTCTTTCACTGATTTGTTGATTTTTTTTTTTTTAGCCAGTAAACCTGAGAGAAGAATGCTCAGATGGGGGTGGGGGTGGGGGCGGGAGTGGGGGTTCTGAGAACCGTGAGGGTCACGTCAGGGGTCCACGCCACCTTAGGCCACCCCGGGGAAGGGCGACGTTTAAACCCACTAAGAACATTTCTAACAGAGCCACTGGCATGTTTATCATTTCATGGGGCCTTTCAGTGACAAGAAGACGTCACTTTTCACGCGGGGACAGTGGGCCTCAGCACCTCTTTCAACCTTCTCCACCGACTCTCAGACTGTCACTTTCCTCAACAAGAAAATGTGGCCATAGTTTCGGACAAACCCAGGGAGCGGTGGCTCAACTCAGACCCCACCTCCCCCATGCAGTCCTCCCAGATCTGCCATGGGAGACAGTGCTGCCCGTCCGTCCAGGGCTCTGCAGGAGCTGCCCGCTCTGTGATCCGACAGGTGTGTCTTCACCAGATCTGGGGCCCGAGGAAGAAAGCAACCGACAACGTCTTTAGCCTTCCTTCATTCCTCTGACGCCTTCAACAAAGAGTGGCTGGATTTGATTTCAAATTTATTCTCTATTAATAGATTCAGTCAGGGACAATCCCAAGATTTGTATTTCAAGGTGAAGCCAAGAGATAGATACACTTTCTCCATCAAGAGTTCTGCGTCCCAACAACAGAAATGGATTCTGATGGACTTAAGGGGACAGGAATTTATCGGAAGGCTGGCAACAGGTCACAGACTCCATGAGAAGCTTGGAATGTGAGCAGGACATGCTGGAGCAAGGACCAAGACAACGAGCTTCCATTATAGGAGGGTCTGGCTGGTCGTCTCCAGGCGCACCTGTGGTCTGTGCACCAGCCCTGGCCACCCCTGGGCTCCCGACTCTGCTGCCATCATGTGTAATAACCTGCATGTGCACCTGTTTCTTAGGGTCACTCCATGAATTTCAAAATCACGGAGAGGAAGGAGCAATTGGCTGAGCCCAGGTGTGTGTCCGCATCCTGGCTGCTGGGGCGTGGGGAAGGGGTACTTCTGCACTCTGGCCTTGGCTTTCTTCTGGGAGGTAGGGACCTCACAATGGAGAATTTTATCAAGATCTGGAGGGTATTATCAGAATGGAGAGACTAAGGGGAGGGAGAGAAGGAACTTGAGGGGGGAATAGGGGGCAGAAGGGAGGTGGGAGGTGGGGGCTTGGGAGGAAGAGAGAGAGACAGAGAGAGAGAGAGAGGAAGAAATTTAGATTTTGTTAACCATTAGTTTTTAAAACAGGTTGAACAAACTCTTCAGAAACATAAGAGCCTTTTCTAAGTACATTTATCTAAAGAAAAACATCTAAATGGTTCGTGTGAGCAGAAAGAGCTTAGGTTACTATATAATCTAAGTGAAAAATTCCACATTAACAACACAAAGTACTAGAAGCGTCCAGTGTTTAATAAAGACAAAGTACAAAGAATGCGAAGTTCTTTATCTCAATACTAATAAAGAGGGAAGTGTTTCAGAATCCAAACCAGAAAATTAGTTATTAACCAGAGAGTTATTAATGAGGCCCCCGTGGGGGAGAGTGATGAACTGTGTAATAAGTTTCCTTGAATTTTCGCGGCATGTGGTGTCCCTACCTGGTGGCGTTCTGAGACAAAGATCAGCTGTGACTGTTCCCAAGGCTCGTTCGAAACGGGGAGCATGAATAATGACTCATTATGTGTTCTTGCACGAAGTCAAAAGTTCTCTCCCCAGGACAGACAGGATTTGCTCATTATGATGATAATGATGGTCTGGGCCACGCATCTGGGCGCCAAGTCCCCCTTTTTAATATCTCCCACTTTCTCCCGGGCTTCATGAATTAGTTATTTTAATGTACCCAAATAGTCCAGCTGACTCGAAGCCTCTGCACGCTTCTCAAGCTGCAATTACCCTTTCCTGTAAAAAAAAATTGGGTCTGGTATTACTTATGCTGAATCCACTCTGCTAAATCATGCTCTGAAAACATAGAAGGCTATTATAATAAAATAACATGCTGTAAAAAAGAAATGCCACCAATTCACGCTTATTAAGTTTTTCTGGAAGTGGGTACATTCAAATTCCTGCTGTGTAATTTATTCATAATTTCCTAGAAATGACGAAAACAGATACCGAACAAATTAAAGTTGCCTTTCATCTTGCCCTGGAACATTCTTTTCTTGAATTCCTAATCATACGCAGGACTTGCAAGGTGCATACGGTGACATTTATTTGGTAAATAGTGAGACACATCATCAGTTCCATGAATAATTGTACTTTATGTTCCACAAAGAAAAATTAGATCGTCACCAAAGAAGTGCGTTCGGGCCCCAGTGGTAACAAGTCCAGGACCCAACCACCTTGAACCAAAGGTTCAGAAGTCGGTGTCGCAGGGGTCAGCGCAGAGGAGAGCAGGTGTTGTCTGTACGGGGTACGAGCCATAAGGTTTCAAGGAGGAGAGTCGGATGGTGTGACTGAAACTCCCGTCTTAGGGTTTAATCAAAGCAGTGAGTTCTTGCTCCAACCGAATGACTGACTGAGCGATCGAGCAGCTACATTGGCTTGATCAACGGGGCTGCCTCAATACAGGACTTTTCATGGACATTTGTGAAAGTGTCGTATCTCTCAGATACTTTTAAAGCACAATATTTTAAGCAACAACAACAACAAAAAAAAAAAGAGAGAGAGAGAGAGAGAGAGAGAAAGAAAAAAGAAAAAGAAAAAGTTGACGCGTGCAAACGAATGCCAAAGACTTACATAAGCTCAGTACCTAGCCGGCTGTGATGCAGGTCGTGACTTTGTGTGAAAGCCTGTTTTGCATTTTGGTGGGGATGAGTCACTTACAAAAAGGAGGTCAGGTAGGACCGGAAGTAGCAACTGGATCAATATTTCTTGAAGGCCATTTTCCAATACGTGTCCAGAGCCTTAGCTTTATTTCTGCTCCAACAAATTCACTTTTAGGGGCAGAGGTTCATGAGCCAATAATGAGTTCGGGGGAAGACTGTGCTGGGAAAATGTTCCCGACAGCAGCGTTTATAAGAAGAGCTGCCCACCCACGGAGCGCGAGGAGAGCCCGTCATACTGATGGAGCGGCTGCAGCGTCGTCCCAGACGAGGGACGTGCCGGCCCTGCCGCGACGGGAGGCCACGTCAGACCCACCAGACTGGCCATGACTGAAAAGTCAGAAAACGGCACGTTTCAGTGAGGATGGAAGAAACGGGAATCTTCATATCCTGTTGGCGGGAGAGTAATATGGGTCAGCCGCTGTGCAGAAGAGTTTGGCGGTTCTTTGAAACGTTAAACATAGAATTATTGTTGTACAGCCTGGTAGTTCCCCTTCTAGGGATACAGCCCAAAGAATTGAACACGGGGCCTCGGATCCTAAAACATGAGTGTTCACAGAAGCACCATTCACAAGCGCCAAGAGGTGGAAACAGCCCGAACATCCATCAACCAATAAGGGGATAAACAACTGTGGTCTGTCCATTCCGTGGAATATTATTTGGCTATCAAAAGGAATAAAGTCCTGACAGGAGTTACAACGTGGCCGAACCACAAAGACATTACACTGAGTGACAGAAGTTGGATGTAAGGGCCCCATACGGTCTGATTCTGTTTATAAGAACTGTCCTGAATTGGGGGATCCACAGAGACAGAAAACAGAGGGGTGGTTTCCAGGGGCTGGGAGAAGGGGGGCACGGAGGAGAGATGGCTTAACAGACCCCAGGGTGCCCTTCTGGGGTGATGAGAATGTCCTGGAACCCAACAGAGGTGATGGTCGGACCCATCAGGAATACACTAAAAGCCGCCAAATCGCTACTTCAACTTGGTTACTGGTTAGCTTTGTTGTGTGAATTTTTCCTCAGTGTAAAGAAATGTTCACGGAGAAGAGTATCTCACAAGAAGGGGACGTCTTCACCATTTATTTCATGGAGAAAAATGTAAAAGTAGGCAAGATAATGGCGGAGAGAGGGCTGTTCTGTAGCACTTGCACAAAATTACGTATGTACGTGAGGATGCACGGACTGTCAACGGTGATGACCTCTGACGGCGGAGGCTGAGGGGCGTGCGTGGTGGCAGCAGGAGGGACTTCATTCTTCCTCCTTTCCTTATCTGCATTTCCGAATAGCTCCTCATTAGCCTGTATTCAGAGCATCTGCATTAAGAAAAAAACGAACAGGCGATCTAACAAAACTAGGAATGAGAAGGCAGGAGGAGGCCCCGTGACTCCCAGGCCCACGCAGAGCCCAGTCGTAACGTGGGCAACCCTCTTACGGGGGCTAGTTTGCATTATCGGGCAACCGGGGGCCCACGACACAGGACCCTGCAGGGCAAAGCCACGCATGTCACGCCGAGCAGACAGGTCCGGCTCTCCAAAGTGCTACCTGTGCTTCTGCTCAAGGACTTAACCCTCTTAGTTGAGATAATATTGCGGCGATTATAGGAACACAATGAACTTTCGTGACTTTTGAATGCACTCAGAGGAAATATATGCACAAGAAATAGCGTGGTAAGAAAATAAAACCACACGCTGCGCTTAAATACTCCTTTAACAAAATATAATTTCCTTAAAATCCTTAATAAGAGCTCATTCGTTCGTTCATAATGTATGTACAAACGCGGTCCATTTAACGAGGATGAAACACAGTGGGTTTTATCTGCCACTTTTCCGCTACTCGTTTTGGCGTCTGTGAGAAGAAAGCCACCGAGGGAAAGGATCTGTACTGTCATGTGTTAAGAAGACTTTAATAAAATGTATTTTATTGATTAATGTGTTATAGTAGTCCTAATTTTCCCTCCTTTTGTCCCCCTCCGCCCAGCACCCCCTTCCCTCCAGCAATCCCACCCCCCTTAGTTCATGTCCATGGGTCGTGCATGTAAGTTCTTTGGCTTCACCCTTTCCTATGTTATTCTTAACATCCCCCCTGTCTATTTTGTACCAACCGGTTATGCTTCTTAGTCCCTGCACCATTTCCCCCAAGGTCAGCAGAGAGAGAGGCTGGGGAGGGCAGGGGACAGTGTGACAGGGAGACAACAGCTTGTCCCCTCAGGCCCCGTGGCTCCCAGAGCTTCCCCACAGAGCCCAGGAACACCCCGGATTCAGGAAGGAGGAGGTGAACGGAGAGAGGGCTTCCGAGATGACGGGGGAAAGCGGGGACTCGGAGGGCCAGCCCTTCTGCCAGCCGCAGCCCAGAGCCGCAGCCGGACCGTCCCGGCGCCGGGGAGTGAAGGGCGCGAACCACCGGGGTCTTCCTCGCAGGCGAACCTCCGGCGGCATGGCCTGGGGCCGGACAGGAGCCGACAGGGCCAGCGAGCTTCCGGACGGGTGGGGTGGGCACGCGCCCCTGACGGTCCACTGGGCACCGCGCGTGGCGGCCTTCTGTTCCCGGCTGGTGACATTGTCTCTTCCATCCACTGTGGTTTCAGAAAGCTCCTTTTAAAAATAAATTGCTTTGGGTAAAATGAACAAAGCCACTATGGGGAAAGCGCCAAGGAAACAATGGTGCGGATGACATGCGGGGCGTGGGGACATTGGGAAGGCCGGGTGTCCACGAGAGGAGGCCATTATTGCTCTTAGTTAAAGCCACTCAAAACCCAGGGTTTTAGGAACAAGCCCCGCTAACTGCTCCACCTGCAGCGCCAGGACCTGGCGAGGCGGCGCCCCGGCTCCGCCCAAACCCACCTCCACCCCGAGAGGCAGAGGGCTGGGTCCCTGGCCGGGCAGTGACCGTGGCCTGAAGGGGCCCTCCCACCGGCTGGGCAGAGTGGACCAATGGCTGGGCCCCCAGCAGGTTCCATGTTATTTAAAAAAGAAAGGGGAAGAAAAGAAAGGAGGAGCTACCACTACTTTTAAATTTTCTTTAGGGCGCCTTTGAAGGCAAAGCACTATTCCCTCTCCCTGGGACTGTGAGGCGTGTCCAAGGAACGTGGGGACATCTTTGCTCGGATGGCAAAGACGCTGAGGAAGGCAGCCGCGGGGTCTTCCACAGAGGACGCTGCTGTCTCTCCGCAGCGTCTGCAGCTTTTGCTGGTTGTGACGTGGGTTCTTGATACTGGAACGTAAACGGGACCCGAGGACAAGTGCCAGCTTCTTGTTACATTTGACCTTCCCTTGGATTACTACGGTGACTAGTGGATGATCTCTGCTGAACTCTAGAAAACCAAGAAATACTTGCCATGCAGACATGAAAAATGGTCCATTCGGAAGCCCTTCCTCCTTCGAGGACATTCAGCTGGATCCGTCACAGACACGGGATGAAAAGCTAACATAAGGGGACGTAACATCACCTTTTTCTCTTATTCACTTCATTTCCAAGTCTTTTCCCCTCGAGTATTAGCTATAGAAAAAAGAGAACCCTAGCTGTACACGTGAAAACTATATAATTTTATTAACCAATGTTATCCCAATAAATTCAATTAAAAAATTAAAAAAGACATTGACCCCTGTGTCTTTGAGATCTCCAGTGGCTGTCTGTTCCCAGGGGAAGGAGGGTGGAACTTTTCGGAGGCAGAATAAATGCCTTGGGGCATCCAAAAACGAATCCGCTGGTACACAAGGTTACTTCCCTACCCCTGCCTCACCCGTGAGGCTCAGAGGAAAACTGGGAATTTCAAAGTAAAGATATTCCAGCTCATCGCGAGGGATCAGTATGGGGCTCAAACCACGATCTTCTATCTAAACGAAGGCTGAGCTAAACATCCACTAACCTAAACATTAAACAGGAAAATCAAAAGACACAAATCTTGATTTTATATTTTTTGGTCTTATCCTCTAGACAATTTTTAAAGCATCCCAATACGGCTACATCATCTACTTTCAAAAATAAGACCCTGATTGCTGGCGCCGTGAAACGGACAGGAAGCGAATTTCAAGCGGCACCAACACACGATTTTGCAGCCGTTCCTTAAAACGCTAATGAAATTAAATTCAAATAACGTAAGCCTATGTCAGTCAGGAAGCTTATAAGCCTTCTTAAAATTCATAAAATTATTTAGGAGGTTTTATATAGAACAAGACAGACATCAGATGAAAAAAAATATCTACCTGTCTAAAACTTTGAAATAATAACCCAGAGCAAGAATATCTATGAGTAGAAGAGACTTACATTTTCATCCTTTGACTGTCTGTTAGGAGGCTAGCCAGATAATAAGTTAAAAAATGGGCTGGTCCATGTGGGAAGGCCTCCCTCCCCTCCACACACCCCCCCCCCCCTTCCTAGGGATTTCTGGACCCAAGGGTAGGTAGGACAACGGCCACGTCCAGCTTGAAGCAGCTAGAGGAGCTCGAGACCTTCGCCCATGGTCCTTTATAAGATTATAAAGGGTCTTAAGTCTGAGAGGGAGGGATTGTTATTTTTTATGGTTATGCAAAATTAATTAATTTAAAAAAAAAGGAGAATACAGGAAAGGGTGAAGCCAAAGAACTTGTACGCACAACCCATGGTCATGAACTAAGGGGGGTGGGATTGCTGGGAGAAGAGGGGTACTGGGCAGAGGGGAGCAAAGGGGAAAACACATTTGAACTATTGTAACAACATAATCAATAAAATGTACCAAAAAAACGGGTGGGTCAGTTTTTGCTACTAATTTAGAAAGGCGACTTCCGTATCATGTGACAAGATATATAACCGATGTGACCTTCTAAGATGCAATCACAATTTTAAGGTTGCATCCATTTCTTCGTAAGTATTTTAAAACAAACCACCGAGTAAGTACCAGTGTACTAGGAATAGAATTGTGAACTCCACATTATTCCTAGGTGTAGTGTGTATATTGCAGAATGTTTTGCAAACAGAAGGCAGCCATGGAGAAAAAACAGTTCACTATATTAGGGGTTACCAAATGATGGCCTGTAAGCAGATCTGGCCGACTGTCTCTTTCTGTCAATAAAGTTTTATTGGAACACAGCCGCATCTGCTTGTGTATATGGTGTTTCTAGAAGCATTTCTGCCACAGCTGTAGCATCTAGTGGTTGTGGCTGAGACTCTTCTGACCTGTGAAGTCTAAAATATTTCCTCTCTGGCCCTTCAGAGAAAAGTTTGCTGACCCCTGGCTTACAGAATCCTTCAGAATCCTGACAATCTCTCTGTACATGAAGACCCACCGATGAAAGGAAATTTGACAAATGAATTAATTTTGCTTCTTTTTGCTTTTCTACACTCAAAACAAGTGGCGTTTTTTAGAACTTGCGACTGATCAATGCTCAGAAGCAAATAAGGAAAATCATTCACCCTTACGAAATACTCTGCTAGTTATTTTCATAAAGATAAACGAGGCAGAGGATAAATAGGATTTACAAGGGAGACCAGAAATAATAAGACACTAATTCGGAGCTGAAGACCACCGCCGGGCTGCTGGATGGCGTTCGTTACTGGAAGTGATTAACCTCCCTTGGAATTCTTCACCCTCTTCTCTGAAATAATCACTTCTCATCAAAGGCATCATGACACTGTTAATTTAAATAAAGCTTGAAAAGTTCTGCACTGCGTGGGAGATGAGCTTTTATTCTTTTGCTCTTTTTTTCCCCCTTATGCGAAACTCACAATAAAGAGCAGAAATTTTAATTCTATAGGTGCATAGTAGTGGTTTCTGAACCAGCGGACCAATTGTAAGTAAGTATATAATAAATGGTCTCTGAAATAGAAGATATTCGTTGTAAAGGTTAAGATGAGAATAATTTCAGTGATCAAAACATAATTTTTCAAAAAGAGACAATCAATTGCCCGGAGCATCTCAGTAGGTGGGTAGAAGGCTCTGGAATGGGCCCATGTCCTGGCCAAGACGACCACCAGGGGGCGCCTTGTTTCTAAGATTTCCCCAGGGGTGGTTCTGGTGTCTTAAGATTTCTGGATTCAGGATCCAACTCAGAGTCATTGGAGAGAGAGGAAGGGCCCATGAAAAGGATTAATCAAGGCCGGGGCTCTCCGTTCCCTCTCAAGCCTGGGCCCCCAATGCTCCAATGGACCCTGGAAGTCCAGTGAGGTAGTTCTGTCCCCGAGACTTGGGATCCTTTATCCTAATCAACGTAGCCTTCTATCTACACAGCTTGTAAAAGCCTCGAGTCAAGAGGAGCCCAGGCCTTTGTCACGTGAGTTGCCCTTGAGACGATTCCACGGGGCGCTGTGTGGGGACCCAGGGAAACGGACCTTGGAGTTCTAGGGGCCTGGACAGGCTTTGCCGCACGCGTCTTGCCTGTGACCTGGAGCCTGAGCGAGTGACTTGACCTCCTCTGGCCTCCATCTCCCCGTCTGCTGCTCTGCAGGGCTGTATGACGAGGGACGAGATGACACCCCCGGTGGACACGGGTGCCTTTGCCCACGCTGCTCCTTTCATGGCGGTAGGAAAAAGTCCAGGTCCTAGGCCCGCGGCTGTTACCTGTCTCCTTCACGGCCATGTGCCTCGCACCTGGGGAAGCCCTCCTGGACCTCGGCGGCTCGGTTCTGGAATGTTCTGGCCAGGACCTCACCGCTGCGGACAGCGGGGAGCTGGGGCCAGGGGTGTCCCCCTCTCTCCTCTGTCCCCACCACTGTGCTTGGGGGCCACGCAAGCAAAGTGGAGACAGGCTTGGTCCCCCGTAAACGCATCTCTGTCCTCCCGCCGTGAGCAGCTCCTATCACCTACCTTGCAAAAACTCCCCAGGGCTCGGCCCAGAGGGACCCGACGGGGGCTGCAGGGGACCTCAAGGGCCGGATGCTTGCCTGCTCAGAGGAGCCCAGAGTCTTGTGCCCGGCGGGGCGCCGGCCCTGTCGTTCCACAGCCGTGCTAGGGAGATGGGGCGTCTGGCCCCCTGTCTTGAAGACACAATGATCTCTGAGGCCCGTTAAGCAGCCGCTCCTCATGGGTCCCTCCCTCCGGGCACGGCCGCTGCCCACCTGCATTCTGTCTGCATGGATTTTCTATTCTGGATATTTCACAGAAATGGCATCATAGACGCGGTGACATTTTGTGGGTGGCTTCTCACCCCAGCACGTGTTTGAGGTTTATCAGCGATAGCATTCCATGGCGTGTATCCGCCAGCTTGTTCACTGTCTCCTCTGCGGGTGCCGGGGCTGTGGGCAGCTTTTGGCTGCTGGGCTGGTGCCACCGTGAACATCCATGCACACATTTTTGTTTCAATTCTTCTGGGTCTATACCTAGGAATGGAACTACCCATTGAAAAATCCCTGGTTGCTGCGTTGGTGCGTTTTGAGACTTTTGTGTATGTCCTGGAGAGTAGACTCTTCCCAGGTCTACAATCTGCAAACCCGTCCCTGCATTCGGGAGATTGTCTCCCCCCTTTCTCCCTAATGTCCTCATTGCTTTTCCCCTTTTCAGAGAGTCAGCTTTCTGGAGGCATAGTTTACAGGCCCTCAAATCCACGTCATGGTGTTGACAAAAAGGTGGGGTTGGTATTGGCACAACCGAGATGCCACAGAGCCGCCGCCACAGCAGGTTTCTCTGGTGCCGGGTCAAGTGACGTGTTAGGTCTGTCACTGCCCCGCAAACTTCGGTTCTCACGCAGAGACCCGTGCAGCGCTCGGCGCGCTATAGGCTGGGTCAACGGTGCCCGGTTGCGTTGCTTGTACTGAGTATCGGTGGCGTCTGTTTTTAATTTTCTCTTTCCTGCCACCCTGCTTCGAGGGGGTCACTGTGTGGGATGAGGCATCTTGGCGTGCCAGTGGGGAGCGTCTGGACTCAGCTTCTCTCCTGACGGTCCAGCCAGCTAGGACCACAGAGGGACCCCCGCCCCCGTGAGGTCCAGCCCACCCCGTCACTGCGCGCGCTACCCAAAGTCTCAGAGTGTCCGGGACCCAGCGAGCCGCAGGACACTGCAGTCCCACAGGTGTGCACGCAGGTCTTCCGTCCCCTACCACCTGGTATCGACATAATCTGTTTGCTCGCTCGTCCCCGCCATTAGACTGTCACCTCTTCGTGGGCCGGGGCCAGTTTTCTGTGGTCCTGTTTTCCTGACATCTCTGCAGTCCCTGAGCAGAGGTCACCCGGACGTCGCGGCGATGCCACGTCCTTGGACAGAGGCTCGCTCGGCGCCCGTTCCCCGGGGCCCAGCCGCGCCACCTTCTGTGCTGAGTGGCGCACAAACACTAGGTGCTCGGTTATTCCTTTTGTCTTCTCAGCCCTTCCTTAATCTCTCTGCTCCATCTTAAGACACCTGGATGTAAATGACGGCCCCGGCATTGCTGAACTGGGCCAGGGCCCATTTGGTGCTGAAGCCGGAATGTTCAGGTTAATAAAGGAACAGTTGTCCCGGGACAATGAGGCTCCCGGCGCAAAGCCCTGGGCTGGGTCCCGGGCCGGAACACAGCTGTCCTGACAGCTGCTGAAGTCAGAATACGCGCCAGCGCCTCATAATTCACCTGCCTGCCGGCCGTGCCTTTCCTCCCATTCGTTCTCACCCCCCGCTTCTCGGCGGAGATGAGAGAAGAGTATTAGAGCGACCTACCATTTCCCGAGTAGGATAACTGTCTTGTCCTTCTGTTAGAAAATGTCCTTTTCCTTAGCAAATGGGTCTGAGGTAGTTGGGGGTAAAGAGACGTGATGCATGCAATTTCATCTCAGCCGGGGCCGGCGAGGGAAGGACAAAACCCAAGTGCAGAGAAACGCGCGCACGCGGTCGGCTGTGCTAAGGGGCTGGGGACGCTCTGTACTGGTGTCGGGTGATTTCCAAATGCAGACTCCCCAGTGGTGGTCATTGCCCAGGTCATTAGACCTGTCCTTAGGCTGTAGGCGGCCAGGACTCCCCAGGAGGGGCTGCACCTCTCAACTCACCCTCTCTCCTTCCTCCCCTCCTCTGTTGCCTTCCGACCCCCGTTCTAACTGCTTCCCCTTGTTGGCTGGAAGGGGACAAGCCCTGAGCCTCCTTCGTTCGCCATCCCGGCCCCTGCACGTCTGCGCTGCTCCCCACTGCAGGCCCCCGGACCCCTGTGACCCGAGTGCCCGCCTTCCGACTCTGCACCTTTGTGGGTGTGTTTTTTGTTTTCTCTTTTTCTAAAAGGCCCATCCGATGGCGCCCACAGGGCAAGGCCCCTGTGAAGGCGCAGCCCCGGCACGGCGCACCCTCAGCAGCTGCGGCCCCGGAGCGGGAGCCTCGGTGTTCCGGCTGCCCCCGCTCCCATCTGACCGTCTGGGGCTGCCTCCCCTCACCTTTCTGCCTGAGGGTCACTCCCCATCAGTACTCTCTGGATACCTGACCCCAGCCCAAGAATTTTGCCTGGCAAGCTTACTCTTGCCGGGTCTCAGCCGGGGGAGCGCTCTGCACCCTGCTTTGCACATTGACATTCGGGGGGGACTTCTCTGGACCTCCATTTATGCCTCCACCGTTAACAAGGTGCCAGGGAGACAGTAGTCACTTAGTAAGCTTCTGATACATAAGTGAGTGGGATCGACACAGACGCCCACGGCCAGGGGCAGGTCACACGCAGGACAGTAAGACCTTGTAGCTACTGACAGGCGTATAAGAAAGTAAACCTCCCAGGGTCAAGGGCATGGGCTCTCTAAAACCCAGATTCCTTCATTTTGACAGCTGAGGAGATGTTCATCCCCCCAGTCCCCAGCCACGCCCTGCTCCCCTTTTCGGTCATGGTTTGGCGTGGCCAGGCTACGAGTGCTGTCAGTGGAGAAGGGACTGAGGAGAAATCTGGTAGGTTTCGGTTTAGCTGCGGAGAGTGAAGTCACTTTTCCAAACTGGCAGCTCCTTGGTACTTTTAGTTAGCTTACTCCCTTCCAGTATGGCTCCCATGTCACATCCGAGTCACATGGGGACCCAAAACATCCTTCTGAATGATTGGATGGGCTGTGAAATGTGTTCTCAAGGAGCCCCTGTAACTTTCCATGAGCTGCTGTGACCCCAAGTCATGTGAAGGCAGCGATCCATCAGAGTTACCCCGTGTGCACAAGGAAGGACTGCCTAGACGCTCGTTTTATCTCTGACTCTCTACACAGTCAAGTGGCATTGTTTATTATTTTACATAAATCGGTCCGGAGGCCAAGTTCTCCTTGAGATGTACCCTTCAGTCTTCTCCATTACTGCTTACAAAGCCTCGAGAGCTTGAAACGCTGCTACGGCCTCAGCATCTGGGGAGGAAGAGAGGGGCAGAAGGAGGGAAGAGGAAGGCCTTGCGGGGGGAGAGGGGGCCTCTCTGCAGCGCAGGTGTCCAGTTCAATGAGGCTCTGCTCCCACAAGCCGGAACATCGGCATGAAAAGCAAGAATCAAGTCAACAGTGGGCCCGTTCTCAACGTGGCCAGATGTTGTTTTCTATTCTCATTTAAAGTGCCTTTGGGAAAATAGAAGATTCTGGGGTTTGTGTTGGTCACCATTAGGAAACCTTGTACAGGAATTTACTCTCTAGTGACGTGACTTGGAGAGCGGGCGGTCTTTGTGGGTCCTCAATAAACATTAGTGAGAGAGACGGGGGCCTGAGGAAGACTGATGCTAAGTGGGCCATGTGCTTCCTGCGGCTCTAGTGGAAATATCGCTGCATTTAGCATAATGGCAATATGGAAAATCCACTTCCTCCTCCCAGCCATGGTTTTACTAATGTAATAGTATAATATGATTCTCTCCTGTTTATCCCCTTATTTTTTATAGTTAAAATTTTAATTTGGGGTTTAAATGTAATTTGAATGCTGCCCAGGGCTCTCCAGAGGCAAGGTGATATCAATTCTGCAGGACGGAACGATTGTAATTTTCGCCTGGTGCTGGGTGGTGATGGCGGACGTGCCCGGCCTCAGGACTGGGCGTCTGCGAGCCCCAGCCATCAGTGGCAGAAGCGCCGTCGTGAGCAAATGAGAAGCTGATAAAAATAAGTGTTTCTCTCCTTCCAAATTCAGTTACCGGAGCGGAAAATCAGCTTGTTATCTTTTCTTGCCATACTCCAGAGGATGAAAATCTGGTCTTTAAGGAAACGTTTGGGAGGCAGTAGCCTGGTGTTTTTTTCCTGCGCCGCCGGGGGCTGAGTCTCTGGGCAGGTCAGTCAACTGGAAAGCTTCATCCTTCTCTGTCTGGTTTTGGAGGCTGTGCTTGGGGACAGATTATACCCTTGCTATGGTTTCTGCGTGTCATTCTCAGTCCAGTGACTTCTCCTCTCCAGCTTCCATCCCAGCTTAATTTACATTCCCCGTGTCTGGCGTCCTTGGGTGAACCGAGGGCAAACAACTTGGGAAACTTTGGCTCCTATGGTTGCCGCTCTGGGATTGCTGCACGTTTTCAGGTTTGGTTTATGTCTACGCGGAGATCAGTTTTGAAAATGGACAAAAGAAATGCCACGCAGATGTCAGCAACATAAAGATCAATTACTTCACACACATCACCTGAGCGCTTCTTGTGTGCCTGGCCATGATCCTGGCGATCAGGTTACAGAAAGGAGTAACCCAAAGTCAGTGTCTGTGTGGGACATGTTTGTAACTTCAAGTTCAAGGTGATTCAGCACTTCATGGGGGCCTCTCTGTGCCAGGTACACTTCCATGTACTAGGGATTCGGTGGTGATAACAGACTTGGTGTTGACATGATGTTTGGTGGCTGATGGGTTAAGGAAGGAGAGGGGGTCAGCTAGACACCAAGGATGCTGTTGCAGGAGGCGCAGGGGAAAAGGGGGTGGCCCCAGCTAAGAAAGCGTCTGGGGGTGCAGTGGGGCAGGCAGATACCAAAGATGCGTTGAGGTTGCGTGGACAGACCCCGGGACCAGCTGGGCGGGAGGATGAAGGGAAGGGAGGAGCTGGGGGAGAGTGCAGACGTGTTGCTTCGGGGTTGCCAAGAAGTGAGTGTTTTTATGGTGGCGGACTCTACGGCTGCGTGAGCAAACATTACTGTCCTGAACAGACTGAAAGGGTGTTTGATTGGAAGCCATTGGCTTTCACTCAGGGGACATCAGAACTGACACTGCAGGTCATATGGACCTAACAGACATATATGTAACACTGTGTCCAACAGGAGAGGAATTCACATCTTCCTCAGGTGCATACTGACTGCTCTCCAGGGCAGGTCATAGTTGGGCCGCAGAGCAAGTCTTAACAAATTTAAAACGATCTCAATCATATCACCTAGGTTTTCTGGTCACAGCGGCATAAAACTAGACATAAATAATAGGCGGAAAAGTGGAAAACTCACCAATATGCAAAATTAACATACTCCTCAACAACCCGTGGGTCAAGGAGAAATAAAAAGGGAAGCTAGAGAGGATCTGGAGATAAATGAGAATAAAAACACTACAGGCCAAAACGTATGGATTGCAGAAAAGCAGCTCCCAGGGGGAAGTTTATCGTGATAAGTGCCTACACGAAAAATAAAGAAGCAAGATGTCAAGGAAACAACCTCCCTTTATGCCTCAAGGAATGAGAAAGAGAACAAAGTAAGCCCAAGGTTAGCAGAAGGAAGGAAATAGTAAAGATTAGAGCAGAAATGGGCCAGAGATTATAAAAACAATAGAAAGCAATCAATAAAACTATGACTTTCCTGAAAATATAAATATAATTGATAAACGCTTGGCTAGACTAAGAAGAAACAAGAAGACACAAATAAACAAAATTATAAAGAAAAGAGGAGCCATTACAATTGATGCTACAGAAATACAAGGGACCGTAACGGACTACTGTGGATGATTATACACCCACAAATGGAATAATCTAGAAGAAATGGATAAAATCCTAACAGGCCAATACTGACAAAGGAGGCAGCATCAGTGATCCAAAACCTGCCAGCTGGAAAATTCCAGGACCGGGTGGTTTCGCTGGGGATTCTACCAAACATGGAGAGGAGCATGAACACCAGCCCTTCTCAAACTCCTGCAAAAATTAACGAGGAAAGGACAGTCTTAAACTCACCTATGGGGCCAGCACTACCTGCTCACCCAGCAGATGAAGCCGCAACAACAAAAAAGCCACAGGGTCAGCTCCCTGAAGCATAAAGATGCGAAATCCTCAATGCCATAACTGGCAGGCTGAACTCGACAGCACACGCAGAGGATCACGCCCTGTGGTGGAGTGGGATTCCTCCCTGGGGTGGGATAAACGTGTTCGTAAATTCCTGCGTATTCTGCAGTGTTAGCCACTAGAGCCAAGACGTGGAAGCAAACCAGGATGTCTGCTGGTGGGTGGCTGGATAAAGAAAATGGGGGGAAAAGACGGGAATCCTGCCATTCGTGACAACGGGGGTGAACCTTGAGGGCGTCACGTCAGCCCGAGATGAACAGATCCCATCTGTGGAATCTGCGGATGTCAGACACGGAAACAAAGCATCGGCCGGTGGGGATGGGGCTGCGGGAGACAGACCGAGGCTGGTCAGGGGCACCTGTAGTCACAGGACGGATGAGTTCCGATGGGTGACGACACAGTGTTGTGTGGCTGGAAGTTGCTGAGAGGGCAGGTCTTAAACGTCTTCACCAAGGGCACAGAGGAAAGGGCGAGCACATGAGGTAACGGGCATGTTAACTAACCTTATTGCGGTAATCACTTCACAGGAGAGACGCCTGTCAAATCACCAAGTCACATCTTAAACTCACACAATGCTATCTCTCAATTACGTCTCAATAACGCTAGAAAGACTTCAGCTGTCCCAGCGCTAGATGTATGCATTTTGGCATACGACCTTCCCTCTTCCTTTTTTTTTTTCTTTAAAAATCCTTACCTGGGGGCATACTTATTGATTTTTAGGGAGAGAGAGAGAGAGAGAGAGAGAGAGAGAGAGAGAGAGAGAGAGAGAGAGGAGGGGGGAGAGAGAAAAACATCAATGAGAGAGACAAACATTGATCGGTTGCCTCCTCTACGCGCTCTGACTGGGGAACAAACCTGCAACCTGGGTATGTGCCCTGATCAGGGAATTGAACCCACAACATCTTGGTGCACAGGATGATGCTCCAACCAACTGAGCCACCCAGCCAGGGTGACCCTATGATTCCTCTTAAAGGCTTTGTTTATATTCCAAAGATTGTAAGACATTAGGAAGCACAGAGTCTCTCGAGGGGAGGATCAGCATCTAGCCTCTGTATGTAACTCCCAGATTCCGGATTTTGAGTCTCCTCTCCTGCAGGACAGACCTGAGCATGCACAGAGTGACATCTGGCTCTCACCGGGTCCCCGAGGGTACTGGGCACGGGCACCTGGGAAGTCACTGCTGGAGTAACTCAGAGTTCTCCTTCAGAAACTTAAGTTTGCTTCCCAGAGAAACAGGGAAGGCTCTAGGTACAATATGAAAACTTTTTAGGGAGCAGGAGAACTCCCCTCCCCTCCACAGATGTAGAGCTGCAGAGCATCAGCAGTGATTTCCGGGGACTTCTGGCCAAGATGGAGGCGTCGACAGACATGCTGCATCTCCCTCCACAACTAAGAAGGAACACAACTACCTCGAAACTAGAGACAACCAGAAGTTCCAGAAAAGCAGCCTGCGTGGAAGTCCAGCAAACAAAGATATAAAGAAGAAATACTCACCCAGACAGGTAGGAGGGGCGGAGAGGACGCGGTGTGGTGGCTACAGCAGTGGTGACAGTGGCAGGCTGGCAGAAAGCGCAGTCACATGTTTTGGAAGGTAGGGAGGGACACCTGGGGAGCATTCCCAGCACCAAACCAGACCTACAGCTCATGGTCCCAGTGCTGGGAAAATAAAGCCTCATTGCTTCTGATTGTGCAGACCAGTGGGGGTTGGGGAGGAGGAAGAAACTGCAAAGTCTGTTGGTTTAAAGGGCCCCCACATTACTAGAACATCCACAGACCTACCCACTCTGGGAACAATGGCCAGGAAAACAGCTAGTGGGATGCCAGTCCCATACGGAAGTGGCAGAGGTGCCTGGAAAAAGGGGTGAGTGCTGAGCAAGCAGCATTGTTCCCTCTCGGATCCCTCCCCTGCACACAGTGCCACAATGAGGTGAAACGGATCACCTGCACTGACAAATCCCTAAGGCTCCGCCCCTTACAATGTAACAGGTGCCACAGCTCTACCTAAGACACAGAGGCAAACACAGGAGCCTGTTAAGATGTGGAGACAGAGAAGTATGGCCCAAAAGAGGGAATGGATCAAGGGTCCAGTGGGAGGACTAAGTGATGAGGAGATAGCCAACCTAACAGACGAGGAGATAGACAACCTAACAGAAGCAGAATTCAAAACACTGGTGATAAAGATGCTCACAGGCTTGACAGATACGTTTGAGTATGGCAAACGCATAAGGGAAGAAGTGAAGGCTATGCTAAGTGAAACGAAGGAAAATACGCACAAAACCAATGGTGAAGGGAAGAAAACTGGGGTTCAAATCAATGATTTGGAACATAAGGAAGAAAAAAGCAGTCAACCAGTACAGAATGAGAAAACAAGAGTTGAAAAAAATGAGGAGAGGCTTAGGAACCTCTGGGACAACTTTAAACATGCCAACATCCAAACCATAGGGGTGCCAGAAGGAGAATAGGAAGAGCAAGAAATTGAAAACTTATGTGAAAAGATAATGAAGGAAAACTCCCAAAATTCAGCAAAGGAAATAGACATACAAGCCCAGTAAGCACAGAGAGTCCCAAACAAGGTAGATCTGAAAAGGACCACACCAAGACACATCATCATTAAAATGCCAAAGGTGAAAGATAAAGAGAGAATCTTAAAAGCAGCAAGAGAAAAGCAGATAGTTACCTACAAAGGGGTGCCTATAAGACTATCAGCTGATTTCTCAAAAGAAAATTTGCAGGCAAGAAGGGACTGGCAAGAAGTATTCAATGTGCTGAAAAGCAAGGACCTCCAACCTAGATTCCTCTATCCAGCAAAGCTAGCATTTAGAATGGAAGGGCAGATAAAGTGCTTCCCAGACAAGGTAAAGCTGAAGGAGTTCATCATCACCAAGCCATTATTATATGAAATGGTAAATCAGCTTATTTAAGAAAAAGAAGACCAACATTATGAACATTACAATGACAACAAACTCACAACTATCAACAACTGAATCTAAAAAATGAAAATAAAATCCAACTAAGCAAACCAGAATAGAAACAGAATCACAGGCCTGGGGCTCATTTGGAGGGTTACCAGCTGGGAGGGGACGGGGAGAAATGGGGAAATGGTGCAGGGACTAAGAAGCATAACTGGTTGGTACAAAATAGACAGGAGGAAGTTAAGATAACATAGGAAAGGGTGAAGCCAAAGAACTTACATGAGCGACCCATGGACATGAACCAAGGGGGGTGGGATTGCTGGAGGGAAGGGGGGTACTGGGTAGAGGGGAGCAAAGGGAAAAAATTGGGACTTCTGTAACAACATAATAAAATATACCTAAAAAAAAAAGAAAAGCGTGCTCCCCCGTCGCGGACCGGTGTGACCGCTCCCAGGCTCAGAGCCCACAGGGCAGCTGTGACTCGGTCACAAACGAGGAACGTGGGAGGGGCCTGGGAAGGGGTTTGCCTGGCGTCAGCCTGCTCATACATCACAGAACTGGCCGTCTCTAAGCCAGGGTCAGGTCTGTCCTCCAGGGGACATCTGGGAACTCTAAGGACACTTCTGGCTGTCCTAGCCCAGGGGACAGTGCCGCTGGTATCTCATGAGTAGAGCCCGGAGCTGCTGCTCCACACCCTGCCTGTCACCGGACGGCCCCACGTCGCCGGGTTGGAGAAGCTGCCTCCGGGTCCCTCTGACTCCAGCCCCGTGCTGTTCTGTCGCTTGGCGGCAGCCCCCCGCCCTGTTCCTCTTGGTTAGAGACGAGGATGGGGTGGGTGGGCAGGGGAGAGCAGTGGGGGGACCATGGGACCACGGTAGCAGAACAATACATTAAAACAAAAAGGACATAAGAGCAAAAGCCCCCCAGCCCCGGCCGTCGCACCCTCAGAAAGTGCCCTCCGCCGTGACCGTCACTGGTTTTGGAGCTCTCCTTACGGTCTCAGTGAGCGGCCCTGCCTTTGTTAGAGTGTCCACGTCTAAGCGAGAGGGTCGCATCTGCACATGTTCTTCAGGAGCCTGTTATCATAAAATAAAAAGGCAGGGAAGCCGACCAAGCAGAGAGGCATCCGGGGCCTTTGAAGGTGCCGGGAGTACGGCAGGGTCACCTGTGTCTCGCCAGGTCCCTGGGGTGGGTCCCCCGGGGCACATTCTCCCGTGGGAAGTGATGGCGTTCTCCAGCGTTTTTCCCGAGGGCACCCTGGCTCTGGTCTCCCCGCTGTGACCCTGGCCTTGGTCGGCCTCCTGACTTAGCCTTGGATCCCAACGGGGGCAGCGCAAAGGTCCTGTGGCCTCAGCCCTGGGCTGCGTGGCCGGGTGCCTGAGGACATTTAATTTTCGGAGAGCTGAGAATTCTAAACTGGGGGGTGGATACGGACTCTTGGCTCTGTGAGGACAGGTGGCGTTTTGTGGTTAGTCAAGGGTGTTTGCCTTCCTCCTGGGCTCTGCCTCTCTCCGACTCTGATGGCAAACCTTCCGCTAGAGTTCCATTTGATTTATTGTGGGTTTAGCTTTTGGGGTTTTCTCTGTGGTGGTTGTTATTTCCTTGGGGTTCTGAGGCCCAGAGTGAGGGGATCAGGGTGCTAAGCAATGGCTTGGAAACCTGAGAGGCAGGGAGATCAGATCTCATGCCGGGCGAATTTGCTGTGACCCGAAATGGCCACGGTCCTTGTCTCCCAGCTCGTTCCTCAGTTTCCCTAACGGAGTCAGCTTTTAAAAGTATCTGCAGGTCCTGAAGATGTCCCGGCGATGCATTAACTTCTTAGGAGATAAGACGCTTGCTCTGCCCCTCATTCTGAAGAGGGGGACTGCTTCCTGGGGTCCACACACTAGACCCTGATCTTCCCACGGCTTGTCTGCACTGCCGTTCGACTCAGCCCGCAACATACCGAGCAGACGTCTAATCTGAGGGTCTCCTGGCTTGTCGTGGGGTCAAAACCACAGCGTGTCTGTGCGGGGTCTGGGCTCCCGGTTCTCCCTGCCCTGGGGCTCACAGTGACGCTCAGAACACGTCCTGGGGACAGAGGTCTGAGGTTACCAGTGGGCGTTGGGTGTGGTGGCCCTTCTCCTCCCCTGTGGCAAGTTACCGCACGTGTAGGGGGTCCCACAGCACCGATCCCCTCACAGTCAGGGGTCTCGGCGTGGTCTCTCTGTTCCCCTGCTTCTGGCTGTGACGGCGGGACCGGCCGGGCTGCGTTGCCCGCGGGGCTCAGGGTCTCCATGCGTGCTCATGCGGCGGTTGACAGAACTCAGCATCTGTTTCTTCACGGTGGAGGAACTGAGGGTCTCAGCTTTCGGGAGCTGTTGGCTGCAGCTTTTGACCATTAGGGGTTGCATTGCTGTCCCCAAAGATGCTGGAGTCTCACCCTCTGGTGACTGTGGGTGTGGTTGTGTTTGGAAATAGACTCCCTGCAGATGAGCAGGTTAAGGCCAGGCCCAGAGGGTGCTCCCTAACCCCGTATGACGGTGGCTCATAACCCGTGGGGCTTTGGGCACATGCATGCCTCTGTGTTGTTTAAGCCACCGAGCCTGAGGTCTTCTGTCCTAGCAGCCTAGGGCATGGCTACAGCTGCCCCACGGGCTGCCTGCACGTGGCTTCCCCTCCATCAAGGAGGCAGGGGACTCTCTCTCCGGTCTTAATGTCACCCAATCAGGGGCAGGACCTCCCGTCACCTTGGCCATGTTTATGGGTTGGAAGCAAGTCACGGGTCTCAAAGGGACAGGATTGTGCAAGGACAGGACTGTCAGAAGGGGTCACGGGGCCGGCCACACCTTCCCAGGGGCTGAGGACCAGAGTAGGCTTTTACGTACATGATCCCAGCCAAACGGCGGCCCTGCTCTGCGGTGTCCAGCGAGCACGGAGCAGGAAGGTGTGTGGGGAGTGTGTATCCATCAGGCTACAGCCGTTCTGTGTACAGAGAGCCCTGATTTTTTTCGGTATGAAAACTACTACCCTTTTAAGGAAATAATATTGACAGTGGAGGGTCTAGGACATTTTTTTCGGGGTCTGTATTTGGCAAAATAAAAGTTGGAAGCTGTAGATCATTTCCCCTAAATAAAGAATAAGGTTGACAGCAGCCTGTAAATTTGTTGAGTCTGACGACCCCTGACCTGGCGCACGGGGCTTCCGTTTGCTCTGAACAGACAGCAGAGTCGGGCCCCTTGGTATGGCTCCTGTCTACCGTGTCCCAGAACCTGCCTTCTGCCCGGAGTCAGCCCCAGGGGACAGAAAGGCCGCTCCGCTCCCCATTCCCAGACCAACTCTCCCGGGCCTGACTGCGGGGAGCCGTCTTCCCACAACTCCATCTTAGCATCGTGCAATGAGCCTGTACACACGGTCCATGGGACGGACGGCCCTTCTCTGAGACACTGTTCTCCAAACACTGTCCTGTGGTCACGTGAGTCTCTGCCCCTCGGTCACGGCCCTTGGGTTAAACCCAGGTCTCGGAAAAAGCTTCTTTTCTTGGCCAGCGGGTATATATATCTTCTTCTTTAGACAATAAGCCTGCTGACAATTAGAAGTGTGTTTCTCTTTCGGCCTTGGTTTCCGGAAAGCTTAGAGAGGTGTTTTACTTGTGTGTGCGTGTGATCACTTGGTGTGGCTTTCCAAGCCCGCTCTCTGCCCTCACACCCCTAAGAGAAGTCTCTCAGGCTTCTCCTTGAAGTCTTACGGCTGACGGTGTCTGTGCTTCTCATCGTAAGCCAACGCAAGTCTTCCTGGGAAGTTTATGGGAACAAAGAGTCATCAGGCTTCTCCGGCCGGTGAGTTATGTACGTGAGAATGTTCCATAAACAGCCAGTGGCTATGAAAACACATGCGCACACACGGACACACACGTATGTTCCATGCACTGGAACAGTCAAAGGGGGCTTGAACAGAAGTAATGGGAAGCCCTGCAAATTTCACACATGGAATGTTCTAGATTTTCATGACTTCCCATTTGTGGTTCTCAGTTGGTCTTTACCCCTCTGGACGCGACCTTTCTCTCTGAATAGACTTCACTTCTCTGTTGTCTCGGTTTCCCAGCTTGGGTCCCCCAGCCGTTCCGCTGGTGATCAGGGATCAAGTGGGAGTGGCCGATTTGGCAGCTAGGGGTGTGCGTGCATGTGGCGGGCTGAATCGTGTTCCCCCGTCGTGCCCACATCCTCACCCCAAGTTCCTGTCCATGTGACCGTACTTCCAAATGAGTTCATGTGATTTCAGGTGTAATGAAGCTAAGGGCCTTGAGATGAGATCATTATGAGTTGAGGGTGGACCCTAAATCCAAAGACTGATGTTCTTATCGGAGACAGAAGAAGAGGGCTTGGCCCCAAGACACAGGGACAGCGGGACAATGGGGGCTGGGGGGGACTGCAGAGCTTGGAGCCTTAGGACCGATGTCTTCGTAAGAGGAGACCCAAGACCGAGACAGACAGCGAAGAAGGCTGTGTGACGATAGAGGGGGAGATTTGAGTGACATCAAGTGGGCGTGGCCACCTCCAGGAGCTGGGGGACAGGCCTGGGACAGACACCTCCCCACAGCCCTCAGAGGGAGCGTGGCCTTTCCAACACCTGGATTGTGGACGTCTGACCCCACCCCTGTGTCAGCATCCATCCTGGGGGCTGAAGCCGCCAACGTGGGACCTGATTGCTGCTGCTCTAATCCAGTTGGGGTCTGTGTTCCCTGCAGCGTCTGTCTGGCATCTTCTCCAGACTTTCATGGGAGCAAGAAGCCATGATTAAGAACGTTGACGTCTTGACAACAAGGAAGGGTTCAAAATCAGGCTTTATTGCCCCAATTTAGGATTCTTATTTGTGTTTCTGAACTTGACCACAACCTCCTTCCTCGGACAATATTGTTGATTCCTGTCCCTAGCTGGGTAGCTCAGGTAGTTAGAACCTCATCTGGATGCACCGAGGTCGTGGGTTTGATCCCCGGTCAGGGCACGTACAAGAACCAACCAGTGATGCATCACTAAATGGGGCAACAAATTGATGTCTCTGTCTCTCAAAATCAATCAATACATAAAAAATTAAAAAAAAAAGACCTCTTATTAAGAAACATTCCTGATGTTCAGGTTAGACACCCCCCCACCACCACCATGCACATGCGCAAACACATGTGTACTTAGGTTTGCTTTTCATACTCTGAGTGACACTAGCCGCCTATTTGCCAGAGTATTCCCGAGGTAATAAAACCCTGGGGAAGGCCAACGGGGCCACGGAGAGGGGTGAGGTGATGGTTGATTAATCAGCTGGTTTTATCCAAACACCGGGAGCCCGCTGTGCAAATATCTGGAAGGTCAGACCCCTGTGGGTTAATCCTGAGGAAAGGCTGGGTCCTGGGTCCTAGGCACTGGGGCCCCAGCAGGGTGCCTTGTTGGCTCCCCATGTCAGAGTGTCTCCCGGTGCCCTGTCCTGGTGTCCCTGTCATCCCCAGGCCACGAGGGGACTTTGCCTTTGCCGAGGAACGGCCACATCCCTTCCCTGAAAGCCTGGGTGGACCAGCATGTTCCCTGGAAGACCTAGGGTCTCCCGTAACTATGGAAACCTAAATCTAGGCATTGAGAAGGAGAAAACTGCTAGTGTTGCCTTGACAACACATCCAAGCCCAAGCCCTTGTCGTTAGGCATAGAGATGATGCGCCTTCAGGGCCTTTAATTCATTGACTTGTGGGATGGAGAAGCGGAAGTGGGCTTGAGTGTGGCATCGCGGGGGCTGGGGGCGGCGGCGTCCGTCCCAGGCTGACGTCACTGAGTGGCGGGGTGTCTGCGTCCGGCTCACCAGTGGTTGTTTTATTCTGCGGGGTCACAGCTCGGGACCTCCACTCCTGAGGGAGCTGAGGTCTCGTCGTCACTGGGACAGATACTCAAACATCCTTCCCCTCCCTCCAACACTCCGACCCTTGGCAGCAGTAAGAAAGGGGATCAGATGTCAAAAGCGTGATACCTCCGGCGACAGGACCCGCTCTGAGCTCACCCCGCAGCTTCCGCGCCCCGCAAACCAGGGAAGGTCGCCCTCAAGCCAGCCGATAGGTGCCCTTCCCCAGACGCAGCTCTGGGCCCCACGGGGCTAATTACCAGGTGCCACCAGGAGACGAGTGTTCTTCCTCAATATCCTCACAGGATATTGGACCTTGAGGGGGCAGGACCCTCCGAGTCGGGGCCCAGATGAAATCTGCATGGACAGTGTCCTCAAGCGAACCCCAAGGGCTGCTGGGAGGCTCTCTGACTGGAGGGACAATGACATTGCATCTTCTTAATCATGGGGGCCTGGCTCTCTGTCCCCAAGAGGAAAGGATGAGTGGAGGGAAGCCTTCCCATGGCCAAGGCTGGCATTTAGGGGCCCCTGTTCAGGGTAGAGAACATTATGTCAAATGAGAAAGAGGCACACACATCGAAACAGTCATGGCTTGGCCGGCGGGAGGAGCCCGGGAGAGGCTGCCCACCTGCCCCTCCCGTGGTCCCAGCCTTGCCTCCCAGAGTGATGCCCTTCTGACAATTATTTTAATATAACATGTTGATCCACAGAGAATACTATGTTGACCAATGCAGGGAAGATGACCGACAGCAGCATTGTTTCATGGGCCAAGGGTCTGTCTTCTGGCTCAAGCCGAGGCCTGGCTCCCCTCCATCTGAGATCCCACTCCCTCCTCTGTGGGGAAAACGCAGCATCGCCCAGGTTTGTCGGTTCAGGACTCCTTGTCATGGTGCTGACGGTTCCTGGGAAAGTTGATCTCTCCATTCAGCAGCTCTTGCCAGCCTGCTCTGCACCGGGGACACTGGGCTGGGGACATGCCATGGCGAATGCAGGAGCTTGAAGACACACAACTCCACTGTGCTATACCACAGTGGCTTAACTCACAGATGTGGAGCATTTGGAAATGCATGCCAATCTGTGAAGTCTCCTTGTAGCACAAAACCAACAAACAGAACCACAACACATGGAGATGAAGGGCATCAAAGGGACCCTGGCTGGCGTGGCTCAGGGGATTGAGTGCTGGACCACGAACCGAAAGGCCACCAGTTCGATTCCCAGTTCAGGCACATGCCTAGGTTGCAGGCCAGGTCCCCAGTGGGCGTGCAAGACAGGCAGCCGACCTATGTATCTCTCTCACAGCAATCCCTCCCTTCCTCCTTCCCTTCCCCGCTCTCTGAAAATAAGTACATAAAATCTTAATGGAAAAAAAGTGTCAAAGTGGGTTCAAAGCACCTATTTTCTGAATTAGCCGGTAACTCATTCCCTGACCCACAAGGGTTCAGAGACACAGACTGCTGTTTATCAGCCCAATGTTCTCATATTAAATCTAGACCAAAATGGAACATTGTCACCGAAAAGCAGCCCATTTGTGAATCGGAAAATTATCTGAAAGCATCAGAAACCCGACGTGTAAATCCATTTTGACATATTGGTTTTTGTCGACTTTGTAGCCGTGGGTCTCGCGGCTGATCCGAAGTGCATTTCATAAAAAGCTGCGTTATTAATAAAGGCCAGACGAGGATCTGTCCTGTTGTGTCTCCAGGAAGAAGCAAAGCCTTGCGGGGTTATTCTGGGTGACGATTGCCAGCCTCTGTTCTCCACACCGGTGAGATAAGGCAAATTATGCGTCACTGCCCCGGGATGCATTTTGCGAGTTCCCTTAAAAAATAATAAAGAGAAAGTCTCCAGAAAGTCTCATCAATTCCCTCTGCCTTTGACTCTTTCCCTCCACAGGCTGTCCTGGCTTCACCCCGTGAGAGTCTTTCTTGCTTCTGTTTAAAACAACCCCTTTTGGAAAAAACAGGGTTTCAAACTAGGGTGTAAGGAATTGATCTGGTGAGGACAAGGTGCCCTGCCATTTCAAGGAGAAGGAGGAGAGTGGGCATGGTAGCGTGGATGAGCCCCGGAGGGGGGAGTAGTGTAGGACCAGGAGCAGCTGGAGAGGGAGGCTTACCCAGGGTGGTCCCACCGCGCCTCTGCTCTTTGAAGGCCAAGCGGCGTCGAGTGACTTAGTTCCCTGACGCACAGCGATCAGGGAGTGGGACATGAGTGACAGGCACGGACGGGTAAGGGGGCACGTGGATCCCCGCTGGAGAAGCAGGCTCACTCTCTCCTGGCTTCAGCGGGGAGATGGGAACTTGGGCCAGTCCTTCCCTGTTCTTCTCTGCCACAGTCACGGGCAGAGAGGACAGTTTTCCATTCCTAGGGGAAAAATACTGCATTACTCAAGAAGTTCTGATGCACGAGAAATTTCTCCTTTTTTAAAATCCTCACCTGAGAATGTGTTTATTGATTTTTAGAGAGGGCGAGAGAGGAACTGAGGGAGAAGCATCAATGCGAGAGAGGAACATTGATTGGTTGCCTCCCATCTGCACCCTGACTGGGGATCGAACCTGCAACCAACTGCACCACACCAGCCAAGGCACGAGGAATTTCTCTTTCACGCTCTTCCATTCGGTAGTTCTTTCCCTAAGCACCTGCCAGGCCCCCATTGTAGATGCTGGGGTTTCTGTAGTGGGGCCAGAACAGCCCGCGAATCAACCTGCATTGGAAATGACCTTGCTCAGAATCGGAGGGACAGAGAGAGAGAGAGAGAGGTGGCTGCGGAGGTCATCGGAGGTTCTGGTCTGGCCACTTCTGAATGACCTGCCCGAGCCTGCCCTCACTGCCTGGGTCGACAGATTTCTTTTGGACATAAGCCAGTCTGTGCTGGTTTCTGTCACTAACCGCCAACACAAAATCTTGAGGAACAGGAAGCTAATATTTGTTAAGTGGGGGCAGGTGCTGAGCACTCATTAGAGGGTGTTTCTGTCCCCCTTGACTGGGCTGCTGGTGCCCCCCATGTGTGTGCGACTCTCCGTTCTAGACAACTCTGGGGCATGGCATCCTTCTCCAGCCTTGGGAAAGAGGAAAAGTGGAGGCAGTTTTCCGCGGGCTAGGAGCAGGCCGGCTGAAATTTCTAGAGTTTGTGTTTTAAAATACTTTCGATAGAGTTCTAAAATCCATCAGAGGCTCATGGTGGGAGAAGGTGTCACCTGATCTGTAATAACTCCGTGTCTCTTGCTAAAAAGAGCTGAGTGTTAACCCAGAGCAGATTCCTGCTTCATGGCTGGAGGTGGTGGGGGAGGTCTGCCATAGTCACTGGTTAGTCTGGGCTGCCCAGAAGGCACGTTTCTTCTTCAGGTGGCGGCCTCGTCTTTTCTGCTGGAGACCCACTGTGTCCTCTGCTTATGCGGTTCAAGGGCACAGGTCAAGGTGCACAGAAGCTATGGCTAAACTCTGAGCGGTCACGAGGAAGGAAGGATCCAGAAGCCTTTGCAGAGGAATGCCGGGGAGATGAGAGGATTCTGATGTTCTGCTCCATCTGGGCGGAGATGACTTCTTGGCTATGGAAACCTGATTCTCATGGAAGTGGGACCTGAATTGTGGCACAGACACGTGGAGAAATGTTGGGGGAAGTAGTGTGGCAAAAATGGCGAGGACCTGATTGGCCTAGTGGAGGCCATGCTGATCCAGGTGTAGCCAGATGGCCCCCAAATACGTGAGGGAGTCCAGTCCAGGTGAGCAGGGCTGCCCGCGCCCTGCCGCTGCCCGCAGGTGTCTGGGCGGGCCCCGCGTGGACCCGAGGAACCCTCTGGCTGACCTTTAGATCAATTCCGAAGGCTTATTGTTGGAAGCCCCCAAGTTTGGGGATTGTTTGTTACGCGGAGAAAAGCTGGCCGTTACAGACGTCACCGTTAGGCTTGTTAGGCACGAAATGGGTTGCCGTGGCAAAAAGTTGCCTGGACGTAATTGATCTCCACATTCCTATGAAGCTTTGGGAGGTCACTGACTTTGAAAACATAAGGTATTCTTGTTGCTATGGATACGCCCATTGAGACATGAGCGTGCAAAGTCAGAAATCGAGTGTTGCCTTGACAACAGGTTTGAAAATCCGAGTCTCGTATGGCAGAAGCCTGTAAAGAAATAGGAAAAACCAAGAGGAGAGGGGGAATGAGCCGGAAAACGCTTCCCTCCAACCACAGCTGGGTCCGGGGCGTCGCCGGTCTGTGAGGAGCACGTGGCGCCCGACCCAGGACCATCCGTGAGCCCCGCGCCTCCCCGGCCCGTCCCCGCAGCAGGAGGGCACCTCCAGCCAGTGAGGCACAGTCCCTGAGTGACCCCGTGAAGGGTGTGCAGCTTGCTCTCCACCAAGTTCCATGCCAGCCGCGAGGTCCTGCCCCGGCCGAAGGGGTCACTGTGTCCTGCCCCCTCTCCCTTGCAGGGCGGGAAGGAACCCTGTCTGGACCAGACGTGACGTTAGGACTTCGGTGGAGCACAGGGGGCGAGTCCCAGGAAGCCAGTAGGAGCTGTGAGGTGTCATGCAAGCCCCTGCCGCGCAGACTCCTTCCGTGACGTGGGGCTTGTGACCGGGTTGGCCTCGAAGGCTGCCGAGAACCCCATGAGCCGATGCCCAGAAAGCCCTTCGCTCGGCGTCCAGCCCGCAAGGAGCGCGCAGTCGGTGGCTTACTGTCATTTTTCCTGGGGTCCTGTCCCTCTGCCCTCCTCTCCAGCCAGCCAGGCTGCGCCGGGGAGGCCTGTCTGGGTCTAGAGTCTCCTCAGAGGGTGGCTCTGGAAGCCCCCCGGTCCTGTCCTGCCTCCCGCAGGTGGGTGTCACAGCTTATGGTTCCCAGAGCAGTTCCATCCTCCCTTTTCTCTACATGGCGGCCAGGACAGGTGGGCAGGAGGGCCGCGGGGCTTCCCCCTGCTCATGTTGTCACGGAGGAAGCAGCCCAGGTCCCCGGAAAGTCTCCACCTGCTGGGGGGCTGAAGCCCGGCTCCCCCGGCCGCATCTCGCTCCCCTGCACATGGCCGTCGCCACTGAAAGTCACCTCCGCACAGATGGCCCCGCGTGGGGGTTGACTCCGAGCGAGAGGAAGGAAGTGCGGGGCATGTGTTTATGAGAGAAAACCGCCAGCCAGGCGTGGAAATCCGATGCGTAACAAATAATCGACAGGCAGAGGCCCCTGACGTACTCACGGCACGTGTCAGACCCGGGCGTCCTGGCCCGGCTGAGCGCTCCTGTAAGGAGCGGTGTGGGGGTCAGGGTCCCCGCACGGCCTTCGCCCGGTGGAGAGGAGGGTCCCGCAGAGGTCGAAGCGGGGCCCGGCGGGCGGTATTTGGGGAAGGGAGGGTTTGCAGGTCACATCGGCAGCCTTGGGTTTGACAGACATGGGCAATTCAAAGCCGGCCAGCTGAGGAGGTGGGTGGGCTACCCAGGGTCAGCACCCAGCTCAGGGACCTTGCCTTCCGGCCCACGGGTGTCTCTGACCTGGGCCCTTCCTCGCAAGTCTGCGTTCACGGGACATAAACTGGACTGAGGAGCCCGCAATGCATCTTTGAAGTGGGCTTTGGAAAGTTCAACTTCTGACGGCTTAGCCAGGGCTCGCGGGAGCAGGCGGCCCAGACCCGCGTCTGCGTGGGGGGCGGGCGTCCGCCGTCCGCTCCCGCCACGGCCCGCGATGCCGGTTCAGGTCCGGGGGCAGGTGAGCGAGGGTGGGCAGGAGGGCGGCCGTCTCCTGCAGAGTAACCTGTGTCGATGGCGATGTCAGGGGCCATCCCCGAGCTCAGGGAAAACACACTTTCCTCCGATGGCTCTTTCTTTCCACGAGCCTCGGAGGGGGCAGCTGGTGACGTGGGCCGGCCATGTCTGTGCTCCGTGACGTCAGCCCCAACACCAATGCTTAGGCCCCCCACTGGCAAAGAAAGGTGGCCTCTGTGTTGGTGGGTTGTCTGGCTTCACATTAGCACAGGTGGCCAGAGGCACAGCTGGGCAGAGATTCTGATTTTGGGTAACACGGTCGTCTCGTTTGTCCCTTGACAATGTCCCCAGTGCCACGTAGGGCTTATTTTTGTGAACGGACCGGCCATCTGTCTGACGATTAACAGTCCAAGTTCTGGGATGGCAGGACCCATGGCCACGATTAGTGCTTGGTCCTGCTTTTGCTGACTGACCCCTCCGGGCGGGTGACAGATGCCCCCTTGGGTACGGCGTGTCTGGGATCATCCCCTTCTCCCACAGGGCTTCCCGTTGCGAAAGAGGAGGTCCCACGTGGCAACGCTGGGCTGACAGTCAGAGCCGGCCTCGGGGCCTGTCGCGTCCCTGCCATGGAAAGGGGCGGCCCCTCTGCGAGGCTGTCTGGACTCTGGTGGCCGTTACTTCACTGCTCCTCAACTTTGCTGGTGGGACCCCTGGGGGGTGGGGGCATCCACCCTCCTTGCAGTTGTCAGTGTGTTCAGGGACATGATCCCACCCCCACGCACAGGTTGGATTCTGACGAGAGCCAGGAAGCTCAGGGAATCCCGTCTCTCTCGCCAGTGCTCGCTTTGGGGTGACCAAGTGGCAGGGGCTTTGGGAAAGGCTTCAGTGAAAAAGAAGTCCAAGGCAGAGGTGGCCCTTTTCTTTGGCCCAACACTGTCGGGGCTGGATGTGATGCTTGGGACGGCATCGGCCATCTAGGGACAGGGACAACCCAAGGAGAAAGCTTGCACCCCAGGGAGACAAGACCAGAGAGTAGAAAGGACCCCAGTCCTGGCTAGGGACCACCGAGCCCCCAGATTTGCGGCCCCCGGCCTCATCCTTCTGGTAGGATCTCCTTACGTGAGATAAAAAAGTCTCATCAGTTCAGGCTTTTGAGGGGCTGGCTGCTGTTCCTGGAGGTCAGGGCACCCTAAATGCCTGGTCCCTCTGAGCATGGTCCCCGACCAGACCAGAGGCGGGGAAGCGTGTGGACCCCTCCCCAGGCCTGCAGCCCCGACGCTTTAATGGCGCCCTGGGTGCTTTGTGCCCGCACCGAGCTTGGACTTCGGTTTTGACAGCGATGGCCTCAATTGTCCCCTAAGACACAGTAATAGGCGGCGTTGGGTCTGCAGGCCCCGACCTGGCCGTCTCAGGTGTGGGAGGCCTGGGCCAGCATCTCACCCGCAAACCTGAGCACCGTGTCCGAGTTTCCGTGCTTCCCAGTCCGTGTTCACCTTCGGGTACAGCACGGATTTTAACCTGGAGCTGCCAGTCCAGTAAACTCGCGTTTTTCCGGCCTGGCCAACGCTGACGTGACCATATAGACAGCAGCCGGGCTGGGGGCCGGCCGGAGCGCGAGCAAGACCGGGGCCCCCGCGGACGGCTGCAGCCCCGAGGGGAACGCCGGGAGACGCTTCTCATTACAAACGCACCGCGGTCCATTCAGGATTAGCAGGAGCCGAACTTGAAAACCAACCCACCAACAAGGATTTGCTGAGCGTCCCTCATGTCCGCGGCCCTGGCCGGAAGGGCGCACGTTGTCAGGAGTTAGGTTTGATTGTCACCCGGGCTGGACGAGGAGCGACTGCTCTGGGAAATGCAATGTCTTCCACGATCTGGCCTCTTGCCCACGGCCCACGTGCCCTCACGTGCGTCCCCGGTCCCTCCTGTGACCCAGTCCTCCTCCCGGCAAGCTGTTTATAACCGGATATTATTTCTGTCGTCTTAAATGAAAAAAGGGCTAATTTCACCCCCCCCTACATTCCTGGTCCCTGCACCCGAAATCGCTTCTGAATTGACTGTTCCCCCTGCTTCTGATGCCTCCGTGTTCATCCAAATCCTGTGAGATTCGGCTTTCATCCCCGCACCTCGTAAGTGTGGCTTTTCTCGTGCTCCCCAAAGGCCTCGGATGGCCGAAAGCCCCGGTCCTTCCTTAGGGTGTGACGCGTTTATCCCTCTCTTTTTCCGGAGGCGTTTTCCTTGGCCTGCCCCACCCCCCTTCCGTAATGGCCGGCAACCACCGATGTGTTCTGCGTCCCTGGGACGCTGTCCCCTTGAGGATGCCATTGGCTCTGAAGCCCGCAGTGCGCAGGACGGGTGTCTCCCACACAGTGGGGGGCCCTCGAGGTTGCTGTATCTGTAGCTCTCGGGAGTGCTGATGGCCCGTTCCCTTTCCAGGCCGCATGGTGCTCCGTGCAGTGTGTTTTAGTCCATCTCAGCCGCTGTACCCAATGACCACGGATGGGCAGGTTGACCAACGTAAGTTTATTTCTCACTAGCTCTAGAGGTTGGAAGTCCAAGACCCAGGCGCACGGCTGTCCTCTCCGGGTGGATCAGTCCCACTGCAGGGACTCTACCCTCTTGACCTCAGGCAATCCAATGACCTCCCAGAGGTCCTGCTTCCAATACCACCACTTTGGCGGCAGTGCCGCAACACACAGGATTTGGGGGTGTGTGTGCAAGCAATGGGTGGACCACAGTATAATTATTCACCCGCTGCAGGACATTCACCGCAGTCTCCTCGTTTGCAAACGGGACTGATAAGGACACCTGCTGTCTAGGGCAAGGACAGAGCAGGGCCGTGCGTGTAAAGGGACCACCTCCGTCTGGGTCTGGACGGCCCCTCCCCTCCAAAGTGGGCGCAGTGAGCATTTGGGTTGTCCCAGGAACATCTCTTGACTGTTTCCAGGACCCCAGCCTTGTAACGGCCTCGGGAGCCACTGCGATGCTTCTCCTTGTGGACCCAGGAGGGAAGAAGCCCCAGAGAAGAGACCTGCCCCAGGTCACCGAGTCCGTTTTCTCTTGCTGCTGTAGCAAATGACCGCGCACGAGGCAGCTCCGGCCCGTCTGTTATCCCCGCGTCTGCCAGGCTCCGCTGGCTGTGCGCCCGGTCTCCCGCCACCAAACCCGGGCGTGGCAGGGCTGCGTGCTGGCCTGGGGGCACCGGGGAAGGTCTGCTCCCGAGCGTTCAGGCTGTTGGCAGAACGCAGCTCCACGGGGTGGCAGGACCGAGGCCCCATCTTCTTGCTCACCGTGGGCCGGGGGGCCTTCTCAGTGTCTGGGGTCGCCCACGCTTCCTGTGTTGTGGCCCCAGCTTTGGCAGGCAGGTCCTTCTCCCGCTCAGAATCTCTCTTCCCTCCTGTTCAGCGGTATCTCCTGACTTCTGCGTTCCGGGGCTCCACGCTTACATATTTCCCTCCTTGGATCATCAGAATACTCGTCCTAGCCCTCAGGTCGGCGGGTGCATAACCTTACCGCCATCCACAAAGGCCCTTGGCAGGAGTTTCTAGACTCTTGTTTGTTTGGGTAACCAGGGGTCAAGAATCGCACAGCGGGGGTGGGGGGAACTTTAGGATTCTGCCTCCCTCCGTCACCCACAAAGCACATGGCTCTGTCCTGGGACCCTAGATGCCACACTGCCTTCTGCCCCCTGGTTGTCTCTGCTCTCGAGTCCACGTGACGTCTGTGCTTCTTCTCTGCGGTAGACACTAGCTCCCTCTTGATTTGGGTCCCTACTCTGCCCCCACCCCAAGCTTCCGTCCCAGTAGGTGTTTGGTCCCGTCTATGATGGGATGTTGGGGGTTTTGGCCAGCAGACTCAAACTCCCGCGGGGCAGTGCGGCAGGGCTGCCAGCTGTCCCTGTGCGTCACTCTCCCTTTCTGTCTCATAGGCACGGACCCCCCGATTGTCAGCTGAACATCTGCTCACCCAGAGGAAAAGAAAACTTTCCGTTGTCTGTTGAAGCTCCCCGTGGCCCCGTGGCTGCGTGTGGACTGAAGAGCCACGAGGCGAGATGAGGTCTACGCTTTCCACGGGCAGCCCTTGCAGGGAGGGTGTGTGCCCGCATCCTGCCCTTGCTCCCACCCTAAAGGAGCTGGTGACCCTTCCGGGGTCCCGCGGGCAGGGCACGTGTGAGGGGGACAGACCAACCGGTTAGGAGAAGCGTGTCTTTGACTCTGTGACTCCATCCCAAGACGGCCCGTGGCGGGACCGTTACACCGTACAATCTTGCACACCCCCTACCTAAGCCCCCGTTATTCTTTGGTCTCTATTATGAAAGTGAAAACTTTTCTCCCCAAACGACAATGGCCATATCGCAACGTGTCCTGTCCTCTCATACGTCTTGAATCTGCTCCCACTAACCCCTTTGGTACAGTAATGGGTCAATGGGGAGACTATACAGGATGAAAGCGTCTCGCTTTTCCGCTGTGTTTTTTATGGGGTGTGGTGGATCCCTCTTTATTCCTGATCACTGGTGAGGCTGGGGAAGGGGACGGTAGTACAGAGATGTCACTCGACGTGTCAGGGTCCCAAGAGGCGGTCAGCCTCAAACAGCCTTTGCCGACCCCCTTAGCGGCTCAGATTTCATGGGCCCACAAGGCCGGGGTCCCTATCACCTCTCTGTCCCCGTAAAGTGTCCCTTAGCCCCCTGGAAGCTGGGCTGTGGCAAGGCAGGGATTCTCGTGTTGCGTGGAGGTCAGGAAGTCCGCCTGCTGTTCCAACCTTGGATTTTCAGCAGAGTCACCCACGTGGCCACATCCTGGTGGGGTGTCCAGGTGCGAACAGTGTCCGGAACCTCCCTGCCGGGGCCCGTGGGTGCCCTTGGGCACAGCTGTGCTTTTCTAAGGCAGGTGCTCTCTGACCCCGTCTCAAGCCCCAAACCCCCCTTTATAATGCCGGCCTCTCTCTGCGCCACTTCTGTCCCAGGAGCCAGGCCCTCTGTCCCAGAGAAGCTCGCTACGGCCCGTGGCCTCACCGCTGGCCACCTTCATTCAGGCCACATTCCTTTCCACGCCCCAAGCGCCGGCGGCTCAGTGTGCGTCCGTTACGCCAGGTGTGTAAATGCAGGATTAATGCTGAGACACAGCGTTTAAGGACCTGTCAATACACTTACAGCTGGGATTAACACCGATTTTGGAGCATTTTGGGAAGGCTCATTAAATTATTGAAAGCCACACTGGCAATGAAAGTGTTTGCCCAACAAAAGTGTTTGTGGAAATGAGGTGTCATTCAACCGCCTCATTACACAGGCAGCGGCTGAATTCTGTCTCCAGGCCGTCGGGGTCCGCGCTGGGCTGTGCCGTGATTACTTGAACGTGGCCGGGCTCTGGGACGGGTCTCGCTGCCTGTCAGGGCGCTGTCTCCTCTGCCACCTTCTCTGGTCACCGCGCCCTTCTCTCTGCCTTTCGCCACCGTCACTGTTCTTCACCAAGTCTTCTCGGGTCTCCTCCCAAGCACATGGTAGGTGGCACTCTGGTCCCCACCCCCTGGGACGGAGGCGGCTCTTGTGATGCGCTTTCACGCAAGTAAGGGGGGCAGAGGGACATGTGTCCTCCTGGGTAGAAGTTCTCACCACCCATGTGGAATTTCCCTTGTTCCTGTCCCTTTGTCACGGCAACTGGAGATTTTCTAGGCAGTGGCTTCTAGGCCACTGTTGGATCTCGAGGGGAGAAACGTCCTTCCGCCTACCTGCTGATGGACGCAAGAATAACTCAGGGAGAAGCCTTTGCTGTTTTACGGCGGAGACTCGCGGGCTGCTTCGTTCCGCAGCCTAATCGGACTTCGGCAGACACGCTGCCCGCCATTTCCCTGTGACTGATGCCTCCTCGATTTTCAGATTCTTCTCAGATATGCTGTCCTCAGAAAGGTCCCCTCCGTCCCCCTCCTCCCAGCCACTCTGGATCATGTTTCCCGCGTTACGTTCTTCAAGGCCATCGGACATCATTCTGCTCCTCCGTCCATTGACTGCACTTCACTATTTCCAAGGTGAACCTTTCTTCACATGTTTGAAGTTCGGAAATCACAATGATTCTTATGTGACCATGGTGTGTTACGGGCCACATCGTTCAGTGGCCCGTGTGTGTGTGTGTGAACTTCACATGACCAGCCTCCCAGCCTGACTTCCCTTCTGCGGCGAACATGTATGTCACCCATGGGCAACCCGGGAGGAAAACCTGGAGGGAGACAGAGCCCTGCTTTAATCTCCGTGGATGTCCTGGTCGTGGGGCGGAGGACCTCAGCAAATTGTACACACTCAGTCGGGGCCGTCGCTGAAGCAGGAACCGAAGCAGGAAAACGATCCCATTCTACCGTCTTCTTAAGAGTCCCACACTCATGGCTCTTAATTCTTTTACGAGTTCTTTAAAGAAAAGCCACATCATTCATGCTCTGGGTGAAGGCTCAGAGGACAGGCCGGTGTGGAAAAAACCCAGACATGGCTGCGTCTGCGTCAGAAAGTGATTCAGAAGAGCCGCGCTCTGTACACAAACATCCGAGCGGTAACACCCACTTCGTTTCGCTTGTGTTTTCACTTTGATGTGTGCGCAGTAGTCGTGCGTGATGGAAACCTGTCTCGTTAAGTCTCAGAGAGCTCCTTCCATAAGTAAAATTAAAAATTCTGAGCGATCAGGAAGCGTTGTGTGACGGATTAACGGGCCACGCGTTTTCTTTCACGGTCGAACAAAAAATAACACTGCTTCTTGCCATCGTGTCTCCGCGTGGATGAGACGGGCTGCTTCCGTTGGAGGCTGCGCCTATCACACGGCCATCTGCTGTGTCACTCAGTCATGTCACTGGAGTTTAAAAAAGGCCACTGGCCACTTAGAAAGTTGGTTCCTCTGGCTTCAGAGGCCACGGTGATTTTAAATGTGACCGGCTCTGAACTGGGGAAGGGCTGGAGTCCTGCTTCTGATATCCGCTGTGTGGCTCCGGGGTCCGGCCCTGGGCGGGACAGGGGCCCTCGGCACCCGAGGAACATCCATCCTGGGACCTCCGGCAACTCTTTCGTCATTGTCACAACAGCTTTTCCTGAATTCATAAATCACTTGTACTATTATTTAATAGTTTTCTCTTTCGAAAACTTATTTTTCAATAGTTGCAGACACAATGATAGTACAGAGAGGTCCTGAGGACACCTCTCCCAGTTTCAAGGGGAGCAACTTCAACCTGACCGCTGTACGACAGGCCCCAACGTGGGACGCGACAGTTAATTAGCCTGCGCACCTGATTCCGGCAGCGCCAGCTTTGGCATGCTCTCCTTTCTGTGTTTGTACAGGTCTATGCAATTAAAAAACGTATTTTTACTTATTTATTTTTAGATGGAAGGGAAGGTAGTGACCCAGGCACGTGTCCTGACTGGGAATCGAACCGGCAACCTTTGGGTTCAAAGGCCTGCGCTCAATCCACTGAGCCACAGCAGCCAGGGCCAGGGCCACACAATTTTATGACATGTGGACACTGTTGAGACACAGAACATCCCGTCACCACAGACACACGGTCTCACCCCTGTCTGTCCCCAGCCCCCCGGCCACCACTAACCTGTTCTTCACCTCCGTGATGTCATTTTGAGAGCATCACATAAATAGCGTCCTGCAGTGTTTGCAATTCGTTTTTTCTTCATCCAACATGATGGCCTTGAGGTGCATCCAAGCTGTCGAGCGTATTATTATTTCTTATTGCTTAGCGGTGTCCCGTGGCGTAGACACGCCAGCTGACTTAATCGCTTACCTGCTGGAGGACATTGGGTTGTTCCCAGTTCCGGGCCGTTGTACATGAAGCGCCCACGGACATGCGCACGCTGGTCTGGATGTGGAACTATCCTTCCTGTTCTCTGGAGCAAGGCGCCCAAGCGCTATTCCACGCGTCGGCCAGGAAGCGCATGTCTAACCGCCTAAGAAGCTGCCGGACTGCGTTTGAGAGTGGCTCCCGCTCCTCACTCACACCCGCAGCGAGTGGGGACCCGCTTCTCCGCATCTCTGCCAGCCTTTGGTCTGGGGGGCACTTCTGCACGTGAGGCATCCTGAGGGTGCAGGGAAGCGCATCGTGGCTGGTTTGCGCTCCCTGGTGGTTGGAGGGTCTCCCCCGGTGCTCTCGGCCGCCGGCCGCCCTTGGGTGGAGGGTTTCTTCCTGGCTGTTGCCCGTTCTCTAAGGGGATGGCGTTCCTGTCCCTGTTGGGCTGTGAGAGTTCTTTATATGCCTGGGTCCGACCCTTTTGTCAGCTATTTCCCCAACCTTTAAAATAAAGACATGTTTTAGAGCGGTTTTAGGCGCATGTCAGAATTGGGCCGACAGCACAGAGCGCCCCTGCGGCCCCTGCGCCCTCAAGCACAGCCTCTCCCCACCGTCAACCCCCGCCCCCCAGGGGTGCCCTCGTCCCACCTGGCGGACCCACATCAGCACATCAGCGCCAATCAAAGCCTGTAGTTTACTTCAGAGCGCGCTCCTGGTGCTGCACCTCTAGGGTTTTAGAAAAACGTGTAATGACGTGCGTTATGGTATCGCCTAGAGAATTTCCACCACCTTAAACATCTGCTGCTCCTCCTTCCCTCCGCCCCCTGGGGTCCTGGCAGCCGCCGAACCTTGCAGGGTCTCCACAGTCCTGCCTTTTCTGGAATGTTCTGCACGGCCGGAACCCTACGGTTTGTAACCTTTCAGGTTGGAAGTCTCCTCTCCGTCTTTTCACCACTGGACAGCTCGTTCCTGGCCCTTGTCTGGACGGACCACAGCTTATCGATCCGTTCGCTTTCCGAAGGACACCTCAGTGGCCTCCAACACTGTCAGCTGTGAGCGGAGCTGCTGTTAACACCCGTGTGCGAGTTTCGCGTGGACGTCAGCTTTCAGCGCCCCTGGGGAAAAGCTGAGGAGCGTGGGTTCTGGATCCTCGGGCGAGCGGCTGTGAGGCTAGGTCATCATCACATCCAAGGTCACCTGGGCCTTCTCCTATAGTATCTTCTAGAACTTCCATCGTTCTGCATTTTGCATGGAGGTCTGTGATCCATTTTGTGGTAATTTTTGTGAAAAGTGTAAAGTCTGTGTCCAGATTCAGGTTTTTTGTTTCGGTTTTGGCACACGGACCTCAGGGGTCCCGGCACGAGCTGTTCAGCAGGACTTGTTTTTCTTCCTCTTAGCAGAGTCTTCTGCAGAGCAGAGGATTTGATTTTAATAAAGTCTAACTTACTGATTTTTTCTTTTATGGGTTATAGTCTGGTGTGTGTCACGTCTAAGAACCCTTTGTCTTAATCTTAGGTCACAAAGCTTTTCTCCTGTGTTTTCTTCTAAAATTTTTTTATTGCTTTACATTTAAACTACAATCCATTTGGAGTTGCTTTTGGTTTAAGGTGTGAGGGTTCGTATAGATTTATTATTTTATTTATATATATATATTTTTGCCTAAAACATCCAATTGCTCCAACGTCGTCTGTTGAAAAGATTATTCCCCTTGGCACCTTTGTCAAAATCATTCAAGCATATTCGTGTGGGCCTGTCTGTTTCTGGCTTATTTATCCTGTTTTGTTGATCTATGAGCTTTTTCCCACCGGCACGACACCGTCTTGATTACTGTGGCTACCAAGAAAGTCTTAAAATGAGGTTGTGTGAGTCCTTCAACTTTATTCTTCTTTCTCTAAATCACTTTAGCTATTCTACTTGGTTTGGATTTCCATATAACTCTGAGAATAAAATAAATATTTTATTTACATTGGCTCTTATACTGTATTCTAAGAGAGAAACGTGCAAATTTGATCTGTTAGCTAGGGTTGTCCTAAGTCACCTTAAAAGAAAAATATAAATACCATAATTTAAAGACTCACCTGTAAACCACGTGAAATGATGTCCTGAACCACAGAGCTGGCCCAGCCCCTCACCTTCCTGCGCCCCTCTGCCAGGAGCGGGCCTTTGGTGGCACGCTGCCTGTGCTCCATGGGGAAATTCACGTGACTGTCCCTTGTCTAGGGCCGGCTCAGCGCGGGCGGGTGACCCAGCAGAAGAGACTTGCAGAGTGGGTGAGCGCTGACCCACTGCAAAGCCCCGAACGGGAACCGGTCGGATTCTCCCCGGCACAATTGCGTATCAGGTGGGAAGGGCCGGGAGCTGTCAGCGAGCCTGGAGGGGAGCCCATGGAGGTGCAGAGACTCGAGGGACAAGGCGTGCAGAAGGCAACCCTCCGGCGTGGGGCAGTCCTGTGGCCTGGCAGTGCCACCTGTGGGGAACCAGACGGCCAGACACTCGGGGACTGTCCTAAGTTCTGAACAGCCTTCTGCCCCCGTGAGAACCGACGTCCGAGGGCGGGCTGGTTCTTCAGCTGCACCTCCGTGTATCAGGCGGTGGCCCCGAGCTCGGGGTTCCCAGGGCTGGTGGAGCTCAGAGCCCTTCAGGTGGCATAGAACCCCGAGTTGAACAACGACGCATCACCAAATGGCAAGCCGCACCCTTTCCCACCATCAGTAGGTTCTTAAGCCCTGGCCCCTCTTACCACCTTTCAGGAAGGAGAGGTGGCCTGGGCTTTCGGGCTTTTGAGGACCAATGAGCTCCAGCTAGAGTTTTATAATATTGCTCTGTTTTCATTGTGTTTAAAAATTTTTTTAAAAAAATCCTCACGCAGGGATTTTAAGCTTATTGATTTTAGAGAGAGAGGGAGGAAGGAAAGGGGGAGAGGGAGAGAGAGAGACAGAGAGAGAGACAGAGAGAAACGTTGGTCGGTTGCCTCTTGCCTCCCGTACGTGCCCCTACAGGGGATCGAACCTGCAACCTAGGTACCTGCCCAGACTGGGAATTGACCTGCAATCTTTTGGTGTACGGGCTGATGTTCCAACCAAGTCACCTGGTCAGGGCTCACGGTGGTTTTCGATAGATCTGCTTACACTTTTTTTTTTCCCCATCTGTGAACAATGCCTAGTACCTAGTAGAGGTTCAAATTCTCAGCCAATAAGTGATTACATGATTTAGACGTTTTTTAATCATTCTTAGGCTTTCATCTTTTTACCCCAGTGACCAAGGGCTCCATGAAGGCAGGGACTGTGCTTCTGTTTTTCCGTTACTGTTTGGTCCTAGGCACCGCACACTGCCAGCTAGGAGGCTCTCAGAGACGTGACCGTGGTGTGTCTGGGTTACTGAGCGGGCAGGTGGGTGAGGAAGGCCTGGGACAGGCAAGGCTGGCCTCGCTCTCGTTTGGCTCCCGGAGGAAGCTGACGTAACTGGCTCACGTGAGCCCGGATCAGTGTCCCCGTCAGGAACTTGGCACGTCACTCCGTCCTCGAGAGCTGCTCTGCCAGGGCCGGTCCGGGTTCTCACTCCCTGCACACCGCCTCGCTCGCTTTCCTCCTGGGGCGATGCCCTTCCCCTCACGCCGGTCCCAGCAGGCCTGGCCCGACCTGCCTCCCCTGAGCTCACACCCACCTGGATTCGGTGCCGTCCAGGACAAAGCCGTTGGCTGGGTCTGGCGATGGGCCTCCTACCGGTGTGCGGCCCTGAGAGTGGCCCGCCAGCTTCCCTTCTCCGGGGCTGGGCCGTCGGCTGGAACCTGATTTTGAACTTCAATTTCACTTTCTCTTTTTGCTGACCTCAATAATAACTTACCGTGAGCTGAGGATTATATTGCAAACCCGGCCAAAGAGTTCTTTCAAAGAAAACCCCCGACTGGCTGGAGGCATTTGTGTTATCTGTGCCAGTGTGACCCTCCTCCCGAGGGAAGGTCAACAGATAATCTCAGCCTGGGCAAGGCCTCTTTAACGGAGTCTAGAAAATGCTCTAATTGCCAATAATTATCTGTCGAAGCCCTCGTGAGCTTCTGAAAGCTTTCCCACAGCCATTTCACCTTGTTCACACGGAGTTCAAGTTCTCCGATGTTCTTAAGCAAGAGGAAGCAGTTCTTTCCCTTCCTTTTCTACGCTTCTTAAAGAAAGTGCTGTGATCTGGGGAGTTTACAAGTCAGGCAGGCCTTGTCTCTCTTGGGCTGAGACAGAGCTTCCCATCCCTTCCCTCTCGTCACCCACAACAGTGAAAGGCCATCTGCGTGGTATGGCAGCACCGTCCTTCGCAACGACAGCACAGTTGGCGTCGGGTTTACTCAGAATCCTCACCTATGTGGTCCTGTTGAGAGGGGCTGGAGGGTCCGCCTAGCCTGGGGGTCTTGGCTTCAGCCGCCCCGTTGACATCGGGGCTGGATCCTTCTCTGTTGGGAGACCGCCTTGTACATCCTAGGGTATTTGGCAGCATCCCTGACTACCCACTGAATGCCAGCACTGTTCCCTAGTTGTGACAACCAAAAATGTCCCCAACATCAACAAATGTCCCCCTGTTGAGGGCAAAATCCCCCTTGGTTGAGGGTGTTGTCAGATGTGGGGGCCGAGGCGCATAGGGCTTGCCCTGGCCCCATCCGTGGGGCCTCTAGCGCGGGGGCACTGCCAGCTCACAGGGACCCCAGTTTGGCTGACGGTGCTGACTTTTCCTCTCGTGGGTCCCGTTCGGCTCCCTAGCCTGACCTCCTGCCCCCGTCATTGCCAACATGAACGCCTCTCTCCAGCCCAAGAGCCTCTCAGAGTGGGTGTGCTCTGCTCCCCGAGTCTTGTACCCAGAGGGCCGGCTCAGGCGTCCCGTCTGACCTTTGCGTCCTGCGGGGGTGCGAGGCAGGGCACTGCCAAGTCCCACAGTGGCCCTAGGAGCTCATGCCTGTTCCTGGCCAGCGGCTGCCCACTCCCTGGGCTGTGGCAGTTGGGGGAGGGGATACCGACAGCCGCTGCGCCCCCGAGGACTCGTCTGCCCCCTCACGTTCCCTGTCCGGCCAGAACCACACTCTCCAGTTCTCTGACAGGCATTCGGGATGCCCGGGTTAACACCAAGCTGGGAGGCTCTGGTCTCCAGCGCCCGGCGTCGCCTGCTTTCTCCTGCTCTCTGGCCAAAAGCATCCACTCGGGGTGCAAGTCAGGGCGCCTCTGGGGCGGTGGATGTGCGTGTGGGTGTGTGATGTGATTGGTTGCTGGGGGCGGCGTGGCTCCCAGAGGGTCCTCTTTCGCCCACGGGCTCACATGGGCTGCAAGGGTCGGATTAAACGTAGTGAGAGAGGGTTCTGTCTCGCAAGACTTCTCCTTGGAGGTTTCACCTGCCAACGTGCGCAGTGGCGACCCCGTGGCGGCTGTTCCCAGGGTCGTTTCACCCCAGGACTCTGTCTTTCCATGGAGTTCCTCCCACCCACGTTCACAGAGTAGTTCTCCGGAAAGTGTCACTCCGACAGGGAAATGCACCTGCCGGGCCATCGTTGGCCAGTTCTAAGGTAGCTTTAAAACTGGAAGGGGAGGCGGAAGCCCACTCCCGCTTTGATGGCTCTTCATGGCTATAGACCTGCAGCACGAGCCTGGGGAACAGAGAGGCTTTCTCCAACGTCTGGGGGTTCCCAAGGCTGCGGGGGTCAGTCCGGACGGTCTGACCTGTGTGTCCATGCCGGCGGCCTTGGGGGTGGGTGTGTGGCTCCCAGAGATGAGGTCGGGGGTGGGGGTCCCCGAGGGAGATGTGCCCCCCGGCCCCCTCCTCCTCCAAACCCCTCGGGCAGACGGTGCAGAAAGAGAAAGGAAAACAGAAGTTTCCACTTGTGCCGGATGGTTTTGTTTTTTTATCTGTTTGCAACTGTTCAGTGTAATGGTTTGAAAGCCAGCGCGGAGCTGCCGCCCACACAGAGCTGCCATGGCACCGAGCTGCAGCGGGCGGGCCGGCGCCCGGCGGCGGCCATCAAACCAGCCCCCCGCCGGGGTGGGTGCGCGCCTCCCGGGCGTCCCTCGGCGCCCCCTCCACCCCGGCACGCCCGCCACTGCCACCCTCCACACACACGAGTGTTTTTTTTTTTTTTTTTTCCAACCCCCCTGCAGCCCTTGGTTTCTCTAGAGGAGGCATGAGCAGAAGCACAGGCAGGATGGGACGAGCAGGGAGCGAGCTCCTGCCGCACCGGAGCCGCCAGTTCTCGGGAGAGCGCGCGGCCCTCCCCGGCCCGCGGACCGGCCACTGAGAGGTGAGAGAGGTCTTTGGGATTTCTTTATGCACCTGCAGGTCCGGGAGGCCGGGCCGGAGGCAGGGACCGAGGCGTGGAGCCTTGCCTGCTGCCTCCCGAGTGATTCTGTCAGGCAAGCATGCTGGACGCCCTCTGCCAAGCACAGCCCCCACGCAGGCCCCCGAGAGCGAGCGCTTCGAACCAGGGGGCCTCTGCCTCCCCCCCCCCCACCTGTCAGCAGAGCCTGGGGTGCGGATTCAGGTCCGATCCTGCCTTTGGCGCGACCTGCTGGTTTGCACCTGAGGCTGTGACCCCTCCCTCCCCCGCCCCCTGCGAGTGAGCCCCGACCCGTTCCGTTGGAGCCGCGTGGCATGGCTCTCCATCCAAGGGGCTTTGGGAAACCTGTTTCCCCAGTGACCCCAGGCCCGGTAATCAGGAGCCATCAGACCCAGCTGTCCAGCTAATCTGTATGAAATAGGCTTCCTTCCCAGTAGAAATCAACAAAGTTTAAAATAGAAGGGACCGTCATCGGAAACAAAGCTGTGGAGTTCTCTGTGGGGCAACAGGCAGGGACACCCGCCTGGAAAATATTAAGTACAAATGACATAGCTCACGGCCGTGCGAGCCAGGAAAAGACACGGCTTCCTTGCTTATTAAGCATGTTTGTGGGTCGGAGGGTGGCCGGGTGGGGACCTCTCCCGGTGAGGGTCCGGGCCTGTCCACGAGGAGGAGAGACATCAAGGGACGCCAGCAAAGATGGAGGGCGAGAAAAAAGGCCACCGCGCAACATACATGTGGAAGAACAGCAGATAAAACATCTCTGAGTTCTGTGCAGTCAGGGGATGATGAATCAGTTAGCATGGGTCTATTTTTAGTTTCCAAGATCTGCCGTTACATTTTGCCTGGCATTAATTAATGTCGCAGGCATGGAGCATCTGCAGGTTCGGAAGGGCCTTCCCGTGTCATTCAAACCGGGGGCGGGGGCGTCCCCCCTCGCGAAGGGGCACCCTCTGGGCCTGCGGGTCTGGGCTTCGACACAAACACGGGTCCAGAATGTTCCGCTCGCTGGCCTTGCCCTCTCCGGGTGTATCCGTTCACGTCCTGGCTGCAGCCCTTGGGGGTCTGGCCACTAGCCAAGGGAGACTTGCGATTGTTATACTTTGTTTTTCAAAGAGGAAAGGCTGAAATTAAAGAGAGAGAGAGAGGGAGGGAGGGAGAGAAAGGTGTTCTGGGTCATGGTCTGGAATCAGAAAAATGGCCGCAGGGACAACTCTATCGTCACGAAGAAGAACAAGGGGTCCTCATCCCCCAAAGAAGACTGGTTTTGATGAAGCGCGTCTCGTAATCGGGCCACGTCTTCCAATGTTGTTTAGATGAAGCGTCCTGCGTGAACGGGAACAGAGTGTGGGGCTGGGGGGCGTGGACGTGACTGCAATGATGTGTGAGGCTCCTGACCCCTCGTGAGCTTTCTGTGCGTCTCAGCGGAGGGGCCGAGCCAGAGAGAATTTAAGTTTAAACCCCACGAGCTTGGCGCCCTGCTTTCCCTCGTGGACCACAGGGTAATGGTTGGCTTGGGCTGCGGGCAGGGATGAGCAACAGAAGGCCAAGCGGGTATCGGATGGTGGGGACAGTGTTTCCGCGCACTTACAACGCGATTAGGTCAGTGAGAATGGGGCGCACCCTCTGGCCCCTCTTTGGAAGAGACACTCCTGCACTCTCTGGTTCAGAGAGTCCCCCCGCTGTCCCAGGGCCACACCGACTACTAGTCCGGTGCCGTTTGCAAGGCCCCGTGTGGCCCTCCCTCACTTCCTAAGTCACTGGACAGGGACGTGGACACTCTCTTGAGTAGGCTGGCCGCTCTGCTGAGGGCAGAAACACGGGGTGTCGATGTTCAGGTTGCCAAGGAGTGTCTCTGAAGTCCTGACGCTCTTAAGACGGGTCTGAGCCACCCGGAGGTCGTGCGCAAGCGGGGTGCTTGCCTGGGGTGTTAGGCTTCGGAGCTCCATCCCCTTCTTTCACCCAGACAGCTGACTCAGGGGTCCTGAGCCCACCCACCTCAGCTACGCCTGCCCTGACGAGTCCTGTTCTGCTGACCACGCCCTGTCGCTGGGGTGCTGCCGGTCACCCTGCTGCCTATGGCCTCTCCCCCAGCATGTCTGGCAGGCGCAGTTCCGCTGTTCTGGGCCGGGCACCCCAGTGTTCAGCCCCGACTAAGGGCCTTGAGAGGGGAGCCGGAGCATGCTGTCTCCACGGGCAATGGGGGTCCCCTTGCAGGCCAGCCACGTCTACGGGCACAGATGGGTGCTCGTCAGAAGGGCTTTCCAGTTCCTGTCCTGTGTCAGACCTGCCCAGAGAGAGGCTGCCGTTAGGGAATCAAGAGAAGACGTCTCATCGGGCTCAGATCTAGGGTGTGTCTGCCGCTTTGTGACTTCTGCACGCATGTGGCGTTCTGATCCACGAGAGCTGAGGACGGGACTGCTGTAATCAGTGCTCCCCATCTCCTCCCTCGGCCGTGGGTTCTGATTAGAGCAGGTCTTCCTGCTGCCTGGCTGTGCCTGGAAGGGCCACCCTGCCTCTCTTTATTTGACCCTGGCAAGGCCCGGCGAGGGCGGTGCCTGCCCCGTGGCCACTTCACCCGGAGGAGGACACGGTGCCTTATCTGTGTTACTTTTTGTGTTTTCCCTCATATGGTCACACATTTTGCATTGCACTTCAGAGTCTACTCGTTGATTCTAAACCCATCTTGAAGGAAAATTGTCACTCCTGGGTGCAGTGCCCAGTCACCGGTACTGCCAAATAGGCGACACTCGGTCCATCCCGGAAAGACACATGTCCCAGCTGGAAAAGCCCAAGCTTAGCCCCTCCGAGGCCGAGACGGGCCCAGAGCCCAGAGCCGGTGTTCTCCATGCCTGTCCTGAGCTGAGCCTTCTGCCTTTGGTGGGGACTCCCAGGGAAGGGCAGTGTCCCCAACCCCTGGCGTGAGTAAGGAATCGGGCGCGCGGGCATTCTGCAAAGGCCCCAGCTGACTGGTGTGCGATGGGGAAGCTGGGCAGAGGGCAGGGGAGGCTCAGGCCCCTCCCGGCTGCACCCCTGCTCCCGCCCGTGACCCGCCGCGGGCCTCACATCCTGAGAGGAGCCCTAGAAACGGGCCTGTTGATGAAAACACCAGGCCCCTTCAGCACAGGAAACGCGGCCTCACGTTCGCAGCGATAACCACCAGGCCCCTCGCAGAAACCAAAGAGGAACAGATTTTAGATTTTTAACTAAATTAGGAAACACATGTTCTCCCTCCCTCTGTCCCTCGAGCCCCTCAGCAGTGCACAATTCACCTCGCACGTGACCTCTGCCCTCCCCTCCGAGCCCCCGCCGGGAAGCTGGACATTTAGGAAGTAAGGCTCGTGCTCCTCTGGGCTTAGGTAAAAGCTCTCAGAAAACAGGATGTTAGTAACGACAGGAGCCAGTGGACCGTGGGCCCCAGGTAGGGGTGTCAGATAAAATGCAGGGCGCCTGGTTAAAATGTGAACCCCAAGCGTGCAACAAAAAGTTCCAACTACTGCACAGAACTCGCTTATGCTAACCTGGTAGCCATTGTTTCTTTGAAATGCAGCTCTAACTGGGTGTCCTCTGTTTTTATATATCTGCTCCCGCTGATAACTGTCACATAGAGCACCCACCAGGTGAGGCTCAGAGGCTTCAGCTGGCTGAGTGGCAGGCCGCCTTCTCCCTCCAGACTTGCTTCCTGACCCTCTGATATTAATCAGTCCGGCGGGTCCTCAGCGCCAGGCACACACTAACAGGTCACGTGTGGGAGGGGTTGTCCCGGGGGAAACGGGGGCCCGGGAGCCGGCGTGACTCAGGGGCGCCCGGAAAGCTGTGGCCTGTCTCACCGAATGGTGTCTTCTGGCAGGAGGAGGGAGGAGCTTTAGTGCTGGAGAAAGCAGGGACAGTCATAGCAGGTTAGCTTGCGGACAGTTGTGTCAACACATGCAAGTTACATGCAGATACACGTGGCCGGCCGCAGGCGGCCCGACCTGGATGGGAGATGGATGGGAGGCACCGGGGCACGGTCCCCTCGCCCTGGGTTTCTCGCAGGGCCAGACGTACCCGGTGGAGGAGGTTGGGCCCACGAGAATCCACGTTCACGGGGTGCATGTGGACTGGGCCAGGAGGGGTGTGTGTGCATGTCAGCAAATGAACACGCGTGCTTTCTCGGCTGGATGAGGATGTAGGGGGCTGGCGTGCAGGTGGATGCCTGAGGCGGGGGGAGCATGTTGATGGGTGCGTGACCTGCCATCTTGGTCTGTGAACTGCAGGCAAGCCACATGGCTCCTGTCTCCTGGGACCAGCTCTCCCCAGGCCCCCTGCCTCCCGTGGAGAGGAAGAGGCAGCCCCTTCCCCGGGGTGCACTGGAGACAGTGGACGGGAACCGTCCTAGTGGGGAGGCTCTGTGAGCGTTTCTGGGGCCTGCAGGGCTACCCGCCCGGGGAGGACTCGGGGCTCCATTCTGAGCGGTGCCTGTTGTCCCCTGAGGTTGGAAAGATAGTGGCCGGCCCACAACTGGGCCCAGGGCCCACCCTGGGTGTCCCCCCGCCCCATGGCCATGCAGGTCAGCCAGGTGAGTAACTGAGCGTTAAAACCTGGGTCCTGGGCCCAGCTTTCTGAAGAGAGAGTGCCCTTCTGGAAAGTTCTTGGTGGAGACGTGCAACCGTATTAATGGAGGTGGTTTGGGATTTCTGTTCTCAGGGGTGAATAGGGTCGGGCTCAAGAGCAGGTGCCAGCTGAGCCCAGTGTTTGGGGAGATGCTCTCCAGCCAAGACAGGCGCTGAGCGCAGGGCACATGGGTGGGGAGTGGGCTCCCCGGGCCCCTCTCTTATGTGCCAAAGCGTGGGGGAGGGGGAGGGGGCTTGTTTATGGCTACGCATGTGGGCATGGGGCCAGGCCAGCTGGGTCCCAGTGGTGTGCTTGCTGATTGCCGGCTGGGTGGCCCGGGGAGCGGCCTCACCTGCGTGGGCTGTAAATGGTGTGGCCCACGACCGCCGCCCTCACGTCACGGCTCGGCGGTCTCGCCGGCCTCGGACCAGTCCGTTTGGGTTATTACCAGTCATGGTTGCGGGCCAGGTCCCATCCTAGGCCCCGCCAGACCTCCAGTGACCTGAAAGGTGTGGCCCTCACCTTGGGAGGTATTAGAGTCCAGAAAACCAAGCTGAGTCGGTTACACCGGGAGGAGGTTAAAGACGCCCCCCGCAAAAGTGCCACAGACCATGTGCTGCTGAGGCTCTGGCTGAGGAGGGAGCCGTCCGGCCGGGGAGACCACGGAGGCCGCTGAGGAGGAAGCAGCCCTCGATCGACCTCGGGCAGTAGGCCCTGGGCATGAGGTCCTCAGGCAGGAAGGCACCTGGCCCTGAGGGAACAGCAGAAGCAGCCCATTGGTGGGTGGGGCATTCGTCCACTGACCCACCTGTGCTGGGCGATGGGCTCAGAGTAGGCGACAAGGTAGGACGGTCCCTGACCTTTGGGGGTGGCATCGTCACGCAAGTGACGTTTAAGGATCACTGTGTTGAGCACAGGGGACCAGGCGGGTCTGGGAGCCGGCGTCTCAGAAGGCTCTCAAGGGGGCCTGAGACCTGAGCTGGGTGGGGAGTTTCCGTGGGAGGCAGGGAGAGGCTCAGGCCCCGGCGGGGCTGCGGCCGCAGGGCCTCTGACAAGGCAGGAGGGTGGGGAGCTGAAAGGCAGAAACAAGGCCGGGGTTTGGGAAGGGGAGGCAGGCAGAGGAGACCCCCGAGCCCCCAAGAGGGAGGAAGTGTGTGTGTGGTTTTGTTACGGCTGGAGAGTGGCTTTGCTGGGGGCAGGGGTGAAGGTACGTGGCTGGACTTGAACGAGCTGCGGCCTGTACAGTTTGATCAAAACCCTGCTTGGCTGCCACCCCGATCCGGGCCCCTGGGCTCAGCGGCTGGCAGAGGGTCCCATCAGACCTAGCCCTGCGTCCACTGCCCCCTCCCCGCCTGACTTCCCCACTGTCTTCCTTTGGGGAACACGTGCTTTGGCTTCGGGCCCACACTCGCTGGAGTCCTTCCTTTCGGAGCCAATTCTGCACAACTGGACCCAGAACAGGAAAGAGCCAGCGAGATAGGAAGCGTGCTTCGGGCCCGCTGCCCGGCCGCGGGGAAGGTCAGGGCCTGCCTCTGGCTCGGCCGTCCACGTGGGGCTGGGCGCGTCTTCCTGGGTGGGGCTTCCCGGGGAGCGGTTTGGCGGGCGGAGCGGGCGCGCCACGGCGCACACGGGGCAGGACCTGGCTGTTCTGGTGGCTGCCCGGGAGGCCTGACTCTCCCAACTGCCAGGACCTGATTGGGAGGCAGGATGGACATGTTCGACGTCCCAAGGTTCCCAGCAACACACGCAAAGAAGAGTGCGTTTGAGATAGGGTGTCCCCACCGTGCCAAGGGACGGAGGGACAAGGACCCAAGGACGCATTGGCCAGGGTGGCCTCAGAGAGGGCGCTGCTGCCCCGCAGCTTCATGCTGGGGTGCACTCTGTCTCTGTCAGAGCCACAGGCAACTTCCACTCTCTCAGCCGAGCTAAGAGGCCCCGGTCAGTAGCTCCTCACCAGGGACCCGCGTGGGTCTTGGCTAAGAGAGCTGGGCTTTTGTCCACGGCGCTGAGGCCACGCTGGCTCTTCCCTCCGGGTGCGGAGGGATTTCTGCCCCCTGCCTTCGGAGGGGGACTGGGTGGCTTACGACTGGCGCTCTGCTTCCGTCCAGAGCCGATGTGGGGGGCTCACAGGAGGAACACAGGCTGGGGGTACGACAGGGGCACTCAGAGCCGGGACAGGAGACCAGAGGCCCCCGGAGGAAGAGAGACGCCAGCGGGGCCCAGGCCGGTGCTGGATTCAGGAACAACCGCCGTTTGGTTTTGTGAGCACAGAAGGATTCTTGGCTGGGAGAAGCAACTGACAGAGCCTAAAGATAAATCTGTGTTTTAATAGATTTATTGAAATGTTTGCAACATACTTTTTTTGTAAATACATCGCAAAGGTGCTGATTAGCCTGGCTCCCAAGTAGTAGGGGTGGTGGTGGGGTCTCAGCCATCTCGTTCCCCGTCTGGGCCGGTGAGCGCTTCCCCTTCAAACAAAACCAAAGACAACAACAAAACCCACAACAAACTCTTTACGTGAGAAACCTTGGAGAGGAGGGAGAGAGGGAACCCACTTTTCTCACTGTTGCTGAAATGTAAAACTTTTTCTTTCTGGTCCAAAAACTAAGCTACAGAAACCGGGGCCAGGCCACCAAGGTCGCTTCGGGGCCGACCGTGGTTTCCCTTTTCTGCTCTGCAATTGCAAGTCCAGAGCCCAGTGTTCAAGAGTCAGACACAGCACGTCTTCCCAAAGCGGGGTGCGCCCGCCTGCCCCCTCACTTCGCGTTTGTCCCTCAGGCCCTCGTCTTCTGTGGGACGCAGGGTGAGGGCGGCCAGGCGCCGTGGTCTGGGGCCGTGACTTCGGAGGCAGCGACGGCGGGAGGGCCCGTGGCTGCTGGGCCTGCCCCTCACCGGGCCTCACGCATCCCGGTCGCAGCCAGGAGTCAGCCCGATGGAGCCACGTCCACCAGCCTCGTGGGGCTGTTCTGGAAAGGGTTGGGGGGCATTTATCTCCCCCAAACAGCCTTTGCCGTGCAGGGAGAAGGGACAGAGACAGTTTTGCGAAAACTATCTTATGAGCTAGAGGGGCTTCGTCTTGGTGGGTTTCTGCCCTCGGCCCAGCGAGCCGCTGGTTAGGGCTACAGGTGTCTTTCTGCTTCTGCACTCAGGGCTCTGGGCCAGAGACACCCCCCGCCTGCCCCTGGATCAGGGGAGTCCTCGGGGCTGACCCCAGGGGTTCTTCTCTTTCTCCTCTTCCTCCTCTTTTTTTTTTTTTTTAAACTCTTTTTAACTTCCTTAACTTTAGGTGGGACTCTTTTTTCTTTTTACTAAAACTTCTCCTTTTGGGGTCCTTGGAGGTTTGCAGGAAGGCTGCAGAGTGAGCACACGGTGTTCCCACGCCCCTCAGCCCCTCCTTCCGGGAGCATCTCCCTGGAGCGTGGGTACTCGTCACGAGCGAGAAGCAGACTCTGGTTCCGACTGTAGCTGGACCCCAGACTTGCCCTGGATTTCCACAGTATTTCTGTGAACCTTGTCTTTCTGCTCTGGGACCCACGTCAGGGTCCGCGTGTACCCTTTGCTATACCTTGTTTAAGGTGGGAATACTCGGGCAGTCATTTTAACGGCTGTTGCACACACACCTATGGCCACACCGACGGTGGTTACAGCCGGGCACAGCAGGCGGTAAGAGGAAGCCGCTTTGAAGAAACACGTTGTGCGTATCAACGATGATGACACGCATCTCGGTGACGAGGAACAAGGCAGGCTGCGTCCAGCCCTTGTCTTCCCAGCCGCCCTGAAAGGAAGGGTGTTGTTTGCCATCCCCTGAAAGCCAGTGACAAAGTGCTGGCCGGGGCCTGGCCGGGGCCGGGCCGGGGCCCCTTCCCCAGCCCAACGGGGCCTCTCTCCTCTGCGGAAGGAAGGTAGGAAGGAGGTGGAGGAGGCTCTCGCTGGAAATAAAGTTTCCATTCCAATTATTCTACTGACCCTTGACCCCCCCTTCCCATGGATAATCAGAAACTGGCTGGAAGCATCATGTTTTAAATAAAAACATTGTTGAGGTGGCCTTGAGAACGTGCAGGCGGAGGTGGCCTGGGGTTCTTGTGCAGATTACACGTCCGGGCGAGGCACGGTCTGCACAAAAGGACCACAACAGCCATCGCCACCGTGTCCCCCCGCGGTGGAGGGCTCCTGTCCCCAGGGACTGTGGCGGCGCCCCTCTTTGGACAGCGAGGATGGCGTGTGGAGGAGAGAACCGAACCTGAAGAGGGGACAGGCTTAACTGAAAATCCAAGGCCGGGTGCCTCTCGGGTTCACATGCCAGGCAGGTCCCACCTGGTTTGTGACTTAGTAGGTCTCTCACTGTGAGGTCTGAGTTTGATCGGGGAGTGAGGGGTTTGATGGGTGCGTCACTCAGCGGACGGTGACCGGTGACCAAGGGCTGGCTGCACCACAGCCAGGGAGGCTGGAGGAACCGCGGCGCCGCACGGGTCGGCTGACCCCTGTGAGCAGGGGTGGGCGTGTGGCGCAGGGACGTGTGGTGGCCTTGCCTCTCCGAGGGCGTCCCAAGGGGTGTGGCAGGCTGTCTCGAGGCTCCGGCGTGGTCTGGACTCGTCACGTGTTGTGCGCCACGGCGTGGACAGGAGTGCCGAAGCGAGCAAACCCACACGTGTATCCGCCCGTTCTCACCATGTATTTGCCGCGTCGGGACCAGGCTGCCGTGCTAAGCTCAGTTCAGGGCTCGAAGGGGGCCGCCGGAGGTGGGGGTGGGGGGAAGCGCAGGCAACAGATGTGGGGGGCCCCCTGGAGAGACCCACCTGGTAGTCACTACCGATCTGACTCAGCCGGGGCACGGGGACGTACTTCTCAGCGCCCTGCTCGCTGTGCGGCCCCCGGTTTCCTGCTCAGACTCACAGGCCCAGGCCTGGGGGAGCCATGTGGCAACCTGCGGGGGGGTGGGTGTGGGGAGGCGGCTGCAGCCCGTCACCTCCCGGCCGCTTTCTGCCCTGCGACTGAACATTCGGGGAGTGGGGGAGGCCTGGGACCTCACTGGGCCCCTCTGCTGCGGCCACGTACATCGCTGGGGAGGTGGGGCGTCCGGCCTCACCCCCGGGCCCCGTCGCTGCTCCCCGTGCCTGCTCTCCCGCGGGCACCTGGGACGTGTGACGTCTTCTCCTGGCTTTGCTGCGAGGAACAGCCACTGCAGACTGCAGTTTTGCCAGAGGACGGCTTCCGGCAGGGGAGCGGGCGTCGCTTTCCCACTTGCTTCCTTGGGAATAAAAGGCCCGCGGAAGCAAGGTCGCCACTCTTTGGAAATTGCCTTTTCTTCGGTGACTGTGGCCACATGCTTAGCTCACTGGCTGTCTTGGGCAGGCTCCGGAGAGCTGAGTGACATCACGGCGCGGAGGAAAATTGGAAAGGGAGCGATTTGTTTATTATATTGGGGTATAACTCACGGACTGTAATGTTTATCCTTTTAGAGGGTGCCATTCAGTGGCTTTTAGTGCATTCACCAAGTTGCGCTGTTGTCACTGCTATGTAATTCTGGAACATTCTTGGCTCCCCCCGGGTAAACTCCATGCCCCACTCCCTCCCCCAGGCCTGGGCAACCACGCCTCTGTCTGGTCCGCGGGTTTGCTGCTCGGGATGCTTCCTTCGCTGAGCACAGCGTTTCCAAGGTTCCTTTTATTTTTATTTACTTTTTTATCCTCACCTGAGGACTTTTTTTATTGCTTTTAGACAGAGCTGGAGGGAGGAAGGGAGGGAGGGAGACATGGATCGGTTGCCTCCCATAGGCTCACCGACCGGGGCAGACCAAACCTGCAACCGAGATACTTGCCCTGACGGGGATCGAACCCGCAAACTTCTGGGGAATGGGACGATGCTCCAACCAGCTGAGCCGCCCGGCCAGGCCAGTACCTCCTTCCTTTCAACTGCCCAGTGACACTCCATTGTATGAATGAGCCACATTTTATTTATCCATTCAGTTGGTGATTTATGTATCTTTAATCAACTCCAAAGGTATTTTTTAAAAAGTAGTTTTTGTACAGGAAACCTTCTCACGAGTTTATGTTCGTGAGGGGCGTTCAGACTGCAACTCCGTAGACAAAAGGCAAATCGAGGTCTTTTCAGGCTCTAGGGGCAGGTTGGCCCCCGAGGACTTCCTTGGCGAAGCCCGGGAGCCATGGGCCCAGGCTCTGCCCGCCACACGCCCCGACGCCACGGAGCCCCGCTCACCCCGGTCTGCTCCTTTCCATGGCTCTCTGCTCTTGAGCATTTGGGGTGCTCTCCCCACTCTGGGGAAGGCCCATCTCTTCAGCACGAGAGGGGATGCTTTGCTGGCCACGGCAGCCCACGTGTCTGGTCCCTTCCTCTCCCGCCCCCCGTCCGTGGCTGCCCCGCGCCTTCTCCGCTCCAGGGCAGAGGAGCACGCATAGGCCCTCAGCTGTTGCACATGTCCAGGCCTCCCTAGTCGGCCTCTCGCTGCTGCGTCTGCCGGTCAAACTCTTACGCACCCTGCAATGCCCAGCTCCTCCATCACTTCCTCCAGGAAGGCTCCCACACCCTCTTCCCCTGGGCTCCCTCAGTGTTGCGTTTATATGGCATGGCCGGGGAGTGGGGCGCTTACGGTCCCTAATAGCGGGAGAGGTGCAGGTCCCAACACATCAGACCGGGTCTCAGGGGTCCCGGGGGTCCCAGGGAGGGGCAGGGATGCTGGGGTGGATGGCAGCTGACTGTGCACCTGTCCCTCTCCCAGTCTCAGCTGCGTGCCCCCTGCAGCCTCTGGCAGGCCCGTGGCTCGAATCGCCGGCGAGGTGCCTCTCACCGATATGGCGGTTCCAGGGCTGGAAGCCACGGGAATCCGCATGATTTGGTTCAAAGCCCAGCTCACTGGGCCAGATGAAATCGCCCCCTAAACCCAGTCTAGCTGAAAGGAGGCTTTGGTTCATGACCAGCTGGGTGTTACTGACGGCAAAGTGGGGTGAAGAAGCCCCTCTGTCTCGGGTGGAAACCGGCCTGAAGGACTTGACACACATCCCTCGGCACGGCCAGCGTTGCCTGCGGGTCGCCCTGGCTCACCCCCGCCGCGGTTCCCGCCGCGAGTGCCTTTCCTGGCCCGGAGCTCCGTTTTGCCTCTCAGCCTCCGCCATTCGGCATAATTGGATTTTTCACCCTCTGTCACCCCCGAGGGTGCACCTTCCAAGGCCGCAGAGCCCTGGGCAGGGACGCGGCGGGGCAGAGAGGAACTCACGGTGGGTGCAGAACTTCAGGGGCGCTCACGGCTCTGTCCTCGAGATGCTAGTTCACTGCAGTATCTTCAAAATAAAAACTGATGCAGGAAATTCCAGATTGAACCAAACGGGAAAACGTCGCGTGAAGGCGGCATCCCCGCCCCCGTGGGCGGCCTCCTGCCGTTGTCACCTGCAGTGCAGTCAGGTGTCCCTCCGGGCCCTCGGGACCTGCCTGGCTCACACCGGGGGCTCTGAAGGTGCTCCTCCCACCCCCAGGGCCAGGAAGGGGGCCCCGCTGGCTCTCGGCTCTCCGCCTGCACAGATCCCCCTCATCTGTAATGGGGTGGGGGGTCCCCCCGTTCCAGGCAGAGGGCTCTCTCTGGGGGTTGTCAGACCTGCAGTCACCAGGGTGGCCCTGATGTGTTCCTTCTCTGCGTCTCTCTCTTCCTGTTTTCGAACGGTTGGTACCGTGACATTAAGAAACGTACAGACACCCATTGACTTCCTATTTCTGAGCCCGTTCAAGTTTCGTCTCTGTCGGAGCCCCACCACCACCCCAGGTTGCTCCAAACGGCGCCTTTTCTCCGTGAGACGTGGAGGTGACTCAGAGGCCACGCACGGGGAGGCCACCTTCTTTCCTTTTCTTTTCTGAGCTGCAGGGCGTGTCTCTCTGTCCCGCCGAGTGGGCACCCGTGAGGATGCCGCGAACACCGTCTCAGAAGCGGGGCCGCCTGTCTCTCCGGAGGCCGTGGACGTCTTCTCGGGTTCTGGCCGGGCCGTTTGTGTGTGGCTCTGGGCCCCCTCGGCCGAAAGCTCGCTCCTCTCCTTAAAGGTACGTGACTTGCTGGGCAAGATGGAGGCACAGGAGGCGTCAGTTTAAAAAAAGGAAACAAGCTCTTTTTTTCCATTTTTTTACCCCGTGTTCTTAATGCAGTGTTCACCTTCGAGCCCACGGTGATGAAGGAAATGTCACAGAAAGCCGGGTCCAACCCCGCTTAGTAATTCTCTTGGGTGCTTCACCCCCATTATTGCTCTGGCGGAATCTAACGGCTGCGGGACGCCAGCTCCACAGGCCGTGCTGTGTGGGGGGGAAACCTATGGCTGCGTGAGCCATGTTTCCTTGCGCGGCGACGGCCCTGGCTCCACCCGAGGTGTGAATTGATTAGAAGCGTCACATACGTTAGCCCGAGAGCTCGGAAAACCAAATGCACAGTAGACGCCAAATATCAAGACCTTTGAGAGTGAGGCTATTTATTGCGGTGCCCTCGGATCGACTGCCCGAGGGCAGCGCTTTTCAGTGAGATTTACAAGGGACCGTGGACTCCGGACCCTGGATTTATGCACGGGTTTGGTTTCCCAGTATCCAAAATAGCTCAGAGCTGGAGGGCCTGTCAGATAAGCCTGGAGCCCGTGTTCTGGTTGGTGACAGGGGTCTCCGTTCCCGTAGCAAATCTTTCTGTAAGAATGAAACCAGAGATGTTATCGGCCCCCGATGCAACGGGGAACAGGATGCGACCAAGAGAAACGATAACATCGGCTCACTGGGAAAAACAGAATCGACGTCAGGGCCGGTTTAAAATAATGTGCCTTTTTAACCAGCCTCGTTCTATTGCCCCAGGAAAGATCAGTCATTCGGGGTCACAAGGCGACTATTAATTAGAGCAAGTGTTTGGGTTCTGCAGGACTCACAGGGGCTGTGGGAAGATTCGGGGGAACGGATTGGGAAGTTGGGGGCGGGGTGGCCCTGGAGGAGAAGCTCCACGTGAGCAGGGTCACCCCCAAGTGTCTGCGTGGTGGCTGGGCTACCCTGCGACCACGGTTCAGGAATTTCTGCAGGGCCTGTAGTGGGTGTCCGCAGGGAGGCTGTACCCCCTGCTTCTGCTTGTAACCAGGGAAGAGGTGTTTGCAGGGCTTTATAGCTTGAGTTGTGGCTTTTTTTTCCGTGGCACTGATGTGAAATGCCCTTGGAATACAGAGGCACCTGAGGGGAAGGGGGTTGGCGCCAGGAAAGCTAAGTCAAGGGTCACGAGGCACAGGTACGTTGTGCCCTGTTTCTCCAGAGCCGCGGCGTTAGGGGAGTGCTATGTCCAGTGACAGTGACCCCCGTGCAGGGAAGGTGGCCCCTGCTTCAATCCTCTCTTGATTCATGGACCTTTTATTATTTTTATACACTGGGCCTTTTCGTTCGGAGCGCGTTGGAGAGTCACGTGCAGCTGTGAGAAATAACCCAGAGTCCTCCCAGGTACCTTTGACCTGCCATCCCCCCGTCGTCACACCTGCAGGCCACGACCATGAGCTTGACGTTCATATGGTCACGACATGACCATCTCCGTCACCATGGGACCGCTCGTGGGCACCCTCTCTCCCCTCCCGCTTTCCTCCTTGTAACCCCAGGGGGCCGCTCGCCCGTGCTCCAGGCCCTTAGCCTGTCATTTCAAGGATGTTATCTATAGTCACAGGAGGTCAAGCACCTCATGGGGAACAGAGTCGATAATGTTGCGATGATTATGTGTGGTGCCAGGTGGGGACCGGAAATATTGGGGGACCCGCCTTGTAAAGTATACAATTGTCTGATTGCTATACTGTGCACCTGAAACCGATCTACAATAAAATGGAAAGTAAACGGTAACGGAGAAATTTAAAACATTTTCAAAAAGAAAGTTATACAAATGGAATCCGTGCGTGGCGTTTGGGACTGGCTTTTCCCACTGAGCGTCGTCCTCTGGAGCATCGCCTGAGCTGTTCCACATGTCGTGTCCTCCCCGCTTCCCCGCTGTCGACCGCTGAGTGATAGTCTACGATTCGGACGTGCCGCCGTGGCTGAAACAGTCGCCTGTGAGGGACACGCGGGCTGGTTCCAGCTTTTGGCTGGACATACGTGTCTGGGCTGCCGTGTGAACGGAAGTTTTCATTTCGTGGGACGAGCGCCCAGGAGCGCAGTTCCTGGCTGAAGGGGAGCCCCACTTGTAACTTTTAAAAAGAAACTGCCCAACTCTTCTCCGGAATGGCTGTCCTACTTCATGCCCTCATCTGCGTGTGCCTAGCCTTTCCACGCCCTCACCTGCGCGTACCTAGCGTTCCCACGTCCTCACCTGCGCGTGCCTAGCGTTCCCACGCCCTCACCTGCGCGTGCCTAACGTTCCCACGTCCTTACCTGCGCGTGCCTAGCGTTCCCACGCCCTCACCTGCGCGTACCTAGCGTTCCCACGTCCTTACCTGCGTGTGCCTAGCGTTCCCACGCCCTCACCCGCGCGTACCTAGCGTTCCCACGCCCTCACCTGCGCGTACCTAGCGTTCCCACGCCCTCACCTGCGCGTGCCTAGCGTTCCCACGCCCTCACCTGCGCGTACCTAGCGTTCCCACGCCCTCACCTGCGCGTGCCTAGCGTTCCCACGTCCTCACCTGCATCTGGTGTTGTCACAGTTTTTTATTTTTGCCGTCCGACAAGTATGCAGTCGTACCTCACTGTGATTCTAATTTGCATTTCTCTGGCAGCTGACATGTTGAATGTCTTTTCATGCATTTGTGTGTCTCCTTTGACTCCTTTTCTAACTGGATTATCATTGAATTTTTTTTTTTTAATATTAAGTTTTCATAGTTCTCTATTTATTCTGGATATGAGTCCTTTGTCAGATACGGGGTTTGCAAATATTTTTCTCTGGTCTGTACCTGGTGTTCCCATCCTCTTAAAAGCCAAGACATTCACAGAGAAAATATTTTTAATTTTGATGAGGTCCAATTGGTCAATTTTTCCCTTATGGTTTATGCTTTTGTTGTTAAGCATAAAAATTCTTCCCTGTGTCCTAAATCCTGCAGATTTTCTCCTGCTTTTTTCTAGAGCCTGGTAAGTTACACTGAAGCCTATTTGACGTCTTGAGTTAATTTTCGTGTGAGGAAGACGTGGGATTCAGGCAGAGCGTTACTTTTTGTTCAGGATGGCAGTGGCTCCACCCCTGCTGAAAAGGCTGTGCTCGCCTCAGTGAACCGCTTCTGAGCCTTCGTTAAAAACCAGTTGGGCACCTCTGTGTGCGCCTGTTTGTTTTCTCAAAGTTCTGTTTTATGGCTGCGTTTTTCCCTCCCCACAGGACGGAGCCTGATTACTGTGGCCACAGCACACGTTTTCACGTCCTCCCGTTTTATTCTCCTTTTCCAAAAGCTGAGCTCTTCTCATCCCTTTATTTTCCTGTATACATTTTAGAATGACCTTGTCTTTGCCCATAAAAACTCTCGCTGGGATTTTGACAGAAAAAGAATTAAGTCTGTATAAATATTGGGGGAGAATTGACATCTTCACTATCTTTAATCTTCTAACCCACGAACACAATTGTATCTTATTTATTCATTTATTTATAGTTTTGCTTTTCATTGAGTGCTTTCATCCGTGCTGTGTAGCTTTTAAGCACAGTGGTCCTGTGCTTGCTTTGTTAGGCTTTCGCTGAAGTATTGCGTGTTTTCTGAGTGATTATAAATGACATTGTATTTTTTACAACAAACTTTGGTTTCCACGGCCTGCGAGCCAAGTGTCACTGGTTCGATTCCCAGTCAGGGCACATGACTCGGTTGCACGTCAGGTCCCCAGTTGGGGACGTGAGTGAGAGGCAACCACACAGTGATGTTTCTCTCCCTCTCTTTCTCCTTTCCCCTCTCTCTAAAAATAAAATAAAATAAAGAAAGAAAGAAACAAATAAATAAATAAATTATAAAAAACAACAACAACAAAACTTTGGTTTCCGTTTGGTTATTGCATCTTTATGGAGGATAACAGATGTGGCTACACTGCTCTGGTGTCCGGTGACTGTGCTGAACCTTCTCATTAGTTCTAGGAAGGTTTGTTGTCAATTTCTTGGGATTTTCTAAGTAGAAATCATGCCGTCTGCAAACGGGAATGCTTTTATTTCTTCCTTTCCTAGCCCTTGTCTTTCTTTTCTTGCTTTATCCCACTGGCTGGAATGCTCGGCACCACGCTGAGCGAGAGCCGTGTGCTAGCCCCACGCCTGGTCTTGGGGAGGAAGTCTTCAGGTTTTCATTGTGAAGCTTGATGTTAGCTGAGGACACTTTGTAGATGCTCATCGAGTTGAGAAGCGTTCCCTCTATTTCTTTTTTTTGAGAGATTTTATCACAAACAGGTGGTGACTTTCATCAAAGCTTTTTCTACATCAACTGATTTGCTTTGTTAGTAGGATCGATCACGTTAATGTATCCCTGGGACCCTTGGATAAGGCGTGTGACTCTTTCAAGGCTGCAGAGTGTATTTGCTAATATTTTGGGAAGCATTTTGTGTCTATATTCGTGAGAGGTATGGCTCCGTGTGTGTGCGTGTGTGTGTTTGTCCTGTCTTTGTCTGGTTTTGCTGTCAGGGCAATAGCTACCTTCATAGAATTAATTGGAAAGATTTTCTTCCTCTTCTAATTCTTAGAAGAGGTTGCGTAAATTGGTTTTAATTCTTCTTTTAATATTAGGTAGAATTCTTCAGTGAAACCATCAGAACCCAGAGACTTCTTTTTCGGAGTTTTAAAATTACAAATTTGGTCTGCTTAATAGTTATGTGTTATCCAAATGACCTATTTCATATCTGGGGAATTGTGGTAGGTAGTGCTTTTCAAGAAGCGTGTCTGTTTAATCTAAGTAATCAAATTCATATGAATAGAGTTATTGACAGCATTCCTTTATTGTCCTTCTGATATCTGCAGTGTCTGCAGTTGTATTCTGGTGTGGGGATTTGTATCTTTTCTCGTGTGCTTTTCTCAATCTTTGTAAAGATTCCAAAGATCGAGTTTATGATCTTATTAAAGAACAAGCTTTTTAAAGTGGACTTTATTATTTTCGGTTCTAATTTCATCAATTTCTTCCTTATTCTTTGTTATTCCCTTCCTTCTGCTTGCGCTGGGTTTGTTACACTTTTCTTTTACTAGATGATTGAGGTTGGAGCTTAGGTGATTTATCTGAGGCGCTCTCTCTTCCCATTGAAACACCTGGTGCCATAAAGGTCAGCCAGCTCACGGGGTTAGTTGTGACCCACAGACTGACAGGTTGTGTTTTCACTTTCATTCATTCGCTGTGTTTTTTGGTTCCTCTGGACATTTCCTCTCTGAACTGCGGGTTACTCAGTAGTGTGCTGCTCTGTTTCCCGGTGTTTGCAGAGTTTCCTGTTATCTTTCCTTTGTTGATTTCCAGTGTGCTCCCATTACAGCCGGACACCACGTGCGGCGTGACTTCAGTTCTCAGATTTGCTGAGCTTTGTTCTGCTGCGTGGCCTGAGGTTCTGGCTCCAGTTAGGAAGTCGAAGCCACAGAGACGCAACTCGAGAAGTTTCATATCAGAATTATTAGCCCTGCAATGAGTGGCCGGCTCTAAGGCACGAGGGGGCTCCATGGGGTACCCTGGGGTGGGGAGCGAGGGCGAACATCGGAGAGCTTCAGGCCCCCCTGGGGCAGCTGTGGCCCGGCCCCCAGGTCGCGGAGGAGTGGGTGTGTTAGCCGGCTGGGAGCTTGTCTGGCGTGGCAGGGCAGACGATGAGCAGCCCTCTGGGGGGCTGGGAGGAGCAGGGGGTCTCCACAGGAGACGCAGGTGTGCGCCGGGGGTCTGGACACCAGAGGAGCAGTGGTTCTGTGTGGACTGCCGACCGCAGGGGGGCTGTGCGCGGCCTCCCACCCGTGCTTCTCGGCCTCCCTCCTGGCCCTGCTGGAAATCGGGGCAGCCTCTCCCTCCTGGGATGTCCTTCCAGCATCTTCTGTCTCCTAAAGACTGACTTGTCAAATTAACCTGCAACAGCTCATGTTTAGATGTTACATAGGGAGGAGGGAGAAGCAGAGGAGGATGAGGATGTGTACGTAAGCTCACTTGCAGCGCGCATGCAGAAGTCAACCGCACGGCTCCTCCCGTCCTCCCTGCGGTCGCTGTCCCGAGGTGGAAGCTTCTCTCCGTGCCTTTCCCATTCCAGAACCCCTTGCCCTCAGGGCAGAATTTCAGCTGCCCTGAGTTCTCTACTTCCTGGACCATCTAGTTAACCCTAAAAAATATAAATATTTACTTGTCCCCCAAATCACAGTCATGCTAGTATGTGGCTGTCGGGCCCTTCAGGGAAGACTAGGAGGAAGATGTATAGAGGGTCTTTGTGACGACAGTACAGGGTCCTTTCTGGAGGGGACCCAGGCTTCCCCACAACCAAGGGCCCCTGGGCCTGTGAACTGACTCAGGTCTGAAACCAGAAAGAAAGACTGCCCATCTGTTTGGTGACAGAGCCAGGTTACCAGCTGCCACGCTGAGAGCGTTTCTTGTTCTGCAGATCAAACAATGGCCCTGTGGACTCAGCCCTGTGTCCCACTGAGGGACACTTTGCTATCAGCTCCTGTTGGAGATCCCTGAGACCCGAAGAAAGCTGATGACCAGCCCGTCCCCATTGCCTGCCCGTCCTCTGACAACCGGGTGCTGGCCCTTTTCTCTGCTGTCCTGGGTTCCCTCAATGCGTCGAAACCAGGGTGCCCGGCTTAGGGGTGGCATCCCTACAGCCACACGGGGCCTGAGGAAAGATCCACCACAGCGGTACCCAGCACCCTCTCAAGTAGCGCTCCACGCCCTGGTCACGACAGCGACCTCTGGTCCTATTGAAGGTTGGCGTTGGGGCCGGGGGACTCTGATGCTTCCGGTCTGGCATTCCTGTTTACGCAGGACTTCCCGTCCCCCTCAGGCCAGCGAAACCGTGGCCTCTGAGCCTCCCTGTAGGTGACCGCTGTGCCCAGGACTCAGTAAGACGACCAGGGAAGCTGCTAGAGCCGCATCCGGCGGCACAGCTGACCCATCAAACCGAGAATCGCCAGCAAGGGCAGCCCTGCCGGCGCTCATTCCTGCCCTGCTCGGGGTCACACCCTTAGCGCCCGTCCGCACACACGTGTTCCCCAGGCTTCGGTGGGTGCGCGGTGCGTGCCTGTGCCCCTGGATCGGGCCGGGGCTGGACCCCAGTTACGGGACTTTTGGCCCCAGGGGGCGGTGGCGGTGAGTTCTGAGAAGAACAGACAGCCCCTTTCAAAGCATCTGCCCCAGGTGAGGGGGTCACGGGTTTTGAAGCTGAGGAAGCTCCGTCCTCTCGGACCCTGGAGCGGCTCAGGCTGACCTGGAGGCCAGCAGCATCAGTGTCTCTAGGTCCAAAAAGATGTCCTTCTTCCACGTTTCAGGGGCTCATTCCTACCCGACTAAGGTCCTAATTAGCACACGAGGAACTGGGCGAGTCGGAGTCCAGCGGCCGTGTCTGATTTTTGGCGAGGTCAGCCCTGTGGCTGCGAGGAATAAGGCTCGTTTGGGGCCGTCTGGTTCAAGGCAGGAGGTAATGGACCTGAGCTTGTCGTTTTCTCTTAAGTGCTCCAGGGCACTTGGAAAAGACTCATCTCACGGCATAGCCCTTCCAGCCACCGTCGCCCTGGGCGCTCCCGAGGCACGGGCTCCTGTTGGCACTTTATCGCCACCAAACCCAGGTGACAGCACGATGAATTGGGGAGCCACCGCCCTGGCAAGGAGCTCAGCATCGCGCTCCAGTCCAAGGGCACGGCCAAGGGAGCCCCCAGGCCCCACGTTTGGGGATCTATCTGTTGGGGCCCCTCCCAGTAGACAGTCATCTCTACTCAGGAGACAGAACTCACACAGTAGGTCACACTGATTAACTGTAATAAAAGGGTCGCCCTAAGACCCAAGGAAACTCCGCATGTCACCCTAGGATTGCGACAGCGTTCTCGAGAAAGGGCAAACTTGGAAGCCGTCCAGGCCTTGCTGGAGAAGCTGGGGGTTGGCCACTGAGCCGCAGAGAAGTTGGCTGCATCAGCCAGGCCGCAGCTTTGTCTGGAATTGCAGAGCACACAATAGGTGACCCTCTGGCTCACGGGCAGGAAGCAGGTGACAATCAACAGGAGACGTGGTGCGCGCTGGGAGTCTGGGCACTGCCGCGGGGACAGGGGCCTTCCGAGCTCACGGGCCCGCGGAAGGAAGCAGGGCTAGCAGAGGGAGGGCCGCCCGGGGGACCCGGCCGCAGGTGCTCGCGCTCCGGCCACATGGGGCCCCAGCTCCACTGCCGACTCATCACCTCCAGCCCGGGGCTGGGGGGCTGCAGAGACCTCACGTTGCGGCCTGAGGTCTGTGGGTGTCACTCTTCACCCGTGGCAGCGAAACAGAGAAGCTGGGCGTCCCCTTCCTCTGCCCCGTTTACGACCGTCTGAAATGTTTCTTCCGAATATATTTAGAACCAGCCATAGCAGACAGGGTTATTTTTTGCCTCAACCACCAAACATCATTTAGAAAAGTTAAAAGCAAATATTGCTTTCACCCATGTTTTTACTCTTCCCGTGGTCTTTTTCCTTCTTGACGCGCCGACCGTCCTTTCCTTCCTTCCCTTCTGTTTAGAGAACTTTCTTCAGCCATTCCCTTGGGGTGGGTCTGCGGGAGGCCGGTCCTCTTCGTTTTCCATTATCTGCGAATGGATTTCTCTCTCGCTCAAGAAGGATCTTTTTGCTGGACATACGGTAGAATTTGGGTTGGACGATTCTTTCTCTCATCCCTTGAAAAATGTTTTGCCACATCCTTCTTTCTGGGCTCCAAGTTCCCCACGAGGGACCTGCCGTCGTGAGAATTTGTTTGCTCATCCATGTAAGGGGTCGCTTCTTTTTCCCGCTGTCAAGGCAGTTTTCTTTGTCTTAATGGTTCCGAAGTTTGACTCAAATGTGTCTTGGCGAGGGTTTCTTTGGGCTTATCCTGTTAGGAGGCCATCGGCTTCCTGGCCCCACAAGCGGACGGCCATCTTTGACCAAACCAAGGTCTTCAGCCGTTATTTCGTCGGCTGCCTTAGCCCCGCCCTCTCTCTCCTCTCCTGTCGGGACTCTGATGACATGAGAGCGGTGCCTTTTGTCACTCCCTCAGGTCTCGGAGGCTCCGCTTCCTTCCCGTCGCTCAGGTTGGCGAATTTCTATTGCCCTGTCTTCAAAGCCACCGCGTCTTTCCCCTCCCTCCGTTCTGCTGCTGAGCCCGGCCACCGAGTTTTCAAGATGTTGATTGCGGTATCTTTTCAGTTCTAAAGTTTGCGTTTGGTTGCTTTCTGAGTTTTCTCCCTCTTTGCCGAGACTTTCTTTCTTATTTTCCGTTGCTCCGGGTGTATTTGTAAGTGTCCACTGAAACGTGTGTACAATGGCTGCTCTGAAACCGTCATCAGGTCATTCCAGCATGTCCTGCATCTCAGTCCTGGCGTCCACAGACTGTGTCTCTCACTCAGTTTGCGCTCTCCTCGGCTCTTGGTGTCAGCGGGTTTTGACGAAAACGTGGACGGACATTCTGGGTGCTGTGTTATGAGCATCTGAATTAGTAAGCCTCCCGCTTTAGCTGGCTTTCTCCGATACTGCTCAGCGGGAGAAGTCCAGGGTGCCCGCTTCGTCTCTTTGACCCCCGAGAATGAGCTCCTCGTTATTGCTGGGGGAGGGTGGTGGTCCTGACTCCCCATGGGGGCATCGCTGGCCTCTCCCTGGGGGATGGGAGCGCCTGGGAGACGCAGGAGGACTTGGTATTGCTCCCCCCGTGGCCTCCACGGCCGTCCCGGGCAGGGAGGCTTCCCTGCTGGCGGGTGGTGGTGACCGTCCTGACTCCTGTGCAGGCCTCCTTAGGCAACCCCAGCGGGGAGGGAAAGGGAGACAGAGGTTGGCACATCTGCACACTGGGGTGCACCCAGCAATAACAAGGCTCGAACTATCGACCCCCACAGTGACTTGGGTGGGTCTCAAAGGCATGGCGCTCCGCAAAAGAAGCTCGCCCGAGAAAGGGACCCTGGCAAGGACTCAATTTCCGTGACATCCTGGAAAAGAAACAACTACGGGGACAGAAACAGAGCTGTGGTGGCCAGGGGCTGGGGGTGCGGGGAGGGGCTGACCGGGCGAGGCAGGGGCCCTTGGGCAGCGCGGTGGTGTCCTCTGCGTCTAGGTTCTTCTGGAAGTCACGCCGCTGCGTCGGGGCATCGCCGCTCTCACGCCCGGACACCGCAAAGGCTGCACAGCGCGCATGTAAGTTGTTCCGTAATTAGAAACCCAGGCTGCTGGGCAGGGTGGTGCCGCTGGAAGCCAGAGGAGGTCGAGGAGCGTGACCCTGCACAACATCCCTGCAGCTGAAACATCCCCTCCGCAGGCCCTCACGAACGCATGTCCGCAGTAATTGAAAAATAAATCCAAGAACCATAAAGAACGAGAACAGAGAACCTGCCTCTCAGGAGCAGAACGCACAGGCGTCCTCGGAGGCCCGTCTGCGCCTCGTGGGTCGCATGCATGCTGCGTGCATTTCCCCAGCGAGCGGTGTGATGCGTCCGGCTCCCTCTGGTCACCTCCTGAAGCCCCCTGTCCCACCCTGCCTTGACTTCAGCCTTGCATCTGTTCACTATTTGCCTGGCTAATTAGTGTAATTATAAAAAACAATAACCATCACCAACACGATATTCCGAGTTCTGTGATCTCACATCATAAACAGACAGATCTGTGTGGGGCCCGCTGGGCGACCGTGGGCGGCGGTGCTATGTGCATTTCATGTGTCTGAGCTGCGAGGGGACACGGTGACCCTCCCGCGTGGCCAGGCCCGCAGCAGGAGCAGCGGCTCTTGGGGTGCAGCAAGGTGAGCCCTGATCGCCTTCAAAGCTGTGCTCCCTGGGGGGCGGGGGTGGTCCTGGGGGACGGTCCTCGCCTGCGTGTGGCCTTGGCTTTAGCTCACGATAAAGCTGTGCCCTGTGCCTTCCCCATCTGCCGTGGAGGAGAGCAGGAGTCACAGCGGCCCCAGGGCAGGCCTTTCCCGCGGCACGTAACTAAGCACGGGGCCTCTGCGCCAGCCATCTCAGGCCCTTCCGTAGCCAGGGCCCCTGCACCTCCTACCTTGCAGTTCAAGAAACAAAGGCCGAGGGAAGGAAAAGGTTTCCCAGAAAGCCCATCGCTGGGCAGCTGGCGCCGGCGAAGGCGTCCCCCCCCACGCAGCACGCCAGGCTCGCTCTTGCCGCTCCCTGCGCCTCCCATGCTCTTCCCCCAGACGCCCCTCGAGGCTCGCCGGGCGCTGGCCTCCTGTGTTTGTCCCGACGTCACCTTGCCAGTGAGGTTCACCTGGCCCACCCCGTTTACACTGGCAACCCTCGCCGCCGCCGGGACCCCCAACACCACTTCCGCACGCTTACCCTCCTTATCGTGGCCTCCTGGTTCCATAACTCCGTTCTCTGAAACACGCTGTCGTCTGTTTCTAACAGAACGTTCTTTTCTGTCTCCTGAACTGGAATCTGAGCTCCGTCACCTGGCGGTGCAGCTGCGCCCATCCAGCAGCCCGGCATACAGCACAGCGCCGGGCCCCGGGGCGGGGGTCCACGGCCCTTTGACAGGGGGCAAAGGTCAATTTCCAGCAGGCACAGACTGAGCTGGAACTGCCCCACGGACCGTCCTGCCGCAGAGCGCTGGTTCGCTCCCCCACGTGTTCTATGAAATGTGTGACTGCGTACGCCCCGTGCTTGTTAACGCGAGGGTCTCTGTCATCCTTGCGCGCGTCCCGCTGGGGCGGCAGCGCCGCCGGCCACACCGTGCACTCTGCGCCCAGGTGGCGGCTGTGCTGTGTGACCCGTCGCCTCTCTCCCAGCGTGCTGGTGCGCGTTCCAGAAAATATTTTGGACCTAAAATGAATGTCAAGAAACATGCAAGGGCTCGAGCTGGATTTTGCTATGAGAATCATATGAAGATAATCTTGCTACCTGGTCAAAGGCAAATTTAGGGGCTGTCCAGGCTCTTCTGACAGATGGATGAGAACACGGGGGTGAAGGTCGGCAGACATGGAGGCCACACGGACCCCAAGTTAGGCAGGAAGGGCGACGCGTGCAGGAGAAGGAAGGCCGAGGAGACTCAGGCCAACGCAGGTCACGACCCAGCGATATCAGAAGAAAATGCCAAGTGCGACACCCTTTCTGGGGGGACCCATCAATCATGACCCCTTTCAGTGCCACTGCGTTTTGTGTCCCAGCACTGTCCCCGAGATGAAGGGGCTGTCAGTGGAGTCACAGCCTGTGAAGGATGTGGGAAGGCCAAGGTCACCATTGGTTACAATTACCCCACATTTTTTCATCGGGCGCCGTGCTGAAGTCACGCGATGGGTTCCGTTGGCTCCTGCCCTCTAACGAGCAACCCCAAACCGCGGGTTACCATGACAACCGAGCAAACCCCCAAACCATGGGTTACCATGACAACTGAGCAACCCCAAACTGTGGGTTACCAAGACAAACGAGCAAACCCCAAACCATGGGTTACCAAGACAAACGAGCAACCCCCAAACCGTGGGTTACCATGATAACCAAAGCAAACCCCCAAACCGTGGGTTACCACGACGAACGTTTGCCGTGCTTACAATTCTGTGGGCTCGTAGTTGAGGCAGGGCTCAGCAGCGGGGTTTTCTGATCTTGGCTGGACTTATGGGCGTGTCTGTGGGCAGCAGCCGGGGCGGCTGGGGACTGGGCGGGCTGGAGGGTCTGTCCTGGGGGGGCCTGTCTCAGCTCCCTGGGTCTCTCATCCTCCCGGAGGCTGGCTCGGGTGTGTTCTCACGGCGGAGGCAGGGCACATGTGTGGTGTTCTCGGGCCCTAATCCTGGGACCAGCTGACCATCCCTCACGGCACGCTGTCACCCAGAGTCAGGGGATGGAGACAAGGGGGGAGGTATAGGATGGGGGCTTCTTTCACTTAACAGGATGCTTTCAAAGTTCATCCATATTTCAGCCTGTTTGTAAGGTTTGCTCCCTTTTATGGCTGGATAATATCCCACTACATGGATATAGTGTATTTTGTTTATTTATTCCTCAGCTGATGGATGTTTGGGTGGTTTTCAACTTTTGGCTGTGTTGAGTGATGCCGGCATAAACACTTGTATACGAGGGTTCACCTGAACACCCATTTTCAGTCCTTTTGGGTACAGCCCTAGCGGCGGAATTGCTGGGTCAGGCGGCAGGTCCACGTTTACCCGTTTAAGGCTCTGCAAACCGCTCCCCACGTGACGGCACCGTTCCCCATCCCCTCCAGCGGTGGGCAGCGGGCCCAGTGTCCCCACAGCCTCCCCGGCACTTAGTGTTTCCAGTGTATCATGGTCACGGCCACGGCCAGGCTCGCTGGGGTGAAGTCACAGCGCCTCGTGTTTTCATTGACACGTTTCTAATGGCCAACGGTCCTGAACGTCTGCACGTGCGTCGGGCCCTTTGTGCGTCTTCTGCGCAGACCTGTCTAATCAAGCCCGGCGCTCAGCTTTACCCTGAGCTGCTTGTCTTTTTGTTACTGAGTTTTGAGTTCTTTGAATATTCTGGATATATGAGATACATGCTTTGCAAATATTTTTCACTCATTCTTTGGATTTTCTTTTCATTTGCCTGATGTGTGCTTTTTTTTTTTGCACAAAAGTCTTTAATTTTGAAGAGGTCCAATTTACCTCTCTCTCTCTCTCTCTTTTTTTTTTTTTTTTTGTTTTAATTGCTCTTTTTTTGGTGCTAAGGATTTGCTGCGTAAACTCCAAAGTTACAAATATTTACTCCTATGTTTTCTTCTAGGAGTTTTGTAGTTTTAGCTCTGACATACATGTTGAGTTATTTTTGTGTAAGGTGTGAGGTAGGGGTTTAATGTTATTCTTTTGCGTGTGATATCCAGTTGTAGGATCTTTTATATAAGTTATTTAATTGTGAGGTTATATACTTCAACCTTTCATCATGGCCATGGTTAACAGCTGGCTCGAAAGATTCCTGAAAACTTAACCGTCGGCTCTCGAGAGCCAGTGTAAGCCGGGCTGAGCTGGCTCCCGTGCGCCGCCCCCGCCCCGTCCTCTGCTGGAATCATCTCGCTGCTGAAGCCGATTCGGATTTGTTTTCTTGAGGAGCTGAGCTGGGGGGCGGGGGGAGCGCGCTCACGAGGCCCTGGGGATGGCGGCCCGAGGAGGAAGGCTCTGGAGACCCCCAATCTTGTCTGGCATCTGGCCTTTGCTGCCACGGTTCGCAAGGCATGCCTGGGACCCTCTTGCTCTCTTGGGTCTCTGCAGGCGTTTGCCCCGCAGTTCCCCTGGCCGACAGGGAACCGAGTTCCATCTGGATCCAGAGGGGCTTTGAGAGCCCCAGCTTTGAACAGAGCCTGATCCTGAGGGCGAGCAAGCGTTCTTTTTCCTTGTGGGCGGCTGGTAAAATGCAGGCTGCCCGGTCCCATTGGGGTTACAGGCGGATAACATGTAACTTCCTGTGTTAGTGTGGATGGCAAGTGCGGGATCTGGATCGTGCGTGTCCTGTGTGCCTGAGAGTCACGTTGCGCGGGGAGTCCCCTGTAAACTATGCTCAGGCTTGGTTTCTTCCTCGTTGCCTCCTGACAGCGGAGACTCAGAGCTGCCGAGTGGGACAGGCCTCGGGGGTCACTCTGCCCCTTTCACAGATCTGGGAACTGAGTCCCAGGTAAGGACAGGGGCTTGCCCAGGGGCATGGAGTCCCTGTGAACTCCGAGGACCCTGCTGAGCTGCACGACCTTCCTTTTTCATGGAGTCAGCCCATTTTCCGAGTGTCTCCTCTGCACCGGGCGCTGTGCTGGGGTCAATGACAGTGAGGAGCCTGCAGGGACCCATGTCAAGGGCAAAGACCAAGGGGCCCCTTTGGGCGTGTTAACTTAGAGGCAGGATTCCCACCCTGGATGCGAATCTCATGTTGCCGCGCGTTAGCTGTGTGACAAGTCCCTTTAACACTCCTAACATGGGGACAAGAGCACTTTTTGGGGTGGCGGGGAGGCTGTCGCCAGGCTGCCGTCGGGGGATGAACACCTGCTGGGGGGCAGGGAGTATGCGCTGTGTGATGGGAGGACCGGTGCCCATGGTGATGTTTGGTTTTGCCCACAGGTTACCCAGCGCCCTGGGTCACCCAGATGATGCGGGATGGAGGTGCCAGAACTCACCTGCCCTGCGTCACCTGCCAGGGACCGGCCAGCTCCTGCTCCGGGACCCGCGGGAGCCCCAGGTGGGCAGGCCTCGCCACACCTGACCCTGGGCCCCGTCATCCTGCCGCCCGAGCAGGGCCTGGCCCCCACCCTGTTCCTGAAGGCGCTGCCCATCCCGCTGTACCACACGGTGCCTCCCGGGGGCCTCCAGCCGCGGGCGCCCCTGGTGACGGGCAGCCTGGACGGGGGCAGCGTGCCCTTCCTCCTCAGCCCCCTGCTGCAGCCCGAAGGGCCGGGCCCCGCCCACGTCGGGAAGCCAGCGACCCCAACCCTCACCGTGAACATCGTGGGCGCTCTGCCCGTCCTGTCGCCGGGCCCAGGGCCCCCACTGGGCAGCCCCGCGAAGGCGCGCCATGCCGGCAAGCATGTGTGCCCGCACTGTGGCCGGGACTGCCTGAAGCCCAGTGTGCTGGAGAAGCACGTGCGGTCCCACACCGGAGAGAGGCCCTTCCCGTGCGCCACCTGCGGCATCGCCTTCAAGACCCAGAGCAACCTGTACAAACACAGGCGCACGCAGACCCACCTGCACAACGCCCGGCTGTCCTCCGAGTCCGAGGGCGCTGGGGGCAGCCTCCTGGAGGAGGCCGACAAGGCTGGAGAGACCTCCAGTGCCGCCGGCACGGGGGGCGGCTGGAGCCCGGGTGGGGGTGATGGGGCGCCCCCAGAGAGGCCCCTTTCTCCAGGGGTCCGGAGTGCTGGGCACTGCCCGGTGCCCCCCGCGCATCAGGCCGCAGTTGCCAAGAACCTGGATCGGAAGCTGGAAGCCGTTTGCGGCTCACAGTCCACGTCCGCTGACAGAGAGGCCCACGCGGCCAGTGCGCAGCCCAGGCGCCCACCGCCGGAGCAGAGGTCTCCCACGGGCGGCAGGGCCTGCCCCGGGCCACGGCAGCGGGCGCCGTCCTCGGACAAGGCCTGGGACACCAGGGCCCCGGAGGGCCGGCTCAGGAAGTGCGAGAGCTCGGACTCTGGCTACCTGTCCCGCTCGGACAGCGCGGAGCAGCCGCCGGCCCCCTGCAGCCCCCGGCATGGCCTGTCGGAGCGCGCGGCCACGTCCGAGGGCGAGGGCGCCAGGGCCGAGCCGGGGGGCCGGGGGCCCAGCCTGGAGCTGGAGAAGCGGCAGCTGGAGGAGCGCATCGCCCGGCTCATCTCGCACAACCAGGCCGTGGTGGACGACCCGCAGCTGGACCACGTGCGGCCCCGCAAGACGGTCCTGGCCAAGCAGGGCAGCATCGACCTGCCCATGCCCTACACCTACAAGGACTCCTTCCACTTCGAGATCCGGGCGCTGGAGCCCGGCCGGAGGGGGCCCGGCACCCTCCGCCCCGCCCGCTCCACCTGCACACCCCCGGACAGGGTGCGGCCCCTCTTCTTCCACTCCGTCCCCACGCAGCCCTCCACCGCTGTGGAATGCGTCCCTGTCACCAGGAGCAACTCACTGCCCTTCATCGAGGGCACCAGGACGTGGCCGGAGCCGCCGGACCCCCAGGACGGCTGTCCCAGGAGGCAGAAGCCTCTGAGCCCCAGGCCCACCCCTGCCCGACTGGCAGACGTCCCCGGCGGTCACCCCCGGGCCCTGGTGAGACAGGCTGCGGTGGAGGACCCGGCGTGCCCCCCTGCCAGAGACGCCATGACCCCTACAGAGGACCTGGCTGGAAAGAGGGCCGTGGCAGGGGGCGACGCTGCTGACAGCGGCCACGCGGCCCGGAGGAAAGGCGGCCAGCGGCGGCTGCAGATGTTCTCCCAGGAGAAGTGGCAGGTGTACGGGCGGGAGACCTTCCAGCGGCTCTACCAGAAGATGAGAGCCGGGCGCCAGGGCGGCAGGAAGGCGAGGGCGGGGGGCGTGGGATGTGGGACGGAGCGGGACCTTCCTCCGCAGGAGGAGGCGGCGGGCGGCGAGGGCGCAGCCCCGTCCCAGGACAGGAGCACCCCTGTTTGTGGGGACACTTCTGTGGGGACCCGGCAGGGACCTTTGGGAAGTCCACCAGCCACCGAAGGCTTCGTGGTGACTGAGCCCCTGAGGCAGAGGGAGACACGCGCCGGGGCAGGAGGCAGTGAGCCGCCGGGGGGCAGCAGGTCCACGTCACCCCCTGCCCTCAGCTGCAGAGAGCCCCCCAGTTTGGGCAGCAAGAGCCCTGTGCTTCCTCCACCTGGGAGGCTGGAGGTGAGGTGTCTGTTGCCCCCAGTATCTGGTCCCCTCAAAGGTGGGGACCCAGAGACTCCTATGCTGGTTTTGCCAGACCCCAAGCTGGAAGGAGACCCCCTGGGTGGTGGGGACACGAAGGAGCCCTGTGCCCAGGCCCTCACCACCCCGAGACGGCCCGGCGGGAGCCCTGGGGAGCCCCCGCCTGCGGAGCAGCAGCTGCCCTCGGAGAGGAAGAAGCTGAGGGTGGATAGGCCGGGCAGGCCGGAGCAGCGGGTGCCTCCGGAAGCGGGGGGCCCGGCCGCAGGGCCCCCTGGGCAGGCCGCCTCCCTGCCATCCTGGGACCCGGACAGCCACCCTGGGGACAAGCCAGGGGGACGGCGCAGGAGTGCAGAGGGCACTGGGCAGGGCATGGCCACGCCCTTGGAGGCCTCAGGTGCCTCTTCTTCTGCCTCCTCAGGGGCCCCAAAAGCAGCGGGGCCGAGGGACAAGGAGCCTGTGCTTGGTCCTGCAGCTGCAGGCTCTGGGGACCACTTCCCGCTGGCGCCCCAGCCTCGGGGTCCCGACGTCCCCGCGGCCCCGACAGACGCCACCTTTCCCCCCAGGTACCTTCTCAGGTTACCTCGGGGAGAGACCCCCTCGCCCCCGCCTGGTGCCCAGGGGACCCTCTGTAGCAGCGGGCGGCCCGGGGACCTGGCCTCGGCTGCGGGCTCAGGGCCCAGGACCCCCCCGCCTCCCCGCCTGGCCGCAGGCCCGGCCGCAGGAGGAGCAGGCAGCTCCGGGGAGGACCCCGGCTGGCCCAGGCCGCGGGGCCGGAGAAGGGGGGTGCCTGGAGATGGGGAAGGAGGCGTGGGCACCAGCACCCCAGGAGCTAGGGAGTCTCCTGGCCCGAGCGTTGGGGCCCCCAGGGAGATGGCCTCTGTGCCGCCCACCTGGGCCTGTGACCCCCTGAAGAGCGAGGCCCCTGACCCCCTGGGGCCCCCCTCTGCGGGCAGCACATGGGCTGGGGGCCAGCCCTCCGGGGGTGCCCCGAGTCCCCGGCCACTCAACAGGGACGTGGGGGAGACTGCTGAGAACGCCCCGGAAGACCCTCCTCCAGGGGCCCCAGCAGGACAGCCTCCTTGCCGCGCCCCCCAGCCCAGCCCCGTCCTCTCGGCCCTCCTGCACCCGGGCTGGCCTGGGCCGGCCTCGGGCACCCCCCAGGGCCCCTTCCCCTCGCTGAGGGCCGAGCCCCAGCTCACCTGGTGCTGCCTGAGCCGCAGCCTCCCGCTGCCCACGGAGCTGAAGGAGAAGACCGCGTCCGTGTGCTGGGCGCTGCACCGCCCCAGCGGCAGCCTCCCGGGCCCGGGTCCGGGCGCCCGGCCGGTGAGCAGGGCCGCGTTGGGACGATGGACCGGGACCGGCCCGGCAGAAGGAGGGGAGACACCGCTGTGGAAGGTAACCCGGCTTTGCCTGGGGCCCTGGGCGGTGGGAGCTTGCTCAGCAGGGGAAGCCCCCACCTGAGGCCTCCGCGCCCATTAGAATGGCTCCCCAAGGGTCCCCGAGGGAAGCTGGGGCCTCCACATACAGGGCAGGGCGGAAGGAAGGCCAGAAACGCACAACAAAAGAAAATCATGAAAAAATAAATCTCGAAGGAGAGAATTACTGTACCCGAGACTCTGGGTGAGATCCTTTTCCTCACTAGACATAAAATTTAACACTGAGCTTCCTGGTAACAGAGGTGAAAAGTGAAATAAAACACTGCTCAGGAGAGCTGAGTCATCTAAGGTTACAAACCAGAAACTCTTATTGAGAGACAGACTCCAGACAAAACAGACAAACAGACAGAAGTGCCTTTTAAAAGGCAAGAGTTATTGTACCAGAGATTCTGGAGAAATAATTCCTAGGACCCGATTCCATTTACCTCCAAGTAGCCTGGGACCAGTGACCGAAAGGGGAAGGAGCTGGGGACTCTGGTTGAACGATACGTGCACAGTCCCATCTTGAGAGCGGGTCCCTTCTCGATTTAATAATTGGGGGTGTTGTCCTTCTCTGGGGTGCCTCAGATCAGGGCCTCCCCACTAATTTCACCGTGGGGGACAATGACAGGCAGGCCCTGAGGGAGTGGTAACATCTTCCTGAGGTAGGTGGATTAACCCTTTGAGTGCCAACATGGCTGGGAAAGACGCTGACAAATTTTCCCAAGAGTGCCCGCGTCGCTGCCAGCGACTCTGTTTTCGATGGCTGGAAATGTAAATAACAACGGAATAATTCGTGCTTCATGTTCTGTTTCTTCTTTTGTACCTCGGGTTACATGGTGATATAACTTTTTCTCAGGTTGATCCAAATTTTGAATTTTTCTGCTTGTTCAAATACTGATATATTAATTCTGTTGTAATTTTTACTTACATTTTAAACGGTCCCTGTCATTTCATTTATCTTTGCGATAGTCACTGAAACTCCGCGTGGTGTGCGCGACACGGAGGCTTCTGCTGATGGGCCGTCCCATCGCGTCCCGGTGCCACGTTAGCGCTTCCTCTGGGGTCTCGGCGGAGCAGGTTTAGTGCTCTCGCGAAGGAAACGTGGGGAGTCCTTGAGACATTGACCCCTCATATGGAGAGACAGGACCCTGCCCATGGATGCGGTACAGAGCGGGGGTGTGCCATGTTTGGCTCCCTTCTTGCTTGTTATCCATGCTGCTATGTGCTTTTTCACATTATAATCATAGGTTTTATATTACACCATATATTATACTTCAAAAACCATATCGAAGGAAAGAATTTTTTTCTAAAATAATTGTTATAATAAAATAATTTTAATGCAATAATAATTGTTTTTGCTACCTTGCGCCAAAGAACACGGCTTACAGAAGAAGAGGGTATTTACTCTATGTTGTGGGATTTTCAGCAAATTATTATGAATAATAATGTTTTTATAGACATTTTTCATAAACCCTGCATTTCTCAGCAAAATAGCCTGGCATTTCTCCCACGGATTTTAGCAACGACGCATGGCACTCAGAGGGTTAACAGAGAAGGTGCCAGGCCTGGGAGAGGGGTAGGCTGGGCCGGTTTGGCCCCTCTTCCTCCGAAGGGGACCAGGCCCTGGGCGTGGGGTCCCCGCGAGGGAGAGGGAAGGATGCCGAAGAACGGGCCATGGTGTTCCCTGGGCCTTCCGTGAACTCCAAACACCTGGGTTTTCCTCTGTGGATCCAGCCTAGGCAGGGTTCCAGAAGGTTCCTCCCAGGAACCCTGGGCGGTGCCGCATTTCCATGCCTTGATTTCCCCAGACAGGCATCCTGTCTGCAGAGAGAACCCTTCTGTGTGTCCCCACCGGGAGGGCTTTGAGCGATACGATGCCAACATGCCTGGTATTTTCAGCTCTCCTACCCAACAGCCCCAGGGGTGACGTCCGGGGACCCAGGGTCCAAGGCCGCACGGAAGAAAGGACCACCTCGGAGGAGGGCGCAGCTGTCCCGTGGGAGCAGCAGGCAGAGAACACCGAGAAGGTAGGGCGTTTGGTCCCCGCCGGCGTGGGCGCGTGCGCCTCTCGTGTTGGGAACTGCAGACCGCGGGTTCCCCAAGCCCCCAGGAAAAACTTCACATGGGGTTCAAGAGGCATCTCTGTGCTCCAGAGACAGCATTCCTGTTCAGGAGCTGGGGTCCGGGGCTTCACAGTTAAGGGGCTCAGTCTGTCCCCCGGCCGTCCGCCCTGCACGGTCCCGCCGGCTGGGTGGTTTCCAAGGGAGCCTTTCGAAGGCCAGGAATTTGGCAAATACTTGAAATAACTGAGCTGAAGCACATCATCCATCTGAGTCTAGAAGAGAGGGCATGTTAATTATTTACAGCTTTTATGGCTTTTTTAATTATGTAAGCGATGCATGGCCTTTGCAGAAAAATTAGAGAGTACAGATGAGCAGAGCGAAGACAATAAAACACCCCCGTCACCTCGCCGCCAGAGATAATCAGCGCTGACATTTAGGTGTGTGCTCATCCAGACTTTTCTCTGCGCGGTGTGCGTGCTCATAATATACCCGGGACGAACGGGGGGTGGGGCTGGTGGGGGGGTGGACACACGGACTTAAATTCCAGTCTTGGGTGGTCTCGCCTTCCGCTCACGAGCCTCCAGGCTGCCCTGGCGCACGTTACAGATCAGACCCTTCCCACCCCTGCTCCCTCTTGCCTCAGCGCCGCCCCCGGCTCGCTAACCCTCTCCCGTCCCTAACAGGGCTCTGACCCCACGTCCCTGAGACCCTCTGGCCTTCCTGCTGCATGCCCCCCGCCGCCCCCCGCCGCCTCCCCTTCCCGGAATGCTCAGCCCCTCCCCAGTCCCCCACCACTACTGTCTCCATTGGATGCAAAGCCTAGACATTCCTCAAGAGGCAACGCCAATTCCTCATTGTCCTGCTCAGACCGCGTGGCTGGAAGTGACACCCTCTCCTGAGGGCCTGCCCTGCTTTAACTTCTGCCGGGACCCGGCGCCCGGAGCTGCCATTGCTGAGCACTGCCCTGTGCCCGGCACGGTGGCACCACTCCCACGTTCCTCCAGAGGAGACCGAGACACAGAGAGGCCAGGTGACCTCCCAGGGACCCTGATCTGAGCCGACAAGTCTTACCCAGAGCCCATATGCCAGGCAGCGGCTTGCCCGGGGCTCCCCAGCCAGCTGTGGGCGCTAGAGTCCCCTGGGGTTTTCTGCAGTTTCCTTGGAGGGGCGATGCTTTGCTCTGTCTCAGACCGTGCCCTGTCCTTCCCAACGCCTGTCGTCCCTCTGACCCAGTCTTCTGCTGCTTCTTTCCTTTCTAAGGACTCTGGTGGCAAACGGAGCTCGCCCCGATAATCTCACCATCTGCTGCACCTGCAGTCACACCTGCAAAGTCCTTTATGCCATGGAAGGCAACCTATTCACAGGCTCTGGGGATTAGGGTCTGGACATCATTCCTCTGCCCACCACCCCATCCCTCCGTCCATCATCCACCTGTCCATCCACTCAGCAACCCTCCCATCCCTCCATCCACCCACCCACCCATCCACCCACCTATCCATCCATCCATCACCCATCCATCCATCCATCACCCATCCACCCATCATCCATCCATCCACCTACCCATCCATCCCTCCATCCATCCATCAGTCACCAACCCTTCCATCACCCGCCCTTCCTCCCTCACGCCCATGATTGTGTACATGCCTGTATATCTCAGTTTACATATCCACCTGCCCACTCACGTATGTATGCACACACCTCTATCTGTCACCCACCAACCTGTGTGTTCTCGCCTCAAGAAAGAAGCCTAGTATTTTAAATTCACGTCCCCGTTTCACTTCGGTTGTCCTTATGTTCTACGGACAATGAAATACGGTAGCGCAGACCCCACCCCCCCAGGCCTCAGCTCATGGGGGACGGAGAGATGCGCATGTCAGAGCACCTGTTGTCTTTTTCTCTTGTTTTGAAAACAATAACAAAAGCAGGATAGCTCAGAAAATATATAACAGACTCCTAGGTAATGATTCAGAATTAAAAAGTAAAACACATAGAACGTTACTTTATGTATTATGTAAAATAAAATAAAAAACAGATGGTAATTACATAGTTTTATGTATTTGACACCAGTTATTTTAACTCATGGTTTCCATCTTTTGCAAATCAATGTATCCAGTAATAATATATAGTAACATTGCTTTCTGTCTTTAAAATGTGTATGTAAATATCATACTCAATTTATTGTCCTCCAAATTGACTTTTAAGCTCAATATTAGGTTCCTGAAGTCCTAGCCAGCTGTTGCCTCAGATCAAGTTCATTACCTGCACTGCTGTAGTGCGCGCCATCCCATGAGCGTAACCCATTCTATTTTTTATTTCCTAACTTGGGGGCATTTAATTTGTTTCCAATTTGTTTCTGCTTACTCTGCAATGAGCGTGTGGACGCCTGCCTCCTTAGGTGCAGTGCGGGAGGCGTTCTAAGAAATAGTCCTAAACGTGGGGCCACTGGGTTATAAGATAATCACGTCTTCGCCCTGACAAGCTGTGGCCGAGGACCCGTGCACAGCGGCCGCGTCACTCGTCATCCACTGAACACCTGCTGCCCCGGGAGCGAGCGGCGGCCCCGAGCCCACGTTCTCACGAACGTTTGCGCTGAGCCGGTTTTAAAATGCTTTTCCATCCAGACTTTGTAGGATTCTGTGCCTGTTCTAGACCTGCCTCCGGTCTTTGCCTGCTCCCCGGATTGCAGGGGTCAGGCTCACATCTGTACTTGCCCCTGGCTGCCCCCGGCAGGGCTCCGGCGCCCTCACCTTTCCCCGCGGCGGGCCGTCCTTCCGAGCTTGCTCGCTTCTGTTCGTGAGAACTTCCTTTAGAGAGGAAAGTGCTCACTCGTCATCAGGCCGAGCGTACACTTTCTCCCTCCTTTGTTCCCAAACGGTCCTGCCGTGGAGGAGGGTTCCTGGGCGGAGCGCGGTCCCAGGTGGGCCTTGACCCCCAGCGTGGAAAGTGCGACCGCGGTCCGCTTCCGCTCCCTGCTTCGTGCTGGAGAAGTCAGCCTTAGTCTCCCCCTCCGTCCCTGGAAGGGCTTTCATCTCTGGCTACTTCTAAGATCTCCTTTTCATCTTTGGCGCGCCACACGCTTCCTTTGATGTCTCGAGGGGCGGGTTCCTTTCATTTATTCCATTAAGGATCCGCTGGGCTTTGATCATTTGCGGCTGGGTGGCGACTCAGGAAAGCCTCAGGTGTCGCTCTTCAAACACCGCCTCTCCCCGGCTCCCCGCCCTCTCCGTCTGGAACATGGAAATAATGCACCGTAGCTGTCCTCTGTCATCCACGCCCCTTAGCCTCCCCTTGCAGTGACTTTGGTTCTCTGTGCTGTAAGATAGATACTTGGTTCAGATCGATCATTAAAGTCTTGCTAATTTTCTTAATCCACGGACTTACTTTTTTAAAAGCTCCAATGAGACCTATTGGACTTTAGTGTTATGCCTATTCAAAGTATGCAATTTAATAAGTTTTGACACCTGGGCACACCTGGGCAACCAGCAACCACCGCCAGGTTTCCATGTGTCCCTTTGTGGCTTCTCCTCCTGCCCACCTGGTACTCTGCCAGCCCCAGGTGGCCACTGGTGGGTTTTCTATGGATTTGTTCACGTCTTCTAGAATTTCATAGAAATAGCATCATGCACTATGGGGGGGGGGGGCTTTTTTTCACTCAGCAGGTCTATTTTGAGGTTTGTCCATGTTGCTCTGTGTATGATAATTCATTCCTTTTTATTGCCAAGTAGGATGGATGTGTCTCAGTTTGGTTACATATCAGTTTGTAGACATTTGGTTTTTCCGGTTTGCGGCTGTTACACATAAATCGATGATAAGTATTTCTGCTCGTGTCTCCGTATGGCTGTAGGCCTTCAATTTTCTTGGGTAAATACCAAAGAGTAGAATAGATGGATTATTTGGTAGATGCATAAATAATTTTTTGAGAACCCGCCGAACTATTTTCCAAAGGGGTTCCGTTCTTTTCCGTTCCCCCTAGCGGGGCAGAGGGTGCCCCTTGCTCCACGGCCCGGCCAACACTGAGCGGGGCCGTTCTCTTTGATTTTTACTCTTATTTTCAATCTTTTCAGAAAACTTACTCTTTTTTCTTTCGCATCTGATTACGCCGACAGAGGATGTCTCGGCAGGTCCGACTCTGTGTCACGTGCGAGCTGTCACCAAGGGTAACCTGTTTCCTCGTTTGTCCCTGGGTTTATGACCGTGAGCTAAGGTGTTTGGAACTTTGAGACTTGGGTCGGGGGTGGGTTTCTTCAGGGATGATACGTTTTGCTTCCCCGAGGGGCCTGGCGGCACTGTCTTATCACTTAGATGAAATAAAATTGTTGGTTTTAGGCTTCTTCATGTCACCGCGTAGCGTGAATTTCAACAGCACCCCCCTGAGAAGACCGTCTCGTTGCTTTGAAGCCGACACACTTCGTCCCCTGGGCAGGTGGGGATGGCAGGGGGCCTGGTGTCTGCCTCACCCATGTGTTGAGGGTAGGGCCTTCAGAGGTTTCAGCCGTGTGTAGGGACGGAGGTGATGCCTTCCACCCGGCTGTGCCTGAGGGCAGAGCCTGGGTCTCAGTCCTGGTCCCACCCCAGCAGACCATGGACGTGAAAGCTCACACGCACCCCGAGAGCCGCCGCAGATGGAAGCGCTCCCACCTTCCCAGGTTTCCGCGTTCACTGGCTTTTTGATTTTTAAATGGAACTTACCTTCTAATCAGAAAACCCATACATTTCAGCATGTTTGAAACATGTTGCTATTTTAATCTGCCTTTTGAGTCGTGGACGAGCGCGGGCGCAATGCCAGTCGGTCAGAGTACCTGCTGTCGGCGAGGGTTCCCGTTTCCTGGCCTTGTTTACCTTCCACGTGTTGTCAAGAAGCGGCAATTCTAACGGAGGGAGGGGCAGCTGCCTTTTTCTTTGTGACGATTACTTTTGGCCTCGCTTTAGATGCCTTTCCTCACTCTCAGTCACGAACACAAAAGTGCGTTCTCTTACGTCCTCTCTGTGTCGCGTGAGGAAGAATTTAGTTTGGTCCACACAAACGGATATAAACCGTGGGTCCGATTTGGCTTTTGACCAGTTTCCATAGGCCCTTGGGAGAGAGGAATAGCTTTTACATTTTTAAAAAGGTATATAATGTATACTCATCGATGTACACTCACATGTAGGAGGAATATGTCTCAGAGATTGGATGTGGCCTGCGAAGTCTAAAATAGTTATCATGTTTATTATCTGGACCTTTCTACAAAAGGTCTGCAGGCTCCTAAATCCATCATTTCTCTCCGCTCTCATTTGCTCTATTTTAGCTCCGCGCTTGTACTTGGGTTTTCTTCCGGAGGCTTCTGGTCTGTTTCATCCGCCCCTCGGTCTGTTGTCCACCCCAAACGCCACACGTCGTGAAAACGGCTGTTTTCATTAGTGAGAGCCCGTGGATCAAAGGAGAGGGTTAGAAAATGCAGGATGCGCTCTTGGGGGGGAAATGGAAAACGTGGAAAATTCGGACCTGGACACCTAGTTGCCCTGACTTTGGCTGGAGGCACAGAGAACTCACCGGTGTGTCCCTGCTGTGCCCAAAGCCAGCGCCGGGCCATGGGATGGGACCTCATTGACAACTTTGGGTCTGTGTGCCGAGCTGTAGGGACCACGAAACACCCAGGGACTTGTTCGTGGAAGGTCTGCACCAAGAATCCCGAAGTCCCCGGTGGATCGGCAGGAGCTCAGAGGAGACGGGAGGGGTGGGGGAGAAGGGCCCTCGGTGGACCCTAAAACATATGTTACCCACCGAAGAGGACAAGAGTCTCATTCTCGCCATGGATGGCGTTTGTCCTGACAAAGCAGATGTTCTTCTGTCTGCTCACTTAGTCATGACACATGTTACTTGTGTGACAAGATCCCGCTCCTGGTAATGAAAGCGCCGCTTCTGAGTAAGATGGGGACACCAACCTAGAGATGTGACGTCCACCGGCACAGATGGGCGAGACCCTTGTCACAGTCACTGCGGAACCGGAAGCTTCCACCAGGGTCCCGGGGTCCGCTCAGTGGGACCCAGAGGGCCTGCCACACCTCCGCGCCACTCCTCTTTGCGTTGCTGTTCCCTTTGGGGCCAAGAGAGGACGGCAAGAGGGATCATGTGAACATGTGTGAGGCAGGCGTGCTAGCCCACAGGACCCCCTTTTTGGGGCAGTGTGGGGTTGAGGCGGCAGGGTAGCCCGTGCCTTTCAGTTGGCACCAAGATACCTGACAAAAGTCTCATCCTGCTCCTTTTGTGAGCTTCCCACTGGACTCCGGTCAATGCCAGTGTCCCCTGAGGTCTTGACCTTGGCCAACAAGCCTCAGTGTCCCTGCTGGAGCTGAGGTGGGGTAAGAAGGCTTTTCCTGGTCGTTCTCCCCTGAGGTCTATAAACAAAGAGATTGTGCTGGTCTTGCACCTCTGTCAGTAACGTCGGCTCTTCCGGGAAGACCTGCAGAGAGAGACCCAGATGGCAGCGGGGGTGCTGAGTGCAGGGCTGTACTGGGTGGCCAGAAAGTCCATGTAGCTTTTGTTCTGTAAAATAAAAGACACGTTTTTCACTTTCACCAATAACTTCATTGATGTGGGTCTTTTGCGTGTGTCGGCTGTCCCCCACGTGGTAGGACGTTGATGGTTCTTAGTTAATGTCTCAGTTGGATCGCTATCAACTTCAGCAGGTCCGCCCGACCGTGGAGCACCGCCCAGCGACAGATCTCCAGCCCGAAACCGCGCACAGCACTTCCGACAGGTTTGATCAGGCCCAGCCCCTCCTCCACACACGGCTCAGGTCCTTGCTTGCATTTCCGTTGCGTGTTTACCTTTCCTGAAACAGTAAAGCACCATGCGCCGAACATGTTGCACGTTTTCTTCCGTCTTCAATATTAACGTGGCTGCGCAAAACTTCACGCATTTTGATTAAGTGTTTTAAAAATGCACGCTGGTATGACAGCCGCCACAACACCATCTAACAAAATTGTTTTGAAGGAAGTTAAAGACGTCTAAGGGCTACTGGACCCATCTTTTAGAAAAAAAACCATACGAACTTTTGGCCAACCCAATGTTTAAAACTGGGGCCTAAAATGGCAGCTCTTTCTTTCTTTCTTTCTTTCTTTCTTTCTTTCTTTCTTTCTTCCTTCCTTCCTTCCTTCCTTCCTTCCTTCCTTCCTTCCTTCCTTCCTTCCTTCCTTTCTTTCTTTCTTTCTTTCTTTCTTTCTTTCTTTCTTTCTTTCTTTCTTTCTTTCTTTCTTTCTTTCTTCTGCAACACAGGCCAGCTAAAAGCAGAAAATTAGGCATGAACACAGACAGCAAGATGGCTCTCATGACCATGGCCTTGAGTAAAAACGAAGCAGAAAGAGAGCGCCTCTCGCACAACGTGACGGGCAGGAGTGGCTGCCGTACTGAGGGGGACGCGTGCGTCTGGATGGACGCTTGTCCAGCACGCCCCGGCGAGTGTCTCTGGGGAAGGCAGGCGAACGCAAGTCAGAGGGAAGAAGGGGAGACACTCCGATCACGTCGGGGGTTGAGCTCCCTGGAAGCAGAGCCTGGGGAGGGCATTGCCGTCAAGGGGTGTGCAGGAGGCGGGGCTGCCCCGGCAAGGGAAGAACTGACTGGTGCCCGGTCCTGCCTGACCCCATGGGGAGACTGTCCTGCTCTGCGGCAAAGGAATTACAGCCTGTGGTTCACAGCTAAGGGCCTTCCCTGGGGGCGAGGGGTGTGTGCAGACTGCCCGGCCCCTGTGGGCCAGCCAGCTCCCGCCTGCGCAGGGCAGCTCCCCAGACAAGGGAGCGGGCGCACGTCATTAGCAGCCAGCACTCTGGCGGCCGGGCATGGGCGTGCCGCCCGGTGGGGGTGACAGGCCCTTCCAGCCTCTGCTACACAGAAGAGGCCTGGTGGCCGGTGACCGGTGACGGCCGGCAACCTCCCCCGCCCCCCCCCCCCCCCCGGCTGCTCATTCCCGGTGGGCATGCTGTGCCCGGGGAGGGGGGCTGCACAGGAATGTTTGGGGAGAACCCAGGAGAGAGCGCAGCAGACCCTGCCCATGGTGAAGCGAAATACTGCTTTGAAGGGGACCCCAAGACCCACGAGGACTCCCCCCAAGGGCAAAGGGTCCAAGTTCCACCCTAACGAGATCTGCCCCAGGCTCCTAGCTGTTTTCGCTGAGCGGAGTGCCTTGATCCTCTGTCGCCCCAAAGCCAAAGCTCCCTGTGCTTCACGCTGGGCCCTTCTAACACTCGCTGACTTGGGCGTCACCCACGGACGCGGGGCAAAGGTGACTCAGCGCGGAGAGTCCTCCCCGTGACCCCGCACCTTCCTTCCTTCCTTTGTCTCCGCACGTCGAGGCCGTTCTTGGCCCGGCCGGCTCAGGGGTGTGTGAGGCTCGAACCACGGCCCTGGCCCCGGCTCAGAGAGCAGGAGCCTGCGACCCCGACGCACAGGGACAGCCTGCTTCCAAGGACGAGGCAGGCGCTCGTGGGCCGTGACAGCGCCCGCCCCCGGCCAGGGAGGCAGCTGTGCCCGTGAGCGGCACTTCGCCCAAACCCAGAGCCAGAAACGACGGACAGAAGGTCACGTTCCCGCTGCTGCTGCTGTCGGAACCGGCACTGAGAGGACCCCGCGTTTGTCCTGCGGAGCTGAGTTAAGGTCCTGCCAGCACCCCGGTGACCACAGGACTGCGGCTGGATGGCGGCAGAGGCTCAGACACGCGAGGGAGGCACGCGGCCCAGCAGGTCGCCTCGCCGTCCTCCGTCCTCCACCGCCAGTGGTGCTGAGGAGTGTGGCGGGCATCGAATTCTTGTGAACTGAGGCTTAAAACGGGAACAAGGCCTTGACCAGGCGGCTAGAACCGGGGCAAAGACCTTTCCAACAAGCTGACCACCGACAGCAACCTCTGCTCATCGGCGCGGAGCCCTGGCCGGGGAGCCTAGCCCCCAGCGGCCCCCCTGAGCCCCGCACGGGGGCCGCTCTGTGCCTCAGTTCCTCCACCTGCTCCATGGGGGCGCTAGACTAGCCTGCTGGTCTCTTTGGTTGCGTGATTCTGTTAGAACAAGTTCTGAGCCCGCATGCTGATAAATGCAGAAGTGTTCATTTACACATGCAACGTGTGTGTCTCCCATCAGTGTCCTGTGTACACTATAAAGGGCATGCAGCAGTGGGCACACGAGTTTCTAGATGAAAATACAAGTAGGAGCTCTAGAATCTTCTCTCCCTACGATTCCTACGCCCTCACTCTGAGATGCGAAACTTTCACTTTGGAGATTAGCCCAGGAGATCTGGAGAGGCTTCTCTCGATGGAAAGTCTGTGACGCCCATTTTTTCAGAGGAGACCCTTTAGACCTGGGCCGTCCAATACGGGAGCCACGAGCCGTGGGTGACTATTTAAATTCATTGAAATGAGATAACATGCGACACGCGGTTCTTCAGATACACTAACTGCATTTCAGATGCCCAGTCGTTCAGTGGTTAGTGTACTCCCTGGGTCGGTGCAGGTTCCAGAACGTTCCATCATTGCGGAAGCGTCTGTCGGACGGCCTGTCCATTCAGGAGCCGGGGCCCCAGGGTCTGGTGTTTGCCTGCAGCGCAGGCTGTGCACCGCGCAGCACTCTCTCATTTGGCCCCTACAATGACCTCACGACTTAGGTCCTATGATTGTCCCCATGTCAGGGAGGAAAAAGGAGGAGAGGAGGGGTGAAGCGTTCCTAAGACCCGGCAATCTACTGAGAGGTCAAGCCTCTGCGTTCCTGAGCGTCACTGTTTGGGGATTTTCTGCTTGTGAGCTTCTGGGTGCCTGCTGCCAAGGCTGGTCACTGCAGTGTGTTTCTCTGTCCCGCAGGTACAGAGGGAGCTTCTTGCCGGGTCACATGCAGCTCAGGGCGAGGAGACTACGCAAGCCACTCTGGGTGCTGAGGAAAGACTCCCATCGTCCCCCACTTGAGGGGCTGGAGCCGCGCAGGACCCTGGGGCAGGCTGCTGCAGACGTGGCAGGTAACACTCTCCTTGCGGGTGAATCCACGTTGGCCATGAGAAGGCCCCGGGCTGCGGGGGTTGCTGGAGGAGCAGGAGACATCCGTGGGACAGTGAGCGCGACCCTGAACTAGGGGACGGGGCACTGGGTGAGAACACGCAGTGAGACTGACTGAGGATCCGATACTGGGAAGCCGATGGGCGTCCTTGAGTACCAGCCGTGTGTACGGGGTGCTGGTTCCTGGCAGGGCCCGGGAAACGTGAGTCACAGCTCTCGGGGCCCCCACCTTCCCTCACCTTTACGAAAGGTCGTTGATTCTTTCCGGGGGCATTGTGAGGCTGAAAGAGGTCAGCGGCTGGGCTTGCGCGTCAGCGTGGGGTACAAGTGTAAGTGGCCGTTCCGCGTGAGAGCGGCAGGGAACATTGCTTACCTGCGAGGCGGCAAGAGGCCCCCTCTCCATGCTCGGAAATGAATCAAGGCCGAACTAATGGGGACCGCTTCCCGGAACGTGGGCTATTTTAAGTTGTACTCACTGGGCAACCAGCACAAATTGCCTCACTCCTCTGGGCCCCCATTTCCTCTCCCTGCCTCCCCTCTCCCTGGTGGTAATGAGCCCCGACTTCGCCTTGCTTGCTGAGTGTTACCGGGAAAAGTGAAGCCCTTCTGTGCGAAGGCTGCAGGGCCCCAGCTGGCCCACAGCGACTGAATTACCATCCTTCCCTGGCTGCTTGTTGTCTGTTTGGCTCAAGGGCTGACCCCGGGCTCGGTCTGATGGCTGAGGTTTGGCTCCCTGGGGACACCTCCTCCTCCAGCACCCCCTACAGGCAGGTAGTGTATCCCTGTGCTTCCCCTCCACTCCCGGCCCCCAACGGCCAAAGCCCTTTCCAACACACAAGGACAAAGATTATTTCTCAGAATGGAAGTGAAGGCAGACACGTGCTGAACCGGATGGTCAATGGTGGATCGGAACGCGTTGTATTTGTGGAAGGGGAGAGGTTAAGGTCGCGTAGGAGAGGCTGTGGTGGGGTGGGATGGGGGAAGGCAGAAATGCGGTCAGGGAACCCCACTGCGCCCCATCTTCACTGTCTGTGCTCCTCACGCTCCCCTCCCTTCCCTTCCTCCTTCTCAGACAGATACAGCCAAAGGACTTGCCTGCCCACTGGGGTGTGTTTGGGTGACATCACCCCCCCCGCACAACGCAGCAGACCCACCCCTGGTCCCCACAGTCAGAGCTTTCCCATCAGCTCCCTCCCAAGCACCTTAAAAGGGCCAAGTGAAGCTGCCCCTGGATATTTGCCCCCGCCTCCATGTTTATATTCCTGAGGTCCCAGCTGGGCGCCAGAGGGGGGAAACGGGAAGCCGTGCGCCAGATAAATGTACCGGGGAGGACACCCTTTGCCCGAATCGTGATGGGCGTGTCATTGGCGGGTGGGTTAGCTTCCTCCTCGGAATCGTCTGTCTGTCCGGCTAAGCTTCGATGTAGGTCTTACCTACCCAGTGGCTCAGTGTCAGGGTCAAGTGAGCTACTGTGTGTGGGGGGTGCTTTGCAGACTCTATAGCAGATGGGTGTTGGCTGTCACTGTCTGCCGGGCAGGATGAGCATGCGTGCATATGAATGGGCGTCTGCCGGATGCCAGGAGAGCGGGGGACACGCGGTAATGAGGGTTTCTGTTGTGTGGCAAAGGACAGGGTCGGCGTTCGGGGAAGAACCCGAAGGGGTGGGGTTTCTTGGGAGACAAGGGCTTTTTCTGAGCGTTCAGATGCAGGGAGAGTAGAACGGAGACTTTCTGGACTGGGAAGTAGTCAAGAAGTCTCAGGGGTGAGAACGGGGAACCTGGGGAGGGTAGACTGAGTCCAGGTGGGCTGGTGTCCACTGGTGCCCACGCAGGATGTGGGGAGCCATTGAGTCCACTCTTTCTCCTCAGATGCCACGGGGCTAACTTCCTAGGGCTGCTGAGGAAGTTGCCGGAAACTTGGTGGCTTAGAACAACAGCATCTATTCCCTTACAGTTCTTCTCTCACCAAAGACGTAGGGGAGGCTGCTTCCTGCCTCTTTCAGCTCCGGGCGCTGCCAGGCTTCCTTGGCTTGTGGCTGCAGCCTGCAGCCTCTGCTCCCATCTCACACGGACTCTCCTCTGCGTTTCTGTGTGTCAGATCTCCCTCGGTCTAAGGAAACTCGTCATTGGATTTGGGGCTCACCCCAAATCCAGGACTATCTTATCTTGAGGTTCTTCATGTAAAGACCTTGGCAAAGACCCTTCTTCCAAGGCCAGTGTCACGGGTTCTGGGGATCCTATCTTTTATCTTGGATGTATCTTTTGGGGGACCCACAACTCAACCACTACAGCACTTTTACGACCTTCTCCTCTCTGTGGACCCACGGAAGTGACCCCCAAATGCATTCCCAAGTGAGAAGGGCCACGGGGCACACGGACATTCGGGACAGTGATGTGCATCCTCTGTGCTCTCGCCGTGGGCAGTCTCGGCAGGAGAGTTGGGTTTGAAACCTAAATCAAGCCGTGATCATGAAGTCAGAACCACTCGGCCCGCCAGCCGCAGGTGCTGTCCCCCCTCGCGGAGAAGAGCCATCCGAGTGCTCCAGCCAGGCTCCACCCTAAGGTGGGTGTGCTGCGCTCTGCGCCCCGTTAGCTTTTCTCGGAAGAAGACCTTGTGGCAGGTAGGATGGCGTGGGTGGGGCCTCCACGTGGGGCTCTGTGGACCGTGTCCATAGGAGTGGACACCCAGCCACCACCTAGTGGGTCTGGCCTTGAGCTCTGAGGCTGGGGCTGCGTCATCCCAAAGTGGGGACACGTGGCTCCTTCGCCCTCCGCCCACGTGGGGCCCTTTCCACACACCCTCCGGTGGGAGTGGGTGCCTGCTCCCTACGTGCCCAGAGTGCTCATGGGCACCCAGCGGGAAAGCAGCTGAACATCACGGTCCCTCTCACCTCTTCTTCCCTTTGAAGCCCCCCTCCACCTGGGGGGCAGCCCCGCTCCCTCCCCCACAGACTGACAGTGGGCGGCTTGAGACCCCGCTATGCTGGAAGGGACTCCGCCTCTCGCCCCAGCGTTGGCTTTCACACCAACATCCAAAGCGCAAACAAGGGGGCGCTCATGACCGGCGAGTAAAACTAGACCCAAACAGGAAAAAAAAAGTCAGCCTCAGAAACAAAGTCTGAACGCGGAGCTGAGAAACGAGAGGCCATCCACAGTTTAAGTTCTTCCTGGGGACACGGCCCCCAGCAGAGGTGATACGTTTGCAGCGACAGCCGGAGTGGCGAACAATGTCTCCGCTTTCATGGTGATTATTTGAGCGGAGCGGGGGGCTGGGTCACTGGGGCCAGTTCCAAAGGGCTCCCCCCCCTTGCCAGTAGAGAGGTCCCACACGATGTCCACTAAGGGCAGGTGTGACCCGGTGGGACGTGGCCTGAGCGCTGGCCCAGGGACTGTCAATCACCCCTGCGCCTTACTGAAGTGTCGGGGGACAGGCGTGGCTGGCTGGGAAACCAGCAAGCCTGGGGGCAGGTCACGGTGGACACCGTCACGCTGGAGGGTGGCAAAGTGCATGGAGATCAATGCCGAGTGGAAATCAAAGAGGCGTGGGGACTTTATTGCCACCACCGGCCGGTGCCACTGCTTCCCAGGGGAGTGGCGGGCGCTCTGAAGAGCGAGGACTGCAGCTTCAAAGAGACTGAGAGGTGGGCCTTGGTCGCCCGCTGTTTATAAACAAAGTTCTGGTCTCCTTTGACCCGGCAGGTCCTGGGTGGGGAGGTCAGAGCTGGCTTCTCAGTGTGGGAGCTGACCTCCCATGTGTGCGGTGCATGTGCGTGTGCATGTACAGATGCGTGACGGTGCTGGCGAGCACATGCAAGTGTGTATGTTTTGTGGGGGGGGCAGGGGTTGAACCTGTTTCCTATGGCAGGACAATGATAGGGTGATCTTTTTGGGGTGACCCGAGAGGCTGTAACTTGGGGGAACATAATGAAATCTAACCAAAAAAAAAAACCAGAATGATCTTCAGAGTTGGAGGAGGAGTTTCCAATCAGAAGGCAGAGAAAATGTTGGCTCCGGTGCTTATAGGCCGACTACAATCAGTAAAATATATATATTTAAAAAAAGGCGTCAGGAACGCTTGTGTCCAGGAGCTGAAATAAGATGTTATAACTGGTTCTTTGTCCTCTTTATTTTTGGAGAATCTTCCTGTCAATAATTCATGAGGATGAGAGAGACAGGATGTTACTGAACAATATTTTTCAAAAGTATGCTTGATTTCCCTCTCTTTTCAACTATTCGGATAGCTCGGTACTAATCATTCGAATTAACAGACGGCGTGGCAGTGAAGTCAGAAGCCAGCAGAAGGCCAGAGGAGTTAGGAAGGATGGAGACCTAATTTATAAGGTTTTATAGCGATTGGAGTCTCTGAGGCTCTTCCAGGAACGGAGTCTTCGTTTTGAAAACCTAAATTCAGTTGCCTGTCCCACCCACGTTTCCGGCAAGGGGCGGGGTAGGGGGGCTGGGAGTTTCTTTTCAGCTATGAAATGGAGGTGACCTAGCAGACCCCTCAGGTAAATGTGGCCGTGGGTGGGCATGAGTGCTGATCCACCCGAGGACGCCTCTCCTCACCCTTAGTCGCTTTGGGGGCGGGGCTGAGCTTTGGCATTAGGTGGGTTTGACCCCAGAAACTCCGGCTGCCTCACTGAAGGGACTGGTCAAAGAAGGTTCTTAGGTATCAGGTCACGGAATGTCCAAGGACAGCAAACACCTACTTGATGGAAAACCTTGGAATCCAAGCGTTCTTTCCAGGGCCCCCGTGATTGTCACAGGGTAAGAGCCTTCCCTAGTAAAATGCTAAATTGATTCTCTCTCTCTCTCTCTCTCTCTCTCTCTCTCGGCATCTGTCCCTGACTTTCACAATCTAATGTACATTGACTGCCAAGTCAAACCAGAAATCACGCTCAAGACAGAGAATTGTATGAGGCAATGGAAGTGGCCATAGGGTCGATCCGTCCTCATTGGGAACATCCTAGCCGGTGACAAATGAGCCGGAGAAAAACTGATGACAAGGGCTTTTGGTTTCTTTGTTTTTCAAGATAAGTTCTCCAAGTCTGTAATTCTTCACTATTTACAGGAAAACTTTGGTCCCCGTTGTGAATAAGTTTATTTTTGGTGGCCTTGCCCCTGTGGCAAAGCTTTCGATGAATAAGGACCCCGTTTACCCGGCTGGCAGGTTGTGCCCACCTTTGTACCAGGCCTGGCACTGTAGCCGTCCCTGGGAAGGGTTTTTGTTTGTTTGTTTGTTTGTCTGTTTTAATGAGCCCCTGAATGAGCAGAAGTAAGCCTCTTACCTTGAGCTTCTTTGAAGCTCAGCTTCAGTTGAAAAGATGATTAAACCAGCCCCTAAATCTTCCTTGAGAAGGAAGGAAGGGATGTGGAGGTCTCGTTTCTGGTGGCATTAAGGAGATGTGTTAGTGTCGGAAGAGTCCAGTGGGTGTCCAGGTAGGGTGGCAGTGGGCACACCAGTGTGAAAGAAGCCTCATCTTTCTTGTCTTCAAAAACAAGCCTTTTCATCTAAAAAGGAAACTCCCAGCCGCCCCCCGCCCCCCGTTGATGGATATAATTGGGCAGAATGGCCATCTTCAATCGCAAGGACCGTGTTTCTCGTGCCCCTTCCACGTTACAGATGAAAGCTCTGCAAAGAGAGAGCAAGGCAGTGACTTTGAACCTGAAGATGTTCACCTGGAGGTCTTTTAACCCGGGACCAAAATCTTAACTGGGGAACTCATTCCCAAAGCCAGCCCTTCAGGCCTGCAGCCAGAATTACCCATGGGACGCTCCACACCACCCTAGGGGCAGCGCTGGCGCCCACGGCCCTGAGCACAGGCTCCCGGGCACAGCGTGCTGGAGAGCGTGGGCGTGAAGGCAGAGAAGAGGCCATCCGCACGGCTGCTTTGAGCATAACAGCAAATCCCCACCCTGCGCAGGGGCGTGAGAAATTCTCAAGTGTCCCCACTTTGTCGGGGACAGGGGACAGCATTTGTTTTCAGCACTAAGCCTCTAAAACCTTTGTGGCATCTTAATGGACTGGTCTGCTGGGGCGGGATTAGCTGCGACACTGGAGCTGGGTCCTGCTGGCAGTGTTGGGGACAGTGTGTTTCAGAAGTCAGGGTTTAGATGAAATCTGTGACAGGACCGGGCTGGAGTGCTTTCCCGTCTCCCCTGAGCACCTGTCTTTCTGGTGCCTGCCTAGGAATTGGCGAGCAGACCTCTGCTTGGCAACGACGCCATGCCAACTTGGGCCAGCTGGTGCCGGTCAGCCGGAGACCACGTCTCCTAGTTAGGGGGGAGTCCACCACCACGCGGGGTCAGGAAAAAGTGCTCGGGGACGACGAGAAGCGCTCCAGGTGCAGGCGTGCGTTTTCAAGTTCAAGTGTTATTTTTCCGTCAGAAAAAGCCGTTGAAAATCCCCCACATCCGCACAGAGCGGGTGATACACCCATACACCTGAGCAGGGGCTTCTACCTGTTCCCTTCTGTGGGGGTCACACAATTCCTGATGAGGTCACTGCCCCGAAATGAATCCTTTTCTCTCCAGCGTGGGGCGCCGGGGCGGAGGAGCACAAGCTCATTGAATTTGGCTTGCGTTTCAAGTGGGCTCTCTCTGCCCTGGGAGCTTAAAAGCGCCGGCACGGGGCGCTATTACCGGTCTCCTAACATCACAGGTACTGACCCTGGGCTGCGAAGCAGGACCTTCACAATTAGGTTTGCTCCGCGCTCGTGTCTGTGGGCACATGGCCTTCTCTCCGGCCGATGACACGGCCACCTTTATTTCGTTTTTATTATTGAAATGCTCGGTGTTAAAGGACCCGCTCCATTAACGGAGCCCTGTTCTAGCTACTTCAATGCCGGGAGACGTGGAAACGTTCTGCCATTTGAAGAGGGCTCTTATGCATTTCCTTAGAAACGCAGTTTTGCAACCGAATGGGGAGCATCGAGGTGGTTGAGGTCAATCATTGGAGCTTTTACTGGGCACACTGGGGCGCGCCGCCTCCGCCGGGACACAGGCTCAAATTGGAACGCTGCAGAGGAGAGCGTGGCCGTGTGGCCCTGTGCCCAAATGACACATCTGAAGTCGTATTGATTGAGGGAGACGTTCTGTTGAATGATAAGAGTGACGCTGGGGTCAGGGGTGTGGGACATTTCCTTCAGCTGGCCCGGCTCAGGGCCGTAAGCATGGCCACGTTCGGGGGAGCGTCTCCAAGGGAGAGTCTAGAAAACGCTCAGTAAATAAACTCAGAAGGCACTTTCGACATAGGAGGTGCATCCCCTTTTCCTGCCCCGGCACACCTGTGAGGAGGGACTCCTCACTTTGCACACGGAGGGACCGGGACTCGGAGAGGCGGGCAGTGAGTTGCCCAGAGCCACAGGATGGCAGGTCTGGTGGCCCACGCGTCCCCCAAGCCCCAGGGATCCCCTCACCCCTGCAGTGCTGGGGCATCTCGTGCCAGGCACACGCTTGTCTGTAAATGTTCTCCTTTAGACCCACTTACCAAAAAACAAAGAGGACACAAAAGCGTCAATACGTTTATTTTACTTTATTTTTACAAAGAAACGTAAATGCCTCTGCTTTAAAGAGAAACCGTTGATCGCCACCAAAGAGGGAAAACCACTGCCACGTGCCATTAGGAGACCCTTACAGAACGGCAACTCTGGGAGCAATGTTTTCTGGTAAATAAATCGAAGTGGAATGTGTTGGGGCCCCAGGGGCGCTCCCCTAGCTCAGAGGAGAGGGAAGCAGTAGGGAGGGGCTGGGGACCTGTGAGCGCCCACTGGGACTTCTGTCTCTCCCTCATCAGAGGGATCACAGTTTCCTGCTGTGCCATTTGGTGCTATTTGCTGCCCTGTGGTGGTGGGGGTAGGGGGGTCGAGACCCCCCCATATCCCCCTTTCCCTGTCGATGGAATCCCCGCCGGTTTCATGGTTTAACCTAGTAGTTCCCCAACTTTGGTAAAAGCTTGAACTGTATAGACTTAGACTACATTTAACAGAGGCCATGGGATGCTTTCTGTAGAGATTCCCTCCTGCGGCCCCGGGCTCGCCCTAAGATCTTAGCTGCTCTGCCTCACTTGGCAGAGTGGGGGTGGGGGTGGGGGTGGGGCGCAGGGGGCTGGGGTGGGGGGAGTGGGGACTGCCAGGCAGCTTCAGACTCTGCATCTCTAAAACCCTGAGATGTTGACCTGAGCACCGCGGGTGGGGCGCTCTCTGGGGTGGAGGAGCTGGTGAGGGACCGGATATCTGCAGGGATTTGCAGACCTTGGTGGATGGGAGGGGTGGGCTCATCTTTCTCCCGAGAACAATGGGGAGTCGTTGAAGGATTTGAGCGCTGGGGAGGAGGGCGGAAGAGACTGTTTAGTGTAGAACTGAAAAGGCCACCCAGGTGCTGAGTGAGCCAGGATGGGGCGGATGGAGGGGACATCGGGAGGCTGACGTGGAGGCCCCAGACAGGCCCCGCACCTTCCTGTTTAACTAGGACTTGGAAAAGGGGGTGCTCCATCTAGAGGAATAAAACAGCTAGTTCATTACACGTGTAATCATGAATGATACGACTTTTAACACATTAAAACAGGTAAAAAAGGCTAACGTTTGTTTAGACAGTCACCCCCCCACCCCGTCCGCAATACCCACGCGGACAAAACAATTCATTGCGGATGCCTTTGGCAGAGAAAACTGCAGTGTGAGGTTTGAGGTGCATCTGCCAGGCTGTTGTCTCCACACGTGTGCATGCGTGTGCATATATGCACACACGTGTGTCCAGCATGGGCGGTGCCACACTACATGGCCCTGCACAGCTTGCTTTTCTTTAACCCAACAACGCTTCAACTTTCACAGCTGACACCCAGAGACCTGTCTCAGGGACACAGTCTCCCCGGGCGGGGACCCTCGGGGTCACATGGCCGTTCTCCCAACAACGGGCAGTCTGGGCCCCCCAGGACTTCACAGCTGCTCTGTGCTCCTCAGACTCGCTGCTCCTACCCCCGCGGCCCAGGCCAAGGGCTTCTCCAGGGAAGAGCCGAGACGGGGAATGGCTGGGCCTCCGAGTCTTAGGTTGTTCATTTAAAAACGGACATTTCCCAAATTCTTCCCAAGTTCCATTCCTGTCTGTAGCCTATTTGGGTGCCTCTCCTTTCCTAGACCTTATCACACTCACACATCTCGTGAAGGAGGGTAAAAAGTGGCCCTTTTAGTGCCCTTGGACAAGAGGGCCTTCCCACTTGGCCTTGCACCCCCGGGGGGTCCATTGCCCAGCCAGGCCCTCCCGTAGGAGAAAGTAGGGATGGATAATAAAGCCTCTGTTTTTTTAATCACAGAGAAGTGAGTTTCTCCTGACTGAACTTTAAGCCCGCTGGGTACATTTGATGTTCTCTGCCAATGTTAATAGATTTGTTCCTTGGCCAAGGCACAATGTCTCAGTCTGCCCCCAGGGACCCCGTCTCTGCAGAGGACACAGAGCCACCATGCGGGCCTTCCGCTGCGCCCGCTTCGCCACTTGCAGGAGAGATTCATTGATTTGCAGGGTTCCGAATCCTCAGCGCCCCTCAGCTAAGTCCCCAAAAGCTCGAGCTGCCCAGGAGCCGGGAGAGCGAACGGTAACATGCGATGGTTCAGTCCGAGGCCGGGCAGCGTCTTTCTTCTTCATGGCAAACGGGGGCCAGAGAGAGGAACTGCTTGGCCCCTCCTGCGTTCCTGTGGGCTTTGGGGCCACAGCCCCGCCTCCCGGGACGAAGTGAGAGGCCCCCCAGGCCACGGCTGCCAGTAGGACAGCAATGTCTGTCCTTGCGAGCTGTCGTGATCCCCAGACAGACACCCTGGTCCTCATTCCCTGAGATGCTGCTACTGGGGTGGGGCTTAGGCTCTGCAAGCCCGCATTAGGGGGGACTCTCTGTTTCATTTTATTTTCTTATTTATTTATTTATAGCATTTAGAAAAGATTTTATTAATTTATTTTTTAAGAGAGGGGAGGGGAGGGAGAAAGAGAGGGAGAGAAACATCACTGTGGTTGCCTCTTGCACACCCCCAACTGGGAACCTGGCCTACAACCCAGGCCTGTGCACTGACTGGGAATTGAACTGGCAACCTTTTGTTTCTCAGGCTGGTGCTCAATCCACTGAGCCACACCAGCCAGGGCAAGACTCTCAATTTTAATTGGCCTAGATGTACACACACAAAATCATTATCTCATGTGACCGAGACAATGGCTTCAGGCTTAGCTGGACTCAGAGGTATCAGAGACGCCCCGGGGCTCAGTTTCCCCACTCTGAGCTCCTCTGTCTCTGAGGTCACCGTCCCCGGCTCCTCTGGCACCTGCCCAGCCAGCCCACACTCACGTTGGCTTGACTCCTTTTCGTCTCTCAAGTCCCCACACGGAAACTCATTGGCCGGGTTGGGGCCATGTGTCTCCCCTGGCCCTGTCCCTGGGGACCTGAGTGGCTAGGTCATGGTCACACACCTTGCACGGAGGGATGGGTTGGGGCCACCTCTGCTACAGCCCCTGAGGCGGAGGGGGCAATGCAGGTAAACACACAGATGTCCCTGCCGTCTCTGAGTCACAGTTTAATGGCATTCTGCGTGTGTCTGTGAGGAGCAGCGCCCCCTCACGCCCCGGGAGGGGGCCGCGGCACACGGTGGCGTGAGGGCTCCAAAGGAGCTTGGGGACCGGCGGTGAGCCGAGACACCTTTGTGAAACAGATCAGAGTCACACAGCCTGAGGTGCACATGCAATTACCGGGGGCCGCACGGTGCCAGGCAGTGTGTGGGAGCAGGAAGAGAGGCAAATAAGAACATGACATGGCCCTTGTCCTTAGGGAGAGCCCAGTCTGGCAGAGGGAGCTGGCGCAGACTGGTAAACAAGTCATTACAAATGCAATGCCGTAAGCTCCCTGATCTGATTAAGCCTCCAAATGAGGGATCCTGACAGGGCCGGCTGGCGAGGTGGGGGGGCTCGCACGGACGGGAACATGGGGAGGAGGGGCCGCAGCTCCAGCACTGTCCCCAAGGCCCCTCCGTGCGGCCCCCTGCGGAGGGGCGCTGGCAGCCAGTGGGGGCCCCCGGCTGCCGTCCTCCCCGTCCTGTTCCCTTCTTGGCATAAAGAATTTTGTGCCGTACATGCTGAACCGCTGGAAACGGGTGCAGAGCATTCAACTACTATTTACTTACTTATCTAAAATGCTAAGTGTCTCTCTTGGCAAGCACTAACAGATTCCCGTGGAAATGGAATGGCTCCTTCTGGATTCTGACTTCTGTGCAGAGAGCGGGTGGGAGGGCAGACTGGCCAGGACCCCGAGGGCTGGCCCAGGTGGGAGGTGCAAGGGCAGGGCCAGGTTTAAAGAGGAGTTGCAATATGAGTATTTGGAAGAGAAATGAGGGCCTCTGTTCAAAGTTAAAAAAACAAAAAACGAAAGAGAGAAAAAGAGGGGATACCTTGAACCCCAGCCTGAAACAGAGACTGGGCTGCTTCTGAAGGACTTTCTGAAAACCATTCTACCCTTGGAGCTGGGAAAGCCCCTTCTCAGCTCAGGCCGCATGAGAAGCCTGAGTCTTGTTCTAGAATGTTCTAGTGAAGTGCTGGAGCCAGCAGACAAATGGAATCAGAGGACGGGGTAGGATAAGTGATGATGTCAGGCACGGTCAGCAGACCTCCAGAGGGGGCGCAGCGTGATGAAAGGTCCCCTCAGGTCTTTGCCCCGCCACCTCTCCCTGGCACCTGGTCCTCAGGAGGCGCAAGGCCGTTCTGGTTTTGGAGACAGGTAAGCCGTTAGGATTATTGCTGGCGAAGGTGTTAGTGGCCAGGTGAGAGAGAACAGCGTCGCTCATGATAAGCCCAGAGAGGAAATAACTTTAAGTGTTACACAGACAATATTAAGATACATTGGATCATAACAAGAGAGCAAGTCTCTTCTCAGTTCCCTACTAAGCCTCTTGCTTGCATCATGGAGAGAGTCTGGTTGTGACGCTAGGAGGTCTCTAACACCCACCCAGCTAACCCTTTGCTAATCTCCCTTTTAGACACAGAGAGGTTAGGTTTCAACGTCTAGCGAGAATTTGAGAACCCAGTTCTGTTTTCATTGTACTGATTTTTGCAGGTACCTTCTTATGCCCGAGACCTCATCTTACCCAGCCCGGCCTCTTACAATAGACTTTGGAAAATCAAATACCGCCCCCCCCCCATCCCTTCCACCCTTCTTTACGCCTAGAGTGGCACGGGGGAAGAAAGCTTGGTTTGGGGTCCAGAAGAATTCCGTTGTGTCCTGACTTCTCCTCTTACTACCTCCTTGGGTAGGGCCATCCTTTCTCTGCCTCAGACCCTCATCTGTAAAGTGTGTGTGTGGGGGGGGGGGGGGAGTGTCTGAGCCCACAGGCTTCAGAGGCATTTGCCTGCATGGATTCCTTCACTGTGGCCCTTGAGAATGTGCTCACGGGACTGTGGCAAGTCTCAAGGGACATGAGATGGGAAGGTGCTGAGCTAATGATCAAGGACTTTGTAGGTACAGTGGTTAGCATGGCTGACGGCACGGGGCTGTAGCCTAAGGGTCCACTCCAGGTCTGGAGAAGACATCTGCAAGCCGAAGGAATGAGTGATGAATGTTGATTTCGGAAGGGGAGCTTGTGGGTATTTGGGGGCACTTGAAGGGTTACTGCCAGGCTGCCTGTGTTGTTTTTCCTGCCTGGGGCCCAAGGGGAGAAGACAAGGCATCTGAATAACCCTCCATGCCTCCTTGGCAATGACAGCTGTGCCCCAGGATGCTGCCTTCCTCGCCATCAATTCATTCACATTGGCCGTGACCTCACCGTTGGGTGCTGGCAGGGGCCATGGAGAATCTGCTCCAACCAGCACCACTTCCTGTGTGAGCTTTTGGAGAGATTCCTCCAAATCTTTTTCCTCCTCTCATTTTCAATATGGCCCCACGGGGTTAGGAGGAGGCTGTGGGGGCCAGCCTCCACGCTCATTAGGAGTCCTGTCCAAGTTCAGACACCGAGGAGAAAGGAAAGTTTAATTCCAAGGCTTTTCTTCTGCTAAAACTCTTAAAATTTTGGCTTGCTTATTTTCTTAACTTCCTGAGACATGAAAAAGGCATTTTTGTGCCCCCCATCCACATAGACATTAATGATTATTTTCAGCTTTCCGTTTTTGCTGTGAGGCACCTGGCGTTCCGGGGACGGACAAAAGCCATTTTTCTAAGTACTAGCATTTGAAATTATTAAGTGTTCATTAAGCACCCCGGGTGCAAAGCACTCTCGGAGATGTTTGTTTCTCAATTTTCTATAATTTCCTTATTTTTTTCCCCCTAGCTAAAGGCAGATTGAAAAATGAACTCAGCGCATTTGAGTCTCTGAATCATAGTTAATGTGCAACGCCCGCCCCCTCCCTGCGCCGCTGTTATGCTGGTTCCCTCGTCTCCTCTGCTTATCAATCCGACAAAGTTCTGGGGCTTTTAACCCCTATTCGGGGACCAGAACTTTTGCTTTAGTCCTGACTACCTGCCAGGGAGACGTGAGTGCGGAAACCCCTGACCAGCCTCCGCGCAGGTCCGCAGTGAGAGCTGTGGAAAAATCCAGAGCCGGAAGAGGCAGCGGGGGGGCCGGGGGGGACAGAGTCGGGGCTGCAGTCTGAGCCCTGGTGCAGAAGGAGCCCCCCTTACTCCCCCGCCCCCTGCTCCCCTCAGCCAGGGGCTCCAGGGGGTCTTGACAAGCACACCTCTGCGTGGACCCTTCTAGAAAGAGCCCCAAGCCCAAGGCCCCCCCTCCCATCCGCCCTCGCCGGCTCTGTGATTCTGCAGCGAGAGAAAGGCTGTTATTTTTTTTTTCTTTTCCTTTCTTCTTCTCTTTTTATTTTTTATTTTTTTGACAACAGCCTCACATAACCTCAAAAGTTAGCCATGAATTTACCAAAACTTTTTCTGAAACTATTTTAACCTCTGGTGGGGGTTAAAAAACAAGCCTTGTGAATTTATTACCCGGAAAACCAAGCACGACTTTGTATTTTGCAGTGAAATCGGCTTCCACACTTCAAGGGGGCCCCCTAGTGCCCGTTCGCGGGAGCGTCGCGCCGCCGCGCGCTGCGCCCTGCCCGGCCCCGGCGGGGGTCTGCGCGGCCCCGGCGGGGGTCTGCGCCGCCCCGGGCTGTGTGCGCGCCTCGCCGGGGGGCCCCGGGGCACGGTTGCTTCGGTCCTTAGGTGCCGCGGCTGAGCTAACCTGCCAGGCTGCCGCTGGGGGAGGGAGGGCGGGCAGGCTGTGACCCCAGCCAGGTCCTCTTTCAAGGAGGCTGGACCCCCGCGGGCCCAGCGACTCCAGGGTCTTAGCGCGCAGGTGACCCTGGCTTTTCCTGTCGTTTCGTTGAGCTCACATAAATGCCTCCCAGATGTGCAAGAATACAAATGAGAACCAAAAGAGAGAGGGCAGGAGCCCAGGCTGGGAACAGGAGCGAAGGAGGTGGGGTTCCGAAAGGAGATGGGGGTGAAAGCGAGAAGGGACCCAACGGGGCTGAAGGTCCTTCGGGCTCCGCGTCCCGGGTTCGCTGCCCACGTGGCTGCTAGCGTTTGCACACGACCCGGCCGGTGCCAAGGCTGTGAGCCGGCCCCATCCTGCGCAACCGGGGGACACACGGGCTTTCTCAGACCTGGCCGTGTTCTCCAGAAGCGCACAGAGAAACATTACCAACGTAAACTCAAGATGCCGGGGAGGGAGGCTGCGGCAGCCAGTCCCGCTGCAGCTACGCACAGCCGTCAAGTCAGGTCGGAGCGTGGTCCCCCGGGGGCCCCCCCGGCGCGTCTTAGCGCCTCCGTGCCTCGGTTCCCCCTCTGTGATACGAGGGCCGTAATAACAGTATCCGTTTTGTAGGCTGTGAGCTACCATGGCTATCATTTTATATGGAATTTGAAATAGGGCTAGCATCCTACTGCACCGTGAGCAAGCATCCCAGCTCATTGTTATTCATCTCTATAGAGAAGCCAGAGCCAGAATTTTCCATTAGGAAGTAGAGTCTCCATTTTTACATGATAGTCATGAATGCGTGCGTGCGCGTGCGCACACACAGACACACACACGGGGACTGCACCCCAAATACAGTCAGACCAGACCCATCTTATCACCCCATGGCTTTGATAAAGCTACTCTTGGCACGTGGCCCAGCCCTGGAGGTGGCGCTGCGTCCCGGCGGTCACTCAGCCCACGATGGCTACTCAGGGACCATCTCCTGTGCGTTTCCACATGGTTTTCTGCAGGGCAAATCCAGCACGTTTCACCGGGTCCCCACTGTCTCCTCGGAGGTCGAGGCCTGCTCCCAGGCTGGTGGGGGAAACAAGAACCGAAATTACATGTGACAGCGCCCCCCAAAGCATTCCAGTAAAGACTACTGAGCCCCGTGGCCAGGCAACACCATTAATCTTCATTCGCGTGGATTAAACATAATATGTTATTGATTTTTAAAGATCCGCACATTAGCAGTTCAAAAGAAATTGGGTTTGCATGTTTTAATATGAGAGGAAGGAGTTATTTTCCTTTCCCAGCGGCTTCTGGGTCTGGAGGCTGCTCCCCCCTTTGCCCTCGCGGTGGAATACGGCTCAGCCGGGGGGAAAACTCCATTTCTGACGTACTCCTCTCGGTCTGCTTTACCCTTTGCATTCTGTGTCGTGCTCCGTTGTGTTTAATTTCAATTAATTTGGATTCACTTAAGTGCCATTTCATTATAGATTCAAGGCATAAATATTATTTTTTCAAATTAAAAAATGGGGAACGTTTTCATGAGTTTTGAGGAACTCCCACTCCACCCGGTCTGCTCTGGACGTCTCCCCGAAAAGGAAGACCCTCTTTTTGATCCCGTCTGGTTTTGTGTTTGCGTGAGCCCCTTCCTCACTGGAGTCCCCGCAGCTGCCTGAGCAGGACTCGCTTCGGTCCGGGCAGCCTGAGCATTCCCATGTTTCTGAGGACACAGGGCCTATTTCTCCTTCGCTTCCGGTTTTGCCACTCCGTGCCTCGGAGGAGTCACGAAGCAGGCGTCTGTGCAGCCAGATAAGGAGGGAGTGATGATCGCTCTGGTAGTTTGCCTGGAAGAATGGGAAACCAGATTAATCAATGTCTTTTGGAAACACGTCTTTGTAGAACAGACTGGCTTCTTCCATCAAAGGCACGATGGCATCTCACAGGCAAACACATTAGATGATTTTCTGGGGGCTCGGAGCAGACAATCGGGTTTGAATCTTAGGTCTGTCACTGACATTTGTTGAGGGGTGATAAGTCCCTCATCCCAGCGCTGTTTTGATGTGGTTAGGAGGGTGGCCAGGGTCAGCAGGTATCTGTGGTGCCCCCCCATCTTATTCTCTGGGGCACAGGAAAATGAGTAATGTCTGTTAAGAGTCAGGAGAACATTTTGGTATGAGTCACAATTCTTGGTAGCAAGGGACCAAAATCCAGCTCAAAAAGGTTTAAGCACAATAGGGAATGTGTTTGCTCATGCAGTGACAAGCCTGGCTGGAAGTGCAGACTCAAATGATGTCACCGGGACCCTGTGTATCTTTCTCCCTGTCTGAGATGGCTTTGCTATGGGTGGCCTGGGTGGTCTCAGCGGGCCTGGCTGCCACCCCACCTCTTAGTGTTTGCAGCAGAACAAGACAGCTGGGTTCAAATGGAAGTCCCAGCATTGACCTGATTTAGCAAGGCTCCTCCGGTCACGTGCCTGGCCCGGAACCTTCTGTCTGGCCAGACGTGTAGCCTGTATCCCCTCCTGGGGGTGGGAGGTGGTGACGGTGAGCCAGGCCACTTCCAAAGGAGGCTCCTGCTGCCGAACTCACGGGACCACCGGCGTGAATCACAATGTGCCCTTGCTTCCCGGGCCCAGGGCATCACAGAGGCGGCGTGGGCAGCCGGGCACACGCGGCGTGGTGGGTGCTGGGTGCTGGGTGTGGGTCAACGGCCACGGTCGGTGCTGCGAGCGCCCTGCCCAGATACCCGGTCAGGACAGGGACCCCCCGTGCCCACGTCCCAGACGTTGTGGTGACAGCTGCTCACGCTTCTTACCTGTCCCCCTCTCTACGAGAGTGCCCCATGCTGAAGGGAGCCACTTTGCTCCCAACATCCTCCCAGACACGGGGTGTGGCCCAGGGCCACGGACTGACCGAGGGATGGGGTGTGACCGTTCAGCCGCTCTGGGTGGGACGGCTTTTGGGATGCAGTTGCTGCCCCGCAGGCCCCTGTGGGCTCTCTGTAAGCCGTTTCTGCCTGCCTGCTCCCTGCTTCTCGCACCCCCTTGTTAAGTCACATGGAACCCCAAGATGCCAGCTCTCTGTTAGCTGTGAAAGGCAGCTACTTATTACCTACCCCCCGATATGAGACCACCCCTGCTTCCTCGGCTCGGACGCTGGCAGGGATCGGGGGCTAACTTGAAGCAGAGCGTGCAAAGATCCAGATGAAGCTGGCAGGTGTCTGCTCACTGCGGGTTGGCCACTTCCTCGCCCGGTGCCTGCAGCCCTTAAACCGCACGTCACCTAAAGCCCTAGCCGGGCGACGCTGGTGCCACTTGCTTGAGTCACTTAATAGGGTTTGCAGACCGCTGCATCCTCGCTGTCCCCACCCTGTTCCCGGCGATTCGGGCTTTCAGACGCCGAGTACAGGGCCGTCGTGGGCACCTGCCCACGGCCGCGCGAACCCACTTAGATAACGCGAAGACGGTCGCTTTGATTTCTCGGGTAGGCGCCTCTTCACAATCCCCACCGAGTAAACATGTCCTACTTTGCTTTTAAAAGCAGACTTCAAGAGACTTGTTTACAACATTCAGTGCTTATAATTGTGTCCCGAATGCCCAGGAAGGATGACTAAATTTGTTTGAAAGGTCTCCTACCCATCATCTTTTAAAAATCAATTTTGTCAGGCGATAGCTGTGGGTAACCGAACCGGCATGGATCAGCATTTCAGGCTAATGAGTCCTTCTGAGTGGCATTTGGTAATTCAGAATGAAGTGACCGGGAGGGGCTGCTCGTTATGAGCCCGTGGGTGAGGGTGCTGTGGTAGGCACCTGCGTCTTTCCTGAAGGGTATGTCTTGGAGGTAAAGCCTCTCTTACACTCAGGCATACGCAGTCCTTAGCGTGACGCCTCTTCAGAGGGATCTGCAAGGGACCTGCGGTGGGACCTGCCGTGGGACCACCTGGCCCTGCTGGGTCCCACAAGGAAAATGACAATCGGGAGGACACGGAGGAGGAGCGCTTTCTTCACTTTAATATAAACAGAGGCAGAAAAAGACCCCGAATCTAAAAGAGGGTTCGATCATAGGGGAATATTTGGGAGCAACTCCATTTTCCCGTGCGTTATTTTAAATAGTCATTCATTCTGACCCTTATTATTATAGACATTTTTAATCTCAAAATTCAGTTCTATTAATTGCTCAGCCACATTATAATCTGTTTGTAATATCTTATATTATCTAATAAGAATAATAACAAGGATAATCTCAGCTAATATCAGTGGAGTACTTACCATGGACTAGTCACTACTGTGAGCTCTTTTGTCTTCTCCTTGGAAGTTTTGACGGAAATACAAATGCTATAATTATACTCATTTTATAGATACAGAGAAGGTACAGTGACCGATTGGGGGTTACACACAAGCAAGTGTTATGAATCTAGGCAGTCCGACCCCCGACCCAGGCCATCACGTGGTGTGCTTCTCTTTCCAAACCTCTCTAGTTATCATTGGAAGCCCCAAATTGTAGGATGTTTACCTCTGTGATTTGTGAACAAATAACCTGAAAATTTTTAATTAAAAATACATATTAATTATCATAACTATACATCCACCTATCTATATGTCTTATATCAAAGGTAACCTTACATATATTTGCTATACAGCACTAGATAACTGATGTCAAACATCAGTCAGCTACTGCTGTGTAACAAAACACCCCCAAACTCAGTGGTTTATAACAATAAGTATTTCTTATTGCCCATGAGTCTTTGGGTTAGCTGGGCGTTCTGCCCACTTGAGCCAGGCTCAGCTGGTCTTGCTGGATTTGCTCTTGTTGTCTGTGGGGTCAGCTGACAGGTGGGTAGAGTCTGGCTGGTCTAGGACGGCCTAACCCACCTGCATGGAAGTTGGTTGGTTTCTGGCAAGGGGATGGGGAGGAAGAAGCCGATGTCTTCCAGCCTCCTGTGGGCAAAGAAAGAGAGAATGAAAGAGAGAGAGAGAGAGAGAGAGAGAGAGAGAGAGAGAGAGAGAGAGAGAGAGAGAGAGAACAGAAGCACACAGAACTCTTGAGACCTAGATTTGGGACTAGCACAGTGTCACCTCTGTTGCGTCCTACTGGCTCAGGAGGGTCACAGGACTGGCCTAGATTCAGGGGTGGGAAGATGACCTCCTGTTGGCTGTGGAAAAACTGGGAAATACAGCTTTGAGCTGCGCCGTGATGTGCCCCAGCTGGAAAATGGGTTCTTATCACTACGAAAAAGTATCAGAACTAGGGATGCAATAGGCATGCTTATCACACGGGCTGGAGACAGGGTAAAAGCCCACCATTGTCTTCCTGAGACAGAAAATTTCTGTTCCTACTCACACCAATGATGCCACTTTCCGGACACTGGTCACACGCTAATCCATCTCTCCACACCTTGGCTGTAGGTCTCTGTCAGCGCCACTAAAATCCTATCCCTGGCTGAACTCCCCATCCCAGTAAAAAGTCAAGTAAAAAACAACAACAGCAAGAAGTTACAGACAGAACATACAGATTCTAGATAGAGGAAAACATGTTTTTGTTTGTTGATATGCAGAAAGCCAAGTGATAGCGTTTCAAGAATCTTGTTACTAAACACCCACGCAGATGCTTCTGGGCACAGGGGTGGGCGTACTTCTTTCTAAGTCCGTCCACTTTCCAGTGCTTCTGTCGTGAACGGACCCCTCTGGTGTGCTCTCCCCGCCAACGTGAAGTGGGAAACAAGGTCCCCCCTTTGTCTGCACCGTGCAGGTACTGCCCCGGGCTCTTTCATGTCAGCCTCGGCACCCCCTCTCGGTCCTTGCCCGCTGGGTGAGCTGTGGCAGTAACGGTAGTAAAAGAATCTTGCTGTTACCTACACAGAACAAGGCGTGAGACTCATAACGCACACATGGCGACCTCACGGCTCCTTCCCAGGATCCCCCGCTGATTGTCCGAGGAGAGTGCACAGATATACCTGTATACACCCCCAACAGGAAATGAATATCCCATGTCACCGAGGGCACACAAACTCAACGGAGCACGTGTGTGTGAGCTGCTTTCCCGCCAGCCAGCCCCGCTGCCCTCGTGGCCAGGCTCCCCGCAGAAAAGGGGCTAAAACTTAGGGACACGTCCCATCCCCTTCTTTTCCAGGTCCTCTTCAGAGAGAGGGCCTGTTCCTTTCAAAATTCATATTTAGCACTTAAAGAGAACTACCCCTTAAAAAAAAAAAAGCAAGCCCTTGATGAATGCAAACTGACATTAAATCGTTTTAAAGAATGATCAGGGTTTTTAAATATGGTCCTCATCTGTGAGAACCGCACAGCAGAGTGACACCATTACTGACCTCGCTTGTGTGGGTGGGAGGGGGTCACTGATGTGAGGTAATCAGAAAAGGAGGCTTTGGGTACAGCCTGCCCACCTGTGGGCCCTCCCTGGGTCCGCCTCCACCTCGGGACCCCAACGTGCTAGGCAGTTAACCGTCGGGTGGACTGGGAGCTGCAGCCACATCAACGGGACACCTCTGGGTAGGGCTCCTATTTGCGACGCTGAGGAGCGATGTGGCGTGAGTCTGAAGTCAGGCTGGTTTCACTCAGGAAGGTCACACAGTAGGTGTTTCTCCGCCTGCACAGCGCACAGCAGAGGGCCCCGAGGCCTGGGGAGGGGCCCTGCCGCAGGGGAGACTTGGTGACCTTCTCTCCGACTCCGAGGCAGAGGCTCGCTGCCTGCCACGTCCCCATCCCACCGAGCGCACGTTGGAGAGCTGCATGGTGCCGCACAGCCTGGCGACGGGGGCATCGGGGAGAGAGTGTGGGTTTCGGAAGGTGTTTGGGTTTCGTGTAGGCTTTGAGGTGCTCAGTGTGAGAAAAATGAAAGACCACCCCCTTCCCCTCAAAGCTCTGCCCCAGAGAGAGGAGTTTGCCCAGACTTTCATTGAGTACCCAGCACTTTGCTTCTTTTGGTTGAAATTAACGTTTTATTTTAAAACCATTTTAGATTTACAAACAAGTTGTGAAGTTAGCACAGAGGGTTCCCGTGTGCTCCACACAGTTTCCCATGTTAACGACTCCTGTGAGGGTGGCGTTTTGTTACAGCTACTGATGGGCACATTGGTACGATGGATACATTTGATGGCCACATTGGTACATGGGCACATTGGTACATGGACACACTGGTACATGGACACACTGGTACATGGGCACACTGGTACATGGACGCATTGGTGTGATGGGCACATTGGTACATGGGCACACTGGTACATGGACTCATTGGTGTGATGGGCACATTGGTACATGGGCACACTGGTACATGGACTCACTGGTACATGGGCACACTGGTACATGGGCACACTGGTACATGGGCACATTGGTACATGGACTCATTGGTGTGATGGGCACACTGGTACATGGGCACATTGGTACATGGACTCACTGGTACATGGGCACACTGGTACATGGGCACACTGGTACATGGGCACATTGGTACATGGACTCACTGGTACATGGACACACTGGTACGTGGGCACATTGGTACATGGGCACATTGGTACATGGACTCACTGGTACATGGACACACTGGTACGTGGGCACATTGGTACATGGACACATTGGTACATGGACACACTGGTACATGGGCACATTGGTACATAGACACTCTGGTACATGGACGCATTGGTGCATGGACGCATCCGCATGATGGCTCCATGGTTGTGAACTCAGTGCGGCAGGGCGTTCAGACTTCCCGGCTTTTCCCTGGAGCCCCTCCCCGGTCCAGCACACCACCCAGCACAGCAGGGGACATGTGGTCGCCAGGTCTCCTTGGACTCCTCTTGGCTGTGACGGTCGCTCAGAGTTTTCCTGTTTTTGGTGACCCTGACCGCTCTGAGGAGTCCTGCTCAGCTGTTTTGCAGGCCGTCTCCCTCCTGGGGTCTGTCTGATGTTTGTCTCGTGGGCAGACTGGGGTGAGGAGCTTGGGAGCAAGACCATAGAGGTGACGTGTGCTTCCCATCATGTCTGATCAACGGTCCGTACTGTCCCCTTGACTCGTCGCCGTGGGTGCTGACCCCAGTCCCTGGCTGAGGTCCCCACTGTCCAGTGACCCGCCCTTCCTGCCACCCTCAGACTTTTACCCCTAGGAATGCTGCTCTCAGAAGTCCCCAGTGCCTGCCTCCGTCCCCCTCTTCCTCACGGGTCTCCTGCCCCTGCAGACTCTGTCCCTGCCCTGCGTCACCCCGCTCGCCCTGTCCTGTCTCCGGTGATGCATGGTGTAATCAGTGTCTCTGGGGCGAAGGTAACCCGGGGCTGCTACGTGACACCAAGTTCACCATTGTGCTTACCCGAACCGACGCGTTATTGGAAAAGTAAATTACTTTTATTTTCCTTGAAAGTCTTTGATACGAACTGCATTAGAATCCTCACTGAGAAAACAAACCCAGAACCTATAATCAGAGGAGAGACATTACCCATAAAGAAAAGAGAGAAGCATAGGGTACATTTCTAGACTGAAACCTGCTCTACATTTTATTATTTACCCTGTGCTGTTTCATACAGAGCCTTTCATCACCTGTCCCTGAGTCTGCGAGCAGGTGGGCTTAGCCGCCTGTCCCTCAGAGCACCGTCAGACAATGGGGTACACATCCCCTCGTCTTCCAGCTGGTGCGAGGGAGTGGGATAGGCCGTGGGCTCCTCATATACGAGAGAGAAGGATTTCCGAGGTAAATAGATTAGGAATTTTTTTAAATAGAATTTTTAAAGGCTGTGTTTGCACTATGAAGGGGACACTATCTCGAAATGACAGGAAGGGTATAAGATACTGCTTTTGTGGCCTGTCCGTCTGTCTGTCCCCTCCTCTCTCTGTGTCGTGGCCTCCTAGGCCATTTGAAGTCCTTGTGAATCAGCCCACCTTCTGGCCTGTCTGAGGTCCCTCCCAAGCAAGACAGTTTCACGCTGGGGCTGTCCCTTTTCCTGCCTATATGCAGCCAGGCGATGGACACAAGGTGTCTGTCTGTCTGTCTGTCCCTGGCCCAGCCAGCTGGCCACGTGGACCAGACATCCCATTTTGTCCTGCAGGTGCAGAAGGGGGCAAGGAACATGTGGTGTCCTCCTGGCTGATCCATCCATCCCTTCAGGATTGGGGATCAGCCTCCCAGGAGCCCTTCGCCCTCCGGGGAAAGAGATGTTTCTGATGGAACAGTGGTTGGTCCGCGCTTGTCCTCCTCAGTGGCACACGCCACCGACGAGTTTACTGATAAAAGCCGAAGTCTGTACTCTTATTATGTTTCCCTCTCGGCTTCAAAAGAGAAGAAGAAAAGAGTTCATTCTTCTCCTTTCCCTCCGCCCTGCTTTCAAGTTCTTGAGAGAGGAGTTAGGAGCATAACAAAGCTCTCATCTAGAAAATGTCCCCGAACCTGCAATTACCGGAGTGCGGCCGCCTCGTTCCGAGTTCTAGAACGCACTTCTGCATGCTGCCCCTGCGCAGGGCTATTGTCTGCGCCCGGCCGTCTCTGCTTCTGGCCGGGGCCCTCCCCCAGAGCACGCCCGCAGGACAGGGGGTCAGGGGGCTGATTGGGGAGGAGAATGGGTGGGCTTGGGGCCTGTACACACAGCAGTGACAGGAATATTCTCAGAGGATAAAGACCCACAGGCTTTCAAAATCGACCTTCTGAAGGTTCTGCTTTCACGGTGCTGTTATTATTATTATTATTTTTTAATGATAGGAGGGCTCTGGGCAGCGGCTTCTCCTGCTCAGCTTCAGCCTGGGGGCCGGGCTCCTGGGGCTTTCGGGAGCCCCCACGAGTGACTCCTCCATCTCTGGATGTTTCTGAGGCCCTGGAAACATCTTTGTTGAGAGGAACGAACGGCTCATCTCAAATCAATCCAGACCCCTGGATGAGCAGAGGATGGAGCCTGGGGCTCAGGAAACAGGGGCTGCCCAGCCCAGGGCTTCAGCGGGACCACCCCCAGCCAGCAGCCCTCTCCCTGCACCCCAAGTCAGGGTGGCCTGAGTTAGCAAATGAAAATGCAGAGCATCCAGTTTAAACTCGAATTTCAGGTGAAGAGTGAATCTGTGTTTTCTTCAGCACGGTTATGCCCCAAATATTGGGTAGGACGCACTTAGGCTAAACAGGGGTCGTCGCTGGCCTGAGATCCACATTTTCCCGGCACCCACCTTCCAGCTGCTGCCCTGCCTGAGGCCCTCAGACCCCCATTCTGGCCTCGGCCTCTCAGGGGACTCTGTGTGACTGACTGTGGACCCTAAGCTTTTTCTCGTCTGGTGTTACCTCTGAATCCTGATTCATTTGAGATTCCCGCTCCGTCCTGCCCAGTCTGCCCAGAGCTGTTCTTTGGCCGGGTTGATTCTGAGATGTTCATTATTCAAAGATTTAAAAATATTTTTTTAAATTGATTTTAGAGAGAGAGAGGGAGGCAGAGAGAGAGAGAGAGAGAGAGAGAAGAGAGAGAGAGAGAGAGAGAGAGAGAGAGAGAGAGAGAGAGAGAGAGAGAGAGAGAGAGAGAGAGACATCCGTTTGTTGTTCCATCCATGCATCATTGGTGAGTTCTCATATGCGCCATGACTGGGGATTGAACCCACAACCTTGGTGCATTGGGATGGTGTTCTAACCCACTGGGCTACCCAGCAAGGGCCATGCAGGCTCTTCATCTGTTCCCTCCTAAAAGGGAGGGAGGCTGGTTCTGGTTACCTGGGTGCCTGAACCTCCCAATTTCCCTGTAATCAGCCCATTTCCTCTGTCTCCCCCTCTCTCTCTCCCTCTCTTTCTCTCTCAAACCCTGTCCCCTCCAGTCTTCTCTTGGGGTTGCTTGGCTCAAATTGGTATTTGCTTCTTGGGGTCTGAGCCCTCCCAACAGAAAGCCTGCAATCCTGACCAAAGAGGGGGGCGTGCAGGGGCTCCAGGACCCATTTCTTCATCAGCAGGGCCACCCCACTTTCTGTTCACAGCTAAACCATGGGCAGAGAAAGGTTAATTTCCCCTTTGAAGTTCGGGAAGGGGAACACCAGAGCTGTCCCATACCAGCTTGGAAAACACTCTCAGCAGCTGTAACCAGTGGTGAGCCGTCTCCTAGGCAGGGTACCTGCCTACGCTGAAGCCTAGCTTACATTTGATTACCTGGCTCATGCCAGCCCATGGTCCCCCCCCCCCCCCCAGCATGTTACAGCGGCTGGGGGACGCATCTCCCTGGGGGACTTTCGTAATAATGGCGTATGCCTGATGTTCGTTCATGGCGAATACAGCATGGAGGGCATAGGGGAAGGAAAACGGATCGGCTTGCTTTCCTCTGTCTGAGAGAAACTCTGGCTGCAACTAGACTCCTAGCTCTCCCCGTAGAAGTTTGGAAAGAGAAGCTGAACGCTGTGAAGAGAGGGCGGGCACTGGGGATGCTGTCCTCTCTGCCTCTCTTCTGCCTCCCTGGCAGCCCGCGGGGGCTCCGGCCCCGTCCCCAGCGGCCTCTGGGGTTCGAGTCTGCTTCGCAGTGTTCTCCCGCCTTCCCCACGCCCGCTTTTCCTCCAAGACGTTAGGGAGGCTCTGCGCGGGGAAGCCCCCCCCAAGCCGCCCACCCCTCCCAGGCCCGCCTCTCTGATGGATGTGCGTGCGATTTGCTCATTATTTTTCTGTCAGCGTTCATAGATGCAGGAGAAACGACTTTATTTCGAAACCATTATGTTAGTTTACTCCATGATCATTTGAGCTGCATCTTCTGTTTCTGATTTGAATTTAGTAATAACATATTTTTAAACAGAAGTCAGGAAGATTTTCCAAACGCACTGTCAATGACAGCTGCTTAAGGCTCAGTGCTAGGTTTCCTTCGCGCGCTCTCTCTGTCGCCTCCTTTTCCTGGACCTTAATTTCCCACTCCGGGGCAGCCGTCACTTCGTTCTGCAACACACACAAACCAGGCCGGGCCTTCTCTCAGGAGAACATTTCAAAGCGGTACCGCTCCCGACCTAGCTGTCTTTCCTTCAAGGAAACGGCCAAGTGGTCAGCATGCGGAAGTGGGTACCCCACTCGAGACTCCGCGCCCACTCCATTCTGCACCCCGTTCCCAGGTGGAATTTTCCAGGCACGGGATGTCGATTACACTCTTGTCGGGATATGACCGAAGGGGCTCCTTCTGTTTTCCTGTCATGAGCCTCCTTTCCTGTGTGGCTTTCAAACTGCAAAACCGACTCCTTTTGTGGGGGGCGGACCCCAGATCTTCAGGGAAGATGAAACAATGTTTAGAGATCTCAAAGCGTGGCCTTTCCAAGTAGTCCTGATCCGCCCCTTGCGGCCTGTTTAATGACTTATTTATATTAGGAATCAGATTTCTTAATTGGTTTCATAGGATTGACAATTCTTTCTAGGGGCCATCACCCCTCCAATTAAATTCAGAGGAAGCAAAAGCGTGCTCCTCCGAGTCTTCAAAAAGTCCTCCCATTCAGGTTTCACACCATGGAAAGGTAGGATTTCTAACACGGGTGTGAGCACCAAAGAGCGTCTTCCCAGGATTCTGGAAGAACTCGGTCCCTCTCTTCTCGTGATGGCTCTTCCCCCTTCGTTCCGCCTCTCAGCTCGCAGGTGCGGGGAACCTTGAGGTTCAAGTCTTCGACGTCTTCATCACGGGCACAGCCTTCGTTCCTGGCTTTGGTCGTGACCGTCCCCCTTTAGTGTCTAACAGGATCCGTAGAAACCACAGTGAGGCTTTGGCTCAAAAAGCACCACTTGAGTGGTGTTGCTCCAGCATTGCAGGGATAGAAGGACTCCTTTTCTTTTGAGATGGAAATCTTGAGACGAAATGCAGCCAAGTTCAAAGTATTTCAATTACAGCATCGTCTGCCCGGTAGAGTTCCTTTCATGGGTAAGAAAGACCACATTTATAAAATGAGCCTGAAAGTATACATTCTTGAGTAAGTCTGGGTATGAAAAGTTTTTACGGAGAATCCGGGGCTGCTTCCCCTTTTATACTGGTCCCCGGGGTCCTGAAGAGTTTTAAGAAATGCTATTGAATTCTGTACCGGTTCACGATTTCACACGACTGAAATATTTTGAACTGGCTCTTCCATTAATGTTGTTTAGAAGAAATATCTGAGGGAGAGAGCATTCAGTTCACCAAACACTTGCCTTCTTTCAAAAAATTAAAAAGAAAATAAAAGCAGAGAGGATGGAACAGCAGGTGTTCCGACATAAGAAAAAGATACCTGTGTACTACACGTGATAGACTAGCTAAACATGTTATGAAATCAGAGAAGTGTTCCTCATCTTCTTATGTGTGTGTGTGTGTGTGTGTGTGCGTGTGTGTGTTTCCAATGAGGTTCTAATCCTTGTAAGTCAGGTGTGAGGAACGACCTGGACTCAGAATGTTTCCTAAGTAGATAAAAAAACAAAAACAAATAAAAAACAGAAGTGCTTGAGGCTGCTTCCACTGTTTTCTTCCTCGGCTTTGTCTCCAGTCTGGAATCAGTCTCTTTCCCCCGTAGCAGGAGTTCCGAAGGAGAAAAGGGAAGGTTTTCTTCTCCGTGTTATCACCGAAAGGGATCAGTTTCTTCTTTTTAAGGATGTTAATCTTGACGGAAAACGAACTCTCTCAAATACTTCCATTATATCTCAAGAAATGACTGCCTTTTCCCAACTCATTTGCTAATGAGATACTTTGAAAATAATAATTCAAAGAGTAGCTACTCTTGATTTCAATCCTGGCCTTAAGGATTTTAAAGGGTCTTTTCAATAATTGTATTTTCCCTTCACCTCATGCCTGCTTTGCTCTTTAAGTTTCAGATACATGGTCTGGGTGCAAACTTCTAAGCTAAGGATTGATTTTTGAACATGGTTTTCCACCACATATTTTTCAGGGTAAAAAAAAAGAAATCTGAGATTGATCGCCTTTCATCAAAGAAATAGAAAAGAAATGAGGTACCACTAAGAAAAGGAGTTTCTGGCATAAAAACATGATTACTCAGAGGAGACAAACTTTCAGAAAATTGCATCAGGAGAGAGAAATACTCTGTTAAGTAGCAAGACTTTGATCCGTCTTTTCCTGTCCCTCTGATGGGTCGTTTCACTGCTTTTCTCTGAAGAACCGGGTTGGGGCTTCTTAGTCATCTTGGTTCTCCTCGGATGGTTCTGAGAGGTGACATTTAGGGATTACTCAGGCTGGTCACATTCGACTCTTGAGCCAGATTACATGGGGGGTGACTCAGAGCTCATCCCCTTCACGGCGGCGCTCACAGTACTAATCATTGTGAAATGACACCCCAATTTCTGTCTCTTTGGCTACGTGCACACAACACTAATGAGGCAGAATTGAGTTTCTGATCATTTTCTCCTCCCTTCCTTCCTTTTTTCCTTCCATCCATCCTTCCTTCCTTCTTTCCTTCCGTCCTTCCTTCCTTCCATCCTTCCTTCCTTCCTCCCTTCCTTCCTTCCTTCTTTCCTTCCGTCCTTCCTTCCTTCCATCCTTCCTTCCTTCCTCCCTTCCTTCCTTCCTTCTTTCCTTCCATCCTTTCTTCCTTCCATCCTTCCTTCCTTCCTTCCTTCTTTCTTTCCATCCTTTCTTCCTTCCATCCTTCCTTCTGTCCTTCTTTCCTTCCATCCTTTCTTCCTTCCATCCTTCCTTCCTTCCTTCCTTCCTTCTTTCCTTCCTTCTTTCCTTCCATCCTTTCTTCCTTCCATCCTTTCTTCCTTCCTTCCTTCCATCCTTCCTTCTGCCCTTCTTTCCTTCCATCCTTTCTTCCTTCCATCCTTTCTTCCTTCCTTCCTTCCTTCCTTCCGTCCTCCCTTCCTTCCTTCCTTTCTTCCTTCCATCCTTCTTTCCTTCCTTCCTTCTTTCCTCACTCCCTCCTCTTCTTCCTTCTTCCCTTCCTCCCTCCTTCTCATTTCCGTCCTCCTCATCAGCATGTCTTCTTTCACATTCTGTGCATAACTAAGCTTTTAAGAGACCAAAGTATGTTACCTGGATTCGTCCCCCTCCCCACTAGCATAGTGAAGGGGAAATTCCCTTGAGGATGCCCTTCTCAGAGCGGCTGTCTTTCATTGAAGAAATGGCAAGGCAAAGAGAGCTTCTCTGACAGCTACTTTCTGAGATAAAAGGTTTACCTGATCGTGTTGAGGAGCTAGAACAGCTGAGCACCCCGTGAGCTGCTGATGTAATTCTCTGACATGAAGGAGGTGGGAGTTTCCCCCCCTCTCTTTCCAGCCCTTAAACTGTTTGTATGTCACGAGTGAACGGGGACAGGTGGGCTGGGGACGGTCCCCTGGTATTTCTCGCCGCCCTGTTGTCTGTCACAAATCACCCGTGATGTTTCGGGGAGAGAAACAAGATGGCAGCCTGCACCCCAGGGTCCTCGCGTCCGCCCACGCCCTCCCACGCCCCCCCCGACTCGCGATAATGGCTCTGCTCCGTGATTTTTCCTGTCAGAATTAATGGGGAGATATTCTTTTCCTAAAGCCATTAGTGAGGTGATATTGCTTACAGAGTTGCTGAAACGGGGGACGCCTCCTCCTCCGGGGTGTAAATCTTAAGAAATGACGGGGCAATTGCTTAAACACACCAATTATATTCCAAAGCCTGAACTTCTTTTCTCTGTAATTTTCATTTAGAGTTAAGAAAGTTTGAAAGGAATGATCCATAAAGTAGGTTCTCTGGATTCAATTTTGGCACTAAATAATTCAAATAATATGAGCAATTTTTGTTTAATTATTCTTCTTCGTTTAGTTTCTCTGCTCCCCTACAAATTGTTCTCTCTTTATTTTAGGGCCCCCCTTATTGTCTGAGCATGATTGGAGTTTCAACTTACCAAAAGATTTTAAGCATACTTTCCTACTAAATACGTTTTTTTTCTTTTTGGAGAAAATGGTAAGTGAAGTGTTCTCCAACTGATTGCCTCTCATTAGAGAAAGAGCACAGGGCTGTGAGCCGGGCCGAAAAGTGGTTTCTGAGAAACGAGACGGGAAATGAGTACTTGGAAGAGACAGGATTTCAAAAGAAAAAATTAGGATGGTACAGAAATACTTCAGATCTGGTGAGAGATGGAAAAGTACATTTTCCTCTCTTCTTTGGTGAGTCACCTTTTCTCTTCCCGAGAAACTAAACTTCGGCTGCAGACATGTGAGGCCTGCACTCCCTCGCCCCGGGGGTCTCTCCGAGGTGCGTTCTGACGGACAGGGCTGACCCCCGGCTTGGCCGGAGCGCGCCAGGCACTCTGGGGCTTTTCCGCCTCATTTTCAGTCTTCGCCTTGGGTCTGTGTTGTTATTTGTCTCTCCGTTTTGCTTCAAACCAATAAGGCAACACCATGCTTGTTGCAACCAAGAAGGTGACGTGGATCCGGGGCGGGGGGCCGTGACCCAGGAACTACCCTCTGAGGGCGGGCGCCTCATGGCCCAGGCTTCCCTCCTCGGTGCATGTTCTGGGGACCCACCTGCAGCTTCGCTGAATTTTTTTTGAAGACTCTTCCGACACGTGTGCCACTTCGTGACGGGTGATTTATGGGCGCACCTGCCCACACCGCACTGTGTGTTCGGCTGTTTTTCACCCAAAATGGGGTGACCCTCGTGCTGCACCCTCCCCAGTGACCCAGTCCCACCCAAGCTACTTTTTTGTGTTGTTGTTTCCCCGAATGAAAAAGTCCTCAAAGGGAAACATTGTACCGACGCGGAAGACGTGAAACCAGAAGCGGCAGAGGCACTACAGGCACCAGAACCGATGGGCTCAGACACGGCTCGGAGCCGCGGAACCAAGGTCTCGCCGGGGGTGCTGCGTCCAGCCAAGAGCACCCGGACGGTGACCGGAGTGTAATTAAACGTGTGAGAGTAAACACACAGTCTTTCATAAATGGATTCCGGGTTTTGGGGGTCCCCCTCGTACATCCCAGCCCTGTGGCCCCCCGAGGCTGCCCGGCGAGGGCGCTGCTGCCCCCCAGCCCCCCCACGTGGGCAGAGAAGCAGGCGCCGACACTGGACCTTGTTCTGCTTCTATGCAGCCGGTTCGTACCGTATGTACGCTGCTGCCGAGGGCTCTTCTCTTCGTTCGGACCTCGGGAACGGCTCTGGGCCTGGACGAGAACCAGAGAAAGAGGTGGTCTCAGGGACGGCCTCCCAGCCCACGGGGGAGCTGTTCTTCCGTCATCCCTTTACCCGTCCCCCCTCCCACCCCCGCCGGCGGACGTTCCCATCGGCGGCTGGTGGTCTTCCCGCCGCTGCCGCTGCCGCAGGGGACGCTCTGGCTCAGTTTCCCACGACGGGGTGGCTGGGCCCGCGTGCATGTCATCACCGTAGCTGTCATTGGCTAAGGCACCACCAAAGAACTTTTGAAAAATAGGTTCACTCTCCCATAAATATTTTTTAACAGAATTTTTAAAAAGAAACATTGCTTCAGTAAAGGAGCAGAGCCTGAGTGGGGCCTGGAGCTTCTTGACTGACCAGGGGTTGGCCGCTGGCCTGTCCTCGGCCACGCTCAGGCCACACACACACACACACACACACACACGCACACACACTGGTTAGCAGTGCTGTTGTTTGAGGATTAATTCTTTGTTGGGGTTGGAAAGCACGTGGAATCCAGATTTGGGCTTCTTGCGGAAAATGGGCAGTTCTGGCAAGCAGGCCCCTTGGTCCGTCACGGTCTCCGTTGGCAGGAGCTGAGCGTCAGCTGCGCCCCTGAGCCTGGCACGCCCTGTGGTCACGATAGCCCCCACCCCAGGTGACCCCCGCATGTGTGGTGTGGTCTGCCCCTGTGGGACTGCGTCTGGGCTCTTGGTGTGAACCAGGGTTTCTCAGCCATGGCCCTGCTGACCTTTGGCACCGGGTCTCGCTCCATGGTGGGCTGTCCCTTGCGATGGGGGCAGCGAGCAGCATCCCTGGCCCCTGCCTACGAGACGCGCCCCCTCCCAAGTCAGGACAACCAGAAAGTCTCCAGGCGCCGCCTTGGTTGCCAGCCACTGATCTGAGCCACCCAGAAAACCCTCTTTCCTGACTGCGGAGTCCCTGGGCCGTTTCATCCCCTGGGCCTCCGTTCTGCTGAGTTCTGTACGTGACCAAGCACTGAAGGCCCTGCTGTGTTTCAGATCAGCCCCATTCGCCGAGTTGGGCGGGAGTATCTGCTCAGCACGCGGTCAGCGCAGGAACAGAAATGTAGAGACGGCTGCGGTCACAGTGGTCTCCGGAGCACAGGCTTTACCTCGTTATGCACGCAGAGGAGGTACACTCTCTCAGTACTGCACAGAGGGGCTCGCGGAGGCCCTGGGGTACAGGGGGTACAGGGGGTGCTGCTTTTGTTCACGGGTTTTCTTCGGGAGCTTCCTTTGTGTTTCATCCGGGGCCTCGGACGGGCTCAGCTCTGTCTCCCTCTTCTCCCCAGAATGTTCCCCGGAGTCGGGGGCTTGGGGTGGCGTCTCTCCAAGGCTCTCCTCCCTCTCAACCTTCTCTCTCTTCTGACAAGAGCTGATGGCTTTCCCACATCTTCTCTCATTAGAATTAACCAGGAAATATTCTTTCTTTCCCTAAAGCTATTAGTTAAGTCATAGTGCGTTGAAATTGCTGAAACAGAATAATCTCTCCTTCATTTGTGAGTGTAAATCTTGAGGAAGGATGAGATGCCGTTGCGGGCGTATTGATTACGTCCCGGGGAAGAGACCCACATACACAATTCTCATGGAGCAACGAGAGACTGACTTTTCAAAGGATGAGGATACGTCAGGTGGAGTTGCTGGGTTTGGTCAGGGCATTGGCTGTCTCCTAAGCCATTTCTTTTATCATCTTTCTTTTTCCTCCCAAGAGTCCATAATCCTGTTTCTGCTATATTTCAAAGCCGCGTTCACGAGGTCCGTACAGGATAACAAATTTTCACTCGAAGCAAGGTTGTCAGCCCCGCGTGGCAGGAAGGGCTCTTGCCCGGGCTGTCTTTCATCACAGAGACAGGAAGGAGATGAGACCTGCGAAGAGCAGTGGTTTCCGAACTAAAAGCTTCCTCTGTGGTGACCTGGAGGCAGACTTTCAGAAGGCCGCAGCAGGACCGGCAGAAGCGCCCAGGCGGCGCGCGGTAAATGTGTTTCTCGGTCCTCCCTCGGGGTCCCCTCTGCCCGTGGGCCCTCTTGCTGCTGGCCGCCCGTGGACTTCTGATGATTTTCTGATTGGAATTGACCGCCCCCAGCCCCTGCCAAAGACGAGGACGGCCTCTTTCCTCCGCCCGTTTCAGCCCGTTTTCCCCTCGATAGCAGCTTCACAAACACCATCTGTAACAGGATTGTGGGAACAAATGAACTGACTTTTACAAGACTTCCGTCAAGGTCTGGCATGCAACGAGAGCTTAAAAAAATATTGCTTGCGTAATTACATGAATGGATGACTCAAACTTATTAGAAAACCAGCCAAAGCAGGTTCGAAGTCAGAACAATTTTACAGTGTATGTGGTTTCACTCTTTCCCACGGGTATCGGGGGGGTCATGGCCCCGTGTGCCCATCTCGGAGCGGCCTCTGCTTTTTCTTTCCTTGTACTTACTGTGTCTGCTCAGTGACATTTTGGGGTCAATCTGTGAGGACGGAGTCCCCGCCCCCGGCCTCGACGGCAAGGTCTGTGACAGCGTCTGCCTCACCCGCTCTGGGCGCAGCTCCTGCAGGCAGCACGGAGTGTTGCCTGTGCTCAGTGCTCAACAAATGGGGGCTCAGGAGAGATTTCGGGTCGCTAACGTGGGCTCCAAAAATACGGACTCAAAAGAAAAAAATGGGCCTGACAAACTTTTGAACAAATGGGCAAATCACTGCCCACGTAGTGACGGCTTTTACCTTTGTGCTCAGCTCTGCCGAAGTAGCTGCAGCTTGTGTTTGCCGGCGCGTGGCGCATCCGTCAGCGTCAGGGATGCTTCCAGACAACTTAGTCTCAGATCGGTTCACAGGCAGCGACGCAGGCACGCTCGGTTCTTCTCACCACGCGCCGGGCTTGTCTCTATTCCTTCCCGAGCGCGCGCTCTTTGGACTCCAGACTCACGGCGTTGGTGTATTGGGACAAGTGGAAGAAATGTGTCAAGTCACTCAGCTTTCAGATAGTGGTATCGGAGTGATGGGCCGCTTAGCATTTTAACCCAGCCAAGGCACAAGATGGCCGGGAGCAGGTCTGCAGGACAGACATTGACAGCCTGTTGTAGGTTTCCCTCTGTTTTCCTTCTAGTGAGTTTACAGCTTCCTAGAAGCCTGTTCAAGATGCTAAATTTAAATTCGCTCTGACGCTTTAGGCAATCCCTTCCTCTCTAAACATGGTTGGGCAATTATTGCTGAGGAAAATCATTAAAAACAGAGCCTTTAATCAGGGGGAGGGCAGAAGAGCCCACAGAGCTGGGGCGGGAGATGGGGCTTCTAATACGGTTCACGTCCGGGGGGAGAGGGGCGGGATTTCTGAAGAAGGCGCAGTGGTGAAAGAATCCGAGGTTTCTGAAGACGTGGTGGGGGGTTCCCCTGTGGCGTGAAGCCCAAGCCCACCCAGGACCGTCCTCTGTGGCTTAGCTTGGGGCCAGGGCATGACTCACTTCTGGAAAAGGGCCGTTCCTTCGAAGCCAATGAGCACCCTCTTTCAATAACCCCCTCTCGCCGAGCACGCTCCGTGACGTTCGTTGGGAACGTTCTCACAACCACGAAAGGTCACTCACACCTTTCTGCGGGCAGCAGGTGGGCAGCAAATGAAATCAGCAGTCGGCCCCCCATGCCGTCGCGGGTGAGTCAGACGTCGCGGGCCGGATGCGCACACGGCCTTCCCTTTCGGCTTGGAGAGCCCAGACAACCCGCGGAGAGGACATTTGGCCAATCTGATTATTTTCTCCACGGTAATCGGTTTTACCCCCTTGAATCGAATGAATCGCCCAGTCGTTCTGTCCCCACAAACATGGCTTAACCCACTTAGAGGACGGCTCTTGGCAAACTGGGGCTCTGGAGACGCTGATCATCAGTTATCTCTTGGCGATTTTTCACGAGGTGGGAGTGACAGCGCCTTCAGTCCATCCATTTTCATCCATTTGACTCCACTGCCCTGGCCACACCTTCTCATCTGGCCCCCAGACTCCCTTGCTAACCTTGTAACGGGGTTCCCCACTTCTGTTACCCTCTCCCCCAAATGTAGCCTCTGGACAGTAGGCGCTCACGCTTTTAAAAGACGAGGAACCCAGCTGCAAACCCTGGTTTCTGCGCAATGACTAAGACCTACACCCCTTCCCGTCCCTGCTTGCCCCCTGCAAGGTCTGAGCACGTGTGGGCTTCCCCGCCTTCCCATGGTCTCTGCCCTGCTCAGCCACCTCCTTCCATGATGGCTTCATGGAGTCCTTGCCCTGCAAGCTCCTTGCCACCTCAGGGCCCCTGCGTCTGTTCCTCCTTCATCTGGAATGGCCTTTGTGGGGTGGGGGGTGCTTTCCCCGGTGACGTGAATCAGTTACCCCCCATGACTCTCGGTCCTACTCTCTCTTCCCCTGTTTACCATCATGGTCTCCGCCATGACGGCCTGTTTCCCGTTACACTCTGATCAGTTTATGTCCTGCACGGCCGCTGTCAAACTCAAAATGATCTCCGTCTGCTTGTCTTTGTTGCGCTCCCCACTGGGACAAACGCCCCTGAAGGGCCCGGGACCTTTGCCTGGGTCTCTGATGCTTCCAGGTTGAGCGCCACGGCCCGTGTTCAGGGATGGGACCCAGGCTCTGCTCGTTGGGCCAGAAGCCTGGGGCTGGGCCATTAGTCAGCCCAAACGCGCAAGTGCTCCCGGGAAGATTGTGTCAGAGGGAAAACCATTGCCGATTTGCTCAGGATGGGTGCACTTGGTCACCCGCTAACCTGCCCCCTGAGAGATAAGAAGTGGGTCTGTCCTTTTGGTCCAAGATGGAGGAAACAACACACTCAGTCACCTCCAGTTTCCTCTAAAAATCTGGGATGGGATTTAGTAAAGAAATGTGTTTGCGATGCCCCGGGCCACAAGGACGGAACGACAGAGGAAATGATGCCACGGCAGTGGGGGCTGGAGCGCAGAGGCTGAGAGCCACGAGGTAGCGGACGCCAGAGCGTGGTCCTGATTTATCAGTGGCTGAGACCTCAGAAGCTCAGGCAGTCCCTGGCGCCACAGAGAGACTGGCTGGGTGAAGGGCTAAGCCACAGTCAGACCCCCTGAACCTCCGCCCTCTCCGCCTCTCCCAGCCCGGTCACTTCCCTGGGGCCCTCTGCCCCCCAGCAGAGTGCCGGGGACTTAGTCTCTGGAGCGGGTACAAGAGGCTGGGGACACTGGGCACAGTTTGCTTACTTGGGGGTGGAGGGACTCTATTGAAAATGGAGGGTGTAATCAGATGGTTGACACTGCATGCTGAGTCACCCAACTCTCGTCCCCAATGAGAGGCCAGAGTGCTGGCAGCTGGGCATGTCCTTCCAGGTGGGGGTCTGCAGGGTCCTCAGGTGGAAGCCCACCAGCCTGGATGGGGACCTAAAGAGAATGACTCCAGGGTTTGCCACTTCGACAGGGTGACCAGATAACCCAGCAAGTGGCCCTCAGGTGACGAATTGCCCTTGTAAGGAGCTCCCCACTAGCCTTTGTGCGCCTATTTCTTAAACACGGACGGGTAGTTAAGGTGGCTGGCTGTCTCAAGGAAGTCTTTAATATGAAAGAAGAAAGATCAAAAAGCAAACAGAAACGAAGGAACTTGGAAGAAGGAGAGACTATGTAGGGAGAGACCAACCCCAGCAAGAACACCAGGCCACTAGGAATAATATTAACAGAAATGGGAGAGAAGAGGTCGAACTCATGAAATAATCGCAGGATAATAACAAAGGAATAATCATAATTAATAATAATAGGGGGCTCTTAGGAATGAAAACCATGATAGCAGAAATAGACACATATGAGTTAGAATAGAAAATGGAAAGAATTCTCCCAGAAGTAAAATTAAAAAACAAAACAAAACAAAGAAATAGAAAATAGAAGAGGAAAGATAAGAAAAATAGAGGATTAGAGCGGGAGGTCCAATAACCTCACAGAGAGAGTGAAAATACAAAACATAAGGGGAAAAATCAAAGACCTAAGAGTTTTCCAAGACCGAAGGACGTGATTCAGATTAAAAGGCTGCACCGAACACCCGGACAGTGACACAGACCAGGACCACGGTGACACGGGGACAATGCAGAGCTTGGGAATTTTCAGAGAGAGAGAGAAGCACAAAACGGAATGGCCCAAAGGGTCACGAATCAATCATAAGTCACGCTGGCTCCAGACGTCTCAACAGCAAGAACTAAGTGGAGCCCCAGCTCCTGTTCTGAAGGAAAATGAACCCCAGTTCAGAATATTCTCCTCAGTCCAGGCGCCAACGCAGGTCTAAACCGTTTCATCCCACACCCCGTTCCCTGTGAAGCCGGCAGGAGTTCTGCGTTAGGGAGGCCGGAGAGGAAGCTGCAAGAACGCGAGGGTCCGGGAACCAAGGACGGGCGTGGCGGGAGTCCCGGGCAGTCGGACAGTTCCCGAGGGGCGTTTGCTCAGCAGGCCGATACGGCTGGTGATGACCAGGAGGTGGAAGAGGGGAGAGGGGACAAAAGTGACAGACTCGACTTGAGGTAGCGAACACACAGTGCAATATATCCAGATGCTGCCCTATGGATGTGTGCACCTGAAACTTGTATAATGTCATTAACCAGCGTCACCCCAATAACTTCAATAAGAAATAAAAATAAATATTTTTAGAGATCTTTCTAAGTGGATGAAATGAAACCCTAGCCCGTGGGGAAGGAGGCTGGAGGATGACTACAAAGCAAAGTCGTGATGAGCCCCAGGGAAACTGGCGCAGGCAGGCAAGGCAGTGTCACCGTGGCACGCCCCCGGCCCAGGCGTGAAAAGCAGTTCCTGGACACGCCACGATCATGCTCAATGTTCTGAGGAAACCGGGACGTTTTTTATGTGACTGTGGAGAAGAGAGTGGGGTGCGCAGTGCTCAGACATGTCGGGGTGGCGAGGGACGTGGATGAGGGGCGCTCCCTCTCAACGTTCCTGTCCCCCGCAGAAGTCATAGACCAGCCTCCAAACTGAAAAGAAAAAAAGCACCCCAAAACCCCAAACCAAAGTGAAACCAAGAAATAGGGCTGCGCACGAGCTTCCAGAAGAATCCAAAGTGGGAGGCGGTGAGTGGGTAGGTGGGTGTTGCTCTTTTTCTCGATAAGTAGAGAGGTTTGACTTTTTAAAAGTCCAGGCATTTGTAACTTTAATCAAAATAAAAGCAACTTTAAAAGGGGGGGTCTAAGGCTTTTCTCTGGTGACACAGTCATTCTAGAATGTTTTTCTGATCTTAACTCAGAATGCACATGAAATATTTTTTTTAAATATAAGCAATTTAGGGGTTTTCCTGCCTTTGGCGGTGGTTTTGCCCCTTCTGTCCTCATCGTAGCAGAAGCGGAGCCGTTTTTTTGACCGCAGGTACTGGTTCAAGGTAAATTGATTTCCCGGATGCGCCTCGTGAGACCAGAGCTGGTCGTGAAGGCCCAGGTAAGCTCTTAGCAAACTACCGCTTGCTGATTTTACCGCTTGGGGTGTGTCTAAGTGTGCCTCCCTGCTTTCAGGGCTGAGTCTGCAAGAGGAACCGACTTGTGCCTCCTCAGCGTCGTCTCTCGGTTGTGGGAACGGAGGGAAAGAGGCGGAGGACCGAAGGCCGGGCTCCCGCGGCGTCTCTCCCAGCGCAAGGCCAAGGGAAAGAGACTCCTCGGCGGTGCAGGTGGGAGTGACGGTTTGGGCTGTCTTGGCCCGTCCGTCGTGGGGGGCGGTCCAGCTCTGTGCTCCGTGGCGGGGGTGTTCAGTGTGCTCACGACTGGTTGGGTAATTGAGGGGCTTGCTTGTCCACAAAGCTGCTGAGAACACATGGCCACCTCGCCCGCCTGTCTAGTGTCCACAGGGAACTTCACGCGCCTTCATGCCCTAATTAGTTATTCATGACGACCAATGGAGAACACAAGATGGGGTTCACCCTCGGTCAAGACCATTCAGAACTCAAGCCCGTGTCTGCCTTGAGGACTGTGTTTGTGATCACAAGGTTTTTGTACCAATTAACCTTTCCCCCATATATTTTTCTTTGCACTTTGTTACAGGATGTTATTCCGTCGGCAGGGGAGCGCGGTGACGGTTGTCCTCAGAACACTGCGGTGGGGTCAGCGTCGTCTCTGTCACCCGACTCCTGCATGCAAGTGGCCGTCAGCAGCCTTCTGTCCCATGACAAAGGTCTTGACGTGGGACTTCTCGAGACTGAGCGGCTGCCCTCCCAGGAGCACCTCTCGGCAGATCGCAACCCGTGCGCGTCCTCAGATGCTCAAGAGCCTTCGTCCTTGGAGTTCACAGGACACCGTGTCCACCATGATGTCCCTCCCTCTGTGGCTGACACCTGTACTCCTCCAGGGGCAAGAGGGGGTCACACAACCCCGGGGACTCACGGTGCAGAGCCACAGGAGCATGGCCGAGCTATAGGGGACGCTGGGACACACAGCTCCCCGGACAGAAAAGCTGGAGCACGGGGTGCATCATCATCACTGTTGCCGGGGAAACCGTCCCCCGGGCCAAGACTCTCAGGTTCGGTTCCAATGAGCTCACCTGGGAAAACTCACCTTGAAATGCCAGCTTCGGGACCAGGTTCCACTAGCTCACACCAAGAAGAAGGGAGACCCAAGACGCTTCTTCCTTCCGGGGGGCACTGTGGGCGTGAGGAAATGTCTGTCTCCTGCCCTTCTTTAGGAGGGGACGGGGAGAAATGTCAAGAATCTGGATTCACGGCTCTGAAGGGCCATGTGCTTCCTTCTAAGCCAGGGCAGCCCACGCAAGTCCCACCTGCCCCTTCGAAAGCAGCCAAGGAAAGGGGTTTGGACGGCGTGGGGAAGCAAAGCCGGGCGCGGCTCAGCGACACCAGCAGTGACGACGAAGACCGTCTCGTGATAGAAATCTGAGGCTCCCGGAGAGGAGGCATCAATGGCCTGACACTGTCAGTTCCCCCAGTAAATGCCACCGCCCTGGCAGGACACGCGAACCCTCGCCGTGAGGCACCTAAGGATTGTGAAAAGCCATTTTGGGTTCTCGCCGGGACATTCCCAGCCAGCTCCAAACCCCTGACTCAGCCTCGCCTCTTCCCAGCTCCCCTGGGTCTGTCCTGGGCTGTCCACGGGGTGCCGGGCAGGGCACAGGCGGCGTGAAGCAAAGTCTAAGAACGCGCGACACACAGTGACTGTGGCCAGGCCCCAGCGGCATCCTCCGGCCCAGTCCGCGTGGCCTCCTCCGGGAATTGGCATTCACCCCGAGAGCCACAGCGGACATGTGTGTCCAGTGACCCTGATAGAGTCCCGGCAACTGAGCACCTCATTAGTGAACGGAGGGTAAGCACCTGAGGGTCAGCTGGGGGACGGGGCGAGAATTGGGCACCCAGTCGCTTCTGTTCATTCTGGAGACAAAATTCAGATTCATACAAAAGCTGAAGTTGAGTCAGAATGATCTTCCTCCTTCACGGAAGCTGTAAATATACTTCCAGATGCGTGTGACCTGGTGAAACGCTGACCCGTCTTCAGTGTCGCACCAACGGCCGTGGCTCCCGCGTGAGTGAACCACGAAGCACGTCCCGTCTCCCACCCGGCACCTTTCCCGTCGGGACCTCTGAAGCCCTCGGTTTTTCCAGCTCTTGCAAAGGAACGTTGTGTTAAAAGTTAATAGAACAGTCTGTGTAATGAGTCATTTTTCTGAGGGGGAAAAACTCACTTGTTTTCCTCTGCTTCCCTTTGTCATATTGTGCTCTGAGCAATTTCAATTAGAGGGTTACATTTTAGTAATCGCTGCGGCGTAAATTGATGCCTGCTCGTCGTGACGGGAGCCTTTTGGTTTCCTCCCGAAGCTTCAAGGATACAAAACTAATTGGAGTTTTGACGCTGTTTTACATCCCAGTAATTTTATTTTGGGGGCTTGGTGTTACTTTGCTGTCAAATTAAATCAGCCTCTGTATTGTGCAAGTCAGAACAGCACAGAAAAAAAAAAATCGCCCAGTATTGCAAGCCAGCGCACCCCCGAGCAGCACACAATCGCTGCCGTGCGTCAGCCGGCACAGCGAGCAGCGCCCCCCGCGTCCTGCCCGCCTCTGCTTCTCCTTAGAGGGCAGCGGGAGACCTTAGAGGGACGTCCGCGCTGCATTTCACTGGCGTCTTATACTTGCGTGGGGTGCGATGTTGCAGAATGTGACATGCGCAGCCGAGCTCTCGGGGCTCACCTTTGCTGTACCTGGGGCCCTGGGCTGCCTGCCTTCCAAAGGCAGTGATGCCAAACTTCCTGCACCTGCGAACAGACTTGAATGCACCTTTACCTGCGACCGAACGTGGTCACTGTTCACATCACGTCGGGGGAATTTTCCAGTATCAGGGGGATGGATGGACAACTTGAATGAAGGGACCAGCTAGCTTCCCTTGGGGGCTTAGTGTGTGTCTGCAGTCGTTTCACATGAGCTCATAAATGCCCACGTGCTTCCACACTCAGCCAAGAAAGACAGGGGAAGGGGGCTCAACGGGATGCTAGGTATTCACTTTCTGTGCTTCTGGAAGCAAGCAGACGTGGTGCGGCGACTGTCTGCCCCTTGAATTAACCTTGATGAGGGAGGCCGTCTGAGCAAAGGGTCCGCGTCCTGGATGGCGGGAGAGTCAGGGCCTCATCGTGCCCCTAACCAGCCGAAGGTGTCTCCAGGCTCCCCTCCTTGTGAGGAAGCATAAGCAGCCCTCTTCTTGACGTAGGAGGTCTTGGTGGCTTGGGCGTGGTCCCCATGGGGAGGGACCTTGCACCCAGGAAGTCTGGGAGGGGAAACGAAGCCAAAACACCTTTCACCAATTACTCACATGAAGTACTTGAGCTCAGAGGTGCTCCCCCAATTTTTCCCCAGAGTTCTTGATTTGGGGGGGTGCAGTCATCCAGTTTATCGATGTTGGTTCATAATTCAGAAATAAATAAATAAACAAAAACCCAGAACACTACTATCTGAGTGGAGACATGTCCATAGGCTGAACTGGCTAATGGTCTTGGGAGGCACTGGTCAGGGGGTGAAAACAATCTCTCAGATTCTTTTCTACTGGGTGGCAGCTGAGTGGTCACCTGGGCTACCAGGCCTCAGTCAGCAAGTCACAGCCCCGGTGGCCCCGGCCCCAGCATGGTGGCCGAAGCTCTGTCCTTCTGCAGGCTACCACTCGGGCTCCCACACCCCCACCTTGATGAAATACAGCAGAATGTCAAGTTCACCTCCTCCTCCCTGCGTCTCCCTCACAAAGGTGAGCAGGTTGACAAACCGCCCTGTCTCAGCCCATGACTTAGCTAGTGACGGATATAGAGCAAAGTGTACCTTACTTTGCATCAACGTCAACTGGTGCAAAGCTATATTTCAGTGGCTTTAAAAACAGACAAAAAATATATTTTGAATGATCCTAGAGGAGTTGGCTGTTGCAAATCATCCTAAGGTAAAGATTTCTTTTTTTTAGTGAAGAATCCTTTTATAAAGCAACAAACAGTCTCTAATTTTTATAAATCTTCATTTCCTGTGGAATGCAATCCTAGGGATACATTTTAAGGATAACATCAGGGACCGATAACCCAGTTCGGGTTACTGAAAATAAAATGTCAATATTATCAATTGATAATTGCTACAGTTTTATATTCTCCAAGCATGTGCTGTGTGCTGGTTAAAGGAAAACTAACCTATTTTAGAACAGGGTCAATCCGAGTTTAAAACTCAGGCCCCCCTGCCCTCCCCCGTGTTATTTATTTCATGGCACCTTCAGGTGAGAGTCTTAACCCTGATGCCCCAGCTTCTTCCACAGAGAAGAAACCCAGGGGTGCCGCAGGAACTAAGACAAGGGGCACTTTGAAACGTTGGCACTTCTCTTGGGGCAAAGTGACCCGAGTTGCTCAAGACTCACCAAGTGGGTTATTTCTCCTGCTGTAGCTGCACTCAGCCAGGTCTTGCTTGTTAGAGGTGCGTGGAGGGAAGAGGTCTCATGGCCACCCTTGGGCGGGGGGAGGGTCTCTGAAAGTCAAATGGCTTTTGATAGCTTGAATCCTCCCTGCCAGAACGCATGATGGAGTATAACTCATCCGTCCTGTTAGGTCTAACCTTCAAGGTTCTGCAGGAAGCTAACGTCCTTTTAACTCAGAACCCAGCAGAACCTGGTTGGTTTGCCAAGAAGTAAAAACAAAGATGGGGGATGGGTGCCTCTGCATTTGAATCAAAACCCTGCTGGTAGCATGGTGGGTATCTGAGGGCAAGGTGGCCCCCCCGCCCGAAGTTCCTACTCTAGCGCTCCAATAGGAGGAGCTGCCTTGCAGAAATGCATGGTGACCTCGGTTCTTGTCACACAAGATGAATGATTGGCAGCCTCAGGCCACAAAGGTTTTCCTTGAGTTTACATGCGTTGCTGAGAATGATCATATTCTTTATCTCCCCTCCCCCAGCATAGACATTTGCATTTTGCACAAAATTTTCTTGGTGCAACAGACTTTTCTAGTTAAGGAAACTGTCCTGATCATCAGCGTGTGCAGCTGCCCAGCTCCCCAGACTGGATCCAACATGGTGAGGCGAAGATGGTCGCCCTGGCCCGGCCATCACACTCCTGCCACAGCGGCAAGGAGGGCGTGTGTATTTTTGTTCACTCCCGTTGTGATTCCCGTCATTCTGGTGAGGGACGCTCTCTGGCTTTGCAAACACTACAGTCCTCTCTACCCAAGCACAATTTCTTGTCCTGATCTTTCCGAACTCATTAAGTACAGGCGTCAGGATCCAGCAAGTCTTGTGGGCAAGGTTTGTACCCTGCGCCATTCTTTTTGCCCAGGCTCGGTACTCATGTGGGAATAGATATAATTTGATCTGAAGAAGTATGGGAACGTTTATTAGAGCGTAACGCTGCGCCGCGGGAAGGGAAGGAGCCGGGGAGAACAGTCAGTCTCTGCCACTGGCAGCCCCCGGGGGTGACTCAGCATCCGGGTGTGCAGTCAACTGTTCAGAACTGGCTACTCGATCGATTGTTCATAATCGGGGAAGTGGTTGGCTTCTTGATTGTTTGCTGAAACGTATTTCCTTCTTTCTATGGTTAAATTATTTTGTTTTGATAAAAATAAAACTGAAAATGAAAACGTCTGGTGTGCTTTGTTAACATTTTCACCAGACATACCACAAGCAACATCCTGTATATGAGTGAGAGGTCTGCGTAGCGCCAAGTGCTGGACATCCCGTGCGCCATATTGGTGGCCCGTTCGGCTCGGCGGAAGGGCCAGGCAGTGGGGAAGGGTCACGTTTTCTCGTGCTATTTCCTCTTCCCACGTGTCTCTCTTGCCATTGTCTGCCGCGTTTTAGTTCCCCACGTGGAAATATAGCTGAGTGTTGAAGCCACAGGAGGGCACCATCCTCAGTGCAATAATCTACAACTGTCCCCATTGGAGCCGAGACTTCCTGGGTACTTAATTTTACTCCTGGGCAGAGGAGACATCCTTGGTTCAGAAAGTATCTCCTTAGGAAGATCACTCCTGTGCTCTTGTAAGGATGAGGAGACCAGTTTTACCCACCAGCACAGCATTCTTCTTTTCTGTCTGTACATCTTGAAGACACGGGAAGCCAATGGACACACAATGCATTGGGGGGAAAACTGGGACTGGGAACACGGAAGGAACAGGTAGACTAATTGATGGATCTCAACGGCATTTTTACTAGCTCCTCCAACTCTAACGGTAGCCCACTAATGCACTGTTTCCAAACTTCAGCCATTTGAGAACCATCTTAATGCTTTTTGCCGTACGAATCCACATGTGGTCCTATTATTTGCTTAATACGTTTATTTAAATCATCGCTGTCTTAACAAAGCTATCATTGCCCTCGGAAACAATGTCTGTGAGGTGTCAGCCTTCCTTTGGCAGTTGTGTATATGCATTAGTATAAAATAAAGTTACTGAGAGTCGCTCACCCATGTGCCAGCCAAACGCCATCTTTGCAAATACTATCGGTAGTACCCCTCCACAACTCGGGGAATCACTGAGCGACTCTGAAAGGTACACCCCTTGCGAGTTTCCCCAGTTATTCCAATTGCTGTGAAGCATGGCTGTCTCCCCAGTTTTCCTGTGAACCAACGGGACCGATGACGGCCAATAGTGTTGCAACTTTATCAAATAAGCGTCTTCAGCCAAACATCACAGTTGAGTTAATAACATTCCTAGTCACATAATTACTGCATGTTTTAGTCTTGAAGGAATAATCACGATGTCTGATCGCATAAATATCTACATTTTTGTTTCGGTGTTCGGTTGGCTGGTGGCTGCGCACGGAGTGATATACGGGAACGCACCATTAGGGACTCACGCTCAGCCACGCGCAGAGCCATCAATCCTCCTGAGAGACCGGCCGCCATACTTTTGAATTGAAAGCAAATGGGTTTGGCTGTACTAACAACGACGGAGCACAACTTTTTAGTCCCCCGCTTGATGACAACCTGCTGGTCCTTGGACTGGGAACACAGAAGGACTTGCTCTGTGGTGCAAGACCTTGGTCTCCAGCTGTGGCAAACATCTGCTTTCCGTCTCTCTCAGCTTCTGCCAGAGGCAACACCCTTCACAGTTTCTGCCCAGGAGTAGGTGGCTTGTTTGACACAGACGCGTGAGAGAAGGGGGTTCGTCCATGTGGCAGCGGGGCCCTGTGCCCCCGCCCCGCCTCTGGGCACACTGGAGATCCCGATGTCTCCCGTGGGCATCGTGTGAAACGGGGTGTCATTCAGCAGAAGCGAGGCCTCGTGACTCCATGGTAAACAGAAGGCCCAACAGCCAGGCTGGTCTTCTGTCTGTAGTTCCAGCCTCAGACATGTTTACTCTGAGGACTGTTCCCTCCGTGTGCACACAAATGCACACACACGCTCACCAAAACGTTTTCTTCTTGTTAAAGTACCGAAGTGGGTGGAGTGGGGCCAGTGACCTAGGAAATGAGACACTCACCTACGTGACCCAGGAGGGCTGTCCTTGGGGGCAGGGCCCACGGTGTCTGCATCTTGGTGGTCTAGGCACCTGGGATAGTGCTCCTCTCACAGCAGCTATGAGTGCATGTTTGCTAAATAAACAAACGGAGAGGGCCCCTGGGGAGTCCGGGAGAGGAAAGGAAGACTCTAAGATGAGGAACCTGGCCCAGCCACTTTCCTTAGGAAGGTCTACTTCATTATCAGCGATGAGCAAAGACATCCAGAGAGGGTTCTGTTCACCGACCTCAGAAGTGAGCGATGATTTTCCGTGGCTTACTGTTCCCTTCGTCCAGCCCGTATTTATTGCGTGCTTAAGTATGCTGGAGGCACATGAAGACACAGGAGTAAAGTCAGGCTTAAGGGATTCATGGGGCTTTCATGTGGGGGGAGGGCGTGTCAATTCATGAACCGGCCAGGCAAACAAATGTAGTATCAGACGGTGGCAGGGGCCACGAAAGCTGAGTGCATGTTGGAAAGATTCCCAAGTTCAAAACATTGAATGAAAACAAACATGTTCTTTACCGGTACCAGTAGAGAAGGAGAAATCGTCCTGTAGATTAGGATCTACCTCCTCTGTGACATCCAGCAGCCTGAGTTCTTCTGGGATAGGAGCTTCGAAGAGCCCCGGGGAGCGTGTCCGGCCCCTGAGCCTGGTAACCTGGGTCTAGCTGCCCTGCCGTGCCGATTCCCAGGCACCTCAGCGCGCAGGGAATGAGCGCCTCTTGGGTCCCACAGCAGCAGATGGAGCCAGGTGGGTACTGTTGTAGACTTAATCTTCTCAGGAGAAACCATCACATATTTGGTGCCTTGATGCTTTCAATCCCGAATTCTTTTTCTCAGGAAAGACTGAGCTTACCCTGACAGGCTACGGTCCTCAGAAGGGGCCGATTTTACCTCCCAGGGGCTACTGGACAATGTCTGAAGGCAGCTTCGGTTTTACAACTTGGGTGAAGGGTGTTCTTCGGGTGGAGGCCAGGAATGCCGTGCAGCGCCCTGCAATGCACGGGACGGCGCCCACAAAGAAGCGTCCAGTCCCCAGCACCGGCAATGCCGAGGCTGAGAAACTCTGGGCTAAGGGGGTGGGGTCACCGTCTGTTAGACCTCGGCACAGCTCGGTCCTCACTCTGATGACGAGGCTGGAGCGGGGAGAAAGACTTGCTGGAGCAGGACCGGAGGGAGAGTCCAGGCTCCATATCCCAGTGTTCTCTGTCCTTCGTGACATCTGAGCGTCCGTGGTCTACCTGCTTCCAGGGTCTACGCAGCATGGACCACCCATCGGTTACAGCTCAATGAACCCCAAGCCCCCCTTTTTTCACTCTTGAATCTGCCTTGAAAAGAAAGAACCAGGACATGGGACGGTAAGTTCTTGTGAACAGATGCAGGAATAGCCAGTAGACGTCTAAGAAATATTTACAGATCGGAAGATCAGGTTTTACTGTGAGGGGAAATATAACCCACACTCTCAGGCCGTCTCCCTTGACTTCCGGAGCCAAATGGAGTGAATGAAATGAACACTGATGCTGGGCACCAGGAAGCTTTCAGATTTGCCTGAGATGATTCCGTTTGTCGGTCTGTGCTGTTTTTTTTTTTTAGAAGGGGAATCTGAGAACCAGAGGATTTTGTCCTGGCTTGAGTCAGGGGCACAGCTGTGACGGACATCAAGGTTTTAGCCCTCAAGTCCAACATTCTTGCCATGGCGTGACCGCATTCTGTCTCCAAAATTGTCCATTGTTTTATTTTCCTTGCTAAGAGTATGAAAACAAACAAACACTGCATTGTATAAGGAGTTTCTGCATCGGGGTTTGAAGAAGATGAATGAATCTCTGGTTAACGGGAAATTACCCAGAAAATAAAATTATCCGGATTATCCCATTCCCCAAATTTTCTAGTTAATCAAGGTTTGATTGGGCTTGTTTTGTAAAAAGAAGACGTCTCTCCTAAGACATTTAGGCTCAAATAGACGTGAGCAGCGCCTTTGTGGTCCTGTAATTTATGCAGTTGAGTTTCTGTTCCGTGGGCAATTTGGCGGGGATCACACGCGCAGACAAAGAAGATGTTAACGGCAAAAAAGACATCACCAGAAAGCCTCTGGAAGACAAACACTTCACATCTGCAATTATAAGACAACCTGATGCAGAGAGAGAATAAATTAACTTTAAAACCTCCTGCACAAAAGAAAGTAATGGAAAAATACATCACAAGTAGTTATCCCTTTTGTGCAAAAACCAAGCGATTTGGAGGAGCCGGCATGGGGCTGCATGTGCCGGTCTTATTATCGTCTTCTGGTTTTAAATTCCTAGGGGGAGAAAAAGAGAACAAGAAAAAAAGAAGAAGCTTTTTTTGTTTCAACAAACATTTCTTGGGCCTTGAGTAATGTTGCCAGGCACCAGGCTATACTTCCTGTGACTGTTTCGACTTTAAAAATTATTTTCAGTCTTGTGAAAGAAAGTTCTAGATGTCTCATGGCCAATGCCAGCAATGGTTCCAGAGAAAGGCCATTTCTCCTAAGGTTTTGGCCAAAACTGTTATGGTTCGACGCAGAAGTGTAGCTGGGAAATCTCACCTGGTGTTCCTCCCGCCCCCGGGAACCTGAGTGTTGGGGGCTGGGTCACGCTGGGCTTTGGGGAGCAACCGTTTGGGAAGAGGGGGCCTTGGGGGACTAGGGTTGATGAGAGTTTCCGGCTGGCTCTTCCCCGAGGGTGGCGCTGACGCGCGGGGTGATGAGCAGAGGATGGCGTGGAAGGCCGCCGGGGTCCACACCTGTGTGCAGGAGACTAGGGGGTCAGCAGAGACGGGGGGAGAGGATGAGCTCTAGGAGGGCTAACCCAGGGCATGCCCTGGAGACGGCGTTGACCTTGGAGGCGGCAGCTCTGCGCTGAGGCACTCTCTGGAGGGACCAAGGTCTCAGCCCTCCCAGCAGCTGGGACACAGCCTTCGCTATGGGGGAGCTGGGTGGCACTTCACAGAGCCTACTATGCTGAGGTCCCCCTGTGGACACGTCCATCCTCCCCCCTCCTCGTCCTTCCAGGCCTCCAACCGGTATTTATTAAGGACCTGCCATCCGACTGCACATTACTGCCTTACCATTTAGTAAATGGTCAGAAGGAACCGCAGGAGGTGGAAAGGAGAAAATAACTGGGGGGACCAATAGCATCGGGGGATCTGTAGTCTGCACTCTGCAGGGCGAAGAAGGACCAGAGAGAGACAGGAGTCCCCGGTGGAGGGAGCCTGGGTGGGAGGAAATGAGTGACCAGAGGTGTGGCCCCCAGGAGGGGGTGGGTGGTGTGGGTGTGTGAGTCCACAGCGGGCCGGGGCCAGATCCAGGGGTGCCGCGGGCAGAATTAAGGAGTCTGCTTTTATCCTCAACAAGATGGCGGAGAAATCCACCCCACGCTTGTGGCCCAGGAAGGAGGATCTCCCGGGACTGGAAAGCGGGAAACTGGCTTAAAGTGCAAACGCGTGCTCCTCCCACCGGCAAGGTCTGTGTTGCTCCTGAGAACGGGCAGTGCCTGAGGTTAAAGTAGCTTCTGTCAACGAGGCTCAAGAGGGAGCCTCTGGCAGCTGCACAGAACGCCACACAGACGCGTGCGGTGTCTTGGTTCGGCATCCTGCTTAACCTACGGTTGTCATTTTCACAGCCGCTCGCCCACACGCAACGACCTCGGTCATCAAGCGCGACAGGTCCGGGGCGAGCAGGCCCAAGGACATGAGAGCTGCCATCCCCAGACTGTCTGAGGAAGGGGGTGTCGGCTTGAGTCGCCTTCCAAGTGTTGCGTTCATGTGGAGGGAAAGATGAAAGGGAAAAGTCACTGTGGCATCCAGAAGATTCCAGATGCCTGAGTCAGTGTCCTGGGTCATGGGACTCACGGAGTAAAGACTTCGGACTTCTGCAGGAACGGAGTTGAAAGGGACTGGGATCTGAGAAAATTCCAGAAGGTTAGACTCAGCTTCAGACTCTGTCTTTCTTCCGCTCCTTCCTTCCTTCTCTCTTCACCCAGCGAGGCCGGTGGAGAAGCCGCGGAAAACAAGCCCATTCTTGGCTTGCGGCCATGACGACTTGCAGTCTTGCTCCGGGTTGGCTCAGAACGCTCCCCCAGCCCCGCTGCTCGCTTTACTTCCTGAAATCTCAGTCCTTGTTTAGCGTAGATCTAAAGTTTGCCAAGGTTAACCTTTTCGATTAGCAGCTGAGCTCTCCTCTGCAGAGAGATTCCAGTGAAAAGATCCCTCCCAGGTCAGCGTGGATGAGGGGCCTTTCACTTGATGCTCAGAGAAGCGGCCCAGGCAGTGACCGCGTCGAAGAAGAAAAGCAAACCACTTCAGTGTGCGATGTCTTCGAAGTGTCAGGGGACAGCGCTTCAGGCCTGGGGGCCTGGGTCGGAAGGTGCACAAGGTCCCTCATGGTGGCAACAGTCCAGAATGAGGAACATCTCGCATTTTAACCCCCCGGTGGCTCGCAGGCAGGTGGCGTGAAGCCCCTGAGGACAAAGATGGGTTCGTGGTCCCAGCTGTCCGCTGCCTGCCTTGTCCTGTGCAGTGGACCCAAAGCCCAGTGCTTCCCTGTGGGGGTCGGGGGGAGATTAGAAATGAGGGCCACCTCCCCTAAGCTGTGACAGCCCCAACTGTGGTCCCCTCCCGTGGAGCACGTCTGCCACAAGCATGAACAGAGAGCCGGGACAGTAGCAGCCCTCGGCCCGTGGACCCGGGAACACGCAAGGCGGCCGCCGGCCGAGGCTCAGAGCCTCGCTGTGTGCATTTCATCACTATTTCATCTTGGGGAGAGAAAGCCTAGGGGAGGGCGGACGGAGGGCCAAACCCCACAGACCGTCCTTTGATTTTCTAACCAGATTGTGGCAACTGACTGACAGATGGAATAAGACAACATGCCTTGGAGTGGCAGGGCACAGAAAGACAGAAGTCTAATTGACTTCTCCCCTGGGCCCAGGAGCTGGGGGGTGGGGGAGACCCTAGATTATTCATCACCACCGTGGTCGCTGCGTGGCGGCCGAGTGCCGGGCGGGAGGAGATGCAACTTTCAATTACATACCTGTGAATTTCCAGGGGCAAAGAATTCATGCGGATGGGGCACGGCCACCCCTGTGGGGACGCGCGTGAGCCCAGGCATGTCGCCCCATAAAAGCCATGCAGTAGAGAGTACTGGGGGCCGGCACGGTGGGGGAGGGTAAAGCCCCAGCCTGTAAGGGCCCCACCTTGACAGGCCTGGAAGGAGCGTCGTCCCATACACTAGCTCTGGCCAGGAGACGTCTCCGCTCTGCCTGGGACATGCAGTAAGTCTAGAGGGGTTCAGCCGTTCTCTACCCCAAAAGGCAGGGAGGTGGAGGCAGGTCGTGTCTGGCTTTCCACGGTGCCTCAGGAGTTCACTCAATGTCACGATAAAGTGAAGGCCCCTCGGGAAGGCTTTTCTGAATCAGTATGAATGCTTTAGCATCCAAGCTCCAAAGGGTCTCTTCTACCCAGCACCCGGAGTTTTTCTCCGGCATTCAAATGAAAGACAAGGGTGTTGTGATGGGCTCGCTTTACAAGAAGGGATGTGGTTTCCTTGATCAAGAAAGTCCTTTGCTTTCCTGGAAAAGAGAACCCCCCTCCCCGAAGCACACACACTCACCTGGGCTTGCCGATTGGCATACTGAGTAGCTAGTGGGGGTCGGGTCTGTGCTGGACACCCAGACCCAGAGCTCAAAACAGGCTTGGTCCTGCTCTGGGGACGTACAGTTTAGCCCCAGCAGAGGGCCTGTCACGTGGGAGGCTCAAAAATGAGACATGGAACTTACTCGGGGAACCTGGAACACTCGCTCTTTTACTCATTCATTCAACAAGCCTTCCCGGAGCGCCTCCCAGACACAGTCACCATGGTCCTGTCACTGCGCAGAACGAGGGATGGAGGGAGCGCAAGTTCCATGTCCGGCTAAACGCACAGGCTTGGGAACCAGACGCACCTGCGCCTGCGCCCGGCTCTGCTCTGAACGCGTCTCCTCCGTGCCTCAGTGTCTCTTTCTGTGCAGCGGGGCAGGAAGACCCCCCTCCTGGGTTCATGTCATTGAACGAGCGCCTCATGTCAATGCGTCAGCCGTTCTGGTCTCAGGACTCCTTGTCACCCTTAAAAACAATGGAGGACCCTAAGGAGCTCTTGCTACAGAATCCCCATCACGAAAAAACAATCGACGTGTAGCATATCGTGAATAAACACTGAGAACATCTAATGTTACTTATTTATTCATTTAAAAATAGCAACCATGAACCCATCACATCTATTTTTTATGGGAAACAGCGATATTTTCCGCTTTGCAAGACCACGGTGTGGCCTCTGGAAAGGGCCACTGTGTGTGTGCTACTCAGGGAAGCCCAGTGTACAAGGCCAGCAGCGTCTTTTTTAAATTTTTTAAAATTTTGGTCCCTTCTTTTTTAAAGTATATTTTATTGATTATGTTGTTACAGAAGTCCCAATTTTTTCCCCTTTGCTCCCCTCCACCCAATACCCCCCTTCCCTCCAGCAACACCACCCCTTCAGTTCATGTCCATGGGTCATGCATGTAAGTTCTTTGGCTTCACCCTTTCCTACATTATTCTTAACTCCCCCCTATTTTCTACCCACTGATTATGCTTCTTAGTCCCTGCACCATTTCCCCATGTCTCCCCCTTCCCCCTCCCAGCTGATAACCCTCCAAATGATCCCCATACCTATGATTCTTTTCCTGTTCTGGTTGTTTACTTAGTTTGTTTTTGTTTTTATTTTTTAGATTCAGTTGTTGATAGTTGTGAGTTTGTTGTCATTTTAATGTTCGCAGTTTTAATTTTTTTCTTAAGTAAGTCCCTTTGACATTTCGTATAATAATGGCTTGGTGATGATGAACTCCTTTAGCTTTATCTTGTCTGGGAAGCACTTTATCTGCCCTTCCATTCTAAACAATAGCTTTGCTGGGTAGAGGAATCTTGGTTGTAGGTCCTTGGTTTTCATCACCTTGAATACTTCTTGCCAGTCCCTTTTTGCCTGCAAAGTTTCTTTTGAGAAATCAGTTGATATTCTTATAGGAACTCCTTTGTAGGTAACTCTCTGCTTTTCTTTTGCTGCTTTAAGATTCTCTCTTTATCTTTCACCTTTGGCATTTTAATTATGATGTGTCTTGGTGTGGTCCTCTTTGAGTCTAGCTTGTTTGGGACTCTCTGTGCTTCCTGGACTTGTATGTCTATTTCCTTCACCAAATTTGGGGAGTTTTCCTCCATTATTTTCTCACATAAGCTTTCAATTTCTTGCTCTTCCTCTTCTCCTTCTGGAACCCTATGATTCGGATGTTGGCACGTTTAAAGTTGTTCCAGAGGTTCCTAAACCTCTCCTCATTTTTTTAAAATTCTTATTTCCTCATTCTGTACTGGTTGACTGTTTTTTTCTTCCTTATGTTCCAAATCATTGATTTGAGCCCCAGTTTCCTTCCCTTCACCATTAGTTTTGTGTGGATTTTCCTTTGTTTCACTTAGCATAGCCTTCACTTCTTTCCTTATGTGTTTGCTGTACTCAAGCATATCTGTTAAGCCCATGAGCACCTTTATCACCAGTGTTTTGAACTCTGCATCTGTTAGGTTGGCTATCTCCTTATCTGTGAGGTTGGCTATCTCCTCGTCGCTTAGTTGTCCCACTGGAACCTTGATTTGTTCCCCCTTTTGGGCCACACTTCTCTGTCTCCTCATTCTGACAGGCTCCTGTGTTTGTTTGCCTCTGTGTCTGAGGCAGAGCTGTTGCTCCTGTTATGTTGTAAGGGGCGGAGCCTTAGGGATTCGTCAGTACAGGGCGACCTGTTTCACCACGTTGTCATGCTCTGTGTTGGGGAGGGGTCTGAGGGGGAACAGTGCCACTTGTTCAGCACTCGCCCCTTTTCCAGGCACTTCTCTCGCTTCTGTATGGGACTGAGCCTCATTAGCTGCTGCCCTGGCCGTCGTTCCCAGAGTGGGTGGGTCTGCGGATGTTCTAGGACCGTGGGGGCCCTTTAAACAAGCGGACTCTGCTGAGACCGGCAGTTTCTGCCTCCGCCCCAACCCCCACTGGTCTGCACAGTCAGAAGCAATGAGGCTTGATTTTCCCCGGCGCTGGGACGGTGGGCTGTGTGGTCTGGTCTGGTGCTGGGAGTGCTTCCCAGGTGTCCCTCCTGACTTTTTAAAACATGTGACTGCGCTTTCCCCCTGCCTGCTGCTGTTGCTGCCGCCACCACACCATGTCCTCTCCGCCCCTCCGCCCCTCCTACCTGTCTGGATGAGTGTTTCTTCTTTATATCTTTGTTTGTTGGACTTCCACGCAGCTCAGTTTTCTGGAACTTCTGGTTGTTTCTAGTTTTGAGGTAGCTGTGTTCCTTCTTAGTTGTGGAGGGAGACGCAGTGTGTCTGTCTTGCCTCCATCTTGGCTGGAAGTCTGGCTGTGTCTGTGTATTGCATTTCCAAACTCAATCCAACTTTTTCAAAACTTGCCTTTGAGAATCAAGTAGAGGCTCAGTTCTGGGAGTGGTCCTGTCGGAGCCTTTGAGGGCTCCATTCTCCTGTCCCTGACTTGATGAAGCCATTTGCTAGGGTGACCCACTTGTTCCGGCTCACCTGGGACTTCCCAGGATTCCCCTCAGTCCTGGGAAAGCTGGAAAGGTCGGTCCCCCCACATTTGACCATCCCAGTAACGTCACCACTCTTTCCATCACCTCTATGGCTTGCTTCTGCTGCTGGCCTGGAGCTTCCTGTTTCACACGTGGGTGTGGGCTTCCTGCCTGAGCTGAGAGCAGCCCCTCCTTGCCCGTCTGCCCTCCACTGTTGGAGTGAGTGCCAGCATCAGGACCCCCACTCTCTTTGGGGGAAATCCCCTTAGTGCGGTCCTTCTCTGTCACTGCAGGAGCCAAAGGCAGTGGAGGGGCCGGTTTCTCCCCTCACCCCTGCATCCCGGGACTCTGGCTCAGGTGTGTGTCCTCCCGTGGGTAAGCAGGTGCTCTCGCCCAGGTCTCTTGCATCTGGAGGGAAACATGTCAAGACTTTGGGGCTGTGAGCACCCACTCAAGGCCTGGCCGGGGTATTGTGTGTTCAGAGAGCAGGGCCAGCTGCAGAGTCCACAGCCTGGCTCCTGAGGCCAGACCTCGGCAGCTTCTCAGCTCTCTTAGGACCGGCCTGCTTGCTGAACCCCATTTCCCGACAATTGCGGCCAGCTCTGGGAGCTAGCCAATGCCCTTCTGATTAATTCCTTCGTGCTTAAGCCAGCTGCAGTCAGTCCTGGAGGTCTGCAGCTGGAACTGTGTGTACCGTGGTGGGTCAAGAACAGCAACCCCCCCCCCCCACTGGCTTTATCACCCAGTTTGTCATCCATGCACCCATCAGTCCCTTGGTCTTCTCTTCATCCATCTACCCACCCACGCACCCATCCACCCATCCATCCATTCACCCTTCCATCCACCCATCCACACATCCACCCACCCACCCATCCACCCACCCACTCATCCACCCATCCAGCCACCCACCCATCCACCCACCCACTCATCCACCCACCCAGCCACCCACCCATCCACCCACCATCCATCCACCCACCCACCCACCCACCCACCCATCCACCCATCCACCCACCCACTCATCCACCCATCCAGCCACCCACCCATCCACCCATCCGTCCACCCATCCACTCACCCATCCACTCACCCATCCACTCACACATCCACCCACCCACCCATCCACCCACCATCCATCCACCCATCCAGCCATCCACCCATCCACCCATCCATCCACCCATCCACTCACCCATCCACTCACCCATCCACCCACCCACCCATCCACCCACCATCCATCCACCCATCCACCCAACCACCCATACACCCATACACCCATCCACCCATCCATCCATCGATCCACCCATCCATCCACCCATCTACCCATCCACCCATCCACCCATTTACCCACCCCCCACCCATCCATATAGCCATTCACCTCCTTTACCACCCCACTCCACTCCCTTTCCGCCAGCCCCACTGACCACCATACTAATGTAGTAATCATTTTGTTTGTATTTTTGAAAAACATGTGTTGTTGATTTGCATCCATATACACACACACATACATACAAATTTTTTTTTTTTTTTTGCTTAATGAAAATTCTTTTTACGTATTTACTTCTTAGAGAGAGGGGAAGGGAGGGAGAAAGAGAGGGAGAGAAACATCCGTGTATGAGAGCTACATCAGTCGGCTGCCTCTCACACGCCCCCCACCGGGAACCCGGCCCACCGCCCAGGCCTGCGCCCTGGCTGGGAATGGCGCTGGCGACCTCACAGTGCACAGGCCCGCACTCCGTCCACTGAGCCACACCCGCCGGGGCCACATGCAAATCTTAAGTGTACTGATCAGTGGACTTCACGTGTGTCTGTACTCACAGCCACCACCCTGGTCAGAAGACAAGGAGCCCGACGGCACCCAGAAGACCATCTCATGCCCTTCTCAGTCAGTTACTGCACTTTCCACAACCCTCCCCCCTGCCCCGAGGTAGCCACTCTTCTGACTTTTATCACCATAGGTCACTTTTGGGTGCATACATTTCTATTTACATAAATGGTCTTCTATAGTTCGTCCTGTTTCTTCATTTTTTCATAATGTCCTGTGTTGTTAAGACCCATCCACGTTGTTAGGTGTTCATCGTACCATCACCCCCAGCTCACACCCAATGCTCATTCCGGCCTCCACCCCCGGCCATGACCCTGCGAACGTTTCCTGTGTGTTTGTACACGGGACTCTGCTGGATTTCTCAGCTTGGGGACACTTCCCAGGTCAAGTTTTAACTCTGGGGGGGTGGGGAGTTACCAAGTGAACCTCTTCTCCTTGCACGTCCTTGGCGCTTCTGTTCAATCTGTGAGTGATTCCCTGTGGACGAGGATCGGTCGGGGGATGTGGCCGTCCTTTCTGGGTGGAGAACGCTCCTCTCCTGTCCCAGTAATTTGACTTGCAAGAGCCCCCGCTGCCTGCCTCTGAGCTGTGCTCCGATGATACCGGTGAGTGTGGTGAGCTCACCCAGCCACTCCTGTGAGGCCCGTCACCTTGCCTGCCACTCAGCAGCCCGGAAATTCCGAGACAGGTCTTGAGAGGAAGCCGCAGGGCGGGAAGGGAGACGAGGGAGCAGTACACGTCTGTCCACGGAGCCTTCCGCGGAGTGTCCGCGACCGGGAGCACGGTGGCCACCACCCTGGGAGACAGCCCTTCTTTATTTGGCCTCGCCCGCGTGTTTGTGAAGGAGTTCGTGGAGGTCTGCAGATGGGGATGTTGGAAAAAAGCATGTTTTCCCTGCAGAAGGCAAAAGTTTACGGACAGAACAACCCGAAAGGCAAAGCCCCCGGAAGCGCCCTTCTGCCTGTGAGGCCTCTGCCACGGCCAGCGGAGCCGACGTGGTTAGGCCGCAGTAAAGCCTCCTGATCCTGTTCAATTTCGGGACAATCCAGAAGGTCAGACTGGGGAGGATTTAGTAGCCGAAGCTGATCAAAAAGGAAAATAAATGAATAAAGGAAAATAATCACTGTCCTCCAGGATGCAACATGAAAAATATCAGCATAATCCTGATTTCATAATAATTTAAACCAGATGAAGAGAGCTTCCCGTTCACACACACACCGGTTGCTCTGATTTCCTCTTCGTTCAGTTGGACGTGGCATTCACAGAGTCCAGGAGGCAGCCCGCTCCAAGGCACCCAGCCCCTGGGAGGGACAGAGGAGGGGGTGACAGGCCCAGACTGCCAGGTTCGGCAGAATGGAGCCAAACCCGTATTTTTTCATGAATAATCGTGTTATATCATTGCGACAAGCCACTTACCCTTCCCGAGACCGATTTCTCACCTGTAAAATGGGGTAGTGATTGCTCCTGCTTCACTGGACGCCATGTGCAGCGAGGTCTAACCACTAAGGGACCTGTGGAGATCAACACCCAGAAAGTGCTCACTCTCTGTGTGCTCTTACTCAGCTTTCAAGCCACCAGGTCCCATCAGGGTGGTGGCCATGAAGAGCCCCAAGGTCAAGGGGAGCCATAGCAGAGCCCTTGAGTTCTATCCATGGTGTGTGTGATCACTGCGCATTTTTCCTTTGAGGTCACATGCCCTCCTCCAGACGTTTGTCCTACAAAAGGACACTTACGTGTGCGGTGCAGCACCTTGATGAGGATGAACACCGTTTGTGACACAGCACAGTGACAGAGTGGGGACAGGGGACAACTGACACGCCCATCGACGGTCAGGGTGAAGGAAACCACGATGCATTCAACGTGTCTTCTGCAGCGTCAAAGAGGAGCGGTAGATCGAGAAGTAAGATCGGGAAGGGCAACCTCACTGTAGAAGAGTGTGGGTGACAATATTCCCAGCGTGCCTGCGTTTTTGTGGAGATTAACAAGAAGCAATAACGTGTTGGAGTTGGTCCTGGAAAGAAGTAGTGAGAAGATTGTGTACCAATGGCTGATGGCGACTTCCTCCTGGGAAGGGGGTACCCTAACGAATGTGGTTGTATAATTAGCTGGCCAACAGGGGGCCCTTTGCTACACATGCCCGACAGGTACTGACCCAGAGCCACACGAGCACCAGGGGCACATCCGAGGAGACTCTCCTCTTTGTCCACGAGGACTCGGGACTCTCCTTTGCTAACGACGGGATTCAAGTCCAACCCACTTGGCTCTTCTCCCTTTCCTTGAGCCCATCATTCACTGGGGCTGTGATTCAACCGGGCGGACAAGGGACAAGGGAGGAGGGGCCTTGGGGACTAGAGCCGCCCCTGGGGACGAAGCGTCGCCGGAGCTGTTACAGGAGGAAGAGAGCATGGATCTGGGGAGGCCGAGCCAGCAGGTCGCACCGCGTCTTTGTGCAGCGCTGGACGCTGTGCGGGGGAGTTCGAGGGCAGCTCCGCGTCCTGAGCGGAAGGGTTCCTGCGGAGAAACCCCCGTGGGTGCTGCCGGGCACCGTGGAGGACCAGAAAAGCAGCGGGGTCAGTGCGGAGCGGAGAGAGGGACCCCGGGGTCCCGGGCCCTGGCGGGCGCGTGTTCTGTCCCTGCCCCGGAGCGAGCAGCTCTGCGGTGCGGAGCCAGCATCGGGGTGGGGGTGCGAGGGACGGGGGCTCTGAGCGGAGGGCCCGCCTCGCTGATTGGGAGCAGCTGCGGGCCCCTGACCGGGCTGCGAGGCGCAGCGTTCGGGGCGCTGATGGCGCGGGAGGCGACGCGGGCTGACTTCCTGCCACCCAGGCCCCGCCGGGCTGGGGCCGTTTTTCCACCTCCTCAGACACCCAGACTTCCCGGGGTACAGGGAGGTCTGCGAACACCCATCTCCACCAGGGCTGCGCTGTGCTCCCCGGGGGCGCTGGCACGATGCCGCGGCCGCGCGGGCGCCCAGCGCCCAGACCTCGCAGCGCGTTCGCGGTCCTGCCCCCGGAGGCCTGCGGGTTGCGCCCGCTTCCGAGCAGGAAAACCCTCCCTTGGAGGTCCTCTCTCACGAGGCAGCTCTGGGCGCCCTGGGAGGCTCTCCGCGGGGTAAACAGCAGCCTTGGAGCAGGGTCTGCGACGTTGCTAGAATGATAATCAGGTTCCGGGACGATTTTTAGCTCCCCTGCCCCATCACATGGGGGCAATTAACCATGCCTACTTTAGAGGGTTACATTTTCTGAGCAAGGTTTTTAATTTACATGTACTTTTAAATTTTAGAAGAATTTCAGATCTACAAAAAAGTTGCTGAGATAGGACAGAAAGCTCCGGTAAGCCTTTCTTTTCTTTTTTAGCCTCACCCCAAAACTTTATTCTTTCAGAGAGAGAGAGAAAGAGAGATAGGAAGAGAGAGCGAAACAACAACGTGAGATAGAAGCCCCCATTGGTTGCCTCCCGGACATGCCCTGACTGGGGATCGCATGTGCCTGGACCCGGCTCTGAGATTGAACGTACGAGCTAGGGATGTGGACGGACCAGGAATCAAACCCACAACCTTTTGGTTATGGGACGACACTCCAACTCACTGAGCCACCCAGCCAGGGCAGTTCCTGTACGCCGTTCACCCAGCTTCCCCTATTTGTAACATCCTCCTTTCCTATAGCACGTCTCACACCCATGGGGCCCACGTGGGTGTATTCCTGCTCACTGAACTCCACAGTGTATTTGGATTTCACCAGTTCCCTCCCAATGTCTCTTCAAGTCCGAGGCCCACCAAGGTGTCCTGTCTCCGCAGGCTCCTCTGGGCAGGGACAGTTTTCTCAGACTTCCCTGGGCTCTGATGGCCTTGACAGTTTGGAGGACCGGTCTGCTGTCCAGTTGGATTTGCCTGCCGTCTTCCTCCGGACCAGGCTGGGCTTGGGTTTTGGGGAGGAGGTGCCCTTCTCATCGCTGTCATTGGCCCTGATCATACCGGTCGTCCTGAGGACTCAGGGACAGGCTGCCTGGGAGATGTTGGGGCGCATCCAGGCCCCTACCGGGTCTGCGGTGATGGGACAGGAGGTTACAGAGGATCGGGAAACCATCGAGTCAGTGGTTGTAGAGAATTTTCACTGCCAGGGTGTGGGGACCCATCTCAGACGGAGGTGACCCAGCCTTAATTTCTGCCCCTCAGGACCTGCAGCGCTGGGTGCAGACAGTCACCTCCGCCTTCAGTCCACTTGCTTTGTTCAGCTGCTTCTGAGTCGGGAGCGGTAGCTGTGGCCTCGGGGTGCGTGGGTACCCTGGTGTGAATCAATAGCCATCTCTGGCCGTGGGGGAACGCAGCCTGGTAGACTAAGGGACAGGGGCTTACAGAGCCACTGCTCAGCATGCCATGGGAACAGTAAGTCACAGGAAGGGAGGACATCCTTCTGCCATGGCCGTCAGGAGAACCGTGCGGCCCAGGCAAACACCCGCGGCGGCTCTTCCACCAACTGCCCGAGTGACCTCGGTGACTTCCTCCAAAGCAGCGCGTTGTTGGCCTCTGCGTGCCCTCTGGGGACCGCGGCGGCTGCCTGGCCTTTCTCACCAGGCTCTCTTCGATTTAAGTAGATTAGCTTTGGTTTCAAAGGCAAAACGTGTCCCAGCTCACAAAGCTCAGTTTTAGAATGTGAGACTCCAAACGAACAAAACATGTAATAAGCAGTTTAAAAATGGGAAAGGCAAGGTGAAGGTGAGATTAAAAAAAAAAATTCTCACCTGAGGGTATTTTTTATTATTGATGAGAGAGAGAGAGAAACAGAGAGAGAGGAACATCAGTGAGCTGCCTCTCGCGCGCGCCCGGACCGGGGATCAAACCCGCAGCCTCTCGGTGCCCAAGATGAAGCTCCGGCCAATGGAGCCCCGGGGCCAAGGCTAAGGTTTTGAATGAAAGGCCCAGCGGTCCTCCTCGGTCTTTCCAGCCGCTCTCTCACCGGCATGGCGACCTCGTTGCCAACATCGTTTCTGAATAAAAAGAGTGGCTGCGGAAGCTTTGCTGCCTCTGCTTGGCTGGCCACGCAGAAAGGGGAAAAGAATCTCCATCTTTTAGAAGAAAGAGGCAATTTTACAATGACGGCCTTTCAACCAAGACCCATCGTGGTGAGTGTCTCGACTCCGTCGCTGTTTTTCTGTTGAAAATCTCACAGGAAAGCGCGCAGCAACTTTGTTTCGGGTGACCAAACTTGGTGGCCTGCGAGGGGCAGCTGACGACCCCCCGGCACGGGCTTCCGCAGGCCCTTCAGTGACAGTGATCGCCCAAGTGAGCCCGAACGAGGGTTTCCTTTCCTTTGGCCGAGGAAGAAGCAGTGATGGGTACGTGTGTGATCTGTTTTCTGTTCTTCGCAATTATTGGAACATTTTAATCATATTCTCCTAATCAGGAAACAGCTCACAGCACATTTGAGATCACGGGTGAAACATGGATACCAGGGAAATCCAATTATCCTTTATTTTTAGGTACAAGGGGAGGATGCTGGCTGAGCGCTAAGCTCTTCCCAGTCTCCGAGGATTAATAAATGCCACGAAGCTTACCAGGCGCCCTCCCAGCACAGTGCTGACGGGCAGAGCTGCACAACACGCCTCAGATGGACACCGTCCCGCACGTGTATGCGACACACCTCAGGAAGATGCCGTCCCGCACATGTATGCAACACGCCTCAAGTGGACACTGTCCCGCACGTGTATGCGACACGTCTCAGGAGGACGCTGTCCCGCACGTGCATGCAACATGCCTCAGATGGACACCGTCCCGCACGTGTATGCGGTACGTCTCGGTATGACGCCATCCTGCACACTTATGTGCTGGACCTCTAGGGGTTTTACATTTACGCTGCGTATCAACTGCATTTATTCCCACCGCTATCTTCCAGGGCAAAGTACACACTCCACAGGGATATCAATGCGCGCAGAGTAACCTAGGAGACCAGAGAAAGTCACAGGACCCCGGGGAGCGCTCTGCTCCCACCCTGCATCGACAAGAAAGGGGCGTCCTGCCTGGGTCGGGCAGGCGGCCCCAGAAGGACAGAGCGTGTGCCATGAATGTAGGCCTTTCTTCTTGTTTGTGGCCGTTCGGTACAGCTGAGCTGAGGTCTGCTCAGGGCGTCAGCTGGGCTCAGGCCATTCGACGCTCCGGCCAGAGGTTCTCGTTCCGGGAGCCGCGGAAGCCTCTGCTCTGCCTGGGCTCATCAGAGCTGGGTTTTGTCTCTTGGCATATGAGGAGGCCACTCTGGTTTCCATCACAGAGCCTGGCGTGCAGATGGATGCTGGCGAGGGGGGTGCTGTCTGAGCGACTGAAGGCGTTAAAATGTATGGTCCTGAGGACCCGGGGTCCCCACGACACTTAGGGCACACGTTGTAGGATGGCCTTGGATGGCGGCAGCTACCATTCCTCCAGAAAGTTGTGACAACCAAAAATGTCCTCAGCCCTCACTGATGTGGCTCAGTGGGTTGGGCATCGCCGTGTCTCCTGAAAGGTCGCCGGTTCAATTCCCAGTCAGAGCACATGCCTGGGTCTCGGGCCAAGTCCCCGGTTGGGGGCGCGTTTGAGAAGCAACCGATCGATGTATCTCTTGCACATGGATGTGTCTCTCCCTCTCTTTCTCCCTCCCTTCCCCTCTCACTAAAAATAAGTAAATAACATCTTTGAAGAAACCATCCCCAGACATTGCCAAGTGTCCCTTGTTAGGCAAACCACCCCCGATGGAAACAGACCCACAAGTCCTCCTTTCGAAGAGTGGATTGGCCCCCTGCTACACGAAGTCGCGTGTGGGCTGGCCAAGAACACCAAGAAATAAGATAAGGGGAAGGTCTAGGCCTTGCTTTTGTGTTTCTTGCTCTGGGTTTCGAAGGGGCCGCCTTTGGAGGCTGATGCCGTGGCTGACCCCACCCGTTTGCGTCCCAGGAGCTCCGGGGAGGTAAGCTGGTTGCCTTCGCCAAGCCGGGGGCCCTGTTCGCCCGCTGGCCTCTTCTGCCGTCAGTTAGCTCCTTGCGCACCCTTCTCGTCCTGCTCACACTCACACCCTGACTCTGTCTTCCCCTCTCTCCGTAACGAAAGGGGTTCCAGGAGGCAGAAGTTCGCTCACCGTCCGCATCGCACTCATTTATTGAGAATGTCGAGTTCCGCTCGAGATGACACATTTGCTTTCTGCCGAAGTCGGGCGCTGAGTGCTTGTAAGGGGTCCCTAACTAATTGGATTCTGTCCCCGGAACGCGCGCTCTCCTCTCCTCCGGTTCGCAGGTGGGAAGGATCAGAAACGGCCCCGCAAGGTGACGCTTCCACTCGCTTTGACCCAAGGGGACCAGCCTGTCACCCTTGTTTCTAACTGGCTTTGGACGCCGGGCAGGCTTCCCCTACCCGACAGGCACCCCTCTGCTGGGTCTGGACAGCGCTGCGCGTCCGCCAGACCACAGCAGCGGCCCCCGCTCCCTTCGGGACGGTGATTTCTCACAGCTTATTTGGACAACCTCTGGCCTCCCTCTCGGGTTATGTAAGTATTTTCTCATGAGACGGTGCCCCGCCTCCCGGGCATCTAAGGCGCCTCCCTGCCATGGAGCCCTCTCCGTAGTTTGCATTGTGAGGCAGAACAAAGGCGCCCGGCTCCATGGCCCTCATCCGAGGCGAAAGGCAGTGCTGGCCGCACCCGGCCTTCCCCACAAAGCTCGTCCGTCTCCCAGCGTTCCCGGCTCTATTGTGGGAACGTAGCCATGCAAAACCGAACCCAGAGCTCAAAGCCACGGGCTCTTTTGCAGTTCAGCCTTTAATTTCTTTACCCTGCTTTGTGCAGAATTATTTTTTTGGGGGGTGTGGGATCCCACGGGACAAGTTTCCAGAGCTGTTTTCCACCTCTTTCCCAGCACAAACACGCAGACGTCGAAGGAGAAGACAGTGGCCGAGAGAAAATGTCAGGCCACAGGAAGAGCCGTGATCTATTCCTCAATGACACATTAACAGGCTGACTTTCAATGAATTTAATTAGCCAATGCAGGATCACAAGAAACAGCAAGACCCGCTGCCCAGCATGACAGGTTTTTAAGCTGATTTGATGAAATCGATGGATGATCTAAAGGTCCTGCCTGGATGAATCTGTGTAAACATATATCTTAAAACTGATTTTTTCAAGGAAATCGAAGAGACTGGTACAGGATAAATATTTAAGGCAAACAAAAGGCCCTGTAAATAGCAAGTAATCTTGTTCCCTGTCACTGACAACTCTGTGGAACAATGTACCCTTTAATTTGTCTGAACATCAAAAGAACCCCTCAATTTGAAATATTTCCCCAAACAGCATTAAATAACAGATCTCTTTCAACCAAAGCCCGAGCCAGCACGGAAGACTTCCTCTATCTGCCCATTGGCATTTCCCACGAAAATGGCCCTCGTGGGAGAAAAACTTGCCAAAGAGCTCGGTCCAGTTCAAAGGCCCCACGACCTTACAAGGTGCAGTTTGGGTGCCTTCAAGGCAAAGGACATGACAGCTGCCAGGGGAACCTCAGTCACCGACAGGCACGGATGTCCTTACCTCTGAAGGCCTGGCATGGGAGGGCAGTTCTTCTGTCTTTTTGGTTTTCGCCTCCATTATAGAGACCATGTTTCCTAGGGAACACGGGCACATGTCCTCCCACGCTTCTGCTGAAGCCACATGACCCAGATTTTTGATGTTCTGTCCAGAGAAAGAAAGAGTTTGTCCTACAGCAAAATTGTGTAACCTGAGGGTCTGGGGCAGATGCGTCTGGACCGTCTCCCTTATCATTCATGGAGAGCCAACCTCAGCTAGCGGAACCGCATTGAAACGAGAAACAAAAGCCACGCCATGGTCCGTGCCTTCCCGTTTGGTTACCACGTGACTGTTCTACCCTGTTCTTCCTTCTGACACTTTTTTTTCCAATAAGAGATTTGGACTGTTTTTTGTTTTTTTTAAAAACTCCTGCCTCTGCCCTCCCTAAAACTGACTTTGGGAAAATGGTAGCTGAGCTCCGCATGTCACCCCCACAGCATTTACTGTACTGGCCACATTCCAAGCACCTCGCTCTGTACAGGCTGTCCCGTGGCAAAGTTACAGGGACCCCTGGGCGAGGATCAAATGTCAGAGGCCACTGCCCGGGGTCACACGCTCGGCTCCACCTCCCCTTCCCAAAGCTGGTGGAAGAGGGACTCTGAGCGGGTCACTGCAGAGCAGCTATGCTTTGTAGGGGAGTTCAGAGAGAGGAGAAATGCTTTGGCTTAATGACTTTTTCAAAGATACACGAGTTTCTTTCCAGCTCCTTCTGGCCTTGGATGAAAGTGCCCGAAAAACCACTGACGGTGGCCACTGTGGCCGTTAGTAACTCTTTTCTTGTTGGGGGTGGTGGTGGGGGAGAAACGAGGGCTTTTGTCCTCTGTTGTTTTTTAAATTTATTTATTTTTTCACTGCGGTAAAATGAACATAAAATGCACCACTGCGACCATGTTTAGGAGTACAGTTCCTTGGCATGGAGTAAACTCCCGTTGCTGCGTGCCCACCCTGACACCCCTCTCTGAAACTGTTTTCATCTCGCAACACGGAGACGCTGTACCCATGAAACACTGATCCCAGCCTTGCTCTCCCAGCCCCTGGCACCCGCTGTTTGACTTTCTGTCTCTGGAAACTTAGCTGCTCTAAGTACTTCGTGGGAACAGAATCATACCGCATTTGTCCTTTTGTGACCGACTGGCTTCTGCCACCGGGCATAACGTCCTCAAGGCTCATCCACGTTGTAGCCGGTGTCAGAGGTCCCTTCCTTTTCCTGGCAGAATATTATTCCCTTGTCGGGACAGACCAGACTGATTTATCCATCACCCGCCCATGCACATGGGGGTTGCCTCCACCTCTTGGCTACTGTGAACAGCGCTGCTATGAACGCGGGTGCGCACACACCTCTTCGAGACCCTGCTTCCTGCTCTTAGTTTCAGGTTTTTTCTTACAGCTGCCCTCCTGCTGGCTGTGACATATCTCATGGTTTTGATTTGATTCCCCTAATAATTAGTGAGGCCGGGCATTGTTTTACGGGCGTAGTAATCATTTGTGTCTTTTCTTTGGAGAAGTGTCTGTTTGAGTCCTTTGCCCTTTTTGAATCTTTGTTTCTTGTTGAATTTAGCATTCTGTATATTTTGAATATTAGTCTCTTATCAGATGTACGATTTGTAAGTATTCCTCCCATTCTGTGTGTGGCTTTTTTTAACTCTGTTGATAGTATCCTTTGCTGCCCAAAGTTTTTAATTTTGATGAAATCCAATTTTGTTTTCTTTTCTTGCCTGTGATTTTGGGGTCATACCCAAGAAGTCATTGCCAAATCCAATGTCATGAAGCTTTTCCCCTACATTTTCTTGTATGAGTTTTATAATCTTAGCTCTTAAGTTTAGGTCTTTGAACGATAACTGGGTTATTTTTTGGACACAGTGCTGTGTAGGGGCCCAGCTCCGCCCTTCTGCCCACGGGCGTCCAGTTTTCCCAGCACCGTTTGGTCAAAGACTCGCTCTCCTCCGTTGAATGGTCTGGGGCACGCGTGGAAAATCATTTGTGGACACGCGCCATCAAGCGCTCTCACTGCGTTTATGCACCGTCTGAATCTGCCCTGTTCTCAGGGCATCTGTGTGGTCTCTGTTCCTGTCTAGCTGCTCCTGGAGCTTATAAACTTGAGAATGGTCCAGATTTCCTCATTATTTTGTATCTTGGTGTTGCCTCGTGGCTTTCTTTGTCTGTTTATCGGGATGCATCTAATCAAGGCAGTCAGGCTCACCTACCGTCCTCAGCGACCAGGTGAGGTGGTCCCCGCGGGTCCCCATGGGAACATGCTCCTCCTGGGCATGCTGTAGCAGAACAGGGGGTCTGGTGATTTTCCTCTGCAGCCTCCGCCTCCAGCCGGTGAGCACCTGGTGGGGCCCCCCTCCCCCGCCTTGCTCACGCCTCCAGAACTCTCGTTGAGCTCACCGTTGGGCCAATGGATACATGGCTGTTGGGAACGTGGCAGTGACCATTGGTGTCTGGCTCTGCACCGCCCATTCTTAGTTGGGGGGCGGGGGAGGTGGCCCAGTTGGGTTGAGGCAAAGTGACATTCTTTTCCAGTTCTCTTTTCTGGGTCTTCTTCCTTTTTCTAGCTCCAAACTTTGAGTCACTCTGGGTCTCGGTCTCCAGAGGTCTCCTCCATCCACACTTGCTTCCATGAGGAGCACATCTGGAGAGCTTCGTCTGCAGCCAACTCCCAAGTTCACATCTCTAGACCCAACCCCTCCCTTGTAAGACAAGACCTTGGGTAAGTCTCTGAGCCTTTCTGAGCCTCAGTCTCCTCAACTGTAAAACAGGGATGACATGATCTTCCTTGTTGCTGGGTATGAGGGAGACCCAAAAACCCCGGAATTAATTTATAAAAAAAATGTGTATTTTTTCTTACATGTTTAAACTTCAGTCACCTCTCCGTCTGATGCAATACACCTATCAAGACATTTTTCCACAGCTCAGAACACTGTTTGAACTCGTCGGTTTTGATGCCTTTTAGGGCTCCTGCCATTTTTGTTTCACCTCTTGCATGTGGGCAAAATGTTCCCCTTTGAGGCCTTTTTTCATCTGGGGCAATTGCAAAAAAGTCACTTGAGGCGAGATTTGGGTGAATACGGAGGATGGGGCATGGGGGTCATGCCGCTTTTGGTCAAAAACTGCTGAGCCCTCAGTGTTCAGGTGCGCTCGTAAATCACCCGCCAAGAAATGGGCAAACGCATTGAAAGAGTCTTCAGAAGTAATTCACTGAAGCTGAACACAGCCTCTCACAACGACGCCAGCCGGTGCACTGATCCAGATGGGCTCCCAGATCACTCGCCTCGCAGGGGAAGCCTGCATTCCAGAAGATATTGAATAATTCCATTTTTTCTTGGGTTCCCCCTCGTATTATAGGCATTTATGTCAGCATGTGGCCCCCAGCAGGCGCCCAGCAAGTGGTAAGCTTTATTGCGTTCATCTTATTAAGGTTCTGCTGTAGGAAGCCCCCAGGCTCACTTCCGTTATCAGACACCGCCCCATAAAGAGCTCTGGGGAACCAGAATGAAGGCGAGGATTAAAAACCGTGCAGATCCCAGCGCCTCCTGGCCGCGCCTGACCCTTGCGTGCAAGCCGGGCCGCTCGGAGTCATCTGCGGTCACCTCAGCGTGTGAAGCGCGTGTACTGTTTGTCCTTTTTCTCGCTCGTTTGTTTTTTCCAAGTGGTTTTTCACTTGTCATTTCCTTCTGTCTCCGACCCGTTCAGAGTGGTGATGTTAACAGATACCGTGATTACTTCAAGCTGCAGATGACTGTGGTGTTGAGACGGGCAGCTTGGAGAGAGCGCGGGGGTCATGTGGCCCCAGCCTGGCGTCCGCTGGGTGGGCGGACAGAGGGTGATGGGGCGTCCCCAGGGATGGGCGTGGGGAGGGGCGGGGCGGGGCGGGGGCCCGGGACGGCAGGAGGCCACTCCGCGTTCTGGGCTCTGCAGTCAGCCTCTGTGCATCACTCCTGTCTCGTTTTCTCCCCCACCGCTTTTCTCTGAGACACGTGTTCTGAGTCTGAAGTAGGGGTGCAGGTTGAATGGGAGAGAGGAACTAGTTGAGAGCTAGAGGAAAGGCCTTTGGGATGGGACCTTCTGGTTTTGGGGAGAGAAACGGGGAGCGGCCTGCCTTCCAGTCTCAGCTGCTGAAGGCGGGGGGAAGGATCCCCTCCACTCGGTCGGAACTTCACCATCCATCTCAAAGCCCTTCCACTGCCACCCCCTTGCCAAGCCCCGGGCCAAAGTCCTAGAAGGCATTTGAGTCTTTTCCAGCACTCCCTTCCTGCCTCCCACATTCGGTATATTGCAAACTCTAGTTGGCTCTGCCCCCGAAGTATTTTGTAAATCTGATCTGAGCACGATTCTTTCTCCCCAACACCGGGACCCCACCGTCTCCTGTTTGGTCCATACAAACGCCCCGACCGCTCTTGCTGCTGTGGCCCTGGTCTCTGCAGTCTGTCCCCTGCGCGAGGCCAGAGCCCAGGGGTTGGGGCCGAGAGCCCCAGAGGCCTGTTCTCAGGCCGTGAAGCCTGATGGGACTTGTTCTGCCGGATTTCTAACTGGTTTGGGGGTCAGTGACCCCTTCGATTCTTACCATGTCCCCCCGTTGGAATGGCAATGTCCTGGAGGCCGCTGACTGGTGTCCCGGGGCGCTGGCCCGCAGGGGGCTTGTCCTGCCTGATTGAGCCGGTTCGAGGATGAGAGCGGAGACTTCTGAGCCGAGGAGAGTCAGACCGGATCTGAGACCTAGGCTTGATGCTGTAGTGGGCTGAGATTCGGGGGGATTTGGGTTGGGGTGAGTGTGTTTTGCATGTGGAAAGGACAAGGATTTTGGGGATCCAGAGGCAGACTTTAGTGGGTGAATGGTGACCCTTCCCAGAAGACATGTTCCCATGAAACCCATGCCCCTACCTGGAAAATGGAGTTCTGTAGAGGTAATTAAATTAGGACAGAAGTCGTTCTGGAGTGGGACGGGCCCCAAGTGCAATGACAAGTGTCGTCATGAGAAAACAGAGGAAGAAGACCAGGGGGAGGGGGCCCCGGACACTGGAGTTGGGCTGCCCCAGACCAGGGACCACCCGAAGCTAAGAGAGGCCAGGAAGGACACCCCCCGAGAGCCTTCGCAAACTCGTTTCAGGCGCTCCGGTTGGGTGCCAGCCCCCGCCAGGTACTTCGAGACACTCAGGACGTGAGGGTGACAGCCATGCATCTGGTGCTCAGGGAGACCCCTCCCATCAGGGGGCCACGCCTGGGCAGGGCCCGCCGGACACTGTGGGGACGATGAAGAGCCTGAGCTTCCTGGCACACAGCCCTGAACGTGGGCCCCAGGGACTCCGTTATTTACAGGTTTATGATTGATGGCCAGTGACTTCCTCTGTCCACATCTCAGCTTCCCGGAGGGCGAGGATAGAGCCCTGGGGACACGTCCTCCCTGGTGGCTGACACGGAGATGCGAGGAAGGGAGACGCGGAAGAGCGTGCTCTGCATGGCGCCTGGCACAGACGCAGCGAATATGTCATTGCTTTAGGTCTCAGTGAACCGCTGGTGTGCAACTTGGAGAAACCCGCCTCCCCGGACCCTCGATCTCCCTCAGGCAGCCACCATGCATCGCAGGTTTCAACAATTCCTATGCTGCAGAGCAGATGTCTGGGGGCGCCTGGCCTCAGGTCTGTCGCTGGCAGGAGCCAAGGTTCGCTGGGCGATGGGAACGGAGGGCGTTGGTGGCAGTGTCCCTGGGCGGCCTTAGGCACCACCCAAGAAGCCCTTGGAGCAAACACAGGGCAGGCCTGTCTGGCTACACCCTCACCGATGATCAATCGGTGCCCGCCAGGTGAGGCCTGCGGACCTTGGCCCGGAGTGACACTGGGTGGAAATCCCCAGGGCTGATGTTGACACCTGCCGCTGCCCTATGCTCCGAGCTCCTCTCCCATTGGCTGCCCAGGCCCGCTCATTTGCATGGCAGGGGTGTTCCCTTTGCGGGGACTCCTGTCTCTCTCTCAGGTCTCAGTGTCAGGGGCCTCCCCGACGGCCCAGACAAGGCCGTGGTGCCCTGTTCCAACACCTGGGCCTCATCTGCGCAGCCATGACCACAGGTGTCATCGTACACAAAGCTCCAGTGAACTTCGGGCCACTCTGCCCACAGGTGGGTTGCGAGTCTCCAGTGTGATCATCGTCCTTATGGTCCTTGCAACAAAAATAACGACAGATTACGTGCGTTGAGTTATTGTGTGCATACCATTGCACCTAAGTCATCTCACTGAAAATCCTCCCAACAGCACTGCGAGCCAACCAGGTGTCACCGTTGTCACCACTTTCCAAGGAGACATGGCCAGGATGCTGAGTGACCCCTGAACTTGAGCTGGGCTGGGAGCACCTTCACCCACAGCCACGGGGCAGGTGTGCCCAAGGGGGTGGGGCACCCGAGACATGCAGGGGCATGATGTCAACACTCATTGCATACAGATAAGGCCACTCCCTCGTTCTGCTTCCACCCGAATGGCCTCCAGGACAGTCCCTCTTTGCCAAGAGCATCCCTGAGCACCTCTCTGATGCCGGCTGAGTAAAGAGAGGGCCAGCCAAGAACTGAGAGTCTGGTTAGACATTTGATGGTCACGTTTTGGCTTTCCTAATATTTAATCTTATAGTTACTTTTCCTTTCTGGCACATGAGACTTGTTTGTATAAATGACATCGGCTCTTTCTAAAGCGAAAGAAAGAAAGAAAGAAAGAAAGAAAGAAAGAAAGAAAGAAAGAAAGAAAGAAAGAAAGAAAGAGGAAAAAAGAGTTATGGGAAAAAATAAAGCTATCAAGTGATTAACAGTAGGGTAGTACCCAGCTACAGTGAGAATCATGGGGAGTGGGAAGAATATGTGGGACAGGGTCCCCGGACTGGTGGCTGCTGAGAACTGGTCACGGCTGTCCCCCACACAGGCCCCAGCACACCTCGTTGGCCGGATTGCACCTGCCTTGCCCTGTGCCCTAACTGTTCCCGGCCTTGTCCTTTCTCTCCCTGGAAAATCCCAGGCTTTTAAAGAGCACAGACTGTGCCCGATCTCTGCGTGCCACCGGGCACCGGCGCTGTGCTCCTGGGAGGTTGGTGATGGGTGGATGCACCCCTGCAGGCTTAACTGCTATCACAGGACCGTACCTGACTTTGACGTTTGGCGCAAAGTAATCACGTACTCAGGGTCTTGAGGAAAAGACAGGCACAGCTCAGAATTTTCTTATCACAAGCGCCTCTAGGCAGCTTATTCCTTCTTGGACTATAGTGGCCGCAGCAGGGACTGGGGCCAGCTGGTCTACCACGGGGAACTTGGAGCTGTTGAGAAAGTTGGAGAACATGGGAAGGGTTGCGACCCATGATAACCTTTCTAGAAAATTTGGTGTGAAACCAGCTATGGTAAAAAAAAAAATATATATATATATATGTGTGTGTGTGTGTGTATAATGAGGGTGATGACCATGACCAGGAGGTTGGATCGATTAGAAAATAGTGACTAGTGACGTTGCAAGTGGAAGACACAGACTCGCCTTGCCTCAGACCAGCACCCAGACCAATGCTGGCTCCCAACAGGAACTGAATGGGTAACAGAACAGACTCAGACCCCTTTAAATATATGTTCGTTGTGATGCCAGTTGACATTTCTGGAAGCTGAGAGTTTAATCCTAAGATGAAAAGAAAAGAACCGCACGCATCCATCCCCTGCCCCGACGCACCACCGTGTTCAGCAGGAGACTTGGCTGACCTCAGAGGCCCCATGTCCCTGAGAAGGTATCGGGCCACACCCCACCCTCCCTGGGTCTCTGAGCTGGAGTTATAGCTTCCAGACTCTGCTACGTGACTCTTTGGCTGAACGGGTGTCTTGCTGAGGTGGCTTCTCTCGTCTTTGAGAAGGAAATCGTTTTCACACGACCAAATGTGGAGTTCATTAAACACGCGATTGCAAAATCTCTTTCGGAAGAAAATGTGTCTGTGTTGTAACTTAAGAAGCTCTGCGGAGTCCTTCCCTACGCGAACTCTGGAAGGCCCAGCTCAGGCAGCCCTCTTGGCCTTCTGCCCCGCGTCTCCCCGCTCCCAACCACCTCTTCTCCTTCACCCTGTTGGCTTGCATGGCCTCTCCCCCTTCCCCTCCCTACTTCTCTTTGAAGCCTGGGTGGTCTCCTAGATGAGGAGGAGTAGGGGACGCACCAGGGCATTTTGGCAAATGACATAAGTCTTTTTCCCTCTGACCCTGGGAAGAAAAGTTGAAAGATGTCCACATAAGGAAATGCCACAGGCTGTTTCGGTGGGGGGTCGGGGGGACTCCCCAAACCTCAGGAACAGTGAAGCACCTGTCCCTCATACATTCCTTTCTTTTTAATCTCTGGTTCTGATGTTTGTGGTATTGGCACCTCAGGTTTGGAGCCCAAATTTATGTGCAGCTCGGCCCACAGTGACAGATTCCTCGGGGCAAAGATAAGATTTTAGGCAGGTTGTAGGATTAAGCCTAGCTCTTCACACCTCCCTAGCCACACCCTTGACCTTGATGAGCTCTCCTGAGTCACAAGGGCTTGACTGTGGAGTCGCTTTGGCTGCTGGGATGGTCACAGATGTGACATCCATAGAAAACAGTCTGGGTGCTGGTTCGTCTTCCCTCTTTGGGGCCCCATCATTGCCGTGGAGGTGGGGAACGGAGGGGAACATGCCCGGGTCTGCCTGCTGGAGGATGAGAAACCCACAGAGCAGAGCTGAGTCATTTCTGTTGCCCCAGCCAAGGTCAACCGGGCCCCCCAGTAGCTCTGAATGCATGAGGGAGCCCCACCAGAGCACAGAGCCGCAGAGCCAACGAGTGGTTTGCTCACCGTCGTTCCAGTTTGGAGGACGTTTGTTACGTGCACTGTCGTGATCCTACATGGTGAGCACACCCCCTCAGAGGCCTTCTGTCTGTTGGGAGAGAAAAGTCTGCACACAACTATCATCTTACAACTTGTACCTGGTGGCTAACATGTATTAAACGCTTCCCTGTTTTGCGCCAAGTCCTGCAGTCAATGTTTTACCTACATTCTCTCATCTAATCCATGAAGTAACCGTGTCAGGATGTTGCCACTATTATCCCCATTTCAATGATAAAGAAACTGACGCTAAGAGAGCTGAAGGGGCTCGGCCAAGGTCACACAGCCGGGCAGGACTGGGGGAGTCGGGAGTCAGTCCAGGTCCGTGCGAGTCCGGCACCCCTAAGTGTTACTATCATGCTTTACTGCAAGTCTGAATCTTTCAGCAGCTACAAGAGGACCAGGAGTTATTTCCTTTAAACAAATCGGATAGAACTTTCTAGAAAAGGCAGCAGCTGGGCTTTGAAGTGGCTCCGGGCAGGAACGGAGACGTGCCTTCTGTGAGTATTTTCGCTCTGCAAACAGATCAAGGCGTTCGACAGCTGCTGGCGGCGTTTCCCAAACCCAGCGGCTGGGTGCGTCTGCGGCACACGTGAGCTGTAGAAGGATCCTGTCGGTGGAAAATTCCTCTGATAAAAGTCAAGTCTACTTCAAGGTGGGTGAAGCGGGCAGGTGTGTTTGTGGCATGTTGACTTAACTTGCTCAAAAGCATCTCTCCCATTAATCGGCCAGGATGCCTTAAATTCCCACCTTCAGGCAGGGCGTCGATGGCGCCGGTCAAATGCACACATGTTGGTGGAGATAAGTTGAGAGGGTGTGTGTGTGTGTGTGTGTGTGTGTGTGTGTGTGAGAGAGAGAGTGGTCTGGGTGGGGGCTCCTGGGAGGGGCTGGGGAGGATGGGAGGGGAGGCATTGCTGAGGAAGTCACAGAAATGTGGGACAGAGATTCTCAAACTAGACTGGCTTCTGCGTGGGCTGACGCTGCTGTCCTGGGCCCTGCCACCAGGCAGCAGTGGGTCTATGTTTGTCGCGTGTGCCAGGCAACCACAAGGCTCTGGGCTGGCGTGGCCTTGACGGTTGCATGACGTGCTGCCTCGGGGTTCAGACGGCCCCCCTCTACTTCCTACCGCGCGTCCTCTGCGTTGGCTCCGTCCTTGAACGGACTTTTCCCCTCGTGGTGACAGGACGTCTGCCAACACCCGGACGCGCTCTTCTGACCTCAGCAGCTCCACAGACACCAGAAGCGCCTCCCATCCAAAGTCCCAGAACGGAGTCTCATTGGCTCGGGGAGGGCCCGGCTTGGCTCACAGGCCTCTCCCTGACCCCGTCCCTGTGCTCAAGTTGCGTCCGGGTCCTCTGGCGGCTGTAGCAAATGATCGCAGACACACAGATGCGTCCTTATTCTGCGGGGCTGCTTATCCCAGAGGGCGCTCTGTCCGGGCCGAGCAGAGACCCAGGCCTGGCACTGAGGCGCCGTCCAAAGCACAGAGAGGGTGGGAAGAGGCTGGGCCCCTGGGGACGGGATGCCGAGGCGCCAGCCACAGCCGGTGTCCCCAACGGAGAGCTGGTGGCATTCTTGAACCGTTGTCATCAGACTCACTGTCAGATTTCTCCTCAGAGCTGGCCGATTCCTTTGAGCCCTGCAGCGTGTGTAACAGGCAGGGCTGAAGTGTGGGGTTCTCTGTAATCATTTTAGGTCATATGGAATTTCATATATCATTTATGTTTCTTTTAAAGCAAAGCCCTTGGGCCTGGCCCCTCCCCTCGCGCGCCTTGCAGCAAACCCGTGACCGTGGGGCGTGACAGGGCTGAGCCGCAGGCCGCGTGGCCGGTTCCTGGGTGTACGAGAGGAAGACCCTCCCGGACGATGGAGAACTACATACTGCATTACATTGCTCCCACTTAAATCCCCTAAATATTAAGGAAAACAACCTTCGAAGGGGCCGTAAAGCGCACGGAGAGGCCATTGAGGCGGTACGTAGCTCGGTAAATCCCAAGAGTCTTCAGGACGGAATTCCGAATCCAAGCTGAAGGGAGAGGCACCATCTTGAAGACACAGCCGCACATCTGCCCGCTCAGAAGAAGCTGGTGAAAAACCACCAGAATGACCGCGCCACGCACTTGACGAGGCCCAGAGGGTCTCGCTCTGTCACTCCTCTTCGGGGCACAGTTGATGGCAGAGACAGCAAAGGACAATCACGAACACTGGCTGACTTTAGAGGGGGAGAAGGACCGTGGGCTCGTGTCCTCTGCGGAGAAAACATGTGGCCGTCATTCCTCCTCATCACCTTCCACCAGAGAGCATGTGACTGCGGGAGCCGGATGGTGGAGCGGGTGCCACACAGAGAAGAAACAGGCTTGATGGCTGCGCCTGGGTACCAGCCAGCGGGACAGGGCTGGCTGGTGGCTGTGAATGACCCCTGCCCCTGGGGCTCGAGAGCACTGGGTTCCCACTCTGCCCCTGGATAGCTGCTGACTAGAGGCCGGCCACTTGGACCTCGGTGTTTTCATCTGTAAAATGGGGGTATGGTAGTGTGAACTTTATGGATTTGTCACGAGGGCAGAACGATGATTAACCCCCCCCCCCCCACCGGCCGCCTGTCCTCACACCGTGTGACTTGTATGCGTGCTTTGCGCCCTGCCTGGCCTGCAGCCCACAGGTGCTTTCTAAAAGCTCTAGTGAAGAATGACAAAATTTCCCCTTCCCCTGTGCCCACCCTCGGGCTCCCCCTGAGCCCCTCTCCCTCCCCCCCCCCCCTCTCCCCCAGTCACCCCTGCACGTGAGCTTCCCAAACTCCAGCTGTGGCCAAGCCAGCCTCACCGTTTTGCCACGTCTGCAAAACGCCTTCACAGCAACTACTCCACGTTTCAATTCAGGCTATTTTTATTTTCCTTAAATAGACCAACATAATTTATTTCTTTGCCTTGCTTGTCATAAATAAAAGATACGTATAAAAGTAAACACAGTGAAAATAAAAAGCGTTACAAAATCCTAAGCAAAACAAGAGCAAAAGCCCATTCGATCCGACAACGGGCAAAGGGCTGGGCCGGACAGTTCTCCAAAGAAAGCAGACGCGCCGATGGCCACCGAAGGAGGCCCGGCATCACCGGTCCTCAGGGAAACGCACCTCAAAATCAGAATGAGATACCACCTCACACCCCGTTCTTCAAGATAACAGGTGTTGGCGAGGGCGTGGAGCAGGCGAAACCCGCGAGCGCCGTTGTCGTGAACGTAAGTGGTGATGCTGCCGTGAACAGGTGTGGCGGTCCCTCAGAAAATTAAAAGTGGAGTTAGCACGTGACCCAGCAGTCCCACGCCTGAGATGTACCCAAAGGAGCAGGAAGCGCGGCGCTGAAGAGACACCTGTACACCCGTGTTCACAGCACCACTCACAGTAGGTGAAACGCGGAAGCCGCTCAAGGGCCCGACAAAGGGCGGACGGGTGTGCCGATGTGGCCTCTCCACGCAAGGGACTCTCATTCAGCCTTGAGAGGGCGGGGCATTCTGGCACCTGCTGCGACCTGGGTCAATGGGGACATGGGGCTAAGTGAAAAACGCCGGTCAAATACCAGATGACTCCATTTACGGGAGGTCCTCAGAGGAGCCGAAGAATCACAGAGACAGACGCGCAGGAGGATGGCGGGTGCTGGCGCGGGGGGAGGGGAGAGCGGGGACTCGCTCTTTCACGGCTGTTCGCCGAGGTGTGGAGTTTCGGTTTTACAGAATGAAAACACATGGAACCGGGTGATGGCGATGGGGCAGAGTATTATGAATGCATTTAAAGCCACCGAACACTTCCAACGGCTACGGTGGTCAATTTTGGGTTCTCTGTATGTTGCCGCAATACCAAAAAATGGGGGAAAGAAGCTGCGCTAGGTTCTGGGGCCTGCCCGAGGCTCTGAGCCTGTGGCCTGTTCTCTCAGCACAAGAAGGGACACCAGCAAAGTGGCTGGAGACACACCCGATTGAGGTGTCCTCTGGGCCTAGTCAGAAGGACAGAAGAAGAGCAGAAGAGCGAAGACCTTTGTCACTGGTGAGTGGGTGTTGCTGATGGTCACGGTGCCTCCTCGGACTATCCCGATGACCGTGCTCTTGACCCTTGGACTTCCTACCCGTGACTAGATTAGAGGACCCGAGGGCAAGGCCAGCGCCATCCTGGCGCCCAGGGAGGGTCCGGCAGCTCTGGCATCTCGCAGTCTCAACACGCCGGGAAACCGCCTCCGACGCTCTTCTGCTTTTAGCTGGATGGTATATTTTCTCTTTTCCCAGCCAGCCTCCAATCGAATAATTTTTTATATCGTAGGTGATGGATATTTTAATTCTAAGGAAATAGAAAATAATGAAGTGATCCAAATCCTAGCCCAGTGGGAACAGAAGATAATCTTAGTCTTGGGTTTTTCTCATTTTCAAAATATGCAGCACAGAAAAGTAGCAGCAGAAGCCCCGTACAGAGCACTGTCGTCATTGGTGGCAAGTGACCCCCAAAGATGGTGTCTCTCACTCTCCGCTCCGTGACTTGGACCCAAGGACGAGGCAGAAGGAAGAGGGCCCGGGGGTGAATTGAGATGACCCTTGAGTGCTGTTTTAGTTACCACGACTCTGCAGCAAGTCGCCCAACACTGAGTGGTGTAAAGCGTCTGCTTGTTACGCTCACAGGTCTCGTGGGTCAGAACTGGGACAGGGCTCGGGGCGGGCGCGTCCTCAGCTGGAGGGTTTGAATCCCAGGCTCCTTCGTTCCCGCATCAATGGTCGGCACCGGCTATCGGCTGGGAGGCCTCAGTCTCTCTCCACGGAGGTTTCTCTGCGTGGCTGCTCCCTGGGAGGACGTGTCTGAGCTCCCTCCCAGCATGGTCGCTGTGTCCAGAGAACAAGGATCCCAAGAGGAAGAGCAGGTGGAAATTATAGCGCCTTTTATGACTTCTGCTCCGAAGTCCTTCTTGTCACGTCTGCTGCGCTGTTTTGTGGAAGTGGGTCAGTCAGGCTAAAGAGGACGGGGTGGTAGTCAACTGCACCTTCTACGGGAGAGGTGCCAGAGGGTCTGCGGATGGGCTTTAAGTCAACCACAAGTGCCCTGAGGCCTGAGGAGCAACCCCAGGCCCTGTTTCTGTTCCTCCACGTGGCCTGGGACTCCCCAAGATGCCCTGGGTTCCCAGGGAAGGCTGCTGATGGGGTAGGCGGTGGCCGGGAGGGGGCTGCCCAGTGACATCCGGAGCAGTGCCCCTCTTTATCAGTCATCCTTCGCTCTGGTCAGGGAACTCTGGTCAGGCAGGGCTCCTTGGTGTCTGCGGGGGCCCGCGGTCCAGGGCCCGGCCCACGGGAGACATTCACTCATCCATCCATTCACCCGCAGATCCTCCTGACGACTTCTTATGTGCCCGGGGACAGTTGCCAGCACAGATGGCCTTTGTGAAGAACAGAATAGACCAGCCCTCCTCTGCCGGGCAGAGGACAAGTCCCAGGTGAGGGGAGAAAGCAGCCAGCACATGCAAATAAAGGGCTTGCTGGGACAGGAACCTGCCTCTCCCTGAGGCCACCCTCTGTGCAGGGGGCTAAGAAGGTCCTGGGTGCCAGGGAACCGCTAACTCTGCTTCCCGGTTGACTTTGCTCGGGGGAAGTGCCCACACCCACTTGCTCTGAGCTCCTGGGAGAGGCAGGGGCCGAGCCAGTGCCCTGAGTCACGAGAGTAAAGTGCGCCCGGGGCCTCGGCAGGCAGGCCGTGTGCAAGGAAGGGTAGGGTGTCATTAGGTGAACGGCGAGAAGTGTCCCTCTGCCGTGGCCCCGGAGATGAAAGATAGCAGCTTTCCTTCGCCGCCTTTTATCTTTCCTGTCGCTCCACGGGTGGGGGCTGCAGGTCCTGGGGCCGCAGAGCGGCGGGCGGGGTGTGAGTGCGGGTGCGCGCCAGTGCCTGTGTACATGTGTGTATATGTGTGAGTGTGTGTGTTCGCGTGGCCTCCCGGCAGCTGTCCCGGCCCCCACCCCACCGCACCCGGCCTGGAGCGCCGCCCCCGCCCCTCGCTGTGCTGGGTGCGCTGCGGGCTGCTGCGCTCCCGGAGGCTCCCCCGCGCCTGGGAGGCGACCCTCGGTGCGCCCGGGGTTCAAAGGCCCCGCGCGGCAGCTCCAGCCCCTCCGGGGGGCGGGGAGGCGAGGGGGTGGTGCGGGAGCCAGAAAAGCCTGAGCCCACAGCCGGCCAGCCCTAAGCAGGGATGGGCAGCGCGCTCTGAAGTTTGTGGCCGCCACAGCCAACTCTTGGCGGGAGCCGCGACCAAGCGAGCGAGCAGCCGGCTTCGAACCCCCACGGCTGGAGGGCAAGGCCTGCTGTGCCCGGCCCGAGCCCCGTTTCGGGGCCCCAGGAGTCCGTCCTCCAGGCCCGGTGCTCCCGCGCCTGATCGGGGTTCATGGAGCTGGGGCTGTGGCTCCTTTTCGGGCTCACAGTGACCTCCGCCGCAGGTAAGCGGGCCGGGCGCTGCGCCTCTTCTGGCGCGAGCGCACACAAAAGGACCCCGCGGTGGGGGTGGGGGCAGCCTGTTGCCTGGGCTCTCCATCCCTGGGGGCGCCTGGGAGAGGGCTGGGAGCAGAAGCTGGGCGCGGGGACTACCCAAGGGGGCTCCCGAGGTTGCACGCAGCCCAATGCACAGACAGGAGACCTGTGACCTGGGCAGACTCAGTCAGTTTTTCATGAAGTTGGGAACTTTTCAAAAAGTTTGCAAACTCTTCAGAAACTGTGCAAAATGATTGCAAAGTTTTGAGAAAAGTGTGCAAAATGCTTGCAAGCTTCCAACGGGTGCAGATAGCTTGCAGACTTTGCAGAAAGTGTAAAGAGCTTGCAAGCTTTCCACCCGTTATGCACACAGCTTGTGAACTCCTTAGAAACTGGGCACATAGCTTTGCAAACTGTTCAGAACATTTGGCATAGCTTGGGGCCTTTATGGAAAGTGTAACTAGCTTGCAAACTTTGCAGGAAGCTTGGTGGTCTCCCTCTGCCAGGATCTGGGGGCTGGTGGGTGTGGGGGCATGCACTCGCAGGAGCTCAGGAGCCCCTCCATCTGCCTCCTGCAGGACTGGTGCCTCGCCCCCAGCCTGGGGACGCTGGCAGGAGCGGCGGACCCCAGGTCCCCCCTGCATCCAGGTTGGAGGGGCACATCGAGGACACCGTGGCAATGACTGCAGCGCAGGCTCTAAGGCACGGGAGCCCTGGGCAGGCGCAGGGACTAGGCTGGTTGGGGGAGCAGGAGGCCAAGGGGGGCCCCGCGCGTCACCGAGCCAGACGCTGCACGTGTTTCACCTACAAGGACAAGGAGTGCGTCTACTATTGCCACCTGGACATCATCTGGATCAACACCCCTGAGTGAGTGATCCTGGAGGGGGGGGGTAAGCTGAGGGGGGGGGTGCTTCCTGGCCAGGCCCCATCTCCTCACCCCGAGGACCCACTCTCAGCCCAGCCCCATCAGCCCCGAGTCTGCGCTGGCTCCGAGTTCAGCTCCTGCGAGCCCAGGTCCCGTTTGCAGGTCAGGGTGTGGCCCCCATCCCCTTGGAGGGCCGGGCCCAGGAGAAACCCAATCCCAGAGTTTTTGCTCTGGTGGAAGGGGGAGCCCGCCCTCCCAGTGCAATGAGCCAGCCAGAGGGATCAGATACCTGAGAAGTCCCTCCGAGAAGGAGGAAACCCTGAAAGTTCTCTCCTGCCCCAGGTGCTGAGGGCGCCATCTCTCTCCTGACCCTGCCAGGCTCCAGGGAGTTTCAAATTCCTTGACAGCAGCCTGCTCGCCAGAGAACAGGGAGCAGGAACGGGGTGGGCTTGGCGGGGCCTGGTGGGACCTGCTCATCAGGCTGAGATTCCATGGGGCCAGGGGTCAGGACCGACAGGTCGTCACCCACGGTCACAGACAGCCTGCCCTTCTCTCCGCCAGTCCCTGAGAGCTCTCTCAGGCCTGAGACAGTGTCCCCTGATGTGTCCTGGGTCTGCCTCGCAGGAAAGTTACCCTCTGCTGAGGCTGCAGACGGTGCTGCGCCGTGGGAGGGGCTGCCAGTCTCCCGTTCACTGCTGCCGTCGGGACCCCCTTCTGCAGAACCATCGTCCTGCAGCAGAGAGGGCTGGGCCTTGCTCAGGTCCCCAGCTTTGCCCTCCCATCTCCTAAATCTGGGGTCTTTTTGTGCCCTCGGTGTTCTGGGATCTCTTGGGACACCTAGCACCCTGCTGGGGCTTATCGAGGAGCTGGTGTGAGTGGGTGCCCTGGGCCTGGAAAGGCACCTTTGCCGTGGTTTTGGGAGCTGCCTTGAGCCACGTTTCTCAGGGTTCCTCCATCCCCAAGCACGCCGGACGGCAGAGCGGCTCACTTCCCACCTTGTTCCAAGGACCCCCGGGGAGAGAGTGCAAAGCAGGGTACACCGAGGGGTCGGTGTCTTCCAAACCAGGTGACAAGACCTCCACGGCATCTGGACTAGGTCTGACACGTCACCCGTTGTGGAATGGCAGGCAGGGCGGCTTCACCCAGCAACCGGGCCCGGGCCCAGGGTCCCGGCGCAGAGGAACTCTGCTCGGTTCTGTGGCCACTGTCCTGAGGGTCTTAACACCATCTGAACCAGAGGGCGCACCTTCGCCTGTTGTCCTGGGCCCCACGGGTGTCGGAGCCAGTCTTGATGTGGAACCGGCCTGCCAGGCTGTGCGCGGCCAGGCTGCAACACGCAGTCAGCCCTCAGGAGGCAGGGTGGCCGCCGGGCCTGTCATTGCCCCTTCGTGGGGAAGATACAAGGCTACATGGTGGGGACGGGCTCCTCGGCAAGGCTGCCATCGATAGGCACCTCTCCTTGGACGGCGGTCAGGGTCACCCTGCCACCTGTCATAATTCTTACCCTCCTGGCCTTGTGATCTGACCACGTGAGCTTCCAGAACCCAGCACTCAGCGTGGTCAGCTGCAGGACTGGGTCTTGCCTTGGCAAGAATCCCAAGCCGTGGATCGATCTAGGAGAAAGAAGGAAGCCAGCCGAGTTAGGGGCGGGGAGGAGACCACCTCGGTTCTCTGCCCGTTCCTGAGCCCCCGCACTGGCCAAGGGGCCTGACTGGGGCAGCACGTCCGAGAGGCTGGGCAGAGACCCCGTAGTCTGTCTGGAATCTGGTCCCCGCATTGCGCGCTGTCCTGCCTGGCTGCGCGGCTTTGACTGTTTCCAGGTCAGCCACTCGCTGACTTTCCCTCACGGTGTGATTTACTTCTTCCTCCCTTCCCGGACCCTGGCTCCCCTTAAACACCAGGAAGGAGGGATTAAATATGTGGTGTTGGGGAGCCCGTGAGCTGGTCAGGACATGGGAGTGACAAGAGCCAGACTTGAGCGTTTGGAAGTTAGACAAGCAAAACAATTTGTACAAGGAAGATTCTTCCGGATGGGCTTTCTCCTTTTCTTCCTTTCTTCCTTCCTTCCTTTCTTTTTTTCTTTTGTCCTTTCTTTCTTTCTTCCTTCCTTCCTTCCTCCCTCCCTCCCTCCCTTCCTTCCTTCCTCCCTTCCTTCCTTCCCTCCTCCCCACCCTCCCCTCTCCTTGCCTTCTTGCTTCCTTCCTGAAATCCTCTGTTGATACAGACCAGTCCGTCTGTTTTCTTTGAAACATCCCAGAAAGAGTGCGAGCTGAGAAAATGGGTGGTGGGAATAAGAACGTGGGCCTTTGGAGAACTGAGCGTCTGCGAAATGACTCAGTCGCGCTAGAGGAGCGGCAGGGGCCACAACGAGGTCCCCTCTGGGCCCGTCTGCTGCCGCCGCTGCCACAGCTCCCCCTCTTGAGTGTCTCCTGCTCTCTGGTAGCCGTCACCCTCTCTCTGTAGTCAGGGCCTCCTGGTCTCCTGAAACTTCTCCAGGGTGTGGTTTTCCTCCCTGTCCCTGCCGCGGGCTGCTCTGGGAATGCAGCGGGTCTTGATCCTCATGCCTACATCAAGGATCTTGAACTTGGGGTGCTGTCCAGGTGCTGGTTCTTCCTATGGCCCATTCCGTCGCCCGGAGGTGGTGTCAACCGTCTGCTTTGCTCTGGAAGGACATCTGCAAGGTCTCAGGCTTTCTGTAAGCACGGTCCTTATGCGAAGGCCCTCACCTGATTAGACGCGGCCCGCGCCCCGTGGGGGGCAATCTGCTTTTCTCAAAGTCTGCGGATTCAGGTATCTATTACACCTAAAACACACCTTCCCGGACACATCTGGACTGTTGTTTTGGCCACGTGTCTGGGGACCATGGCCCAGCCGAGTGGGCACACAGAATTAACCATGCAGGGCTGTTGGCTCTAACCACACCCCACAGCGGGCTGCCCCTTGGTGCCTGCCACTGTACCCCTGGCGGCGGAGGGGGTCCCACTGTGTGCCTCCCTGCTTCGCTCCCGAGACTCGAGGGACCCTGCCCTCTGTCAGCCCCTCACGGGCGGATGAGGGAGGCGTTGCGATGCTGTGCCAGTGACTCTGGGTTTCCAAGCCCCGTGCCGCGTGCGCCGACGAGGAGATGGTCCTCGTGCAGAGAGCTGTGCGGGGGTTTGCTGTCGCGCCTGGGCTGGGCGGTCCGGGTCCACAAGCCCCACTCGTGACTGAGGGGCTCTGGTTCTGTCGTGTGGCCTGGGGCAGGTGACATCCTCTCCCTGCACCCCACGTGAGGTGCAGACAGTCCGACCCTAGGGCGGTGGCCAAGGTGACAGGCTTAGCCGCTCCGGGGTACGCCGTGCTGACTGGGATGAGCAGGACTGACGCTTTTCTGGGGTCTTTTCCTTCCCGAGGAAGCAGAGTAAGAATGATAACCGTAAGAACTAACCAAACATCCGAGCTCGCATTTTAATGTGCTCTACCTCAGAGGGCAGCAGCTCACCAGACTCACTGCTACCCTCTGTGCTGTGTAAGGAGAGCGTTGTCAGTGCGTTTCGGAGAAGGGACTTCCCAGACGGTGGGGCATCTCGACGGGATGCACGGAGCCAGACCCCCAGCCTCCCGCCGACGTGGGGCCCGCTGCCCACCCGCTGTGTGATTTCAGGGGCCCCGGGAACAGGGACCTGACCCGTGAGCCAGGACAGGGGCTGTCGTTGGTGGAGATGCAGGTACTCAGGCCGAGAGATCGTGCTTCTGGCCGTCGGGAGACCCGTGGCGGTGCCGGTGGTGATGGTGGCAGCACTGACGCAGGCTGTAATGCCTGCGAGGGCGGGTGTGTGAGCACCTGGGACGGGCTCAGACGGCGGCTGGGGTCTCGGGAACACTCAGCCCTGCAGCATGTGACCCTAAAGGCAACTCTGCTCCGGGGCGGCGCTCCCGCCTGCCGCACCGCGCTCTGGGGCTGGGGGACGCCGGGGAGCAGCGAGTCCTTTCTCCGGGACTGCTGAGGTCAGCCTGCCTGGACCGTCCAGCTTGGGTCTCACCCGGCCTCCTGGAGGGCTTGGCGGGAGGCCTGCTAGCCCTGGATTTGCATAAGGTTCACAGACCCTGGGAAAGGTGTGCCAGGCGGCTGCGGCTGATAAGGAGCCTGATAAGGATGCTGGTGGCCAAAGGTTGTCCCGGGCTTGCCCAGATTTGGTCCCACCCTGTGGGTCCCTCCCTCCTTGTTTTCTAACCGCTTCCTGCTCACCTGGGGACATAGTGGAATGTTTGGGGAAGGGGGCCTGGGTTCCAGGCTAATGGCGGTCGGCGGGCAGGGCCTGGGGTCTGGCATTTTGGGGTAATCTGAATGATCAGTTTAGGACCTCTTTGTTAAGAGCCTCGTGATGGAATCTTGTGAAGGGTTCCGTCTGCATTCTTGTGGCCATAGCCGGCTGGCCCAGCAGAGTGGTTTGCGGACTGAGGACCTCAGGGGCCCCTGGGCCCCTTCATTTCCCATGTCACCCTCCACTGTCTAGGATCTGAAGTGTGGGTCACCAGGAAGCGGTCCCAGAAATACTATGGACATCTACTTATGAGAAGTAATCCATAAATAAGGGCACGTGAGAGAAGATGGTGGCAGGCCAGACTGACAGCGACCTTGAACTCATGGCCCGGCTGATGGTGGATTTATTTTATGAGCGTGTTCTTCCCATTCCTCCACTTCTAGCTCCTCCTTGGAGACCTGGTACGTGTTCACATCCCTGTTTTGAGTCTGAGTAGCGTATCTCTTAGAACATGTCATGGCAAGACAGGTCTTTAAAACTGAGGGCCTTGGGGCTGAATTTCAGAGAGTGTCTTGCAGAGGTCCACCCCCACAAGGTGACTTTTCTGTGGGGGTCACGCAGCCCCAAAGCCCCTTTTTCTGCCAGGAGGGATCTCAGTAGGTGAGAGAGCGTCCAGGAGCAAAGCCGGGCTGAGCTGAAAAGCAGCTGATCCGACTCAGTGAGAAAAAGGGTGACGAGGTCGGAGGCCCTTTACTTGGCGGCCGGAGAACTTGGTGCCGCGAGGCCGGGGCTCTGTGTGGCCCCGGAGCGGGAATGTGGATTTCTGGTAGATGAAAGGGACGTCGCAGCTCAGAACTTGGCCCTAAATCTGCAGATGGATAAAAGGCTCTGACCTCTCCGGTGAGGTTTATTCCTGCAGGGATTTCAAATGAAGCACGCAGAAAGGCAAACAGTGTTTTCCCCAGGAGGCCCACGCGTGCTGGAGCTCCGCGTGGCGTTTTCTCCGTCCTGGGCTGGAGACGCGGCCTCTCGGTGCACCCGATGGCGCCTGGAGATGGCCCCCTTCCCTCCGCCAGGTATCCCCGGGGCACCACCACTCAGACTTCCAGCACAGGGAGGCTGCCACCCTCCCCGTGAGGACATGACCTGCTCTTCTGTGTCATGCTTCGGATGGAAACAGGGAGTTTCAGAACGTGGGACACACACACACGTGCACACACGCTCTCCCACTCTTTCGGGGAGGAACCAATTTCACTTAGAAAATAAATCCCAACGGTGGGCACAATATGGATGAACAGCTAGTACAGACCCAGTTTGGGGTGCTTCTACTCCTGCTCATCTGCGAAGCCCCCCAGGAATGGACAAGCAAGAAAGGGCGTCCAGCTGACTTTCTCATCGGCCTCTGCTGGGGTCTTAGGAGCCAAGAGCCCTTGGAGAACGTGTCCGTGTCTCCGATGCTGGGAGGCACAGACCCTCGTGGGTGTTACGGCCTCGGGGCCGCTGTAGCGGGTCTTACTGAGCAGGAACTCTAGACCTGGGCGGCCGGCCCAGTGATTTGAAAAGCAGAAACAGACTCATTCCGTGAGAAAGGGTGGGGGCCGACGGGGCCTGGGTGCTGCCCTTCTCTCTCAGCGATGGCCCGCGTGGCCCACGGGCGCCAGCTTTGCCCACGACGCGGGAGCATAAACAGCTTTGCTCAGAAGAAGCGAGCCAGTGAGAAGGCAGAGGTTATGGGTCTGTTCTGGATTTCTGGGACTGATTCCCACGGGTTTCCGGCGGGGGCGAGGACAGGGTGAGGTGAGAGATACCCTCGCTCAGGAGCCAGCATTAAGGAGATGCCAGAAATTCAGTGACAAAGATCAATAAAAGTTATGGCATTGTTTAAAAAATAAAATCAAAATTCGTGCAACGATTTCATCATTGACAAAATAGCAGCGGTTTTAATCAAGGCCAGATCAGACCTGCGCTGGCCAGACCTCCTCAGCCGGCTCTACCCTAATGCCGCCCCGGTTTGGGGGGGAAGTCTTCTTGGTTGGAGTAAGTGGTCAGTGGATCACAGCTACCACAGTCCCACGGCACGAGGCCACAGACAACTCCTCTAGGAGGAAAGACAGTCTGTGTCACCGTTGCGATGGAACTGGGCGTTCAGCAGGACTTCCTACCCTTCGGGTGAAATCTGGAAGTTAGCAAAGGTGTCTTCTCTGGCTTCCTGCAGATTCTGTAAAGGGATGTGTGATGGTTTCTGCACGTGAAAAAAAAATTCCTCTACAGATGCCACCCCCCTGTCTTTAAAATAGTACCTGCTCCTTCTTTGACCCCTTCGGTTTCCACGCCTGGGAGCTATTCTGGCCCCATCTGTCTGCGGCTTTGCATCAAGTTATAATGAGGCCGCGCCAGACAGACGTCCGGCCTGGAATCCGTCAGGGTCACGGGGGGCTGGGGAGAGAAACTCTAGCCTGACTCAGGGGGACACTCTTGGTTTGTGCCAGCGGGAGGGGAGACCAGCTAATGTGGGGGTTCCGTAGACAGCGTCATTCCTCACGTATACGAGCCGTTGGTTGCTCTGATTTTTTATGAGCTGTCACGGCAAACACAGAAGCGTCCTTCTGTCGTCCTGGTCTCCTTTGACCTCTCTGCTTCCGCTGAACACCACTCAGGTTGCGTTCACCGCGTTCGGGGGGTGCCGTGCGTCCCAGTGAGCCAACGGGATGAGTTGCTCTGTGGCTTTGGGGTTGTTGTTCAGCTCAGTTAGATGGTGACAGGATGTGGAAGGGTTCTAAATACAGTGGGGGGATCCTAGGAACCTCTTACCTTGAGGGGCACAGAAACCCCACATTTCGGTTGTGGCCCGATTGCTAGAAAGGAGGGAGGGCGAGGCCCTCTCCGGCGGCTGCGCTGCTCTGGAGGTGCGTCTGTGACGCTGCGGGCGTTTGAGGCTCTGGAGCTGGACGGACCTCTTCAGGGGTCTGGTCCTCTCATTCCTGAAGCCCGGAGAGAAGACGCGCACCCTGGACCCGTGGGGAGCCCGTCTCCCCTGGACCCGGAGTCCGGCTCTGCCAGCCTTGGTCTTTGCCTTGGCCGCCCCCTCCTCGGCACTGCTGGGCTTCTCTGTCCTGGTCGGGTGTGGCCCGCAGGAGGCCTCAGCCGGACCTCGTTCTTCTGCTGTGCGTAATCCAGAGGCCATATCCCCCTAAGGAAACGCTCTAGGATGGGACAGTCAAGGACAGCAACCGTAGGCTGCAGGAAGTCAGTCAAGAATCCTATGCACTTGGGAAGACAGGTGTGGCCTAGGGGTCAGGCTACTTCAGACGGACTTCCTCCCTCCTCCCTCCCTCCCTCCCTTGTTTCCTTCCCTCCTTCCACAGAGATTGATTATTGAGATATTGGACTATTACAGAGCACCCACTCCGAGCCAGGCTCTGCCTCAGCTGCCCTGGGTGCAGAGGTGAGCAAATGGTCAGTGACTCTGGGTGGACAAAGCCCAGCTGGGTTGACCCCGGGGATGGATGAGAGGGAATCCACCCCCGCAGGACAGGTGAAGACCTGATTCCTGTTCTTGGATCTGGTTGGTGGGGTCAGTGCTCAAGTCTCTTTGAACATGGATATGATTCTGGTAAAATTCCCAAAGAGTTAAGTTCAGGATAAACCCCAAACTCAGGGATTCTGGGAAGAGGATCCTTAAAAAGTTAACCACTAACCCACAACACAGGGCTCACGCTTTTGATTTCCGGGGCTGTGGGAGCAAGACTTTCCACATGGGAGGGGGCGGGGTGAGCCATCTGCCCTGGGGTCTTCCCACCTAAAGATGCTGGAGCTTTCTGCAGTGGAAGTAAAGCTGCCAACTGCCCGATCATGCTACGTCATGTGTGAGCAGAAAGGGTGGGTGATATCCCTTAGCACCAGAAAAGATGTGTGCGTGTTTTCTGCTTGTGTAGCGAGGTCACTGAGGAGCTGTAGTTCCTGGCCTGTTTTCTTTCCTGGGGGTTGGAAAGGCACCCCGTGGTCATCTGGCGCGAGGCCTGGCCCCCAGCAGACTTTCCCGGCCTTTGAAGAGTGGACGGAGGATCAGCTCGCCGGAGGATAAGGCTTCTGAGTGGTCAGCCCGGAGTCGGGGGCCGGGCTCTTGCATCTTGGATGAGTGCGCTCGTCCCCACCTGCGTGAAGGGCAGTATGATCCAAACCAAATATTTCACAGCGGGCAGCCTGGGAAGAAACAGCTGAGTTTTGTTCTGATTTTGAACATGCTCTTTTGTGTGTGTGTTGTTGCAATGAAGGAAATCTCTCCTTGTTTCTGGCCCCTGGGGAGACTATGGGTTTTTCTGTTAAACCCTAGAGATTCTGGCTGCATCCATCTCAAGAAAGGGAGGTCCCGGCTGGCCAGAGCTCACTGGTCACAAGCAACAGAAACCTAGTCCAGCTAACACAGTGTCAAAGGAGCTCTTGGGAAGACCCAGGGTGACCCATGGACTGGCGGAGAAGCAGCCCCAGGCTCAGAAAGGAGAGGTACCAGGACAGGACTGGGGCCCGGGGCACAACCGAGCAGATGGGCGGGGTGCGGCCCCCTGGCAAAGAGTCGCTCCGAGTTGTCTCTGACCATCAGTCGTCTTGGGAGAGAGCGGGTCTGGCCGCCCCGCCTGGGGTACCGGATGGGTCCTCGGCCAGGGTGACGCTAGGCACATTGATTGACAGTCTCACCAAGACCTCACACGAGGATGGAGGGGCGATTCCCTACGGCAAAGAGAAGAGGTTGGATTTCCGGAGACAAAACAGCCAAAGCTGGCCTCACACCCTAGAGAATTCCAGGCTTTTGAGAGGGAACTCCTGTTGCCCTTGTTTCTGTGCCTTTGTGCCCAGCGGGGCCCCAAGACGCTGGGGGCAGTGAATGGACGCTTTTGTGGGCTGCTGGAGGCCGCGCTTCTGAGAGTGGCTCCGCCTTGTCTTACTTGAAACAAAATTCTCAGCTAGCTGTTCTTTCTGGTTAAGGTTACAAAGCTAGTCCTCCGAGGCGATCTCCACGTCCTTGCCCAGGAAGGTATTGCTGAGCTCGAAGAGTCGGTGAGCAGTGTCTGCTAAGGAAGGAATTTAATAAAGTCTGAAATCATGCCCTCGTTAGAAGGCGCGCGGGAGTCTGGAAGTTGTTACCCTGGGGACTGACAGGAGGTGATATCTAATGGCTGTGGTGTGAGGCAGCTGGGGCGGGAGCTGCCTCCTGTCTGTCCGCCCCACAGGCCCCTGGGCCAGCCGTTTCACATGTCCCTGGGCCCAAAGGCAGTACTGCCTCAGCTTCCCCATTTCAGGAGGAAAAGTGACTGAAGGAGGGAGATGGTCAGCTTGACACTCTGATGTGAAAATGTCCTGTTGGTTGAGGAGACACTCATTCAGAACCGGAGCTTTGTAACATTGAAAGCAACTCTGTTTCTGAAAAGAGTACCAAGAGCTAATTTTGTCACTGTATCATATGACTTGTCCGGCTTCACCAAATGGGACAAGCCACTAGACCAGGGATTGTAAACTCAGATGTCCATGAAGGGCCAGACAGGTGGTAAAAGTGAGCAAAGAAGGACAGGTGTGAGGCTACTGGGAGTGGTGGCGACTGGGGCAAAATAGAGTGGCAATGAGCAATGACCGTGTGTGCCACACGATTGCCAAGTGATGGAGCCCAGGGTTGATGGTAGCATAACTTCAGGTTATTCGAGGGAAGCTGAAGTTGGAATGTTTATGTGATATTTTCAGGTTAAAAATGCCCTCTGCTGACTGAGGGAAGTCCATAAAATGCCAACTGGCTGACCTCCAGGGTGAGTTAAAACTGTGTACAAGGCCACTTGTCTGTCTCATTCAAGGCTGCGTTCACCCAGAGTCTAGTTCAGTGTTTACTCATCAACACACATGCAGCAGGTATTTGTTGAATGCTATTCAATGTGTGTGTATACGTGTGTGTGTGTATGTGAAAACTGAGTGTTTAGAATTTGACCAGGGAAGCTCCTTTTGCTACCTGTGTGAACATCTGTGTCTCTTCTTTAAAAAATGCAGGTGCAGAAGCAAGTTTCCTGATCAGAAAGATGGACATCGTTAATTCATTTATAAAGAGGCAACACTGAATTTAAAACCAGAATCTTAAAAAAAAAAGTCAGCTTTCCTTATTTAGAAACTTCTCCTAGAGAGAAATAAAATGCTCGCAGTGGGGTGCTGCAGATGAAGAATGAATATGGGAGATTTGGAAGGTTAATGTTTAATAACGTTTGTGTGTGACATTTGGGGAAAAGTGGCAAATAAAGAACCCAGTGATAAATAAGGCGCTGACATCACCGTCACTGAGCCAAGAATGAATGTCCTGACTATGTACATTGAGGGGCAATTTATCAGACAAAGACACAACACTAGACAGCGTATCTGTAGGCATGCTGGCGGGGTGTTGTGTTTTGTCTGAGCATATCTGGATTGATCTTATCTGCTTGTCTTTTACGTAGAGCTCTGAGTTAGAACTGAAACATGAACAGACTGAAGAGTTGCCTTCCGTGATTAGAGGCTGCGTTTTCCAAACCCTCTTGGCTAAAACATCGGGCAGGGAGTCTGCTGGTCAAAGGTTCTCGGTCGATTTCACTGAATCTTCATGGTTCTGCCGTTAGGTGTTTCCAATCCACCGTTCAGAAGGGGCCCCTGGATGACTGAAATGCACGCGCTTATTAGACAGGCCGTGGTGACTGAGGGGCCAGTCGAAACGGAGCGTGGCAGAGTGGCCTTGTTGTGCCGACAGACACTCAGGTTCTTTATTACCCTCCCCCTCCTTTGCTGCTTAGTCAAGCATCGCAAAGGTGGGCCTCGCAGAAGGGACTTTTCTGCCTGACACAACGGGCTTGAATTCCCAGACCACATGAGCAGCATGCGTGGTGAATGTTCCCTTGCTGCTGACTTGGTGAGTGTTTTCCAGGCGGTGCCATGCCCCATCCAGTCCGTCCCACAGCCCTTGCATAGACCAGGAAACCGTTGAGAGGGTGGAGCGGCTGTTATGTAAGCGCTTTACAACGTAACGATGGGATCCCCAGATAACCCTCCTCTGTGCTCCGTGTACCTTGCACGCGGCTGTGCGTACTGGCTTGTGATGGTTCCCTCACCTGCTCCCACACCCCAGCGGCATATATATAGAGTGAGTGCCTGGAGTTCTTCGTAATGGAATTGGGTGGTCATTGAAATTTTCAGGTTGAAAAGAACCCATAGCTGTTGGACTGGATTGTCTCACAATTACGTACCAGCTGCTCAGTCAGGGGTCTCCATTGGCCCAACCTCGTGCTGCGTTTATGGTAGCTACGAAAGAAGAAGACCCGCCTTTTGAGGACGTGGTGGTCCACTCCTAGAGCTGGTCAAGAAAAACCCCCACCCTAGGCGCTGTGGGCTAGAGGGCTGCCTCTGCTCCCCCTCTGGCCATGCCTGCAAGGAGACTATGGGACTGAAAGCCATGTATGTCCCTTCCAGACCATGTTCCACACTCAGGATCCCCAAAATCTCCTACCCAACTATTCCCAGGTCCCCTTCTAGAGACTGACACCCAGGGACAGAACAGGGGTCCAGGTACATACCCAGAGGCCTACAAGGCAGGCAAGGGGCAGCTGTGTGCAAGATGAGGGGTAGCTGGAGCTTGGGGGTGCATCCAAAAGGGAGTGGATGAGCCCCCCTTGCCCCAGCCTTGGTGTGGGATGGAACGGGATGGAAAAGAAGGTGCCAGATCTCTTGGGGCTGCCATGTTTCAACATGGGACTCCAAGGACCCTCAGCATCCTAGATTCGAGACTGAGCTTCCAAGGTGTTTTGAACCTGTACTTGTTCGGGTACAAGGATAGAACTCTCTCACTGAAGAGCCTAGCAGGTTGCTTTACCACCTGTCAATTTTCTGCCTGCGGGAGGTAGGCTCCATGGGAGCGGACGTCCCGTTAGGGACGGGCCGGGGCAGCCAGCAGCGCGCCTGCCTGCGAGCAGGCTTCCCTGCCTCCGCCCTGGGAGAAGGGAAGGGGCCCTAGCCCTCTGGAAGGCCTTGAAAATCGCAGAGTCTCATTTGCATACTGGATCTTTGCACGTGACTGCTGGAACAACGCTTAGCATTTCCCCCTTAACAGACACTGCGTGGCTTTGCTCCTCACTCCATGCCCTTCGGATTCTCGGTCTTCGCTGAGGCTGAGGGGCCCCACGTGCGGGAGTGCGCGATCAGCTGACAGCGACGTCGAGGGCAGGTTTGGCCGTCAGCGGCGGGCGCGGGGCCTTGCTGCCCCTCGTGGGCTGTGTTCACGGAGAAACGGGGCGCCGGGCTTCGTGGCAACGCTTAGAGGTTGGATGCGACCCGACGCCTGGGAAAGCAGACCTGTGGCCAAATCCTGCCTCACACCGGGGTCTGCATGGTTTGGCTACCCCCACCCCCATTTCCCACGCTGGAGGGAAAGTGGGGTGCTCAGCAAAGGGGGTGTGCGGAACGGGCCTGGACGCGGCCTGCGTTCCCCAGCCGGCGAGCGCAGACAGCCCCGCCCTGGGCCTCCCTCCCTCCCTCCCTCCATGGAGATGCCACCACTGTGGTGATGTATTGATACAGCACACGGGGACACTTCTCAGCCCCAGCCCAGCAGGGAGGAAGCTCGGTCCAGGGATCAGGCCGTGATGGGACGCCCCCCGCTTTGCCCTCCCCACCCCCAAAAGGCTGCCTGGCCTGTGTTTCAAATTAAAATCAATGCCGTTGCATCTGATGTTGACAGTGGAGAGAGAATGTCAGAAGCCCCTGTGAGGTGGCTGACTGGTGACACTCTGTGGGGCTGGCAGGAACCAAGGAGGTTAATTTGGGGACTGGCAGGAAAACCGGGACTTAATGGGGAAGTGAGTTCTGGCAACGTAAGTTTCCTCTAAGTCTTAGTAATTCACTCCCCCAGTTGAGGTCCATGGCACCAATGAATTAAGCATAAGCTGTTAACTGTGCCCCACAGTGCTGCCTGGCAGGCCTCCCTGCTCGCGAGAACATGGCGTGGGCACCCCTGGGCATTAAAAGTGACTGAAACGTTCATTGTTCCGAGGGACCCCATCCCCTCCTCCCAGCTCCCACCGTCAATGAAATCGCTAGTTTCAGATGTCTTTTCTCATACGCCTTTTCCCAAGGCCCGTTCTCACCGACCGCCCTCCCGGGGCACAGAGGGTCCTCCGAAGTTCGTGTCTTTGAGGCCAGGATTTGTCTGTCCCTACGGTCGCCTTTGCGTTATTGGGGTCGGTCAGTGCTGCCTGCGAGGCCAGCGTGAGCACTGGAAACATTCCGGGACAGGCGGGGCGGGTGCTGGGCCGGTCCACTTGCGGCCGCCGGGTTTAGGGGGCACCGCTGCGGTGGGGGTGACCAGCCCTGGGCACTGGCTCAAGGACAAAGCCTGGGTTGGGCATATGGGTTCGTGGGAACGTCTATGTCAGGGGTTTGGGGACAGGGAGACAACCCGACCTACCCAGCAAGGACGGTGGCTCGGTGCTGGGAAGGCTGAAGGGCCCACACGCCCACACGAGGCATCGGCAGGCCCCCCCAGGAGCCGGGCTGTGGGAGGGTACAGACAGCCCCGCCTCCAGCTCCCCAGGTCCCTTCCGTCTTTGCATCCCCTTGGCCCCCGCACACGCTCCGGGGGCCAGGACATCACCCACCTCACGGCTCATTCCCACGGGCTCATCCCACCGTGGCCCTGATGCTGGTCTGTGCTTTGCAGACGGACGGTGCCCTATGGACTGTCCGGCTACAGAGAAAGGGTCCGTGGCCGGAGGTCCGCAAGGCTGTCGCCGCAGAACCCACAGCCCCCGAAGTGGACGCGGCGCTGCGCTTGTGCTGATAGCCACGACCCGGCCTGCGTGCGCTTCTGCACCCGGACGCTGGCTGTCGGCAGGTACGACCCTATCGGGTTTTGTCCGTCTGGGTATCAGTTGCCCCGGAGCAGGCGAGGCTGGGGGCGTCTGATGGCGCAGTGTGGCGGGTGGCCGTGCCCTGACCCCGGTGCGCCGGTGTCCGGGGAGGCGGGGGACCTAGAGCCGCGGGGACGTGGGCCCTCGGCTCAGGGAGGGGGACTCCATCCCCTGGCTGCCTTGCAGAACAGTGCTCACAGCAGGGCCGTGGCCACGTCAGGTCTCCAGACATCTCTCTTCTGGATGGCACGGCAGCTTGCCAAAGTCTCGATAAGTTGCCAGAAATTGAAGTTGCCACACTCCCCTTTCTTCAAGGCATATTTTTAGCTTCTTCCAAAACAGCAAATGGGACCATCTGGTCTCACTGACCTCACATCCCCTCCTGGCCAGTATGGGCTGGAGCAGAGTGCGGGCCACTCCCGTGGGTGGGCGGGCATGTGGTATCCATTCACTCGTTACCCTCGTCTTACCTTGTGGCCCCAGAGGCTGCTGGGCAGGAGTTTGTGGGTCACTGTGGGATCGAATGACCGAGTGGTCCAGGTGTGACCAGTGGGCGAGGGCAGAGGGGGAGGGGGATGAAGTCGGTTTTCACCTGACGGGCATTCCTGTCCCTACTTTGGGTCAAGGCTCATCAACCCAGCAGGCAGAGCCATGCTGGAACACCCCTCCCGAGGGGTGGGATGGGCCGGGTAGGTGCTGCCCGGACACACACGGGGACACACACGCAGGGTGAGCTCCCGTCCTGTGGGTACCACGGGGCCAGGGACCCACTGTCTTGCCTCCTTCACGTCCCAGAGTACACGTGCGTAGAAACCCGCCCACGGTGTGCTCCGCCCCCCGAAACGGTGCCCGAGAGGCGGTCCTGGGGGAACGCGCCCATGTGCGTGCTGCTAGGGAAGCGGAAGTCAGAACTGGACGCTGGAAGGCCAGCCACAAGGAAGTCCAGGGTGATTCATTAAACTGGCTCTCTCCCTGCAGGAACTTGGGGGCCGCGGAACAACGGGACCAGGAAGGGGCAGCGCTGGCCAGTGGGGCGGACGGAGGCCTGCATGCGAGGAGGTGATGCTGCTGCTTTCCGGGGAGTCTCACCTTCGGGCGCATGTGTGGGGGTGGCCTCGGGCCTGAGTGGCAGCCAGTGGGAGCCCCACTGGGCTGCCGCATAGCAGGCAGCGGTGCCTTTGGTGAGTCCTCCCTGGGGACAGAGCAGGCTGCCCTGTGCCTTAGAAGCTGGCCCCTGTGGCGTCAGCGCACTGACATCCAGCCCTGGAGCGCGCAAGGCCTGGACAAGAAGAGCCGGCCACTGCTGCTCGGACCCCCGCAGGCAGGGCCCGCAGTGAGTGACATGTGACCCTTACTGAAAACAAAACAAAACAAAACAAGACGTTTGTTCCTTTTCAGCCGCTGACTCTGACAGAGGTGAAATATGCCCCCCCCCCATGCATTTTTTTATTTATTTTTTACTCGCTTGTCTTTCTTGTATGAAGTCCTCAGGGTTTCCCACCGCCATGCTGGGTGTATCTGTCATTCTGTCAATCAGAACTCCTTATTAATGACCCGCCTCCACAGCGGCAGCAGGATGGTAATTTATGTTCATAAGAGTAGCCCGGAGGTGGCTTGGTTCCTACAGGGACTGATCAAGGGGAGATTAAATCACACTCGGTATACAGGAGGCTTTCCAAGCCGGTGGCGGATCACTCCGGGCCGCCAGAGAGGGATCTGTCAGCATCCATAATGAAAACGGAGCGGGAGGAGGCGGGCCGAGGCGGCAGAGCCAGGCCCTGGGGAGCGTGAGTCAGGCCCCGGCTGGTCCCCGCTTGGCCTCTCCATCCCTTCTCCTCCCTCTCCCTTCCTCACCCCACACCAACGCCCCTGGGCTCGGGAAGGATGTGATTAAAATCCCACCCACCCCAGTGCATCATTTATTCATTGCCTCCTGCATTGGCCGGGCACTGTCCTTGATGGTGGGGACACAGCAGGGGACAAGGCACAGAGTCTGCCTTCATGGAGCTTAGACTGGGGGGAAAGCAGACAGCAAACACGGACAGAAACTACTGAGGGAAGCAGGCGGGGGTGGAGGGCGTCGGGCGGGTTGGCGTGAGGCTGGGAGGACAGGGCCGTGCGCACGAAGACCTGAAGGAAGGGACGTGGCGAGCCAGGGGGATGAGGGGGGGCGGGGGGTTTCGGGCAGGGGAACAACCAGGGCAAAGGTCCTGAGGCAGGGACGGCAGGTGTGCTCAGGGGCACAAGAGGACCCCAGCACGGAGGGCCTTGCCTTGGCTGCTTTGCTGACTGTCGTTCGGCCGCATTGCAGACCATAAGAAGGGGATACAGGGCTCCCCTGGGGCCTGGGAGGCTCCTGTGAGAAGCTTTCCTTGGGCAGAAAGTCTTCCCTTATAAGCCACGGCCCCTGCTTTCTTGCAAGACTCTGAGTTAGTTAGTAATCCCCAGATTCCTACCGTCCGAGTGGGAGCGGCCGTGCCTGCTGGTGTGACAGTCGCACGTTCCCAGGTGCGTGGCAGGCACGGAAATGGCTGAGAAGTGAGGAGGAGGCTGGACTCAGAATGGGGCGCGGGCTGGACGCGGGGAGGCGAGGGGTTGCCTCTGTCAGCCCGCAGCGAGATCTCCTCCTGTCACACAGCTTTATTCTTCTGTTGCCCTTTCTCCAAGGCAGGCTGAAGCCAAGGACAGACGGCGTGAGTCGCCCCTAGACTCCCACCACCGAAGGCTTGCCCGGAAGGGGACCCCACCTCTGCCCGCCCACGTCGCCCCCTGTCTCGGGAGCTTTGGGGAGGAGAGGCCTGCCGCCCTGTCCTAGGAAGGCCCCCTCCTGCCCCTGCTCCGTTCGCCTTGCCACCTCTTTGAGGACAAAAGATGAGCTCTGCCTGGAGGAGAAGACCCGCCCCCAGGGTCCTCACCTAACCATCCACCCCGGACCTAAACATGCCCCATTCCAACGGCCCCAGTGTCCCTGATGCGGACAGTGGTGCCAGGTGTGCCCTGGGGCCGGACCCCCTTGGGTTGGCTTTCAGGCAGGAGGTTGGCTTTTGACTTCTTTTGGAGAGTCCGTGGACCCCACGCGCGCTCTGCGGACCGAGACAAACACGCTTCCGTCCCGCAGCTGCGGCGGCACGCTCGGGCCCCGGCCTGGAGTCGGGCGGTACGCCGTGCGGGCATCAGGAGGCCGGCTGCCCCGACGTCCTGGCCGTGCGGGACTTCACGGATTGGAGGCTTACAGGGTTTAGACAGAAGTGTTCCGCCGTGCTTGGGACCCACCCGAAGAATGTATCTCAGAGAGAAATAAAAGCCAAGAAGAAGGAGGGGAAAAGAAAAACGGAAGCTTTATGTCTGGGACAAGGGAGAGAAGGAGTAGATGCGGGGTTTGAACTCCGGGCCGACCGGCATCGCCCGCCACGGGCTCGTTGGCAGGAAGCTCCCGCTCCAGGCCCTTAGGACGAGCCCCGCATCTGCTTTCGTGAATAAATGTGCCTCTTTGGGCGAACGGCTTCAATATAAGCCATAAACACAAACTCTTTGTAAATGATGTAAATTCCTATTTATCTGTGTAATTGGGAACAACTGGGAAGTGTGGCGCCTGCGGGTTCCCGGGGTCCCATCTCGTTCAGCTGTGCGCGTCCAGCTCGGCTGAGGCGGCCGCGTTGGGGCGCAGGGGGTGGGTGTGAGGTCACCGTGGGGCACAGGCCACCGGCCGCCCCCGACGGTAGACACGAGAGCTGGCATCGGGGTGTGTGCAGGGGGACATTTCAGGTAGTGACTGGCAGAGCACCGGCCTTGACCAAGTGTTACATTCTCTGTGAGTTCCTTGTAAGTTATTACCGGTGTCAAAGTGAGTGTCTGCCCCAAGGAAGCAGAAGGGACCGAGGTGCTGGCAGGCTCCTGGAGTATTCAGAGAAGCAATTATTTATTGTGAAACTGTTCTCTCCTCCGACGGCTTTACGTGGCTCTGCCAGCAGGTAAAGCTGCTCCATGTAGGGAGATGCTAAGTCGTGCCCCGAATCCAAGCTCATATTTCTTAGGAGTTTGAACGACGTTTTTAAAATGCATGCTCACTGGCTGGCTTGGTGGCAAGACGCTCTCTTGGCAAGAAATCCACGCCTTGTGCTAACACTCAGAAAATACTGTCACGTGCATAATAAAAAATCTCAACGTTTGCTGTGATTTGTGCGTTTTCCTCGCTGGCGTTTGATGCCTGGCCGCGCGTCCACTTTGCCTGGACCTCTGCGGAGGACAGAGGGTGTTGCGGTTCGGGGACCAGACCCCAACTAAAGTCAGTTTTGGAGCTAGAGAGGCGGGGGGTGGGGGGCTGCTTGAGTATTAAGGAAGGAGAGGGATTTGGGGACCATACAAGGGAGATAACGCCGTCATGGCAGTCGGGAAGAGGAGGTAAGTGAGTGTGGGGAGAGAGTCGGCTGCTGCCCCCAGTGCCACCCTGTTCGCCTCCATGGGACACAGAGCTTCCTGTTCCGGCCACACAGGCCATGGCTGTTCAAGAGCAGGGTCCCAGGGGTGGGACAGCCGCGGCCGGCAGCAGGGCTTGACCTCGTCTGCCTTCAGGTGGGCATTCTGTCTCACCCCGTTGCTCACACTGCCTGAGAAGTAGTGGCCAGGAGTGACCGCATTGGATCCCCTCTACCAGCTGCCATGCCGTGAGCCTTTGAGACTCATAAAGCGTCCCTGGGAGCTGGGAGTGACAGGAAGGAGGTAGGTTTCCTCCATTTCTATCCATCTGTCCCCTCCTCCATCCCTCCCTCCCGTCCCTCCTTCCTCCTTCTCTCTCCTTCCTTTTGAGTCAAGAACTGGAGACCATCAGAAGCAGAAAATCGGACGGAGAGACCCGGCTACGGAGCAGAGAGGAATCCAGTGCTCCCAGTGGGTTTCATCACGTCGAATCCGAGAAAACCCAAGAGGGTCTTGTCGTTGCACTCGTTTTAGAGGGTTCTGCCGTTGATGAGCCCAGAGAGCCGGGTGCCAATTTATTCGGCGAGGTGTGATGCATCCCGGGAGCAGCTGCCACGCTCACGGCGGGGGGGGGGGGGGGGGGGGGCAACCAAGCAGCCCCCGGAGCGAGCCCCAGCCGTGGCGGCGTGGCTGGGATCTGGGTGCCGTCCAGCCGGGGTGTCCGTGGAGTTCTGCGCAGGGTTGGTGGCCGGAGTTGCAGGGCTCCGAGCGCAAAGCAAACACAGGGCTCCTGGGTCAGAAGTATTGTGAGTCTCAAGATGGCGAACACACAACGTTAAACCGAGCCCAGGCCCGCGGAGCACGGACCACGCACCTGCCCAGCACGCACGCCTGCGAGCCCCAGCAGAAGGGGCTGTTGAGTCTGGCTCCCGGGCCTTGCCACCAAATCCCCAAGGGGGACCAGCCTTAACGTGAGCCTCAGTTTCCTCATTTACAAAACGGCTGCGATAAGACCAGCCCTGGCCACCCCGTAGCTGCGCTGGGAGGTCCCGTGGGAGGAAACGGGGTTTGCAGCCACATTTTTAAATCCTGAGCTCACTCAAGGCATAAGATCCAATCTTCAAGTCTTCAAAGTTTGCCTTGAACTAGTCAGCAGCTCCTATTTTTACGAAAACTTTCTCAGGGAAGCACATCTTTGAACCTAGAATGTTCCTCAAAGTAATAGAATTTGATTTATAGAAATTGTCAGGATAATTACTTTTCCACCCTCCCGGAGGAAGGCGTGTATTCTCTAAATCCCAAAGTTCTTTTATACGAATCTTAAGTATCTTGATGCTTAAGCGAAATCAAGTTATCTGTTATTCAGACCATTATAAGTCCACAGGGGTCCTTCAGTCACTGAATATGCAATTTCTCTTTCTCTGCTGGCAGAGTGCTCAGAACCGTTGCGATCCGCATGGTTCTCGGGGCAGGGAAACTAGGAGAAGGAGCGACGGTCAGGGTCAGAACGACCTAAGGCCACCGCCCCCTGGCAGGCACGCCTCGTTCCCCCTCCCAGAACAATGCGCACTGAGCGGTGACACGCGGTGGGGGGTAACGGGAGAGGCAGAGGCGTTAAGGTTCACATCAGAGAGAAAGACTCTCGGGGGACGGGAAGGTGTCTGATGAACATGAACTTGACGCCCCCACCCCCTTCCTTCCTCCTTCCCCTTTCCTTTCCTCCCCTTCCCTGTTTTCCTCCCACGTCTCTGCCGCGAAGCTACTTTATGTCAATTCCTATTGATTTACGTGACAGTCACCGGGGGCAGGGCTGGGTGGCACCCCCTGGAGGGTATCAGACCCTTCTCTAGGGCTTCTGTTTGGCTGGTCTCCCGCGGGGCGCTCACCGCGGTCCCGTCTCCACTCCGTCCTCCCCTGGGACTCTCACGAGAGGGGCCCCTTTGTTAATCCTGGTGTGGATGTATACCAGCCCCCCCAAAAGGATGCAGGTGGTACTCCTCCACGATTAAAAACTAAAACTACAGGGGCATTACACAGAGGGAGGTCTGCCCCCCACCCCCGGCCCTGCCCACCCTGCTCCGAGTCCAGGGCATCATTTCTGTGACTTTCTCGTCTACCTTCTCCCTGCTTCGGCGGGAAAATACGGGCGAGTATAGACACATGGGGCTGCTCCTCTCCGCTCCGTACGCGAAAGGTCGGGTCCAGCAAACACGGAGTGATTTTTTTCTGATACCGCTCTTTAACCAAACGTGTAGTTTTTTAATTTTATTTTTCTGACCACAAAAACGTGTCATTTTCCTGCACCAGTTCTCCAATTCCATGACACCAGCTGGATGTCCAACAACTCAGTTCAGTTCTGACTCTCTGTCTGGAGGGAGCACCGGATCCCACCAGGCTGTCCCCACCGGGGACACCTGCCCGCCTGACCGCAGACCGCAAGGCTCCCTCAACCCGGCGCGCTAGAGTGCTTTACAGCCCCCAGGGATGTTCTCAACCTCGGGCGACAGCCCCGTTACGATGCTTACAACTCAGGAGCAGCCGGATGGACGGGTGCAGAGGAGGAGGGGCGTCCTCTCCAAGCCCACCGCCGTCCCAGCACATCCGTGCGCTCACCCACCTAGAAATTCCCAAACCCCGGTAGGATTTTACTTTTTAAATCAAGATTTCATTATATAAAGATAATTGATTAAACCACTGGCTACTGGTGATTGAACGCAATCCCCAGCCCCTCTCCGCTCCTTGGAGGTCGTGGCCAGGGTTTCTGAAAGTTCCAGCCCTTTATTCATGGCTTGGTCTTTCTGACATCAGCCCCCCTCCTGAAGATATGCCAGGGCCCCAGCCTGGGTCACCCTGTTAGCACACAGAAGACGATACATCCGGGGGTTTTCGGTGCTCTGCGCCAGGAACTGGGGACAAATGCCCAATATTTATTTTTCATTCTACCAGAAACCTGGCACTTTTTTGTGTTTTGCTTTTTTGCTTAATAGATTCAGGAGATGATTATAACATGGTTTACTCAGCTGGTGCCCACTGACGGCCAGTTGGATTGCTCCCAAAATCTTGTACAACCAATAACACCATGGATGACATCATGGCTGTCACTTCCTATGTGTGGGGGTCTGTCTGTGCGATAACGTCCCGGAGAGGCTGCCGTGTTGAAGGGTAAATACTCTTGTGTTCTGGGCAGATATTGTCACGTTTGAGGAATGTCGTCTGGTTATCCCCGTCTCTAGATAAGTCACCTAGTGGAGGCTCCAAAGAGGAAGTGATTTCCCCAACGCGATACAACTGATGAGGAGGTAGGAAGGGCCCCCACTTATTTAGGAGACAGAGACGAGTGAGGGAGTGGGGAATGTTGGGGGGCAAAGTGAGGTAAGGACGTTCTGTGAGCGGGGCGTTCGAGCAGATGGGAGTGAGTGAGAGCTGGCATGTGTGGGGGGCCACTGAAAGCCCCCCGTGTTCCTGGAGGTGGCTGACTCCTCGCTGGCATGCTGACAACACTGGGAAGGAGCCGTGAAGACCAGCAGGCTGGTTCTTCTTGCTCACTGTCTAGAGAGGCACCCCACCCCCCGCCAGGGTTTGCTTGTCAAGGGCAGTGGCCCCTCTTATAAAAATCGCCTTTACATCTTTTGACCAAGATGAGAATCTGTTCCTCACGGAGAATGCCAGAGACGAGGTCCTGATGTGAGCATGCAGGCCTTTGGGGGGTGTCTGTAAAGCCCATTCTTTGAAAACGTAGCCCCCACCCCCCACCCCCATCACCCCAGGTGGATCTCCGCAGCAACGTTCATGCCAGAGGACCCTGCTACTCTGGCCCGATCTGACTGGACCAGGGCTGGGAGCTGAGCTAGCTGTCGCCGGGAGCGAGAAGTGGACGGTGGGAGTGGGCCGGCTGCGTAGTGAGTCGGGGAAGCTGGCGGTGCCACAGCTCTGGGCCCGGTGGGGGGCACCCTTTCCGCCTTGGACGCGGAGCACTGAGGCACGTGGTCTTGCGCAGAGGAACCAGGAAGTGACAAGACCGTGGGCAGCCCGGTTCTTGGGGACGTTTTGTCTCTGGTTTAACTGCGAGGGCTGGCTGGCTTTATATGGGGATTTCACGCAATAATGCATTTTTCTCTCCACTAATGCAAAATCCCCCCAGTTCCTGAAGCTCACGTAATGGGGTAAAAAGTTCCCGTGTGAATGCCCTCTTTTCACTTACCAAAGAGAATCCAGCGATTACAAGGTTTTACTGCTTCAAGTCCAAGGAGAAAGAGAGAGCTTTGTCCTCAGCTGATCCCAGACGAGTCCTGGCTCCACGGTGACTGGGCCGGCCTGGGTCCCCTGTCCTCCCCTGAACCAATCACAGGGCCAGGAGGATACACTGCAAGGCTGGGCCTGGGCTCTGAGGCTCACTTAGCTCTTGGACTCAAGGACGTTTCAGGGCTCTTCCCAGAAGAAGGGAAAATGGATGATGGGCCGCTAACCCCACAGGGGCCATGGCAGGTGCCTTGCAACCAAGAGCCTTGACCAAGGCATCACACCTGTCTTGAATGAAGTGACTTGCGTGCTTCTTCCAAGAAAAACCATGGTCCTCCTCCATTTCCAGCCTGATAGGCTCGCCCAGGGGTGTCCTGTCAAGCACGGGCCTCCCCCGCGTTGCTCACAGACATGACCGTGCGGCGTCTGCACGTCTCTCCATGCCCCGCGGCCCACGAAGCAGTCCGACATGATAAGCGGGGGGAATGTGCCTTCTTTTAAAAACTGTGTTCGTGGAGACCGCCTCCCACGTGGCAGGGCAGCCCCGAGTCTGAGGCCGGCGGGTGGGTGCGGCACATCATTACAGGGACCCCCGGAAACCATCACCCCCCGCTCCATCCTCGTCATCCTCGGGCTCAGGGGCTCTGAAGCCTCTAAGATGAACCTTCGACATCTTCAGTCTCCATGGACTTAGTTGCTTGGGTCAAAAACCAGGGGAAACGTGTCGCTGTCATTCATTGATTTACTTTGGGGTCAAGGAGCTCCAATCACAGGCCTCGGTTAGCGATAAGGAAACACCAGTAAACATTAGAATTGCTACCGAATCTTCTCCCGAAGTATTTAAGGACAGAGGTACTTCCTGCTGGCTCCCGGGGGGTTAGATACGGCTCTCGCTTGGACCTCGGGTAGCAAAGGGCGATGGGACCTGATTGGAGGCGTTCCAAGCTCTTCTTGAAAGAAGTGTGGGTGAGGGCTGGCTGGAAGCCCCTGCTCTGACGGACAGTCCATGCCGGCCGACAGATGGACGGAACTGCCGCCCGAGGGTGGGGGCACGGGTGGGAGAGGATTAGTGTTCTCAGGGAAGGCAGGGGCTGCAAGCAGTGGGAACATCGGAAACGAGACCCTGGCTCCAGAGGAAGCTTCTCGGCGTGGGAATTCCTGAGCCCAGATGGTGGGAAAATCCTCGGAGAACGCTGGGGTGTCGGTCTCCGCGGCGGGCAGCAGCTGCGGGCCTGGAGCTGGAGCCAGGAGCAGGTGGGACCACCTGGGGCCCGACCACATGTTCCCAGCCTCGGCAGGGGGGCCCAGACCTCTCTCCCGCTTCGGTCTTGGGGACCGTGGAAGACAATGGAAAGGGAGCCTTTACAGGAAGGATTAGGGAGATGGGCTGTCAGCCCAGAAGCCTCCGGAGGCTCAGGGTGAGTTACCGAAGAGGCCCCGGACAGCTGGCTGGCCCCGCTTCCCGGCACGCTGCAACTGAATCAGCCTCTGACGTCACACTTTCTGCACCTGCAGGGTCGTGGGGCCGATACCCGGTAATGCGGACTCCATCTGTCTAGGGTTTGTAATTGTTCTGACAGGGCACGGATGGGACCTTCTCTTCAAATTAGCTACGAAAGAGCAAATTAAGAGTGTAGCGCCGATTGCAGGGGCCGCGCCTCGCCCCCCGACAGGGGCCAACTGCACGACCCCACGGAGCATCTGTTAGGAGGCCCTGAAGCAACGCGGTCGTTCCCATGAGCCTTCTCCTGGCCCCCCAGAACTCTGCAGGGGAGCAGGGGACACGCTCCGGGTGTCTGTGTGCCTGACGTCCTATGTTAGGGCACGCGCAGCAGCCCTCGGGGCCGCTAATCGCACGGGTTCCCTCTGTGATGCGCGCGGAGGATACCCTCGCCCACGACAAAGCAAGGGAGAACGCAGGGCTCGCCTCTGGGGGGCGGCGGCCCAGCCCCCAGCCCTGCCGCCTGCTGCCCTGGCTGGCGCCTTCGTTCCTCTGAGCCTCCATTTTGGCACCTGTAACACAGGGGCGATGATAGTGCCCACGGCCTTCTGCCGGCGCCCCGCCCCAGTGTGCCCGGGAGGGTGAGTGACGCCGGGAGGCGGGTCCCCGGCCCCAGCAAGCCTCCCGAGGGGTCACGGAAGACCCCAGGCAAGCAGCACCCAGCCCGTGACTCCTGAAGCCCTGACCCCGCGGGAGCTGGAAGGCAACAGGTGTTCACTGTGGTGCGCAACGGAAGGCCGCGAAGGACAGCATCGGCCCGCGGGGCCTTTCTGAGGGTGAAACGAGCGGATGCAGAGAAGGCGCTGGGTCCAGGCTCGCACCCAGTAAGCACTCGTGGACGGCGCGGGGGGGCAGGCGTGAGGCGGCGTGTGCGCTGACCCGTGAAAGGAAAGTACCCGCAACATAAGTGAAAGGCTGCCCGCCACGCGGGTCACATGCAGGCAGCCCAGGTCTCTTTGCATTTCGGGTAAACAGCAAACACGACTTTGGTCTAAGTACGTCCCATGCGACAGTCCAGACACACACGCTGGAAAATTACTCGTTTATCTGGAAACCAAACGTCACTGCACGTCTGTGTTTCATCTGGGAACCCTAGGGAAACAGGATTCCGCTCCTCAAGTTCCAACGGCCCGTCCTTTATTCCCTCATTGGGAGGAAAAAAACCAATTACACTTATTTTAGCAATTCCCAGACCGGCGACACCACGGAGGGGCCGTCGTCCCCGTCCATGCCGCTGAAGGGCGCGCGGACGGGAGCCTCGTGTGAACGGTTTGTCGGAATGACTGAAGGACTTGAAGTTGTCTCCGGAGCCTTAGAGAGTGGCAGGAGCCATGGAGGACAAGACAGGACTGGGGCTTCCTCTACGGGCCTTGGAGCAATTGTAGTGGTGGTGGGGGAGGTGACAATGAGAGTCTTCCTTTAGAAAGAGCACCTGGGTCCCCCCTGGGGATGTGAGGGGGGCAGACAGGGCCCAGGAGACCCTGCGGCCCCAGAACAGCAGCCCGGCCTGGCAGAGGTGACGGAGGCTGGAGTGACGGCTGCCCATGGGGCCCCCAGCGCCGCCCATGTGCTCGCAGGCAAACCTCTGCTCGGGAGAGATTTATGGCCGGTGACGCCTCCCTCCAGTTCTCTCCTTCGCGGGGGGAGCTTGGCCGCCGAACCCGGGTGCACATGGAATGCAGCTTCTCTCCCAGAAAGCTCTGAAGACTTTGGCTGAGCTGCCGGGCAGCACCCCGAGTTCCTTTGGCACGGACAGTGTCATGGAACAGCCGTAATGACAGCAGGCTGTTATCTGATAAGGTGTCTGGGCAGCCCTGCAGGTGGCTTGCAACCCTGTCCTGTGGCACCCTGTCATCTGGGCCTGATCACACCCCGGCACATGGGTGGGTCATGCAGAAAAAATGAGAAAGAAGCCGTTTGGGGAGCGTCATAGGGGGTGGCAGCTGTACCTGGGCCAGGTGTGTGCCCCCCAGACGCCTGGGCGTTTGCTGGAGTCACAGCTCTGGGCGACGAAGGTCATCTCGCACCGAGCGCTGTCGGGCCGGGGTTGGACCTTAGCGGCTGTGTCACGAGCACTCACTGCACTGTTGTGGGGACTGTCCTGAGCTCCAACCCGCAGCAGAGGTCGACGGAGGGGAGGAGAGGCGTTCAGCAGGAAGGGGCGGAGGCCGGACTTGAACTGCGGACCTGTGAGCTCACAGTCTGAGCCTTGTCGCCGTCGCTTTGGACCAAGGAGCCCAGCCAGGCGCCATGGCTTTCTGAGCGGCGTCACTGTGTGCGGTGGGCCAGGGCGTCGTGGGACATTTGGCAGCCCCCCGTGGGGACAGCCAAGGACATCTCTGGACTTTGCCAGATGTGCTTTGGGGTACAAAATCAACCCGGGGCAATCCAAAGCCACTACTGTAGGGAGAGGCGAAGATGCCACCAAATGCCACCACCCTTGCTCCACCCCAGCCCCAGCCCCCACCTGTCACTGGCTGAGCTGCCGCACTCGCCGCCTCAGTCACCTGGCTGAGGTCGCGCGTATCAGATTTTTCACTGTGAAGTTCCCCTTTGTTTTCCTCCTCCCTGCCCAGCCTGTCCCCTTGGGAAGGGCACCCAGTGCAGCCGCCCTTCGGGGCGGGGCCGTGCTCTGTCCCCTAGAGGCCAGAGGACGGCAAACCATGTGGAATTCTTCGTGGGAGAGACGTCTCTTCTCCCGCATTTATTTATTTACTCCATCAGCATAGTCTCAGGGATGTTTCCTTTTAGTTTGGGTTACATCCCAATACTATGCCTATTACTCAGCTCTCAGACTGTCCTGGCTTTGGCCATCGGGCGTCTTCAGCTGGCTCCGGTTTTGCTGCTTTGGCACAACCCCATCATAGTGGCTGATGGTGATGGTGACGATGGTGATGAAGCATTTCCTTCCTTTATGGCACTCATAGGAGATGCGCCATGTTCTCGCCTATTCCTGTCCGGATAAGCTGCTTGTCCAAGGAGCCCTGGTGCCTTCCAGCGGAGAACGTACTAGAAGCCAGGCCTAGGTTCTAGCTGTGCTCCTTGCTCTGCTGTCAGCTGACAGAGGAAGAAGGATGTGTCTCTTCTCACCTGTACACGTCGCTGCGGATATTTGCTACGTAATCACCTGTACCGGCAGGAACTGCAGCAGGAGTTCCTGTCTCCGACTGTAACCCGCCATCTCCTGGATGAGCTCGGCCTCTGCTCCTCGCGTGTCCCGCACGAGCTCCTGCCGCCCGGGGAGCGCCGGCCCCCCCCTCTGTAAGGCCTGGAGCTTACAGACGGTCAGTCAGCACTAACCGCCCAGGGACACCAGGCTGAGATGAGCCGGAGGGACCTTTCCTGCCCTGGGGACCTGTGCAGACCACCGCACGGCCCGAGGGAGGCCCCTGGCCCCGGTGCCCTTCAGCTGGCGGAATAGGCGCATGGCCGCAAACTTCGGTGATGCGGAGAATAAGGGACAGGGCTATTTCTTGCCCCTTTGAGTTGTGGCCTGAGACTCTCACTGGCTACTCAGGTCCTCAGAGCAGAAGGGTAATTTTGCGTTGTGTGGCCCATGGGCAGCCACTGCCTGACTTACTGATGGCGGCCATTTGTGGCAGTTTGCCTCCACATCCCCTCCCCTGGGACTGATGAAGACATCAGGTCTCAGAGGCTGGCCCCAGGTCCTGCCGGCTGGGACTTGGACACTGGGTGGACCAGGCCTGAGCTCACCTGCTCCCAGGTGGCAACTGCTATGGGGCCTCCACTCCGTTCTGTCTGCCCAGGGCAGAGACTGCGGGGACCTGGGTGCTGTCCCAGGTGCGACTCACAGCTGCTCCCCTCTGCCTGCCAAGCTCCTTCCCAGCCTGTCCCCTGTCCAGTTCCACTTCTGTCTCGGCCTAGACATCCCCCCTTGGGCCTTTTGTTTTGCTTTTTAAATGAGTGGAATTAAAAAAATTAAAATGCAAAATCAGATCTAGGCCTTTTGTGATGAAAACCATTTCCCCCTCAATTAGGTATAATTACACAAAGGCACTGTATTTCCTGACAAGGCCCAGGTTGGCCGAAAATGGTCTGGTGTTTGGCTTCTGCGACTCCCTCCCAGTCAGCCCACCATGGGCCTGAGGTTCCTGCGGGAGGCGGGGCCCCTGGAGTCTGGGCGGTGGGCCTCCGGACCACCCTGCCTAGCCCCTGTGTGCTCACCTATCTGCGGCTGTTCGGCCCCTCTCAGGGGCCGGTCACCCCGAGAGCTGAGACACCCCCAGCAATCCTTGTGCCTCAGAGGACTTGAATGAAGCAGGGGAGAGAACCCCAGCAGGTGCGAGGCCACGGGCTTCCAAGCCCCGGCACCCAGCTCTGTGGCCCCTGGCCGGACGGCCCCGGGCGGCGCGCCCGCTGGAGCCTCACTGCCCCCGTCTGGAACATGTGTGGGACCGCACTGCCTCTGCCCGGGGCCGATGTGAGCGTTCTCGGGGTAATGAGCATGCCCTGGGCATGGCAAGAGCTCAGGAAGTAACTATTTTTAATGTCACCAGTGTTATTATTAATCACAGCCACGTGGGGAAGAAGGAAGAAGGCCTCTGGGACCCCCATTGTCACAGGTTTATCTCCCGGCAGCAGGGCCTCGGGGGCGGCTCCAAGCCAACCTCAGGGACACTTGCCAAGTGGCTCCTGGGATCCAGGAAGGCAGAGGGGAAACGCGGCCTCGGGCTTTCTGACCTCTGCCGGCCGCCCCCACCCCACGTGGCTGCCGTGGAAGTTGGGGTGGGCAGCGGGCGGCTGTGGGGTCCCGGTCACGCTTCCTCTGCCCGGCTGCCCATTGTCTCCGGGACGGATGCAGCTCTCCCTCTCTCCACCTCTGTCTCCCCTCTGCCTCCCGCTGCCTCACCTGCTCACAGGGAGCAGGGCCCACCCTCCCAGAAACCCAAGGCGGGAAGGCCAGCAGGGTGAACCAGGAGGGGGGTGACCTGCCGGGAAAACCAGGGAGCCTGGTGTGGGGGTACCGACATGACACAGCCTTCTGGGCGCTCCCCCACGGCCACATCCTGGACATGGCCGGCCCTCCGAGGGAGAGAAGGAAGCGGTAACTGAGCCTGGCCGCGCCCAGCCTGCGTTCACACACGCCTGCCCCGCACATCCTTGTCCACCCCCCACCACCGTGCCCTCCTGTCCCGAGAGGAGGCAGGGTGGTCACATGGGACATGGTCGCCATCAAACCTCACCGAGTTTGAATCTTGGCAGCCATGTGGCCTTGGCCCGTTCCTGGGGGACAACCTGGGACCTGTAACGGTCTGGCATGACCTCCAAGGATAAGGCCAGACAGGGGTTCGGAGACACCCCGGCCACAGCGATGCTCTAAAGCGGTAGCTACTCCATCCTTGTTGTAGGAACCAGACAGAGGCCCAGGGCGTCTGTGGACAGAGAAGGCCTCAGCCCGAGGGGTGCTCACTCAGCGCTCGCAGGGGAGCCCTGGGCTCGGGGATGAGAACACGGCAGAGCTCCGGGCTCTGGGCTCCAGACGCAGGAAGCTGGTAAACATGGGCGGGCTCGTTGGCAGTCTCCCCTGGCCTTTACGGGCCCCTGTTCGCGTGTGCCGGTGCCGCTTTGTGTCCACTCTTGTGCAGGTGGGCCCGCCTGCCCCTTTCCTGTCCACAGGCAGGTCCCTGCGCGTACACAGAGGAAGAAGGGCTGCGCCGGCCTGCGTGACGGGTTCATCGTGACAACCCCCAGCTCAGCCTTCAGCAGCAGCTCATACGGCTGAGGAAGGAAGGATGGGAGGAAGGAAGGAGGGAAGGAAGGAAGGAAGGAAGGAAGGAAGGAAGGAAGGAAGAAAGGGAGGAACGAGGGAGGTCACATGTCAGGGCCACTCTGCCCTTCCCTGTAGGGTGTGGGCCTCTGGGAAACAGAAGAAATGCGTTCATCTGGTGAGCTTTGGTTGAGGGGACAGGAAGTGCCTGGAAGGGCACCTGGGAGGCTAGAGTGGGCAAATGGGGGTGCGGGTGGGGGTGAGATGAGCGGGGAAGGAAGTCCTGGCAAAGTTTGGGTGTTTCCTGAGTGGAATGGGATGTTCCCACTGGAGCCATGCACATCTGGGCACACGCAGGGGGTCCCCTTGGAGTCCGCGAGTCACGTGCATCTTTATGTCCCTCAGCCAGAGTGTCGGGGCAGCAGGACTTTCATTCCAACGGTGGGTCCCGCACAGGGGTGTCTCCACCCTGCCTCCAGCCGAAAGGAACAAAATCTTGGACTCTCCGCTTGGCAGCCGAAAGGTACACGCAGGTGCACTTTGTCACGGAGACAGATTCAGCAGGCGGCCGTTTCTCACAGGGCGAGTATCACTGGAACGAAGACAGCAGCCTCCAGTTAAATAAACAATCGGGCAGATTCCAGGGCGTGCTGGGTCCGGAGCGCCGCCCGGCCGAGAGGGTCCGCCCCGAGCCCGGGGGCGGGGGGCTGGTCCAGAAGGGGTGAGAGATGTCCTCTCTCCCGCCCTCGTCGGAGCTGCTCGGGGAAGTTTTAAGGTTCAAACTCTTTCTTTAGCATTATAAAGTAATGTCTGTTTATGTCCTGCAAAAACAAACGAGTTATGCAGAAGGAGATGCCGTGGAGAAAACAAACGTGTTTCTGGCTCCTTCACCCTGGCGCCACTGCTCCTGGAAGTGTCCCACGCGTAGTCACACACGTGTATGTACATCTCGTTTGGTGACAACCCCGTGGGTCATCTTGCGGGCTGGGCTGCCTGGCTTCTCCGTGGGGCACCTTTGCGTTCGCGCCGTGAGGGGCAGGGCCGTCTGCCCCCAGGGAAGAGCTGTGGCAAGTGAAGGAGCCCAATCAGGCTCCTCGCTAACAGGGGGACACCGTCCATTCCTTTTAGGGTCCCGTGGAGCCCATGTGGGGGTGGCGGTGACAGCCCTCCCACTGAACGTCCTTCATCTGAGACACATGGTCACTGGGGAGGGCAAATTCCTAGAAGTGCCATCCCGCGTCAAAGGGGACGTGTCATTAGCGCTGCCAGAGGTTGAATTGCTGACCCTTCCCAGGGGAGAGAGGGTCCTTGACTCTTGGCACGGTTTTGGTTTTCTCCCCGAAGTCTCGCACATGCTTTCCGCCCAGCCCTCTGAGGCCCTGCGGGCGCAGCACGTGCGGAAGACAGAAGCATCTGGAGCTGATGGGGCCACAGCGGCGCCTCGGGGGGCCGCATCTGCTGAGTGGGCCGCTGGCAGTGGTGGCTTTCAGGACAGACCTGAACCCCGCAGGCCGAGAGCACCTGGAACAAGCCAGCGTGTGGCACCCCGCTGGCCCTGAGTCCCAGGCTCCCTGGGGGCTGCAGCGAGCTGAGGGGCACGTGTCTGCTTCCTCCGGGAGAGGCCCCGGGGTCCAAGGTAAAAAGTCATCCAAACGGCACACACCTCCCCGTGCTCACGGGGCGAGCAGTTCTGAGGGCTTGTCGTCCCAGGAAAGAGAAGGGATGTGAGTTGCCATCTTGGGATGAGAGTGGACTGGGCGCTGGAGGCCTGGTGGTCATGACCCCCGGCATTCCTCCACCTTTGCTGAGGGGTGCTGGGGCAGCCCCCCCCCCCCAGTTCACTTCCCTTTGAAGGGGAAGAGGGATGAGGTGGTCTGTTCAATTACAGAGAGGCCAACGGGGCCCAGAGAGGCCCAGTGACTTGCCCAAGGTCACACAGCTTGTTGCTGTCCCAGAGGGAGCCTCACCACTTCTGCTTCCGGCTTTGAGCACAGAGCTTGTTTGTTTCTTTGTACACGAAGCCCTGCTGTGGCTTCAGACCCAGACAGCCCGGTGCGAGCCCTCCCCTGCCGATTGCTGACTTTGGGTGAGTCACTTCAGCTGTGGGTGCCCGTGGCGTTCGAAGACGGGGGATGATGACAGGATTGGCTACTCCTGGCGCCCATGAAAGGGGAGCTGCTGCCCGTGCGGCTGTGGCCGGGGGCTCGCAGCGGCGGGGGCACTGAGCGCGGTCAGCCCTGTGCATGCTGCTGCCGGCCGACATACAGGTGGCAGGAGACCCAACATCCACAGACCCTGGAGCTGTAGGTAAAGCCAGGCCCCAACCCCAACAATGCGTGCGTGGCAAAGGCCCCATCTTGTAACTCATCCACCGCGTCTGACCTTTGGATTCAAAGAATAATTAACGGGGCACTTTGCGTGGTGCTATGAGTGTTGGGCTTTTAATTAATACACCGAACCTCATGTATTTAGCTGGACCACTCTGCCCAGTCCATCCAATTACGCAACTTGATGGCGTTTTCCATTACACAGTGGCTTTGCTAAATGGGCGGCCATGTGACAGACAGGCAGCCCCGCGCCAGTATTGATTAGAGGACAGAGTTTCCTGCCAAGCGGGGGCGACGCTCGGGGCTGTGGATCTCGCGCTGGGCCCGGCCGCCCCGCAGCCTCCGGGTCGGGGACGGAATTGTGTTTGGATGAAGTGTTCCGGCCATCGGCCCTCCTTCCCAGCTTCCCCAGTGTTCTGCCTTTTGTTCAACTGAATTGCTTTTCCGCAGCCAGCCCTCCCCTGTAAGTGCAATCAGGGCCTCCTCCTGCTTTAATAGCGGAAATGGAGGCAGGTGTTTGTCACCTTCCCGGGTTGCGTTCGGGTTCCAGAATGACGCAGAGCCTTGAGCCTGCCAGGCAGCCTTGGGGCGATGAGGCAGAGGAGGACGCTGAGCCTCCTTCCGGCCTCGCAGTGAAGGATGGGCCGGGGCCCGTCCCGCCAGCTCCCCCCTGCCTTGTGCGGCCCGGAGGGTGAGGCGGCCTCAGCCCGCAGTCCCGGGAACGTGTTTCAAAGGCTGGGCTTGTCATTCAAAAGCAGAAACCCTCCCAACTCCGTGGTTTCTGCCACTCCTCAGAGCTGGATCGGTCTGTCTCCCTAAAGAGGGGAAAAGACAGGGGAAGGAGGGAAAGGTGGAGCTATGGCCGGGCTGTTTCCTTCCACATGCAAGCCGGGCCCTTCACATCCACCATCAGCAGTCCTGACAGCCTAGGAAGGGTGTGAGTTAAATTCTTTACTTCTAATTTTTAGATCATTTCAGCCTCACCCAAGAGTTGCAAAAACAGTGGCCTGCAGACCCCTCCCGCAGGCTCCCCTTGCGTTCACATGGAAATATGCGTTTCTAATCGGCAGTCTGTCAAAGAGGAAGCTGGGGTCCGCGAGGCTAAGACACCTGCATAAGGTCACAGAGCAGCGGTGGGATCCGAACCTGGATCTGGGGGTAGCTCCGCCTGCGGCTCCCCTGGCTGCCTGCAAGCGTGGACGACTGTCTACCAAAGGGCCTCGAAAGATGGAGCAGCTGCGCCCAGGCAGCCACAGAGTTCTCTGCACAAGGAGACCTCCGAGGCCGAAGAGCGGAAACGAAGCCCGAAGTTCACTCATGTCCGAGATGGACTTGGCTTTGCAAAGGGACAGAGGAGACCTGGATCCTTAGGGGTCCACGGGAAAACCAAGTGTCGCGGGCCCCTCCCTTGGTTAGCCTTCACTGGTCTCTTTCCCTGGACCCCAGACGCGGCCCAGTCGGCAGCCGGCCCACCTCGCAGGGGCCGGGGAACACCCAGTGCATTTGACTGGGCTTGTGCTGACATTTCCGTTGGCGACCTGATGCCTCAATTAGCAACAATTAACCCTCAGAATAAATGAACCTGCGAAAAAGAGGAAGTTTCGCTTTTGCCAAGTTCAACAGACACCCTTCCCACAAACACCATCCTGATTTCCCGGATGCTCCCAGGAGGAAAGGAGCCGTTGGTGGCCGACATAAACAGACAGACAGATAAAGAATAAACCCCATGTATTAACGACACTCTGGTGCCAGGCTGGGCGCTAAATGCTCCACATGGACGCCGCTCTCTGCATCCCCTCCAGCACCGGCTGAACTAAGCATGGGTATAGCCTAAGGAAACAGCTCCTTAATTCTGAAATAACTGTGGGCTCAATAATTGCGGAGGTTAGTCCAGAGAGGTCCCAGGTACCCCTGACCCAGCTCCCACCAAAGCGCGGCCCGTTATGTGGCCTTAGTGCAGGATCCAAGTAGGACGTTTGAACTGGTTCCAACTGCGGGCTTGATTCAGGTAACACTGGTTTGGCAGCACTGCCCGTGCGCATGTGTGCACGTGTGTGTGTGTCCTTTGAAACGACGTCACAGCTGGCGCGCAGCGGGTGGTAAAAATGTCTTCTTGCTGAGTTATCTCTGGCGGGGATGCACCAAGCAAGGGCAGAGTTCGAAAACAGAAGTACGTTACAGAGGGCGGTCCGTGTCTGCGGGCACTGAGGTGACCGGACAGGTGGGGACTCGCTACGCAGAGACTGCGTGATGCCTGTCTGAGGTCTGGTCATGTGGCCTCATCCGGAAACCCACCTGCCCACCCCCCCGGGGGCCTCACACACTCCAGAGAGGGGGTGGCTCTTCTCCTCCCAGGGTTTGGAATTCATAACAAATTGCAAAGCCGCTGCACTCCGGGGACTTGTCTTTGTTCTGGGAGCCGCTCGGAATTTAAAAGGTCACTGAGCTATAATAAATAAAGGGAAAAGTGCCTGTTTTGTGCTTGAGAGATAAGGAGAGGTGGGTGGGCCCTGTGTTAGCAGCTTCGAGGGGGAGTTTGAAGCCATCTCCAGGCTCCCCCGCCCCCCGGGTGGTGGAGGGGGTGAAAACTGACTGCAAGTTAAATTAAAAATAAAATCAATGGCATTTAGGTGGTTGTGAATTAGGGGTTATTTGCTGAGGCTGAAGGGGATGAAGGTTAAAGCCTAGAGATGATCGATGGGTAATTAATGCCGAGCTGGAGGGTGTGGATTAGCGCCCAGCAGTCTGGGGGCGGCATAGGGAGGGACAAGGTAGCCCTCCCATGTCAGAAGTATGTGGGGTACATCCACACGTGTCAGACCCCAAGAAGCGAGGCTGAGATGCATCAGGGAAGCCATGTTCGAGGTCACCTGCCCCTCGGAGACAGATGCCAGCCTTTGCTCCTCCTCCTCCCGTCCCTGGGGTCACCCCCTGCCCCCACCAGGGAGGAAGTGAGAACCACGCCTGCTTCAGACCTCAGCAGGCAAAGACAGAGGCGCCCCCCGAGGCCGCCTCCACGCCAATCCATCCTGGGGCCATAATAACTACAATTTTCTGATTTGAGGGCAAAGCCAAATAGCCCAGAGGAGTAATTCAGGCCACACACGGCCCTCTTTCTGAGAAGGCGCACAAATGGGTTTTTCTTTCGTAAGCCCAGTTTTATGCTTACCATCGACCCCTCCATCCCTCCTGGGTTCTCCGTCTTCCCTTCTGCCTGAGGCGCAAGTCGTGGAGGCTCGGAAAGTGTCCCGCTTCCCGTCTCTTGGTCCACTGTGCGCTGAGGATGTGCTGAAAAGTCAGCAGCCCCCCACTGGTCACTAACCTCTTGGGGTCTCAGTTTCCCCCTCATCACCGCGGATGAGCTGAAGGCTGCAGAAACTCCGCAGAAACGTCACCAGCCTGGCTCTGCCTTGGGGTGACTGACGCAGAATCTCCAGTGGACGCCTCTCTGGGCCCCACGTCTGCTCTTGACCAAAGTGGACTTTAAAGTGTGACCCGCAGCTCCAAATTCCCAGGGGCTCCCACCTCGCTCTGAGCGAAACTGGAGCTGAGACTGAGGCCACATGGTTCTCCCTCCTTGCCGCTGCCTGTGCACCTGGCTTCTCCCGGTCGGCTGCTCTCCACGTGGTTCCCACCCCAGGGCCTTTGCCCATGCCGTGTCTCTGCCTGGTGTGCTTGGAGCTGCCCACGGCCAGCCCCACAGTGTTCCCCCTCCTCAGCTCCGCTGTCACGGCCCCAGGTCATGCCGTCTGAAACAGTCCCCTTCCTAGAGCATCACCTGACTTGTGTGTCTCCACAGCCCTTGACGTGGCCTGGAATTTTCCGTCTTTTGTTGGTTCTCCGCTTTTGATGTCCCGGCCCCAGCGGGACCTGCTCTTGAATCCCAGCCCCTTGGCTGGCATGTAGTAGGTGTTTAAGTACATTGGCTGAGTGTGTGAATGGACGTGTCCTGTGATCAGACGCATTTTGGAGGCACCCGAGTAGAACCAGATGCTCACGAAAGGCCTTTCCAGCTGCGACATTTTACGAGCCTGGTTCCTCTCTCTCAGGCTCCTCATTTTACACAGGAGGAAGCAGGGGCCCCGGCGGGGCTGAGCGCGCTGCCCCCTCTCTGCTCCGGAGACACCCCCAGACGGCTTTGGATTTGAAAAGAGGTAGCTGGTGCCGCATGTCCTCTGAGTCCAGCCAAGGGCCCTGGGGGGCAGACGGGACCTCTGGGAGCTCGGTGAGAGTTGTTGGTTCCCCAGGCAGAAGAGGTCAGAGGCAGAGCAGTTAATTGGAGATTGTGTAAGTCGGCTGGTGCCTCCCAGGCTCTTACACGTGCCCCCGTGATCCGTCATCAGGAGCTGCCCATCAGCTCATCCCTGCACACTGAGAACATTCTAGAATCACGTCTTCCCTTTGTTGGGGGGGGAGGCTGCTCTCAGGAGACTGAACCCCACCTCCCCTCCTCCAGGGTGGTGTTCCGGGGTCCCACCGGGCCCCCAGTTTAGGACTCTGAGCACTGGTGGTGTTTCCCTCCAGGCAGAGCCAGGCCTACTCTGTCTTCATGCACAGCACCCACTGGAGGTGGGCTGTGGGGGTTCTGGGGGTCCCACCCCTCTCCTGACCCTTCCCCCAACCCACTGCCCAGTGTCAGGGCCAGAGCTGGGCTCCTTCCCTCCCCTGCCATCTGCCGCTGGCAGCCCCCGTCCCACCGGAGAGAGAGAAATGCTGGCCACAGAGGCTGCCACTTCGATTCCTGTGCTTCTGTGTGTGTGTGCCGCAAACCCTCCCTTTGTTTAGCTGCAGAGACCACCGGCCAGGTGCTCCCACTTCGGGTCTGGGAACACTGTCATCTTCCCGCCAGTCACACACTTGTCCCCTCCCCCTAAGTGGGGGCAGGCTCACGTCACAGGGTGGCCGGGGCAGAGCGCCCCCCACCACCACCGAGGCCCTGCCTCCGTGAGCACAGAGTGCTGCCCCTTCCGCCACCCCCACCCCCACCCCCGCCCACAGGACAGGACCCAGGGCACCCTTTGTCCAGCTCTCCCGCTGAAGTGAATCAGGGCGCACAGGGTGCCCAGCTCCGGGCGGAAGCATGCTGGCCGCCCATTAGTTGTTATGGAAACTCGTTACCCCAGGAGGTCATTCAGTGGAACACATAAACTATTTCCCAAAGGTCTGAGCGAAATCCGCAGTCCGCCGGTACCAGCCATAATGGCACTGTTAGGAGAGAGGCGGCAGGCTGTCCTCACGGCCCGGACCTGGCCGGCCTTCCGGCCAATGGGGACCTGCTCACCCACACGTTCCCACAGCACGAGGCCAGGTCCCCCCAAAGGCCTTGGGAGTCCTCATGAGTCGGGGGGGCCAGTCTGCTTCTCTCAGAAGTTACTCCGTAGGGACAGAGATGTCAGGGGTCATGTGCCCCTGGGCTTGCTGAGCACATTCCTGCTACCAAGCTGGGCACAGGGAAACATCCCCTGTAATGACCGGTGGTAAGCCGTGACCGTCACGGTTGCTGTGTGCTAATCATATTACATCATCGAGCCTTCGCTGCCATTATTGCATCGTGTTATTTAATTATGTTATCAAAGGTCAATTGTCATTAACCTTAATGATCAACAGTCACAGAGGGGCCCTCACGTGCCAGGCTACTGGCGTGTAAGAGCATGGTTCTCATCGCAGCCCTGTGGGGCAGGCGCGGTTATCACGCACACGGACAGACGGGAGGGCTGTTGTGCCTCCTCACTCCCCTTCCCTCCATGTCGCACGTGACTGGGGACCCGGGGCCCAGCAGGACTGTGAAGTCTCCCCAAGCACCAACTCTCTCTCTCTCACTCCCACCCAGTACTCATTCCACAAGTCCTAGCTGAGTTCCTACTGTGTGCCACACATTGTTCTAGACAGCGGGCAGCGGGGCGCATGCCACGCCCGGACTGTTTTCTGCTTGGCTCTGTCCCACTCCCGTGCCGGACCATGATGTGTCATTTCTCCCAAGAAGCCTTTTCTGAACTTGCCAGCGGGAGTCGGGGGTCTCCATGATGCCCCCATACATCCTGTGCCTCCTCCGCCCCAACACTGACAGGTCCTGCCATGGCTTGTCTTGCATGTGTCTCTCCCTCCAGAGCTGAGCCTCTAGCTTCGTCTTTGTGTTTCTAGGGTTAGGCCCCAAAGAGACAGCCAGTAGGTACTTGTTGGATTTTATCACTTGGAAAGAAGCCCCAGGAGCGCTGGGTCTCTGTTGCTCACCACCATGTCCTCTAGAACAGGGCCTGGGGGGTGGGAAATACATGCAGGAAGGATGGGTAGAGGGATGGATAGATTTGTGGATAGGTGGATGGGTAAGTGAATGGATCTGAGGATGGGTAGATGGATGGATAGTGAATGGATGGATGGATGGACGGACGGATGGACGGTTATATGCCTGAATGGGTAGCTGGATGTTAGGTGGGTAGAAGACTGGATGAGGGCAAACAGATAAGCAGACGGGTAGATGAAGGGTCGGATAGATAATTAAATTGATGAATTTTTAAATAGTTGAACAGATGGGTAAACACCATGTTGGTTATGAGAATAGAGGGCTGGTAATTGAATGGTTGGTTAAAAATCTACGCATTGATGAACGAAATGCTTTTCATTGGCTTAAAAATGGGGTGGGTGGAGGCAAAGAAAGAACCCACCCCTCTCCACAGGGCTCCGTCTTTGTTCCACACTCACTGACCTTCCCCACGCTTGTTTCCAACCCCAGTGCCGAAAATCCAAACCGTGGAGACAGGAGCATCTTCCGGCTCCCGTCCCGGGCACGGTGCTCTTCCCTCCATGTGCGCAGACAGCTGAGCGACCGCAGTGTGACCTCTGCCGGGATTTCCTCAGCTCGCTGGAGATGGACTTGTTCTCAGAGCGGCGAAACTTGACACACATCATCCTGAGACTTCCAGCCCCCCAGTTTGCTCGGCCAAAACCAGCCACCTGTGTGTAGTCCATGGGCCTGTCTCCCCGGCCAAGGCCACTGCCCCTCCTAGCCCCCGTGGTGGGTATATTCTGCTGCTATTCCAGTCATGTTTTCAGAAACTAGAAATAGATGGCAGTGGAGGGACAGATCACCAAGAATTGAGGGACCCTGCCTGGATGGCTTCTTGGAAGCTCATGATTTCCTCATTAGGAAGCTAAGGGCCCGGCCCTGGTGGCAGCCTGGAGGGACAGTGGCTGAGAAGTGGTTGCCTTCCCATGTGTCCTCAGCAGAACCGGCCAGGGCCGTCTTCCTGGGCAATGCCCCTCAGCAGGGCCATCACAGGGCATTTGCAGGGTGGGTCCTCCTGTCCATCAAGGTCAAGGAAGGTAGCCGGAGACGCTCTCAGTGCAAATGTGAGCCGTGGGCCCTGGAAACCCGCGGCTTTCAGAAAAGGTTCAGCGTGGTGAGCAGAAAGCGTGCCCAGGAGTTCTGCTCGCTGTATGGACAGCGAGGACGTTCATTCATTCATTCATTCATTCATTCAACAAACATCTGTCGAGAGCTGGGTTGTCCTCGAGGACCACAGCTGGACTCCTCCTGCCATCTGCCCCGACACCCCCTCACCCTACAGGACTGCCTGGTGCTGGGTTGGCCTCTGCTTCTCTGACCCAGCCACCCACAAACCCAGCCTCCGACAGCCGGGCCCGGCAGAGGCAGGGAGGCTCTTCGGGAGACCTGCAGCTTCCGGGATCCAGCACCGTGGACCCCGAGGGATGGGAGGCCTGGCTGAGACCGCGGAGCCTGACACGTGCCTTTGGAATAGAGCTAAGACACCCACGGAGGAGGGAAGGAATTCAGATTGCAGTTCCCGAAGAAATCATCTGGACTCCCACGGAGCTCAGCAGGCTCATTTCTGAGCTGTGGCCCTCGGTGAACTTGGAAGAGGAGCAGCCAGTGTCACGCCCCAGGGGCACTGCTGACCGGGACCCCAGACTTGTGACATGCCGGCAAGGTGCTCTGCACCTGACAGGTGCTGTCTGCTCAACCCAAGAGAGGCCCCCGTGGAGCCCTGCTCCCCCCAGGGGTCCTGCTCCCCCCAGGGGTCCGGAGGCTCCACTTACTTGTAGTCATAGTTTCTGTTCCACTGTTTCCATCAGCTCTTCCATTTGGGCGTCAGAGATTTGCCTGTTAAGGACTTTCTGGAGACTTCTCCCGCGTCTGGGGGGCAGTGGAGAGACCTGCTGTGCCATGCCCCCAGGGTCCTCGGGGCCCCCCCTCCGTGCAGCCTCAGCCTCTTCTCATGTTGCCCTTCCATGCGTGTTAATGCAGGTTTGCATTTCGGGTCGGCATTTCCCAAGGAAAGCACACTTTTTCATTATGATATCAGGAATTCCATTTACTCGTTCGATCGCGTAATGACGTCTTCTCTTGAAGATCACTCGTTGGCCCTCTGTGGGCCTGGCTGCTCCATCCCGGTGTGATGACGATGCGTCCCCTCTGATGGACCCCTAAGGCGGGGCGGCGTGGGGGCGCCTCTGGGCTTTGGTTTAAGACTGAACTCAGGGCTAGAGCTAAGGGTGAAGCCGGGTCTGAGGAAGAACTGGGCTTGGACTCCACAGAGCAGGTGTATTTCCCAATCAAAAGGGACCTCCCCTCGGCTCCCTGAGGGTCCCCAAGCATTTGGATCCTTTAAAGTCCTAAGAAAAACAAAACAAAACTAAGTCAATGTCCCGCAGGTCTGAGGCAGCGGGAAGAGTGGGCAGAAGGCGAGGGAAAGCAGTAGATCCCCCAGCAAATGAGCGGCCCCAGGGCCGGCGCACAGACGTCCACAAGGCTACCTCGGAGGCTGGGGCCCAGCGTGGGCCCACTCCTGCCCGTGCAGGTGGGCTCCCCTTCCCGGGACACATCTCTTGTCCATGTTCAGCACAACTGCCAGCCAACAGTCGCAAGCAGCCTCCTTGGGGGAGGCTGTCCACTCAGAACGTCAGGAGGTCCCTGCTGGGACTTTCTTCGAAGGCGTCAGGACAAGAGAAACAATTCCAGAGCCATCTGCCTCCGCCCTCCGGCACGTCCCTGGCTGACAGCTGGGAGGCCACACTTGAATGGTAAAGATATTTTCCTGCTGCATCTTTCCTGGGGAAACACGTTTTATTGTTTAATTCTGGGGATGAAAACAGTCGCGAGATGGATGAGGGCTAAGTGACCTTGGAGCTGAGCAGAAGGCTCTGTATCTGCCCCCCTCCAGCACGCTGCCTTCCCCAAATGCTAATGACTGTCCTTTTAATTGATTTATGCAGGGCCTCCCGGGGTGCCTGCCTTGTCGGGGTGTTTGACATTTCCCAGGCGCACCTTGCCAGCCCGGGATCGAGGCTCAGCTAGCGTGCTTCCCGAGAAGACACCAGACATTATTTAGAGCCTGATCTTTTGCTGACGCGGCAGGCTCCCGCAGCACCCTTAATTGATGGAGCAAGAATCTAATCAGGAAGAGTATATGCCCCAGGAGACCGTAAAACAGATTGCCAATGGGGTGCGTGCCAATCAATCCATCAATCCGTATTATTGAGCATCCTTCCTCCCCAGCTCCCTCCCCCAAATCAGTTCAGCCCTCAGATCCGAGCGGTGGAGAACTCAAAGGGAGGGTCCAATGTCCCAAGGGCTGAGCATCTCCCAGGTGTCAGGAGACTCCCCTTCAACAACAAACGGTCCAAGAGATCGCCCAGGTGAGGCCCGTGTGGAACGTCGGGAGGCGATGGGCTTTGCGTGCACACACGAGCAGAGACGTCAGGGGCGGGGGGTGAGGGGGCATGGGTGGGTGTTCGCGCAGTCAGAGGGCCATGAGGGAGAACGTGACGGGGTGAGGGTCCCCTGGCTCTGCCGCTCTGCACCACGTGTACGTTCCAGGTTTCTGCCTCTTTCTTCTCCCCTATAGAAGGGTGCCCATGACCCCCGTGTCGGGAAAGAGGGGTGCAGCAAGGAGGCAGGGTGAGTACATACTCAGAAGGGGTGGTGTGTGGCCAGGTCAAGACCGGCCTCGTGAGCAGTTAAGCCATTCCATCCATCCCCTGAGGGCGGGCCCCGGGGTACTCTTCTCCCATAAACAGAATTCCAGCGCTGATAACTCAGACCTCGCTCGGCCTCCGGGCGCGGCCCGCACCGGAGGTCCCGGGCTGAGAAACGGCCTGCAGGACGTTCTCCTTATTAGGGCAATAAAACACGCAGAAGTGTTCATGTACACAGCACAATTCCATACGTGTCCAGCGTGCCATCAGAGCCGCTCAGTCTCGGCTTCCTTTGGGCCTCCGACTGTTTTCAGGGTGTGCTTTTCAGGTGCCTGCGTTAGGGATACAAAGAGGCCCTGTCAGCAGGGTCTCTGCACGCAGAGTTCGTGCCATTTAAAGTTAAGAGACCGGGACAAAGGAACCGGGGACACATCTGGCCCTGGAACGTATGGAAATTTTTCCTCCCTTTCTTGGTTCCTTTAGGGTGTATTTACATTCAATGAAGTGCTCAGATTTTAAGTGCCCGACCCTGTGAACTCTACTAGGCATGTACCCACGGAACCATCATTCCAATGAAGAACTAGAACGTTTCCTTGTTCCCAGAAAGTTGCCTTCTCTCCCCCCCGGGAATTACCAACCCCGCCCCCGGCTACCCTGAGGCAGCCAGTATTCTGACTGCTAGGGCCGTGGAGTCGTTTCTCTGTTCTGGAACTTCAGGGAAGTGGGATCCCAAGGCACCTATGGGTGTCTGGCTCTTTCACTCAGCGTGATGTTTCCGAGGGTCCCCCCTTGTGTGTGCGTCAGCAATCCGCTGCTTTTTCCTGGTGTATTGTCTTGTATTGACGTAGCTCACCCTGGTTACCTTTCCACCCTGACGGACATTTGGGCCGTTTCCAGTTTGGGGTGAGTATGGACAGCTGCTCTGAACGCCCCTACATGGACACTTTCTCCGCTTTCGGGTAGATTTCCAGGAGTGGAATGGCAGGGTCGTGTGACGCCTTTCCGGGGCTGCTGGAAGCTGCAGAGTGGTCGCGCCGCGTGCCACCACCATCCACGCTTCAGAGCGGCCCCTTTGCTCCACGTCCTCACCGACACTCGGTTCGCGTGGGCTTTTAAAGTTTCCTCCTTTCGTGCGTGCGGAGGGCGTCTCGTTGTGGGAGCGAGGTGAGTCTGCGGTCTCACGCGCTTCCACTGGGCTGCTCTGTGGAAAGCGAGGCACAAAGCAACACCCCCTGAGGGTCTCTGTGAGCTGGAACGCACGGGGGGTTGGAGCGGGGTTTCTCAGCAAAGGCCGCAGGAGTTACCTGAGAGCGGGAGGGCCCTCAGGCAGGGCCAGGTGCCACTTCCAACAGCCCCGTGGGCAGGTGTCTTCCGGAGCCTTCTGTTAAAGATCACGTGAGGACGCAGCAAGGTGGCGGGTCCTCTGTCCCCCAGTCCCACTCTTTTCTCTCCACCTGCCCAGAGCCTGCCCCCTGGGGCCAGAGCCAGGTCTCAGCCAGGGAGGCTGGATGAATCCCCGGCAAGTGGGCTGCCACCAACCCCGATGGCCACCGTGTGGCCCAGAAGGGCGCTAGCAGGTGCAGAGAAGGGCCACTGCGAGGGAGGCCTTCCCCCAGGATCGACGCGCCCCCATGGCGCGTGCCAGGGCGATCCTGATGGGCAGTCCAGAGCCGCTGGGCCCGTCCCCTCCAGCTCCACTGTCACCTCTTACTCTTTGAAAGTCCCGAAGCCCCGGGGGAGGTGAGCGGGCTGGTGTCGGCCAAGCAGCCCTTGACAGACGGGGCTGCAGAGCTCACCCTCCAGCAGCAGGTTTCCTCCCTGTGGTCCTGTCTCCTGGCTTCCCACACAGGACACGGTCAGACCAACTCGATCGTAATACAATTCAGAATGATGAGGACAATGAGGAGGAGGAGGGTGACGATGATGCCCGCTTCTCAATTGCCTTCTCCCGTGGGGGTCTCGGCTCCCTCCCTCACGTCGCGGTCCCGGCCACAGCTCGGAAGCTAAGCTCTCCAGACTGGGCGGGGGAGCCGAGGTCGCCCGGCAGGGTCGGGATTTGAGCCCCCCAGGGTCTTTGCCCCCTGCCCTGTGGGAAAGCAGAGGGGCCCAGCTGTCCCCGAGGTCCATGGTTTCTAAGAAGTCAGAGACGTTAAGCTGCGTGTGGCTCAGGTGGGACCGGGGCTGGGGTGCGGGGCGGCGTGGCCGTGGCTCACTGGGGGGGCCTGGCCTCTGCTCCCTCCTCACGCGCCCTAACATCCCCCAGGGCTCCGCTGTGTCTCGGGGATGCTGAGGCGGGGATTCAGAAGCTCCTGACCCACTGAGGGGGTCTGAGAGAAGCTGCGAGGTTAGAAGGGAGGGGACGGAGGACTGGGACTCGGTCTGAGTCTCAGGGAGGCGTGAGGGAGGACGCGGTGTTGGCCGTGTGTCCCCCGGCTGGCTGTGACATGGGAGGGAAGAATGAGGGGATCGTGAAAAGCTCCAAGTGTGGACGGCAGGTCCTCGGGAGAGCCTGGAGGCAGCTCTGCCCCAGTGGGAGGCCTCGGGGAGCAGCGGGGACCCTGCTCCCCCGTGTCCCGGGAGGTGCAGGGACGCCCACACCTGCCTGTTTCGCTGCCGCCTTTTGGAACAAGAGTGTGTCGGGCAGCGCAGCCTCCGCGTGCGGGCCCAGAAAATCAGCCCTGGTGGCGTCCCCAGGGGCCGCGCCTGTCCTGCGGCCCGAGGACGTCAGCATTCTGCGCGTTCTGCAGATGAGGAAACCGAGCCACGGCCTCCGGTCAGGTCCGTCCGATGTTAAAGGCCGTGCCCGGAGCGTTCTGCTCTGTTGAACCCCATCAATATGGGCGTAAATACACGGCACAGAAACATACCCGGGGGGCCCAGCGCCAAGGACCCCAAAGGACAGGAAAATGAGTCTCTGTCCCTCCCTGGCTCTCCAGCAGCCCCCGCAGAAGTGACAGCAGAGGACAATGTCTTGGACGTCCTTCCAGGGATGCGCCGGGCATATCTCTGCACAATGACCCTCTTTTTACTTTTTATGCAGACAGCTGCCTCTAATGTGAGCGTTCCTGTACCTCGCGTTTCTCAGAGAGCGGGTTATTTGGGAGACGGCTCCGCCCCTGCACGCGTGGACCCGGCCCAGCCTGGGGCGGTGCGTGGCTCTGCGGGGGCACGGCCGTGACCGGCATCTGCTGTTCCCGGCGTCCTCCTGCAGCTTCGACGTGTGAGAAGGTCTGCCGGGCGACTTCCTGCACGGGCAGCTGCCACATCAAAGGGCGTGTCTGTTTTTCATCTGAACGGGTCCTGCCAATAGCGCCCAAGAAGATGCCGTGGTCAAGGGTGTCGGGTCCCCACGCCAAGAGGTCACAGGGTGCTGCCCCACGTGTGCTTATTCCAGTGTGACCGACGTTGCGTCTGCACGGCGACACTGAGCCGGGCGGGGCAGCTCTTCACACACGGCCAGAGCTAACACTCGTGTCCTCCCTGGGACTCAGCCGTTCGCGTCCTTCAGGGGACACTCCCTGGGCAGCACCTCAGCTCACGCCTCCGGCCTCCGGGGGTGGGCCCGGGGGAGCGGGCATGGGGCGGGGGCCGCGGGGCGCCTGGCCGGCAAGGCCAGGGCTGTCCACGGCTCTCCACGTGGCCTTATGTAACCACCGCCGAATGCTGTTTCCTTCAGAAAGAGGAGTTTGAATCAGATAATCCTAAAAAAAATCTATGAGTCTCGTTATCGCCCAGACAGTTGTGGCTGGCAGTTTGCTATCTATTCAGAAGGAAATGGATCTGAGCCTCAGAAGAAAGAATTTAATTTAGATACTCTGGAAAACTTCCTGAAGCCTCAGGATATTAAATTCTGCCATGAATGATGACGGTCTGGGGCAAATGTCTTTCTAATACAAAGAACTTCAAAAACAAGATGACTCACTCGTCCTAATGGGAAAAGTTTCCTTCTGGCTCGGGGGTGGGAGGGTCCTGCTGGTCTCCGCGCAAGACTAACCGGCCCCTCACCGGGGGCACGCTGCTTGTCACGCTCTCCGGTGGCCTGTTTCCCCGGGCAGTGGAGGCATCGGCTAATTTCATGACGCGGCTCCTCACGCATGTTAGAGGCAGACACCCTGTCAGGCCTAACTTAACGAATTACTAACATTAGCATTATTGAAAAAAGGAACTGCAAGGGAGATCGCTGATTTTAATCAATAGTTCAAGGGAGCAGGGGGACGAATGTCAAACTCAGGAGAACCACCCAGAGACGCTGCGGCAAATACCCTGTTCCCGGCGCTTTTGGGGTGCAAGGTGTTCCACATAAGTGAGCCCCCAAACCCCCAAATGCCTTTCCTTGGAGCCCCTCCACATGGACGGCACTGTGGACGCTCTGCACGGGGTCCTCCCTCAGTTCACCACGCGCTCCGCACCGTCTGACCTTTTCAGAATGACCCGGGGTCCCTTTAATAACACCCATTACTAATGGGGACAGCTGGCCTCACGTCTGGCAGAATTCCAGAGTATTGGTATTATTGGGGGGACACACCAGTCCTCCAATCTGAGCTTCATCTCCATGCAAGGGAGCACCTTTCGGCAGCCCCTGGAAGCCTACACAACCCCCACGAAGGGGCCTCTCAGGTCCGGCGGATGCGTGTGAGCCCCCCACCCACGCACTGCTCTGGAGGCGCAGGAGTGAGAGCTGAAACGGGCAGATGGGTCCCTGCCCTCAGGAAGCTTGACCACGATTGTGGCAAAGAGCTTAAACCGCGTCCCGCGTGGCTGAGCACCCAAGGAGAGGTGGCCGCCAGGAGACGTGCAGGTGCCCGCGGAGCGGTGGCCAGTGGTGGCGGCAGGACTGAGGGGCAGCTGTCTCCCAGGCGTCCCAGCAACACGCGTCCCCCGGTTTCAGGCCGGAGGTCACCAACGCCGCTCTTCCCATCACACACGCCCGCCCTGCGCACGCGGCTCCTGGAGCCCCCTGCCCCAGCCTGGCGGGCCCGCACGGCGCAGGGTCCCGGTGCTCCATGGAGGGGGGGGGCCTTGCCAGCCCCTCCTCTGTGCCTCAGCCCCTCTGGCCCTCCTTCACCCTCCCCTGCTCCCCGGACACCCCCGGCATCGCCGGGACAAGGGGGCCCATCAGGACACATGCGTCATCGTGGGATACACGGGCAGGACCCAGGAAGCAGGAAGGGACTGCAGGCAGGTGGAATGACGTCAGGCCTGGGGTTATATTCCAGGTTCAATCGCCCCCTCTGTGGGGGCTTGCTGGTCAGGCCAGCCCCATTCCTGAGCCCAAGGTCCCCCTGCGGTAGAACGGGGAGTCATGTCTGCCCCCAGGGCAGCTTCGGGGTTAGACAGAGTGGAGGGGTCCCCTCAGTGCCCTGAGCAGAGGGCGGCCTCCACGTGGCCTTGGGCGACGGCCCCTTCCTCACCACCTGCTAACGCCACTCCTGGCCCGCAGCTCGTGCGCCCCTCCTTTACGTGGCTGAATATGTGGGGACCGGATACGGCCATGTTTGTCGCCGGCCCTCTGGATTGGGCCTCTGTCCTATTCCAGAAAGATCTCTCTGGGGCAGGTGACCAGCAGGGCTGTGAGGAAAAGCCTGCTATAAGGTGATGATCAAGGCCCAGGAGCCCGGAGGCAGGGCTGTGAGCGGGACAGAGACCTGATAGCAACCCTCCCAGGGGCCTCGCTCCCGCCTCTCCTCCTGGTCCCCCCTCTGTCCCTGGTGAGGCACATCGGAGCCAAGGGCAGCTCAGGGGGCCGAGGTCACAGCCCCTCCTCCCTCCTTCACCCCGCATTCTGACAGTAGGCCGGTGCCTTCCTGGCAAGGCCAGCCTGCTGGTAGCCAAGTTCAATAAAGAGCCAATTATCAGGTCAAGTGACGAGAGACACCACCGCTCTCCCCGTCTCGCCTTGGCAGGTGCCCGCGAGGGCTGGCGCACCCCTGCTTATCGCATCAGGTTGGCAGCCTTTTCCGTGGTAAACAGCTTGTCCTTGGGAGGAGAAGAGAAAAATCCACGCCAGGGTGGCTAACCTGGCGCTCCGGCAGAGGTCTGGGCTGGCGGCAAAGCGCTTCGTCTCCTGCGGTCGCTCGAAAACCTGGAGGCGCGCTCTGCTCCCTCACGGGCGAGAAACAGCCTGTTCTGGGGAACCATCTGCCCCGTGATTTAGTGACCGGCGCTCGGGGAACTGAATTAATTTCTGGATGTTTGGTGGAGTCGCTGGCCGTCAGCCTTGAAGAGTCCGGCTCAAGGAGGTCAGGGTTGCTGACCAAGGGTCTTCTTGGACGTGGTCCCTTCGGGAAGCGGAGCCCACGCTCGGGGGCCCTGGCCAACGGGCCAGAAAGCCAGCTGTGGAAGTTGGCAGGGGACGAACAGGGGACCAGGCTGGACCTGTCCCCGCCGTGTGGCTGCTTCTCCAGCCCCGGTGTCCCCCGCAAGGGCAGGGCCGGCCGCCAGGTAACCTCGGGTCTCCCTCCGGCTGCCAACTTCCTGAACACTGAGCCCTCTTTCAGAGCCCCAGGACCCCAACTTGGGAGGGAGAGAGGTGAGCGAGCCCCCCTGTCTGGGGACAGGCTCGCCATGTCTGCCTCCTGCTGTGATTTTGGGATGTTTGTTTCCTGATCCATTCACCTTTTTGGAAAGAACATCGTCCATTTCTTTACAAAGGTCGGAAGTAGGAATCCTTGTTCCCCGCCACGTGAAGGGGACGGCGACCGTGAGGCCTGGGGCAGTGGAACGAAACGTTATTAAGTCTGACCGGGAGCCTCACCCAGGGAAGAGGCTGAGCCGAGGGCTGCCCGTCCAGAAGGGCGGTGGCGAGCGTTTGGGGGTGGCTGCTGTATTAGACTGGGCTGTAATCAGAGAGGGGCAAAGACTGGGGTGGAAAGTAAAACCTTTCCTCGTGTGACATATCCCTGCGACACCACACCTGAGCAAATCCGAACAGAGCACAGCCCTTCCAGCCCCACAGGGGAAATCGAGGCACCGAGGGGCGCTGGGAGAGGCCCCGGGTAAAGGGGGGTCCACCTTGGCCTCAGGGTCTCCCACTCCCTCGGCCCGGGCTCGGTGGGGCCGGGGGTCGGAGCAGAGAGCAGGGCCCCCCTCGGCCTGGTGCCGGCCCTCCGTCTCTCCCTTTGCCCGCCCCCACGTCCGCGGAGAAAGCTGGGACGGGTCCGTCCCCGGTACTCGCTGTTAGTGGGGAAGGGACATGCGAACTCTGCCGGTTCCTCCTCGGAAACCAGAGGGAAGGTTTCCGCTGCAGCCGGCTCGGGGGGCGGAGGGAGGGTTGCCGTCAGGAATGTCCACGCCCCTGACCTGCTCACGCATCTCCGCTGGCTTCTGAGCGGCGAGGACAGTTGTATTTGTCTGTCTCCCTCTCCCGCTTGTCCCCCCATTTTGCAGAGTGTTCACGTGCCAGCAGGGGATGAAAGATGGGCCAGTGCGTCACAGCAGGGGGCTATGGAGGAGGCTGAGGGCCCTGAGGTGCGGGATCCACGGCCGGTGGGGAGCCAGGCTTGAAGGATGCCCCAACATCTGCCACCAGCAGCCACCAGCAGCCACCACCTCCTTACACCACCTCCCGGGACATACCAGGGAGGCCCTTGTGCTACTCCAAAGAGGGCTTACTGTCTTGGGAGGTGACAAGGGACACGCCCTGGGGAAACGTTGACTCACGAGGCAGCAGCGCCCTATGGGTGCACGAGGGGCCTCAAAGTAGGCACGACAGACCCGCCCGTGCAAACCAGGACAGGTGCTTCCTTCTTTCCTTGGAGAGAATATCCATCCGCAGCACCCCACACCCCCGGGACTGATGCCGCCCAGGGTTCCTCCTGCAGTTCTGGGGCCCTGACAGGTCTTGGTTGCAGATGGACAGGCAGGTGGGGTGGGGAGGCCAACGAGAGAAGAGACATCTCCCCGAAATGAAGTCATCGGACCCTGCTCCTGTCTCTCCCGTGTAGAAGCGCTGAGTGTGGCAGTGGCAGGTGCAGCTAAGCCCTCAGGAGCTTCGTCAGAGGGATAAGGACCGTGAAGAAAGCATCAACTGGGCGGACACGAGAAAAGAAGGACACGTTCAGGTCAGGTGTGCCCCTGTGGCGGTCACAGGAAGGCCACACACACATGCCAGCGTCAGAAACAATGAGCGCCGTTCTCCCTGGGGGAAAACTGCAGGGGGGCCATCCGTCACCCGGGTTTTGCAAGTCGGGTCAAGAACTGGGGGCCCAGGGAGGACCGTCACTTCTAAGCTCTGACTGGCAGGATGAAAGGGACCTCGGCAAGGAGGGACGTATGTTCCATTTTGGTTTCTGGTTTTCTGAAAAGCTGTGCCCTGGGCCCTTCCGCACAAAGCAGATGTGGGAGGGAGGTCACCCCCATGGCAGTACAGACACCGTCAGGATCTGCTCAGGGCCACTGGGACTGGCAGCCCTCAGCAAGATGCCCCCTGCCCTGCCCCTGGCTGGCCCAGAAAGGGTGCCCAACTCGACAGGTGCAGCCACAGGACACAAGTCATCAAAGCCGGCATCCCTGGGGTGTGGCTGTGACTTCAGGGCTTGAGGGTGTCAGGAGTAGCACAAGGCACATCTCACTCCTGAAGGACTCATCAGGTCAGGCAGGCGAGGGGGCCGAG